>NC_139564.1:42029188-43312331 GCF_965112155.1 Podarcis liolepis | reverse complement strand
AATGAGAAAGCCCTCACTGCTTTTGTAGATACATTTGCTGAACCACACAGTCCTGGACTGTTGCAGAAGTTCCCAGTTAAGTTGTGGGCAAACATATCAGACGACACAGCGATTCTTCCAAAGCAGCTCTTTATCTGTAAGCTGGAACTGAACTGAACTGAGGAGCTCAGTTAGCCTGCATATATAGAGCTTCACTAGAATGCAACAGTAACCATTTTCTGTAACTAGCCAATCACTGAACGTCACTTTCAATCCTTCATTTGCATACAAACTATCCAATCACTGAATGTCACTTTCAATCCTTCATTTGCATAACTATCTACAGTATCCCCCCTGCTGGCCCAGGGTGAGAACTTCAGTACATAACACCCCTCCCCACCGAGATAAGGCGTTAGTTACAATCGTAATGGTTTCCTTATATACAGCACTACATGTAATGGTTCCCAGTAGTTAGAGGAAAAGCTAGATTTGAGAAGAACACAGGGTTTTTCCTCCTTTTCTGTGGAGGTATTCTACAACATGTAGTTGACACAATTACAGTGCATTGGAGTCGTTTTGGACTCACAGCTGTCCTCGTCCTTTCTGCAGCTCTACTGCCATTGTAAGTATGATTCTGCTGGCACAATATTTCAAGGATAAGGTCAAAACAATCTATTGTTAATTAAATATTGCATGAAATACTTAATATTGCATAATTCTATTTCTCAACCCACCCCCCTTCCCTGGATAGCCATCCTCTTCTGTTTGCTTTGCTTACAGATTGTGAAACACCATCAATATTAAAACAGGGCAAAAAGCGCCAGTAGTTATACCAGATGCTCCTGAAATGGATTCCCTGACTGTGCCGCAAGGGCACCGTTTGAGTCATAACACTCAAGGCTGAGTCATTGGAATGGCTTATATTAATTTTCTGAGCCTGCTACACAGCAACTCAAAATTATTGTGGAAGAGAGCAGGAATAAAGTACCAATAAGGTGTGCCTTCCACAAGAAATGTAATAATGATAGGTCAGCATTTTTCAAGCTATTTTAGACTACAGTTCCCATCAGCTGGGGGAAGTTGCGTTCTCAAAGGCCGTACTAGAACCTAAGCAGAATTTGACCAACAGAATATTTTCTGATTGCTAAGGGCCTGTATGGAATTCCCCATGACAAGCAGCCACACAGAAACCAAAAATGACCAAGCATGTCCAAGGTTAGAGGTTCTTATTCATGGCAGCAATACATGCAATTGGTGAAAAGATGAGTTGATGTGCTACAATAATTGTGGCTCCTATAACCCCAGATATGTTCAGGCCATCAGGCAAGATGCTCCACAATAAAGATTTTCCATTGCCTGTGTTATGTACTGAAGTTCTCACCCTGGGCCAGCAGGGGGATACTGTAGATAGTTATGCAAATGAAGGATCGAAAGTGACATTCAGTGATTGGATGGATACTGTAGATAGTTATGCAAATGAAGGATCAAAAGTGACGTTCAGTGACTGGATAGTTTTAGAAAGTTGTTACAGTAATGTGGTACTGGAGCTCTATATAAGCAGGCTGACTGAGCCCTTCAGTTCAGTTCTGTTCTGGCCTCTGAATAAAGAAGAGCTGTTTGAAGAATTGCTGTGTCGTCTGATATGTTCACCCACAACTTAACACTGTGATGTAAATATTATATACTCCTGTGCTTGTGGTGGTGAAGCTTTACCACTAATGATAGAGGAGAATGAGAGACGATAGAAGTAATGAGCAGGAGATAGCCATTCCAGTTCATCCACCAGCAGAAGATTCTCATGTAGGCCTTGCATCATCCATCTGCTCCCTTCAAGAAAATGCTAACTTTCCTCCACAACCATGCCTGCTCAGGTGATTTTTATTCCTGGAAGGAAGGGGAGAAAAGGTGCCGCTGGGTATTATAATGGACTATCTACCTCACACATTCTTTGGTGTTTGATGGAGGGGTGGTCAGCAACTCACAGTTCCTCAACTACTTACATTACCTACTTAAGAGGATTGACATACAGCTTAATCAGAAGTGGGCAATTTTTGTTTACAATACATGCACATGAAAGCTCATACAAATAACAAACTTAGTTGGTCTCTAAGGTGCTACTGGAAGGATTTTTTTTTATTTTGCTTAACATAAAATATACATAGAAATGAGTAGTTCAGTGGTCATATATGGGATATGGTAAACTACTAGCAAAGCCATTGCTAAACAATAAACCAGGACAGACAACAGGCGAGAAAGGAGTAGGGTGAGAAAAGGATAGGCAAGAATGAAAGCATAGGGGAGGAGATTTTCCTGTAGGCCATTGACTGGGGTGGATGGGATCTCTCTGTGTTAAGTTGCTATTGGTAAAAACATCCACTTAAAACCTCGAGTAGCTACAAGTTCTTGAAACACCATATGTGGTCATTCATTGGGGATCATACTTCCCAGTTTCAGGTACATATTTGCCATTTCAGGTAAAACATGGACTTGCTGATTCACAGGTGTTTCAAATTATAGTGTAGGCTGACACGAGGAACAGTTATAAGCATGCAGTTGCCTTTCCTATTTTTATCTTCCTTCTCCTACCAGCCCACAAAGCCTGAAGGTGTCCACCCCGCTTTCCCAGTTTCTGTAGAATCGACGTGTTAGGAGTGAGACTCCAGCAAACCAATTAATTTATTTTGTATACGTAAACTGATTTGCAAGCACAGAATATTTTCACCTAATATTTTAACACATCGACAAGAGCACCCAGAGGGTGTTGGATGGGTATTTTGTCATTGTGCTTTGCATTTATACATTTAAATATGCTGCTTTTCACTTGTTACTGTATCAGACCACTTAATCTTGACTCTTACCTATCTGAGATGTCACCACCTTCTCTCATTTATTTATTCAAAAATTTATCAGCTGCTCTTTCATAAGATATACCAAATTTGTTTACCACATATAAAATAAAACTGGTCTATGAATGTCTACAAGACTAAAAACATCAACGAGACATTATTAGAGAGAGAGAATAAATTGCACAATTATGTACAATTGATTCATTTGCCATAAATCCATTGAACAAATAAAAATGTGCAATATATCATGCTGACTTCAATTTGTGTGTGTGTGTGTGTGTGTGTGTGTGTGAGAGAGAGAGAGAGAGAGAGAGAGAGAGAGAGAGAGAGAGAGAGAGAGCTTTATTTAGTTCTATTTTCTAGTCACTGGGAATTTTCCATAGGTTTCCTATAAAATGTTAAGACTTCTTGCCACCAGTTTCCAACCCCCCCCCCCTATGAAAAGCATGGGATATTTATTAATCGAAGAGTGCTTTGAAGTTTAATAAAAAAACCCTGTCAGCTCATTTAATCAACTATTCATTGCATATATTTGTACTGAACAAAATCCAATAAGGTTAAGAAAATATTATGTGAAATCTTAAAAGGCTCTGATAGCTACCATACATCAATGAACAGAATTCTTATGTAAAATCTATACAGACCCCTGTTTCGTACTGTCCTCATGTCATGCAGTCATGAGTGGCAGCCTGAGTCTCAAGAGGGGACTCAGCTATACAGCTGCAAATGAAAAGTTTTAAATGTTGTAAAGTGCAGTATACAAATGTGACACTATATGGCGACAGTGAGCTATGCCAAATTCAATGTATTTTTCAAAACTTTTTTTTTAAAAAGAACCATTTCTACAGCGTTTTTTAATATGTGTGCACATTCCACCAGGATCAGCTCAATGACTCATTTAAGACAATTGTTTTTTGAAAACACCGCCTTGAGCTCTATGTTTTCCACGAAAGATACACTGGCTTTAAAGAGTACAATTTGCTTACTGAGGGATCAAATATTAGTCTCCCCCCCCCCTTCTGCCTGTGGCAAGTGGAAAGATTTGAGGGTTATGTAGGTAGGTTTCTCTGTGCTTGACTTTGAAGCAACGTCATTTAAATCCCAAACTGCTATTTCAAAGGCAAAACTCAAGATAAAGGAAGCAAAAAAATGGGGTCTGCGATCAATGTTAAGGTGTTGTTGTTTTTTTAAAATAACCATATGAAATGGGCTTAGGCAGAAAGATAGCTGTCGTCACTCCATTTGTGAATGTATGAAGCTCTCTTAGACATACAGTGGTACCTCGGGTTAAGAACGTAATTTGTTCTGGAGGTCCGTTCTTAACTTGAAACTGTTCTTAACCTGAAGCACCACTTTAGCTAACGGGGCCTCCTGCTGCTGTCACACCGCCAGAGCACAATTTATGTTCTCATCCTGAAGCAAAGTTCTTAACCCGAGGTAATATTTCTGGGTTAGCAGAGTCTGTAACCTGAAGCGTATGTAACCTGAAGCGTATGTAGCCCGAGGTACCACTGTATACAGATATGTCACATTCACTAACAAAACAGTAATTGTCCTAGCGCTTATCAGTCACTAGCTTAAAGTTTACTGATGCCTAGAAAAGATCCTAGTTGGAACTCAATAACACAAGTTTGATGAGAAAGGAAAATGGACCCCATGTACCAAAGGGGCATGTAATAGCAGTATGCCTCCAAATCACATTTCATAGAGGCAATGTCAACCCAAGCTTAACTGCACTGCGCATAGACACCTCTTATATTTGGGCTCTTAACCTGCCCTCTTCACTCTGTAGCCTGCAGAACAATTGAAGCAAAGCTCAAAAGGGTATTGGCAACTTGTCAGTCAGCCCCCAAAATCACAATATGCAGCACACCTTAACTTTTAGGGGAGAAATAGCAACTTACAACCTTTTCTTAAAAATGAAAATAAATCCTTCTCATGAGATTGAAAACAAAACCCAGGACACAGAAGTCATGACAAAGGCAAATGCTTGTTGCCCTGCAGAAAAAAGGATTGAAAAGCTACTACATTTGATTATCTTTAATCAGCGTAGTGAAAAGAACTGAATAAAACTACTCATTGATTCTTCTGGGAGTCTAAACACAATATTTACTATGCCACAGAATTATCAGCAACAAAGAAGAATGTTGATTGCAGCAATAATTAAAAATGCAAGCAAGAATGGAGTGATTACATATTAAAAGTTTGCCCTTTAAAATTGGTTTCCATGAATGATTGCTTTTCATCAGCCTTTGCACTTGTTTCTATGGACAATATAAAAGCTTACAAAGGAGAAGTGAAAACAGAAATAATAGAAATTTTATCACGCTCTCTAACTTGCCCTATTAACCTTTAACTTTAATAAATATAATTATAATAAATATTCTACAACTATAGATTAAAATACACAACTAAAACATTTATTTATATGTATCTATATATAATTATTTTTATGGCATTTTTTAAAAAGTCAGTTTGGGCTCAACCACACTTCTGGTTTGCCCCATGCCTAGAAAGCATAAGTCTGAGAGGTTTGGGGTCCGAATGGGTTTTGGTTTTTTTGCCTGTCCCATTGCTTTCCCCAGGAAAACCAACTGTTTACTGCTGAATTGGAACAAATGTCAGTCCACAAAAAAACTGATTGGCGTTTGTTCCGTTTCAGCAGTAAACAGCAGGTTTCCTCAGGACAAGCAGAAGTGTGGCTGAGTCCAAACTAACTTACGTAGCATAAAAACATAGTACGAAAGCATGATTATAGCTGCAGCACTACCAACCATTTAAGGACATGTGCCAGTTAAAACAAATACAACTAAATAAGGTTACAGGAGACAGAGAAAAGCTATCCAAGAGAGCTTTGTAACAATGAAAGTCTTCTTTAGGAGAAGGTGCCCCCAAATCAACAGTTGGAGTGATGTAATAGTTGAGTGCCCCTCATAGATAATTCATCCAGCCAGAGGTCGCTTGTCATTGTTTTATATCTCCTCATCCTGTCCCAGGGGTGGGTGGGAAGTGAAAACAAATATTCTAGTGTTTATGAAAATTAAACACCATGTATCAAATTAATACACTGTCTCTAGAGACACTAACTGGGAAAAATTATTGCTGTTATACATCTCTGAAATGTGTGCCTGAGGGCAATTCCAGACTGTCGTTATTTTCAATGAGATCTAGTCGCATGCTGGAGGGTTGATTGGGAGGTCTTGCACAACAAACCCACTTATCCAGAAGATTGGACTTTTTGGGGTAAGAAAAGTGACCAGGAAACGCACTGGAAAGTGTGAGATATCATTAGCTTTGATGCAACATCATCTCACCTCACCACCCACAAATCAGATTTAAGGCCCAACAGCCAATGTCATCTAATTTCCCTGCAATCAAATCAAGATAAAAACAACAACAACCCAGATCATCTGGAAATACTCTGAATGAGGAATGTTCCTATTTTTTTGCTGGAAGGGCTGTGCTTTGCCATTGAGACAGGACGGGAAAGCAAGGACATACCGTAATGGCTTGGAAAAGCAACTCTTAAGGAGATATATTATGATCGATTCTTCCACTGTGAATAATAATGCCCTTGATTCATAATAGAAGCTACCTGTCAGTTTTTCTGTACATATATTTGTGTTTTTCCATAGTTGGCAGGTAGTCATTTTGTTCGTTTTATAAAAGATCTTAAAGTACCTCTTGATGATTTATAATTTACTCAAGGCAATACGAGTGTCTCTCTTCCACCGCAGTATAATTTTGCATTTCTTTTCACTGTATAGTATGGGAGCGAGACCACAAAGGAACTTGTTACTGTAGGCATTGTTTCTTTGAAGAACTGCCATTATAGAAGCAGAAATAGTGATCAACAATCAGCCTGTGTTTAGATGAATGGTGTTCCATATGGAAATACCTATTCTTTCAGTGCTAGGCAGTCATCACCTTGCCTGATCACTGCATGTATTGAACACATTTCTTGGTGGCAAATAATGACTCGACAGCATTGAAATTATAAGCAAAAAAATCACAAGAGAATTTTTGCCAGAAGTCTTAAGGCAGTAACCCCACAAATGCTGTAGCTTCCAAGACAAGGCAGCCTTGTGTCCTCTATATTTCCATTGTACTGTAAGAAGAACCATAACGAAGGGAAGCTGCCCATCAACTGTTAGCAACTGGACCCCAGACTGTGCAGACACACAGCTCACCTGGTTAGTCTTCCCTACTATAACAAGATGTACTGCATTTCTATTTAAATCACATCAACTATTTCTAAATTTGCACCTATATATGTACATTAGTACCTGCAAATGTAATGCAAATCTGCACCACATTTGGTCCTCTTGTTTTGATGTTTAATGTGATATTGGCAACCATGTCTGTTGAAAAAGAAGGCATGGGGCAAGGAGGACTCAATTTTTCCATGAAGCATTTTTTGGGTATTTACCTTGAAATTTAGTAATCCCAGTTTAAACAGCAGATACCGGGCCTTCCCAATTTTAGTTTACCAGCTTGAAATATATATATACAGTGGTACCTCGGGTTACATACACTTCAGGTTACAGACTCCGCTAACCCAGAAATAGTACCTCGGGTTAAGAACTTTGCTTCAGGATGAGAACAGAAATCGTGCTCCAGTGGTTCAGTGGCAGCAGGAGGCCCCATTAGCTAAAGTAGTGCTTCAGCTTATGAACAGTTTCAGGTTAAGAACAGACCGGAACTAATTAAGTACTTAACCCGAGGTACCACTGTGTGTGTGTGTGTGTGTGTGTGTGTGTGTGTGTATTCATACATTTAGAAGAGTAAGAACTAACTTCTGTGACTGTCCACATAAGCTCTACTGTCCTCCTTCAAATGAATTAGTGAGAAAGATACTGAAGCCCTTCCTATGCTCCAAAAGGTTATACAAGGGGAAAGCAGGCTTTATTTGCGGCAGATGCTGTCTACAAATATGAAAAGTAATCTCACTGCAGTCCTTCTCTGTCATCCATCTTGACACAGCTGTGATTATTTACTTGTTCTTCTCTCTATCATGGGCACTGAAAAGTAATTTAGTATTTTAACCTTTACATAGACTTAGATAAACATCTGGGAATAAAATCACACTAGGGTGGTTAGAGGCACAGTTAAGGTTACTGGTGAGTAAAGAAGGGTTATAAAGTGACTGGATGATAAACCTCATGTGTAGGTTTGTGTAAGTGTATGTAATGTACATGTTACATATAACGTTTATGAAAGAGGCTCTCTTTCAGCTTCAACTTTGCTTTTGATCACTAGGTCTGCAATGCAGTTAACAAAATCTATAAACTGTCTGCAGACAAACGTCGACTCCCTCGGCCAGTAAAGCGAGATGAGCACCGCAACCCCAGATTCGTTCGCAACTGGACTTAACTGTCAGGGGTGTTTTACCTTTACCTTTTTTATAATCTAATCAGTTACGTCAGCATAAATCTGCACATCACAAACATATGTTTCCCTGCTTAATATTTTGGTAAAAATAAATAAAAGTCAGTAGTGTGATCCAGAGGCTTTAGCGTAGGACAGTTGTGTTAGATGAGCTGCAGAAGGAGGGATCCATTGTGCACATGTCAAAATGCACCGGATTCGGAGCACTGGATTATTATTTGGGTTGTCACTTAGGGAAAGGAAACATTGTTTTCATGAGTTTATGAGGTCCAATTGATAAATTGATTAACTAACCCAATTTGCAAACAAAAAGGCAATGCTTTGGAAGGAGACACCTCCCTCCACTGATTTTTGGCTTGCACATGTTGAAGCAGGTTCTGCCTTGGAAGAGGTATCTCCCTATCCAACTATGCATAAATTCTGGTTTGGAAACCTAATATATAGGGATGTGAAATTATATGGAGGAAAACGGATATGTTGTTTTTAAACAAACAAACAAACAAACAAAGTTTTAACAAGGAGAAATAGTAGAGATGGGTACAATACAGAAACGAACACCAAAAAGATAACACAACAGAACTTTTCTCAACTTCCTTCTTACTGTGCTCAAATCTTTTTTTAAGCTGCCACTCTTTCCTCTGTGTCACCCCCTGCTCACTCAAAACTCTGCCACCGTTGTTTTCCTTGCAGTTTCTCTCCAAGGATTTGAGCCTTCAATATTTCATTGAATGAAGGTCTAACCTCCGCCATTGCTTAAAAGTTCAATTTCCCTCTCAGTACTCTGCCTTCCTGCTTTACTCAGACTTCTTCTGTTGTTTTAGACCATCACTTTCCACCTGTCATTGTTCATCCTTTCTCACTCCCATGTCATAGATACTGGTGTTGTGCAACCGGCCTTCTCTTTTGCTTTTCTCCCCCCCCCCCTACCCTGACAATATCAGCTTCCTATATGCAGATAGGAAGGAAATTTATATACTGCTTGACTGTAATAAAACATCCAAGCAATCTACTGCATGTGTTCATTAGGAGAGTTATATGGAAAACATTTTTAAGAATAGCAATGTTTTTTTTAGCCACCATAAGACATTTCTTGAATTTATGTAACAATCCTGGTTGTCAAGGGAACAGAAAACAAAGCCTGACTCCGCTCATTATTGTTTACCCAGGAGTAAATATCACTGATTTCACTCCTGATAAGCGTGCACAAGAAGAGTTCAGTCTCAGACGGAGTATCCCTTTAAATGTTTACACATGCACACACCTTTCAGTCTCAGATCAGAGAATTCCAAATTCCAGAGGTACTACACTCAGTTGTCATAGTTACTGAACTCGTTAAAATAACGCTTTATGAGGAACAGTTGAAGGAGCTGGGTATGTTTAGCTAGGAAAAGGGGAGACTGACAGGAGATATCTCAAGGGTTGTCACATGGAAGAAGAAGAGGAGGAGGAGGAGGAGGAGGAGGAGTTTGGATTTGATATCCTGCTTTATCACTACCCAAAGGAGTCTCAAAGCAGCTAAGATTCTCCTTTCCCTTCCTCCCCCACAACAAACACTCTGTGAGGTGAGTGGGGCTGAGAGACTTCAAAGAAGTGTGACTAGCCCAAGGTCACCCAGCAGCTGCATGTGGAGGAGCGGAGACACGAACCCGGTTCACCAGATTACGAGTCTACCGCTCCTAACCACTACACCACACTGGAAAAGGGAACAAGCATGTTTTCTCCTGCTCTGTAGGGTAGGACTCGAAAAAATGGCTTCAAGTTACAAGAAAGGAGATTCCAACTCAACATCAGGGAGAACTTTCTGACAATAAGAGCTGTTCGACAGTGGAACAGTCTCCTTCAGTAGGTTGTGGACTTTCCTTCCTTGGAGGTTTTTAAACAGAGGTTGGATGGCCATCTGTCATGGATGCTTCAGGGGAGATTCCTGCATTGCAGGAGGTTGAACTAGATGACCCTTGGGATCCCTTTCAACTCTATATTTCTGTGATTCTATGAAAGGAAACAATTATTTCCCTCCCAGTAAGCAACAGTGACCCACCTGCCTGGAAGCTAGTGGAGTGACTCCATCCCACCTGGTGAGCCACTTCTGCCTGAGAGTACACATGTGAAGGACTGCAGCATTATGACTAAGTCAAAATCATAACAGACCAATTGAAATCAATGGACATGACTAACAAGCCAACTGATTTCAATGGATCTGCTCTGAATATGACTTAGTCAGATGCAACCCATTGATTGAGAGATGCTCTGAGCTGTATAGCTGAGAAGAATGGAGCAGCTTTGGTTCCAGAAGATTTGTGGACATCCCTGCTCCTCTCCCGCCCCCTAACACCCACTTTCAAGGCCATATTCCATGTTCTTTGCGGTTGCAGTAGGGGCCTTCATAGGGGCCCCTATGCATAGGGGCCACCAGAGGCAGCCAGTAGATGGACATCTCCTCCTTTGTCATAACCCACTCCAGCAGTGAAGAGAAGAATTCCTCTTTATGCTTTTTTTTAAATAAAAAAATATAGCTTGCGTTATCAAGACAAATAATGTATTTCTCTAGTACAGTACGCTTATTTGTGCAGAAAAGTAACAACGTACATACGGCTGATATTAAAATAAGTGATGAAGCGCTGAAATATTATTATGAAGCACAGTAAATATTTAAATAAGAAATCTATTAAGCAAACACATTTTGAAATATGATAAAATTATTTATCCTGGTGAAGGAAATTAGAGAATGAAATAGCTGAAGAATAAATAAGCAACAGCTGTATATTTGCCCAATAGATAAGTAATTGTTGCAAGTGTTTTTCTTAATTTAACTTTTCCATAAAAGGGCCCATTTGCATATACAGTAGCACTCAGTATTGCACAGCAACAGATCCAGCCAATTGTGAAAAACATTAAGAATTGATTATTTAGCCATTCCCTGTCCCACCCTTCCCTGGTTAAATGGAAAGTTGAGCAATATAAGCCTCATTTTTCATGAAAACACATACAGTGGTACCTCAGGTTACAGACGCTTCAGGTTACAGACTCTGCAGGTTACAGACTCCGCTAACCCAGAAATAGTACCTCGGGTTAAGAACTTTGCTTCAGGATAAGAACAGAAATCATGCTCCGTTGGCGAGATGGCAGCAGGAGGCCCCATTAGCTAAAGTGGTGCCTCAGGTTAAGAACAGTTTCAGGTTAAGAATGGACCTCCAGAACGAATTAAGTGCTTAACCCGAGGTACCACTGTATAAGGAAGCCAAGCTTTAATTTAGAAAAGCCTCTGTAGTGGAGACAAAAGGCATTCCCCCACCCCAAGAGCCCCCACCTAAACTTATTCTCTTCTTGTGGGGTGCAAGTTACTCTACCAGTTAAGAACATCCATGCCCCACCACCCACAGAACTGACAAAGAGCCAGGCATAGCTGGAGGGGAGAGTTGGTGCTGTGCTAGCTTTTACTGGGAGAGGGGTGATGCAATGGGGAGGCCAGTCTTGAGAGGGCACACTGGCAGAGCCAATCTGGTGCTCCCACCATTGTACAAACACAGTACCAAACTTCCTGTCACCTCAGCATCAACACCCCCAAAGTCTTGTTTCTCTCATTAGTCTCATCCTTGGATTCCAACAAAAATCAAACCTCTCTCTCTCTCCAGCTTGATGCTTTCCCTTCCATTTGCCGTCTTGTACAGAGCCCCTTTCCTTTGTTCCCCTTAATGGTCCATCACCCAGGCAATCGCCTCATCGGGAAACTAGCCTGGCTTATATTTCAACATTTGATCCAGGGGTTAGAACAGACTCAGCATGCAGCATATTCCCCCCTCCTCGCCATAACATTATTCTTAGAAAGTTGTATAATCTTAGAAGGGGCATGGCTACGAGGAGTCATGGCTGTGACAATCATGAAGGCACCCTGCACTTCTGAATTTGCCACTATGCTACTGCCCTCAAGGTGGGGAGATGAATAAAGCTTTTCAAGAAACGTAAGGCGCAGATGAAAAATGTAAGTACCTAACCAGCCTATGTTTATTACCACTATCCCCAGCACCAGTTAATTACCAGTTAAATGTTACTGTTAATAAGAACAAGATTATTATTACAATTTTGTGAAAATTCCTGCTGCTGCATTCTCCTAGGTTCCTCATACTAAATGCCTTCTGATGTGCTGTTAAAGACTGTTGTTTTATCTCACCAGGCCTTTGATGGGTTTGTTTCCAGCTTTCTTTCTCATTTTTGTTTGAAATACTGGTTTTCTGCTAATTGTGCCTGCAGGTTTATTCTCTTTTATGATGCATATTTATTCATTGTTACTTTTATTGGCAACTTCAAAGGGCAGAAATGCAGCTTAGATGAATGTAAATAAATATAAGTTTATTTAAAAACATTCAAAATGTCAGGTAAGATAATAAAGCAAGAACTGGGGGAACTTTTTTCAGACTGAGGACTGCATTGCTATCTGGACAATGGTGGGTGGGGCAAGAGGCGAAAGTGGGTAAAGGAACAAATGTAAATTCTACCTTTGTAGTAGGCTAGTTTCTACAGACGCGCGCGCGCACACACACACACAGAAACCCTTCTATTTAGGCAAGCAAGAGACATTATCAGAGTTCAAGCACACATTCCAGCCATGCAACAACACTCAAGGAGAGTGTGAAGCAAAGCCAGTGAGGGGTGTGGCCTGGAGAGGGGGTGTGGCCAGAGATAATCCTGATTCACACAGAGGGTGGATAGCTCAAACGGTAAAGCAGAGCTTTACAAATTGTGTGTTGTGAAGTGTTGGTGTGTCGGCTGCACTGTGTAGACGTGTTGCGTGAACTCTCCCCATGCTCCTCCTGGGGCTGGAAAGGTGTTCGTTTAACCTCTGGTTTGCTAGTAAAGCTGTATTACTGTGTCACGAAATGACGCATGTCTAAAAAGCGTGTCACCAACATGAAAAGTTTGGAAAGCTCTGCTGTAAAGGACGGGACTCATAACCTCAGCGTCATGGGTTCGAGCCCCATGTTGGGCAAAAAAAATCCTGGGGGCTGGAGTAGATGACCCTTGTGATCCCTTTCCAACTCTACTATTCTATGTGGCTGATGGTGAAGCCACGGACTGGGGTGTGCCATCTAGGCTGAACCCTCCTGAGAGAAGTCAAAAGGCTGCACAGACGTTTCAGCTGGTCTAATAAAAGTTTCTAAAAAGTTTGTTTTTAACATGCCACACATTCACTACCACCACCACAAAGACGGCACACTACTTTGTGACATTTTTGGTTGGCCTGATGAAGGTATTTCAGTCGTTTTCTTATGGGGGCTCTAGGGCAACCTTACTATTCCTGGGTTAGCTCAGTCGGTAGAGCCTGAGACTCAGGACTGTGCGCTCAAGCCCTACGTTGGGCGAACGACTGAAGTTTCAACGCTACCATAATTCTAACTGCTCGCCTGTTACGTATTTAGGCAAAAGGCGCCTGCGCACACGCGGGAGTCCCCAGGTCCCCGCATGCGCGAAGCTCTTCCTCCCATGCGGAGAACGAACGAGGCCGGAAGCAGCGTATCCGGCGCGCGCGCGCGGCAGCTCCCGCCGTTGTTGCCAGGGCAGCTGTGCGTAATTACGCGCGGAGAGAAGGCGCGCAGATGGACGAGCTCCCGGCTTCGCGGGACTCCGGCCTCGCGGGCTGCCGAGTGACGCAGCGGCTGCAGCAGCTGAGCGTGGCTGGCGGTGCCGAGGGGAGCTCGGCCGAGACCTCCCCGCCGGCCCTTGCGGTGAAGGAGGGCGAGAAGGGAGCCACGGAGGCCTCCGAGGCTCCGACGCGGCTTCCCGAGGAGGCCGGCCCTCATGGAGGCGGCGTGGAAGGAGGAGCCCCGCAGCCCGGCCCTTGTCCCGGCCTGTTGCAGCTGTCCGGCGCGGCGGAAGGGGAGCCGTCTCCGCTGGGAAATGGCTCGTCGTCGTCCTCCGTCGGCGGCCCGCGGCTCAGTTTCAACGCCGGAGAAGGAGGCGAGCCGGGCGGGGAACCTCGCCGCGACCCCGATGCTCCCGCTGCACCGGCAGACGAGACGCCCCTCCCCGGCGAGGGAAGGGAGGAGAAGCCGCCGCCGCCGCCCGATTTGAGAAGCTCCCCTTCTTGCCTTCCGGATTTTAACGGCGACCCCCAAGATGTAAGGATGGGTGTCGCGGAGGAATCGAGGCCGGCGCCGCTAGGGATCGAGCAGGACTCGCCGGCGATGGAAGGCGGCGGCGGCGGCTCCTCCTCGGATTCCGACAGGTGGGTAGTTCCGCAAAGCATGGCAAGAAATCCGCCCGGCGGGAATCTTGCATTTTCGAACTTCCCGGGGAAGTAGGAGAGGAAAGGGGGTATTTGTAGTGCTCGGCTTGCTACGTAGTTGCGCGTAACCTTTTAATGGCTGCAAGACTGGAGAAGAGCACTTTGGGAAAGTTAGACGCTGGAAAAGGAGCTTGCCTGGCTTTGCTTCTGCAGTGATAGATTGCCGGTTGTGTAGCAGCAAAAAAAGTCGCATGCAGCTCTATAGAGTCTGTTTTATTTTGTGCTACCTTCCAGTTTTGCTTGTTACCAGCTTTATAAAAAAGCTGCCTGTAAATGTACTGTTGCAGGACATCCGAAATTGCTGCTGAGCCGTGCACTGGGTTCCAGGGGTCTTGGTCCTCAACCAGGGCCTATGCTTCTTGGGAGAATTGAAGACAACTGTGGAGGTTGTCATTGCTTTAAGAATGACAGCCTTAACGTATTTTAAAACTGATGTCTGTCCTTACATATGCTAGGGCAGTATGCGGCAGGAGTGATTAAGTTAATATTAAAACAAATCTAAACGGAGTTCGAAGTAGTTAAAAATGATGGAGCAGACTACCAACACTTAAAAATGCCATATACAATATTTTAACTAGCTCTTGCAATAAACTTGTCTATGCCCAGACATATTGATAAGAACATAGTCCGCTGGATCAGGCCAGTGGCCTGTATAGCCTAGCACTCCTCGTCACGGTTGCCTATGGGAAGCCTAGGAAACTGCTAGTTAAGTGATAAATAACAGAACCAGATGTATGTATATTTATTGGGCCTATTTCTCAATGGTACACCAGTGTGGTTTAGTGGTTACAGTGTCTGACCAGGACCTTGGAGACCAAAGCCCACTTGGCCCATGAAGCTCACTGAGTGGCCTTGGCCTATCCACTTCCTCTTAGCGTAACCTGCTTCACACTGTTCTTGTGGGGATTAAATGAGGAGGGGGCAAACCATGTACACCACCTTGAACTCCTTGGAGAAAAAGGTCTTCTAGAAATCCAGTAAATAAGTAAATAAATAAGTAAATTCAGGTTGTAGGTACCTTAATGCTTGAACACACCTGGTCTTGTCATGACCAAAGCTATGTGTGCTGTTAAAAGTTGAATATTAATATACTGCAAAAGCTAAATTCTATTGGCATATTAGTGATGAGAATTAACCATACTTGGATTTTTTTTGTTTGTTTAGCACAATACTCCAAGTAAGAAAGTGGCACTAAGGGCTTGCAAAGCATTGTAGTTCTGGCACTGGGAACACTGGGTCTCTGCCAATCTGCTGACTATGGAGATTTTGTGCAGGCATCAACAAACCAGTGAAATACATCCTTGCTGCCATGAAAGTTAGAAATGTACTGTTGCGGGCCATGCAAAATCGCTGCTGAGCTGTGCATGGGGTTCCAGGGGTCTTGGTCCTCAACCAGGGCCTATGCTTCTTGGGAGAATTGAAGACAGCAGTGGAGGCTGTCATTGCTTTAAGAAATATGATTTATTCACATGTTTACACTTGAGTTTAGATTCAGGTAGAAATTGCAAAATATCTTTTGGAGGACCAGCATAGTTCTCAGCTCAACTGTATTATGCTTTTGAACTTTTTAAATGTCTGTTCTTGTGGGGAAGAACATTGGTACTGGCCAGAGTCCGAATAAATTGTGGGCTCTCTAAGAGCCTTTTGCTTGGAGAGGCTCAGCAAACAATTGTTTAGTCCCTTTCCAATCCTGCCCCCTTTCCTGCTCCCTCCTCTGTAGCTTGTTCTGTAGAGTCCCCCTAAAGCTCAGATTTGCATCTCATTCATGCCTTGATGGCAGGCTACAAGTGAACCAGAGTTTAGGCTTCTGTTTTGTGATCATAACAGCACTTACCAATGCAGAATTGTGTCCAGTGGTGTTTCTCATGTGACAGGAAGGATTCCATTGCTTCCTTCCCAAAATGTTCTCCAGAGGGTTGGGGAATCCTTCAGGCCTTTTTTTGGGGGGGGGGGAGCGGGGTTCCAAGCAAGAGAGGGAAATCACTGGATATTACTTTCCCCTATTCTGCTGATTGAAGCCTTACCATAAGTTGAGTGACATGGTTGGATGCAGCCCATAGGCTTCTTTTGCTATTATATGAATAACAATTTCTTCTTTTGAGATTTTTCTGTAAATAGAATGTGACAGGAGATATGCTGAAGAATAAAAATAAAATTTAACTTTCGTGCAGTGATACAGACAGTTCATCTACAGACAGTTCATCTTCTGTCTCCTCTTCTTCCTGTCTTCCAATGCTGTCTGAAGATGATGATCAGCAGTCTAAGACTGAAAGTAACTCTTGCCCTAATAGAAAGAAGGGCGAATTAAGTGAAGTAAGTATGTTGATTTATAGACTATCCTCATCTACCTATAATTGGACGGTTTATCTGAGAATCTTATCTGTGGTGCTTTTATAGGACAGAATTAGATGTTGTTATAGAAAGTGCTCAGAGCAAAGGGGCCCTCCTCCTTTGTCTGTTAAAGCATTGCAAGGGATGCTTTGGAGTCCCACTTTATCATCTTTCCCTATCACTTGTTTTTCTGGTCCAAACTTAAAGTTAGCAAGTGCCAAAACAAGTGTATTGTTTATTATTGTATATATTTGAACAATTTATAAACTGCATGGCTGCAATAGTTGCTAAGCAGTTTTCTAAGATACAATACCTCCAAAATTAAAACTGTAAAATCAAGAAAACAAGTTAATAATAATAAGTATTGTTTTGTTAATGTTTGTCTTTCTCTTCATGTACAGTGTCTGTTTTTGCTCCTCTTTTTTTAAAAAAACCTCAAGACAGCAACTATAAACTTCAGTAAAACTTCAGTAAAAATGACTGCAGTAGGCACTCATTAGGGAGAAGGCTCTTGGTGGCTATGGTCTGTACCTCTGAGCCATGGGGAACACTTAACAGTGACTCCTGGAAATCTCAGTGATAGGGCAGGGATATAAGGAATTAGGCTGCCCTTGAATACTGGGCCCCAATGGTAAATTATTACAAAACCTTGAACCTGGCCCAGTAGTGTTTGGACAGCCACTGCAGACTTTTGAGGTTTTTTACCAGCAATAGTCTGTCCCCATCGACAGTCCAACTAAAGCTTTTTGCATCAGCTGGAGCCTGTGGACCAAGGTCCAAGATGTGCTGTGATTACTGTCTCCATCTCCACCCCCAGCCCAAGAGTCAAGAGAAGCAAATAACAGGCTGCTTGCTTCCTTTTAGGTACCCATGCTGCCTTCCCTAGTTAATGAGAGCTCAAGAGGCATGAAGACACTGGGCATGCACATCCTTTGTCACTTTTGGTGATTTGTAGGGAAGATAGCCAGAGGAGTTTCCGTTGTAGTGTGCTTGCCTTTCCTTGGGCACCGTGCATCCAAACATGCAGAGTTTGCTAAAATTAGATGTTTTGACCAAAGGAAGCTCCAGGGAGGCTCACTTAGCATCTTCATTACATATCTTCAGGTGCCAGTTGAAAACATTCCTCCCAGGCCTTTGGCTGCTTAAACAATCTATGGTCTTTTAAAGGGGGAGCATTGTTTTGTTTGCTATTATGTTATGTGTTTTTGTGTTTTTATACGTAAACTCCCCTGTGATCCTTGGGTGGAGGGTGGTATATAAATTTAATGAATAATAACAAGGTTAACTAATTGTGGATTTTAGGTCTGCAGTTATAAATTGACCCTCGGCCAGACAGCTACAAAGAGATTATCTAGGGTGGGCAGCAGTAGGATTAATATTTTATTATGAAAATAAAGTCTTAAAATTATCCAGCAGGAGCCACTTCCTGTTGAAGATTTTACCATAATTCTGCCTGAATCGGTTGAACTTATGCCTTTCGGAAAAGTGTCCAGCATCATTGAGCACCTAGGTAAGCGAAATGTTTATGTGTGTGCATGCTTTTTCAATAATTGTTCTCCTTTATAGTTCATAGTGTATTGAGAAGCTTAATGTTTTGACAGAGGGGTTCCTTTTGGAGGAAAGGCAGGATATAACAATAAGTTATAATATGATGCCATATTCCTAAGTGTGTAGATGCCAAGTGTATAGTATAGTTTAGTGTCAAGGGATAGTCAGAACCTCTAGAATGTGTACTTTTTGTTTCACCCCCTGGCTTCATGCACGTCTACCCAAAACCTATATTTCATTCATTTCGTGCATGCAGCTGTGCATCCTGCCCCGCTCTCTCTCAGGCTACCATCAAAATGCAACTTCTTCTTATGCTTCCTTTGTCCCTCCAAAATGTGTAGTAGGTTTCTTCTGCCTTACACCTCTCATCTCTGTGACTATTATTGCATCACATAGAACTAAAACCTAAAGGTAAAGGGACCCCTGACCACTAGGTCCAGCCGTGGCCGACTCTGGGGTTGCGGCGCTCATTTCGCTTTATTGGCCGAGGGAGCCGGCGTACAGCTTCCGGGTCATGTGGCCAGCATGACTAAGCCACTTCTGGCGAACCAGAGCAGCACACAGAAACGCTGTTTACCTTCCTGCCACAGCGGTACCTATTTATCCACTTGCACTTTGACGTGCTTTCAAACTGCTAGGTTGGCAGGAGCTGGGACCGAACAACGGGAGCTCACCCCATCGCGGGGATTCGAACCACCGACCTCCTGATTGGCAAGTCCTAGGCTCTAGTTTAACCCACACCTCGCCAAATTCTCATTTTGACTCTCTTGCCGCCCATTCCTCCTCACTAGGCTCTCTCCTTGTTTCAGCAGGGTGTCCTTGCCAATAAGATCATTTTGTCTTGAGAATTCCTAACTTTTCTTCTAGTTGTCAATGCTAAAACATGTGTTATGTGGAAGGTTGTCTGGCGGCACAAATTGAGCCACTTGGACAGCGATAAACTGCAGTGCAGTGAGACTAAAGGCTGAAGAAGAAAAAGCTTTGTAGAATGTGTATCACAGAAAGCAATGACAATATGTGAAAGTAAATAGAAAATAAGCTTTGGGAAAGGTAGTGGTTTTTGTGCTTGGTGTTCAGTTAGTAGTGATATTTTAGTATTGGAAGTTTCTTAATAGCGCTACAAACACTGCAGTGTCAAAGATTCCATTGGCAAAGGATAATTCTGAGGTATAGTCCACATAGTGATTCAGTTCCATATTGGTGGCAATATTTTTCATACTTTCTGTGGGCATTTGTTTACTCTTAAGTTGAAGGTGGTAATTCTGGAATTGCAGCTAAAGTTGGAGAGGAAGAGAAGAGGGACACACCATAGTACCACAGAGCTAGCTGCAAAAATCTGTATCTTTAGGCAGGACGCTGTATATATTAAATTGTATTATACAAATTAAAAATCTACTTATTCCAGTTAAACCTAGAGGCAAGTAAGATTGTCCATGCCAGAGAAGGCTGCATGAGTCTAGCAATGCTGTTCCAAAAACTCCTGGGTTTATACCATAAAATTAAAATACGGAGAAAGCAAAGCTATTGGCATGCATGTGAGGTAAATGGTTTCTTTTTTTAAGAAAAAAATGTTTTTGTACTGTTCTTCCTGTGGGAGCCAACAGCGATGCACAACATAGAGAATACAATAATGAAAACCATCTTAAAAGCATTTAAAATGCATCTGAAACCAAAATAATGTACAAAAACATTAATTGAAAACATGTTGTTGCCATGTTTGTTTTGAAGCCGCATGGTACGAATGAACTGCCATAATGGGGGGGGGGGGAGTATTTTTGCTGTTCAAGAAGGAAAAGTGTATTGAGCGTAATCTAGATTTTGACTCACGTTGCGGCTCTTCCTTCTGGTTCCCCTTAGCGTTACCCCTCCTTTTGTGCTTGAAATGGTACGGGCCAGACACTAGCATGCTGCATTTCTCCTAAGATTGGGAATCTGTAAGTGAACCCCATTGAACAGAGTGGGACATGAGACTGAAAAAATATGCACAGGCTTTCACTGCAAATCTTACCTTTCTCAAAGCAAATAAGATAGGTAACAGATTTAAAGTGACAGGGTCTTTCAAGCACATTTTCTACACAGAACATAAATCATAGTCTGTCAAATGCAAGCGATTTAAATCAAGCCTAAAATTGTGCTGATAGCTGTGTAATCCTGATTGTATGAAAACACGCATGCAGAAATATAGTGTGACTAATACAACTGAGCATTCTTATTGGATGCTCAAGCCATTGTGATTAAGTCACTAAAATATGCATTTTAAGGTGACGTATTTCTTTTTGAGTTAAAATCTACTCAGTAGTTCCATCTGTTCAAAACATGGGTCATTGTACTTGGGTTTGTCCAACCTTTTTTTTTCTTCCTGGGGGTACATTTGAAATTTCGGGAGTGCTGTGGCTGCTGCACCTCAGTCCCCTCTCTCCCTCCCTCCCTGATTATTTTTACACAAGGTCCTCTGGAAACCACTGCCACAGTGATAAACTGCAAAGCTGTAAATCACAGATCAGCAGCACCAAAGCACAAAAATATTGATGAAAGGCACAGATCCTTATGGATCTGAACCGTTTCAAGATGGGATGCCAATAGATTACAGAACACATATATGGACAGATACTTTGATAATGTGAACAAGTGGGGAAATGCCTTGCAACTCATTACAGTAAGTTACAGGTTTTGATTTACAGCTTCAGGCCTTTAAAGAAAAGTTTATATGTGGTACAATATATTTTCACACCTGATGAGGTGAGAAGAGAGAGGCCAAAGCCATTAACTGACACTCACAAGATCACTGTTGCTACTATTCAACTAAGTTTTATTTAGAGTAGACCTATTTGAGTTAATGAGCATGACTAAGTTAAGTCCTTTACTTTCTGTTGATCTGCACCCTGTGTAGTCTGGTGTTAGCCAGAACATGTCACAAGAGTGCACTTTTTTATTTTTCTGTTGCTTTACCTTTATAGCCCTAGTAGGGATCAAGCTGTCACTGCTGCATTAATTGTACTCTGGAGTTTTTTTGTGAAGGAGTGATGAGTGTGAATATTTAATTGATCATTATACTGTCTCAGAATGGATGACTTCCTTGCCAGGAAATGAGTTTCCGTTAATAAGTGTTGCAGAAGCATTTTCTTGTTTCTGCAGCAATGAATATTAGATTTTTGCAGGATAATTGGGAGTAATTTACATTTTTATTAAATGATATCAATGATAGTTTTCTTCTTTAGAAATTGACACTCTTTACATAGTTTCATGCACTTTTGATGTTAAACATGAAATCTGCTTGTCAGAAAGTATATAATAGGAAAGGTAACAGTTTATCCACAATATCCACAATTCATTACATTGCTATTAGTTCTACAGCAAAGTGTCACAGTGCTTTTCTTGAAGCTATTGATCTCTGCGTCTTTTAATTATACCGTCCCAGTGAATATCAAGCTTAATGGAGAGGTGTAGCATTCTGATAGTTCTAGCAGAAGTTGATAGATGTCTAATTTCCATCTGTAGAAACAATAGAGCTTTCTGATTTGTAGCAATAAGCAATTGTAAACTGAGCTTGTGAGTACTGAGACTGCTACTCTGTCTTACAACAAGCTCATCACGTGAATACCTTCAAATGGGGCACTGCTTTCCCAGTGCACATGCTGGTTTCACATGATGCATGGCTCAAACTTTATTCATCAGTGCAGCTATAGATTAATATTGTAGTTTAAAGTACCGTATATACTCGAGTATAAGCTGAGTTTTTCAGCATATTTTTTTATGGTGAAAAAGCCTCCCTCAGCTTATACTCGAGTGAGGCGGGCAGCAGCAGAGGGACAAGCGGCGAGAAAGGAGCCCTTTCTCGCCACTCGTCCCTCCGCCACTGCCCACCTCTCGCAAGGGCAGGCACAGGGGCCGAGGTTGGAAGAGGCTCTGCGCTGTGCCTCTCCCAACTGGGCTCCTATGCCTGCTCTTGTGAGCGGCGGAGGTGGCGGCGGAGGGACGAGCAGCCTGAAAGGAGCCCTTTCGGGCTGCTTGTTATTCCTCCTCTTTCAGCGCTGTTGGCAGTGGCAGAGGAGGAAGGAGCAGCCTGAAAGCAGCCCTTTGGGGCTGCTTGTTCTTCCTCCTCCGCTGCCAGGTTTGTGGTGTGGTGAACCGGCTCATACTCGAGTCAATAAGTTTCCCCAGTTTTTTGTCCTAAAATTAGGTGCCTCTGCTTATATTTGGGTCGGCTTATACTCGAGTATATACGGTAGTTCCTCAAACTTGGGTTATGAAGGTAGAAGCAGGGCAATGAGATTTAAACTAATGCTGTTTAACCTTCTTTTGGAAAAGGTTGTCAGATTTATAATATTTTCTTTTTAGTAATAATAGAGTCACAGAAAGGGCTACCTCCAGTCAATGAAGATACGGTGCTATTTAAAGAAGATCGGCATTCAATGGGAAAGGTGAGCAAATTGCACATGACTTGTACTGTATATATTATTTTTTAAAGCAGGGATAGGGAACCTCAGGCCTGGGGGCTCAATGCAACTCTCCATCTGGACCTTGGGATTCTTCCCAGACTCCATCACTTGGGCCTCCCCACCCCTGGCCTTCCGAAGGCTACCCACAAGGGAACCTGGCCCTCAGACTCAAAAGGCTTCCCCATCACTAATCTAAAGCCTTTTGGCTTTTTGCATTCTGCTCATTATGTGTTTTTACATATTTTTTTATTCACGTCTAATGAATTTCTGGGGAAATACATTTTTAAAAGTAAAGAACAACTAAAGAGGTAGAAATATTTTGCCAGTATAAAGGCACTATCAAGCTACCTTACATAGGCAGTAACCTTGAAGATACTTAACTGTACTTTCAAACAGATGATTTTGAAAAAATGACTCACCATGTCGCATAGGTTCAGCCAGTGATAAAATATAGATTGAAAGCCTCTTCCTTTGTTTTAGATTGTATGTTGCAGGGCCTATTTCTCTCTTGTGTTGCACTTATTTGCATACATTCAAATGAACTTGGCTTTTCTGTTTGAGCATTCAAAGAAACATGCCTAAAATCATTGGGGCCTGGAGGAGAATTCTTACAGGGTTGTGTTCAGCAGTGTTGTCCATCTTACTTTAAGACTGCCATTAGCAGAACAGGACAGAAGCAATTTTCACTGATTCCCTCTCCCTTCTTAAGCCCCTGCACCCTTCCTAAATCACTCAACCATTTGAAGGGGGGGGGGAGGAATTATTGAAAACTGCTTCCTTCCTTGTTCGTCTGACAGAAGCCTTATGAGCAGCTGAGTAATGCTACATTGTTTGATACAACATAGTATTTTATATTGGGTGCTTCAGTTCCCCAAGCTGTGACGCGTTTTGGATTACTACTATATCATTAGCCCAAGTCAGTATGGCTGTGCTGACTGGGGCCGATGAAAGTTAGTCCAAAACACGTGGAGGGCACCAGGTTGGTGAATGCTAAATTATAGAATGTCTAATGTTGGTTTTTGTCTTGCAGGTCTTTGAGGTATTTGGTCCTGTGTCACATCCCTTTTATGTGCTACAGTTTAACAGTCCTGAGCGTATAGAATCCAAAGGTATTAAGATGCACGAGGCTGTATATTTTGCTCCATCCATTGAAAGCTTCACCCAGTATATATTTCCAGAAAAAATAAAACAGTAAGTAATGTAAATGTGTGCATCTTGAAAGTCTTGCTAAATAGATTTAGAACTCATCTCTTTGATGATGCATTCCGAAATGCTTAGACAATACCTTTGCTAGCCATTAGTGTCCATATACTTACAATTCCTGATATGAATATGAGACTTATATGCAGATGTTCCTCTGAGGTCCTTACCTTGGTTCTCCTGAAGATTTCCTCATTTTGAGCTTTAAATTTGGTATGGAAATACACAACTAATATTGCCCAGAAGGCTTTTTAATTCTAGACTAAATGTAGCCTTCAAATGATCCAAAACCTATCCTTGAGCATAATTAGCCTTTTGGATTTAGGATTCCTGATTAAAAATCGTAATGATTTTGAACAGAAGTTAAAATCATGTGCTTATATCCTCTCCCAGAAGGGTGTGTTTGGGATAGAGGAAGCATCTATCCTGAGCTTCGTCAAACGTTGCTCTGTTGATAACCCCTGTTCCTTATTCAAAATGTTCATCAGATCAGGTGGAAATGGGTTTGCTCCTTATTTGTGGCAACAGGCTATTCTCTAAGCTGAAGGCCTCATTAAGTAAATGCAGCATGCATGCACCCAGAAGTCCTGTTTTTTTATCTGTCTTAACCTTTTATCTGTGGAGGAAGCATGGATGAATCACTGCAAGTATTGAGAAGCTCATATGGGGTGTCTATATCTCCATTCTGCTTTCCCTCTCCTGAGTAACTTGCATGTTAGACAGAAGGGGGAGGGTAAGGCTCTGAGCCATGATGAAATCATCTGCTGCAGCTGCTATGCTGGGGCTTGGACTGGATCAGGCCCTGTCAGTTTCAGTTAAAATCTGTTTCTGTTTAGAGAGTGGTATTAGGGCTCACTGACAGTCCTATTTCAGTACTGAAGATAGGAACTTGGAGCTGAATGAACTGTGACTTGCCCAAGGCCACTTAGTAAATTTGTCACAGAGGTAAGATTTGAACTGTTGCTTTCTGGCTCATGCTGCTGGCAAATATGGTACACAATTGAATTGAAGTGGGCAATTTGAAAAATTGCCACTGGTTTTCCGGCAGGGTGGATTTGATTTAAATCACTAGTCAGTAAGACTTGGTTTAAATTATTATTTTTTTACAGAAAGACACATTCTTGCTGGTATAATCTTAATATTTACAACCAGATGAAGGTTTCATTTTTGTAATAATAAATTTTCAGAGTAGTTTTTACAGTTATATCAAAAATTACTGATTTGGTTATACTATTAGAAATACATTGACAGATAATTATTAAATTATTGTGAGGTTTAATAAGTTTTTTTTAAAAAAAAAAAATCATTTATTTTTATCCACCCTGTTTTCCGGCTTTTCCTCTCACCCATGACAAGAGAACTCTCAAAGGACAAATGTTGTCTTAGGAATCACAGTTCTTGCAAACTTTTAATTAAATCTGACGTCCCCAGACTGGAATCAATACTGCATGTGTACTATAATGTTCAATGTATTTCTTTGCCATGTGTGGTTTTTTGCACATAAGATGAATTAGACATTATAAGATGCAGGTGAGTTTTCCTATGTGAAATTGATATCTATAGTGGAAGCTGTTTTGAGTGTTCAAATTCTGAATGGCTGAGGCTGCAGGTAGCATTTGAGTTGTGGTTTTTTTATTCTTTCCTCCGGCTTGAGGGTAACAGTAACTCATGTATAGAGATAATGCCCAGTATATAGATCTTTCACTTTGTCTCATCTTGCAGAGAGAGAGGATCTGACGCATCATGGAAAAATGATGAAGAACCACCACCCGAGGCAAGTACATCCTTTTGTGTACAAATTTTATACCTTAATGTCTGTAAGTGGTTACTACTTAAAGAGCAGTATTCTTGCGGGATATTATATGCATAGAAAAATCACTTAAGCAGTGTCTGTCGTTCAACGGAATATGAATTTCCCTGAGAGCATCTTAACATTTAATTGTCTGAACAGCAATGAGAGATAGCGCTGCATATATCTTGTCTGCATCTTCATTAGCTCTTTATGAGAATCAGTGTGAGTCCTTTAGCTCCACGTATCAGTAGTCTGAAAGCTGGATTTTCAAAGTAGTTTGTCAATCTTTAAAAGGTTTTAGTTCATCCTCAGAAAGAGGATAAATTGACTTGGATCCTAAACTGCTTCTTCAGCGACTTAATGAAGGAGTGATTTTCTATCATTGCCCCTTCCACCTATAGCTCCCCACATATCCTATAATATTCTCAAGGATCAAGCTGGGGGAACTCCCAATGGCAGATTTTTCATTAAGTTTGTGAAAGGCAGATTAGAATCCCATGGTCCGTAACATGTCATGAAGATCATGCTGCTTTAATTTTGTATTTCTGCAGTGAAATTGATTCTTGGTCCAGTTCCAGATTGCTTCTCCTTTAGTGTAAATAGTAAATTTAGGAAAGATACAAAACTAGTTGTATCATTTTGTACTTTGAATGCTATGTAAATAATCCTTTTCTATATTTTTCACTACTACTACTACAAATTTATTATATATACCCCACCCATCTGCCTGGGTTTCTCTTCTACTACTATACTCCAGTGGTAGTAAAGGTGCTCATAGTGTATTCCAGAATGTCATATTTATGTATGAGCATCAAATAACCTGTTATTGCCTGCTGATAGCCAGTAAAAAGAACCAAATGGTATATTCTGCTCAGTTTCCAGTTTCTTATGTAAATATTTTGATCTAGGCTTTAGATTATAGTGATGATGAGAAAGAGAGAGCAGCTAAACAGCAGAAGAAATCTCAGAATCTAAGAAGAAAGAAGTGCCGACCACAACCAGAGGATTCCAGTAAGTAGGTGCTATTACGGAATTTTAATGTTGGGCCTCAAACCAAATTAATATATAAAAGCTCAAAATCCCACTTTCTTAGATGGATTACTGTATGAATATAGCATAATTGTAAATGTTAGTCCTTGCGTGTGAGAACCTTTCAGTGTCAATATTGCCTTTATCCTGAACAGATTAACAGTGTGGGGTTGCAGGGGGAAATTATCATTTATTCTGCTACGGAAGCTGGAAATGTTTATTGAATTTTTATCACACCCTTCTACCCAAATGAATCCACGGTGTCAGCAGACATTCATTGGTTCGTTGCAATTTATATGCTGCCTTTCTCGCAAGGTAACCAAGGCAGTTTACAAATTTAAAGGACTGAAACAAATGAAAACACATTTAAACTTGGCCCAGGGTGGGAAGGGGACAGTCCGTGTTCCCCATGATACCACATTCGCAGGATAACCCTGAATTACCATAATACCACAATTGCTTTTTCATTTCTTTCTTCAGATGGGAACGGAGCTCATTATCAGCCCAGAAGACAATATCCATCAGATTATTCACATGGCTATTTTGGGAGAGAACCCAATCCTACCTTTGCCAGGAGTCGATTTCCTCATTCGTCTGCTTCCCCACGTTCCTTCAGGCACTATGGAACGTCTCCACAACATTACTCTAACTTCACAGAACTTCCAAAGCCTTCAGCTTATTGCCAGCAGCAGAGGCAGGAGAACCTGAGGAGACATCAATATTCTTTTCCTCCCCCAACATTTGAAACTGTTAATAACGAGACAAATTTCCCACCTCCTCCCCCATCTGTACCATGGGGGTGGCCTCATGAGTGTAGTCAGAATGCATACGACCCGCTGTTCTCACTGCTGTCTCTGCCACCGCCACCCCCACCTCCAATACCACCTCCACCTGCTGCTCCCCACAATGCTCATCTTCCTTAGAGTAAAGTGGTCCTTCTGTCATTCAGGGACCTGGAGAATCTATAATTGTGCACCTGATGCTTTGTATATTCTTACGTCCCCTGTGGAGAGAATGATTTTCAAATTATGTACAAAAATATAAACTTTGAAGTTTTTGTATGGAATCAAAAGTATAAACCATGTGTATTTTTTGTTTGTTTTTAGAACTGACAAAAGAATAGGGGAATAGTGGTTTAAATTTTATAGAACATACCTACATCTAATGGAAATACTAAAACATGACTATATTTGTACAATCCAAGTTCCTGGATTTTTTTTTTTATAAAGCTGTACATTATTTTTATAGTAGCTGTCCTAAACTAATGTATGTATTTGTCAATGCAATAAAAGAAGATTGTGTTTGCGGGGTATATATATGGATTTAAAAGTTTATCCAAGAAATACGTTTAAATTATGAATTATATGCTGAATGTATGGCAAAACATATTATCCCATGCCAACAAATGCCAATTCTTAAAATAAAAATAATGTGTTGTCCAACCAAGACCTATTGAGTTTAGTGGGCATGTGCTTAACTCTCCTTTTAAATTTGAGGTTTTAACCATGCTTTATTTAGTAATCAGACAGGGGTATGAAATGGTGAAATTGGCTTGTTGACCATTTTGGTGGTAATTAAAAGTTTAGGTGATTAGGTTACCACCTTTATGTCTGGTTGACATAAGAAGTTACAGTACAAGTAGCCTGAATTAGCTTCTGTACTGCATCATGAAAAAACATAGCCATAGGAAGAAGTAGTCTTCTTGTTTGAGGTCATTGAAGAAAGTCTTGTGTTCAGATTAAGATTGCTAATAGTTTAACTTCAGCTTCCACATCTGATATTACGTGTCATTTTTGAAGGCTTAAGCGCCATGATGTGATGGATCAATGGAGAAACTAACCACTAGATCTGACTAGGCTTTCTGTTTTGTGTGAAATAGAAATAAATAGACTTTGTTCAAATTATGGTGTTGAATAAAATTATTTGTGGTGTCTGAAGTATGTCTATAGGTTTTGGTCCTAAGCTGAACAAAGTTCATAAGTGAATCAAGCTAGGCTATACATATTTTATGCCAGTCCACTTCAGGCTGCGTGTTCAAATTTCTTCTCATTTCTTTTTTCAGCATCACTGTGCCTGCATTAGACGAAACTTTCTGTATTGTCTAGAGCTAGACTTTAATTACTTTCCCCTTCACTTTTCTGTGCTGACTGGTATTGACAGGATGGCATTTGTAGGCAGCAAGTTGTGTCTGTCAGACAGGCACTATTGCTGCCTCATTTGCCTCTTGTCACCCCTGTGTTGTCAAGAGTTCACAAGATAAGCATGCTGGAACCAATCCTGGATTTTGATGACCTTACGGG
Organism: Podarcis liolepis; assembly: GCF_965112155.1. Taxonomy (NCBI): domain Eukaryota; kingdom Metazoa; phylum Chordata; class Lepidosauria; order Squamata; family Lacertidae; genus Podarcis; species Podarcis liolepis. The sequence continues at coordinate 43,283,199 of NC_139564.1, read as the reverse complement.
AGCAGGCCTCCTTTGATAGCATATGCTAAGCCCCAATTAACCAGTGTGTCGCCAGCTACATGACTCTTGATTTCATCTTGTTGCTGTCATTACTACTGGTGGCAGTCCCTCTCTGAAGACCCTAACAGCTGCTGCCACATCTATGTTAGCTTCTCTAAGACATTGCCTGCTGTAGCAGTTGGTCTGCTCTCTACAAGGTATGTGACTGTAGCCACCTTAGTACTGACCATCATAGTCTGTATATAATTCTCCATTGCAGCTGACCATGCTCACAAGGCCTCTTCTCCTTTCCTGCAATAGGTGTGTCTAGTAAACTTTTCTCTGGCACTTCCCTATAGTGGGGACATTCCAGGAGTCAGTTAAGGGGTGGAACAGTAAGGTCCCCACACCGGACTTCAAGTGTGCATGCTGAAGGCTGGGGCCAGGCAACTATCTCTTGCCTATTCTAGAAGGTTCAGGTCTCACATGTGCAACTGCACAGATGAAAACTTTAAAAGATTAAAGGGTTTAGTAGGGTTTCCCTCCAGCTTGTTTCACTTATCTTTAGAAAATATTACCGGACTGAAGCTCCCATTTCCCATTCTTCAGTCAGTTGCCTTTCTGTAACCACGAAGCATAGGCTGTGGGGATATTACCCATTTGATTTTTTCACCAGATTTAAAAACAACTTTAATTTTTTATTTATTTATTTATTTATTTATTTATTTTGCTGTGCTGCTATTTTTGTCTTTTTTTTACTTGGTGCTGTTTTATATTAAATAAGCATTGGCACTCACAGCTGAACATTAGCAATACTGTGAATTACGCTATTATGGGCCCATTTGGATAGAACAACATTCAAAACTTTGTTTCAAAGATGCGTGGTGAAAGTTCTTTTGAACCATTCACCAAAGTCTTAACACATCTCCCAAAATGTCTTCTATGAATAATTGTAAGCAATTCTCTGGCCATGATGCACACTTGCAGACAGAAAAACGAAAATTCCATTAAGCATGGCCAGAAAACAATAGCTTTATAGCTCAGGCAAAACCACAGAAAGATAATTGAAGCTAGTGCTGCAGTTAAAAGAGCTAGTCTGAAATAGTTGCTTTCAGAAGAGTTGGAAAGAGTATAACTTGTCATTTGCTGCTATTGTGATGTTTAAAAAATGCTAGTGCCATAAATATCCAAAACTGGCATTTTCTAAAAGAGCAAGTCTTGCTATGGAAGACATTGCATTAAATGATAAGTGGTTCAGACTGTAATTTAACTAACAAAGGTTAATCAAACTTTTGCTTTCATGTCTCATGGCAGGGGGAATCTTTGTTGTTCCTTACTTTGAAATAATTTAATGATAGCACCAAAGAGTCTTCAGAAGCCAAGAGTGGTTAAAAAATACCCTTGAAAAATTAGGTCCAATTGTTTTTATTTACCACATCATCATAATTTCAGGGCAAATTTTGGAATCCAGGTGAGTATTCTTATTGGTGAGGGCGGAGGCTGCAGCCTTGAGAGATCAGGGTCCTTCCGTGTGTGAGTGGAAGAGCTTTCTGCTTATCCATGTATTTCAGAGATCCAAGCCTTTGCTATGAAGTGCGTGCATTCACAATCTAATAGCTTTCATCAAGATAAGCGCTAAACATAATTTCCATAGAGTTTTCAGATAATGGAGGCTTGATTATAATACGAATCTATATGATTATCAATATTCACTTCATCGGTACGTGTAACTATGTCTTAAGGATGCCTGAGAACAAGCTTATGTATGGTAATGTAGAATTCGGTGAATGAAATAATAAGATGTTATGGCATAGTGTGAATTTTGCTTCTATACTGCATGATGAATGTGCATATTATGGTGAATGTAGCCCACATTAGACATGCAGTCCACATTATTCCTAATAAGTTTGTGTATGTACACACTATGTACCTCCTTTTAACAATCTGTAATGATGTTTCAAATAACCATATTGCAAATTTATTATTTCAAGTTTCTATGCATACTTACTAAGAAGCAAGACTCAAAAATCCCCAGGCTGTTGGTACTTCTTTATCATGGTAGCTCTTTCCCCAGTTTGCATCCTGGCAAATCCTTTGTGAGTGAAATCAGAATTAAACTGATAATCCTTGTTCCTAAAAAAATATTAAAGTTAATTACGGGGAAACAAATAGTTACAGAATTTCACTAACCGTATAAATTTAGCTCAAGCATCTATCTTAACCAAGTTAGTGTGACAGATCTTCTATTATGGACGGTTACATTATCAGTCTGCTTATACAAATGCGATTGCCTGGATGATAATACCCAAACCCTATCTGATTAGTGCCATATTCCTAGATTAGCATGTCAAACTGTCAACAGCAATCAAGAGATGATAAGCTGATGGATCTTGGTACTTATTGCTGCTGTGTTGAACAGATTGATTGCATATTTATAGTGTGTCTTTGGTTACCTAGCGTCACTTTACAATAACATATTACTGTATCATAATTCTATTAGGGTTGTTATAGAAGGATGTCATTTAACTTGTGAAGCAATTCTCTCATATGATTTCCTTGGAGGAAGATTTAAGAATGCACTTGGCAAATAGTTCCATCTTTTCACCACAAAATCATGATAGGATTGGTGGTGTTTATGTGAAAATGTGTGCTGTACAGTATACAGTGACTATCTAAATACTCACAATATTGTGCTTTTATCATTTTTGAAATTTATTAAACCTAGTCCTGTAATTGCTAGGCAGGGCTATATTATTGCAATTGACTTGTAGGTCAAGCTTGATATGGATTTCAATGGGAGCAATGTCGAGCAATTTCTCTAATAATAATCTTGTCTGTTGAACAGCATAATCATTCCCAATCATTTCTCAAAAATACCTCACCTTTTCTTAATAAGTCAGTGACCCTAACTTTCTCAGGAGGGACTGTGCTCATGCAAAATAATAAGAAATAATAAGTTTGGAAGTAGAATATTAAGAAGAGCAAGGATTGGACAGAGTATGAAAAATGAATGACAAGAGAATTTAGGTGTTCTGCACAATCTTTTTAAAAAGTAGGAGCTGTAACAGTGACAACAGTGACAACTTAATGGCCGAAGGGTGTGTGGAACCCCCAACTATTCCTGACCTACAGTGTAAAGTGGACAGTGCTTTGTACCCTCAGCAAGGATTATCTTCTAATATGTGAGAAGGATGGTTGGAACTGGAGGGACTCACAAGAGAAAACATAGTGGTTCTTCCATTTCCCCACACAGGGATGAGGTGGAGAGGTTACTGTGTCATCAACCTTCATCTCCTGGGGCTCAAGATATTGCTGGGAGGTGATTTCTCTTTCAGTGCCAGCCAGTGTACCTTTTAATGCCAGCCTTAGGTTTTACTGGCAGGGGTAGAATATATGTGTTCAGCACACTAACCAACTTCTCAATGTACCTTGAACATTGCCCACACCTGGACACATACACCATATTACAAAAAGTAGTGTGACAGGGGACCTCTATGTGAGCATATCACATTTTTGAGTTCCTTTCCCCCTTAAAACATTACAGAGACTGGGCCTAAGCATGTACAGCTGTGCATCTTGTGTTTTGGGGAGTTGATGGTGATGATGGCAGCTCCTTCACCACAGAAACGTAATCCATGACCTGGTGAGAATATGTATTAGTGACCCAAACAAATGGAAATGTTTTACATTCTCCTGATGGAATAATGTCACTACAAGGGAACTTTTGCAGCAAAAAACCAATGCAAACAATCCAGCCTTCCTCCAGGAACGAGTTTTGTGATGTGAATATCTGCATGTGTAAACAGATAAAGTACTTGGATTGAAAGCTATTGCCTAAATATTAAGGCATGTTTCTACACTGTGGGCCATTTCCACCTACATGTTTTGAAGAAAGGCATATGAAAGCTTTAGAAGTATTAGAGTAAATGAGAACCGGCATTTTTCTGACTTGAAGCTGTTCTTTTTTCCAGCTTGAATGCCATAGAAAGGCTTAAGGCAATAAGAATCCATACAAGTGTGATATTAGCTAAGGCAAAAAAAGGAGATTATGGATGTAGGAAATATAGCTTTGAGGGTTTTCTTTCCTCAAAATAGAAAAGAAACACAAAAAAGAAAATTCTCTATACATATTTCAATTATTAAGATAGTATTAAAAGTTTCAGCAACACTGTAAAAAATGGGGACCATTTAATCAACTGTAAAAAATGCACCCTGCCCTCAGTGAATATTCTCTTTGGGCAGGGTTGCCAACCAAGGTCAAAGATCCTGTTCAGATTGAGGGCAGGAAGCATTGCTCTCAATTTGAATTGGCAGGGATATATTGTTCTCAAACACATCCAGACAATTCACAGTATCCTGATAATGTTGCACTGTTTATGTAATCTTTGATTAATTAGAATCCTATAGTCAGCATGAGAAAGTCCCTGTTTACACTGGGAAACAGCACCAGAACAACTGGCATTAAACAGAGTAAAAGAGGTGAGCAATATTTACTGTAGCTCCAACCTCTATGGCAGCAAAAGCCAGGGATGGAACAAGCCCTGTTTCCTCCTGGGAAAGAGCTGTAGCTCAGTAGTAGAGCATTTGCTTTGCATACAGAAGTTCCCAGCTTCATTCCCTAGCACCTCCTGTTAGAACTGGGAATTTTGGAAACCTACTGCCAGTCAGTGTAGACAGATGGGCTGAGTTGGGTGGACTTGGTATAAGTCAACTTTCTATGTTGCATCTTGAGGTCTGTGCTGTTATCTGGGCAGGCAGCCAAATTGCAACAGTTATGAATAATTTACAAACCGGCGCAGGCTCATCTGTGTTCTAAAATTGGCTTACACGGCACACGGCTTCATTTGTTGCCGGCAAAGATCACTTCGGGCTTTTTGTTCGATTTCCCACTTCCTCCTCTATCAAATCACATCAAGAGTTCCATTTAGAAAGCTAAACTTGCACTCTATTTAATAAAGCTGAGAGGCTAATGTGGCTTTTTGACACTGCCACTACATTATCGTTAAAGTGCTGTTGTGATATATGAACTGTGGGTCGTTGGGGTCCTTTTGCCACGACACTGGTGCAGTCTTAAGTTCCCTAAGCGTGAGACTTTGAAGAGAATGGGGGAGGTGGGTTGAGTGCCCTTCCCCTTAGTTCAACATCTGTAGAGAATTGAAGCACAAGACCAGGCAGCTCTTGAGAGTATTTCTCTGAGCCCCAGGAAGCAAACTTTTTCTCTTCCTTTTTCATCCTTGCTGTCACTTAGATTCTTATTTATCTAATAAACGGAACTATGTTACTTTAATGGCCAAATAACTTCACCTAAAGTTCTGGCTAGGGCTGTCGGTCTATAATTAATGGTGGTTATTTTTTATTTAAATGATGGGACTCTCTCAGAGCTTTGATTGTCAGCAACTGGGAATGTGCTCACAGTAATTAGCTACAGTGGTGCCCACTTCCTACAGAGTTAGGTCTGGAGCAATAGATTTTCACGCTTCTGGCTGCCTCTCTGGAGAATTTGGCAGAAGCAGTTGGATTTCTGTGTTCAGAAATGATATAGTTTATTATTCTAAACCAGGGATGGGTGTACCTGTCAATTTTGGCTTCTCTCAGCTGTCCAGTTTTCTAGTTCAGTTTACCCATTTTCCATTTTTCAGTTTTTAAAAAGTATGCATGAGAATTCATATATACTTTTGTACACCTTTCTCATATGCATTTTTAATACCATTTTGGCTAATGTGTGCATTTTGGCAAGCAATTTCTCCTAATAGTCATTTTTTATCATTACCAATGGGCATATTTTTGTACACGTTTGTTGAATGGAGAACTTCATCACAGTATTTGCACATTTCAAAGGATAAGGGTGCTTTGGTTCACATATTAGTTTTGGAAGGGCAAACAGAATGATTTTCTCCTCCATCCCTACTCTAGGTTTGCCACTGTCAAAATATCAACATCACTGGTGCCCCTTCTGTTATCCTATCATTGGTATCCCAGGCTTCTGTATCTGTAAATAAACAGTTTGGTTGTCATTCTGTGTCTCGCACAAACGACAACAGTTCTGCAGAAGTTGCCTAGAAGTTCCCAGTGTTTGAGAAAATGAGAATAAAACATTATACACTGTTCAACTTTTAAATAATTGATTTTCTCATAGGTTGTCACTGACCCTGTGGACTTTCCAGAATGTTTCTTGTAAGTATCAATGGATATTGTGGTCTTTTAAAGCTGTACTTAATTTCAAGAACTAGTCAAGCAGCAAATTACATGTTGACTTTCACCTTCTCCCACACTGTTGTCACACTTTCTATATCTTCTAGCCAAGATCCTTTTCTGGGGGGAAATTACTGTGTGATATCTTTACTCCCCTTTGCAAATAACCTCTCAATAACCTAAGCTTTGCATATGCTCAATGAATTTTGTTCATTAACATGCCCCTTCCAGATGAGGAATCTCTGGGTGTTCCAAAGCTCACATGTTTGCTGATTTATTTTGGGTCATTCTTAGGTTATCTGTTTCTCTAGGGAAATGTGAACTCCATGCACCAGGCAGATCAGACCTATTATTTTGAGATCACTTTATCTCAGGCATGGGAAACATTTGGTCCTCTAGATGTTGTTGAACTACAACTCCCATCAGCCCCAGTAAACATGACCCATAGCCATGGGTGTTTTAGTTCAGCTAGATATGGAGGGTCAAAGGTTCCCCATGCTTGCTTTCTCCCATATCCAAAAGGAACAAGTGACAGAAGAGGCCACAGTCTTTCCAGTCCCTTTCTGCTCTCTTGAATGCCCTTTAGTTGTTTCTGTCCATGGGGTTGGAATCGAGTGGAGCAAGAGAGTGCATCTGGCCCTGCGTTCACCATCGCATGGTGTCTGCACTTTGGGGCTGAAGGTCTCAATTGGGAAACCTTGTTTTTATGTGTACAGACTCCCTGCATCATGTAGGCTTCTCAATCTCATACATCGCCAATGCACATGCAGCAGACTTCAGATCTTCAGCCCCAAGACGTGAGTGTGAGAAGACAGGTCTGGCAGGTGATGAGGTGGTGGTCAGGGATGAGACCCCACATTCCCCTCACAAAAATTCTAGTTGTGAGAGGCAAGAATAACTGCAGAAGGCTTTAATCTCCTGAACATTTAACAAGTCAGGAATTGAAGAAAATTCATGCATTGCTATTCCAGGATAAATTGTTTTGTGTAAAGCAGGTCCCTCTATAGTCCTCTCTTCATTTACATGCTCAGTGTTCCAGAGAAATCAGAAAAAAGTGTATGTGGAAAACTGCATAATTCTGACTGGGCTCTAAAGTTTCAGTTGATCACATTCTTACTCTTCTTTTGTGTGTGTGAATGAATAACTTCCAAATCTGTTTTCTTTCTTTCTTTCTTTCTTTCTTTCTTTCTTTCTTTCTTTCTTTCTTTCTTTCTTTCCTTCTTTCTTTCCTTCCTTCCTTCCTTCCTTCCTTAACTAGGCACTTGAGAAACAAATTATATGAAAGGAATGGGTTTCAGGCACCGCACTGTTTCCCTGTTTGATAATTGTTGTGCATGAATAGTCTAAAAGAAAATGTGCCTGATTGTCTTTCTCCCAGCAGCATATGATTTCTGAAATTTCACTCCAATAACCAATATGCTCTGTACATCTGTGCTGCAGCCCCAAGCTTTGCAACCACATTTCTTTGTGCTTTCTTTCAAGAGAAATGTGCCTTTGGTCTTTAAAAGAAAGTTCACATTTTTATATTAGACATTTTAGATTTACTTGAAAACAATTGCTCCAGCTGTGCCTTTCAAAAACCTTGTCTTAAACTAATGATTTCATTTGCATTTAGACTGTATCGTGAAACAATTTTGAATAAAGTTTCAAACTGTGCGTGATGCTTGGAAGCCTTCAGAGGGAACCTTCCCTGACTTCAGCTGCAACAGGTACTGAAAATTCATTTTTAGGAACACTAGCAGAGAGCCCTGACTTTTTACCTGATTTGGCTTCCATGTTCTTTGCTAAGTTACATGTCTCAGAGAAGTGAGGTTGCATAGATACTCCCACCTCGATGATCTCATCATCCACTTCCAGTTCTTGGAGCAATGATGGCAAGACTTGAAATTCACCAGCTTCACAGTTCCTGGTCAACAGGGTCAAAATTGGATACCTGGTGTTATGCACTGAAGTTCTCACCCTGGGCCAGCAGGGGGATACTGTAGATAGTTTTCTCAGGTCCACATATGCAAATAAGGGATCAAAAGTGACGTTCAGTGATTGGATAGTTACAGAAAATGGTTACTGTTGCGTTCTAGTGGAGCTCTATATAAGCAGGCTGGCTGAACCCTTCAGTTCAGTTCTGTTCTGGCCTGTGAATTAACAAGAGCTGTTTGAAGAATCGCTGTGTCGTCTGATATGTTCACCCACAACTTAACACCTAGGAATAGCCAACACAACGAACTATTGCTAGATGGGAACTATTGGCCCTTTTGATCGAGAAAGTGGATAGAGAAAAGTTTCTGCCTTCTCTCCTAAGACTGCAACTCATTGGCACCCAAGGAAGTTGAATGTTGGGAGATTCATGATAGGCAAAGGAAAGTACTTCTTCATACATCACATAGTCAAACTGTGGAATTTGCTCCCACAAGTAGTTGTGATGGCCACTAACTTGGGTAGCTTTTAAAAAAGAGTAGAAAAAAATCATGTGTGATAAAGCTATCAACCGCTCCTAGCCAATATGGTTATTTTTTCCTCCACTATCAGAGGCAATATGCCTCTGAATGCCAGTTTCTCACTTGTCAGAGCAGTGCTCCCCTGCACAATTCTTCTCTTCTTGTTTAATAGGAAAAGGTTTCCTCATATCTCCTTGTCTCTCTTATAATTGCCTTTTGTTGTTTGGTTTGGTTTAACCAGTCTTTGATAGTTTGTCAGTTTAGCTGTATGATGTATGCAGTTAGGACGTATGACTTTTAATGTGCAAAAACTTGTTTGAGTTTTTTTTTAAATCTGAGGGTAAAATCTGCTCCTTCTCCCACTCTCAATTTAGTAATCTCTTAGCCATCCTGGAGAAGCAGCTTAACCCCCATACCCTTGAAAAGAACATAAATTCATTGCTAAGCCCAGAATTTCCTTGTCAGAATCAAACTGCAGTATCTTACTGCTTGCGGTTGAATGGTAACAGGCTCAGGGAGGTGGGGTTGTTTTTGTGTGTGAGCATCTACATGTTTTGCTTTACTGCCTCAGGAAAATACTTCAGATGAGTGAGTCAACTCTTAATAGAAATAAATAAAGATAACAAAATCCCAAGAAGCCCTATGATAAAAGACATTCCAGTTGTAATTAAAGTTCTCTTGCCTGACAGCACATCTTCATGCTATCACACCTATTGCTTTCATCTAATGAAATAGGATTAGCAGGAGTTAAATGGGATTCTTATTAAAGTAATATACATTAATTGGGCTTTCAAGGCACTAGAATGTTGATTTCTTCCTCTCTCTCAGACTCTTGATTTAACAGATTCAAGATAAGATGTATCTTTTAACTTCTAGTATCATATGCAACTTGGAAATATTAAACCAAGGTATTCATGTGCTTAAGGCAATACATTATATCTTCAGAATCAAACTTTTGCTGAAGACTGCTTCATCGTTTTCAATCAAGAGATAATCAATTTCCATTATCTGAATACATCACAATCTGGCTTCAGGCTTGATTTTGGGATAGAAATAGCCTAAGTTGCCTTGATTTACACAGGGAAATGGACACAGCCTTTCTGAATCACTTAGCAGCTTTCAGTATTTATTGTATATTTCTGGATAGACTATCTGGGTCTGGCTTTGGAGGGACAGTGCTATGTAGGCTCTGGTCCTTCCTGGAGAATGAATTTCAGTAGGTGGTGGTAATGGATATCTGTCCCTCCCCTTGACCTTTGGCCTATGTGGTGTCTCACGTTTCTACCTTGTACCTAATGCTGGTGAACATATACATTAAATCACTGGGAGAATTCATCTGGAGGTTTCGACTGAAGTATCATCAATATGTAGATGGCACTCGGCTCCAGCTCCCTTTTCAGTTTATTCATCCTAAGAAAGTTGTTTGACTTCTGAACTGGTGCTTGGAGGCAAAACCAGGATGGATAGTTTTTAGGAAGCTGAAACTTAATCCCAGCAAGATCTGGTCTTAAGTGGATTTGTATTCCTGCTGAAGGACCAATCTATTTCCTCATAAATGGATGGGGAATGGTTTTAAAAGTGCAGAGATTAAGTCTGGTAATTGCGCTTCATCTGAAGCAGATTTACACCCCAACTATCTGAGCTCTAGAAAAATACTGGCAGGTAACACTGTATGGGGGTTTTCAACTGAAAAGAACGGGTGGGTTATTTTGTTTAAAATTAGTGCTCAAATATCATGTTCACGGAACTTCATTACCAATACTCATAAGACCAAGGTTGCTGTTTTTTAAAGAGAGAGAACATTTTTCTGCCAGCACTCTCTTTAGCCTAGGACCCATGGTGCTCTAAGAAAATGTTGGTTATTTGAGAATTGGTGAGATGAAATAATCAAGGTGTTGATGTTGGCTTGGTCAGAAATGTAAGCAGCATTGCCCCCAGACATAAAATAATGGGTCCAAGAGGAAAGGTATCTTTGTCCATGAGGAAAGCTTTCTCATTTCTGTTCTGTTACAGACAGGGATGTTAGGCTAAAAGAAACTGGGAAAATGAATCGATAACTAGGGCTGGCAGTATATTTGTGTGCTTCATAGTGGCAAAAACCTGATCCAGTTATGTCCCCCTCGGGAGAGTCTTCTGCAGCAGGAACAAACAGATATGCTTATTTGGAGGACCCTGCTTTGAAGCATTAAGCCTTAGTGACTGCCAGAGAGCCTTGAGCAAAAGGCACATCCAAATATCTTGGAACAATTTCAGAATGAATCCTGCACATAATGCAACATTTGCTACCATTACTGCATAGCTAATTGCTCCTCAGGCTCACCAGCTCTCTTGTACCTCTTCTGATTTGGAGAACAATGAAAACCAGCAAATCCTATTTCATATCTTCATCCTTCAGTATAAGAGGGATGAGGAGAAATCTGGAATGGAGTCCAAGAAATAGCCTGCCATCCACTGTAAACAAAGCCATCATCTTAAGAAGCAGATTATCTGATCCCCAAGCATAGGCTCAGCAGCCAGACATTAAACAGGAAATAGAGAGGGCACCATAAGTCATCTGAGATGTTCACAACTGCAGACATTTAGTTAGTATGTTCTTGGCCATGACTGAAATATAGTGGTAACTCGGGTTACATACGCTTCAGGTTGCATACGCTTCAGGTTACAGACTCCACTAACCCAGAAATATTACCTTGGGTTAAGAACTTTGCTTCAGGATGAGAACAGAAATCGTGCACTGGTGGCGCAGCGGCAGCAGGAGGCCCCATTAGCTAAAGTGGTGCTTCAGGTTAAGAACAGTTTCAGGTTAAGAACGGACCTCCGGAACGAATTAAGTTCTTAACCCGAGGTACCACTGTATTGCTAAAATTTTGGTTAGTGAGGTTTTTCTGTTGCAAAAGCAATGCTGACTCATCCACACCAATGTTTTTGTTGCATGCCACCCAATCACTGTGCTCTGCAGGCGAGGGCCTCCGGCGGATAATATCTCATTAGGAGGTCTATTCTGTACTTTGTACAAATTGGACCTTTAGTCTGGCAGCACTATCCTCTGGAATTCCCTCCCATTACATACCAGACAGCCACCATCTCTATTGTCTTTTTTTGGGTAGCAATTGGAGACTTATCGAACAACTTTTTAAGTAGAGTTTATTTTCTGAGTCTGTTTCTGTAGTAGATATGAACTTGTTTCTATGTATGTTTTTATGATATTTTAAATTATGTTTTATTTTTAATTTCTTCTGGGTGTTTCATGGGAAGCAATACATACCGGTAAGTGAAATTAAATAAATACTGTTATGAGTTAGTGGGTGCTAGACTCCCCTAAGTTCCTGGACCCAGTTAGTGTTAGAATTTAATCAAGCTTCCTGAACTCCTGGATCCAGCAAGGGTTAAAATATGATGCAGATTCCTAATCCCTGGACCCAGTGCCAGGAAATCGACTGGGACGTGAACCATTAAGAAAACAAAGGAAAGGTGATAAGCTATCAAGAGAACAAAGAGAAGGTGATGGGCCATTAAGAAAGTAAAAGCGCTGGGCCAGATGGCAAATGGGCAGGGCCCTTCCCTCAACTCAGGGACAGTTAGAAGACAAAGCCAGAGTGTGAAGTGGAGTTTTAGAGTTGACCATGATGTGACATAGGGGAAAAAAGATTTCAGGCTGGTAAAAGCAGCAAGCTGGAGAGAGGGCGAGAGCTTGATGAGTGATCTCCATTTGAATCTAAAGCTGTGGCTATGGGAGAAGCACGATCTCGGGGTGTTGATGCTGTGAACCCCTCCATTGTAGGCTCAGGCTGTATATATGTGTAAATAAACCATATATCACAAAGACACCACAGTCTCTGCTGTGTTTTATTTCCAAAAGGAAACAAAAACAGTAGGTAAGCACATGGAACCCTGGGAATCTTGCACTGCTCAGAGATTGGGGTGGTGGGCGACACTTCAGTTAATTCAGTTAACAAATCTAGTATTCATAATAGCTTCTATATTATACTTACCTGGCAGGGGAGATACCATGATCACATAATAGCTTCTATATTAAAGAGAGATGTTACTAATGTAATTTCTCAGATCCACATGAGATTTCCCATTTTAAAAAGCAACTAATGTAAATTTGGCTGCTTTCCATTCCTCTGGTATAGAGGCCAGTTTTATATTTATTTTATTACACAATAGGTGAACATCCTTTCTCTGTGCTAATCTGTTCCTTGATCATTTTTCAGGTAAATCTCTAGCAAACACTTTGTTATCTCTGCTTGATATAAGGTATCAAGTGCTAATCCTACAGCGAGCAGACTCACTGAAATTAATGGAGATGGCTAACATAGTTTTATTCAGTTCAGTGACTCTGGGTATAAATTCTGGCTTCCTATATACTAAGGGTTATGGCAGCTTTAGCAGCCTCCCTCATTTCTGCCTCTTGGCCCCCTCCTCTCCAGCCTCCACTTCTGCCTCTGATTCTGGACTGCTGTTTGCCACAGCCTCTTCCTGCTCATGAAACCCTGTTGCCTCATCAGCTTCTGAGACCTCCTCCTTCCATTTGGCTCCCTCTGAACACTCATCATCATCCCACCACCAATCCCCTGGCTCTGAGCCTTCTATTCCAGCCAGGCCTTGAAATTGGCATGTTAGAACCATCTAAAATAGTTTTATGTGTTACAATCAATTCTTAGAATTCTTAAAGTGCAATTCTTGGAGGCCCTTCCTCAAAATTGTAATTGAGCTGTGTAATAGGGTGTACAGTCTGAGCAAAGTGTGTAACTTGGAATAGTCAAGAAGTCCTGGGATGCCTTGAAGAGGTCATTGCAGTAATCAAGTCCCACAGTTATGTAAGCATAAATAACTGTGACTAGGCTGTGATATGGAAGTTATAGTTCAGAAACCTTCCCTTGCCATCTTGATTGATAGTGATCAGCAGGGGAGCTTGCCCTCTGTGAGACAAACAAGAATTTATTTTGAACAGGCATGAGGAAAACGATAAGTGCAAGGGATATCTCTGAAACACAGGCTAATGTAGAGAAACTGTAGACGTGTTGCACAAATGAGACAACAAATATATAAATCAGTATGAAAAGCTTCTGAGCTGAATGAGAAAACAACTAACTAAATAAATGAAACATTCTAAGCTGGGGGACATTACATATTTTTATTACCAAAAACTTCTGGAAGATGCAGAGATTTTTTTTATCACTAAGGGCAAACAGAGTGTTAAAAACTTGTTTAAAGAGCTGGTGAATTTCACAGCTAGTGAGACATATGGATGCTGAGATGAAAAGATGTAAAGAGGAGCCATGCCTGCATTAAGTTGCCCTGTAACTTCAATAAAAGGGCAGTGGGATGATTTTTCCTGTCCTAGGTAAATATTCAGTGAAGTTGGGTGACTACAAACTGAACTGAATCCTAGGCATGATCTTGGCTATTAGGCAGGGGGGTCTTGCTGGAACTCTGAGATGATTAGTTATCACTATAAACCTGAGATGAGTTTCATTAAACTGACAACTATTTCAGGGGGTTCAAATGTTGGTCAGAAGCTTTTCCAAAAGACTATTTAGGAGGATTTATATATATATATAAAGTCAAACATATAGTACATGTAAGGATATATATTCTTCAAAATCTTCTTGTTCAGTGTCATGGCTGGGAAGAAATGCAGTTTTAATAGACCTACTCCTTCCTTTACTATTCAGGGCATTCACCTTTTCAAATGATTATCTTTCATGAGAATCCTAGAGCAAAGAAGAACTCTCACACATAATACATAAATTGTGTGGGTTAATGCTGCAGGTCACATGCAAACATGAAGGTGTGATGGACCTGTGTGATGATGATGATGATGATCATCATCATCATCATCATCATAGGTGCTGGAAAAATACTACCATTAATGCAACTAGTCAGTGGAACATAAGTGGGATTTTTTTTGCAGGAGGATTATTCTAGATGTCATTTTTGGGGTCCCTTCCACTTGTGGCTTTAGATCTCTAGGATGAGATTTTTGCAAAGAAAAGGGGAGTGCTAAAGGGGTCAAATCAGTTTTTGGATAAGTTAATTGTCCTGGCCATTATGTTAAGTACAGTGGTACCTTGGGTTACATATGCTTCAGGTTAAAGATTCCACTAACCCAGAAATAGTACCTCGGGTTAAGAACTTTGCTTCAGGATGAGAACAGAAATCGTGCTCCGGTGGTGCGGCAGCAGCAGGAGGCCCCATTAGCTAAAGTGGTGCTTTAGGTTAAGAACAGTTTCAGGTTAAGAATGGACCTCCGGAACGAATTAAGTACTTAACCTGAGGTACCACTGTATCCCTTTGCCTAATTAAAGTGTTATAAGTAAAAAAAAACCCTGCTCATTTTCCCTTATGGGGTACCCAAGAGCCCACATAGAGTCCTTTTGTAGGTTCTCTATCTGTAGGAGAAAATAACAGAGACCAACCATAGAATATTGAGAAGCAAAGCAGCTACTAAGCCTGATCTTTATTAACTGTTGCAACAGGGTGCTCCCCCACAGGCAGGAGAGAGGAGGAGCACTCATAGCCATGTGTGCAAGCCATTTTAAATTGCCCACCCAGGAGTCCAAGACCCCCCCCCCTGATACATTATACCTACATCACAAAAAAGGCCGTTTACAAAAGAAATCTGAGTGCGTTGTTATCTCCTGTCCAGCAAGTTACCTGATTGCATTATCTAGGTGTGCTGGGCCCAGGGGTAACCCGAGCAACACGGTCCAGGTCTGGTCCAGAATCCAAGGGTTCTGTGAGGAGTCAGTCCAACAGGGCCAAGGCAGGGCACCAGGCAAGGTCTCAGGCAGGTTCTCGCAAACAGCAAAGTTGCTCCCGCAACCTGGGGCGGGGTCCGGCAGCCTTTTATCTCTGCTGGGGTGACGGCCGGTCCTGATCCCCCCGTGACTGACCTCCCTGTCTCGCCCAAAGGCGAGCACTCCTCCTGCGAGTACTCAGGTCTCTCCTTCTCTCAGAGCTCAGTCTCTGCAGCTCAGGAGATGTTGGTGGGTTACTAGGCCCAGAGACCACCTCAGCCTCTCCTGACCCAACTGGTAGTGGAGCAGCTGTAAGTGATTGCCCTGCTGAAGTCAACAAGGTAATCCCCACATCTGGAGCCAGGGCAGGCTCAGGCCCTTGACTCGGGCCAGCTGGTGCTTGTTGCAAGCGAACCTGTGCAGACTGGGGCTCTTCAGAATCTGGCCCCAATTTGGTTCAGATGCCGCCTGAGGCAAAGAATCCGGTGCGGACTGAGACTCCTCTGGTTCCGACCCCGACTCCAAGTCCCAGGCTATCACACTAGGTTTTGGCCACTCTTTTGTTATTATAATTACTTAATTCTTGAATCTAGGTCACAGGTTCACACCCTGTTCATATCTTGAATGTGCCCTTAAGACAGGATTTGTGAGGAGAGGATTTGTGAGGAAAGAGACAATGGGGAGGTTTCCCACTTTGACCTTGCAGAGAAATATTTGAGGTCCATTTGTTCAGGACCTAATCTGTAGGGTTTCAGACATGTGGTTTATATATACAGTTATGAACATTTAATTTTTTTTATATATGACCTTGAAATTCTTATAACATAAGGAATACAGGTTGCCACAGTAACCACTAGCTGAAGATACGTGGAAGGGTTGGCATGCCTTTGCTGGCTGGAGATGGAGAGACTTTATGAATAGAAAAGCTTCCCTAGTTCTGAAGTTCACTTTCCCACCACTTGGAAGGTGATGTTGCCAGTTACACGGATGTGATGGAGGGCCTGAGGTCAATGGGCATATTCCTACTTTCGCGCTCAAACTATGTAATCATTTGTGTGGGAGAATGCTCAGAAGGGATTTCCTTTTACAGCACTGCTGTGACAATAAAAAGGTGGTATAGAAAATCTCATTGGACCTTCTCTTCAGTTCCTTGGAAGAAAGAGAGTCTGGAAAGTGAGGTGTCTTAATAAGATGGCTTGAAGACTTCAGAACATGATGTTCCTCACCTTCCAGATGTGGAAAGTATAAAACTTTCTTGAGTTTATAAGCAATCCTTAATTTTATTTTAAGGAGGTTGGTGCCTTTTCTTTGTTGATATATAACCCAGGGATGTCTTTGATACTGACACCAAACAGGGTTCTGCTCAGTTGCGTAAACTATCATCCTATAGCCTTGAGTCATATGAATAGAGCAGTGTTTACAGAACAGCAGAGAGGTCATTGCAGTACACTGTAGTTTTCTCAGCTGTTATTGTAAGCTCAGGTATTAAACTGAAAGCATGCTGAAGACAGCCATTATGTCAAAAAACTGGATTTAGGACTAGACAATCCTTTACATGTATAATTCTGCTTTGTAAGAGAGTAATTTCGCCATTCTCAATTCAACCTTTGTACACATTTCTGCTTTGCACAAATAAATTATTTGTAATATTTTAAAGTATTTTGTTGCCCACTTCAGATAATCTGCAGTCAAGAAGCATATAATGAAATCAGGTTGTGATGGCCACTTCTCAGCCACTATGGATCCAGGCTGTCTTGAAAGAAGGGGAAGTCTCCACCTATCACAAGGTATACTCCTCTGTTCTCTTTTGAGAAATGCTTCCACCAGATAAATGGGAGAATTATTTCTACACTGTTGCCCTGAAGCCGGTCTACATAGTGAAGTAGCCTGAGCAGGTTAAAATGAGAAAAGACCACACCAGAAAGTCACTATATTCCTTTTGGAGCAAAAGAATAAACACACACAAGTCTCTAAGCATATTATCTGAATACAGAATCTTACACAATGTTCGTTGTTGCTCTCTGTATGATTCTCATCATTTCCTTGCCTGACTCTTTCCCTTGCTTTGTACCACGCTGAGATCCACTTTGATCTAAACGCCTCCAGGCTGGCTACCTGCAGATATTGACCTCCCTTGTCAATCACAGGCCTCACCCAGCAGGCTATAGGAAGTCATGGAAGCCCTCAGCACAGAAACCACCAAACTCCTTGTCTGCAATGAATTCTTTTTCTTCCCAACTGAACCCCAGGTGCAATTCTAGCCTTCACAAATTAACCCTATACAGTCGTACCTCGGGTTAAATATGCTTCAGGTTGAGGGTTTTCAAGTTACACTCCGCGGTGACCCAGAAGTAACGGACTGCCTTACTTCTGGGTTTCGCGGCTCGCGCATGCGCAGATGCTCAAAATGACGTCACACGCATGCGCGGAAGTGATGAAACATGACCTGCACACACACGCAGTCGCGTGTTACATTCTACTCAGGATGCTAACTGGGCTCTGGAACAGATCCCATTCGCATCCAGAGGTACCACTGTAATCTCCAAATAAGGGAGGGGGAACCTTTTAAACAACAATTTTAATTTTTACAATGTTTTTATAAACCACTTAAAAGGTTTTCTTATAATCGTAGTATATAAATTTTGTTATGTAAATATATACGCAACATACAAGGATGATGCATATGCAGCCCCATAGATGCAACAGTCCACCCAAGTGAGACCCATACAAACAGCTTACTGCAATGAAGTTCAGTTCTTTTACAAAGGTAAAAGGCATGTTGGGTGGGATCAGCATGAATTTGACTCCATGTAGCACGGCATGTTGAGACTAAGTGGTCACCAACCATTTATTCACTAAGCAGTTGTATTGATTCCCCTCACCCCATGGTCCATTTGAACGGTCTGTCATTGTGCAATATCAAATTGAAATAGGCTTGTAAATAGCCTCGAATCCAATCTCTTTAAATAGATGCTTGGCTTGGGCAAGAAATGAGACTCCCCTCCCACGCTGCTACATTTACTGAAAATCCTTTTTGCAAGAAAAAGGAAGGCAAAAGAAATGAATTCATTCCCCCCCTCCCCAAGAGGAGCAAATGATACTTACTGATCAGCAGAGCTGTTGATTACTGGAATGCTAATTTATGCATTCTTTAATCTGCATTTCTGCTGTTGACATATATGTTAACTGATAACCCCTTGCAAACAGAATTTCCCTTGTTTTGTTCCTTTCTTTTGCAAGAAGAAATTTCAGCAAATTTATCACTGGGGTGGGGAGAATCCAAGTTCTCAACAAGTACTTCATTTGCTTATATTCTAAAGGTTAAAATAAAAGCAAAGTAGCTGTTGAAATAACAATATTGCTAAGAATGCTTTAATTATTCATTGCTTATTTGTTTTTTAAAATCTTTTATCTACAGGGATTGCAGATAAAGCACTATCCTTTCTTAAGGCAGTTTCAGCTCAGCAAGACGCCTCCACCTCCTACACAGAGAAACTAATATGGTTTTGTAAAAGGTTGGTTGTTGTCTCAGCTGTTGCCAAGCTACATGATTGAACCTCAAGGTGCAACATTTCCTGCTTTATTGCATTCCTCCCAAGAGACTTGATTCAGGACACTTTACTGCTTCAAGATCCTCAGAAAACTGGAACAAAATTCCTTCTCCTTGACTCTTCCCATTGCCTTCAGGTTGCCAACAAGCCTTCAACTCTCCGAAAATAAGTTTGTCCATGAGATTGAAGTACCTTTGTAGTGGAGGCTCATCCATTAGGACAACTGGGGCACTGCTGCACCAACCTCCATCAGAAGGTTTCAAATTTCAGCGGTGACTTGTGCGAGCCCAAAATTCAGTGCCCCTCCGCCTCTCACATTCGGTTCTGCTCAACTTGCTGCATCATAGTTGCAATGCCTTGTGACTCCCTCTAGGCTCAACTCCCCGTGCGGCGGAACTGGCCATGCTGCCCTAAATCTGTCTCTGTCTCCATCTTCCCCTGTCTGCATTCTACATCCAGTCCAGCGAGTGGCACTGCCTTCCAGATTCCTCTTCTCATTGTTCCCCCTTCTAGAACTCAGCAGGGTAGAGGATAGAGGCAAAGCTATGCTTAGTTGGTTCTTCCTGTCATGGGCTCTAGCTTCACCTACTGTTTACATTCCTGCCTTCTGTCCTAATGGGCACTAGCCATCACATTTGTGTTGACAAGGCACAAAGTTGAATCCTGCTCCTGTTTAATGCTGATAAATGCACTTTATTCTGCAATGTTCCTTAAGATCCTTACTGTCTTTGCCACTGCAAGAACTTTTTATCAGGATCAATTCAGTTTATTAGTCAACCTTGGAGATGCTAGTGAAGTTTATCAGTCTCAGATCTAGAAGTGAGCATTAGTAGTCAACATTCTTTTTCAGTCTCAGATTAAAATCTGAAATGGAGACAAATTCCTAGTTTGTCTCCCAACTGTCCACTCGCACCCACCATCCACCTTCATCTTCAGCTTACATGCCAGGCTAACAGCAGCCAGTTCCAGGGACGGAGAAGGCAAAGTGACAGCGGCTGCATACTTGAAATATCTCAAGGGGCAAAAATACCCACCAAAGACCCTAGGCCAAGTGGGTCATTGGGGCATGGGGTTGCACACCCACCAACAATATAATCCAGTGGAGGGAACTTGGGGGCTTAGTGGGTTGAAATAGACTGGATTAAATGCAAATTGTCTTAGAAATAATCTCAACTCTTTCCCCCCAAATGGGAAATGGAAATGGCTAAGCTTAGTTTTGAGCCAATCTGATGGCAGACATGGGTTATTCCTCTAGGAATAACCACTTACACCACCTTAAAATAGCATGATGCAAAGTACAGAATACAACTTGAACTCTCCAGAATACTTTCATGCCTCTTGTATTTCCCTGTATGCCTTCCTAGGCTTCCAGGATAGGAGCTCTACTCTAAGCATGTTGACAATATTGCTATTAGAAAGTAGTACCTTAAAAGTGGGTCAGTTTATGAGCATCGTCAACTCCCATAACCTGAATTATTAACTCCCCAAGTAGTTTTTGCCTTGGGAAGACATTGATGCATGCATGACAAATATCTTCAGTCCCAGCCATACCACATGCACATTTGAACCCCATTTTGCAGATTAAAGATGTGTTGGCTCTTCACTAAAGTTATGAGTTTTTCATTCTACCTATTCTTTTGCCTTTTACAACTTTTCCTGCCTGGTAAGTGCAATCTTGTCTCTGTTTAAGAAAATATTTCTATAATGCTACTTTAAGAAACAGGCAAAAAACCCCTAAAAGTTAAGACTTGTCACCTTTTGAAACAAAACAAAAAATGAGGTAGAAATAATGCCAAGTCAATGACATTTGAACAGATGAACATTGTCGTGATCAAGCATGTAGCTATGACATTTGCAATTGCCCTTTGACTAGCACTGAGACTGAACCAAACAAGAGCACAAGCTAGTGAGCAGCACCCTTTATCTGAAACCACTTTAAAGCCAAGGTGCTGTTATTATATCCTGAAGGCTCATCATATCCATATTCTGCTTCTCTACATGGCAGAAGTTGTTGTTGTTGTTTAGTCGTTTAGTCGTGTCCGACTCTTCGTGACCCCATGGACCAGAGCACGCCAGGCACTTCTGTCCTCCACTGCCTCCCGCAGTTTGATCAAGCTCATGCTAGTAGCCTATTCGGCCCTCCCACAACGAATCCTTGTAACTACAGAATGAAAAGAGATCATTCTTACAACCAGAATGTAAGACAGACAGACAAAGATGAGGAGGGAAAAGCAGGATGGTGTAGGTCTGTGGGATCTTCTCCTGGAAATAGTTTCTTACTGCTTTACCTGAGGTAAGACTGATGGGCACACGACATGGTGCCTTCTCTGTGTTGGAGGATATTCTCTTTCCACTTGCTTAATGTGGATGAACATTCAAAACACAGTTTTTAAAATAGATAAACAATTAAAAGGAAAAAAGGGGGGGGGAGTTTACCTCATGGAATACTAGGTTGAATATGATTAATAAGAAAGCATGGTCCTCATGACTCCCTGTGTGTGGCATTCCACATGTAGAAAGGAGCCTTTTCAGTTTCCTTATTCTGATGAAAGCACTTCCAGGCTGTTCCCCAGAGGCCTCTAAAGTTCATGGGCCTTCTGGAGCACCCCCCCAAAGGCTTGAGAGCCTGTCACTTGAAGGCTATAGACATGCAAACCACTTCCTTCATATGTATGGACGAGCCTCTCTGGATCACAGGTGTTATGTTAATATCGATCTTACTTTCTTGCATGCCAATGCCAGGTGATGTGTGGTGGTGGGGAACAAAAGAGAACAAAGATGCTCAGGTCCTACCCTCAGGATTACAATCAAAGTGAAATGAGGTACACAGGGGAAGGGGTGGGAAGTGGTAGGAAATGATGGAAACAGACATTTCTCCTATCTTTCAACAAATTCCTTTCATCTGCAGTCTCTCCCACTGACAGGCCGACTGTGTTTATCTGCTGCTGTTCTTCAGTACTTTTGTTTCTTTCTTGTAATGCAGTTATTCTTCCTTTGGTTTCCAGGCTTGTGTTTTCTTGAGAGTCGTAGCTTTCTGTCTAAAGAAAGAAGATCTAGGCAGCTGCAATCCATTACTCACTTAGGGAGCAATCCACGTTCTCCCACAGACAGCCCAAAGGCACTGGAAAAGGAGTCGCAGGACCACCAGCAACACCTGAAGCATTCCTGTGCATGATATCTAGGGTGGAAAGTGGGACTGGGGGGCTGGATCCTGGACCAGCTCAGTCAACCCTGATCCTGGAAAGCTCTGTTT
This sequence comes from Podarcis liolepis, assembly GCF_965112155.1. Classification (NCBI taxonomy): domain Eukaryota; kingdom Metazoa; phylum Chordata; class Lepidosauria; order Squamata; family Lacertidae; genus Podarcis; species Podarcis liolepis. The sequence continues at coordinate 43,261,043 of NC_139564.1, read as the reverse complement.
GGGGGCTTTCATTTCTGCATTTGGTGGGTGGAAGGGAGAGTTCTGCACCAACTAAATGATGCTGGTGGGAGGCCAACCCAACCCCTCCCGCCCCACCCAGCCTAGCACAAAGGGAGATTATATTGTTTACCTGAAACTCTGTTACCTGAAACCTTCTCCTTCTCCATACCACCAGCATCTGCTCCCCTTTGGTCTTCAGAAAGCTACTTTCCATTGTTGCTTGGTGGGGGACGACAACGGTTGATTTAAATGGGGGAGATCACAAGGCACCTATAGTGTTTGCAGATTTAAACAAAACTGAATGAAAATTTCAGGGAGCTCCCAAAGAATAGTAACCACATTTCAGATAAATAGGTCTGGGGGCTTTGGTGCTAAACAGCAAGTTAAAGCCCTACCACCTATGTGTGCTGTTTGTTTGTTTTTTAACAATTTGCAGGTCCTTCACATGGTCTGCAGCAATGCTGTTCGCAAGACCCCTGCAAGTGTTACATGCATGAATGCATGCATATCTAATAGCCATCTAAAACAGTATGTGAAGCTTTTTTGAATAATGGTATTTAACCCAGAAAGTGTGAGTCTGCAGGCAATGCTGGGCATTATTCCATTTCCAGATAAACTGGCCAATTTCAGTGCTGGCTTGCTATCAATCATTCTTGTGCCCCTCTTGGCATCTGACTTATAAGGAAAAGGCTCCAGAGTTGGTTGAAAGTTGTTTTAAAAATTAAGGACAATTAAGTGGGGGGGGGGCAGCTTTCAAAACACAGGTTCAGTGTTGTTAAACAACACAGCTTTGTTGTTCAGGTGTTTCAGCTCCAGCTGCTTCTGTCTCTCCTTTGTTCTAAACTGATTCCAAAACACCCTGATCTGTTTCAGATCTGAATCGGATCTGCAAGGATGGACCAGCCCTAATAGAAAGGTGATAAATGGAATCAGGTAGTAAAGTAAACACGTTGGACTGTGACAGCTAGATGAGGAGGAACTGTCTTGTTGTCCCAAGCTAAAGCGAACAAGTTTGTAAAGAACATCCTTCTTCTTGAAATGTCAGGTGAACCTTTTCAATCCTGAGGAGTGCATTCCCTTCTGAGGAATACTCCGAGGGTCACATGTCAGAGGCAAAAGTAGGTAGAGCAATGAATATAAATGTTACCTTTGGATAGTAGAGTAGTTTTTACATAAACCCACCCCACTCTATGCTCTCTCTAGCCTTTAACCAGGCAAGCAAGAGGCATTATCATGTTTCATTCAGTCAAGAACTTTCAGGGTAAGATGCAGTGAGGGGTGTGGCCCGGGGAGAGTTATGAGGGCCAGATAAATTGACCTGGAGGGCCACATCCAGGGTCCCAGCCCTGCGGTTTCCCACTCCTGACTCAGGTGGACCCACAGATAAGATATATGACAGCAATGACGGGTGGGCAAAACTTCATTTTTGAAAAATGAAATCTTTCATTACTACAATATCATACTCAAAGAGATGATTATACAATAATAGTAAATACTATTCTATATCTACATATGTAATTAACACATAATTTTGGAGAGCCACATTTTGTTCTTAGGTATAGGTAAGGAGTCGCACAGGTTGTTGTAAGATATAAAGCCCCACCAGATTGCATAAAATGGTTCTACTGGTTCTATGCCTTTCATCACGTGAAATCTTTTTCTTTTCTGACAGTGAATGTAGAAGTTTCAGGTATTTCATCCTCAAAAGTTTTAGGCACTTTAACAAAAGTCTGTAGTTCAGTTGCTGTACACACAAACTCCCGCTGGAGGTTTTTTTCTAACTGATTGAGGTCTGAGGTTTGATGAAAAGTCCTCTGCAGGCTGTGCAAAAAAATAGGTCATGAATCATGAAATGCATTATTTAGGTATGTTTTGTGTGTCTCATTTGAACTCACATAAAGAACATAATCCTATTCTGTTTTGTTTTTTCCTAACAAAGAACAGTATAAGCATTAAATCACGGGCAGACTAAGAAACCCTGTGAATAGCTGTGGGAATAATGGTCTGTTTTCTGTGACCTGAGTGGCTAAGCAACACTGCGCATATGATTGTATCCTCAAAAGAAGATGAATTTGATTTCTAGGTCACTGAGACAGCTCTAGCTTGTCAACCAGCAAAAAAATAAAAACGGTCCAAAAACCAAGTTTGTAATATGCATCTTAAAATGGTAGTTCTTTTCCCTTTGCCAAGGGTCATTGTTAATATGTTTATGCATGTCAGCCTCCTTTCATTTAGTTTATTTAAATTCACTGTTAAGGATACTTTTACGCCGTATCTATTTTTGAACAATGAGATTAGCTCTGAAGTATTACCTGCCTTTCCATTCCGGGAAGGCAGCCAAATCTGTAAGTGGATCTGTCTCTAAGCAGAAGGATATATTAACACGTCCAGATTGAGCGCTAAACACACAAACATTATTGCCTGATTACCTTCACTGAACTTTGGATGCCTTGCTGGATGCTTCTGTTAGAGGCAGAAGTGTGCCTTCAGCTTCATAAAGATGACAGATGTTGGGGCTTGTTCTGGAAAGGAAGAAGCTACAGAAAGTAAAAAAAAAAGGTAAAGGTAAAGGACCTCTGGACTGTTAAGTCCAGTCAAAGGCAACTATGGGGTTGTGGCGCTCAACTCGCTGTCAGGCCAATGAAGCCAGCATTTGTCCACAGACAGCTTTCTGGGTCATGTGGCCAGCATGACTAAATTGCTTCTGGCACAACAAAACACTGTGACGGAAACCAGAGCACATGGAAACACCATTTATCTTACTGCTGCTGTGATACCTATTTATCTACTTGCACTGGTATGCTTTTGAACTGCTAGGTTGGTAGAAGCTGGGACAGAGCAATTGGAGCGCACCCCATTGCGGGGATTCAAGCCGCTGATCTTCTGATTGGCAAGCACAAGAGGCTCAGTGGTTTAGACCACTGCACCACCTGCATCCCTCAACAGCAAGTAGAAGAAAAAGAAGGAAGAAAAAAAAAATACTGCAATTGCATCTAGTTGCTTTGCATTGTATCAGCAGGGTTTTTTATTTTGTTTTGTTTTGTTTGTTTGTTTATTTTTTAAAAAAATATTTTATTTAGAATAAATGCAAATTACATTCTAAAATACAAATACATATATATACTTACATTACAAAAAACGCACAAAAAAAAAAGTAGACAAGCACATAAGTCCAAAAGAACTACCAAATAATTAACTTCCATTCATCTCGGTCTTGGAATACATATCCTTACATTGCTTCTGCAGTAATACTGTCATTGACTTAGTACATCGAGGGCTTTAGTTATCGTCTACTGATAAGTTGTTAATTCCCATGTTTATCTCAAAGTAATTTAAAAATTTAATCCATTCATCTTTATGTTTAACGGTATTGTTTTGCCTTATTTTTTGTGTTAATCTAGCTAAATCAATATATTGATATAACCTCAGTTGCCACTCACCAATCGTAGGTACGTCAGGAGATTTCCATTTTTGCGCTATTAGGATCCTCGCCGCGGCCATAGCATATTGAACAAAGGTTTGGTCTGATTTTTTAATTTCCTCACTAATCATCCCTAAGAGAAACAACTCAGGGACTTTGGGAAAATTATACTTCAAAATTTTCTTCAATTCCTCATAAATCTGACCCCAGAGATATATACACAAAGATCAAGCGGGATTCCTTCCTAATAGACATCAGAAAGATAATGTTCGCCATATACTAAACATCATCGAGTATCTGGATATGAGAATTGACATCCCAGCTGCATTAATCTTCATAGACGCTGAAAAAGCTTTTGACAATGTCTCCTGGGAATTCCTAACACAATGTATGGACAAGGCAGGCGTAGAAGGCCCATATATGAAAGGCAATATATTCTGAACAACAGGCCAGGCTGATTATAAACAACAATTTGACCAAACCTTTTAAGATTATGAAAGGTACAAGGCAGGGCTGCCCATTGTCCCCCTTGCTATTTATAGTGGTATTAGAGGTGATTGCAAATAGAATAAGAGAGGCAGCAAACGTGAGGGGAATAAGAATTGGGAAGAAAGAATTTAAGCTAAAGGCGTATGCCGACGACCTGTCCCTGACCCTGGAGAACCCAGTGGACAGTGCAGGTAAGGTGGTAGAATTATTGGAGGAATTTGGCAGATTGTCAGGATTCAGATTAAATAGGAAGAAAACAAAAATCTTAGTAAAGAATATGGATGACCAGGATAAAAACCAGTTGGAAAAAAAGATCGGTATTAAAATTGTGAATAAAGTAAAATATCTGGGAATTTGGTTATCACCGAAAAATATAAATTTGGTTGAAGATAACTATAACAAGGTTTGGCATGAAATAAAAAAAGATTTGGACACCTGGCATAGGTTGCAACTCTCTTGGACAGGAAGGATGGCAGCAATTAAGATGTGTATCCTTCCGAGATTATTGTTCCTGTTCCAAAATATTCCGATAATAAAAGGCACCTCCTGCTTTGGGAACTGGCAAAAAACCCTGACCAAGTTTATTTGGCAGGGGAAGAGAGCCAGAATAAAATTTAAATACTTAACAGATGCAAGAGAGAGGGGTGGCTTTGCAGTCCCAAATATAAGGCTCTACTACGAGGCAGCTTGTATATGCTGGATAAAGGAGTGGGCTACCCTTAGGAATACAGACCTATTAGATCTGGAAGGTTTTGATATTAGGTTTGGGTGGCATGCCTACCTATGGCAGGAGAAAAGTGGGGTCCATAGAGGTTTTACCAACCATATAGTCAGAGGCTCATTATTGGAAGTGTGGAATAGGTATAAAAAAGTGATGGAAAAAGGTATCCCGTGGTGGCTCTCCCCAGTTGACATTATTAAAATAAAAAAAATAAATATGACAGGTGAAAGATGGACGTATGAGGATCTCTTAGTAAAGACAGAAGAAGGGTGGAAGATGAAGTCTTACGAAGAGTTGAAAGGAAAGATAAAAGAATGGTTACATTTTCACCAGATTAACGCATTGTGGGGCGAACACAAGAAATGGGGGATGAACAAAAAAAAATCGAGATTCCAGTTGGAAATCTTAGAGAGTAATGACAAACTCCTATCCAAAACATATAAACAACTACTAGAATGGGATACTAAAGAGGATTTGGTGAAGGGAGTAATGATAAAATGGGATAGAGACCTCGGACATAATATCGAATATAATAAATGGCAGACACTCTGGAGGAAAGGTATGAAATTTACAGCGTGTGCAGCTCTTTGTGAAAATCTAGAGAAAATGATGTACCGCTGGTATTTGACCCCAGCAAAGTTAGGAAAAATGTATAAATCTGTAGACAACACCTGCTGGAGATGTAAAGATAAGGTTGGGACCTTTTTCCATATCTGGTGGACCTGCGATGTAGTGAAGGAATTCTGGGGTCAGATTTATGAGGAATTGTTTTGTTTGTTTAAATGAAAGACTCCAACTTCTGAACCCTTATGGGGAAGTGCCATAGCTCAGTGGTAGAGCATCTGCTTTTGGCAGGGCATCTCAAGGTAGGACTGGGAATGCCCCCCACTTGAAACCCTGGAGAGCCACAGTCAGTCAGACAATTTCTGAGCCAAGTGGAGCAGCAGTCTCCATACCCTTCAATATTCCACAGAAGAAAATCAGGATGCATGGCTTTTGGGCTGCTCTCCCACACAGGACATGTAACTTACACAAGAGCATGGCCCCCCAAGCATCTTTTAGCATCGTCTTCTTGCAGGAGCCAAAGCAGGATATCCCAAGAACCAATCAGAAGCCAGGATGGCTTCGGTAATTCCAGGATGTTCCACTCAAAGTGGGACAGTTGATGGGTATGCCAGTATAAGACAACTTTCTGGGTTCCTATAATATCATAAGGAAGATACTGCACTCTCCTAGTTGCTCTTCTTTGGATATTCTTTCCAGCTCCAGAATTTCTTTATTTCATTTTTGATAGTGCATTCGGAACTGCACACACTGTTCCATTGTTCCAGTTGATTTAAATAACAATGTTATGTCTTTTCCTTCCATTCCAAACAATGCTGAATATTGAATGATTTTCTTTTTTCATTGCCAAAGTACAATGAGCAGTTGTTTCAGTGACTTATTTTCTATTCTAATCATGTTGTTTATTTCCTTAATGCTTTAGAGCTGATGCATATGTAAAAGTTTCCCACTTTCTTCATTAGCACTGACGTTGAATCTTGTCTGCCCAATTAATTACCTAGTGTTTGAATTATCCTTTCTAACTAGTCTACATGGGATTTAATGATCCTGAATAATTGGGTGCCACATGCACACTTGGCTAAGCCATTCTTAATTTAGGCTATAGATCATTTATCAATCAGCAATTGCATTTGCACTTACTTGGGAGCAAAATACCATTGAACTTGGTGGGACTAATGTCCAAGTCAACATGTACAGGACCAGGCTGCACATCAAATAGCACCAGACAGCTCCAGTACAGATGCATCTGGGAATCACATGGTGAAAAATACTTGATGATTCCCAACTTTGAGTCAGCTGCCAGTCCATAAGAAAGATTGTTCTCTTAGTCTATGTATGTATGTGTGTGTCTATATATATATATATATATATATATATATATATATATATATACACACACACACACACACACACACACACACACACACACACACACACAGTGGTGCCCCGCAAGACGAATGCCTCGCAAGACGGAAAACTCGCTAGACGAAAGAGTTTTCCGTTTTGGAGGTGCTTCGCAAGACGACAATGTCTTGCGAGTTCCTACTGTTTTCCCCCCCTTCCCCCCTTTTTTCTAAGCCGCTAAGCCGCTTATCAGCTGATCCGATCAGCAGATAAGACACTAAAAGCTAAAAGCCTCTAATAGCGCTAATAGCGCTAATCCGCTAATCCTTCAATGGGCTTGCTTCGCAAGACGAAAAAAACCGCTAGACGAAGAGAATCACAGAACGGATTCTTTTCGTCTTGCGAGGCACCACTGTATATGTTTTTAAGTGTGCAAATCTTAGAAGTCAACAGCTTGCTTTCTTCTTTTTCAAAGAGTTGAATATATGGTGGCTAGATGTGAAAGAGGACAAATAGTTTTGTAAAAGAGGGCATTTCAACAGAAGTAACCTGCATGACCAGGTGCGTCTGCTGGTGTGCCTTCTTCTATACAATTATTAAAGGTTGCTTTGCAAGAGGGTGGTGATATATAAATACAGTGGTACCTCAGTTTACAAACTTAATCGGTTCTGGAAGTCTGTTCTTAAACTGAAACCGTTCTTTAACCGAGGCGCGCTTTCCCCAATGAGGCCTCCCGCTGCCGGTGCCCTTCCACCATTCGGATTCCGTTCTTAGACCAAGGTAAAGTTAGCAAACCAGGGCACTACTTCCGGTTTTGCGGAGTTCGTAAACCAAATCATTTGTAAACAGGACTGTTCTTAAACCACTTAATTCTGCTTATTTAAAAAGTGCTCATCTACTTTGAAGACTAGAGCAGTGATTGAATACCGCCGGCATTTATTCTTTCCCATATTAATGCTAAAAAGAATTTGCATAATGACACTGTTTCAGTAAAATAGTCAAGGTGAAAGACTACAACTACGCTTTTGATCAAGGACAGAATAAAAGTGTCTAAAAGTGACAGTTTGAATTAAATTAGTGGGCGATTTTTTAATAGAGGTTCTTGTCTAGCATCTCATTAGCTCCTGCACACTATTCCAGAGCCAAAGTTATTGGCTACAAAAATGAACTGATTATAGTTTCCTTAAAAGGTGATGCTCTAAGCTAATCCTCAGCAGTTACAGGTGTTGGCATTTGACATGATAAAACACAAGAGAAATAATTGAATGCAAATTGCTTGGTGTTGAATGAAGGGGGGGGAAGAGAGATAATAAATAACTTTCTAAGTAGATAAACCTTTTTTGATGATGATGATACATCTCAAAAGAATATAAGCAAAGCACTCAATGATCATACCAAGGGTCTATCTAGTCCAGCTTTATAAAGCTCCGTATATAAACTTATTAGCCATCAGGGCAGTTTTATGTCTTGTGAGCATTTATGAATTAAATGGAGGGGGAACCTCAGGCACAGAGGATGAATTCAGCCCTCTAGGCCTTTCTATCTGGCCTGTGAGACTTTCCCACCCATGACTGGTCCTGCTTCATACCACAAGTATTTTTGCTCTTCTGGAATGTATCCTTGAACTCTGACCATGCCTCTTGCTTGTCCAGATGGAGAACAGAGAAGTCATGCCCTCCCACACTCCCTTACTGAAAATTGGGACATGGGAGTGCGGCACCCAAAGACACATGTCTTTCGTTGCCATGCCAGACAGCTTGCTTGTGTGTCTTTTGGTGCAGAGCTCCTGTCCGAGTCAGCTGACTCATGGGAGAATGCAGCACAGCTGCAATTGCCAGTTCATCCCCAGGACATTCCAGGATAAAACAATTGCTTCTGTAGTTCTGAGAATGCCCCATTAAAACAGGGATGGCTGGAGAGTCTGAGAGGTGTGTGCACAAAAGGTGAAATTTACATTCATTTCCCCACCCACATTTGCCTCTGGTCCTGTCCACCAATGGCATGTGGCCTCTGAAGGTTTTCCAGAAGAAAATGAGCCCCCACCTTGGGCTGAAAATGTCCCCCCAGTCCTGCCTTAAGCATACCATTTATGTCCATTTTGTCATGGTGGCAAGCTACCAGATTTTATTAAACCATTCTCATTTTGTTCTGACTTTTGGAACATGCTCTTGACCTGCTTTCAATATTTTTTTGCAGCAGTTAACAGAGCCCCCATTAAGTTTTGATGTTCCGAGCTCACATCTTTTAAGATGTCCCAGAAGATTTATTATTATGGGTCTCTCAAATTCACTAATACTTTGAGATCAGCATCTCCGAGGAAGCATGTAGGAACAGTTTGTCTCTTGCTGGGACGGCACATAGCAATGTCTGTAATTTTTATGTGCCCTGGTTTCCCTAGTGAATACAAAATTTCAGAGTCTCTCGTCACAACCCTGTACTCACAGAATTGCTTTGTCAATAATAGGGATACTGAACAGAGTGCTTCTTTCACAAATTAAGACTTAGCTCTCTAGAGAGCAATAATAAAATATCTATGGGGAGGGAGGCTACAGTTGAACCAGAGTCCGTCGACACAGTGCAACTATTATTTGTTATATATTTGGCATATTATGTTTGGGCAAATGTTTGTAGCAAGTAGCATTCAGAAACATCTCCAATTGTGGAGGCAGAGCATAGCCATCATGGCTTGTAATCATTAGTAGCCCTCTCCTCCATGTATTTGCCGAATCCTCTTTTAAAGACAGCTAGGGTGGTATTGCCGGAAGAAATATCAACAACCTCAGATATGCAGATGACACAACCTTGATGGCAGAAAGTGAGGAGGAATTAAAGAACCTTTTAATGAGGGTGAAAGAGGAGAGCGCAAAATATGGTCTGAAGCTCAACATCAAAAAAACGAAGATCGTGGCCACTGGGCCCATCACCTCCTGGCAAATAGAAGGGGAAGAAATGGAGGCAGTGAGAGATTTTACTTTCTTGGGCTCCATGATCACTGCAGATGGTGACAGCAGCCATGAAATTAAAAGACGCCTGTTTCTTGGAGAAAAGCAATGACAAACCTAGACAGCATCTTAAAAAGCAGAGACATCACCTTGCCAAAAAAGGTCCGTATAGTTAAAGCTATGGTTTTCCCAGTAGTGATGTATGGAAGTGAGAGCTGGACCATCAAGAAGGCTGATCGCCGAAGAATTGATGCTTTTGAATTATGGTGCTGGAGGAGACTCTTGAGAGTCCCATGGACTGCAAGAAGATCAAACCTATCCATTCTTAAGGAAATCAGCCCTGAGTGCTCACTGGAAGGACAGATGCTGAAGCTGACACTCCAGTATTTTGGCCACCTCATGAGAAGAGAAGACTCCCTGGAAAAGACCCTGATGTTGGGAAAGATGGAGGGCACAAGGAAAAGGGGACGACAGAGGACGAGATGGTTGGATAGTGTTCTCGAAGCTACCAGCATGAGTTTGCGGGAGGCAGTGGAAGACAGAAGTGCCTGGCGTGCTCTGGTCCATGGGGTCACGAAGAGTCGGACACGACTAAATGACTAAACAAAACAAGGGGTGGTAGCTATCACTGCCTCCTGTGGGAACAAATTCCATAACTGCAGTATGTACTGCATGAAAAAGTGCTTTCTTTTATCATTCAATGATAATTGGTGGTCCTGTAGAAATCCACCAGTCTGGAGTCAGCCTTATTACTTTTATATTTCAACTTCTTCCCATCTGGAACTCGATAAGGCATACATGGGATCCCCAGGTGGTCCCCAGTCCAGGTCCCGACCATTCCAAGTCCAGTTTACTCTTAGCAAGGTGGATCCATCCTGCACCTAATGTTAGCCTGATTGAACCTAAGAACCATTGGGGAAAGAATCAGGAAAATCTGATCAAAGGAAATATTTGGATTACTAATAACCTAATCTTGCTCAGGAAGAAATGGAGCCTCCAATGGTATATTACCCAGGTCATGTATGCCCTATTTGTGGCAAACCTTCATATCAAAATCAAATGATAAGATTTGATTTCCTCATGGGGCATTTCTCCGTTTTCAGGATCACTTAAACCTCATGGGTGGTAGAGATCAGACAAGCACAACCTTGAGATTGCGTGGCAGTATGCAGCTACTTGGGGTGTCTGGAACAAGCACAGTCAAACACAGCCATAAAAAACAGGCTACAACTTTACAGTAAGTAAGTGGGGTTGGCATGGCTGCAGGGCAAAGGATCTGGCCTTGATTCTAGCAGTCCCTCCTGTTGGACTCCTCTACCCAGCAAGCCTGCTGGAGAACACCCATGGGAATAGGCGTGAGCCTGAAGACTTCTTGCAAACGCCACTGAAAGGGTACATTCATGTCTGATGTGATGGGGAAACTCTCATTTTTCAGAGCTGTGTGGGATGTCTGTTTTGTCTTATACCACAACAATTTTTGCAATTGCCATGTACCAATTTGCAACTATTTTTACAATTTATCCAGGTTGAATTGTGCTGTCTGAAGGGGTTCTCTACCCTGCTTTTGGTTATGTGACCATTATATTTTAAACCAAGTCAAAAAAAATCTGACATGCCCAAAGTGGTAAGGTTCCTATATTCTAGCCTGGCAAATGATGGCCATTTGCTAGGTTGTTAAAGTCATTCCCTGCATTTGTGAATAAGAAGAGATCAAGAGGCTGATTGCAACTAGAGTATAATCATGGGTACTTAGTCACTTAGTTGAAATTATTTTAATTATTAAAAGTGGAGTTGGAAAATATGTCACTAATGCCTATGAAAAGTGCCTTGTGCATAGACAGGGACAGCTAATAGCTGTATTTTAAACCAGAGATTTCTAAAGGCGAAATAAAGAATAGGACTAAAATAAAACCAAATCCTTGCTGAGATAGTGAATTACACTCACAGCCCCTAAGTAAGGTGGGGCCAATTTAGTTCATTCAGATCTTGTCTGTGGTAAGCCATTTATACAGCAATTCAGGATCTGAATTGATTTCATAGTCTCTCAGTCTGACGTAGCTCACATATTTTTGCAAGGATAAAATAGAGAGGGAGAGAGAATTATGTATTCTCGTTGACCTCATTGTAGAAAAGTTGGGATATAATGATGATGATAATAATAATAATAATAATAATAATATAGGTGCTGTTGTTTTTAATCTGTTTTTATGTGCAATTGTTTTTAACTGTTTATATATGTATATACATGTAACTGTTTGCTATATATCATTATGTCGCAAGTCTCTTTGAGATGCCTCATGGGAAGTGATTAATAAAGGAAATTGATGATGATGATGATATTGAGCCTACCCAATATCGGAACAGGGGCTAGGAGGGGGAAGGCAGGGCAGCGAAAGCTTTGCATTGTAGAGGGAAGAAAGAATGTACTGGGAAACTGGGTCATGCCTTGAGGGGCAATAAAGGAATTTGTAAACAAGCAGAATTTGACTTGGACTGGAGAAAAAGGATGAACGGATGACAAAGTACAAACCTATAATTTCTACCACACATGATACCTTGCCAAAGTCCACCTAATGTGTTCACATGAGGGCAGAGGTGCCAGATTGCACCCAAGATTGAGGGCCCCAGCATGCATCGCATGCATGTGATGTTGCGTGCAAGAGGCATGATACACATGCGAGATATCATGTGCCCAGCATAGCCAAAAGTCAGGGATGATAGGACTTATAGTACATTGGAGAGTCAGAGGTTCTCCATCTCTGCCCTAGAAGAATGAAAACAGGACCCTTCTAAATAAGAAAGAATAGTTGGTGAGGGGATGCAAATCTGGTGAAAAGGTAGCCTTTTTGAATGCATTTTAGCTTACTTGGAAGAATATTCTGGCTTTCCCTCTATATCCTCAGTATCCCAACACCCTCCCCTTTTCTTTCACTGTAATGATGGCAGGGGTGGAACAAAGTAAATGGAGATATTGGCAAGGCAAAGTAGGCACCCATTAAGGGAAACATGATTGTTGTGTGTTTGCTGCCTGGATACCGAGAATGGGTTTATCACTATGGTTTCGCTTTCAAGTCTGAGATTTGGCAAAAGAATGTTAATGCATCTTAATGGCTGTGCGTGGTCCACCAAATGGACAATTTCCCCTCCACAGTCAGGTGTGACTTTTGCAGATTGTGTGAGAAATAAAGAATTGTCAGGTTTGGGAAGGGGACAGGTGGGAATTGGCTGAAGGCACCTTATGAGTGTGGAGGGGGTGCAGATCCCCTCACTAGGAATCTGATGCGCAGTAATGGATCTGTTGTGTTTTCTACCACATTTTTTCTTTTCTGTTTTAAGCAAAAAGGATTTGTAATCCCCACTCACCCATGAAGCTCATTTGGGGCCCCTGGGCCAGTCACTGTATCATAGCCTACCCCACAGACTTACTGGGAGGGTGAAATGCAAAGGGGCAGAACCATGCACACCACTTTGATATCTTCAAATAACAAACACATGGCCTTTTCCTCTGTATCAGCCATATTCAAGAGAATTCCCTGAAAACAGTCCATAGATGGTACTATACACCTGGGTGAATAGCACATGTTTGGAACACAAATAATTGGACTTGCTGGAAGGAATGTGGTGCTATTGGCACAACTTGGCACATGTGGTGGGTTTGTCCCCATGTGGCTACTTTCTGAGCACAAACACTGAAGGAAATTGAAATCACCATTGGCCATTTACGAGTTCTAGACCCCCAAATTGTGCCCTCTCTCTATTTTCTCATGAATTAATGCTGACCTCCCTTTGGAGGTGACCTCTGAAGGTGTCGAAGAAGACTGCTGCACCAATGGACTTTACTGCCACTTGTAGGACTTTTGTGATGTGAGCGAACAAATAATGCATGAAGTCGCTTATCCAGTAAAGCATGTTTTCATTGGGCAATGCCTATGACATAGCACTTTGTTTGACTGATTGGTCCAAATAAGGTCCCCTTCACCTGGCCCTGCTTAACAAGATAATGTTCCTCCTTTTCATTCATTGTCCTATACCTCCCTCCCTGGGAAACCCAGCTGGATGGGTGGGGAATGAATGAATATTACTCCTCCTCCTCCTCCTCTGCTTTGTACTTACTTCGGTTTTCTATGCAGCCATTCTGGTGACTGTTTTGGTTTCATTTGTTTTTATTTAGTAAGCTTAGTGTTACTACAGTATGATTTACAATGCTGATCTTTTTAAGTTTTAATAATTAAAGGTATTAATCATTAACAACAACAACAAAAACCCATTTAAGTGTTTATAACAGCAGCACCAGCCAAAACCAAGAACTCCTGTATCCCTCTTAATAGTGGGAAAGCAACTAATATCACTCCTCACTCTTCCCTGCTTATTGCTGCTATAATCAGCACAGCCACAAACACACACACACACACACACACACACACGAGAGAGAGAGAGAGAGAGAGAGAGAGAGAGAGAGAGAGTCCCACTGCTGCATTTCTCTAGGAAAAACACACACACCAAGAGATTTGATAACGATGTTTCAGTTATGAAGCACACAGTGAACATTCCTCTCCACTCCACCATTCCACTGCTCCATTGTGCTGTAAAAACAATAGCAACATTTGGGCAACTTGATATATATACTAAAAATTAAGATCTATAACTATAATTTACAATGGAGCGCAGTCAAAAAGATAATGCACTTTAACTAACACAGAAACACATAAAGCAGGAAAACAGGCACCCCCCGAACCTTCCATGCTCTGAGTGCTACATTCCATGTCTGATTTTTTTTTATAGCAAACAAAAAACAGTTTGCCAGCCTTGATATTAAAAAGTACTCTGAACGTGTATAGTGTCAAATTTAAAACTCACTTAAATTATCATGTTTATGCTCACTTCCTTCTTTAGGCCTGCCACCAACTCTCAGCCAAACCTACCCCTGATAGCTATTGTGAAGATATATAATAATATTAATAAATAAAAATAAATACTATGACCTTTTAAAATGTTTTTGTTCATTATTATGGTTTTATTTTTGTGTTTTTATATTATAAAAATGCAGTATGGAATAATAATAATAATAATAATAATAATAATAATAATAATAATATTCACACAGGTGTTGCTCTTCCAACAATGCACTGTCAGGAAATTGTTTGTTCGGTGAGCATTCTTATAACAAGTTGCCAATTTTCACTTACTACAATGGGAAAATTTCTAATGCATTCCTAAGTATGGAATTTTGACCCCAAAATGATGAATAAAACCTGGAAAACCCCTTGAAACCTTGCAAAAGGCAAACCAGGAAGGAAAAAATGCTCTCCTATTTGCCCAATTTCTCCCACTTTCTGCCCACTCCCTCCCTCCCAACCTGGTTTCTAGTAAAATGACTGCTGCGGACCAGCAAAACACAAAAAGCAAGGTTTTTTAAAGGCTGCTTGTTTGTTTACAGTATTATACCCAGCCTTCATTTGCTCTGACCAATAAGAGGGACAAAGGTGGAATCTACAGATATAAATAATGATGTGAATTTTTTAAAATACATTTTGAAAAATACATTGAATTTTGCATAGCTCATTGTCGCCATCTAGTTTCACATTTGTATATTGCACTTTACAACACATTTAAAATATTTTATTTGCAGCTGTGTAGATGAGTCATAAGTGTCACTAACATAATTGATCTGCCATGATACTTCTTTAATTTTTACCTTTTGGAGATGTACAGGTGTTCAACCCTCTTTGTGTTTTTGGTGGCAATTTGAGATGAACAAAAATGCAAAGATTTCTTTCACTTACACCAGTGATGACCAAACTTGGTCCTCCAGCTGTTTTGGGACTACAACTACCATCATCCCTAGCTAACAGGACCAGTGGTCAGGGATGATGGGAATTGTAGTCCCCAAAAGAGCTGGAAGGCCAGGTTTGGCCACCATTGACTTACACTGAATAATACTGAGTTCCTTTGTAAGGACCACATACACACAAAATGGTAGCAAAACGTGTGCTTGTCACTGCAGCAGGAAGCCAAATTCTATCTCGGTTGACTGGCACATGCACCTGCATCATCCACACCCAGTGCAGATGAATATTTGTAGTGTACCCAGTACTTATTTATCTATTGAAATAATGTATAGCCTGATTTCTCTTTATCAACACCAGACTCTAAGCAGCTTACAATTAAAGCAAGGCGGCACAACAACCAATCAAAAACAACAATGAATGCAAAAACACAAAATACATAATGAGTAAGAAAGAACGTAAATTCCTTCTCATCAGAAAAATAGAAACATAATCGCAACAAGCAGCAACACTACAGTGAAAAACAAAACAGCCTAACTATCCAAATGCCTTTCTAATGCTTTTTGAAATAATTGAGTTTTTGGCCTGGTGCCTGAAAGAAGGTAGTTAGAATCATAGAATCATAGAATAGAATCATAGAATCATAGAGTTGGAAGAGACCACAAGGGCCATCGAGTCCAACCCCCTGCCAAGGGGGGCCTGCTGAAAAGCATGCAAGCAGAGGTCCTTGTTTGTAAAAAAGAAATAAATCTTTGTTCAGGCAAATAATGGTGCAGGCTCAGCAGCAGCCTAAGGAGTCATAGTTTAGGTGTTCAAGAGCAGCGCAAGAAGTTCAGGACTGGATGGAAGCAGCAAAGATGTCCCAACAAGCTCCCTAACCTGCCTGCCAAGCGTTTAAAGATGAGGCATGTCACACTCACTCACAGGACTCGCTTGCCTTGTGAGAATGTTAGGATTGCAAACATGAGCCCCAGAATGGTGGTGGAGCTGGAACTAACCAAAGGATAGGATACTATTGTTAGGATATTTCCGTTCCACCTTAAAAGGGAGCAGGATGTTTGTGTCACAGCCTGCGTATTTCCTGTTTTCACAGGATGTTTCTGTTGCGTCTTTGCTTTTGTTTCATTCTCTCTGTGCTGGAGACACTGACGCAGGCAGTCATGTCTTTCTTTGTTCTAAATAAAACTTGTAAATAATGCTCTCCTGAGTGTGACTTTTGCTGTGCATTATCTGCTGATAGAGTGTGCATGAGATCTGGAATGTGGCAAGATATTTTCTAGAAACTCATGTCACTAATTGCTGATACTGCGTGCCTACGGGAGATCGATGGATCGTCCGGCAGACGGCTTGGGGCCATGATGGACTTTGTCTCCCTGGCAGTATCCCAACAACTATAACCCATCAATGTTGCCTAAATAACGTGTCTGCTAAGGGCATGACCTCTCAGCTGTAATTTCCTGACCCTTTGAAGCTTGAGTGAACATGGAAAGTCCCAAATACTGAAAAGGAAAGGTTTTGAGTGAAACAGTACCACTATTTTACAATTCGGGTGGTGATATTTTCAGGGCTAATGAGAGTTAAAAGTAAAAAAACAAATGAATGATCCCTCCACACCAGAAGAGCAGGGGACATGGAACCATCACTTCAGTTTATTCATATAGCACTGAACTATGGTGTAACATTGCGCTCAAAACTAATCACAGTTTCAGGTGTGAAAGCAAAGCATAGTTTGGCTTTACAGTCATTGGTCTGGGGCGATGTCTGATGCAGCTATTCTAAACTAGATTCTTGGTATAAACATATGTTTTGATGTAAAAAAAGCAGAAATCGAAGAGAGATTAAAACAATAAGTAAATTTCCTTGTATTATACAGGTGCTTAAGGACTGTTTTGCTTTAAATGAACAAAATAGAAAGAGAAACAATAAGTTAAAAACATGACTACTGGGATGGATTATTACTGGCATTATTCCTCATACTTTTAAGATCCTGTGTACCTTGTCAAAACAAATGTTTTTCAATTTTCCATGGGATTTGAAAATGTTCTGCTCTAACATTTTCAGTCCCAGTCTTATCTTTCATTGATCAAAAGGAGCTTTTAGCTTTTATGTTTTTGAAAGATCTGGAGTGGAGAAAATGTACAAACAGTAATGACTGTTTGGGCTTTTGAGCCCATTATACCTAATTCTACTTGAACCTGAAGCTCAAAAATCTAATTCCTCCCACACTTTAGCATTAGAATAAATAGACAAAAGCCTTCTAGAAAGCATTGATTAAAATCATATATTTTAATGACATTCTTTGAAAGGGTTTTTAAAAGGTTGTTTTTACAGAAAGGGTTGGGGGGGAGAGGCAGCACAAATGAAGCAAAACAGATACAATTGGAAGCAGAGTAAAACCTCAAACTGAGCATCAGAAATTCATAGCAATAGACCGTATTTTTCTGCGCATAAGACTACATTTCCCCCCTATTTTTTCAAGTTTAAAATTGGGAGTCGTCTTATACACAGATAGTGCATATGGGGGATTTCTTTATTTGGAGTCCCAAAAAATAGGGGTCGTGTTATACACAGGGGCGTGTTATACACAGAAAAATATGGTAATATCTATGTCCAATAAAATTTCATTTCCGAGCACAAGCCTGAGGTTTTGCCTTAGCTTTTAGCTTTAGAAAGAAAAATATAATTGAATGATTAAAAAGCATTTTAAAATAATATTTGGAGACATTAATTCAGTGGCAACAAAGATGGCTGAGTTTCTTTTCTAACCCTTTTCCTGTTGAGTTTGAATCACTGCAAAAACATAAACCTACTAAAGTGGTTCATTGTTCCCATGTTTCAAGTTGGAAGGGGCTGAGGATAAGAGATAATTATTTATAACATTCCATGTCCATCTATCTGACGTCTCCCAGCTACTCCTAAATGTGTACCTGGTGAGGCAGTTGCTGCAACAGAGAGGCCCCACCCTAACCTCAGCTTATGTATCTGCCCATCTGAGGAGACTCTACCTGCATGTAATGTTCTGCTCCTCCCTCTTCAATCCTCTTCTGGTCCTGGGGGACAGTGGAGCAGGAGGTGTGGGGGCAGGAGGAGGAGGAGGAGGTGGAGGTGTGGAAGCCCTTGACTCTACACCAGCCTGACCTAGCTCTTCCTCCTCCACCACCTCTTCCTCACTCTCCAATTCTGCAGCTTCTTCTGCCTCTGCTTCTCATCTCCCAGCTGTTACAAGTTTGCCCAGTTCACTGATTCCTTCTCCCAAGGTAGTCTCCAACTCCTCTTCTCCTGGTGCCCACTCAACAGTATCCAGCCACTGCTCCTCAGTATCCAGCCAGTCCCTTAAAATATGTGGCTGTAGAGGTGGTGTAGCTTATAGAGAGGCCAGTAGGCTAGAAAGAGAGAGGGGCCTGAAGGGGCAGATTTGGTCACCTGCCTTGAGGTTCCCCACCTCTGCTGTGAGGTGAGGGCACTCCTCATTCTTCTTATCCACATTGTCATCAGCTTTGATGGTTGCCGCCAGCTTTCCTAAGTTTGTGGGTGACATCTGAACTTCTGATGACCATAAGTTTTTTAAAAAGGATGTTCTCCAGATTTTATGAAATGTGCCTTATAAAACAATGACTCCTGTTTAATGATAGCTTATCATTCTCTTTCTGTAGTAGCTAAGTGCAAAAAAGGGAAGAACCCCCCCCCCAACGATATTCTCCTCTTTTAAGTGATTTATTTAAGGGAGAAAAGTTCTTCTGGGTTTTAAAATGTAAAGTTTAAAAGTACTGTGTAGGATTATTTTCCCCATGGTATCTAAGAGAGTCAAGTGTCAGAAGTACAGAAAATATGAGCGAAGAGGACTCAGTTCACTGAAGCAAAGAACAACAATAACAAGAAAAAACAAAACAGGATCCTTGTGGGAATCATTAATAAGCATAGCTCTGCTCTGTAGCAGCAGCAGCAGCAACAAAGTATCTTTGGTAGAAAGGATCCTTTTTGCAGTAAAGAGTGTTAAAATAAATGAAAAGGTCGGTCTTGGGGGAACTTTCTCCATCTTCAATGCAAAACCAACTGAAATGGTCAATTCAATGGCACACATACACATGACAGTTCAGTGAAGGTCATCAGTAGGTCAATGAAAAGCATAAGAGATTGGCCTTGGTAGAAGGCAAAGCAGCTCTCTCATTTAATCAAGTTTTCAGAATGTTCTCATGCTTGCCTGTAATGAATCATGCAGCCTATAACAACCAGGTCAAAAATTTACCATTGACGTGAGCATGGAATGATTCTAAAACAGTTAATGTGTTATACAGTGTGTGTGTACTTGAAAGTTACATCATGCATGAGAGTTACATTCCAGGGATAGTGCATAGATGAAAAATGTATATATTTGAACGGCCCCCCTTGGAAATACCCCTGTACAGCCATCCTTACCTTCCAAGCAAGACAGAGAGCCCTTGTGCTCCCCCTTGCCTACTGGGCTCTAGCATGCTCTCACAAGATCTCATGGGAGGGGTGTATGGCCTGGGGAGCCTCACAAGGGCCAGGTGGAAAAGTTTGGAAGGACAAATTTGGCTCCTGAATCTGAGGTTCCCCACTCCTGCCATACAATAAGCAACAGCAGATTTATACCATTATTCATTTAGCAAACAATGTAGCATGGTTCTTTCTCACATTTACAAATAGTCCTTCCACAAACAAGAACAACATGTTATTAATGCTAGACAAAAGCTAAATGAAGCAGGATGAATAATGTATGTCATAAAATATAGCAACTGTCTTTGTATTTGCATAGCCAATCCTTGCCACAGGGATATTGTATAGTGTGTAACTATTTACACCTAAGAAATTTAAATATTCTAACAACATTGAAGGAGGGAAAGCAATTTCATCAGGCTTTGTGGCCAAGTGTAATATGTGCAGAGATGCCATTATCTGTATACCCTAGGGATGCTATTTACTTTTCCTGCATTCTCCACCCACATGATGATTTGATTAGTTTGCCTGTCGCAAAATTCATTAAGAAATGTGTCAGTGCATTGTGATCTATAGGTCAGTGATATTAAGGCAAGTGTACTTTATTCTGGCTAATCAAGCCATTTAGCTGACATTTGCTTTATGAAGTTCTCAGAATCTAAGAGCATTTAGAGGAAGAATACACTAAAATGAGTTTTTAAATGGTTGCTTATTTTACTTCCCCAACTACAATTCTGGTATCATGTTGTGCTGATAACTAAAAGAAATTGAAGTCTAAAGCTGAAGGCTCAAACAAGAACAGATTTACCTGAACACTATCTGTCTGTCTGAATGTCTGTCTGTCTGTCTACCTGCCAGTGGTTGTATTGTCAACCAGTATGTTCATGTGGCTTAAATACTTAAAAATCAAATCATGTGGTGTGTAAGATCATGTCCAAAAATGTGAGTCAATAAAACTGCCTCAAATTGTCATCTGACCAATGTATGAGGTAGTTCACACCCTTTGTGTGGTCTTTGCCCCAGGATGTAAAAGTGATAGTTTGAAGGCAGGTAGCGGTAAGGGTCTAAATAACTCTTCTGTCATAGTCAGATGATTTCATAGTGAGGTTTGGCCTTTGGTGATAGTTCTCTATTTCTCCTGGCTGTCAAAAACATGAGGACAAGTTCAAGTTTTCGCTTTTAACCCATGAGGCCTCAAATGATTTGGAACAAGGATACATGCAGGCATACCTCTCTTCCTCTGCTGTGCTGTCCAAGCATTGCACTCAGCTGTTGATGGTTTCGTGACTGTGCCACAATCACAGTTAGTGGCAACCTGGGAAGGTTGTTATCTGTGGTGACCTGCTTCCAATGGAAGCTCCTCCCCTCCAAGCTCTGAAAAGTGCCAGTGCGCATATTTTGATGTTTAAAAACATACCTGTGCACTCACACCGTTTTTGGTGTTAAATGTCAGGAATTAATGGTGCCATTTGGTTTATCAATTGCATTTTCTTTATATTGCTGTGATTTTACTTTTTATTGTTTTAACCTTTGCACTTTTATACTGCCTTGAGATGGATTCCAGAGGAGATATATAAAAACTGTTTATATATTTTTAAAAATGTGCATTTTTTGTTCACACTTTTTTGTAGGGGTTGGAGAACCGCATCACAACAATGGAGAACTATAAATTTTGAAGGATAGCTGGGATTTGATTCACAAAGTGCAAATTAGGTGTGTTCACACTGGAATGCAAACTGAACTGTATTTTCTCCCTCTCCTGTTACCCTCTCCTGGTGCCACTTGGTGGTGGTGGAGACAGAGGATGGATTGAGGTGGCATAGTGTAGACTTCATAGCTGGAGTGGCAATAGCACTGCCCGAGGCCAATGGACGGGAGGAGGGGCAGGAGAGCCATTTGGCTTAGGGTCTCAGGCTCACAGAGGGGCTCAAATTTGGACACTTTAAAATTCATTGGCACTCAATAAGTTTCACACTTTGTTTTTGTGCATGTCAGATCCAATTGTGATACCCTCTCTTTGCTTAGAGTTGCAAATTTAAACAAATAAATCCAATTTAGTAAATGACGTACCATAACTTATTCATTAACTAATGAAGATTTCATCAAGGACTTAACATCAACTTGTCTGTGACATTGCATGAAAGCAAGATTTTCCCTAAACAATTTAGTGCATTTGCACAGGAAAAGGATATAAAAGCACTCGTTAATTAAAAAGGAAATCCAATTGCACTCCACTCTCCTCTTTTATATTGCCTTATTTTGTTTTCATATATTATCATTTTTCCATGGCTGCACTTAATATGGCTAGAGGCCACAAAAACCAGAAGTGGCCTCTGAGAGAGCCTGCCCATGCCATAGCAGCATTTAGGCTCCCTGTTTCATTGCTGCCTATAAGGGAGTGAATGGCAAATCTATTCATCATGTGTCCAGGCTTCTCAGAAAAGGATGTGACTTTCAGTTACTTATGGTTTCCTAGCTTACCTGAAATGGTTTGGCATTGGCTTTGAAGGAGGGCACGTTCCTGCACTATCTCATTTACAAAATGTTTATGATTGCAACATTTTACAGATTCGGAGCAGTTGTGAAAGCCACTTTATGAGCCTGTCAGGCAAAATAATGTCAGTATGGAAATCGTTACCATTGGCTAAAGCAATTATGCTTTTTAAAATGTATTCAAAAGGGGAGGGGGGAATGAAAGTAAATAACAGGCTGCAGATGCCTTTGAATAAGAAAAATAAAGGCTTTTGTAGTCAATATTAAAGTGGTCTTTTACAGAAGTACAGGCACTGTGACCTTATGTAAAAGCAATACTGAATGTGCCTGGATGCCTCATTTTGTAAAGCAATTTCATAGCACTGGAATATCTCTATTCGACATAACATTCTCTTTTCTATGTGCCTTCCTATTCTTGTCTTCCTCAGTAATATGTGAACATGGTTAAATGGTCTCATTCAGACACAAAACCGACTATGGTTTAGTATGCGAATACGCCTCAGGCTGATTTGTTTGCCCTCCTCTCTTCCTCCAATGTGGCCAAAAGGAACAATTATGATGTTTTCACTTCTGCTTTTAACAAACTGTACTTGACGATTATGTCTGTATTGAGGGAAACTGTGGTTAGTCACAACCAGGGCTTTTTTTGCAGCTGGAACTCACTGGAACTCAGTTCTAGCACCTCTCAGGTAGGCACCATTGCCATTCTAAGAGAATGAGGGGAGGCGTTCATGGTGAGGTCTGGAACCTCTTTTTCTAGAAAAATAGCACTGATCATAACTATGGCTTACTGAAACACGCCAACGTCAAAAAGTGGTTTGAGAAGCTGCCTTGTTTCCATGAACCAGTTAAAATTAGCCCCAATTTGGGATTTGGATGTAATGTTGGTTTGTGGTTAACTAAAAGAAGAAGTGAAAGCTTTTGATCTTCTCAGAGCTATGCAAGAAGAGGAGAGGAGACTGCATGAGCCCATTGCTTGTTATTATCAGTTTAGCATTATATCCAAATATAACCTAAGTATTTCTAGGGCCGAATGGCATAGTCTGTGTTGCACACAACTGTCAGACTCAGGAGTTTATAATGAATTTCCTGTAATAAAACATCTGCAGCCTTGCTCTCCCATTTATGAAGAAAAGAGTACAGTGGTACCTCTGGTTACAAACTTAATTCATTCTGGAGGCCTGTTCTTAACCTGAAACCATTCTTAACCTGAGGTACCACTTCAGGTTATAGGGTCTTCTGCTGCTGCCGCGTCAGCAGCACA
This sequence comes from Podarcis liolepis, assembly GCF_965112155.1. Taxonomy (NCBI): domain Eukaryota; kingdom Metazoa; phylum Chordata; class Lepidosauria; order Squamata; family Lacertidae; genus Podarcis; species Podarcis liolepis. The sequence continues at coordinate 43,237,561 of NC_139564.1, read as the reverse complement.
CAATTTCTGTTCTCATCCTGAGGTAAATTTCTTAACCCGAAGTACTACTTCCAGGTTAGCAGAGTCTGTAACCCGAAGTGTTTGTAACCCAAGGTGTTTGTAACCTGAGGTACCACTGTAATCTGTACAGGGATCTGTACAGGCTTAACACACCTGCTGCACAGTACAAATGGAATGAACACAGCAAGATAGCTCTATCTCTGCTTCCCTTAGTCACTGTTGGACACAAATTTGCTCTAAGTAGGAAAGAGCTTAAGTCTTTTCACAATGGTTAGGATTGTGGTTAGAACATTCTCTGGATTATGAACATCAGAAAATATTTTCAGTCTACAAAGAATAAGAGACTGAGCTTGCAAACAAATATACAGCAAAAACTAATACCAATCTTAGCAACTTTATTTATGTATAAGAATCTTTCCACAAAGCTTGATTGTGTTATCCATGTTCAAATAAGATAGATAGATAGATAGATAGATAGATAGATAGATAGATTCTTTATTGTCATTACACTAGTGCAACATTGCACAAGTGCAACGAAATTGGATGCCATCCCTTAAAAACAACAAAAGCAAAACACAACAACAACCAAACAAACCACCTTCCAACCACACCCACACCCACACCCATCAAACTCCCAGGTCTCACTATCGAGTTACAGCATTCAAAAAGGCCACAGCTCTTGGATAGAAACTGTTTTTCAGTCTATTTGTCCTTGACTTGATGTTTCTATACCTCCTGCCAGAAGGCAGTAGTGCAAACAGACTGTATCCCGGGTGAGATGGATCCTGCAGGATGTTGTTTGCTTTCCTAAGGCAACGGGAACCGTACAGTTCTTCCAAAGGTGGGAGAGGGTGACCAATAATCCTTTGGGCTGTGGTTATGACCTTCTGGAGCACCTTCCTCTCCCTAGCTGTACAACTGGAGAACCAAGCACAAATACAGTATGTAAGTATGCTCTCTATGGAGCCTCGGTAGAAGGACACCAGCAGTCTCTCACTCAGATTGTTCTTTTTTAAAAGTCTGAGGAAATAAATTCTCTGCTGGGCCTTCTTCACCAGAGCAGTGGTATTTGCGCTCCAAGTCATGCCCTGATCCATAGTCACTCCCAAAAACCTGAATTCCGCCACCCTCTCCACCCGTTCCCCGTTGATATACAAGGGCTGAATGTCCGCCTTTTTTCCCCTGTAATCCACCACCAATTCCTTGGTCTTAGCCGTATTAAGAGCCAGATTGTTCTCTCCACACCAAACACAAAGCCGCTCCACCTCGTCCCGATAGGCGGACTCATCCCCTCCTGAAATGAGCCCCACCACCGTAGTATCATCAGCAAACTTGATGATTTTGTTGCTGGAGTAGATGGCTGTACAGTCATACGTATAGAGAGCATAGAGCAGGGGACTCAACACACAACCCTGTGGTGAGCCAGTGTTAAGGCTAAGGGCTGTGGACACATGTGACCCTACTCTAACCCTCTGAGAACGTTCTGACAAAAAATCCAAAACCCAGAGACAGGTGGAGTTGGGGAGTCCAATCGTCTCTAGCTTGGACACCAGTCTATGGGGGAGGATAGTGTTAAAAGCAGAGCTAAAATCCACAAACAGCAGCCTCACATAATTCCCCGGCTGCTCCAGATGGGACAGAGCAGCATGGAGAGTGGTGGTGATAGCGTCTTCTGTGGATCTATTTGCCCTGTATGCAAACTGGTAGTTGTCAAAAGTTGATGGAAGACAGGAAATAATATGACGGCGCACCAGTTTCTCAAAACACTTCATGATGATTGGAGTCAGTGCAACTGGTCTGTAGTCATTCAAACTACTGATTGTGGATTTTTTAGGCAGAGGGACAATAGTTGACGACTTCAGGCAGGGTGGGACAATAGACTGGTGTAAGGACTTGTTGAAGATCTTAGTAAAGACCCTCGCCAGCTGATCCGCACAGCCCTTCAACACCTTTCCAGTGATGCCGTCAGGTCCAGCCGCCTTCCTCGGATTCACCATCCTCAATACTTGTCTCACCTCGTGCTCCTCTACAGTGAATGAGGGGCCCCTATGGGCTGGTGGCTGTAATACCGGCGTCTCAGGTGGCTCCTTCTCGAAGCGAGCAAAGAAGAGGTTAAGCTCCTCCGCCAGCAAAGGGTCACCATCGACAGCGCCAAGGTTAGGTTTGTAGTTGGTAATATGCTGAATCCCCTGCCACATCTGTCTTATGTTGTTGCTCCTTAAATTATCCTCAATCCTCTGCCTATAATCCAGTTTTGCCCGTTGAATACCCCTCTTCAAGTTTGCTCTTGCCACACTGTAAAGCTGCACCTCGCCCGACCTGAAAGCCCTGTTCCTTTCCCGCAGCAGGCACTGGACCTCTCCATTCATCCAGGGTTTTTGATTAGGATAAAACCGGATAGATTTATTTACTGTGACAGTATCTGTGCAGTGATTGATATAGCACAGAACTGCCGCCGTGTGCTTCTCCAGGTCCGAACGATCGAAAATATCCCAATTGGGTCTCTCAAAACAGTCCTGCAGCTGGTGAATAGCACCTTCAGGCCAGATTTTAACAGATTTTAATATTGTAGGAGCCCGTTTCCTGAGTGGGATATATGCTGGTACCAGGAACAGAGACATATGGTCGGACTGGCCCAAGTGTGGCAGCTGTAAAGCCCTATAGCCGTGATTTACATTCGAATAAACTTTATCCAGTGTCTTATCCCCTCTTGTGGGACATTTCACATGCTGATAGAGCGTTGGAAGCACTGTTTTAAGTTCAACATGGTTGAAGTCTCCCGCAATGATGTGCACAGCTTCAGGGTACTTGTCTTGCTGACTGCTGATAAGGCTCTGCAGGCATCCCAAAGCCAAGTTGGCATTGGCATCTGGTGGCACGTACACGCCAGTTAGCATAACAGCTGTGAACTCCCTAGGGAGATAGGCTGGTCTACATTTAACAGCCACATATTCCAAATCCGGTGAACAGTGACTGCCCACAATCTTAGAATTATTGGACCAGCGTTTGTTCACATATACACACAGCCCCCCTCCTTTGGTTTTTCCGAAGTCCTTGCCTCGGTCCTGACGATGTACCGCACAGCCTTCCAACTGAATAGCTGTGTCTGGTATGGACGGTTGAAGCCATGTCTCAATGACAAATAAAACGCAGCAATCTTTTACAAGGCTATTCTTTGCTGCCTGCAGCCTCAATTCATCCATCTTGTTGGCAAGAGATCTCACATTAGCAAGAAATATGCTAGGGAGTGGTGGCTTAGATGGACTCCTCTATAATCTTACCAGGACACCAGCCCGACAACCCCGCCTTTGCCTCCTGTCTCTACGCCGCCTTCGCCTCCTCCCTGGAGGCATAGTAATCCATGGAGAGCCCGGCGGCCTGGCTACTCCCACAGGAACGTTATCTGGGCGAAAATAATCAGCTCTTACAGCTTGTTCACACTGCAACCCGACCTTCAGAAGTTCTTGCCTGCTGTAAATCTGCCTGCTGTTAATCTTTCTTTCCCGGCCAGACATACTCAGACCAAATAAAATAATAAAAACAAAGCAAAACGCTAAGGGAGAGCACTAAGCCGCAGCGTCTATGCGCGCCGCCATCTTGGAGGGGTTCCAACTTTTCAACCAGGTAGGAGGTTGGACCCATTTCCTTCTGTTTTCTTTCTGCCTCATCTGCAGAACAACTCATCAGTACAACAAGTTCAGCTCTGGCATGTTTTGGATGATTTGCTGGTAGCTTCCCAACAGTGTTAGCTGTTGTTCAGGATATGCAGTTGTTTTGAAACCCTAAGGGAATTACAATGGTATAAATGATGTTGTACGTGGTACAATGGTACAAAACATGTGGTGGCTGTGCCACCAAGAAGACCAGTCAGATTAGAGCAGCACAAAAGTATCATTAGTTGTGTGTGCCCTGGATTTATCCCCCAGTTGGAATATTTAAATATTATATTTGCTATAAAAGGCCTGTGATAGCTTGATTTCAATCTGACCCAAACTCAAAAGGTTGTAGGTTTACTTGCTGAAAAACTCAAATAATCATGGAACGTGAAGTCTATTTTTTCTTATAAACCAAGCTTTAAATTAGATATTGCATAGAATACCATTATCATTATTAAAATTTGTATACCACCCTTCATCCAAAGATCACAGGGCAGTTCACAACATAAAAATACAGAATGAGAACAGAAAATAAAAAATAAAACAAAAATAAAAATAAACCAATAACACCACTTTCCTCAGAGGCGGACTTGGGTAATCGTTCGTAATTAGGCACCCAGTGTGGGGCCAAAATTTAGTGCCTCCAGATGGATCTTTTCAATTTAGTGCCCCTTCATCTTGGCATCTGCACTACATTAAACTCAACATTGCTCCCACAAGCACTTTAAAAAGGCCATAGAATGTTAATCAGCTAAAGGCCTGGTTATAGAGAAACATTTTCACCTGGCACCTAAAGGATGTAATTTCTTGCTAAAGAGAGATTGCTTTAGCCGTTTATCAGAGAGACAGAGAAAAGAGATATATAGAGACTGTATTTTATGTAAAGTGATTAGATTTAGAAGTTGCTACTGGTAGGATAAATTGGAATTGTTAGGAAAGTTGCTTCTCTCAAATTTTGAAATTATTATAGAAAGGAATTGTTCCTCTTCACCAGGACAGGTCAGTTATCAGGGCCTGATTTCGTCCACAAAACTATTTTTGCTGGCACTCCAGTCCCCAACCAATTTTACTGGCAGAGGCTTTGGTAGCAGCATTGAATCAAGTAGAGACCCTCCAAGTATCCCTGTTTTCAGGGACATCCCAGATTTAGAGAAGCTGTCCTGGTTTCTGATTTGATCCTGGAACGTCCTGCTTTTCCTTAGGACGCCCCTATTTTCATTGGAGAAATATTAGAAGGTATGGTAAAAAGGTAAAGGGACCCCTGACCATTAGGTCCAGTTGTGACCGACTCTGGGGTTGCGGCGCTCATCTCGCTTTATTGGCTGAGGGAGCCGGTGTACAGCTTCCAGGTCATGTGGCCAGCATGACTATGCCACTTCTGGCGAACCAGAGCAGCGCACAGAAACGCCGTTTACCTTCCTGCTGGAGGTTATCTACTTGCACTTTGACGTGCTTTCGAACTGCTAGGTTGATAGGAGCAGGGACCGAATAATGGGAGCTCACCCCGTCACGGGGATTCAAACCGCTGACCTTCTGATTGGCAAGTCCTAGGCTCTGTGGTTTAACCCACAGCGCCACCCGCGTCCGAAGGTATGGTAGCATGTCCTTATTTTCATTGGAGAAATGTTGGAGGGTATGGAGTTATCCGACCCCCAAGTCTTCTGAAGGCAATTCTGTAGAGGGATTTTTTAAAAAAATGTTTAATGCTTTATTATGTTTTTATATATGTTGGAAGCTGCCCAGAGTGACTGGGGCAACCCAGTAAGATGTGTGGGGTATAAATAGTAAAATTATAATTATGGAATGGGACATTGCTATTTTCATTGAAGAAATGTTGGAGAGTATACAAGTACCTCCTCTTTCCTCTAAACTCTGTTAATCTGAGCTGATCGGAGTGCTGCAGAAGCACAAAAGAGCTTTTTGATCTGCTATGTTTTGCAAACACTATTCATCTTGCTTTGTCAATTCATCTGCAATTGGCCAATTCATCTGCATCTGGTCACAAGACTGGATTTTTTCTATCTTGCTTGTGCTGCATTTTGCTTTCTGTCGTGCATTGCTTGGTCATGAGGCCTCCCCCACGTATTACTTCTCTGTTTCTTGAATTATAAGAGGATGGAGAATTGGTCCTGTTGTGATTTAGAATCAACCATACTTTAGAAGACTGGCTGAATGAGAGAAGAAAACTCTTTTATTCTGAGCTTTCGAATAATGGTTGGACTTTAAGCACACGCTCATTACCAAAGTACACCTTGAGGACACCATGTCATACCAGCCGTGCAGTTTTTGCAGATGCAAAAAAAACGAGCCATTAACTAACAATCCTTTTTATAACAAATATATTACAGTCTCTGTTCATCTGAGTCAGAGCTTGTTAGGCATCTGGGAATTATGAGGAGGCTTCATCTGTATTATGGATCAGCTAATTACAAGATTCAGCAACAACTCTCTCTCTCTCTCTCTCTCTCTCTCTCTCTCTCTCTCTCTCTCTCTCTCTCTTCACTAGGGTGACCACATCCATGTATCTGATGGAAGAGGGTTGTAGTCCATGAACACTTACTCTACGTAATAAATTTGTAAACTGCCATAAGACTCTTTGTTCTCCTTGCAATGTATAGCCACCCCTGTAATTTGTCATCAAGATACAGTCCTTTACTAATCTGCTGGACAAAAGAACCTCTGTTCTGAGAGACTTTATCGCTTCCAGTTTTAGCAATGTAATATATTTACTGAAGGTTCCTTGCAAGAAAAGAGAGAGGTAGGTATAGTTATTAAACAGCCTTGAAAAAGAGAACAGGAGAAACAGTCTGAATAACAGAACAAACCATTAATATATCTGGACTTTCTCATTCTTTTTTTTATTAAAGGGGCCCAAACTTGATTTCAAACCACCTAGGAAAGTCCCTTAATTTCTTCCTAATTTAAAGAGAAATCCACTTCCACATTAACCAGCTGCAGACAGCATTTGTTTTAAAGAAAACACTGCTCTGAAGCTAGTCTTGTCACCACCAGGAGGAACAATGCAGCCTACAAGCTGGAAACTGCATAGCTTTGACATCAGTCAGTTTTTTCCTTCCCTCCTTCTGCTTTGTTTAATATCTAAGCTCATGAAATATTCTGAAGCACCCCAGGAAAAGAGGCCTACTGAAGGACTTTATTTATTAGTGAGAGTAGCCTGGGACATGTATGGAAACAGGCCTGTGATGCAACAGACGTGAAATAAAGTGGTACTTGCAGCAGACCAGACATGTACTGTAGCTATGCCTTCTTTGTCCCCTTAGGGGGCATTTGAAAGACATGGAATGCCCATCTTTTGATGTACCCCATTGCCATGGGTGCAACATGTTGAAATATGGATACCTGGTTGGGCAACATACACTCATTCCACATTTGCTTCTGATTCATGGGTTTGAGAGGTTTCTGTGTCATTTCAAAAACCTGCCCAAAACATTTTGAGTGGAGACGTCCATCAAACAATTTTTTTTTTTAAAAAAAAAATGTGTGCGTATGGGTAAATTGAAGTCTTTGAGATAATTTTCAATGTTTTAAAAAAGTTTGTCAGTTTCTCATCCTCAGGAAACTCTTCTAGAACTGGCTAGATGATTGAATAATAGTCACCATTCACTTTATTTTTGTCTCTTCTGAAAGCACATGATTTGCCTGCTAACTGAACACACTCCACATCCCATTGATACTGAAATCCTGTTGTCTGGGGTCCAGTTGTCTTTCCAGTGATGGCACCCAGATTGTGGGACTACCTAGCATGAGAGGCCAAGTTGGCCTCAATCCTCTATTGGTTTTTTGGGGGGCATACTGTTAGGATATATTTTTTTCTTTATCAAATCTTTGATTTAAGTTTCATTTTGTTTTCTTTTTGTGCTCTTGTTTTACTGTATTGTTACATGCACCCCAGTCTCTGACCAATGAGAGACACTATGAGGTCAGCACAAACCTTGGTCTTGGTTCTCTTAGAATTTAAGTCAGTGGAGACTGTGGTGTCTTTTTGACATATGGTTTTATTTACACACACATGAAGGTTGAGCGTAAGACAGAATAAACTCTTCAACAGATTCTGGTATTCTGGCTTTCCTTTGCTATAGGACTCTCACAGAGAGCAAAATTAGGCCTGTGGCTCCTAGCTCACAGAGAGCTAGGAGAGAGGTGGGAGCTGAGCCTGGACTCCTGGATGGCTGTCTCCTTCCAAAATCACCTGCCCGTTGAGAGAGATCGCTTTATTGAAGGAAGGTAGGGTTGCTGAGCATTCTACCAGGGCCATCAAGATACTCTCCAGCAATTCTTCATCTTCCATTAACACTCCTGTCCAAACATCAAACTTACAACCAAGAATCACAGGGCTGTGAAAGACCCCTCAAATGATACCTAGACTAACCCTCCCAGTCCTTTAACTTAATTATTGCCCTGACTGATGTGGTTATTTTAACAGCACTAATTGTATAGTACAGTGCATTGGCATCACTTCTCATAATGGCAGGCTGAAAGTATTTTAAATAAAGTAATTCCCATGAGCTATGTTTTAATCAGTTTTGTTTTCAGCTCTCTTTTTTCACTTTGTTATTTTCTAGATCATAAACCACCTTTTTGAGGTCCCAGTATTAAATAAATACAGAGAACTTAGTCACCTCTCTGTTCCTTTAAGTTCTCAGTGATGTACTCTCTCAGATGAAGTGAGGCTTTTGTTACTGGACACATCAGAAAGGCAAATGTATCAATTTGAAGTGGAGAATGAGGCCAGCTAGTAATTTTACATGTGGTTAGTGCTCCCATTTTGCTCACAAAACAGTCGGATTGGTGGACTTGTGGCAACCCAGTCAGATGGGCGTGGTACAAATAATAAAAGGAGAAGATATGGAACGTTGTCATATAGTGTGCTGGATGGGGAAAAGGACAGGAGAAAGAATAGAGAAAAGATAGCAAAGAACCCTAGAATGTAATGAAGGCTGTAACCCTAAATTTACCTACCAAGGAATACAATGGGACTTACCTAGAGATGCAGTGGGACCTATTTCTGAGTCCACTTGAACAGAATTGCATTGCATAACTGACTGGAGAGGTCCAAATTTAATAAACATTCTGGTGATGGAATGCAATAGTTCCTGCCAGCCCACCTCTTGTGTTAACATGCTCAGGCTCAGCCATTGGCTTAAATGCTCTTTTATCTACTTCAGAAGGGAAACATCTTGAAAGTTTTCAGTATGCCAGAAGAGTATTTGATAATCTGGAGAAGCTTGTAAATGTTCACTATCCAGAAGGTACTTGGTAGGCATGAGGAAACGGAAACCGATAATTGTATGCCTTGTACAATATAACCTTAAAAAGCAAGTTAGCAGAATGAAATTCCTGAGATAAAGTGACCACAGAGGTCAGTGGAAGAGCATTTGCCTCACATGTAGAAGGTCCTGGGTTCAATCCCTGGTGTCTCCAGATAAGACTGAGGAAAGCTCCTGTCTGAAACTTTGGCACACTGCTGTCAATCAGAATAGACTGTATTGAGCTAAGTCGACTGATGATCTGGCTCTGTATAAGGCAGTTTCATATGTTCCTATTTGGAATTCAAAGCCACATTGCTATATACCAGACCTGCAGAAGGAAGAAAAGCATGCAAAATGTAAAAAACACATCTCCTCTGATAGATGTCTTTCATTATTCTATCTTGATCCAAGAGTCTTCTGTGTACTCCATACCTCACCCTAGAAGAACAACAATACGCAAAACTTATACAAATACACCCATTTCTTGATAGTATATTTTGACAAATCGTTATTCAAGCGAGGTATAATAATTGGAGGGACTCTGGTAATTAATATGCAAATCAAGTGTGAAAATAGCAGAGAACACATTAACTGCAGGAAGGGTCCGGAAATATATTCTGATAATGGCAGTTATGACTATTACTTGATAAGCATTAATTGCAGCAGCAATGCTTTCATTTCTGTCATCAAGTTGTTTTTTTCCATATCTGTCTTCAAATTAAGAGAGTATGTTATAGGATTGGGAAGTTGGTCTGCATGCCATATGTGGTCCCATACAAGACTGTTATTTTATAACTGCAAGGTGGGATTCTGCAAAAGGAGGAAGTGCTGAAGTGTCAAACCAGTCTCTTTGTTACATTAATGACCCTAAACAAAGCTGTTAAGCATCTCTTTGCTTGACAGGAGAGTTGGTCAAGTATAGTTATGCTGCTATAGAAATGATTAGCTAGTGATGCTTCCAGAAGAAGGGGCCACACCTTCACCCCCCTCCCTCCCTCCCTCCCCTGGCCTCATTGGAGGAAATGTCATCCTGGGTGTAGAACAAGGGTAGACTCTGGTCTGCAGGGTGATCTTTGCCTGCTAGGAGGCCAAAGTTGGCTTGTGAGGCAATTTCCCATGTCCCTATCAGTTGACATCACTGGAAACCAGCTGTTGGGCAAGGGCAAGGATCCTTCTGGGGGCTGCTTCACCTGTGTTCTCTGCAGTCAGCAGTACAGTGGTACCTCGGGTTAAGTGCTTAATTCTTTCTGGAGGTCCGTACTTAACCTGAAGCACCACTTTAGCTAACGGGGCCTCCTGCTGCCGCCGCACTGCCGGAGCACAATTTCTGTTCTCATCCTGAAGCAAAGTTCTTAACCTGAAGCACTATTTCTGGGTTAGCGGAGTCTGTAACCTGAAGCGTATGTAACCCAAGGTACCATTGTACTGTACGCTTTGCTCATCAGCTATCCCATTGATTTCAATAAGATACATTCATAAGTAACTACATATAGGGTTTCAGTTTTAGGTTGCAATCCTCAATGCTTTGTGGAATTGTGGAATGAATCCTTAGATTGCAGTCCTAGGCACGCTTACCAGGGAATAAATCCCGCAGGCTTCTAAGTAAAGCTAGTATAGTTAAACACAAATGTAAATGAGGATTAAATTCAAATGCCATCCATAAAGACAAGTGATATGAAACGTTCTTTTCATGTCAGATAATTTGTAATTCCAAAAGCATCTTTTTAATTATTCGGTTACATAGACCTTCCAGAGTACAAAATTATAGGCACAGTTAAGACCCATTGGTGTCAACAGAAGAATGATTTCCATTGGAGACAAATCAAAGGGAACTGAGAGTGCTTTTGGCTGGAATAGGAGTTGCCATTTCTGCAATTGCCATGGCCGAACCATTGTAATTGTAGGCTGTTTATGATAAATGCAGATAATCATGGTTACAGCCATATAATAAATGACAGATAATTATGTAGTATAGAACTAGTGTTTAATAAAGGGAACTCCATGGTTTACACAAAAGGGTCAGTTAGGTTTATAGCAGAAGACAGCTCAATATTGCTTGTGCAGCTGTGCAACTGTTCGGTGTTAGAAATAGGATCAATTCTATTGGTTGCTTCCCAGCAGTTGTATAGAGACCAGACAGGCCAGCCACAATTGCAGAGCATGAGAGTTAGTAGCAATAAGGATATTTTTTAACTAACTCTAATAGCAGTACAGGGGGAATTTTCAGGAGTGTGTGGCTAGGACCCTTCACACAGACTGATAACAATTGCTCCTGCTCCTTTAATTAAGTGTGCACTTCTGCTTGTGCAAGTTGGGCCAGCTGATTTTCTCTGATTGCCCCTATTTACTGCAACCCTCCATGCAACATCATTTTTCTGCCCTGGGTGGCCCTCTAGGTCCTGGGGCAGCTTATTAGCAAGTGAGGGGGCTGAAGTGTGTAGGAGAAATAAGCAAAAGTGGATGCCTGACTTGTGTGAGGGAAGTGATTTCTGCTATTGAAAAGCCACCATGGGATGAAATTCTGTATGAATATGTGGATAAATTGCAGTGGCCCCTCATTTTTTGAATGCCTTACCATCTGGGGTCCAGCAGACCCCATCACTACAGGCCTTTCAGAAGACTCTGAAGAGGCTGCTGTTTTCCTTGGCATTTTGTTGAGGTGTGCTTTTTGGATGGATGACTTTGGTCATACCTTGGTGTTGGATTTTAACAATTTCAGGCTACTTGTTGCTTTATTACTCATTGCTGGTTTTGTTTCTATGTTTTGTTGTATTCTATTTTATTCTGTAAGCTGCTTATGTGGGCTCCAACTCTTAAGAGTGGCCTAACTTAGAAAGAAAGGTAAAATGGTAAAATGATTTTTTGTTTAAAGTTTTGTTGTTGTTGTTGTTTGAAGCAACTGAACATAGCAACTCAAGACAAAAGCAGCTCATAGAGAAAAGAAGCAATGGAGCAGGACATTACATAAGTGAACAAAAAGTATGTTTAGCACAGATATAGCACAATCATGATAACCAAATCTCTTTTTACAGGGTAGCCAATGAGTTTTGTGTAAAGTGATTTATTTTACTTTGGGCAATGTAGGTGTCTAGAACTTGAAAAGTCTATCTCACAAAGATAGATGCGAGATGCTATAAAGACAAAGAGTCTGGATGTGACTGCAATTCCATACCCACTTAAGTGAGAATGAGTCCCAATGAACTTATTTTGACTTATTTACTGCATTTCTATCCGACTTTTTCTCCTAGTTGCTTAAGTGGTGCACATGGCTTTCCTCTTCCTTAGTTAAGCCCCATAACAGCCCCTGTGAAATATGTTAGGCAGAGAGATTGGCCCAAGGTCACCCAATGAGCTTCATGCCCGAGTGAGGATTTGAACTCTGGTCTCCAAGATACTAGTCCAACACTCTTGCCATTACCCTGCACTGGTGCACCTACTTCTGAATAGATATGTGTGAAATTGCACAGTTTGTCTGAAAGACTAGGCTGCACATGTAGTTTGAGCCTCAGCTTTGTTCATCTTTAGGCTGTAACCAAAAAGCTCTCTCCACTCAGTGGTTGTTTGGTGTTGTCATGATTTAATAATTCACTGGGTTTTTTAAAATATTAAAGGTAAAGGTACCCCTGCCCGTACGGGCCAGTCGTGTCCGACTCTAGGGTTGCGCGCTCATCTCGCTCAAGAGACCGGGAGCCAGCGCTGTCCGAAGACACTTCAGGCTCATGTGGCCAGCGTGACGAAGCTGCATCTGGCGAGCCAGCACCAGCGCAGCACACGGAAATGCCGTTTACCTTCCTGCTATAAAGTGGTCCCTATTTATCTACTTGCACTTAGGGGTGCTTTCGAACTGCTACGTGGGCAGGAGCTGGGACCGAACGACGGGAGCTCACCCCACTGCAGGGATTCGAACCACTGACCATACGATCAGCAAGTCCTAGGCACTGAGGTTTTACCCACAGCGCCACCCATGTCCCTTTAAAAATATTATCTCTGCCCAATTGGGAATTCATCTCTGTGATCTTTGTTATGCTCTTTTTATTGCAAAAGTGTTTATTCTGTCATTGTAAGAGTATTTCAGTGAGGAGCACCATCTGCTTTCATGCTTTTTTCCTCAGTCAGATGCTTTAGCCTATGTACCTCTCCTTTACAAGCACTGCCAAGAACCTGCATGTGGAGGTGTTGAATAAATTTACTGCCACAAATGCACCATATTATGCAAGGTATGTTTTATCAACAGTGTGATCATGCTTCTTTCTGTGCTGATCTACTGAAGCCTGGAGAAAAGAAGGCTACTGAGGAACCTACTCTAGACTGATTGATTATACATGGCATACAATGGTATATGTAGAGCCAATCAGGGAAGCTGATATGACTCTGATGCTCCATTCTAGGGTCTCCACTCCTCATGCACAAGAAGTGAAGCTTCCAGGAGAATTCTTATTGAGGCATTAATTCAGTGGAGGGAAGATGTAGGACACTTTGTACCCCACAGGACAAACTGGCAGGGATTAAGACACTTATCTAAATCAGAGGTCACCAAATTGGCACCCATGGGTGCAATGATACCCGTAATCTTTTCCTCTGGCAGCAAGAAGCCTCAGAGGGCATCCTCTCACTGTCCCTTTGGTTATAAGGCAGTTATGGTGGCTTTCTATTTTTCCCTTGAAAAGCGCATAGGGCAGAAGGAGATAGTGGAAGAGTGATACTCTTTCCAACCCCCTCTTTTGCTGTACATGCTTTTCCCAGGTTCAGGTTGATTTTTTGAATCCAGATTTTACAAAGATTCTTCCTATCCAGTGAACCTCATCTGCTAGTTCTCTGTTCACTGTTATGGAACTAAAAGACCCTGTATATAACAACAATAGATATAAAGAAAAAGTAAAGCATACAAGATCAATGGTGCTTAAAGCACCCTTGAAGCAACTCAGTCATTTTGCCAGCGGACAAGTTCTGGGAGAAAAGACTAGAGACCCTGGATTTCCAGGGCATTTGATCTGACTCTAAACTAGGTTCAAGTAGGGCCAAAAGGATGGTGATTGCATAAATGTGTGCAAGCTGGTAAATGCATAGTGTTTTGAACCATTCAGCTTAGTTCTATGGAGTCCAGACAGAAAGGCAGGTTGCTGATTACAGCACCATGGATAGCTCCAAGTGAGCCTTTCGCTCCATCAAGAGCTTTAGAGGAATCGAATTGAACGTTTGCATTGGGAAGCCATGTGCAAATAGACACATTCCCATCACCATCAAAATTTTATATACTTGTCAAGGGTAGAGATGTGTTGCATTTTCATCTCAGTAGGGACAATCTGCTTTGACCAGTCAAAAACCATTTATACTTCCCCACAAAGGCCCTTTCTACCTTTTAATAGTTTCAGCCTCCATACCCTAAACTGAAGGCTAAAAATGAAGGAAAACACGACTCCCCCTGCTCAGTGCCAGATACCTCCACAAATATTGTCGAATACCAAAATGAAATATCGACATCTTCTTGGGAGCCAAATTCTTTCCCATTCCCTACAATGAAAACCCCCACTCTCACAGTTCCAAAATCACTTTTCCAACAGAGCAGTCACTGCCAGTACAAACAACCACAGCATGCTGCAAATCGAGAACAACCATAATTTGTACTTAATGTCAGTAAGTGTAAAGCAGGGAACCTTATTTCACTAAATGTTCAGTGCTACAACAGCATTGGTTTAATATCCAAACCCACAGTCTAATGCATGTCTCCTGGAGAATTCAATAGTTGCATAATGTTAAAGAAGCCTGAAAACTAACAGATATCATGGTGTGTTTGTTAGGATATAGTTCTGTTCCACCTTAAATGGTCAGGCATGAGTGTTGTGTGTCACATGCCTGTTTACTTCCCGCTCACTGGGAGTTTCCGTTTTGTATATAGCTTTTGTTCCGGCTGTTTTCTTGGACATGGAGGCAAGCAGTCATGTTTTTCCTTTGTTCTGATCTACGTTGAATAAAGCTGTAAATATGCTCTTCTGTCTGAATCTTCCGTTGTGGAGACTGCTGAAAACGGTGTGCACGAGTCTTGATATGTCTCTGAGGCTCGTGTTGCTAATTGACTGATACTGTTCCAACAGGAGACTGGGAGATTGTCCGGAGACGACGTGAAGTCCTGCCTGATGGCTTCGTCTCCCTGGCAGTATCCCAACAGTGTTAACTCTGCAGACATAATGGAAACAGCAATCATGTTCAGTACAATGACTGGACGTCATTGTACTGTGTATGTTATAGCCATAGTACGGATATGTTATACAATTCCTATTTATAATTAGATTAACTGAGGATCCAGCACCCACTATACTAGACACACAGATAACAAAGATGCAGCTGTTGCCCAGAACAGTTTATAGCAGGGGCCCCCAACTTTTCATACCAAGTGGGCCACAAGAGTACTTTGACACAGAACCCATGGGCCACACACTGC
This sequence comes from Podarcis liolepis, assembly GCF_965112155.1. Taxonomy (NCBI): domain Eukaryota; kingdom Metazoa; phylum Chordata; class Lepidosauria; order Squamata; family Lacertidae; genus Podarcis; species Podarcis liolepis. The sequence goes on along the minus strand of NC_139564.1, from coordinate 43,222,196 downwards.
AGAGGTTTCCACGCAGAGGTTGGATGGCTATCTGTCATGGTTGATCTAGTTGAGATTCCTGCATTGCAGGGGATTGAACTGGATGATCCTCAGGGTCCTTTCCAACTCTACAATTCTATGGTTTGCTTTTGTTGCTTTTCTTTATTCTGCTTATGTACATTTATTTTACTTATGTACATTGTTTTGAGATTTATTGTTCAAATGTGGAATTAAATGATAATAGTAGTAGCAGTAAATGTGGAATCTGTATCATTTTTTTTTTACAATGATCTTTGTTAAGAAATGTAAATCACTTAGAGTTTTGCTGAAATATAAAATGGCATGCAAGTTAAATGATTGAAAATAACAATAACTGAGCCTTTAAAAATATTTTCCTCCAGTCTTCCTTTACCATGCCCATCCCCTTGTCCTGAGAACTGTGGCTGTTCTTAGAGTCAGGCCTCTGGTCTTTGCACCGTTGAGCAGATGATAGTGAATGTAGTACTTGATTCTTTTAGTACATCAGGCTTCCTCCAGCACTAGTGGCCATAGAGGGTAAATAAACTTGTTTCGTCCTTCACTTTGCCTCATATGTAGGAATTGGGAAGTCACACAAAGGCTTTAGGGAGACAGCTGAATTTTATCACAGGCGTCTGGGTTCCTGGTTGGCATCCATCTGCCTCGGGAGACAATGGAGAAGTATCCCTTTGCCTCAGGAGGCAATGGAGGACTGCAACTTTGTGGGCGAAGTCACACTGTTGGAAGATGTGGCTGTAGAAACCAATATGGGAGAGGCATGTTTTGTCACAGCTGGGGCAAGAGATCCGTTTTTGCTGTTGCCGATGCACCATGGTGTTTCTTCTGGGCTAATTAAATTTGGATGTTTTATGGCAGTAAGAATGCGTAGAATGATATAGTGAGAGATTCAGGCAAGAAAAGAAAGCTTCCCCGTTGCAGAGGCAAACAGCTCTGTCACAGTATGGATTATGAAGTTCATGCAACTAGCAGCTTCCTCATTTTCTTCAACACCAGGAAGACTTTGTGTGATTGGGTATCTCTGTTGCTTATGTGAAAATTTCTATGCCATTGACATAGGGGCTGGATAATGAACTCCGGAGGGAGGGGGGGAGGGTCAAAGAGAGAATCTGGCAGCGTCAAGACTGCCATCAGCTGCTGCTATAGTATTCACATGTGTGCCTGGAGAGCCGTTGACTCAATCAAGAGCTGGAAGTGCAGGAATTGTGGTGGAGAGAACTTCATGTCTGCTCTATGAAACCTTTGTAGAGGCCAAGGCTGGGCCTATTGTGCCAAGTATAATTGTGAAGTGCACACTTTGAGAAATGATCAGATAATTCAGGCTGGGGCTGCTGCTAAGTAGCTTGATGAACTGTTATTTACGATTTACTGATTATCTGAGTTCTGCAATGAATTAAAACACTGAGATAACCCATTTGTTAACAGATGAAGAATAACTGACTAAATTGAATTTAATGAAGCAGAAAAGCTGTATTATGTTTCTGCAGCTGGCTTCTATACTACCTGTTTCAGGCATGTGTAATCCCGGGATATGCAGTTAACTCTGATTTTTCGGCCATTCAATTGATTTTGAATTTGATTGTGTTTGTTTCAGTGTGTCTCAGTATGGGCTGCTTCCAACAGAATATAAAAGAAAGGATAAGCTCTAAGAGAGACAAACTGCTGCATCAAAATAGAAAGTGACTGCAGAAAATTGTGATAGTTACATTAACAACCTATAAACAATCATTTTTGAAGTGAAACATAGGCTCCAATTTTATGATCTATACAGATTACATATGGAATTGTGGATGGAAATGTGTCTTGGATTCATCCTTTGTCACCCTGAGCAGCTCAAAAAATATTGCCATTTTCTAAAGCTGTCTGCCATGGACTACAAAGAGGACTAACCACAATAGTATTTTAATGTTCTTGTTAAACTTGTTTTATATTCAGAATTATTAGTGATATATATTAATAGGATTATTATTACAGAAATGTCCCTGCATCCCTTGTGTTTGTCCCAGCAGGAGTCTAGATTTGTTACCGATTTGTGTTTGTAGGTTCTTGTACTATTTCCATGTTTTGTCATGGCCATTGCGCCACAGGAACATAAAATCAATAGGCTTGAATGTATGTTTATTTTGACAATATACATACTATTCAGTTACAATCCCTAAGACAGGTACAGGGGTTAGTACAATTAAAATAAGCATGAGTTGTAATACGATGAATCACATTTTTGCGGCTTAAAGCTTGAGTCGTAATCCTTGCTTACTTTGTTATATGTAGTAATGCGACACTTAGTACTTAGTAAAAAACAAAAACAAAATAAAACCCAAACTGCCATACATATTAAAGATAATAAAAATCAGTGCTATTTTTCTAGAAAAAGAGGTCCCTTGTTCTCGTATAATGGCAATGGAACCTACTTGAGAGGTGCCGGAACTGAGTTCCAATGTTTTCCAGCTGAAAAAAAACAACGCCCTGATAAAAATAAGTACAGTTAATGAAAGCTTGTATCTGAAATCCCATGCATCTGGGGGCAACTGTGAAAAGAAAGAAGGCTGACTTAGCCCCTATGTTTTCATTGACATTGATGGCATGCAGATCAGGATTATTTTTTTCTGGATCTTGCTGGAAGATGTTGATTTTCTGTGTTGCTTTTAGGCAACATCATAGCTGGGAAACAGACAGCAATGCTTCTCTCTTAGCCTTCCAAAATCCATTGTGGGTGGAGGCTTAGAATTCATGCTTTAATCTCCAAGTGGAAATTGTACCTCTCTTTTTTTTGGGGGGGGGGCTGTTTGTTACAAGGAAAGAAAGACCTGTAGTGCAGTCGTATTGTACCAAGCACAGTTTTGAGATCTTTCCAACTCATCTGATTCATCGTAGTTTAAAGGCTGTTGTTTTTCAAGGACACAATTCTGTTTCCTTTCCACAATGTAATCATATGAGGAAAATATAATTAAACATTGGCAGGATATGTAGAATCAATTCCACCCCTAATGGCAAACGGATTCCTTCCCTGATGCATACAAACACACGTCTACAAAGAATAAAGTTAAAATTGCCATTATTTGTGTTGGTGCTAATTAGAATGGCACAGCACTACATTATATTTGTAATCTGTTCAAAATGCCACCACCATTACTTCCAGTTTTATTAAAGTTAAGATATATGAAGCATAATGGCTTGTCTAAGACAATCTGCTGGTCTAAAATTCAGTAGAAGTGTTATATTCAACCCAGCATACGCAAAACTATGATTTCCTTGATTTTTTCCATTTGCCTCATTGTACTTTTTAATACAGAATTGCTCATATTATACTATAGGGTAGTAATATAGGACTAGTTGTAAACAGGTGAAAAGATAGTGAATGGGCCAGTTAGCCTCTGGCAGAAAGTGATTCAGTGTGTGGACAACTCAGGTAGGAGTAAAGGATATTCTTTGTATTGAGCACATTTTTTCTTCAGCAGAGAATCTTAAGTACATCATTATATATGAGACACTGTTTGATACGTAAAATGGCAGTAGAAGGGTTAGACCTGGATTAGACCTTGACTGCACCTGTTGGTCCATGATAATAAAAAGTAAACATGGTGCCCATTATTCTAGGCTGTATACATCTAAAGGTTGTTTTGAGTAAACCCTAAAGGAATGAATGGGAGCCACTCAAGGATAATCACTCCAGTGGAACTTATGCACAACTGCTTTCAGGTGGGTTGCCTACCCTATTTTGATTCTGCTCAGCCTTCTGGCAACTATCTTCCCTGCTGCCTGCTAGCTGTGGCAGCAATCTTATTTATTTCCCATCAAACCTGGATCTTTGACAAGCTCCTGTCTATCTGCCATGGAGCTGCCATACTCTTGAGAGTTATTGTGTATTATGTAAATGACACTCTCTTTGCCCCTCCTTCCGCAGAATAATAGCTGCCAAAACACAGTAATTTTTGCCATGGTATCTGTAGATCTTGGGTAACAGATTGCCTAACTCAGACACATACAAAGAGGAAAAACACAGAGAAACGATTATTCTCATCTTCTCCCCATACCCTCTAAATAACAGATAATGCAAATGTAAATTGTATGGTGGTTAAAAAGGAATTATGGAATAAGATGAAGACATATACACTGACAAGTATGGAAAAAAATCTATTTACATGAAGATATATTTGACTATTTAATAGTCTCCCAGGAGGCCTCCCTATTCGGAATATTTAAAATCAGTGCAGGGAAAACGTTTTTCCAGTAGGAAAGTAGTCTTCAGCCAAGCTTGGAGTAAGTGAAGCAGACTAAGTCATTCTTATTCTTTAGCATATTGATGCTAAGCTGCTGCTGCTTTTAATAGTTCTCATTCTACAGAAACAAATGGTGTTATTAATTTACAAAAAAGTTACCCAGAAGGTATTGTGCAGCAAAATGGTTCAGTCTTGCCTTTAAATAGCTCTTTGTCGTCCTGTCAATGACACACATTTTGTCAAAATGTGTGATTTCTTCTCCTAATCATCATGTAACCTTAGTAGACTTTAGTGAGAACAATTGTGTGAACTGTTCTTTAAGGGCCTGTTAGCATTCTCATAACAGTTACAGGACTTTTGGGATGCAGGCCTAGTTAACTAGTACCCAATGAGCTCATTCTGACTGCCACAGTCTTCTTATTTGTTCTGTAGCCCATCATCCCAGACCACAGCCACTTTGTCTATGTAAAGCAAGCCACAAGATGGAGTATCATCAATGGAGCACTGCAATTGTTATCTATAGTGCAGGGATAGAGAATGTGTGGCCCTCAATCCCTGCACTATAAGCTCCATAAGCTTATATTTTGATTACCCCAGTGAGGGGTAGATGGGGCTCATCAACCTGGGAATGTAGTCTATCTAGGAGAAGGAAAGCTCTCAACCCAAGCCTCTGCTGCTTTGCAGCTATACTCGTTCAAGAGAAAGACTTCAAGAGCAAACCCTGAGGAAAAGCCTGTACCCACTGCCTTGTGGGACATCTTCGGGAGAAGAAAATACAAATGAGTAAATTGTACACAAATCTGGAGTGAAGTTGCTAAGACTGTTGGATGGTGTCTTGTATGAGGGGGATTTCTGGATGGCTCAGTTGGTGAGAGCGTGGTGCTGATAATGCCCAAGTTGCAGGTTTGACAACAACTTTGCCAAAAGAAGCTCAAGAACTTTTCCGTCCAGATGTTCACTTTTTGAAATATGGCAACCCTATGGGGCAGCTGCATATTTGTGCATTGCCAAGGGGTTGGACTAGATGATCCTTGTGGTTCTTTCCAACTCTACAGTTCTATAATTCTATGCCTCCATCTGGCAGCTCTTGCAGCCAAGCTGGTGCCAAATGTATTGCTCCACTTTCCTTTGGATCACACCAGCAAGGCCAAGAGGCGGAGGGTCTTGTCATCTTGGCAGCCCACGCTTGTGCCCCAGAAAGGTCACTTCAGTGTTGCTAATGCCACACTTCAGTGTTGCGAATGCCACAAAAACAACATTGGAGGCAGCAGTTACAAGATACCGGTCTCCGCAGCCACAGCAGGCACTGTGATTCTCTGATGGTTTGGCTTTACCCCTGGAGGTGCAGTCCATTGTCTCTCAGTATAACAACAACATGTGCGTATTTGCATTCCATCCATTGTTGCTTTGGATGTGCTGGATCGTGTAAGGCAAAAAGCTGTGACTTATTATATAGCCCAGTAGCAACTGAGTCCTTTTTTTCAAGGCTGGTGGTATTGTTCTCATTATGATATTGATATATTTAGTGAGAGTTCCGGGGTGCTAATTGTTATTGATTTATTTGCACAGACTGACTGACCACATTTCAGTCAGGAAAGCTATTATGCTTTCCTGTGTGGAATACATAAGATCGTGTATCTTATTGTGTATCAGCAGGCAATGAAAACTCTTTTTATAGCACAAGGAATCAGGTGGTAGGGAAAAACTGTCCAATGAAAAAAGAGACTGCAAAATATATGAGACATCAAACTGCAGCAAAGAAACACAGAAGGGAGTGGCGCATTAATATTTTCCAACTTACTTTGTGGGTTGTCATTGTTAAGTGGATGAGATCATAAAAGGAGTTCCAAGACATGACCTAGATTAGGTTTAATTAATATTCCCCCATGTTAAAACAACACTGTTTTTTCATGGTTTTGGTGGGAGGTGGATGGGAAAGAAACTTGCAAAGTATACCATCTTCAAGGGCTTATGTTTGTCATTGGCTTAGAGTGCCCAGGTGAAAAAGAGGAAAGGGCTCTTGTACCTTTAATAGCCATGCAAGCTATGCCTTGTGAAATGCTACAGTGCAGGATCCCTGCCATATTTTTCATCTGGCCACACTACATTGGCGCAATACAAAATGATGTATGTGCAGTGCCATTTATTCAGGAAAAAAGTACATCTTTGAGAGTTGTTGCTTCAAAAAGGCAAGTGTTTGTAATGACTAATGTTACTGAAGCTGTACACTCTAACCTGTGAGTAAATGTCATTGAGCTTAACGTGACTTACTTTCCGTACATGTGCAAAGGATTGCATTGTTAAAATGTGAATTATTCAGTTACAACTCATATCCCAGACACTACAAATTCTTGTGGGACTTCAAATCATTGAAGCAGCAGAACTGGAAAAGATCTCTGCACCAGTTAATTCACCCCAGGATCATGCAAATCAGACCTAAATTATCTGTTGCCATAGCAGCCGAGAGCTATGCTACCAGTCTAGTCTGACATAAGGGTGAGGGTTTCTTTTCTAGTAAAAGAATTAACACTTGGTAAGCTATAAAGTCTGTATGAAAATTTTTCATTGAGGACTTTAGGAAGGAATAATAGTACTTTGTAAAAACTCGTACGGCCCAGTAAGTGGTTTAAGTAAGTGGCTTTCAAATTTTTCTTCTGCCTTGAACACCCTTTCACATCAAATGACTTGTTGGGGGGGGGGAAGGGGAGGACAGTTGCCTGTTAGGAGTCCCATTTTTATGAAATAGTGCTGGCCATTTCAAATTTTATGCATGCAGGCTAGTGACTGATGCACAGACAAACACATTCTTCCTTCTGCTGCAGCTTAGACCTAATGCTCATATGTGTGCAAATCATGCATTTGCAAAACAAGTAAAATGTTACAAGAGCAATGGTGCCAACCAATCAGCTGGGGTTGGGAAGCCAGCTGGAGGTAGAAAAACTGACATGCCCCCTTTCACTGGAAGTAGTTAGATGTCGCCACACTGGCAGTATAGAGGATGTTCAGGTTGGTTGGCAAATTGCCTCTGGACCACTCTCTACCCAATTCTCCCCATGTTTGCATTTAGGTGGTTCTTTTCCATCAATGGCTTGCTCCCCTTCTCATCCAGAAGATGATTGCATCTTACTACTGGGCTTAGAAAGATACTGATTCTTTAAGGGCAGATTCTAGACTTGTTCTGAGCAATTACTATCTATTGTGCAGGGATGGGGAATCTGTGGCACCCAGATGTTGTTGGACTCCAACTCCCATTAGCCTCAGTCAGCAGGCCAATGGAAAGGGATTGTGGGAGCTGCAGTCCAGCAACATCTATTTGCCAGTGGGCTGGCCTTATGGATGAGCAAATTGGCCATTAGGCTAATGGGGCCATGAAGGTCAGTTCAATTTTTGTTGACTTATACTTGTCTGTAGTAAGAAAGGGTGACTTTTCACTGACATTGCTGGGAATGTCAAGAAGCAGTCAGACTCATTAGACTACTAAGATCTGCAATCCTGCAGAAGCAGAACAACTTGGAACCACTGCAAAAATAATGATAGAGGGGTCCTGGAGGTCCTGCCACTCATGGCACTATTTATCCTAGGGCAAGCTCTGGTTTCCCACAGCATAAGTGTTCACTGTCAGTATTTCAAAGGACATTGTTGTGACAGGCACCCTTAGCGAGCAAGATAGCTTTCTAATTTTGGTCTTGGGTTTCTCACTGACAGTTTGCATAATCAAAGTCGTCTTTCCTCCGGGAGTACCTGATAACCTGTTAATGTTATTTATTTCTTCTGGCAAATCCTCAATCCAGAAGCACAAATTAGCTTTAGATAGATAAGACTGCATCACAAAATACAGAAACTGGTTACTTCTGCAGCTAGTACCTTAAAAGATAACCTAACTTTCCCCCCTTGAAATTATTCTTGCAATACAAAAAAACAAAACAAAAAAAGCTCATGGTGGAAGGCAAAAAAGATGCATTAATCTTTTTATAATTTATGGTTCATATTTATCTATTCACAATGTCTCTTCAAAGCCATTCTCACCACCTGTCCTTTGTGCTTTTAAGCAGCTTAATTTGGATTCTCTACTGCTTCAACTATAATACTGTTGGAATAAGAGACCTCAGTTTGAATGTAAATTTTGAATGGTTATTTTGCAATTAACTGAAACACTGATGTTAACTCTTATAGCTAACTGTAGATCTTAACCAGTATTTTATTCAATCCTTATCAATGTTTTATTTAAGGCTGCACAATAGATGCAACGTTATCACAAGTCCTTTTAGTGTTGCATGAAAACAGGTCGGAAGCTGTATTAGTGAAAAATACCTTTGAGTTGGCCTAATTACTCTCTAAACAAACTGGTAACCAGAGGCCATGGGTGAGTGGGAATAGAAGCATCAAATTTTAAGAACAAAAGTAAGCGGAACCACAAAAGTAAATGTTCTATTTGCGTAGTAAGCTAGTTTATACGCAAACACGCACGCACACGCACACCCACAGGTATAGGTTAGAAATCTTTTCTCTGCAACTATAATAATAATAATAATAATAATAATAATAATAATAATTTATTATTTATACCCCGCCCATCTGGCTGGGTTTCCCCAGCCACTCTGGGCGGCTTCCAAAAGACAGTAATAGTGATGATGACAATGATAATCAAGTGAAAACATTCCACATTTGACTTTTGTTTCTACATTATGAGGCACCGCTGGTCGCAAGGTAATGTAGAAACAAAAGTGATTCCTGCACACTTATACAAGACCTTCATCCAGAGAAATCCACACTGTTCTTTTCAACTGCAAACTTTATTATTTCCCCTCAGTTTAGAATATTTTCTAATTAACCTTCAAACATTTGCTGAAAAGCTTCCCATGAGGTTAGGCTTATGCAGACAATTAAGAAAACATCTTTTTTAATAGTTAGCAGATGATCTGTGGTTTTAATTTTATGTGCTTTTTAATATATAGGTTGTAAACCACTTTAATAACTTTTCTAAAATGAAACTGTGATATGTAATAAGGTAGCATTTACTTCTAGCCAGAGCTGGAGTTCTTTAGAGTTCCAGGTGTAACCCTGTTCTGAACAGACAGAACCAAAAGCATCTCGCAGTTCAGATGAACCACCTACCCACAAAAGCAGCTCAGCCAATAGTTTTGCATTTGGTTGGTGGCCCTGTTTCCCCAAGTAGAAGCACCTGGGTGGATGCTTTTAGATTCCAGTTCCTATCAGCCCCAATCAGCCCGTCCAGTGGCATGATGGAAGTTACAGAACAGCAACATCTGAAGGGCCACATTCACCTGCAGAATTGTTGAGCTTTTTTGTTTAGGAAGACCCTAAATTGAAACCACCCAAGTTTTGAGCTTTTTGGGGACAACAATCATACATTGTTGAACATTTCTGGGAAAACCTCTTCCCAAAATATTGATTTTAAGTTTTTGGAGTTGTTTCTGCTGCTTTTTCCATCATGTTCCCCTGAAATTTTGAAGGTTCGGCAAAAATCCCCCCTGACACCATTTTATTACCCAAAAACCAGGGCATGTCAATAATTTTCCTGGCGTATGGCACACCTAGAAGGGTCAAACCTACGTGCTGCGGTCCTGATAAGAAACCCACTCTGAGCCTGAAATTAAACAAGGAACAAATGACAACATGATTGTCAGAGGCTGCAGTGTGAGATCTTGGAGGTGATTTTAGGATACTATCACAGCATACAAACTGTGACGTAGCTGCTCCTGCAGCGCCTTTACTAATCTGCCCTATTATGCCATTTTCTTTTGTGAAAACAGTGGTTAGTTGTTATGGCGAGTTATAACATTGCCACTATTGTATTTTTCTCGTTCCTATTTTTGTTGTCAATGAGACATTTTGTGTAAACACTTCAAGATCTGACACAAAGCAAGGAAATAAAGGGATTGCAGATGCCTCAGTGCTTTAAGGCATCCATCGATTTCACCCAAACATTCATTATCTGTAGCATTTCTTGTTTGGCAGGGAAGGCAGAAATCAAGAAAAGCTAAGCTCTTGTTCCTACCTGAACCAAATTTCGGGGAAGTCAGGCTGCGAACGGTACATGAGGTGACCTGGCAACTAAAACCCTATTGAATTCCAACAGGAACAACAAGTCTAACACGATTGGAAATCTCAGTGGTGGCAGCAGCGGGAAAGTCGTATTTAGTCTCAATTGTGTTTTCAACAACTAAAGACACAGGGTAAAATAGATCTGCTTTAACAGAGGCGCAGCTATTGAAATCATATTTGAAAGGAATTTGACAGCATGTGTGCAGGAGAAAGGTTTGAGAGTTCTGAAACTAGGGCTTTGTGGTGGTAGACCTGAACACAAGATGTACATAGCTTTATGTATTGCAACCTGTTCAGGTGTTAAAAAAACTTTTTTAGATGTTCTAAATTGTTATTGACTAATATATATGTTTTTGTTTTATCTGAATTTTACTGCCTTTATTACTTTGCTGTTTGCCACCCTGGCTCCTTCAGATAGGGAAAATGTGTAAAGATAACAACATTCCCTATTTTAGCAGTGCCAGAGAGGCAGAAAAACAGGTTTCTTGAGCCCCCAATGCAGGGGTGTAGGAAGGGGGGGGTGGGGGCGGACCGCCCTGGGTGCCCTCACTGAGGGGGGTGACATTCGGTGCACCATCCACCCACGACCTCCAAGCCTACTCTGAGCCATCGGGGTAAGGGGGAGAGCTGCACCTTCTCCCTTCATTTTCACAGCTTGGGGAAGGCTTGGGAGTCGCAGGTAGGTGGCACACTGAATGTCCGCCCCCATGAGCAGCTCACTCCACCTCTGTGAGCAGCTCGCTCCACCCTCATGGGTGGCTTGCTCTGCCTTCGGCAGCAGGGCGCACACGCTGCTCTGGACACCTCAGCAGCTATCCCATGCCTGGGAGGGCACCCTCCACGCCACACTCCACTCGGGAGCACACCCTCCCTGGGCAGCGCAGGCATATGCTCCGCCACTGGCCCAATGGGCCAATTTAGACAGCCAGCATGTAGGGTGACCATGGGCCCTACATTACAGGGGTGAGTCCTCTATTTGAAGACATGGATTGTCTGGTCCAAGTCTAGTTCGGATGAAGACAGCTTAACAGAGGTCTTGAAGTTACCTATCAAACTACCCATCAAGATTTAGGACCTGGACAGCAGCCTGCACATGGGTTAACTGGTTACAGTCTTCCTTGAGATGTATTGTATTTCAATTTAAATGATATAAATTTCAAAATTTGCATCTATAGTTAAAGATTAGCATATGATTTTTTTTAACAAAGAAGTGTCAACGGTTTTGTTTTTTATTGGTGCAAAAGTGGCCACTCGAGGTGGATCAATTTTTCAATTTCAATTTTGCTCCGTTTCTCATTTTTTCTGGTCTTAAATTCAGTTCTCCACATTTCTGCATCGCTCTGCATTTTTTTTTAAATCCACATGTATATCTGTCAGAATTTTAGTGCATATTTCTCCCTGCATTTTTGTATGCAGTTTTTCCCTAATCCAATGCATGTTAGGCTATTTTCACAAATATATGCCTTTTTATCCACACGTTTCCCTAATACACACATTTTTTAAGACATTATTTGAGCAGTTGGTGAACTGAATCACAAAATTTGAAGAAGTGTGAATTTTAAAGGATAAGTATGTTTCATTTCATCTAATGTTTTGGAAAGTGTGAACAAAGTAGTAATGAAATCAGATCCCCGCCCCCCCCCCCCATTTCCTAGAATGTCCATCGTATTATCAACCTCTGGCTGGTTTGGGACAGGCAATTAAGGACTTCACTTTGCATCTCCTATACAGCAGTACTCAATCATAGAACAAAGAGAGAGCATTAATCAAAGCTCTCCTCCCTCCTGAACAAAACTTCAGTTTGAGGAAGATTATTCACAATCTTGAAACACTTAAACCGTCTTTCTGTCTGTGTTCTTAATCACACCGCTTTGCAAATGAGCATAATTTAATTTATGTTTATGGACCAACAAAAGCTTTTTACAAATGCCTACTTAGTTTGGGTACAGCAATTTTCATCCCCAGTGATTCATAAATCCATGGCATGTTTTTGAATACAATGGCAAAATGTGTGACAATTAAGGTACAAAGGACTGGAGGGATTTGATCAATTTCCCAGTTCTGGTTGAAAGCCAATGATAGTATGCCAACTATGTTCTAGGTCTAGGGAGATGCTTGAACAGCAAGGTGGCAGCAACGTGGCACCAATCCCACCTAACCACCACTTAGTCTCATGTCAACTAAGCCATATGCACAAAAATCTGACCATGCCCTATTTGCATGATTTTTCTCACACTTTTTTAAAAGTGACACATGTGAAGTAGGCCTCTTTGTAATCCATAAAAGGATACATAGCTCTTTTTAAAGTTGTCATGCAATCATAACTCACAGGCTGTGCCAAACATTCTCCCATTTCAATTTCTGGATTAGTTAGAATGTCAGGGTGGTAATAAATCTTTCCCGAAAATCACTTTCAACTTAACCCCCACCCCCACCCCACTTGACTTGCTTGGTATCATGGTTTGATATTGCTTCAGTAACACTTTCCCCAGTTATGGTTTCTTCCTTCCCCTTGATGTAATCACATGGACAGTCTCCGGCAATCAGGGATCACATGGTGAACTAAATAAAAACATGATACTATGTAGCCAGTCCGTATTTGGATATGTGGGCAGACCAAACCAAGTGAGAGCAAGGACAATGCTTTCCAAATTAGTTACATAGATAATTCCTGCCACATGTCAAGTATGTGGGAGTGGGGCTGAAGATGGCGACTGAGACAGCAGCCTAGTCAGAGCTCCCGCCTTCCGTTAAGCTTTTAAGTAGTTTAGTCACTTCCTAATTCTAATTTTATATTTTTAACATTTTAATGGCTGCCTCATCACCTCGTCTTGTTTTTAGTTTATTGTTTTATTGTTTTACTGCTCAACCTGAGAAAGACGCCGAGAAACAAGGAGCGGCTGAAACTGAAGGAAACCTGCTCGCCGGGGAGGAACAACAAAGCTTGCCAGGAGGATTTCTGTACAAGAAGGAAGATTAATAGCTGAAGGAAACCTGCTGTGAACTTTTACTGCAGCCGAGTGAGTATAACTCCCTAAAGGAAAAGAATGTGACTAGAGAGAAATCCTTGGGAGGAAAGAAAAATTGCTTACCTGACAAGGGCCTGGGGAGGCCTTGGAACCTCTCCCTTTTACCCAAAACTGACTTGCGGAGAGCCCTGCGACGGAGCTAATGATCCTAGTTTAGTTTAATTAAGTTTTTAACTCAAAGTTTTAAGGTACTGAGATCCTGAAAGAATATATATATATATATATATATATATATATATATATATATATATCTTAAAATCCTTTTTAAGCATCTTTTAAGCATCTTGATTATTACCGGGGGAGTACCAGAGCCTCTGCGGTAATCACTTTGCAGCAATTGAAGAAGTAAACTCACCCCTGCTTCTCCACCACGTTGTCTTTCTTCTCTTTTGCAAATACCTCCTGTCTATTATCTCAGTCAACGCATTGTAGCGTGTTTATTACAACAATAAAGGAATAATTTACAACTTTAAAGAAACAATGGTGACGACCAGGAGCGGCTGCAAAACCTCAGGCTTCTCTCTGAAGGCTGTAAGACCCACCTTTAAAAGAGCCACTCTAAAGAAAGCACAAACAAAAATAACTCGCTTTTACATGAACAGAGCAAAATGCGGAGCAAATGAGGATACGACTGAAATGAATGAGAACAAAAACAAGAAGGGAAGAGAAATCCTACTCTTTCCTACCAATCTCTCTTACAGCCATAATGAAGGACTGGTTATGCAAAGAAAGGAGTGTATTAAAAGCAGCGATAAAAGCCCAAATATATTGGAAGCAACACAAAATATCCTTGATACAGCCGATGCAGCATCCCCAAAATTGAAAGCCAAACCCCAAGCTCCCCCCGAACCATCGCTAGATCAAAAAATGGAGGAACTAATGTTAAAACAAATTTCGGAATTGGCCTCGGGAAATATTAAACCTTTGAAAGACTCTTATCCTCATTCCCACGAGCCAAATGAAGAGGGTCTCTCAATCATCAAATGGCTAGTGCTTCTTACTGAGGACATTGAATCCATAAAGTCCTACTTGGACATTTGTACAAAAATTCTTACCATCATGGCTGACTCCTGTGGAACTCTCTGGAGAAAACCCGTCGGAATGCCTGCAGAATCGGAAAATAATCATGGCCTCGCCTCCACCCTCTGTAGAAGTGGCCCATTAAGGAAGGGTAAGAAAGCCCGCAGAGCTAATACTTGTAAAAGGAGATCCATAGTTGTTAAAAATGTTTAAAAAAGTAAAAACATAAAAAATCTTAAGACAGTGCATTATAAAAAAAATGGTTTTTAAAAAGCTTTTTAACCTACTCGAGAGCACATCAGCCTCTGGGACTAGAGGGAACCTGGCGAAGTCTTTAGTCAAGAAGACAGTTAAACAGGATTTGCCCCCAAATGTCTGTGCTGATAAAGCTCTGGATTGTCTAAAACCTTCAGCGCTTGCTCCACCACCAAGCTCTAAGCAAGATTTTTTGTCCCAAGATCCATGGTCCTACGCTTTAACAATAGACAACTCCAAATCCAATAAGGAGAGCATTCCAACAAATAAGAACTGGAAGCTGGTGTTGCTTCAAAACAAGCTTGTTTTTTCAAGCTATCCTAAGCCTCCAGGATTTATATCACAAGAGGATCGCAAAGTCCATCTACTGAACTTCCTTAAAGCATACATGCCAGGTACTTTGAGTAATCCCTCGGAGTTGGACCAAGTGGAATATCTATATTTTGATGGCTTGCTTGCCAGGGCGGTGGTTACATTCCATGATCGGAGATTGGCAAAACTGATATATAAACATAGAGAACACCTAAAGACAAGTGGTGTAAAAATATCAAGGTACTTTAAAAATGAGACCTCCCCTATCCCACTACTCCCCAGTTCTGCAACCTCGACTGCAGCACCTCATCAAAAGGCTGAATACCACACTTTAATTGATATAAAATCCACTGAGGACTCGCCTAATCACCATCCAGAGTTACTCACTAATGATCTTCAAAGACCAGATTCTCCCGGGACTTTGTATGAGGCGAGCCAAGGTAATGGGTTCGAAAGCTTTGAAAATAACTTAGTTCACTCCTACTGCGCTCTCCCCCAAGAAACCCAGAACAAAATACTTCATAGACTGAATAACCTTCGTTCTTGTCTGATAAATCTGATGAAGGACCAACCGGGACCACATAACCAAAACATATCTGATTATGTCCCAGATCAGGCTTCACGCTTCTATCGTCACGAGCTGGATTTATGGGTCGAGAAACCCTCCGTTACCCCAGGCCAATTGGTTGCAGCGGAGATGAATCCATTCTCTCAGATCTTGGAGCCGAAACCCCCCTCCTATAACCCAGCTCGCATGCAATCCATCCCAGAAACAAACCTGGTCACTACATTAGCATGGGATAAAATGAGAGAATTAAATGAGACTGAATTGGGCTCCCCAAATAAAATGCCCAGCATGGGTGCACCAGGTTGCAACCCGAGCATTCCACACTCCACAAATGTGAGCATACTGAATACATCTTTAAACATCATTGAATTAGCATCTAAACTATCTGAACCCGCTGAAAGGGCTAATAGTAAGAACCAGAGGAACCTGGTGTGACATCCGGAATACACCACGCATACCTCACGAGCACCCTTAAATCAAAGATCTCTCCAAACTCTTTCTATTATGTCCTGGAATGTAGCTGGACTCTCATGTAAATTAGCTGACTCTGATTTTATAAATTTTATTGAGTCTTATGATATAATACTTTTGCAGGAAACCTGGTCTCTTAAACCTTTAAATATTCCTAATTTTAATACTTATAATTTACCCGCTACTAAAATGTCAACAAAAGCCCGCCCAAAAGCCGGTTTGATCTGTGGTATTAAACAGTCTTCTAACTTTAAAATTAATTATATCAGAAATATTGGACAGTATGCACAATTATTATCATTTTCCATTGGTTACAGGGAAATTCTTCTTTTAAATATATATTTTCCTCCCATAGAGGTGGAAATTGGACCAGATTATGGTTGGAATATAGTCTCTGAAGAGTTGTATTTAATACGCAGTAAATCTCCAAATATCCCCCTGATTATAATGGGAGACACCAATGCTCGAATTGGATCAGATAATACAGCTCTCTATAAACGATATGTCTCAAATCTAGCTGAAGATGCCCCACTTCCATTGAGAATAGGGAGGAATTCAAAGGATATCATTATTAATAAAGTGGGAGGAAAACTTTTACAATTGGTTTTAGAATTTAATCTCTCATTTTTGAATGGCTCAATGTGGCCGGATATTCCAGGAAATTTTACCTTCAGCTCCAAAAGGGGTAGGAGCGTAATCGACTATTCTCTAGTTTCCGTTGAAATGTTAAATGAAGTTGCCTCTTTTACAGTTGTACCTCGCTCAGAGAGTGACCACTTCCCAATAGTTTTAGAGATGCACAGGAATCCTAGAAATTATGATAATTGTCCTATGATTAGTATTGATAAGACTATTTATGCCAAAAGAATTTATATAAGTGATAAAAATAGGGAGGATCTATTAGCAGTATTTGAAAATAACCCAGTTATTCCTGAATCTGTGGCTAACCAAAATTTGATGCCCTTGCAGGACAACGATTGTTATTATAAGACTATCCAGGAATTATTTTCTTCTTTTTTAGACCCTCAGTTCAGCAACAAACCTTTAAATAAGTATAACTGGTTTGATAAAGATTGTATTAACTATAAGAAAGAACTTAGAACTTGTCTAAAAGAAGCCTATATTACCAACTCCCAAGGTCTCTGGAAGACTTATTTTGAAATGAAAAATGCTTTTAAGAACATGCTCCTGGAAAAAAAAACTGAGTTCGCACTAGCCAAATGGTCTAAAATTGTTACTGCATTAGAAATTAAAGATACCAAAACTTTTTGGTCACTTCTCTCAATAAAATATATCACTGATCTCACTAATATAAGTGATGAGGCTTGGATTTCACATTTTACTGCTGTTTTTTATGATCACCAAGTTTGTGAAAAGGAACATTTTAAATTTTCTCTGGCAAAAACCACACAATTTCAAATTACTGTTGAGGAGATGAAAAAGATAATTTTTTCATTTAAGCAAGGGAAATCACCTGGTATGGATGGCATCCCAATAGACCTGTTGAGATTAGATGTAGAATGGTGGGCCATAAAACTTGTGCCGCTTTTTAATTCTATCAATCAGCCCTTGTACCTAAGTCGTGGAACAACTCAATAGTGGTACCGATCTTTAAAAAAGGTGATAGGAATTGCCAAGAGAATTACAGGCCTATAAGTTTGTTACCATGCATAAGTAAAATCTATGCCAAATCTCTGCTTATTAAATTGGAAGAATGGATGCTGACAAAAGGTCTACCTGGTAAAGAGCAGGCTGGTTTTAAGGAAGGCTCGTCAACTCTTGACCAGTGTCTAGTGTTAAGTCATCTTGTGGATAAATATGTCATGAGAAATAAACGAAAACTCTTTGTGGCATTTGTGGATTTAAAAAGTGCCTTTGATTTGGTCGACCGCAACAAACTATGGACTAAACTAGAACACCTTGATATCGACCCATATCTACTTACACTGATTCAAAGTTTACATTCAAATAACCAAATATATGTTAAAGTATCAAAAGATGGTAGACTTGCAGGTCCTATTCTGAATAATCGAGGAGTTAGACAAGGCTGTATCTTGGCCCCTACCCTATTTAATCTATTTTTATCTGACATACCAGTATTTCCTCAAAACGCAACCACTCATACTCCTTATTTAAACAATAGCCCACTCTTTTTATTACTCTATGCAGATGATGCTGTAATTATTTCACTCTCTGTTTTGGGTTTAAAAAATTATTTAAGAGTTTCTCAAACTACTGCTCTCTCAATAATCTCAAAATTAATTATGATAAGACAAAGATTATGCAATTCAGAAAGAGAGGGAACCCAAAAGGCTGTATAATTAATGGACATCTAATACAGGAAGTTAAGCACTTCAATTATCTGGGAATCACATTTAAAATAATATGAATTGGAATACACATATATGTGCTGCAATAGTTAAGGCCAAAGTGACAGCCCACCATATCAAATCCTATTTTTTTTCTCCAGTAGGAAACAGATTTATTCCAGCTGTATTGCAAGTGATTGACATGAAAATTTGTGCCCAACTTTTATACGGCACACCAGTGTGGATTTCAGGTGACCTCAAGAGGTTGGATAAATTTCACGCATCCCTTCTGAGGTCATTATTAGGACTTGCAAACTCTGTAAAATATGAAACAATATGTTGTGAGCTGGGAATATTGCCTTTATCAGTAAGAGCATGGTTGAGGACCTTGAAATATTGGATCTTCCTCCATTATAGAGCCCTATCCCCTAATTCTCTACTTTACGATCTTTTAAGTGATAGTGTAATCTACAATCTATCATTGATCTGTAGGAGAAAACTGGATTCGATAGGGCTCACTCTAATTGACTTTGAAATCTCTGATCCCAAAGAAATTATCAGGAAGACTCTCACAGAAAAAAGTGTTCTCACCATGCTTGAGGTTGCAAAGCACAGCACCTGCCCTCTTATCCACTTAAATCTCCCTTTGTGTAGAGATTTCCAAAAGGGATACATGACAAATCTGAAGAAACATGAATCGTGTAGGCTGTTTATGTTGGCCAGATTTAACATGTTTCCCTCGGTGGTAGTGAGAGGAAGATACTTAGCTATCCCAGAATCAGAGCGTCTCTGCAAATGCAGAAAACAGGAACCCGATACTCTAGAGCATATATTCTCTATATATCCTGTGATTTTGGCAGTTATGCCAGAAAACAATTATTTGAGGCCCTAAAATTTAATAGACAGATTTTTAAACAACCAACTGTTCATAACCTGCTGGCGGACAGCGATGGCCAAATTACTTTAATAGCGGCTGAATTTTTAAGTGCTGTCCATGAAGAAAGAATGGGCCATGATAAAGAGACTTAGTGGTTTTTAATGGTAGGTGATGTTGCTGTGTTGTATTATATTATCTATGTACATCAATTTATTTCTTGGAGTTAAGAATAGGACTGGGATAAATTGTGTTCGCTGAGCCCGTATTTTATACAGTCTGTATATGATGTTTGTTTGTTAATGTGTGGTGTGCTATGCCTAATAAAGGATTTTGAATTGTGAATTGTAATTCCTGCCAATCAGGGTTCATGAAGTGAACTGTTGCTGTGTGACACAGCCAATCTCATTTGGCTATGTGATGAGTAATTGATCAATAAATGGTAATGTAAAAAGTCAGAAGATGAGATTTTTTGTTACTGCTGCTGAAAATGTTCCCCAAACACAGTGTGGTTTGGGCTTAGTCCTAGAAAACTGAACTCTGATGCTACCAGTGCCACTCATTAGGGAAAGAATAGTATATTACAGATAGCACATGGATTTAAGTTCCCCACATCTTTCTTTGGAGTCTCAGAGAAGGAAGCAGATTCATTTACACCAATGGGCAGCACTGCCAGAAGGGTCTAGAGAGACTTGCAGAGATGAAGAATATTAGCCAAGACAACCTGTTTTTAACTATCAATAATATGTTCCCTTGCTGTACTAACACATGCAGTTGTACAGCTTTAAGACCTGCCAATTTAACCCACAATTCAGTCAAGTCCTGTTTAGTGTAGTCATGAGAGATTCCTCATAATAAACATATAGTTGTGTTTTAGAACAATGACCCTATCTTTTGTGATAATTGTCTTTATGTATAAAAGAGCTGGACCAGTTATAAACATGTTTATTTGAAAGTAAGTCCCACTGAATCCAATGTGCTCTCAGTATCTCTGTTTAGAATTTGAATCCTCAAAGAGAAATTGCCAAAAGAGGCTAATAGTTCATTTTGATTTGGCTAGAAGCCCTTACTGAAGGTGATCATGAACTTTGTAACAATGTTGTGCACGCTGATAATTGAAATCACTAAAAATGTTCATACTACAGAAGGACCATATCTATGAAAACCTGCAGGCTTCTTAATTGCTCTGCACACAAATATGAATGCAAAGGTAATTACTACAGCTGCAGGCAGCTCAATTGCTGGGTGCACAGCAGGGCAGTTAAATTCCGTAAGAAAGATTTTATGAGAGATATAATTTCCTTCTTTCTTCTGAAGTAGTTGTTTTGTTCTTGTTGGTGAGAATTTACTGCAACAAATTCTAATTACATTTATAATTACAGGATTTGGGCACCCAACAGAAAACAACATTGTTCCTGTTCCGTCCTTCAACTTCTTGATTTAAATGATGCTGCAGTGACCACATTGAACAAGGCAGTTGGACACCCTTGAAGCCCCGGGTTTCAGAAGGTCTAAGCAACTTCAGCACCTTAGTTCTTGAAGGGAACTGCCAAAATACAGATCTGTAGCCTGTAAACATTGGTTCCTGATGTGAAGCTTGCATGACTTTGGGTTGGATCACTAGACATAGAATTCTAAAACCCTGAAGGGAAGAAAGCTGGTGGGATGTGAGTGGTTTCAAGCTGGAAACAGCTGATAGGTAAAGAACCAAGAACCTTCTCAGACCATCATTATCAATTGCCATCTCCTGAAGTTGGGTTTCCACTCATCCCGAGAAAAGTGCTATTGTTGTTTTTTTGAAGAAAATGTCCACTGTCCTGTTTGGACTTCAAACGGGATGCCTTTTTTCACATATTTAAGCTCCTCCCCCCACGTGGGACGTGGGCAGAGTGTGGGGCGGGGCTGGGAGGAGGAGTTTGAGAGAGAATTTTTGTGCAGGCAGAGGGTGGATTGCAAAGAGTGGGTTGTCATGTACAAGCATGGTACGATGGAGTCTTGGGTTTTGTGGGGGCAGGGTAGTGGCAGCTGTGCCATGACTAACACCAGTAATGTCCCAAGCCAGAGTTGTCTCTTACTGGTTTAGAGGTAGTATTACTGGAGCTATTTTCCTACAGTTCTTGTTGTTTTAGAGTCTTTTGTTGTTAATGCCATTTTTATTGCACTTCTATTCCCTGAAGTTGGTGGGGTTGGGGTTTTTTTTTGAGTTGGTTTAATTAAAAACACTCAGTGACATAACACTGAATATATGCAAAGATAATTATGTGCTGTATAAGGCAATAGAAGCACAAAACAACATTAAAAAGAGGAGTTTTAAGAGTATTTTGTGGGTTACTGCAGCAGCTTAAATTCTGGGATTTCAGACACACACCTATGCCCTCCCCTCAAGTATTTCTTTAAAACAAGTGTTTTTGGAGGACAGCCGAGCAGGAGATTCGAAAAATAGCAGGAAAGTGGCTGGGATTGTGGGCATTATGGCTATTTCAGACAACCCAAAGTTGAGTGATAGCAGTGATTCTTTAATGGATCCAACTTTCATGTGGACCCAGAATGAAAAGTTGACTGCAACTGTTTTTGGGCTATATTTTCTATCATTTTAATATAGATTTTGGTGTGAGAAGGGACAAAAAAGTACAGATGTGTACAGTGCGCTAATAAGTGGTCAAGAGCTCAGTGATTCCGTAGCCAATGAAACCTCACAACATTATTTACTTCAGTGTCGTAGAAATGTAGAGTTGGGAGGGATTTTGAAGGTCACACGCTCCAGTTAAATGCGACGCAGGTTGTAACGACAGCATCCCTGACAGATGGTCATCCAATTTTTGCAGACAGTATGCCATAGAGCATGGATTAGCATGCTCTTCCTTTGGCATGCCGTCAGATAGCAAATTGCTATGAAGTGGAGAATTCTTGGCTATAGAGCAGAGTTGGGTTAGCACAGACAATAACTCTTATCTGAGGTTATCTGAGGCATCTGACAAAAGGATGTTCCTTCTGAGATCACTTCAGTGGTATAGGCACTTCTGCCGTCTGTTCTGTAACCCTCATTGCTCCAGTAGCATCAGATGTTAATGGTTTTGGGAGCTAGGACAGCACTGGTCTGGGAAGAAGCCATATCACAAGTTCTTCTAATGTGCCCTTGGCTTTATGATGTGGGAAAGTGGCATGCTAAATGTATTCCCATAACACCGAATCAGCAATGGAAGGACAACAGTAGCACCAATTTCCCTGCTGAACTCAGTCTGGCAAAGCATATTGCATATACATTTCAAAGTTTTGGGCTCCTCTTCCTCCAATATTCAGTAACAGAAAACATGGATGGAAGAAATGGTTCTGAAGAATTTTTCTGCTGTGGGGGACGAATGACCCTGTTTGATCATTATTCCATTCCTGAAAAGAATTTTCTTTTCAGGGAAACCCTTACATGTTATTGAGGTCCCAAAGGGAAGTAAATGTAATCGCAGACAGATGGCACATCGTCAGAATTCTAATGCCTCCACCTTCTAATTAGGCCCAATAAGCTTCATTATATAGCCGTCCACAGCTGCTTTATTAGCTTCTATAGCTCTGAAATGTCCAGACTGCCACAGTATCTCTTATCTTATGCAAAATACTGTGGTTGAAATAATAACCCGCCCCCTGTAGTTTATAGTGACAGATACAAGGTTTTATTATAGCTTCCAGCAGAGCTGACTATTCTGGTTGAATACTAAGTTCTGGATATTTGAAATGTTCCCATTTATACCAATGTTCTCCACTAGCTTCAATAATCCAAGAGGAAATTTTGATATCAAGGGTAATGAGCCCTTTCACGACAGCCTCCTGTCCAATGAGGGTGATGAAATGATAACAGAAAGGCAAGGATTTGTTGCCATTGGATAAGATGGTGAGAAAGTTTGCTATCAACTGTACTGATACCTGCCCACAACACAACTGGCTGATATTAACCAGTGGCTTAAAGGTCATAAATAAAATGCCGTCTCTCAGGCATCAGGGTGAGAGATAGCCATGAATGCATGAAAGCTAGAGTGCAAGATACTCTGAATCTGTTTTAATTTTGAAATCCTCTTTCTTCATTAGCCAAGACACATTCGCCCTGTTGAGATGACAGGGTTAAGCCTTTATGCACATGAGTGCATGGCGGAAGGCAGGAGGCTGTACTCACTCTGTGGCCACCTCTGCACTTTGCCTATACTCATGCTTAGGTAACCTTCCACCCAACTGGAAACCCTGCTTTTGGAGGGTTTCCAATTCCACGGAGTCTTTCCAATGAGTCTTTTACTTTAAAGCTGCTACATTTTATAAAGATGTTGCTCTGTCATTTCTTCCTTTTTGCATATCCAGAATTTACACTGGATGTGACATTTGATTTTTGTGCTGGAGAAAATTTATTTCTACACAAACGGTCAGATCAGAGAGAGATCTTCCGCTCACAACATATATCCCTCATGAATCCCTAATTTACACACCTGGAAAATTTAAAGAACCAAATACAAGCAAACATTTCACTTCTTTACATGGACATGGAAATTTTGAAGGCAGTAAGTAGCTTTCACAATCCAGACCCTTGGATTTTTCAAATTGGCAATACACCATAGTTTTGCATAATAAGATCCATATGCTAACTATCTCCATACTGCAATCTACTGTAATGTTTTTTCCCTAGTAACTTCCACAGTTGAGTAACTCCAAACACATCTTGCATTACGGCCTAGATTTGACAGTTTGTTAGTGCGGTATAATTTTCAAAAAATTCATTATGCATTCATGAGATACAGTGAGGCTTTGCAGAGCTAAATGAGGTATAGGAGATTAGCATTAAAGACTTTTTAAATGGTTAGCTAATTTATTGACCTAATAATGATAGACATAAGAACATTGGCTTTGTTTTCCAGTTCAAAACATTCACAAGGAATCTATGGAATTAATAAAATGGCTTTTGGCTAACATCTAGTTGACATGGTCTCTTGGCAATAATAACAGTTTAAAAATCTATACTCATGCTGAAAAGCTTCACAAATAAGTGTTCTCAATTATCTTGAATTATCAGCAGGGAGGTGAAAATTTGAGCAAAATCTCATAAGTACTCTTATCTCTAGCAGAGGGAAGGATGTACATAAAACATGTTGTTCATGGACAGCTTTAAACAATACAATCAAGTCCAGCCATTCTCTCTCTGTTAGGCAGCAGTTCAAATACAATGTTGCATTGTAATGGCTTATTTTGCACAATTGTGCACTTGCTAGGGGCAATGAGCTACTCAATCACGAAAGCACCACCTCAACTGACTTCTGCTCTTCCCAGCTTCAGAGATTTCACTGGGTGATGCATGCAGACAGGTTTAAACTAAGCAAAAGAACTAGAAACTTGTTTGAAAAACTCATATATTCAAGCTTTTGTATTCAGTGCAAATACCAATAATAGAAGCATGGGACACAAACAACTCTGATGGTAATCAGCACACTGAGTTCTTGAGTACAGTTGAAATATAATTGTTGTTATGTTGTTAACAAAATGCTACAGAAACCAACACCTTTCAGCATGTGGGTTCCTTTTAAATTGATTTTTGCTGGACTTGTGCTGGAATAAAATACAAAATGGTTTCCACATAAGGCACAGGACTGAAATCAGACCAGCTGTGGATCAAGGATAGTAAACAGACACCTTCACCTACATGGGAAATACTTTACAGACTAGATGAAAAAGACATATCGTGCTGTGGTAATAAAACTCACACCATTATTTTTCTCTAGGTGCTGGCTCTTCTGCTGTGACACCTGCCATGAAGCATCCAAATCTTATGTGATTGGTATCATGTCAAATCCACTTTAGAATTTTACCAGCCAGAATAAGCAAAGTCAAGCCAAGATTCCAAATAGCAGGATTAATTGGAGCAGAAAGGATTTTAATATTGCCTCTTGCTCTGAAATGCATCTTGCGCCCTGAAGGGGGATTGCATAGTCAAAAAAAGAGACATGTATTTGGAAAATGATATGGATCAGTGATCTGATTAGTTTGGATCTTCATTCATTTGGGTATTTTGTTTAATTGCAGCCACATACATCTTAATCACCAGAGGGGATGGGGAGTTGGAAACATTACTTACTGAATAAAAGCAATAGTCTTGTGGCATTTAAAGACTGACAAATTTAATTTGTCCAGCCCAGAGTCCATGATCTCATCAAATGTATGAAGTGGTCACCTAGCTAGTTTGGTATGTACTAGGAGAAATAGTGACTGGTAGATGTGTCTTGCACTAACAACAGATCAACTTTAGGGACTTGCTTACTCATAGCTTAAACTCTGCAGTTCTTGGCTCACTCTCTGAAAACTGACAGGAAATTGGGCTTCATCTGTTCACAACATGCTCTGCTTCTTTTCATATCTGAGCAAAGGAAAATATAGGGTTGAAATATTTTATGTTGGTGGGATTCCACTAAACAGTTCCACTAGTGGAAGGCCTTTTAGCTGCACCACAGAACTTCCGGCCTCCCCACATTTTCCCCCTGCCCCATAATTTGCTCCGAGTTCCCCCAACCCACTGGAGTGGATTTAGAGATTCTATCACACAGCTAAAAGTCCTTGCGCTAGCAGAACTGTTTAGTTAGATGCTGCCCTGAATCAATACACTTGACTAGGTTTTCTTCAGGTTTTCTTGAGAGATTACCAGGAAAGGCTGGAGAATGCACTCTAGAATAACGAGAGTCTACATTTGAAATACTTATGTTTAAATGGAAATGCATTGTTTGCAGAGAGGTAGACAAAGCGCTTTTGTTATCAGTGACATTGCATGTTGAGAAAACAGAGAAAGAAAGGTGTACTATTAGTATCATTTTCCTGTTCTGTGTATGAGATGGCGTGACAGTCTAGCATTCTATTTCCTTTTCAGTGAAAATATCAGATTGTTATTTGAAGTATTGAGGATCACCAAAGGTTTGTTTTCATTCAGTGTCTGACCTGAACTTTTGTTCAACCACACATCTCATGAAAATTTACCCACAGAATAGAATCTTGTGGCCCCAACTCAAACTTTGGTGCTATTGGAACCAGCTGCAACATGTGTGTGTGTGTGTGCATGCACTCATGCGTGTGTGTGTTTGTATATGTGTGTATATATCTATATAACCAGCACAATTTTTGTTTCTGTTGCTTACCAGCCAACACTGCATTTGACAAAGGACCTCAGAAGAATTTGTTGGCATTTTAGTGCATGGGCACATTTGCCTAATATGAAGGTAAAAAAAGGCAAAGGACCCCTGAATGGTTAAGTCCAGTCAAAGGTGATTATGGGGTTGTGGTGCTCATCTTGCTTCAGGCCGAGGAAGCAGGGGTTTGTGGAGGTCATGTGGCCAGCATGACTAAACTGCTTCTGGTGCAATGGGACACTGTGACAGAAGCCAGAGCATATGGAAACGTCATTTACCTTCCTGCCACAGCAGTATCTATTTATCTACTTGCACTGGTATGCTTTCAAACTGCTAGGTTGGCAGAAGCTGGAACAAAGCCATAGGCACTCACCCCATCATGCGGATTCAAACCACCGACCTTCTGATCAGCAAGCCCAAGAGGCTCAGTGGTTTAGACCAGAACACCACACGTTCCCCTTTTGCCTACTATACAATGTTTGCAATTTACCCTAATACAATGCATTTGCATATGCTGTTTTCACTGACACCTGCATTTTTATGCACACATTATTTGTCTGAAGAATTGAATGGCAAAATTCATAAAAGTGCACATTTTGAAGGATAGCAGAGTTTTGTTTACAGATTGTTTCAAGAAGGATGAATGAGTTATTTTCATGTTACAATGTAAACCAAAGCTAACGGCAATGACAATTCACTTAGCCCTATCCTTCATGGGTTAAAAGAAAGAAATCTATCAATGACTATATTCTGAAAGTGCATGTTGAGACGCACCCCACTTTGAGTACCAGGTTCTGGGGAGAAACAGCAGATGATGGGCATCACTTTCATGACCTACTTATGGGCTTCCAGAGGCATCTGCCCAGTAATAGTTGGAAACAGAATGCTAGGCTAGATAAAGCAAGCCTGTTCTGGTATTCTTTCTTCCAATAAAGCATTTCTGTAATGTATTCAGAAATGGTGACAGTTAATTATATATTGCTCCAAATGAAAGGCAGTATGCGTCTGCTGAATGAATTCTTTTGATCTAGTAAGTGCATCACCAAAATTTGTCCAAATTATTCAGCTTCAAGGGATTAACTAAACAGACAGCCATATGGATGCAGTGTATCTGAGCTACCTGGCAGGACTGAGCACCTGTGGTTACCTGCAGATGAATAGTAGACACCATTTTAATCATTTTTAAGCAGAGAATGCTAGGCTGGCACAATTTGCAACAAACCACCACATTTTAATAGAACTGTAATATATACATTCTCCTTTATTATGTGATACATTTACAGAACATACTTGCAAAATATCTCACTATATAATACAAATGATGTTTTCCCACCCATGATCCTATTCCTTCCCAGCAGTGCAGTGAGAGTTCTGGGGCTTAATAGCCCACCCTTTCCCACAAATCATCAGCCAGTGGGGGGGGGGCAGTAGAAAATATGCCCTGCATGTGCACTTGCAGTTTTAGAGGCATGTCAGGGTCCACCAGGTCTAATGCTGGATGTCACAGCTTCCTTCTGTCTCTCGCTATCTCCTTCTTTCCTCCTTCTCCTCCTTAAAAAAGGGTGTTGCCAACCAGACATGTACCTATTTAAAGGTCTTCACTTCATTGTTTCTACGTGAAAATATCCTTTTCTATAACAAAATGGTGCCTGTTGTTGTTGTTTAGTCGTGTCCGACTCTTCGTGACCCCATGGACCAGAGCACGCCCGGCACTTCTGTCTTCCACTGACTCCCACAGTTTGATCAAACTCATGCTGGTAGCTTCAAGAACACCATCCAGCCATCTCATCCTCTGTCGTCCCCTTCTCCTTGTGCCCTCCATTTTCCCAACATCAGGGTCTTTTCCAAGGAGTCTTCCCTTCTCATGAGGTGGCCAAAGTATTGGAGCCTCAGCTTCAGGATCTGTCCTTCCAGTGAGCACTCAGGGCTGATTTCCTTAAGAATGGATAGGTTTGATCTTCTTGCACTCCATGGGACTCTCAAGAGTCTCCTCCAGCACCATAATTCAAAAGCATCAATTTTTTGGCGATCAGCCTTCTTTATGGTCCAGCTCTCACTACTCTCATCACTACTGGGAAAACCATAGCTTTAACTATACGGACCTTTCTTGGCAAGGTGATGTCTCCACTTTTTAAGATGCTGTCTAGGTTTGTCATTGCTTTTCTCCCAAGAAGCAGGCATCTTTTAATTTCGTGGCTGCTGTCACCATCTGCAGTGATCATGGAGCCCAAGAAAGTAAAATCTCTCACTGCCTCTATTTCTTCCCCTTCTATTTGCCAAGAGGTGATGGGACCAGTGGCCATGATCTTCATGCCTATTCCCAGGTAAATGTGCCTATTCTCAGGTAAATTCCCAGGTAAATGGTGCCTATTCCCAGGTAAATGTGTTGGACACCAGAGGAGCAGCAGAAAACTCAGTTTTATTCCTTCCATCATGATGGTGCCATGATCTGTGAATTTAAAATGGGAAACTGCACACACTCAGAGTATTATTTTTTTATCAGCATTTGTAAATTGTAATTGTTTGTTTGCCACTGTAATATATTAGAGCATAGTGCACACAGAACACCAACCCAGTCAGATGGCTATTACTACTACTAGTAATAATAATAATAATAATAATAATAATAATAATAATTGTAAGGCATGGGATGGTGGTTGGGACAAGAAGAGCATGGTAACTGTGTGTTATAAGTTATATACATGAATGTCTAAAGGACCCCACATACATCCATACCTACCTTTGCAAGAGCTTTTTTTTTAAAGGCAGAGTCTTTATTGTTTCAAGCAGCAGCACAGTAATCTGTTCTGTTTGCTGCCATCTGTTAATTTTCTCCCTAAGAGAATGTAATTGAATATATGCTTTGAGGATGAGTCACCAATGTGACTGTTTATGTGAACCTGGCACAGAATATAAATCTATTTTAAGACATGATAACTTTTTATATTAAATTTTATCCTGCATTCCCTGAAAAGTTGAATGCTTGCCACCTCTGCCACTGTTACAGAATTGTATGTGGAGCAGCGAGGCATTTTGGACTTATAATCTTGTGTTTCCAAAACCTGCACCGGGTTGATAGATCCTCAAGGGTATCCATTTCAGTCCTAGGCCACAGTCTTGACACTCCATGCACAGTATGCAAAAAGGCTTCTAATAGCATTGGTTCACATCCCACACCCCAAGTCTCATGTCATGGCTGTGCTGAGGGTATAGGAAAGCACTGGAGATTGCCAGCGGTTGGTTACTCATCCCGTGTCTGGAATGAAAATCAATTTATTGAATAACATTGGTATTTGCTGTGGTTGCTGTTTCAGTCTGCAAACAATATGCAAATGACTATGTTTTTGCAATGTGTTCCTTTCATGTTCAAATGAATGGGGGTAGTATACTGTAATGACAATGTCGTTTATGCAATGGATTACATAATTTATTTGCGTTATGTAATTTCACCATAGCAAAATGGATCATTTGGTTTTTGACTGGAGACAAACTGCAGCAGAATGGAAACAGAAAACGATGTCTTAGGGAGAAGACCAACCTGAAATATTGTTCTTAATGAGCTGGTGTTTTTATGCACAGGAAAGTTTAATAATAACATCAAAATATGCAATCTTTCACCTGCTGTCTGAAATGGTACAACAGAAGAAAAGCATGCCATGCAATCCTTTTCAAGCTGCCACGCAGCTTGTTAGGCACACCACGATTCAGAATACTGCCAAGGAGAGAGATGTTTTAATTGCTCCTGCTTTGCCAGTGAAGAACCTTCTGATCATGTCCAGTCTCTTCACCCTGATTCTATTACATTAAGTGGGTCTTGGCATCAACATAGTGACTCATTACACTGGGCAACAATTTTTTACTTTTTGAATGTTGTCTAGATTTCTACAACTGATTTAGGGTATTTTTGCACTGCTGAATCAGGAAATGGCATCCGTTTCTCTCCATCAGTTCAGATTTACTGTAAACTGAATGGTGGGCATTGATAAAGGTAAGTACACATAAATTGCATGTTGCTTCACCATTTTTCAAACTTCAGGGCTTGAACTTCCATTTCTTGGAACTCCTGGAATGCTCAGCGGCAGGGAGGTCTCTCTTCAGAGTCCAACAGTAGTCAGCCATCATGACTGCGTCCCAGCGACCCTGATACCTGGTCTCCATCTCTTTCATGTCCTGATGGAATCTCTCCCCCTGCTCGTCACTCATTGAACCCAGGTTCTCAGGAAACTGGTCCATATGTGAAAATAGGTAGTGCATCTTGACACTCATGTTGCAGCCCAGGTTTCTGAAAGCAGTCAGCATGCTGTTGACAAGTTCTGCGTAGTTTCTGGCCTTATTGTTGCCAAGAAAGTTCTTCACTACCAGAACAAATGCCTTCCACGCTTCCAGTTCCACCTTGTTCATTGAGTTTCCAAACTCTGGATCTCTGATGAGCTGACAGATCTGAGGACCGTCAAAGATGCCAGCTTTCAACTTCTCCATGGTCAATCCTGGAAAAGCCTGGCACAAGTATGTGAAGCAGTCACCGTCCTTGTCCAGAGCCTTGGTGAACTGCTTGATTAAGCCGAGCTTGATGTGCAGCAGTGGGAAGAGTATTCTGTCTCTGTCCACCAGAGGGTTGTTGATGACGTTCCTTTTTCTGCAAGGCACCAATTCCTCCCGCACAGGCCAGTCCTTCTTTGTGTAATGCTGAGCACGGTCCCTACTATCCCACATGCACAGAAAACATGGGTACTTGGTGAAGCCAGACTGTTGTCCCAACAAAAAGTTCACCATCTTCAGGTCAACACAAATAAACCACTTATGCTGATCATAAGCAATTTTCTCCAGCACATACTTCACCACTTCATAGTTCTCCTTCAGTGTACTTGAGTGAGCCAGGGGTATAGAGGCAAACTCGTTGCCATTGTGTAGCAGAACACATTTCAGTGATCGCTTGCTGCTGTCAATGAACAGTCTCCAATCTTTGGGTTCGTACTGTGGCACTCCAAGCTTGAGCAGAAGTTGTGCAATATCTGCACAGTACACCAAGTCCTTCTCTTCCGAGAAAAAATGGAGGCCTGTTGCAGAAGAAGCTGATGTGAGCACTGTCAGAGAGGAGGTTTTTTCCCTTCAGTCTGGATGCCAACAGTTCGGCGGAGCCCTTTGACAAGCTGATGTCGCAAACTAGATCATTCAACTCCTTTTGGGAAAATGGATGTGGAGCATCATCTTCAAGAACCACTTCTTCTTCTTCATGTCCTTCAACACTGGAGGCATCTTTGTCACTAATGTCAGGAAGTTCTCCGAAGATAGGCACTGGAATTTCATCACAATGAGCTACAGGACGACGTGCTGATTGAAGATCAGGATACTTGAGGCTGCTCCAGTTCTTTCTGTTGATCCCAGTCACATCAACAGTGCAGAAGTGACATGGTTTGTCGGCTCCCTCCAAACCATGGGAATTCCAAAGTTCAGACTCCTCTTGCCATTGCTCCACCCACGTAGAGTCTCGGTGCATGCCTTGCACACCATGTGTGGTGCCCAAGCTTTACACTTCGTGGGGCGGCTGCCCCATTAACTTAGTTTTGATCCCCCAACTTTATGCTTTGCTGCACCCATTTATGGAAGATTTCAAGGTTTTATGACTTCAAACTGATCCCTTTTCGACATAATCACCCAGAACTATCGGACCTGACTACTTCTTGTCATTAAAATAATCATTTCCAATCAAAACAATTATTTTACATGGCATTTTACCCCCACCAACTTCTTCTAAAATGCTCCACACAAGCGTACATGTGAACAAAAACGTAAAAAAAATGACATGTGGCCATACCTCAAAAACTTGACCTGATTGAGCAAAACCAATGTGATTTTTGGATTCAGCGCATCAGATTCGTCCTAAATCAGCTGAAAAAACGCAGACAACAAATTTGTTGTTGACCAGTGTATCTTCCTGTAGCAGGCTTTAAGTCTGATGAGAAATATGTCCCCACACCAAATAGTCTTTCTCGAGTCCTTTTGTTAACTTTACAGCTTTCCCCAAGAATGCACTGCTGTTGGCACCGCTGTATCAAATGCTACTGTATCTTAAATTACTCATAGGGCTGCCTAGCTTTACTGGCAGTTCTGCTAATTGTTCTGACTAGCTGTGAGTCACATAATGTTTACTGTCAAGTTCCTTCTTTCCCTCCTCCCTGTAGAATATAAACTGCTAGCAGCTTTTAATGAAATGCTGCTGGATTTTCTAGCTATCAAATGCAAGAGTAAAATGAGAAGCACGGTCAGATTCTTCCTCCTGGCAGCATCTAAAATATACAGGGCTTTAGGGGTGCACGGAACATAGTTAATAGAACACAAGGTTGGAAAGGAATTATTTGGCAAAATCTCTATTTTAATAAGGAGGTAGAAGGCCTACAGCCACCTTAATATTTTGCAGCAACAATAACACCACCACCATAACTTCTCTTTCCCCCTTGTTTAGCTTGTAGGAGTGAGTTCATTTTGGATTTATGTCTGTTTATAGGAGTAGGTGTTCTATCGTGGGCAGGAAGGAATTATTTAAGGAAAATGGCAACGGCATTCAGTTGGGGAAAAAAACTGGTGACTTTAGGCACTCTGTATCTGGTAGTGGGATCCAATTTATTTCACAGCCTGCTTTTTAAGCAGTGTTTGGAACTGGAGATAAAATTGAAGTCATCATTTCTAAGCCATGAGGCTCCCAGCAGTATACAGTTCGCTTGCTTTTGAAGAACCAGGGGCAAATTACCTTTTTAATCATTAAGGTGTACAGCCATTTCTAGTTTTCCTGTAATTGAAAAAGAAAGGAGAACTATACACAGGAAGCCAGTGGGTACTGGTAGAAAGGGAAAGCTTTAGATTGTCTGTGCTAATTGTCATGGGTAATGAGTGGCACTCAGAAAGTGTATTGGGTTCTTCTGGGGAGGAAAGATCACTTTTAATGATGAACAAGTGCTGAAATTTTGAGCAACTGCCTTGGGCCAGCCCTGACTATATTTAAAAAGAGGTATGGGCCATTAATTTCAACTGGACTTTTCAAATAAATGTGCTTGGAAATCTGACCTTATCATATTTGAACCATTGATTCATACAGGGTTTGGGATACCCCCCCCCCCCAATTAATTATCTATTACTTACATAAAAAGTGAATGTTCATAAATAATAGTCCAGAAGGCAACCACTAAATGCTGATCTCATAATTTTAGTTTTCACAGAATCATGGGTGCCATATGGTACAATTCACTAGCTTATTAGTTTTGTAAGTATTATATCCCTTTTTATAAAGCAGATATAAGCTGTAAGTTAAATTGGAAAAACTAAATACAAGTTCCATAATTTCATAATGGGCTGCTAGCTGCTCCAATGAATGCTCACAACAGGAATAAAATTAATAACATCTCAATGCCATCATTTCATTTGTTTTTTTAATGGTAATTATTATATTTCTGAAAATTATTTCTTTAACACCAGAGTTTGCTTCTCTCCTGCTACGATTGATGTCCTTCAGGTCAGCATACATAAGACATTTCTAGATTACTGTAGCTACTATTTGCAATCAAATAAAACTGTGTGAAAATGGACCTAAAAAACAAACAAACTGGTGGGTGTTTAAAATTTGCTCTAACGCAATTAAAAGTATTACATTCAGTTAAACCCAGAGCACTACTCATTAGCTTTTGATGTTCCATAAAAGCATTTTGGGGGAATTAAACTGGACAAAAGAAATTGGGAGTTACAGAGCTTCAATATTTTCTTGTCTATTTTCCTCCCACCCAGCATAATAAATTAATGAGTCCAGCAGCAAAAGCTTCTCAGAAACAAGCAGTGCTTTTTTTCTGGGGGGACGCAGGGGTACGCATACCCCTAAACATTTTGTGAATCTAAGTTTGGTCTCACTGAGGGGCAGTTATTCAATAGTAGGAGGAAAATAAGAATACCCCTAAACATTTTTTAATACAAAAAAGCACTGGAAATGAACATCATTGAGCTGAATGAGATGTACTCCCAAATAAGTCATTTACTCTGGGACTACTGCTTTCCATAAGGTTGCTTCCAAATAGAAGTGCCTTGTTGGAGAAATGCCATGACTTTAAATTGTTTGCTGAGAAATAACCCTGCATATTTAATTTTTTAACTAGAATGACCATATGCTGTCAAGAAATCAAAAACATGGCATAACAAACTGAAAGTCTGGTACTTTATGTAACAATTAATTGTCTAAGGCAGAAGGATGTTGTGAAGTTTCTACTAGGAAGACAGAAAGTATTGGAGAGTGATATTATTTACTGTTTTCATTAGTGATTTCTACCAGGGAACATAAATTTGTCTAGTAGTAAGGAGGAAAATAAAAACAGGAAGGTGAAATATTTGGCTCATTTAAGAACTGACTGAGATATATAGTAGTATACATAGGTTTTATATATATCTATAAAAATAGTGAATTAGCAACATCACCGCAGTTGGAAGTTCTGGTCTTCAGATACTTGAAAAAAACAAAACAGATGGGTGTAGATGTTTTTCCTGCATAACTTTATGCTTGATTTAAGGCAACAATGAATCCAAAGATCTGCTTTCAAACATCATGCTTATGATCTAGCAGTTAAATTTCATAGAATTGTAGAGTTGGAAAAGACAGCTGTGTTTCTATACTTTCTTTGTATTAGATGTTTGATTGTTGTCTCTTTATAGTGATATGGCTGGCTTTGCCCATGAATGAATTTTTACACTTTCTGATTTCCCAGAATGCAGTGAAAATCAATTATGAGGAAGGAATGGGCTGCAAGCTCCTCCTTTATCATGAAATGCAAATATATTCAAATACAAATATATTCCTATATTAATATATCTGGCCCAATCTAGTAATACTTTTCTTATGTTCTTACATAAGGGTTTGCTCTGTACACTTGCTAAATTACTTACTGATATCATAAAATATTTTTGCTATCTCTTCTTAAGGAAGATGGCAGTTTCACTTAGCTAAAAAGATAGATGGCAAAATAGCTCAGAAATTCCAGTGTCCAATATAGAAATATACTTGAAAATACTCTTTCCCTATGAATGACATTCCTAGTTTCACAGTTCACTTCACTGAGATAAAGATTTGGTTCAAGGGTTTTCTACTTCACAGAGAACAAAACACTTTTCATATTTTACAACTTAAATTAAAGCTGTCTGCTTTTAGTGCTCCCAGTTCAATTTTCTTTCTTAATTTTCCATTTACATGACACAAGCTCCCAGTGCTCAGAAACAGAGTGTGCATTTTAAGAAGTTACAGAACAAGAATGAATTTAATAAGTCATTAGTTCAGGTTAAAATCCAAACAGCACTCAGTTTGCTGAACTATCTTCTATACAAAGAACCTAGAAGCCACATGCATTTATTCCCCCATAGGTGAGCTGTCTGGGGGAATAATGATTGAAGTTTCACTATAAATGCTTCATAACCGAAATATTTTCACAAGGAATATGAATTAGATGGAACAGAGTTCTACTACTCTCATCAGTGTCAATTAATATGAGGGGGAAAGCAGGCAGTAGCCCTATTCAGAGGTTTCCCTCATATGTTGAATAAAGGTGTCGGGGAGAAGCCGAGCTGCACCAACTAGGACTACCCCATACTGCCCCGGTATTCATGTGTACAGGGTGAATGTCTTTAGGAAAGGACACTTTGCATATACAGTGGTACCTCAGGTTACAGACGCTTCAGGTTTCAGATGCTTCAGATTACAAACTCCACTAACCCAGAAATAGTACCTTCGGTTAAGAACTTTACCTCAGGATGAAAACAGAAATCGCGCGGCAGCATGGTGGCAGCGGGAGGCCCCATTAGCTAAAGTGGTACCTCAGGTTAAGAACAGTTTCAGGTTAAGAATGGACCTCCAGAATGAATTAAGTTCTTAACCTGAGGTGCCACTGTACATCTGAATGTGTGAAGGTTACCTCCCTGCAAAATGTTCATGTTGTATGCATAGAAGTGATGGAGTGGGGCGTGTCCACATGACCCCACTCCCCACACTCCCTCACCAAGTGCACGAACAGATTCCTCAGTAAAGCCACATTGTCATCCATCTAATGACATGTACTTGTGGCAACAGACTTCTGTGTGCATGTACTTAACCCGAAAAGAAAGCATACATGTAGGAAGTGGATGATGCATGGCTGTTTCTACACTGAATAGCCACACTTGTTTGCTCACTTTTTACAGGGCATCTGCATGATATGGTTGAAGATATAGATGTACATTCCCTTCATTACCCCTCTAATTTATTTTCCATTCTTTCTCTCTCTATAGCCCAGAAAACCCAACTTTTAAAATAGAAATGCCGTACGATTTCCCCAGGTGTAGATGATATATGACCTTGTTGTTCCCAGTGGGTTATGCCCTGCATAGACAGCTCAGTCATTGTCTAGGTTGCACTATATTTTATATCTCTCCTCTCTTGGACTCAATTCTGTCACTTTACCCTTACCTTTCCAAACGTAATCTTATTTATACCAATCCCCACCACACCTCTAAATTGCACCTTGGGTGCAGGAAATTGTCACTGGGAATGAAGTGAGGGAGCTGAAGCATTTACCCCACAATCCACACACACACCCCGCAACATGTGTGTGGCTACTGAAAGGGAGGCTGCTAACTTGGCCACACTATGTTTGAAATCTGGAAGCAGGGTTGTTGTTCCACTTCCAGCTTAAAGCAGAACAGCAATTATTTGGTGTGCTTGAATTGCTAAAGAAGCACCTTGTGTGTAGTTCCTGGCATGACAGCTGCCAGAGTACTGTGCCCATATCTTTGTTATTTATTAAACTAATTGGTGCCTTGCTACCTAGAAGAGCTCCAACACACCATATTGTGGAATTAGATTGGCTCCTTCTTTCTTATACTTTCACAGGCAGGCTAAGATTTTCCTGCTCAGACGGGCCTTTGAAAACTTATGCGCAAATGACCACTGAGCTGCTATCAGGGCAAACTATATTTTAATGCTGTTTCTAAACATGTGTTGATGCACTGTTGTTGATTGCTGGTTACTAGGGTTTGTTTATTTGTTTTTTAAAATTAAAAACGTGCTTGTATTTTATAACGATGTTTTCGAATGTTGTAAGCTGCCTTGAATCCCAACGTGAGAGAGAAATGGGATATAAATATGCTAAATAGAAATAATGATGTAAAAACAAACGTAGCTACATTGTACCACAGGGAATAAAATAATATAAAACGTGAGCATTTTCACGCAACATACCAAATGCAGCTAGCTTCCCATAACAGCCATAGGAAGATTGGGCAGCACACAATCATCAGCATCATCATTATTCTTGCCACCATTGCTATTACATTAATTACCTGTCCTTCACCAGCAGGTCTCAGGGCAGGCTACAACAATTTAATATTCAGAATTAAAAACAGTTAAAGCAAATTACCATACACAAACCGGGCAACAGACAAAAAAAAAAGGGAATTAGCTCAGTCTAATCAAATCAAATACCTTTATTGGCATCACGATATAAAATGTTTCAAATCACTGGGATAATTAAAACAACAAGGGTGAAGCTGTCAAGGGTTATAGGGTCACACTGTGGTCATATGTTGCTACGCCCAGTCTATTTCCCGAAGGGATGGTTCGTTGGGAACCCTTTTGAGTAAAACTGTGGCTAAAAAGGAAGCTACTAGAGCAGTGGCATCTTTGTCCCAAATTTAGCTCAGTCTATTAGAAGCCTGGTTGGGGTGAGGGAGGTAAATACTGAAAAGATGTCAGTGAAGGTGCCAGATGGACCTCACTCACTGGAGAGGGCATTCCACAGATGGGGAGCCACAATTGAAAAGGCCCTGTCTCTTGTTACCATCCTCCAAGCCTCCTTCAGAGTGGGGACTTAAAGAAGGGCCTAACAATGGTGCCTCCTCTGATCGGGAGGAATCTGCTCCGTGGAAATTTGGGTCTGGCCGCCACGGCAAAGGCGGAGACCCGTAAAAATCACAGGCGGGAGAAGCCTGTGAACGTGGGATTCGGCGGGCACCTTTTGCGCCTCCCCTACTCACAGGGAAACCCAGTTTCGGGGATCCGGAGCGACGTGGGGTGAGCGGCGCGGTGCTTCGAATCGTCTGCTTCTTTCACGGAGCGAAACCACATAGCTGTTGCCGGAGAGCATTGACTTTTTCCTGTGGACAATTTGACTCCAAAGTAATTACCCGTCAGTAGAGCTGAGACGGGAGAATCGGATTTTAAACGTTTAATTTGGCATCGAAATGGGGAGGTTCAAAACAGGAAGTCCGCCTTCCCTATTTGTAAACAGACTGAGGCAAGGAGGCTGTAGGCTGAAGTCTTGGAAAGCCTTTTGTAAAAGACTAAATTTTCATCGGTAAAGAGCATAAAACCCCCCTTGGAGGCAGGAGAAGAGGGGGGGAAGTTGTGGACTGAGTATGCCTGCAGGAGAGAGAGACGGGAGTCAAAAAACCTCC
Organism: Podarcis liolepis; assembly: GCF_965112155.1. NCBI lineage: Eukaryota > Metazoa > Chordata > Lepidosauria > Squamata > Lacertidae > Podarcis > Podarcis liolepis. The sequence goes on along the minus strand of NC_139564.1, from coordinate 43,183,462 downwards.
GCTCTAACCCTGGAAACGGGCTGCCAGTAGGACTGATGTTTTGGAATGTTCATTGACAGCACTTAGAACGTTCCTTGACAGCTAGCAAAGTAAGAGAAATACATTGTTTCTATTGTCTTCCGCTGCTTTTAAAAAGGAGCAAAAAGTAACTAAAACTAATTTTGGATTGTATAAGTTGCATTTAAAGGGGACATTGTTGACTATTATAAATAGAAACTGTTTCCCCCTAGTGGAAGTCTTTGAAATTGGTTACTTTATAAGAGCTGGGCTAGGGGGATTTCCAGCTGCAAGATAAGAATTGTGAGACTCTGGGATTGACCTTGAATCTTTCAAGTGTTATGGCAGATGGAAAGGAAAAAAACAGATGAAATGTCGACAGAAGAGGCCTTAGTGGTCGTATTAGTGAAAACAAATGATTCGCTGGAACAGCTTCACAGGAAAACAGACAATTTGGGACAAGAGGTGAACACCAACACAGAAACCATCCAGAGACTGATACAGGAATTTACCTTGATACGGCAAACTGTGGATGAAGTCAGGGAGAAAACCCCTGCTGCTGAATGTAAAACAATACAACTGGAGTGTAAGAGAGCCCCATCCATTCAAAGGCAACTTGATGAACATAAGTTGACATCTGATATGATGGAACTTAAAGAAACCCTACCTGAATTGGGAAAGGAAAGCTTGACAGAGCTTCAGGAGGAGACAGGACTAACATCGGTTGAGAAAGAGAGGCTTTTGGGGGTCAGTATGACCGCCAAAAATGTGAAATTATTTAAGGGTAACTGTGAAGGACGTTGGATTGAAGAAAAGGGGGATTGGGAAATATGGATAAATCTGAAGTTGCTATTGTTGGGCCGAGCTGTTGGGGTGGGGATGAGGGTTGCTGTGTTGCTGGGGATGTTGCTTTTGTTCCAAACAGTGCAAGTTTTGGATGGGATGGATTGTTTCAGGAGGTGGCAGAGGGATGTTTCTGGATTTGTTTGGCAGGGCAGGAAGCCTCGAGTAAAACTTAAGATATTGATGGATGCCAAAGAAGGAGGTGGACCTGCCCTGCCAAGCCCCTAAACTTTGTTGTGAACCATCTGCTTTTTGCTGGCTGAGAGAATGGTTGTCTCTTAGAAGCACTGAAGTGTTGGATAATGGCAGATGCAGTTGATGGACTATATGGAATTGGTGGGAAAGACTGGCAAGATCCGAGACAGGGAGAAGAGTCGGTGGAAGAAGACTGGGAAAAGTTTAAAGATTATTTATAGAAATATTGTAAAATTAATGAATGTTAGAAGAATGTTGGAATGAAGTTATATGGCTTCAGTAGAAATGTTATAAGGAATTAAGTATAAATAGATTAATAGAGTATTAAAGGAAAATAAGGTTAAAATGTGTTAAGATAATTATAGGATAGAAAACGGGAAGATGGAAAGGAATTGCTGAAATAATTAATAGAAGTGGAATACAAAAAGGGAGGTGTGAGGAAGCCGTGGAAATATGTGAAAGAAAGATAAGATATTGGAAGCTTTTTCTTTTTTCTTTTTTGATGTGTTTTTAAATTGTTTTTGTTTTGTTAATTTTTATGTAGTGTTTTTGTATTGTAATGTATTTTTTTTTGTTTTTGTTGTAAAAGGAATAAATATTATTATAAAAAACACACACAAAAACCAATGAGGACCTAAGGATCCAGGTAGGTTCATATCTCTTGTACAATAATTGCACCGCCATCACCCAGTGGTTAAGCATGGGACTGGATTTAGTCCCCTGCCCTTAAAAATATGCTTGGTTTTGTCTACACATGTGAGGTTTTGTGTCATATTTCCTACTGTGTATGATTGTACCCATTATCACTAATAAGAAATGAGTACAGCAGAATGTACATGAAAAGAAAATTATTTTTCTATGAATGTGCTGGGGGCAAGGTTAGAATATATTTATAATGTGTAGGTTGTTTCACATTGCATGGCAATTTATTGTGCCATAATCGTTTAAGTTGCTTGAATAGCAATTGCTATCCATTCACGAGTAAGCTCAGGCATGCACGCAGTTTTATTGCTTCAGCTTCGGCAGCAATTTGTCTAGTTTGATTTGAGCAACAATCTGTTAGCAAATGTGAATCACTTAGAACTACCTGTTATAATACATTTCTGGCCGTGTATAAGTGTTTCTTCCCCACCCACCTGAATATCCAACGAAGTAAGTAAAGCATGAGATTTTTGTTTCACTATAATTCAGTGTTCAGAGCTACACAAATAAATTTATTTTACTCAGAATGTTTAGGGGCAAGATTTTATGACCATAATAAAGAAATAAAAACCAATCAGGACAATCAATTTTTGATGGCTAAAATTGAAGCTGTATATAAAATTGGGTACCTTTCAAAAATGTATTATACATACCAGTGTGAAATAAATACAGTTTTTGAATAATCTGTTTGGATGTGACTTTAAAAAAATAAATCTTGCCATATGTCAATCAGGTTAAGAAATTTATATTCCAAATACAAGCTTATTAACTGTGATGGTCTTGGAGAGTACCAGTGCAAAGGAATACATATCTTTGCCATTGCCAAGAAAAGAAAATAAATAAATTGCAAATCCTCATCTATGAATAACTCAAGCTATGGGTAATTAGCATACTGATGGTGCCTTGGCCCCAATATCCTAATGACCACTCCAAATAGCTTCATGTAGATGTTAAATAACATAGGGAATAATATAGTTCCCCGAGGCAGTATACAACATCATTTTCAGGGGCCTAAAAACACTTCCAATGTTGCTTTCTGGACTTGGCCCTTCATGTAGAATTGCAACCATTGCAACACAGTGCCATCAGTACGCATCCCATGGAACCAGTCCAACAATGTACCATGGTCAATGTCCTCAAATGCCACAGAGAGACCGAGAAGAGGGAAATTCTTTGCTGCAGATCTGGGGTTGGTGTTAGGTTGTGTCCTCCAAAGGAACATGGTCATGGTCCAAAGGAGAAAAGATATGACATAGGTGTGCTCCTCCCCTGTGCTGCCAATGGCTCTTCCCTCTTTTAGCTATTCTGATGATGACATATCTGTCATGGCAGCACCGTATCCATCTGCATAGTGGGGCTTTCCTCTAGCCACTCTGCTGGTAGAACCTGAACATAAGATTGCACCCTAAGAGCCATCCACAATATAGCACGCTCACTTTGAACTTTAAGAAGATTCCAAAAAATGGTACAAATTTACTGTTGCTTGTTGCTGAATAGTTAAATTATGGCACAGAGCTCCAACGGATGCTGAGCTAGCATAAATAGTTTAAAATAATATGTTAATAGAGCATCATTCAGCAAAAATACAGCTTTGGATCTGGACTTAGTCATGCTTCGAGTAGACCCACTGAAGTCAGTGTGACTTCAGTTAGTCAAAACTAATTCTGGATCCCATGCATTATAATACTTCTTTAAATTGTTCAGCTAACATTTGCTGCCTTTAGTGATCCCTCCAAATCTGATACCTGCTTTGGCTGCCTTGTTGTGCCTAATGAAGCAAGGCTGGACTTGAGAGGAAGATAAATCTGTCTGTTACTTGTTCAGAAGTGGCTAATTTGGAGCAAGTAGTTTGAGAATCACTGCCCAAACTTCTGTGTTTGGATCCTAGGTTATATTAAATGCACCTTATTTTGTTTAAAATAATTATTATACATCCTCATCCTCACCAAACCTTTATTGGCATCACATACAAACATTCAGAATAAATAGGCTAGTGCGATCTCATCACCATTTCAACAGTATAGTCTGTTGCCAAAGGGAAGAAGAGGCGAGCGATCTATTTAATCTCTGTGGGTCTCCAGCAAGGGCAGGATCCTGTAGCGTACTTCGGCGACAAAAAAATCAAATAGAGGAACTTAGCTACTGTCTTGGTGAGCTGCTGGTCTCTCCCCTGTAATAAGATGAGTATAACCTCTGTTTCTAGTTTCCATGTCTGACACCTTGTCCCCTGGAGTTAATCTTATACGACAGGTATTATTTGAGTAAAGCTTTTTAATCAGGTAAAGTAACCTGGGGTCTAAGCCCAGTGACTCCAGTTTCGACAATAACAGCCCCCTGTTGACTGAGTCAAAAGCAGCCTTAAGATCTAAAAAGGCCACAAATAGGCCTTCTTTATGGTGCCACATGTACTTGGCGGCTAAATGGGATAACACTATACAGTTACATAAAGTGAATTTCCTGGGCCTAAATCCTGCCTGCTCTGGGCCTCTGATGTTGTTCACGTCAAACCACGTAGTTAATTTGGATAATTGATATTTTGCATACAATTTCCCAATATTTGACAATAGGCTTATTGGTCCATAGTTGGAAGGTAACTTTTTGTCCCCCTTTTTAAAGATTGGGATAATTATGGATTTCTGCCATGAATTAGGCATAATTCCAGTTCTGTCCACCACAGTGAATAGTTCCGCTAGAATCGGATCCCACCAGTCTGGCTTGACTTTAATTAGTTCAGAAGGGATGGCATCAGGGCCTGCGGCTTTGCCTAGTTTCATCTGAGAAATTAAATTTTTGACTTCACTAATGGAGACGGGGCCACTCAACCAGGGTCGAGGAAGGGGAAAGATATTGGCTGTCTGATGGAATACAATCATCATAAAAGATCGCCTTAAAATGCTCTACCCAAAGCATAGATGGAATCAATGTCAGTCGGTGCTCTTGAGTCTGTGGGGGGTCTGCAATAACCTTCCAAAATTTCTTATGCTCATTGGTAAGGATGGCTGAAAGCAGCAAGTCCCAGCAAGCCTGGTTGTGTCTTATCTGGCTAAGCTGGACAGACTCCCTAAGTTGCCTGGTGTTAACGAAATATGTATCAGGCAATCGGGAGCTACCTGCCTCTCTAGACTCTCAGTAGATTCTCTTAACCTCTACTTTAATGCCTTTGATTTTGTTATCAGTCCACTTGCCGAACCCCGATTTCTTAGGTGACGTGTGCAAGTGAGAATGGGGCAATTCGTTTATTAGGATGTCCATAAGCTCCTCAAACCAAGTGACTCTAGCTACTGGAGAAAGTTCACCACTCCCTACAGATCATAATACACCAAGGTTTGGAAAGACAATAGAGCATGCTCATTAATTCAAATCCTTATGTATTGAGGACACGGTACTAGGGGGAGGGGATTGATTAAATTTTATGGCACTCTCGATGGAAAGACAAATTTACATTGAAGGGGGTGATGGTCACTAAGCATAGGATCACCTATGTGGAACTCAACCACGTGGGGCAGAAATTTAGTGGGGACCAGAATATAGTCTACCACACTATATCCTTGTGGGGAGAGGAAGGTAAAGTTGCCAGAGCCTTCCCAATCTGGCAGCCCATTAAGCCACACCAAGGCCCTGGTGGTAGACAGCTTGGTGAATAATTATTATTAACGTTGGTGGATGTTTTTGTATGAAATATATTGGTAGGAGAAATTAACAAGATCCTTAAAATAGAACACAGCAAGGCAAGTAGACAGATTACAGGAAGATCTACTCCATCAAAGCATATTTGTCCTGCTGTATGTGCTACAGTTTGAAGGGTTGTTATTGGACAGGGCACTGAAAGATTTCCCTGTTGCATTGTCATGATATTCGCTGACCCTGTTGAAGCTGTTCAAATACGTTTCTGTTCTCATAAACAATTTTGCAGTTCATAATGGATTGTGGGGAAAAGGACACAGAGTATATGGTACTTTAAGAGGGATTTGATGTTTCAGTGATGGCTAGTTGGTGAAAGCAAAGGATTTTCCCTTAAAACGTATCTGTCAAAAATAATTGGATTCAGCTGTTCACCTGTTAACTCCAATGCAAGTTTTTGTTTTGTTTTGTTTTTTTAAGGAAAGCCCGTGAAACAGCAAGTGGCCTTAGAAATCTACCTTCAGATCCTTTGCAGCATTGCTGAAGTTGTTGTGATGGACCCAATAGCTTCCATGGTGTGTCTTCCTCTTCATGCAGCAAAGTTAGTTAGGACAGCAAAGTGAGTTCCTTTTCTACTTGCTGGGCTATTTGTATTGTGCTTTCTTCATCTTTCATTCTTCCATTCAGAGATGAGATGAGCCTATGGCCCTCCAGATCAGTGGCAGAGAAAGGGGGTGCAGTAAGGGCAGGTCACCCCATGTGTCACCAGTGGGGGGGGGTGACAAAATGCTGGGTGGCACTCACCGTGGGGCCTGCAACGCACTGGAGCCACTCGTCTTTTCTGCGAGAGACGCGGTGGCTTGGGCACACACAGGCTCTGTGCTGCCCAAATGGTCCATCTGCTGCCTCCCTCTCAGCTGTAGAGTGACTGAGTGGGAGGAGACAGATAGCCTCCTCGGAGGCCCCGTGGAGTGTCCTACCCCTGGCTGGCCCTGCCCCACAGATGGCTGGCCCCAATGGCTGGCCCCGCCTTGGGCCCTGCCCCAGATGCCTGATCAGTTTGCTCCGCTGCTGCTCCAGATGTTTTTGGACTCCAGTTCTCATCAGCTCCAGCCAGCATGGCCAATGGCCAATGATGAGTTAACTTCTAATTCAATGAAATCTGGATGGCAACAAGTTATTCCCCCCGTTCTACTGTGTAACTGATACAGCTCCTACTTACAGAGCATATTGAGCAAACAAGTCTTTCTGTTGAGCAAATAATAAATAAATAATAATTCTGCCATCTCATAACATTAACATGACATAAAATAGACTCAATTCAGCCTAACCATGGCTAGCAGATAGCCAGAAAAATGTAACAGTATACAATAATAATGTCTATGGGAGTGTTGCTTTTTGCTTGCATTATTAACTGGAAGCATACTGTTAAAAATAGATGTTTTCGATTTTCCAGGTTCCCTTCTATGTGAATGAATGAAATATGAATACATATATATGAATATATGAATGAAGGAAAGAGCCCCAAATGTCTGGTAAATGAATATACAAAGCTCCCCATGTGGCCAGGTAATAATAGAAATTCTTTTATTTGGTACATTTCAGTTCCCTAGGACTGTATCCAAATAATGCAAACACAGAGTAAACCCATTAGTCATGACCATTGATCTCTGAGTATGATTTACTTGGCTATAACCCCTTCCCATATTTCATTGTTGTCATTAAGGCATTGCATTGCATCATTTGGCTGATTTATCAAGACTTTGAACTACTTCCCCCCTAAAGTTTGCAACTCTAAAGAGGCTCTGTGCTTTATTTTATTTTAAACTGAAGCAGTGAACTGCAAATATATTTAGGCATACAATCTTTGTACAGTGGACTGTCAGATGAATTCTATCCCACTCCAGCAATGCAACAATGGATATAAAGCTGGCATTCTTGTGTTAAATTTTGCTGATAACCAGCTGTGTGCAAGAGGCGTACCTGCACAGTTAGAGGCAGTTATGCCACTGAATGCCAATTGCTGGAAACAGGCAGAGAGTATTGTTGCACTCAAGACCTGCTTTTGGGCTTTCCATGGGCATTTGGTTGGCTATTTTGAAAATAGGATGGACTAGACGGGCCATTGGCTTGACCCAGCAAGGCTCGTCTAAATATCCTAATGAGACTACCTTTCAAAAGTTTTCTGAAGGTGGAGAAATGAGATACTGCAGGATTGCAAATGACTGTGTGAGGAACAGCTTTTAAACTATGATGAATCTTTCATAATACGGTGAACCTCCTTTTTCCTCTTGCAGATACTGTTCTGAGAGGAACACGAAGTGTTGGCTTAGTCGTCAGATCCTTGAATAAAAAGAAAACAACAAAGTTTTCACAGAGGTATGTTACTTTAGTTTGACATTTGGGCAGGGACAAATCTTGGGAGCAACAGGTTCCATCCCATTAGTAAGACTCAACTGGTTGAAGCAATCAATTGTGCTGCTCTGCATTTCTTCCCTGGGCCCATTCTAGCAACCTCCGTAAGTGGCTGTGCACCCAGCATACACACACTTCTGTCTCTTCCAATTAGGCTTGTATGTGATGCCAATCCTTGGGTAAAGTGTTTGTACTTACCTTCTAGATTGGAGACAGGAGGAAAAAAAATTGTTTTGAAATGCCAGTCAAGTCTTCTAGCCTTCGCAAGTGAAAATGCCTTTTCTATCATTTTAGACAAGACACCTGGCTTGTTTCCTGTTGTGATTCTCATTATTATAGTGAATCAAAACAGGATGAAAATTCCACCCCATTAAACCTGCAATTTGGCAACAGGCTGCATTATCCTCTTCTATGTCCTTTTGGACAATGATATTTCAAGAGCCTTTTATGCTTCCATATGTATGGCTGGAAAAGAGGAGACAGCATGATTTTTCTGTTTCTCTCTCTCTCTTTCCTTGCATAATTCATCAGCTGAATGTTGAAAATGTAACATCTAAACCCAATATTTCCATTGGCAATTACTTCAACATCTATTATTTTTCATGTGTCTCTGAGCATGATGGCAGAATCAATAGCCTCAGGGACTATTGCCAAAGCAGATTTGATTCTTAAGGTTGTACTTCATTTCCACAAAACAGACAATGGCAAGTGGGGGGGAGGAAGGGGGAACACTTCCAGGAACCAAAAGATACAGCGCACTGCCTACATCAACTTCTGCAATGTCTGCAGTAACAAGGCATTTGATGTTTTCTTGAAAATGTCCCATTACCAAGAAGTTGCATGAGCTTTCCACATCACATAAATTAGCTTCAATTCAGAATCTAGCAGAATATGCAGAATATTGGAGATATAAAAATATATGTACCAAGATGCACCAATGTGTTGGTGGTTTGCAGCACAAAACAAACAATCCATAGCATTCTTTTGGGGTTTGCATTTTCCCCCTCTAAAAAGGACATGTTCTATTTACAGAGAAGTTATGGTCCATTCTTCATTTGCCAAGAATTTGCCAGAAGAGGAAGAGCAGTTGTGCTGGACATCATGTGGCAAATTACCTCCGGTGATGTGGCTGCAACAAGAGCTTCACAGAAGCTTTCTGCAATATGGTAAATTCCAGATGTTGTTAGACACAAACTCCCATCAATCTCAGCTAGCATAGCCAATAGTCAGGGATTATGGGAGTAGTAGTCCAAAACATCTGGAAGGCACCGCACTGGGGAACCCTGCTTTAGAGAAAATAATCAGAGCATAATCTTCCTGTTATCTGTGCTGCAGTCATAATGTTATATATGGTTAATAATGAGGGCCTTCCAAGTGACCTAGACATATTCTTTCCTCTACTATTGGTTTCTTCTAGAACTTGGAGGGCAGAGGGCAGAGAGAAGGAACTACTGAATTTGTGCAATAATTATTCCATCTTCCTTATGATTTTTGAGGGATAAGCATCAGCTGAAATTCTATATCTGTGAGAAACCACCATTGTCCTCAGTGGGATTTAGTTCTAATAGGCATGTATAGGAGTGCGCTGAAAAAAAAAGTCTGGAGATATGGGGTTGTTTCTAACTGTGTCCATCTCCCCTCAAAGTATGCTTTGCCTTCTCTCAAATTTATATCTGCAAAGGCAAGCTGTGCAGCCATCATGCATGAATCACCTCTACACCTCCAGAGTGATATTTACCTTCCAGGAAATGGCCTTAGCTCTGTTGTCAAAGAAAAGAAGACCAATGTTCCCCAGTCAGCATTGGAAATGAGCTCAGACATCATTAAATTCAGGTGAAAAGAAAGAAAGAAAGAAAGAAAGAAAGAAAGAAAGAAAGAAAGAAAGAAAGAAAGAAAGGCTTCAACTGTCTCAAGGTCAGATTAAGAAATGGTATTCTAGAACATATTAGTTCTATTTTGTGTTAACCAGAAGAGCAATTGGATCCATTTAGATTCCTCCTTATTTATTTATTATCCTTGGACAAAAGACATTTCATCTTAAATGAAGTGTAAGAACTGCATCTGTATAAAAGGAATGAATACACACATAACATTATATGTATACGATTCTATCGATTTGTGCACGTAAACATATAATATATATGTTATTGAGGTTCACAAAAGAGACTTTTTTAATGTGACAAGACATTTTGGATTCTGCCTTCCAGCTGCTCTCATAAAAATGAGTCATATACACCATGATGCCAGCAAAAGGAGTTCTTGTTCATTTTTGTGTAGATAAACACCTGACTAGGGGATCAAGGGTCTCAGTAGCTCCTGTGCAAATGGCCCTGCGAAGGCATGCAGGTTAAAGATGGAAAAAGTGGGAATGACCCCAGTTCTTTTGCCACACATTCATATCTGCAAAGAAATGACTGAACATGACTTATGTCTTCTGCTGCAGAGGAAAGTGTATATATTCTGTTCTCATTTCTGCTACAGAAAAGTATTTCATTTTTCAGCTACCGAAGTTTGATTGGCAGATTGTTTCATTTCTTCTTTTTCCTTTTGGAGTGATCAGAATTGTTCTAGTCCCAGGAACATTGAAGTTGATTTTTTTTTTTTACATTGTATTAAGACAGGAATTAATGAAAACATTATCAAGAATTGCTGATAATTTATGATATCCCCCTGGGCTTTTCCCTGATTTAATTAGAATACTGATGAGGACGGTTGTGCACTGTCTAAAACATATTCCTGGTTTTTTTTATTCAGAGAAACTGTCCTGTAGTAGCATAATAGGATGGATTCTTTCAAAACAATAAATGAATGCATGTCAATGATAGAGAAAGAGAGAGATGCTACATTTGATATATAAAAACTGTCTGATTTTTCTCATTGGATTTGTTTGTCCATCTTGGCTTGTAATTCTCCATATGCTGTTGCCACTCACTTTAAATTAAAATGCAGCAAAATGTCAAACTGGGTTTCTTAAGCATTCTGGTGGGGTTCTGTTGAAAAACTCCCTTCACTTCATTACTATTCCCTTAATATTGATTTAGTTCTTTTACATATTGGCTGACATGCCCTGCTATTTCTCTGAAGCCATATAGGATAGATATACCATCAGACTTTCATAATCCCATGGAATTCTTTGTTTGGCAACCTTTGTTCCATTCCACTACAGTGGTACCTCAGTTTACAAACTTAATCCATTCTGGAAGTCCATTCTTAAACCGAAACTGCTCTCAAACCAAGGAGCGCTTTCCCTAATGAGGCCTCCTGCTGCCGGTGCCCTTCCACCATTTGGATTCTGTTCTTAGACCGAGATAAAGTTCACAAACCGGGACACTACTTCCAGTTTTGCGGAGGTCATAAACCGAATCGGTCATAAACAGGACTGTTATTAAACTGAGGTACCACTGTACTGTATAGAGTTTGGGGAAGTCAATGTTCAACTATTTGTAAGTCACTACGAAGCCTGCATTGTACTCCACTAAGTTATACTCAGTGTAGACCCACTGAAATTAATGGATCTAATTAGTCATGCCTAATGATCTCAATGGATCTACTCTGAGTAGGACTAACACTCGATGCAACCCTCCATGTTGAAGTGTTTAATTAAACATTGAAGGAGAAGCCACTCTGTTCACACAGCTAGGCAACAGTGGGTGGTAGACAGCGAGTAAGCTGGGAGAAACGTCTGCCATCTGAAACTGAAGACATTGTTCTCTATTATCTTTTCTGCCTCAAGGATGTTAGCCCTTTAGGTCAGTATGAAGACAGCCAGGTACCCAGGGGGCAAGCTGACCCTGTAGTCCTATATTTGCTCTCCCTGCCTTCTGCTCTACCAGTCCCAATGGGAGCAACTGTTGATGGATAAGGGGTGTGTGTGTGTGTGTGTGTGTGTGTGGCTATCGCGGCAATTATTTGCAAGGCTGTCTCAAAGAATAAATAACATTCTGAAAAAAATGTTTGATAAAGCTGTAGAATTGAAGGGTGAAGACATTTGAAGTAACGTGAATATGATTTCAATGTGTTGCTTTATATATTTAAAACTTTTAAAAAGAATTCTTTGAAGATGCATACTTGAAGACAGAAGGATGTAGTTCAAAGTAGGGATGGTTGAGGGAGAGATTCTTTGTGAATTCTGAGATGAACTGCTCTGATCTGCACCTGTTGGACTAACATGGAGAAACATATATCACTATTATTTTGATTTTCACACTTCTTTGAATTTTACAATGTCATTCTCTCTTCAGAAAATGCATTGAAAATGTTGTTTTTAGAATACATTTAAAAATGCACACTCTGAGAGAGAGAAAATATTGTTAGAAATGTGTGTTTTGTGGCAGAGTAAATTCAAAAACAATAAATATTAAAATTTATGTGTGCTTAACAATGCAAATCTGCATAGAAATGGAATGGGATGGGTTTAGGAATGAAGACTTCTGAAATGGACTGATCTCTTCATACCTTGTTCAAACACTTGAATTGTACTCTAGGATGTTATAATCCTATGTTACTGTCACCTAATTTGACTTCCTGACCTCCATCCACGGCAAACCGGCCTGAATTGGTCAAGCTTCATCAAATTTATTTATTTCTGTTAGGTTCACTCTTCTACTTTTCATTTGACTGTCATCATCCATTATAAAGCAAGCATATTATTAGGCGACTAATTATAATTAACAAAAGATGGCGCAATGCAGGGGTACGTATTCAGGCAACATTGGGCAACTAGTGGACTGGGTAAAGAAATAAGCATTCATTTCATGTTTTACAAAACCATCTGACCTGACACAATGTAAGTAGGGTTCTCACACACACAGGAAGCTGGCCATGATTGGAAGTGTTGTCATGATCCAGAGGTCATTCCACTCTCTCTTTGTGGAATGAGGCTGGGGATTCTGAGTGAATTTTGCCTCTGTCCACAGAGCCAGCCCCAGTTGTCAGTGCTAACCTAGAAGCGCACGTGGAAGAGGAGTTCATTGTGTCCGCTCTGTTGCCCTCCTCTGACTTTAAGCACACCAGCTCGAAAACTACAGTCAAACCACAGTCCCTGCTGTTCTGTTAAAGCTGACAGCTGCTTAAAGGAGACAGGGCCCCTTTCTCACAGAAAGGGGACCTAGATACTCAAATAGAGCTGTGACTCCAATTTAAAGCTCGGAGGTGCTGCTGAAGCAAAAATTGAGCTTTGTTCTTATGGAGCTTTCTTCCTTACCCCTTCATGGAGCTGTCCAAGGTACTGCTGAAGGCAAGCCTAGATGTAGACGTACAGTGGTACCTCGGGTTACATACGCTTCAGGTTACAGACTCCGCTAACCCAGAAATAGTACCTCGGGTTAAGAACTTTGTCTCAGGATGAGAACAGAAATCGTGCTCCGGTGGTGCGGTGGCAGCGGGAGGCCGCATTAGCTAAAGTGGTGCTTCAGGTTAATAACAGTTTCAGGTTAAAAACAGACCTCTGGAACGAATTAAGTACTTAACTCGAGGTACCACTGTACTTTGCTTTGCTTTGCTCTGCTTACCCCAAAGTGAACACTTACTTTGAATAAGAATCCCTATACATCTGGTATTGTTGCCAAAACAGAACACACTCAATGCTTTTACAACTTTTGGATTCTTCTTTAAATTGAAGTACCCAGGTATGAGCTACTAAAACCTGTGAACCACCTTGAGACCTGTGGGTATAGGGTGGTGTACAAACAACAACAACAACAACAACAAAAGTCTGGCACTTTGAAGTCTGGCACCTCTTTTCAATTATACTTTCTCTAAGTAGAGAATAATAAAACAATATAAGTAATAATAATAATAATAATAATAATAATAATAATAATAATAATAAACATTCTCCCATTCACTGCCTAACTGAAACGTGGCATCACAAATGAGCAAGCACTTTCAGCGAGCTTAATAAAAGAAGTCTTGATCACAATGCCTAAATCTAGACTAAGATCTCAGATTTGGTGAATCTCAGGGGAAAAGGAATTCTACAACTGTAGAGAAAGCACTTACAATGCGCTGATATGCCTGCATTATGGCCAGGCTTGAGTCTCTCCCTCCTTGGAAGGAGGGGAGGGAACTCTGTTGCCATTGGATCCTGTCTCCATCCATTTTTTTCCTGACCCATCATGGACTTAAGGGATTCAGAGTCCCATTTTTTACATCAAGTGAGGCATCACTTATTTTTATTTTTGAACTGCTCTTTTATTATTGCCTATGTGCCTGTGGGTGGCACTGTGGTCTAGACCACAGAGCCTAAGGCTTGCCGATCAGAAGGTCGGCAGTTCGAATCCCTGCAACGGGGGGAGCTCCCGTTGTTAAGTCCCAGCTCCTGCCCACCTTACAGTTCAAAAGCACGTCAAGTGCAAGTAGATAAATAGGTACCGCTCTGGCAGGAAGGTAAACAATGTTTTCGTGCACTGTTCTGGTTCGCCAGAAGTGGCTTAGTCATGCTGTCCACATGACCCAGAAGCTGTCTGCGGACAAACGGCGGCTCCCTCTGCCTATAGAGTGAGATGAGCACCACAACCCCAGAGTCATCCGCGACTGGACCTAATGGTCAGGGGTACCTTTACCTTTTACCTTTATGTCCCAGCCAGGCCCGTGTCTTTACCCCAATCTCCTGTAGATAAAGGAGGCATCTAGCTCCCAATTTTCTTTGGCTAGGGTACTGATAGGACTGTTTAATCTGAAAACATTTATTTTAAAAAAGTATACCCAGCTCTGTGAATACTTTAATGATTGACAACTGATTTATTTACAGTACAATCCTATACCTGTAGACTTGGAACAAGGTGTCATTATGTTTACTCCCAGGTAAGTGAGCACAGGATTTCAGCCTTGTTTTTCCCCAAGCTCATCTACTAAACAACCTTTACAGATGAAGAGACCAAAGTATTCTTCATTAAATAATACATCAGCAAAAATCATCTTTGCACACAGACATCTCAGCTGCTACCTGATCATCCGTGCTCCCAGAGGAAGCAAGACTCTCTGCTCCATTTGCTTTTCTCAGTAGTTCGTGGAGCTCATGAAGGACAACATTCAAACTATCTCTCTTTCCCCAACAAATTTCTGTCATTCTGAATGCCTTCAATCTCAATTTAAAAGAGCTGAACATTTGTTTGTTTTATTCATCCCAAGCTCTCAACACACACTGAGAATACTGAAGAGGCTGGGACAAACTTTTAGCAGATATATTTCCTTGTGCTTTGTGCAATACTTTTGAACAGTGATGTGTCTCAGCTGTTGAGACTTGTATTCATATCCTGGTAAATCACTTTGAAATGCAGCCATTTTAATAAACTCTTTGCTACTTTGGCAGCTGATCTAATATTGAACAGAGATAACTTTGCCACATCCCAGGATCATAATGCACTGCTTGGGATTGCTGCAAGTACACTTTATGAGGGAAATTCAATTTAAAATAATGGTTGGTGAAGTTCCTTCTGCTGAATTTGGAATCAGCTCGGCATATATGAGCTTTCTTGGAAAACAAAATCTAAGAGGGGGGGGGAACAAAACACCTTTGTCATATTCCTAAGAGTTTTCTTCTAGCTTCTAAAAAATGTCAGCCTGTGTCAAGTGCATGCAACATTTATTGCCTTGGAAACTGTCAGATTCAATAGTCCCCCTCTTTGAAAACAACCAACCCAAGAGAGGAGATCTGGACAACAAAACACAATGGAGAGAACTGAACCAAATAGAGAAGACATTCATCAAATATAAGGCTCCTTGGTTGGATAGGGAAGATATTTATGATTGTTTTCCCCAACACCCAAGTAGAGGAACACAAAACTAACTGGGAATTTCTCCAATGGCCGAAGTGCTCAGTACTGTAGTAACACAGAGCTGCAAGGAAACCAGATAGTTGGTGTTGAGGCCTGGGGCAGGGATATCTGAATCTAACAGTTCCTCAGAGTTGCTTGCAGTACAGAGCTTGGCTGGGCTGCCCTGCTGCCCTGCTCCTCCTCCAGTGAGCCTTAGATCCCAGGTCTGGGCAGAGGTGAACCTTGAAAGCAGTACATCTACGTATTGTGAGCTGCAATGATGCCCAGTGTTCACTGGACTTGACAGGGCTGTTAAGAAGTCATGGGTCACAGGGGTGTGGCCAGTTCTGGTTATCTCCTCCTCTTTTCCCCTTCCACAAAAGGCTGTGGAAGAAAAAGAAACAAATAGCAAGGGTGATTACAGAACAGGGGCACTCATCAGGCTTGGCTGGGTAGATGTGCCTTCCAGTTCTGAGCATGCTTGAAACAAAGATATGATTATGAAATAGTCCAATACTATCATGTAAGGCTGTTATTGAAACAGTCCTGATTCCTCACTAATAGTGGCTGTGCAGGATAGGCATCATAACAACAAATGGAGTGTAGCAGGACTGACTTTTAGACAGTCCAATCAGCCACATGTTTTTTTCTGCTTAAAGACACATTAGAGGGACTCTGCCATAGCTGTACTTTTGGACTGGGGTTGGCTGGGTTTCTGCAGAAGCCTGACTGGCCAGAGAACAGGAGATTGGCAGAAATGTTTACAGAGTTTCTCTGTGTTCAAACAGAAGCTGAAAATGTGTGTGGAACAGGAAAGACTGTGTGTGGCTTTGAGATTTAAAGGGGAGGTTTTTTATTTAAAAACTGCTTAGCATTTAGCTGTACATTGGAAGGGTTGTACCCCAGTTGCCTTCGTAACCAGTCTGCACTGGTGAACTTGTCAAATTCATATTCTGAACCAGGTAATTATTGACTTTGGCAATATCATTAATTTAAAGTTCTGCTTTAAATATTAAAATTTCTAACAGACTAAGCATGGCTTATCTGGTGGGCATTCTTAATTAGTACTCTATGAATATATTATGCTTGCTGTAGTATCTTCCTGTCTTCTCATTTTTTCTACACTTACTATTTTAATCAATATTTTGAGTCTCACTGATAAAACATCTTTGCTCAATGCTCTTCTTCACCCAGACTTGAATTTTAATGAGCAACATTTCAAGTCTTTATCACCTTACACCCCAAATACACTGCAAAATGTCAGTCTGGTCAGAAACAAACCCACAAAATGAAAAAGAAGCCATTTATTTATTACAAATATTTTTATCACTCTGACAATTTTGAGAGCAGCTTAGAATTTTTAAATAGTTGCAAAACAAATTAAAATACAAATAATTAATAGCAGCAGTGCAATCAAGAGAAAATTTCACAAGTTCAATAATTGAAAGACCTGCTTAAAATGATACCCAAAGACGTGCCCTGAGGTTCTGAATAAGGTCATCACTGAGGTACAAATAAAATAGTGGCTACACAAACTTCAGCACAGGCTATGTGTAAAACTCTAGTAAAATTGCAATTCAGCCCTTCTGTGAGTTGAACATATTTTCTTCATGTAGAAAAGCAACATACCACTGATGGAGAATAAAATGAAACAAAATTTATTTTGAATACCAGAGTTAACCTGAGCATATTAAAACGGACATATTTATTTCATTTTCTTTTATTTACTTGTAGAATTTCTTACCCTCCCTTCACCATAAGGTCTCAGGGTGGGTTACAGAAATATAAACTCAAAGTTAAAAACATGTAAGAGAAGCAAAACATCTTATATGTGTTATAAAAACCATTCCAAGCAAAAACAGCACAGTATAAATTACGTAAGGCAGAAGGGATAAGCCTCACAAAAATACCTTAACTGTCAAAGGCCTGATTCATTCTTCAGCATATGACAAAAGCTATACAGTGAAGATGATTGATACATCAAGCAATTGCATTCAGAAACAGCTACATTTTTAAAAAAGAGATCAGACTTCATGGATCCTCAGATGATTATCTTGTTGTTGTCTTTTTGTTGTATGCAATCATCAGAATGATTCTCTGAATGATGAGCATGAAATCTTAATTCCTTCCCCTTCCCAAATAATAATAATCAAGCTTTGATCTTGCACTTTCCTGATCATTAATCATTTCTAAGATAACACTGAACATAAGTGAGTGCAGAATGTTGTTTTCCTTATTAAATTGAATGATCTTTGCTGACAGAGCCAGTGGCATGTTGAATTATCATCTCTAATATAACAGGAGGATAAACAACACATTCCACGGAAGCCATTATGTCTCACCAGGGTGCAGATCCCTTTCCAGTCAGTTGGCAGAAGAAGAAGAAAGGTAAATTGGTCGTTTTATTTTCTGACAATTTAATATATCATAAGGTTTCAGAGCCATCACCTCAGAACAAAGCAGTAGAATAGTATTACCTTTTTCTTGCATTATCTTTCTGCCACAGACATAGTTCATTTTCTCATTCTTACTAAACACTTCTTTACATGTTACACTGAACATTGGTACAAGCTGTTTTTACATGGACTGAAGTGTTTATATGAAATTGTACGGCTCAACTATGGTGGGCACAGGTACACAGACAGTACATTCATTGCATAACAAGTAAGTGACAACATGGCACTCCCTTATACACAAAGCCCAGTCGAACCCAGTTAAGGCCCCAAACACAGTCAGCTGCCCCTAGAAATTAGGGTTTATGTCTTGAGATATTTGTAACTTTGAACAAATGAAAGTCTCTCTCTCTCTCTCTCTCTCTCTCTCTCTCTCTCTCTCACACACACACACACACACACACACACAAAGACAAATGCCCATGTGATTAATCTGCCTCAATTTCATCACATTATTACTAGTGTCCCAGCACAATGGTATCTGGGCAGCAGAATGTGGCATCTTCTGAAACATCTCATGACGATCTGACATAAAACTTAAGGGGGCAAACAATATTCTTTGAAATAGTTTCAGTGACTAATTGATTTATGGCTAAAACATTTGTAAGTGCTATTTTTTCCCCTGTGAAAATTTATTCTGTTATTACCAAAAGTGCATATTTAAACAAGTTTCCGAAAGGGTCTTAAACTATGGTGGATAAGGTTCCAATGTCAAGAAGCAATATACCTCAGAATACCAGTTGTTAAGTTGTGTTACTGTTTTATTTATATAGTGACTTTCAGCCGAAAAGGCTCCCAAGAATGGACCGATACATACAAATACAATATTGCAAATACAAACTATATACATTCAAAACATTTCAACAGTATTACAAACTAGCTGCTGGGATTCAGAGGACGGGAAGATGTTGTTGTGTCCATTCCTTAAGGGCTTACCATAGGCACCTGACTGGTCATTATGAGAACAGAATGCTAGACTAGATGAGGCTTTGACTTGATCCAGCAGGATCCCTGTAATGTTCATTGATATTTCTGCTTCCTAGAAACAACAGCTTTTTTATTTTTCTGTTGTACTTTGGAGTTTCAATCTGGAGTTGGTTGAAACTTTGCAATGACTGAGTGATCTCTGTAGAGGAAGCATGTAGATTGTTTTGGTGGTTTTCTGGATGAAACACTGGGTAAGCATGAATTATTGATACCATTAACATTTAATGTTCCTCTTTCTTCTTATTGATCCTTTCATTTCTCAGTTCCCTACAGCAATGTCAGCAGAGCCTTTCCACTGCTCCTCTGATGGAGAGCATTTTCTGTCAGTAAGCTCTCTGCTTTATAATGATGCCTATCAGCTGCCAGTGTCTCATTTCTTTAGAGAAAAGATGATCCATGTGTTTTGATCTACCAAATATGCACAAATCATGGCGCTAAACACTATGCATTAACATTTAACCACTATGGCTTTTTCTCACCTTCCATTTGTTTGAACGGCAGAGGACAATAGTGCTACTGCTTTGAGTCATGCTGGACTCTTTAATGTCATTTTCTTTAGGGCTGTCATCCAATTAAAACAAATTTTGGTTGACTAACCAGGTCAATTTTAATAAAAATTTGCATAGATTTGCATATTAATAATAGTACAACTAAACCAGTTGAACACGGCCAAGCATCAGCACTTGACCTGAAAGCACTGGTGACAAAAAATTGCAAAGGAAAAGGCACACAAAGTGAGATTTTGATGTGCCTGGAATTGAAGCTTTTAAAAGATTTAAATTTTAACATCGCAATTCACAACATTATACACAATGATTTGTGTACTAAAATATTTTTGTGTTTGAGAAAGATAATTAAAGAGTATTTTATTACTTATTCTTGCCATTTAAAATAAATTTAGTAATTTCAAGTTTTGAACTTCTTCATTTTACTGGGTTTACTTAAGACTCCTTCCTCCAAATACACATTCAGACTGTCCATATTAAAAAATAAATAAATAAACTTGCAATTAATCTCTATTTGAATTATTAAAATATTGCAGTTCATTGGATCAAAGTTAGGACATGTCATACATTTCAGAATTACAAACATATAAGGTTCACCTTAGAACTAATTTTGAGTTTTGGCAGCATCACTAAGTACAGTCATACCTTGGTTGCCGAATGCCTTGGAACTCGTACGTTTCGGCTCTTAAACGATCAAAAAACGGAAGTGAGTGTTCTGGTTTTCGAATGATTTTCAGAAGCCAAACCTCTGGCGTGGCATCTGATTGGCTGCAGGGCGTTCCTGCAGCCAATCAGAAACCTTGTCTTGGTTTTTGAGCAGTTCTGGAAGTCGAACGGACTCCCAGAACGTGTTTTGTTTGAGAAAGAAGGTATGACTGTATAAGACCAACAAGGTTCTTCTACTTAATTTATAAAATAAGTTGCTAAATCTGCCTGGAAGTTGCATCTTTTGACCAGGAAGTCCTTCTTCCTAATTTTATGCAAAGGATTTTTGTAGAAACATGTTGAAAGGATGGCCATATTATTTCTTTTACTTCCTATCAGTTCAGAAAATCCTCTGCTTTAACATTTAATCCAGTGTTTGCTTAAAAGACTTCTGCAAAGGAGACTGTATTACCATCTGAGGCACCCGGCTGAACAGCTTGTACCTTCAGGAAATTTTTCCTAATGTTTACAGGAAATCTCTGGAGCAGCAGAAAGCAAATTTGCTCCGTCTTCTATGTGACAGCCCTTCAAATATTTGAGGATTGCTATTATATTACCTCTTAATCATCTCTGCTCTAGGCTAAATATGGTTTTGTATTATTATTTATTATATGTTAAACTTATTAGTTACTCCCTGCCCCCCAAAGTAACTCAGAGCAACTTAGTCCTCCCACTTTTTCTCATAGGGTTGGATTTCCAGATCCCTCCCCCTCTTGGTTACCCTGAACAAATTATGTTTGTTGATAGTTGTGTGGATGAGCAAGATTTAGCAGTGCAACCTGTCACAGAGTAAAACTGCCTTTCTAGATATTTTCTCTTCATCACAATAGTATAAAAAAGGCACAGACCCCTGTGCTTTTTCCTCCTGGAGGTTAAGTGCTGCTAGAAGTGAGGATAAGGAATTCTGCCATTACTCAAAGCCACCCCCTTCTTTATTACAGATTCAGTTGTTCCAAGGCTGAGTCCTGAGAGCAAAAACAGATTGCACACTAAGCTCTGACCCCAAAGCTTCATATGACAAGGATCTCGGATGTACTCCAAAAACTTGGCTCATCTGCAGTAGATTATCTGCCCTCTGCTCATGGGCAGGCAAAAGGAGTCTGTGACTTTTTCTGACTGCATTCCAACTGGGATAGTTCTCAAACACTTAGGCTCCATCTGCCGTATAATCTATATTTATTAGATATAATTTTTGGTGGTTCACATTCACAGAATTAGGGAAGGGGGAAGAAAAGAAATTGGCCCATTTTTTTAAATGAGCAGCTACTGTACCTAGTTCACATTGTTTAAACCAATACACAAACCAAAGTACAACAATCACTCAGCATTTACACATTCTCTGACCAGAAAATGGAGGATAGTCTGCAAAAAATACGCCCACATACAAAAGTGCATTATATTGGAAAAAATGTGTACATTAATCAAAACGGCATACAAAGATGTGCATTAGGAGAAATTAACACTAAAGTACTGATGATTTTTCATGAGGAGCTTTTGTTATTGAAGAAATTGCAAAGTTCTGTGGAAATCTGGAGACCTAAATTTAAGAAACAGCAAGACACCAAAACTGACAGTTTCATACATCCCTAACTAGAGTGCAGTTTCAGCGCTGGCTCCAACTCTTCCTCTTCCGCTTTTCAGTAGTGGTTGACAGCTGCTCTTCCAAAGTCCCAGCACCACACATTGCTGCCACTTACTGAAGGGGGAGATGTGGGGAGCTCAGTGTGGCACAGAGTGGTGCTGGCAATCTGATTCTCCAGCTGCCATGCACTGTACCATGGTGAGCTCCCCATGTCTCCCCATTCCCACCCCCTTTGGTAAGCAGCAACAATGTCCAGTGTTGGGAATCCCAAAGATCAATTCAGTCCCACCCACCCTGCAGTGTCAGCTGCTACTGCTTTTTTCACGTGCCATTTCATTTTCTGTGCCCGTACATGCTGAATTGCACAACTACATTCAGGATGAATACCCTCCTGAATTTTTCTATTTTCGTTCTATGTAAATTGGACTAGTGTGTCCTTGTGGCTTAACTAAACAATACTGTAGATGTTTCATTGTTGCCTTTTAAGCAATTGTCCAAGCAGACAGAGAGGACACAAAGACATAATTGGCTTGGCTTCACTTACAGTAATTTAATTCGTCACATGTTATCTCTTAGTTATCAATCACTAGACCCTATGGGGCATTTCCTTACTGAAGAAAGATGAATGGGTATGGGTAAGTCAGCTGGCTTTATTGGACCAGCTGCCATGTCACTGGGTGCTTTTGTTGAAGAAGATTGCCTTCTTTCAGTCAGCATGCACAGAGTTTGCACAGGGAAACTCGTCTCAGCCAATTCCTCCCCCGCCCCTTTTAATTTCATTGTAAGATTGGATGCTCGCTATTGTTAGATTAATGCAAAAGAGATGGCTTATTTGATTCCCTAAAAATTACTTTAGAAACCTGTTCCTGCATAGTACAAGCTCCAGAGGGCAATTCCATCAATTACCCTACTCTTCAAAGGATTTTCTTTCTAGTGTATGGATTTTTCAATAGGAGGCTATAAAAAAGATGTAAGTAGATTTTCTGTTCAATGTGCTTATTGAATCAGCACTGGATCCATAGTAGGAAGAGCTGTTGATTTCTTTCATGCATCTAATATAAGAAGAGTGCAGCAACATGATGCTTGAGTCAATTATAAAAGCTTTGAGGTATGTAAGGTGGTACATTTGCAGTCCTTAACATCTCTTTGCCCGTTCCATCTGTTCCTGCCAATATATTTCCATCTGCTAGCTAGCACATGCTGGATTAATGGATCTTTGTCTTGAAATGGGTAGATCAGGCATGGAAACTTGCGGTCTCTCAGAAGTTGCATGACTGTGAGTCCCATAATCTCTGACTATGTGAGCTAAAACTGGCAGGAGTACAGCACTCTGTGGACCCCAACATATCCCCCAACCTGGTGTAAGGGATGGTCAATTTGCCATCTTGGATGTGAGTCCTGGAAGACCTTCTCCCTGCCTTGCAGGCCTTTTCACACCTGGTCTGGGAGAGCAGGGTCCTGATAGATTCCAGATACAAAAGCTAAAGCTACTGAAGAGGCCAGAGATCATCTTGGTTGCCTCTTAGTGCAAACCTAGGCCATGGAGCCTGAGCTTTCATAGCCACTGCCTGCCATGAACCATTGCTGGCAGGATTGGCAACAACAGCAGCCAATATGGTAATATTTTATTCTTTTGTTAATTATGCTGTTTTAAATGTGCATTTTATATTTGACTTTATTTAGTAATCCACACCAATAGTCCTATTCACACAACTGATAACATCATTCTCTCATGTGTGTGGCCTGTCCCACCAGAAAATCTTAATGAGAATAACAGCTTTTCCTGTGAAAGGCATTAAATGAGCAGATCAATAAAGGCACTGAAAACTTCAAATATTGAAAATATATGAGGAAGGAAAAAGAACACAACTATTTTCCTGTCACCAATATAAACTTCAAGGCTATTACTTTTCTTGGCTCCTAAGGCATGAGAATTGGAAGCTCGAGAACTCTTCCTATAGGAACCCCATACAATATATGTTATTCACCAAGATGTTCACTGTAAGTAGGGCATGACGGTGTAGTGTTGCTTCTATTAATTGCTCTCCATGGGGAAAAGCAATCCCAGGGAATAAATCCCTGCAGGCAATGCATATGTCTCTAGAGGCTGACATCTCCTTTTTCTAGGACAGGGCAGCTGCTGTCATTTGTGTGGGGTTCAGGTGTGTGCTAGCTCCAGGCAGATATGGAAGCAGCTCAGCCATGTTCATCTTTGTTCTCTTCTCAATTCACACCTTGCAGACTCCTGTTTCCCTGTCCTTTCTCCACACTATCAGAGCACATCAGTGTTGAATTGCAGACAAGATATTCACTATAGCAATTATCACAGGGTTGCCATATGTCTGGAATTTCCCGACGTAGCTGGAACACGGCAGTCAGAAGCAGTGTCCGGGGTTCTGACTGCTGTGGTTTTTGCTGAAATGCACGGGAAAATCTGTACATATGGCAACCCATGTCTAGTCTTGATTTTGCCGAATTTCCTTAAAAATACAGTGGATGCTTGGGTTGCGAACGTGATCTTTGCGGCGCATCTGTACACTCGCAGATTGCGATTCAGCGCATGCACAACCGCCGAAACCCGAAAGTAACCCATTCCGGTACTTCCGGGTTTCAGCGCATCCGTAACCTGAAAAAATGCAACCTGAAGCGTCTGTAACCCGAGGTATGACTGTAGCTCAAAAACTGCAAATAAATGAGATTTTTTTTTTTAAAAAAAAAGCAGCTCAGCAACTTTGCAACAACTTTACAAAAAAGAGCAAAACCTCCACAACTTTTGTGTCTGAATTTTCACTTTTTGACATATGGCAACCCTAAATTATCATGCTTGAGATAACAAAATAAGATAATGCCCATCTGGATCAATTACCACATGTAAGACCGAAAAAGAAGCATTTTATATATGAGAATGGCCACACCATTAGAATGGAAGAATGGAGCAGCTCTTCAGCCTTGGGGTGCTTCTGGATTCAGTATTGCCATGGGAGGCCCAGTGGCAAAACACATCTTGTAACAGCTGCACCTGGTGCAACAGCGATGTCTGTTCCTGGACCAGGAGAGCTTGGACACAGTTTCTCCAGGCATTGGTAACTTCAAGACTGGACTGCTGCAATGCACTCTAAGTGGGGCTTCCCTTACCCTTGTTGCGAAAGCTGCAATTAGGGCAGAATGCTGACAGGGGTGAGAATTTGCCAGCATATAACAGCTCTGCTCAGAGGTCTGTACTGGTTGCCAGTTTGCTACCACGCTAAGTTCAATGTGTTACCAGTAGCATATAAAGCCCTTAACAACTTGAGATCATTCTTACTTTCAGGATCTCCTTACTCCATATTTGTCCATTTCACTGCTTCATACATGTGCCACATATAATATTCATTTCACACTTGTAAGAAACCCATCTTTTAGTGTGGCAACACCTTCATTTTGGAACTCCCTGCCTAATGATGCCAGACAGGCAACCTCGCTGTGCTAATTTCAGTGTCACCTTAAATCATTTTTGTTTAAGCAGATCTACTCAGACATGTAGAAGTTGAGATTAAAACTTGCTAGCCTATTCTTGATTTTAATGATCGTAAAATACCTGTTTTAAACACCTGTTTTTACAGCCTTTTGTTGACAAATTTAATGTTTTTTTTGTCATCCACTTAGAAGTTTTATTACAATCAAGTGGTGCATATATAAAAAAAGACTTACAGCCAGCTGATTGCAGAGCTGCAATCAGCTGATTGTAAGTCTTTAGAATACCCTTTTTTAAATAAAGACATATTATTGGTTTTACAAAGAAGAAAAAGAAAAGTACAAATAAACACAAATCAATAAAATCATACTGTATGAGGAGATTCTCCGAATCTTGAGACTTTCCCCCATCCCATCCATGGACTCTTATTTTAAACATGTGTAGCTGCATATTAGTCCGTACTCCAGTTTTTTAATCAAACCATATAGTCCATAATAGTTTTTTGTTTTTTACTCTACAAGTGAGTCAAAATCCTGCTCTTGTTTACAATGGTCTCCTAAATTATAACCCCCCCCCATTGTTTTATAAAGTTTTATTCTCTTGGTTTCTGAGTTTTCCAGTCAGCTTTGCCATCTCTGCATAGTCCATCAGCTTGGTCTGCCATTCTTCTCTGGTAGGGACTTTGTCATCTTTCCAACACTGGTAGAAGACCCTTTCAAAGCACCATTCAAGTAAGCACTTTGAAAGGGGTTTTCAAAGGCTACTTGATGTCTTTGTTATAGCATGTGATTGACAGGTAGGCACCTCTGCCCATCTGCCAGACTTGACCCATTAGAGACAGGGGAGGTAATGCTCTGGCCCACTGGCAAGATCCAGTTTCCAACCCCTGATTGACGTTTAGCTGCAACCCATCAACATTAGAAGCTTCTGGGGCCAGATAGTCAAAGAACATAATACCCACATAGAACCAACTGCACTGGTTGCTGGTACATTTCCAGGCTCAGTTTAAACTGCTGTTTGTTACCTTTAAAAGGGTGCCACTGTGGCTTGCTGATTGGAAGGTTGGCGGTTCGAATCCCCGCAACAGGGTGAGCTCCCGTTGCTCTGTCCCAGCTTCTGCCAACCTAGCAGTTTGAAAGCACGCTAGTGCAAGTAGATGAATAGGTACCACTGCGACGGGAAGGTAAACAGAGTTTCCGTGCGCTCTGGCACTTGTCACGGTCCTCTGTGCACCAGTCATGCTGGCCACATGACCCGGAAAACTGTCTGTGGACAAATGCCGGCTCCCTTGGCCTGAAAGCAAGATGAGCGCCACAACCCCATAATCACATTTGACTGGAGTTAACCATCCAGGGGTCTTTTATCTTTACCTTACCTTTAAAACTCTAAATAGTGTTCTACAATGGCTGGAGATTCAAAACCATCTTCAAAGGCAGCCCCACACAGAAGGCATTGTCTGGATACAACCAGGGCATAAATAACTGCAGCAAATTTCTGTTCACAGCAGTTCCACTTGGGGTTGCTGATTATGGAGAGGGGATTGACACTCAAGAAAGCACACAGAAGGAAATTGCACTCAACAGCTAAGCTGCAACAGAGCACTCAGCAAGTTGGGATGTGTGCATGTGTGTGCATACACACACACACACACACACACACACACACACATATATATATATATATATATATATATTAGAAAACTATAAAGTTCACAAGTTCCTGTAACATGTTTTATAACCACAAAAAAATGAAAGACAGATGGCCTAATAGCTACTTTAAGACAAATAGATGTCAAGCCTTTCATTTGAAATGAACAGCCACCCCATGAAATAACCACTGAGGAAATGTTCATGGATTCCAAATGCGTTTCAACAATAAGCAGTCCTCCTATATGGTCTAAGAAAGTCTTAAAGATTCCAAATCTCACATAACACATAATGGACAATACCTGGCTTTCAGCCCAATTTGTCAAATGCAATATAACAACACTTTTAAAATAGCTTTGTCACTTTTAAAATGTACACAAATTGTAACCCCTGTGTTTCAATTCACATGCAATTATTCTGGATTCCGCTTTTTCCATCTACCTTAAAATGCTAGGCCGAGAGGCTAGGTGACTTCATGTTGGCATTATGTCATGTTCTTTCCTTCAACTGATAGCTTTAACTCTGATATTTCTAATCTCAGATTCTAAGGGGGAAAACTAATACTTTGGCCATGGCATTAATGCAATTCCATTGTGATGATCTTCCAGCATTGGTTGCACAATACCAAAGCATTTTTTTTAAAGCTTTAACTGCTATCGTTCGATATGTATGATGTACCACAAATGTTGTACGATTTTTTTATAAGCCTCCTTTTCTGATCATTTCTCTTGCTGATCCACAAACAAGCCCATAAAAATATTTCATTTCATTTTTATTTATTTATTTATTGCTAACGAAATACATTCCTTTGGCCTTTGGCTTGTTTATGAGCCCCCATCAAGTTGGCAGGTATAGGATCAAAAAGAACTGAGCAATTCAGGTACTTTGAACTGTGCATACTGCTGGAGGTGATTTTTGACGCTATGATCCTGTCACTGGAGATTAGCTCAAGGAAACAATCATTCACTCAAAGGAAGCTAAATGTGCTTTGACTGAAATAGCATGAGCTAATGCATATTGAATGTGAGAAGAGAACTTATTGCTGTAGTTTCTTCAGTTACCATGAGACAACTTTTAGCTTCTGAAGTTTGGAACCATGTTAATTTCTTCCTCGGCAAAAAATAATAATACCGGTAAACTTTTCACGGTAGAGATATTTGCATGGTGTGTAATCAGGAAATGAAAGGTCATCTGGTCAGCAAATGGACTGAAGACTAGTGTGAACTGCAATGTGATGAGATTTTCAGCCTTTTCTCCACCTTTATTGTGTCTGCACTGAGTTCTCAAGTGTAGCTAATTTGGATAAAGAATGAAATGTTGAATTCCAGTTCATCCCTGCTCAGAGACTGAACCATCTTTGATTCACTGTGACAGTACTTTGAGACACTCAGAGGATAAAATGCCTCAGATCTGTTGTGATGGTTGTCACAATTAAGAACAGAGACTATATGTTTGAGGTGTCATCAGCTTTCCCTTGTTATAGTTGTCTGGATTGTTTTCAGTCTGTATCTGCTCTGGTGATATAGTCCTTGGGGATATGTCCCACATCCTCTTGCAGTCTTGACTTTTGTCCTGGTTGGCCAGTTAAGGCAAGGAATCATTTATTTTTTATGAAAGGGAATTATCTCCATGCAAGAGAGTGTGCAATAATCAGGGATAAGGAGGCAGTTATATTTCTATCATTTTGAAATACTTAATTATCTTCTTGCCACATCAATTTCCTAAATGCAAGGGGTGGCACCATTTAGGAAGACCATGTGGGCTTGAAAATGTTGTCCACCCTCTAAAATCTCTTTGCTCTCCATATTCAGAAATCTGAAATTATATCCTTGCCTGAAATATATACATTTGGTCTATCTAGAATTGT
Source organism: Podarcis liolepis (assembly GCF_965112155.1). NCBI lineage: Eukaryota > Metazoa > Chordata > Lepidosauria > Squamata > Lacertidae > Podarcis > Podarcis liolepis. The sequence continues at coordinate 43,154,732 of NC_139564.1, read as the reverse complement.
CAGTGTGAATTTTTAAAGAGCCAAGCAGAGTGGCTGCTTGCAGATTGCCAAAAAAGAGGATATGCCTCACCAAAAATGAAGCCAGATTTGCATACAGTGTGCATACTGTTAGGATATTTCCGTTCCACCTTAAAAGGGAGCAGGCTTTGTGAGTCACAGAGTCTGCGCATGTCCTGTTCACAGGATGTTTATGTTTGCTGTTCCTTTCGATTTCTCAGTCGGTCAGAGACGCTGACTCAGAACGGTCATGTTTTCCTTTGTTCTGTTCAACGCTAAATAAAGTCTGTAAATTATGCTCTTCTGCGGTGCAAGCTTTCTGGCTGTGTTTTCTGCTGATAAAGAGTGTGCACGAGCCCCGGAATGCAGCCTATTTCTGAGGTTTCGTGTCGCTAATTGCTGGATCTGCGTGGCTACAGGGATCGATGGATGTCCGGCAGCCGGCTTGGGGCCATGATGGACTATATCTCCATGGCAGTATTCCCAACATGCTAATTTACATGCATAGGTGCAAATTTGGAGGGATACACTATAATTTAAGTAGCATTATGTGGGAAGGGGAATAACCAAGTGACACTTGTTTTGTTGCTAACTGCTGATGGGCATTTCTTCAGAAGACATATTCAAATAGAGGGCTGTTCTCTGTCACCCTTTCAGGTGCATTGCTCTCCTCTAACAGCCCTTCGGGTATTAACCTCTCCAGTAGCATTTCCATTCTCAGTAGTTGGGCACCCTGTTTCACATCTGCATCAGGGTTGAAATTAGAGTGGGGTGAGCAGTTACTCCTCACAGGGTGCTAAGCTGAGGGAGTACAAAATGGAGAAGATTCCTAATTGAGAAGATCCATTCGGGAGCATCAAATTTTGACCTTGCACAGGGTGCCATGTTATAAAAGATTGCCCAAGTCTGCCCCTACCTGCATTTTCATTGTGTGACCAGATGGCAACAGCCCCAGCCCCCAGGGAGCATAAGGAAGGAATAAAGACTCTGACAACATTATATGGAATTAAAATTAGGCCACAACTTTATTAAACCTCCAAATGTAGGAAGATCTTGGCTTAAGCCTTGGGTGTACAGTGGTGCCTCGCAAGACGAAAAGAATCCATTTTGTGATTCTCTTCGTCTAGCGGTTTTTTCGTCTTGCCAAGCAAGCCCATTGACGGATTAGCGGATTAGCGCTATTAGCGCTATTAGCGGCTTCTAGCGGCTTCTAGCGGCTTATCTGCTGATCGGATCAGCTGATAAGCAGCTTAGTGGCTTAGAAAAAGGGGGGGAGGGAAAAAAAACTGCAGGAACTTGCAAGGCATTGTCGTCTTGCGAAGCAAGCCCATAGGAAATTCGTTTTGCGAAGCACCTCCAAAACGGAAAACTCTTTCGTCTAGCGAGTTTTCCGTCTTGCGAGGCATTCGTCTTGTGGGGCACCACTGTATATCCCTCCCAGCCCCCAACTGGGGCTCATCAGGGTAGATGGGATATGGAGGTGCTCTGCGAGACGTAAGTGTAGCGGCAGCCAAGCCCATATCCCCACACGCAGGGTAGTACACTGACGAACTTTCAGTGTATGGCCAGTGACACCCATATATAAAAAAACCCTTTAAAAGGGGGACCCTGGAATCACGGCCGCAGGGGCGTGAGTCACCACTTCACACACATACACGCACACCCCCATATAGGAAAGAAAAGTCTAAAGGATTCCACCCAAGACTATAACCGCCAAAGTTGTGACGACAAAACCTGCCATTGTAGGAAAATTTCTTCCTGGTCCTTCAACAGCAACCAGTCAAAGACCGTAGCAGCGCCCACTAAACAGGAAGAAAAAGTTAACCTGCAAACAAGAAACATTAAACAAAGGGAGTCTACCAAGGGGGGGGGGAGGAGTGAATCTCCAGAGCCGACTGCCTGGCTATTGTCGGCTCCACCCCCTGTTTATAAATCCACCTCCCAGCAAGAAATTTGATTACTGAGGCTGGGCATGAACCTCCAAAAATCAACACTGAGAGGCAAGCCAACCCCTCTTTGCCAGTAAGCACCCTGGGAACTGTAGCACCACGCACGATCCTGCAACGGGCACCCACAATGTAAAGTGTGAGTGCTCATTTTCCCTTTTATTTGTGTGCCATCTTATTTTATTTTGTGCACTTTGGTTTACAACCCACAGAAATGCACAACAGAAATGTGCCTTAACAGAAGATAGTTACTGATGATTCAGGATTTCTCAGGCATCTATGCATACATAATATCATTAGACTGTGATTCATGTGCCGAGTTGAGCAGCCCTGCAAAATTGTTTGTCTGAGATGTTTATTAGTTTTGGCATAGCATTTATGTATAATTCCATTTATTATAATCATGAAATCATGACAATGATAAACATTTATGCATGCAGGCCTGTGGAAGCTGTAGCTCCCCAAGTCAAAGGCTGGGCTCTTGTTTCCCAAGGTGCCTCATCTTGCCATTCCAGGCAGACAATCTACAGCCCCCCCTCAAAAAAAGGGGGGGGTTGAGAGAGAGGATGGCTTCAGGTCTGGTTTGGCTATGGAAACAATCTTACATAAACTTTCATGTGTTACCAAGAATGATTCATCTGATGAAGCGAACTGTAGCTTATGATATATATATATAGTCCCTAAGTGCTCGTATTGTTCCTTTTGTTGCTTTGCTAAAGTTGCACAACATTCTACTTTACAGGGTTATCATAAAGATAAAAGGCTAAAGCACTGTAGCAAATTTAAAAGGCTTTTACAAAAAGTGGATGGTTCAAATGGGAACTCAGTTTGCAGAGCCTACATGTAATATGAGAGACTGAATTGTATCCTGCCTGCATAACCCTATGCAGGCAAGCCTATCCCAGGAGGCAGCCACATCTTGCATTTGCAATATGTGAAAAACTGTTTGTGGGCCTGAATATCATGGTTGCCTACAGCACTCTGCATATTTAGAATTCTCAACAACTGGTATACAGCCAGTGGCAGCTGGTCCATGAAAGTTTATGTCTTCCAGCCTCTAAAGTACCATTGAACATTTTTTTTCCTTTTAGCTACCCTTTTCACTGAGAGGGTACCAAAGTATTGTACCCAATACCACACAAGGAGGAATTTTTAATTGGATCCTCTGGAGGACTGACTTTTTTAAAGTATAAAGACAAGGCTCTTGCCAATTGGCTTACAGAGAAGGAAAATGTGCAATTGTTATAAGGAATAATGAGCCCCAGAAATGAATGTCGTGAGCATATGCCGCATACACCTGTCTGACAAAATCTCTGTTTCTCCAAATTAATGGAGGGATTCCAGTACATTGCTGGCCAAAAAGCAATACCTGTTTAAGGATGCCTTTGAGGAAGTTGCTGAGGATCATGAGCAGGATGGTACTATTATATTTATGCTCTTCTTGTGGGGCACCTGGCTGGCTTCTGTAAGTACAGGATGCTAGACTAGATGGGCTTTGGCCTGATCCAGCAGTGCTCTTTTTAAGCTCTTGCATTCATTTGCATTTGAGCTAAGCATATGGAGGCAGTAGTAGTACCAGGGAGGCTGGCCATACCCTCGGACCCAATGCACCCACTGACTTCTGTATGAAGTCTGAAAAGCGGCACCTACAGACATACACTCATAGACATACACTCATAGGTGATCTATGTGATAAGGAACCCACCCATGCACCCTCTCACACAGAGTATAAAAATATATGACAGTGTGCTTTTACCATGTTATAATCATGCATGTAGGTGCAGTCATGTGCTTATTTTATTTCCAGTCTGTCTCTGCATGGGTGTTAAGTGCAAGGTAACTGGAGAGGTACTGAGCTCTCTGTAGCATTACTAAGATGTTAATCAGTGCCTTATAGTGTGTGACACTTCAGTGTCAGGGAATGAAACACGAAATGAATGCTGTCAGTGCAGATTAAAGCACGAGTGAAAAAGGTTAGAACTTTGACATTTCCATAGGACCTGTTCCTTACTGTTGATTCACCCTCTGGAAGATTCTCTTTTCCCCAATGAGCACACACACACACACACACACACACACACACACGCACACAGCCCACCATGGCTCTCTCTTACCTTTTCTCATGATGGAGCTCTTCAACAAATCTTACTTAGAAAGGAAGAACACATTAGCTTTCCTTAGTCACCAACCCTTCCACCATCACTGTTCACAGAGTATCAGGAAAGCTTTCTCTGTGTTAAAATAGTTGTCTGTGAGTAGGTTGCATTGAGCATCCTTTGTCAGCAGCACTTTTCACAGGCCCTGACTCACAATATGAAGCATCTGTGCCAATCATTGCCTAAGGATCTAGGGAAAGTTGTTAGGTACTACTGATAACTTTATATGCTAAGGGCTACATTTTGTTAACTGAGTAGCTGGGCTAACAGGCTGGGTGTGCAACAAGTTATCCTAAGGTCAATATTGTCACTTTGTAGTGATGAGAAATTCAGAGTTTACAAGCTGAGCCCAAAGCAATAGACTTGTAGAGACAGGCCATGGACCTAGACTGCCTCATGTTAAATGGCAACAGTGACATTTCAGGATTCAGCAACACAAAGGGGTCACTGCTGTATGGTCAAAACCCAAAGTTGCAAAAAAGAATGCTAGCAAAGAACAGTCCAGGGCATCTTCCATATCTGCTCTTGTTACCTGACCTGGCCTTTCTAACTGAACTTTAACAAATAACATTTCACCAAGGCCACATTTACACCATACATTGAAAGTAATATGATACCACTTTAAACAGTCATGGCTTCAGGGGTCTCAAATTTCAGCAGTGTCCTATGCAATGCAACACTAAAATTTGGTGCCCCTCCGAATCTTGCAACCCATTCTAAATAATAGTTAGGAAGTCCCCTGCAGTGGCCCCCAAGGCTCTATGCCTAGTGCGATTCAACTGGTTGCATCCCCCTATATCTGACTCTGATGGCTTCTGTCAAAGAACCTTGGAAGTTAAGATGCTGAGAAAGCATCTTCCAGAGCAATAGTTCCCTGAGTGGTTTGGCAACCAATCCCTCTTCCTAGGGAACTCTGGAAATTATAGATCTGTGAGGGGAATAGGGGCCTCCTAGGGGCCTTTCAGCACCCTTAATGAACCCACAGTTCCTGAAATTCTTTGAGGGAGCCTCAACTGTTTAAAGTGGTACCACAGTGCTTTAAATGTATGGTGTGAATGTGAAGCCACAAACGTGGCCCAAGATGGAATCTTTTCAACGTGTCATCACCAGATATTTCTAACTTAGCTGCTCTGTGATTCTCTAGCACTGTCTCCAGCTGGCTCAAGTGTTGATCCATCCTTCTCTAGAAATGACTAAGCTAATGCGCTTCTGCCTTTGTAGTCAATAGAAAGGCTGACTCCAAAGAAGTGCAGAACCATCAGTGGAACACAACAGATGGCAAACCACAGCAACAAGAGGGAACGGGTTGGGGCAGAAAATTGTTAAAAATCAAAATACATGGCATGATTGCTCAACATTTAGAATTGCTGAGCAGTTCTACGTAAATGGAAATGACATATGCAATGCTTTGCTGGGCTAATGGAATAAGTGAGGCCTGCACATGGGGGACTTTTATGGGGAAGGGCTAAATCTCAGTGGTATAGCATATGCTTTGCCCAAAAAAGATCACAGGATAAATACCAAGCATATCTAATATTGAGCTAGCTGGGCCAATGGCCTAACTCTGTGTAAGGTAGACTCCTATGTTCCTGCTGCAAATCTCATGCTCTAGAAAATTATCCAGGAGTTCAGAGGACATGCCTGATGTGCTTGTAATTAGAACATGTGCCCTGGGGGACTAGAGGCACAATATGAATTGCATCACTTCCTCCTAATGGTGACATTGCACATAGGAGATATATGCTACATTTGGAATGCTGCTTCTTCTTCTTCTTCTTCTTCTTCTTCTTCTTCTTCTTCTTCTTCTTCTTGTTTTGCACCACAGGTCTCGGAAAGCTTTATGCAAGTCTTTGTTCCCTGAAATAAAGTTGAGATGGAATGCAGCCTGAAACAGCAGCTGGCTCCATGCTGGGAGATAGTCTGAACACAGTAGCAGAAAGCCCAGAATGGGTGCTTATCAGTTCCAGAACATAAATTAAACTACTTATCCACTTGTTGTTTCTTAGCGATAACCCTTTCATTTGGGGGAAAATTCTTATCTGAATAAGCAAAATTCCAACTGACAATTCAGGCATAACTTTCCTCCCTATATATTTGTCTCTACATCTGATCAGCTCAGTGGCACAAATGGCCAGTGCATCTCACTGTTAACCAGAAGGTTGGTGATTCAAGACCACCCAAGGACAACTGTGGGCAGGATTGGTCTTGTCTGCTAAATCCACCAGAGCCTGTCTTCACATGCAGGGGATACCACTAGTGCACTGAGCGTTTGAGACCCATCAACTACCCTCACTTGGTTTAGCTAGCTATTCAAAGCCATTTCCCAGGTTGTGGCTGCTGTCAGATGCTGACAGCTTCTAGGAGCCACAGATGAGTGCTGAGTGCAAGGTGTGGACCAAAGGACAACAAACTACCCCAGAAGGAGCAAGATGTGTTCCCCACAATACTGCCCCTCCTCTAACACCCCATGCATGCCTCTACAAATCTAGGATTCTATGTTTTTACCCTGTGCAAATAAAACACTCATTTAATTTTAGAACAAGTTTGGCCAAACATTTATGCTTACATTCTTCATTTATCTACAAAATAATATAGTCCTTCCCTGCTTGGAAAATAGAAGATCTGATAGCTATTGTGTGTTGCGGTCCCCTCCCTCTGTTGGCACACAAAAAGTGGCCAATTCTATGGTTGCACAATCAGAGGGTAACCCCCTCTGACATTTGCATTATGTTAAACAGGCACTGATATCGCTGAGGGCAAAGCTGGCTATTGGTACATAGAACATAATTAGAACATACTGCAGCAACCATCTTCTCCCATCTGGCAATATTTTGTTCATACTGCTGAGTGGAAATGTAAAAACATGTTAACTTAAGAGAGGCAAACTATGAAACATTTGGGTTCCTTCTGGCAACACAAACCTTTGGGGATAAAAACGAGACAGGGGATATTTAAAAGCATAATGGACAGAATAAGGCATATTCTCTTGATACAAGAATGAAGTCTACATTGCAGCATATGGCTGGGAGGCACAAACATTCCTCATGCCATCTTTGTTAAAGTGGGAAGAATCAAGTGTGCGTACAATAGGAGGTGATATTCAAGAGCTGCTGTTCACAGCAGACCTCTGCATGAACTTTGTTTTCTTGGCTGTGTATAGGCAAAACTTGTAAACCACCAACAGCCCAGTCCTACCCTTTCCATTCATAGAGGATAAGGCTGGCAGTGACGGTCTTGATGACGATCTTACCTTCAGTATAAGAAACAGTATGCCTCGACTGAGCTTCCTGTAGGCATCTTGTTGGTCACTGTGAGATCAGAATGCTGGACTAGACAGGCCTTGGTTCAGTCCAGCAGAGCTTTTCTTAAACCTCTAGAAGCAGATTTCATTCAATTGACTGGCACATATCTCACAGGTGAGTCTGCAGCTTTCTGTTGCAATCCATTGCACAATTACCCCAGACCCAAAGTACCGTATTTTTCGCTCTATAAGACGCACCAGACCACAAGACGCACCTAGTTTTTGGAGGAGGAAAACAAGAAAAAAAATATTCTGAATCTCAGAAGCCAGAACAGCAAGAGGGATCTCTGTGCAGTGAAAGCAGCAATCCCTCTTGCTGTTCTGGCTTCTGGGATAGCTGCGCAGCCTACATTCGTTCCATAAGACGCACACACATTTCCCCTTACTTTTTAGGAGGGAAAAAGTAAGTCTTATAGAGCAAAAAATACGGTAGATTGCATTGAATATAACAGGATTTGCTTCTGTGTAGATAGAATTGGGTTGCATAGACACAATCCTGTGCAGCCTGACACCGAAGGAAATCTTGTTGAAGTCAGTGGGATGTGCTCTTGAATAATCACTGTGAGTTCACGTGGCCCAAACATAGGATCTGGCTGCATGGCTGCAATCCTATATATGCTCTTATTTAGAAGTTAGCTGAACAAAGCGACTTTTTAATGAGTATAAATGCATAGGATCAGACTACAGGCGGTGACCATTTTGCATGGGGATTCCATTCCTGGCACCCATGCACATCAGTGGAATAGAATTAAATCTCTCTCTGTGTGTAGTCCCCCCCCCCCCGCCATTTAAACATATAGATAATTACGATAAAAATGTCACAGCACCAGCCCTTTCCTTAAAAGCAGTCAAGTCCCCAAAACCTGTTGGAAGAAGAAAGTCTTCACCTGCCTGAGGAAGAACAAAAGTATCTTCTTTGGTTGTTTTTATACCGCCCATCAACCAAGTCCTTTTGGAAAATCCCCGTTTGTTTCTGTCGCTCTGCAAAGGGAGAGAAAATGAGAGCTGCTTTTCTTAGAAGTGAAAGAACCTGTCTAGTCAATTTTGCCACTCCATTGATTTGTATAGGTCGAAGAGCAGCGGTTGTAATTAACAAGACAGAGCATTCTGGCTTTCCCCCTCTCCAGCAGTGAGGCTCCCCATTCCTTTTTCTAATTATCAAGCTGGATCTGGGCTAGGGCATAGCACTGTTGCTGTTGGTTATCGGGGAAACAGTCCTGTTGCTCAAAACATATAGTTGTTTGCACAATCCTGATATCTTTCAGCCTGAGATGATGCAATCCTTTTCACTCTCCTCTGCAGACTGACTTTTGTCTCCAATTTGAGACCTCATGCTAAGATTTGCAATCCAGAATTCCTCTTGACCGCTTATTCTTTAATCCAGTTGTGAGCTATTGTGCCTTAATAAGCAGGGATAAAAAATATAGCACAAAGTGCACCCCACTGTGCTCATTGTTACTTGTAAGTGTGATTAGGATTGCATTCCTAGAAACTCAACATGCATTATTGCTTCATCATAGAGAGTTAACTGTTTCCATTTAATATGCAGTAACTGGATGTTTTCTTGTTTTAAATAAAAGCAACATTAAACCTTTGATTTATTTTACATGCAAATTTATTGTTTTATACAAAACTAAAATAAAGAAAAACATAACAATCGCCACTCTTGACATACAACTACACTCTTGACATTCGATGCTTGTAAGAATACCTTCTCTGGTACAAGACTGTCATCTAGTGAATGGTTTGCATGAGAAACACTCAGCTGAATAGTTCATTTGATGCTGACTTTTGCTAGGGTTGTAGGGGAGACATCTTTCAAGATGGCTTGTATGCATAGGCTGCATATAAAAATTCAAGTACTTTTTGTCATTCAAGATAAAAGGTGTGTGAATTTTGGGCAGACATATTGGGACTTGACAGAAATTAGTTATATCTGAAATATTCTCTGAAAAGCTTGCTGCAGGATATTTTCGAGTTGCAGGAATACAGTCAAATATTTGCTGCTCTATACCAATATGTAAAGGGACGCGGGTGGTGCTGTGGGTAAAACCTCAGTGCCTAGGACTTGCCAATCGTATGGTCGGCGAATCGAATCCCCGCGGCGGGGTGAGCTCCCGTCGTTCGGTCCCAGCTCCTGCCCACCTAGCAGTTCGAAAGCACCCTTAAAGTGCAAGTAGATAAATAGGTACAGCTTTATAGCGGGAAGGTAAAAGGCGTTTCTGTGTGCTGCGCTGGTGCTGGCTCGCCAGAGCAGCTTCGTCATGCTGGCCAGGTGACCCGGAAGTGTCTTCGGATGGCGCTGGCTCACGGCCTCTAGAGTGAGATGAGCGCACAACCCTAGAGTCTGTCAAGATTGGCCCGTACGGGCAGGGGTACCTTTACCTTTACCTTTACCAATATGTAAAGGGACGCAGGTGGCGCTGTGGGTTAAACCACAGAGCCTAGGACTTGCCAATCAGAAGGTCAGCGGTTCGAATCCCCGCGACGGGGTGAGCTCCCGTTGCTCGGTCCCTGCTCCTGCCAACCTAGCAGTTTGAATGCACGTCAAAGTGCAAGTAGATAAATAGGTACCGCTCTGGCGGGAAGGTAAACGGCGTTTCCGTGCGCTGCTCTGGTTCGCTAGAAGCGGCTTAGTCATGCTGGCCACATGACCCGGAAGCTGTACGCCGGCTCCCTCAGATAATAAAGCAAGATGATCACTGCAACCCCAGAGTTGGCCACGACTGGACCCAATGGTCAGGGGTCCCTTTACCTTACCACAGTGATGACTTCTAGGCCCACCTGCCAGAAGTAAAAGCTCGGTCAATCTGACAGCAGTTGAAATCTCATTTCCAAAGATAGGCAAGCTCTTGGGCCTCACCTCAGGCTGGCTCAATAATTATCTGATTCTCTTTCCCCCCATGGGGGTAACTGGGTACTGGCCAAGCCATGGGGCTCAGAAAAATTATCCACCCACTTACACACACATGAAGGTGGCAGATGGTTGGTGGAAAAACAGTAAGTGAGCGGCAAGGAAGCGTCTCCAGCCCCCTCAATATTTATGGGCAGGGACTGATCCCCCCAATATTGAAGGGGTCCCATCCCCCCTGCCAAAGGGTGAGCGCTGGCATGCCGGGAGAGAGCGGGATGCACAGATGGCGAATATCACCCTCCACATTCCCCACCCCCCACCACTGATGGGCTAGTGCTCTTGTGCCAGGCGGGGCTGGGTGTGGAGGGCGATCTTTACTTTCTGTGCTCTCCAGCCCCTGCTGTCAGCAGGGTGCAATGGGGATCTCTGCAGGAGCACCTGATTTGTGCCACCACCCTGTTGCCCCTGTCCCAGGGTGAGAGACTGGGAGAAGAAAGGAAAGCTCCCAGGTGAAAGCTTGGAGGGTCCACTACTTTCTGTATTAAGAGCTTTAATAGAAGCTTTAATAGAATTTTATTAGAAAGAAAAACAAAAATTGCCCCCCAACATCAACAGAAGTAATTTTTGCTAGTGCCTATCCTCTGAAACACACTTCCTTCTCTCTTCCCTTCTTTTGTAATTGGCGCATTGGCATGAGCAGAGGCATAAGGTGTAAGACTCTTTTATTATTTCTACTTCCCATTCCTCTGCGGTTCCATCACGCTGATTGGTAGAATGCTGGGACAACAGTGGCCACTGGCCTGTGAGAGACGTTCTCCCAAGAGCCACTGCAATTGCATTGTTACAGAAGAGTGTGGGAGGAACTGGTTTCTCAGCAAGGCACTTGGGGATGTATCTGCACTCAGCTTTGACCATAAGGTGGCATAAATAGTACTAAAAAGTTTCAAGCATATGAGAAAAAGTGTAGATCATCAACCCCTGTCTATTTTCAAGTTGTTTTCTGTGTGGGAGCATGGAATATCAAACACTTATGACACGTAAATCTTATTACATAAAAAGGCAAACATTTCAAATCTAAATAAGGACTTAATGGTGCTTCACAGCCAGTAAAGTCCAAACTGAATCTTTATTTAGAAATTAAAGTCCTCATCCATAATCAAGTTAGAACAAAACACTTGAATCTAGCAAATTAGTGAAATCAAAGTATGTTGGATTTCATCAGGCTTGGATATGGTTTCCCATGTACATTTAGAGTCATATTACTAAAGATCATTTACTGAAGCTTATTATTCTCCTATTCTGGGCAATTAAATAAAAGTTAATTACAGTGAAATTAAAATTTGTACATAAGACGATTAAAGCGATACCAAATCCTATTATTATCTAGATGTCTTTTCCGTTTTGCTTCAGCTGTTCTTTCATGTACTTGTTATTTGTAATCATTCTTTGGCCCCCATCCGAACTTCCTTTCAATTATTTTCTTCTTCTCTTCCAGCCTCTTCATCATTCCCCGAAGCTCCCTAGCTGTTCTAAGCCGTTGCCTCTTTCCTGACACATCTGCTGTCATTAGCCTTCCTTCCAGAGAGCGATACAGCCCTTTTTAGTTTTGGAGGAGGGTGGGGTGTGGGGAGCACATAAATAGAACTGCAGCAGATTCAAACGCACACACACACTCACACACAGAGAATTAAGAGGGGAGGTTGAAGCACGACTTTGCTCCTGCTGCTGACTGAATAGCTGAAATAAGATTCGGTGGCAATCGGATTCAGGATAGGCAAGAGCTAACAGGTGCTTGCATCTTCTGACAAAACGACAGAAATGACAGTCGGTTTTCTTCTTTCACCATAATAGGTGCTCAAGGCTTTCATTTATGATCATTGGCTCCCAGGATCTGCGTACACTCTGCTTTGGTCACCTCATCAAAACTCTTTCCTCACAGTGAAGGTTTTGGCCAATTTTTCTGCCTGTGTAATAGTTAAGTGTTATCTGAGTTTGGGTGATTATTTTAGTTTTTGAAATAGGCCCAAATACTTCTCCAGCCAGGGTTGAATGAAGGCGTCTTGACACTCAGTGTGGGGCATCGTTACTTAGGACGCATATGCAGTGTCATTATGTACGACACATACGGCGTATGTAGCAATGCCGCACATGCGCTGTACATAGCAGTTTTGCTCCAGCACCATATGGGCGGATAAATCCCACGATTGGAATGTAATAATGGGGGGATACAATCTATTTCGGAGAAACAGACCAGACAAGAAAGGAGGAGGAGTGGCGTTATATGTGAGGGATGTGTATACCTGTGAAGAGATCCAAGATTTAGAACCTCAAAACCAAAGTGAGAGCATATGGGTCAAAATTAAGGGAGAGAAGAATAACAGAGACCTCATTGTGGGAGTTTACTATAGATCCCCAAGCCAAACGGAGGACATAGATGATGCCTTCCTGGAACAGATGGCCAAGCATGCAAAAGGAAGGGAGATAGTAGTAATGGGGGACTTCAATTACCCGGATATTTGTTGGATGTCAAACTCAGCCAAGAGCATAAGGTCAAACAGATTCCTCACTGGCCTTGCAGACAACTTCATTGTCCAGAAAGTGGGAGAAGCAACAAGAGGAACAGCCATTTTAGATCTGGTCCTAACCAATGTTGATGAGCTGGTTAGTGGGGTAGAAGTGGAAGGATCATTAGGCGCGAGTGATCATGCTCTTCTGAAGTTTACTATACAGCGGAAAGGAGCAGCCAAGCATACTAGGACTTAATTTCTTGACTTTAAGAAAGCCGACTTCATAAAACTTAGGGAAGTGCTGGGTGAGATCCCATGGACAGTAATACTAAAAGGAAAGGGAGTTCATGATGGCTGGGAGTTTGTTAAGAGGGAGATAATAAAAGCACAACGTCAGGCAATACCAATGAGACGGAAACATGGAAGGTGCCTAAAGAAGCCAGGATGGCTATCTAAAGAACTATTAACTGAGTTAAGATTAAAAAAGGATGTGTACAAAAAATGGAAAAGGGGGGAAACCACCAAAGAGGAATTCAAACAAATAGCCAGCACGTGTAGACACAAAGTCAGAAAAGCTAAAGCACAGAATGAACTCAGGCTTGCTAGAGAGGTTAAAAGCAACAAAAAAGGCTTTTATGGGTATGTTCGTAGCAAAAGGAAGAACAAAGAAACAGTGGGGTCACTCAGAGGAGAAGAAGGTGAAATACAAACAGAGGACACAGAAAGGGCTGAACTCCTCAATGCCTTCTTTGCCTCAGTCTTCTCCGATAAAGAAAACAATGCCCAACCTGAGGAATTTGGAGCAAATGATTCAGCAAAGGAAACACAGCCCAGAATAACTAAGGAGATAGTACAAGAATACTTGGCTAGTTTAGATGTATTCAAGTCTCCAGGGCCAGATGAACTGCATCCAAGAGTATTAAAAGAACTGGCAGATGTGATCTCAGAACCACTGGCAGTCATCTTTGAGAATTCCTGGAGAACAGGCGAAGTCCCGGCAGACTGGAGGAGGGCAAATGTTGTCCCTATTTTCAAAAAGGGGGAAAAAGAGGACCCAAATAATTACCGCCCAGTCAGTCTGACATCAATACCAGGGAAGATTCTGGAGCAGATCATTAAGAAAACAGTCTGTGAGCACCTAGAAAGGAATGCTGTGATCACCAATAGTCAGCATGGATTTCTGAAAAATAAGTCATGTCAGACTAACCTGATCTCGTTTTTTGACAGAATTACAAGCCTGGTAGATGAAGGGAACTCAGTGGATATAGCCTACCTTGATTTCAGTAAGGCATTTGACAAGGTGCCCCATGATATTCTTGTAAAGAAGCTGGTAAAATGCGGTCTTGACTATGCTACCACTCAGTGGATTTGTAACTGGCTGACTGACCGAACCCAAAGGGTGCTCATCAATGGTTCCTCTTCATCCTGGAGAAGAGTGACTAGTGGGGTGCCACAGGGTTCTGTCTTGGGCCCGGTCTTATTCAACATCTTTATCAACGACTTGGATGATGGACTCAAGGGCATCCTGATCAAATTTGCAGATGACACCAAACTGGGAGGGGTGGCTAACACCCCAGAGGACAGGATCACACTTCAAAACAACCTTGACAGATTAGAAAACTGGGCCAAAACAAACAAGATGAATTTTAACAGGGAGAAATGTAAAGTATTGCACTTGGGCAAAAAAAATGAGAGGCACAAATACAAGATGGGTGACACCTGGCTTGAGAGCAGTACATGTGAAAAGGATCTAGGAGTCTTGGTTGACCACAAACTTGACATGAGCCAACAGTGTGACGCGGCAGCTAAAAAAGCCAATGCAATTCTGGGCTGCATCAATAGGAGTATAGCATCTAGATCAAGGGAAGTAATAGTGCCACTGTATTCTGCTCTGGTCAGACCTCACCTGGAGTACTGTGTCCAGTTCTGGGCACCACAATTCAAGAAGGACACTGACAAACTGGAACGTGTCCAGAGGAGGGCAACCAAAATGGTCAAAGGCCTGGAAACGATGCCTTATGAGGAACGGCTAAGGGAGCTGGGCATGTTTAGCCTGGAGAAGAGGAGGTTAAGGGGTGATATGATAGCCATGTTCAAATATATAAAAGGATGTCACATAGAGGAGGGAGAAAGGTTGTTTTCTGCTGCTCCAGAGAAGCGGACACGGAGCAATGGATCCAAACTACAAGAAAGAAGATTCCACCTAAACATTAGGAAGAACTTCCTGACAGTAAGAGCTGTTCGACAGTGGAATTTGCTGCCAAGGAGTGTGGTGGAGTCTCCTCTTTTGGAGGTCTTTAAGCAGAGGCTTGACAACCATATGTCAGGAGTGCTCTGATGGTGTTTCCTGCTTGGCAGGGGGTTGGACTCGATGGCCCTTGTGGTCTCTTCCAGCTCTATGATTCTATGATTCTAGGATCCTCTGCTCGCAGCTGCAGCCATGAACAGAGGATCCTCCACATGCAGCTGTGGCAGCGTGATGGCTGCTCACGCCACTGTGAGCCCCCGCGGGGTGCCTTCTTGTCACCCCCCAGACATGGCACCCGGGGCACACTGCCCCCTGCCCCCCATTGCCACGCCACTTTCTCCAGCCCCCCACCTCTATTTGTTATACATGCAATTTGCAATTGTGTCAGTCCCAAAAGAATTTACATCTGCCAGGTGTTCATAATTTTTGCGAACAGGACAGTATCAGAAAGATTTTTCAGTGCTTCTCAACTGACTCATGTTCAGACAGCCATTTTATACATACAGTGGTGCCTCGCAAGACGAAATTAATCCATTCCGTGAGTCTCTTCGTCTAGCGGTTTTTTTGTCTTGCGAAGCAACCCTATTAGCGGCTTAGCGCTATTAGCAGTTTAGCGGCTATTAAAGGCTTAGCGGCTATTAAAGGCTTAGCGGCTAAAAGGCTATTAGCGGCTTAGCGGCTTAGAAAAAGGGGGGGGAGGAAGGGGAAAAAATCGCAAGACTCACAAGACATTTTTTGTTTTGCGAAGCAAGCCCATAGGGAAATTCGTCTTGCGAAGCGCATCAAAAAACGGAAAACCCTTTCGTCTAGCGGGATTTTCGTCTTGCGAGGCATTCGTCTTGCGGGGCACCACTGTAATTAAATGAATCAGATAGCACTTTTTAATAGACCTTGATGGTGCTGATTGAGCTGGCCGTAAGAAGCTGATTACCATGTGATAACTAGTTAACACCCCATAAAGAACTGAACCTTGACTTTGAGTACATTCAGAATGGTGCTTTCTCACTGGGTGGTATCCAATGGTGTCAGCCGACTGGCAGAAGGCACCTGTCAGTGAAACAAGGAAGGAGGGCATTTTCAGCAATTCCTGCCCTTCTACAGCCCCAGATGGTCTCCAAACCCTCTGAAGTAGTTGTGGGGAGGGACCTGGGACTGTTTCACTGATGGGTGCCTTCTGTTAGCAGAGCAACACTGTTGGAAACCATACGGGTGCATTTTATATTGTAATATCCTCTTGAATATGGCAGCTAAACATCATCATCACCACCACCACCACCACCTAGTCTTGTCTAAGTGAACACATGGTTTCTACCCATTCTGGGCCCTGGTTGTAATAACTTAAAAATAAAATAAAATAAAATAAAATAAAATACCCTTCCACTTAACACCAATTGGGTGAGGCATGCAGTGGGTGGGGATTTTGGCCTTCAGGACATACTTATGTGTATTGTACAAACATCTGGTTGGCCACTGTTGAAAAAGTATGATGGACATTTGGTCTGATGCAACTGGGATATTATTGTGTTCTTATAAGATCAGTGGTTGAAAATCTGCTTTGCACACAGAAAGACACAGGTTCATTCCTCAGCATTTCTGCCAGGTATCCTTGGGAATGTTTCTAATAGCTGTTGCAGTCAGTGTAAACAGTCCTGAACCAGATGGGTGGATGTTCTAACTTAAAATAAGGCAAGTTCCTATGACTGCTTGTTAAAAGGTGGGTATTTATTTATTCCTCTTTTCCATCTAAAAGAAGTTATAAGTGCCTGCTAACTCCTAACATTATTGGTCTAAGATGTTGCAAGTTAGGCAAGTACCTATAACATTATATAGATGTTTACTGGAATTTCTTGCCTGCTTCATACTGAAGGTTTAGGGCAATTTGCTATGTACTTCAAACAAAGGGGCACAGAATACAACCGAAACAACTGTAAAGTATGAAACTATGAAAGTTCAAGTTCTGCCCCCACAAAATCTTCTGGCATCACCATTAGGGAATTATACGGCCCACTCTTCACTGCTGGCATGTGATGACTCACTCGTTCTGCTACAGGAACATTCTTGAAGAGCTAACGCTTGAGAAACTCTTCAAGTGCTAATTCTGTCATGATAATCATAGTGTTCACTAATCAGGAGCACTCAAGGAATGTAATGAATTCTGTGATTCCATTATTACGTTGTGCTATCTAGGATACTCCAGCCAAGATCTTAACAGTATCTTCTTAATCAGTCCTGTGAACCTGCACATTTTTGAGGATTTGGCAATAAAAGGGTTATGCGTGATTTGTGCAGTCTCTTTCCTTGCTTCATTTCCTTCTTTACACACACACACACACACACACACACACACACACACACACGACACAGAGACAGATATCAATTCACCAACTTTTCTTAGAAGATAAGGCAAAGGCAGAAAGAGAAAGGGATAATACACGTGTCTTTAAAAGTTGGTTGATGTGCTTGGAATAGGCTGTAGCAACAGAATGCTCTGATGAAGGTATATAATTATGTTTTATTCTGCCTGAACTTAGTATGATTTTATGCAGAAGAAAAGAATACGGTGACTGCTAACAGAATAACTTTACTGCTGTTTCTCCTCCATTTTGCCCTGACTCTTCATAAACAAAAGGTCACCTTCATCTCTTAGCTTATCTTCAAGATTCATGTTCCTGAGTCATTGTAATTTGTTTGTGACTGAGCCCCCAAATGCATTGGCTCTGGAGAGAGAAATGATTCAAAAGTCCTTGAGTAGCACTTACTGAAGGAACAGTGTGCGCTGCTGATTCTTGAAGACATATGCAAGAAATTTTCACAAAAATTAACTTGATTCTTGATGTACCACAAAGGCAGCATCAACAATGAGTATTTGAAGTGCCATTTTTAGACAGTTTGCGCACCAGTTGATAGGAAAGTTAGAGTCTGTAGTCAACAGTAGATTCCAGATGAATTAGGACCAATTATGTCATCAGTGAGGGACGCGGGTGGCGCTGTGGGTTAAACCACAGAGCCTAGGACTTGCCGATCAGAAGGTTGGCGGTTCGAATCCCCACAACGGGGTGAGCTCCCATTGCTCGGTCCCTGCTCCTGCCCACCTAGCAATTCGAAAGCACGTCAAAGTGCAAGTAGATAAATAGGTACCGCTCCGGCGGGAAGGTAAACGGCGTTTCCATGCACTGCTCTGGTTCGCCAGAAGCGGCTTAGTCATGCTGGCCACATGACCCGGAAGCTGTCTGCGGACAAACACTGGCTCCTCGGCCTATAGAGCGAGATGAGCGAGTCGGTCTCGACTGGACCTAATGGTCAGGGGTCCCTTTACCTTTACCTTTTATGTTATCAGTGACAGGTCAGGGAGATCAGCAAACATTGTGATTTGGGGTGGTGAATACGAGTGCTCTGCCCCCCCCCAATCCCTTCCATTTCCCCTCAAACCATTCTCTATCAATAAGAAAAGAAAATGCATTTGAAAATTATACAAAGGGAGAGACTATTTCAGTGAAATTCTTGGGAGGAGGAGTGAAAGACTTACTTTCTACTTACCTTGTTTAGCGTAGGCTAAGTGGGATACATGTTCATTCTGCAAATTGTCTCTCCATTCTGCAGCCCATCTAGATGCCAAACCACCTGAAAACCTCATAGCATGCTTGGCTAGGGTTTATTGTAACCATGGGGAAATGGAGGGGTTGCCGGTATCATGAACCTAACAGCTGTTCACTTTTTAAAGTGACCTTTTTACACTTAAATAAATCAATGCAGTGTTGTAATAGAAGCAATTTCAGCATTCGGAACCCACAATCTCAGGCATTCATGAGACAGACTTCCTGGCTTCCCATACTTCTGTTAAAGCCCTGGATTGGTGGAAAGAATGTGAATGCATTGTAAAGAGGCACATGCGAAACTGTGGCAATCGAAAGAACTTGGTTCTTTCATCTGGGACTTCAGCATTTGTACTGGCTGATAGTGAGATGTAATGCACAAAAGTGATTTCATTATGGTAGTAGTTGCGGAGGTGGTTAAGCCTCTCAGTGATTGGCTCAGCTTTCTCTCTGTCACAGAGGGGCTGTTCAATCACAAGGACTTCTGGTGCTATTAAATGAGTTGCTTTAGAGTGAAGGATTGCTGGTTGCCATCAACTCAGTTGCTGTGATCCTGCGCAAATGCTGCTAAAGTGTAAGATAATAGGGAGAAGAAACAGGGACATTTGAGAGGAAAGTAAAAAGAAGTAAGGAATAGTAGGATAAAAAATGGCTAGAGAGGAGAGCAACTGAGCGAGGAATGCTGAAGTTCTCCTATGGATTTGACATCACCTGCCAAATCTTTGATTGCAGGCTTCTGGGTTTTTATGTGGGGTGTGATGATGAAGAGGGTGGGATAAAAATGCCCATGTCATTCTGTCAGAAGTGTGCATGCACACGAAAGCTCATACCAAGAACTAACTTAGTTGGTCTTTAAGGTGCTACTGGAAGGATTTTTTTTATTTTGACCATGTCATTCTGGTTTATCATCATGTCTGGTAATTATCTACTAGTGTACTACTTTGGATGTGCCATGCTAAATGACTTTATTTTTTAGTTAAAAGAGAAACCTTGCACATTAAATTTTAACATCCTCAGCCTATTGGCACATTTGCATCACTAATGGTATGCCCAGAAGGCTGCATAAACTTCAATCTTTGTTTGAATATCTATCTATCTATCTATCTATCTATCTATCTATCTATCTATCTGTCTATATCTATCTATCTATCTATCTATCTATCTATCTATCTATCTATCATCATCTATCATCTATCATCTATCATCTATCTATCTATCTATCTCTCTATCTCTTTTTAAAAATAAATAAATAAATGTATTACTTGATCTGTTATGCATTCTGGGCGCTGTTGCTTCAACCCTGAAGCCCTTAACCAATTTGCAAGTATTCCCACTGAAAGTTTGTAGGTGTTGGTGTTTCAGGCTGATTCACAATCTGTAAGGTTAAGCAAGCTCTGTGCAGGACAGGCTCCCCCGCCCCCCCCACCCTGCTTTCACTGCAGAAAACATATTCAGCAAATACACAGGGAAAAGAGGAATGTGCTGTCAAGGGGGTTGGGGGGGCAGGGCAGGCAGACAATTCAATTATTTGCTTTTGTCACTAGGCAACCTACAAGCAAGGCTTTGTTGTCCCAGTGGAATTATGAAAGATTGGGGGTGGAGAGAGACAGAATTCAGCAGCAAAGATCAACTGGCATTTCCATGACAGTGTTATTTCCAAACATTCTCATACTTTGAGCTGAAAGATTACATTTATTTGGCATCTTTGAAAATAGCAGGTACCTTTCCCAACAACTGATGTGTTTTAAATATCAATCAAGCCTATATCTACACATGGATTTATTTTAGCTGAGTCAGTAATCTAGCCTGGAAGTGAAAAGGCAGATTGTGTTGTTGTTGTAACAGTTCTGAGGGGAGGGAGTCAGGCTGCTCTTTAGCCGAACTCCTATATATTTAAAGCAGGAGGCTGAAAGCCAACAATATTGCATTTTGCATTTCAAAGTGTATTTAAAGCCTAAGTAGTAGAGAAAACAATGGAAAATAAGCCAGTGTACTGCTGTGTGTGTG
The DNA here is from genome assembly GCF_965112155.1 of Podarcis liolepis. Classification (NCBI taxonomy): domain Eukaryota; kingdom Metazoa; phylum Chordata; class Lepidosauria; order Squamata; family Lacertidae; genus Podarcis; species Podarcis liolepis. The sequence continues at coordinate 43,134,123 of NC_139564.1, read as the reverse complement.
TGTGTGTGTGTGTTTCAGAAACTTTGCAATATTACAGTTCATTACTGTAGAATGAAAAGGGTTAAAGAAAAGTCAGTTAACACATAAGCTTATCTTATCCCAGTGTTTCCCAACCTTTTTTGGGCAAAGGCACACTTGTTTCATGAAAAAAATCTCGAGGCACACCACCATGCCAGATGGGGAAAGGTCACTTTTTACTTATGTAAAAAAAAATTAAAAAATAGTAACAGCATAGAAGGTAATGGTTAGGCTAGCATCCCTCTTCCAAATATGCTAGGTTTTTATTTGCAGGGACTGTTCTACATGGGAAAGTATTCAGCACTGTCATTCTCCCATCTGCCATCTGAATTGGTACTATTCTGGGTCAACTTACTCTGCTGCATGTGTAGATGAAAATGGCACCAAGTGTGGGGGAGGGGGCAGAACAGGTTTCAGATACAGGATATTAAGCATACACGTACTTCAGATTGAACTGGTTGCTTGCTTTGCAAGTTTTCATTTCCCAAATGACTGCCTTGGCAAGCGCAATACCTACCAGGCTCAACGCCGGTCTCGCGCTGCCGCTTCCTGCGCTCTCAAGGACCCGGGAGGAGGAAGGCGTGAAGGGAATCCCGAAGGCGCGAAAACCTCGCGCATGCGCAGGCCTTCCGCCTGCGACAGCCCAGTAGGCCGGCCGAAGCGAGCGGCGATGGGATGAGGGAGCTCGCTCGCTCGCCGCCCCGCGTGTGCCTATGTGGGGCACGTTACAGCCCCGTGACGTCAGTGCCACGCAGGCAGCCAGGCAGGCAGACGGCGAGAGCCCCGCGCTGGGCGGCCTCTCCTTGCCGCCCCGCCTCTCGCCGCCCTACTCGCCCGCCTCCCTCCCACGGCACACCAGGCAACGTCTCGCGGCACACTAGTGTGCTGCGGAACACCGGTTGGGAAACACTGTCTTATCCTATGCAAGCACATATCTGTAGCTTGTGGAAGAGAGGGGTTTTGATTTCTTAATACAGTGGTACCTCGGGTTAAGAACTTAATTTGTTCTGGAGGTCTGTTCTTAACCTGAAACTGTTCTTAACCTGAGGTACCACTTTAGCTAATGGGACCTCCCGCTACCGCCGTGCCGCCACCGTTGCAATTTCTGTTCTCATCCTGAAGCAAAGTTTTTAACCCAAGGTACTATTTCTGGGTTAGCAGAGTCTGTAAGCTGAAGCGCCTGTAAGCTGAAGCGCCTGTAACCCGAGGTACCACTGTATAGGGGAAAGCTTTTTTCTCTGGCTTCTGACAGACAGTAGTTTACTAGTGTTAGGACTGCCCTGTGGATGGTTCTCAATGTACTTAAGTATGTGGTAGCAACTCGGCTCCAGCTGTTCCTGGATGATATGGATAATTTCACTCTCTTTCAACCTGGCTCATTATAGGATGGAGACAGCTTTTGTTTCCTTGCTGGATGATCTACATCAGGAGCTGGAGAGGGGAAACAAGGCCCTATTCATTCTGCTGGACCACTCTACAGCTTTTGATGCCACCAGCCAGGGTATGTTTCTAGACCAGCTGGTTGGAATAGGCCTTGGAGCCCTATTTTACAATGGTCCCAATCCTTCTTAGAGAGGCAGTTCGAGAAAGCAGTGCTGAGGGACTACTTTTGGCCATTGGATTATGGTCTCGCTCAGGGTCTTATCTCATCTCCACAGTTATGAAACCACTGGAAGACATATTTGGGGGGTTGCCAATGGGAAAAAAAATACATGGCATAGTCTCAAAGCACTACTACGTGTATAAGATAGAGCTTTCACAAACGATAGAAGTCCTTGTGGAACAATAAAACTGCCAACATATATTGATGAATGACAATATGAGACAAATGCTGCCTTAAAAGAAAAAACTTGCACTTCTGGAAACACAACAAACATTTGTTTCACAAGGACTACCATTATTCTAATAATAATAAATTTGTGTGTGTGTGTGTGTGTGTGTGTGTATGTTTGTTTCTGCCCATTTTTTTTGCTTCTTCTGTTGTTTCATGGTTTTCAAATTATTTTCATTGTTCTTATATTGCAATTTTAATGGCAGAAATATCAACTAAGTTATAGAGTGGTGGATGCATTTATTTATTTATCCATCTATTTATTTTTACATATTTACTCCAATCCTGAACTTCATATCTGACACTGTTACAGAGGTACAATGACTTAAAACTGATTGGCTGTTAGCTCAGTTGGCTAAAGCATGGTGTTGATAACACTGAGGTTGCAGGCTTTATCCCTGTATAGAACAGCTTCATTGCAGGGGGTTGGTCTAGATGATCCTCAGTGTCCCTTCCAACTCTACAGTTCTATGATTCCATGAATCTAAACATCAGGAAGAACTTTCTGACATTAAGAAGTGTTCAACAGCAGACCGGATCCCCAGGAAGGTTGTGGACTCTCCTTCACTGGAAGTTTTTAAGCAGAGGTTGGACAGCCGTCTGTCATGGATGCTTTAGCTGAGATTCCTGCATTGCAGGGGGTTGGACTAGATGACCCTCAGGGTCCCTTCCAACCATACAATTCCACGATTCTATGGTCCTTGGTCCCACCTGGTATGTGCATGTCATGTTCCTTCTGTGTCTATTTCTAACCTGATGCCAAAGTGCCAGCACATGTGCCAAGGCACCTATACTGTGCTGCAATGCTAAACACATTGATGGATGCTGCAGATCAGAGTAGCATTTCTTCAGTTTCTAACAAACTGAGCAGACTCCATAATTCACTGTACTTTGCTGTCTTAGAATTACTCCTGACACTTTTTGTGTTAGGCACCAGATGTGGTAGGAGTTGTACAATCTGTCAGCATCAATCTGTCCTAAATCAAAATGATAATTGACATTATTTGCAAAGGAAGAGTCTGACTGACATTCATTATTGCATCTGACAATACAGATGGCACACCACACTATCTACTCACAATAGCTAGCTTCTTGAATTGAAGATAAATGAGCAAGTGCCAGTGGAAAGATGGATTTATGTGTATGGGTGCTGTTGAGATCTTAGTGTAACAATGCTCCTAGGAGACAGGAAAAAATGTGAGGAGGAAAGTAACACGAATTGCTGGGACTAAGCAAATCACATTGCCAGTTTACCATAGCTCTTGACTTTCAACTACAACAGTCATATAGAAACTGTAATTGTTGATTATCGGATCTTATCTGAATTAAAAGTTTAATTTCCAAGGTTTTGTGATTATTAAGAGCATGTTTCTCATTCAAAATAGGTTTTTTGTAGTCCAATCCTAAATATATTTACACAGAAATAGAGTCCTCTGATTTCATGTTAAGGACTGCATCCTAAACGGTATCAAATCATTACCAAGATGGCACTAATAACATGGTAGAAAATGTTTGGTTTGAAATAACACAGCAGTGAGAGTATGAGGATGAAAAAGAAATGTTTCTCAAAATATTTGTTTAGTCAGAATCCACACAAAGAAATAACAGTTATAAAAAGTGAGTTTACAAAGATAGAACAGCCAATTTCTGCAGTGTTTCTACGATTCAGAGACCTGCAGCTGGGTATCTCCATGTAATCCTAGACTTGGAAGAGACCAGAGTGTTACCTAGTTCCCCACTGTCTCCAAACCCAGAAATGGGGAGGGTTGATGGCTTAGCGGTAGGGCACTTGCTTTACATGTAGAAGGTTCCAAGTTCAATCCTGGGCATACCTACTTAAATGGGCCAACTAATTGATTATAAGAATATATACATATGCCTGAGGCCTTGGAGAGTGTCAGGGACCGTGCTGAGGAAGGCTGCACTGAGGAAGAATGGTGGGAGCCACCCCCTCCTCCGGATCCTGATTCTGAATCTTCCCAGGAGCAGGAGGACAGTGTAGATTCAGAAGAGTGGTTTGCAGAGGAGCATAGTTCAGAAAGCAGAAGCTGGGAAATACAGGATGGGGAACAGCTAGGAGAAGATGCACTGGGAGAGAGAGGGTTAACAGATTCACAGTCTCTGGATAGTATCCACACACACACCCTTCCCCAAGGTCATGGAGAGCTCAGAAAATACCAGAACAGAAAGCTCAGAGGTTACAAACTCAGATTACAAGATGTAGGAGTGACAGATTAATTGAGACAGAAGGGGGTATAACCCTTAACTGGGGTCATTGCCATTCTGGGTAGAAGCTTTCTTCTGTTCTTCGCTGTGTTTATTAAAGAAATTAACTGGTAAGAATTCCTTTGATCTGCTCATTTATGGCCACGGGGGAGGAAGCAGATTCTCCAACGCCTGACAGAGGGTAACAGCCAGGTAAACCAGACAATACCACACACAATGGGCCAGTGGTCTAACTCTGTCAGAGCTGAGTCAGTACGTTCAAGTTCCCCGGATGTGGGAGAGAACTTCAGGGTAGAAGAAGAGGATGCTTTGCCTGAGGGGGAGGGAGCTGGAGAAGCTAGCAAAGAAAGGGCAGTGTCGTTAGGCGTAGAGGAACAGGAAGAGGCAGCAAGCAAGCCAGGAGCTCCACAGGGATAGCAAGGGTTAAGTTATGGATCAGAAACTGGCGAGAGATTTATGACTGCTCCTGCGAGGTGCCTGTACAAGAGGAAACTTGAAAGGCGGGGTGATGAATTCCCGCATTTTATTAGGTGTTGGTGGCATAAGCAGAGGCCTCTGAACTGAGTGACTCTGATGACTGATAATCAACTCTTGATAACCAATGTAAACATTGTAAATAAAGACCATTAAAACGTCAGAAGTCTCCGGAGGTGATTGTTTGTGAAGAGAGGAATGTGCTGCCCTGACAAACTCTGTATAAGGAACTTCCTAGATTCACAGAAGTAGTTCTCCCCATAGTGTAACACGAGCTATAACCAGGTATATTGCAAGAAATACTTAGGAAACAATAGCTCCAACTCACACATGATGCTGGATCAGATGGGCCTTGGCCTGATCCAGCAGGACTCTACTGATGTTCTTAATTGAGCCCCGTCCACAAGTATGTAGAAGTTAATTTATGTGGTATGGAGGGGGATATCTTGCTGCTATTGCACATGGACATGCACTGTGTGTGGCTGGACACAAAATATGAATGCAATGAAGAACCTTTAGTAATATGTACTCATATGTACTCATATGTGGGGTTATGGATATGAATTAGCAATTCTTAGTTTGAAAATAGGGGTAGTACAGGTACACATGAGAAAGCTCCCCCCCATAATTTCAGGGGTAGGGGAACCATATGCCATGCACATGGCAGAGAGAGTTATCACTTCACTTGTCCCCCGCCCTCCGTTATTTGTGAAAATAGCAAACAAAATGCATTGTATTAAGGCATTTTGCATTTTGCTTCGCAAAATGGTGAAAATTGCACTAAAACTGCTGATAAATTTTCAGGAAAACTTAAAAAATAATAATCCAGATGTGGAAATGTGGAGACTGAATTTAAGTTTGAAAAAATGAGAAACTGACATTGACAGATTCCTTAATCCTTGCTGAGCAGACTGTGAAGGTCTTTGTGATGGAAGTTTCCTTCTAGAGGACTGATAAAACCCAGAAGACTGTGTCCTTAAGTACCCAGCACTCAGTCATAGAAAGCCTTGGACTGTGATGAAGAGACAGCTGCATAGTGTGAAATGTAGAAATTATGTGCTACCGCTGTTCCACTCCTTTCAACATGTTGGCAGTGGCGCCCTCCACAGCCAAAGCTTCTGAATGGCCTCGCTGAAAGCAAATCAAAGTGGTTTATCCTCAAGCCTATCAAGCTTAGAGGATGATTACTAAGTACTTTTGTTGCAGAAAGGCTGCAGCCAACTTACTAGAATATAACACAATACTTGATTTAACATTTTTTGCTTAGGATAGGACCAGTGCCAGATTTATGTATAGGTTAAGTAGGCTGAAGCCTAGGGCCTCTAAATCTAGGAGGCCTCGCCAGCCCTCCTGCTCCCCAGCGGGCAGTCTCCCCTCTCCCAAAATTGCAAACCCAAGACTTCATGCAAGGGCAGGGCAACTCAGGCCCACCAACTTTTAGACTCAGGGGAAGCCAGTGGGGCCCAATTTGAAGCAGTGGGGCGCAACTTGGTTTTTTCTTTTTTGGTAGGGCCCCAGTTCACAGCAGAAGTCTGCAAAATCTTATAGATATAAAGAAAATCCATCTAGAATGCCCTGGTGCAGGGGTCCCCTTAGGAGCGGTCCGCGGGGCCCAATTTGTCCCAGTTGCTCCAATTGCCTTAAGGTCAGCCCTGATGAGACTATGCAGGAGTTGGGCTGATAAGCCCTGCACCTTCTAGGTCCCTGGTGTCACCATTCAGAGTACAGACTCAAGGACTTATTATGGAAATACAGTGGTACCTCGGGTTACAGACGCTTCAGGTTACAGATGCTTCAGGTTACATACTCCGCTAATCCAGAAACAGTACCTCAGGTTAAGAATTTTGCTTCAGGATGAGAACAGAAATTGTGTAGCAGTGGTGCAGTGGCAGCGGGAGGCCCCATTAGCTAAAGTGGTACCTCAGGTTAAGAACAGTTTCAGGGGCACTTATTGGAAATCAGTTTAGTCACCTCACCCCCCCAAAACCCCAAGACAATGAGCCCAGCCACCTTTTATCCACAATCGCATAAGCACTACACTACAGCATGGCCATAAACTTGTATGTTCAACCGCTGAAATATACACCCAATATGTAGCAAGGGAGATGTATGTTACTGCTTTATGAATGAACACTGTGTCTTATGAATGGACTCTGTATTTTGTGAATTATCTAAGAGCCACCCATAGGGAGCTCTAGAATCTGGCAGCTAACCAATTGGGTACTACCAAACAGTGACCCCTATTGCTGAAAGTAGGTAACCAGCAGGGAATGCTTCAGCTCAGCCTTTGCACTGTTGACTAAACATCCCCTACTGTGCAGATAATGGAGAAAGCTCATAAATTGTATCCCTTCTGGCATGCTGGCCAACTCTATTACTCTGGTGTAAACCCTGGTGCCCCAGAAGCACAGAATAGCAGCAAATAAAATCCGCTCATACGTCAGCGACTGATAAGACTTGTCAACCATTTCTTCCAAAGTCTTCCTAAATTATAAAGCTCCAAAATACAGGCCAAAAGAGAACAGGTCTGGGAAGAGCGAGGCATACAATGGGCACCACCAGTGAAAAGGCTCTGCTCCATGTAACTCCTGCCTTGTCATTTGATAGAGTGCCCACTTGCCCTCCTTCTTGACATGGAATGCTCTCTATTGGAGTCTCCAGGTCCAGTACAAAGACCATAAGAAGGGAGAGCAGGGACCTTGAAGTTCCCAACAGCTGTTAATCAATCAATCAATCAAGCAAGCAAGCAAGCAAGCACACAGGTCACCTTTGTCACTGTCAGGGCGACTATGTCCTGGTCAGGCTTGCACCCAATCTTGTTTTTGTACAAACTTGTTTGTCCTCAGTAACCAAAATTATATTATCAACATATACAAGCAGAAAAGTTGTTTTCCTTCATTTGCAAGGAATCGTACAAAACAAAGTGGCACTAATAACGAAAAGTTCCAGGGTGGCAAGAGAGAAAAAAACTAAAAATGCTTTTGCAGTTCATCAAAACTATCCAGCAATATCAAGTTATAGGAAAACTGGTGCTATTAACAGTAATCCTTCTAGTTGGTTAATTGGTTCGTCAACTTCCATGCACATGACGTGTGATGCTCATTATTTCCCCCAAGAGTTAAATGATAACTAATCAGAGGCAGCTACAGGAGAGCTATGAGATTCAGGTGAGGGTCAGGGTGACCCGGCCTGCCCAGGCTACAAAAACAATGCCCCCTACATACAGTTTGAAAGGGCATAGATTGTTTAATTAGCCAAATATCTGGGAGAAGAGGAATGTTTTTGCCTGGTGCCTAAAAATATGTAAAGAAGGCACCACATGAGTCTCCCTGGGGAGAGCATCCCATAAATAGGAACACTTACGAAGAGAAATATTTTCTGGCATGCAGTCTTTGCACAACTGGGAATACATTTAGTATGGTGCTGTGCTCAAGGGAAGTTTTTAGTGTTTGATGTTGTATTGTGCTTTTACTATTTTTTGTTGGGAGTAGCCCAGGGTGGCTGGGGCAACCCAATCAGATTGGCGGCATTTTATTTATTTATTTATTTATTTATTTATTTATTTATTTATTTATACCCCCTATCCGTCATGGCCCTGGCCAGCCATACATTGCATGGAGAGGGAAGGTCTGAAATGTGGAGGCTGCTCTACAAATATAGGCTGCTTATGCTATTTAGAACCTTGATTGTTTCATATATGCTGATAGACTAAGTTATCGGTTGAAGATGAGTCCTGCTTAGCTTTTAATACCAGCATTTTGTGGCTTGTGGGTGGCAGGAGGTGGGATTGGTGGGTTGTGTGGCAGCAGGGGTGGGGCTAGCAAGCACAACCCTGCTCTTCCCCCTCATGCAATTTGGCACAAAACGGTATTGCTGAATCAGATATGTATGCAGTACAATGAGACTGTGGGCAAAAATGCCATGTTTGTGCAGATGAGTGCAGATTCTAAAGAATGCTGCAATTTCCTGCAACCAAAATTAGCTAGAGGGCTTGTTTACAGCTGCTGTGATCATACTAAAAAGAGATGTGGCCAAGTCTACAGCAAATAGGGATGTGATAATTTGTCAATATCTTTTAAGGGCAGAGGTGTCTATCAAGAAGAAAAGGTGTTTGTAAGGGGAAAGGTGTGATGAGGCAGGATGGAAGGAGAATGAAGGACAAAAGCAATTTAATCAGTCTCTAATTTTATTGTGCTTAGTTCTTCTTTAATAGATATATATTTTTCTGTGCAACTCCAAAACTAATTGTTCTAAGTGTGACAAATGGTTCCTTGAAGCAATATGCACTTTCATTAAGCTGTGAAACAATCACATAGTGGGATTTTTAATTTGTCTGTTTCCTGAACAAAGGAGCTAACAACTTAGAAGATAGCTACGCATACTAGGCTTAGAATACAAGACAGGGATTGCACAGACTGTACTAATTGTTTAGCTGCAATTCATCAGTATGTTAATAACACTGAAAGAGCAGTGCTACTAGTCTGGCACCTCTAGGAACACAGTTGTGTTTGTTGTCTATGATGCTCATCCCTTTTGCAACATGATGACCAAGGCAAATAAGATAAATTCATTAACTGAAACTTAAAATATTTTTATACCCTATAATAAAATAATTCAGGAAAAATGCATTTCCTACCAACCTCTCTCCCTTTAGGACATTAACTCACCATTTGAGAACATTATTAAAGAAGAAAAATTATCTCTATTACATTTAACTGATATTTGCTTCAATGAGATTAATATGGTCTGCTCAATTTATGTTGCTGCCTTATCTTAGATTCTCAAAGGCATATTTGTATGCAACATATATTAATACATTAATGCAAACAGATCCAGTAATGAGAGATTACGATTCAATTTATCTCAGGCTTTTGCCAAAACAATCTCTAAATTAGCCAAGAACAAAGTGGCTACGCTAATCTCTGACAGAGATCAGTGGAAGAGATGAATTCTTCTCCAGAGGGGATCTGGATATACAGACATGCAAAACAACACATTACTCAGATGCCTAAGGACACTATGAACCTCGGAAGTGAGAAAAGATTAGAGCGGATCACAGTTATCTTACACTGATCATTACATGTGAGTCTTGGGTCTCTCTTAATGAACAAGAGGTGCAGGTGAATCTTCCTTCCTACTGATTCAGATTGCTGCCTCTACCCCAATATTCTTGACTCTATTAAAATTCCTTGCATATGTTGCGCAAAGACTGGAATGTACATTTTGTGTAACTTGCATAGAATGCCATGATACGTCTTCCCCTGTATATTGTGAACAGTCACATTCGTCTACCTAAAATATTCCTGAAAGACACCTGCAATCAAGTTTTCCTTGAAATGTTGCATTTCCTTTCCAAAATCACCATCATTAAAGTCAACAGAATATTGCTCTGATAAAGATAAAGCTTCCCCCCCCCCCACCTTACTTTGGGACACAGTAAGATATTTCCACAAGAAATCATTTTTTTCCCTGACAACTGCTTAACAGCATTGAAGCAGACAGTTAATCCTGATATTGCATTGTCTACCAAAACATAAAACACACACTTTCTGACGCAGGCCTCTTCTGGAGCATCATCTGTGTCATTCAATTCTTCTAAGTTAGCATCAGGTGTGCTGTCATCATGCAGCCTTGCCCTCTTGCAGCTAACTCCATCACATCTACAGAAAAGGTTTATTTCCATATTTAGCTTTGACGCAACCAATTTGGCTTCATTCCACATGCATTTCCAGTTGTTTTGAATTTTTTCAGCTCTGTGAGGAGAGCTGTTTTTTTTGTCACTTCAACATCTGGTGTGACATCTCTAGTTTGGATGACCTTCTTGCAAATATCTATGCCAGCTAATATTTTGTACCACACGGCTGACATTAGCACACAGGCAAAAAAATGTGGACTTCATTTCTTGTTTTGACCAATAAATGTAGTTCTAGGCAGTCTTTCAGTTCTAACTAAATACCAGTCAAGAGTGCTGGAAAAGGCTTTACACATTCAACACAATCTGACCATTTTGTTTCAGGCATACCATGAAGAGAATGACCAATATTGTTTTGCAGTAATTCCCACCACTTAGGTAGTACACACTTTGAATCACTCTTAAAAAGGTTATTGCTTCAGGTATACATTCAGCAGCATCAGTTCCACTTGACTGTGTGACCATGAGGTGAAAGAAATTGCTGTTGAGCATTATTCTTGTGCTTCGTTGTCTTTTCCAGCCATATCTGACCCATTGGTCAAATGGTAGAAATTACATGTACACATACCGTACATTGTTTGTTCATTTTATATACTGCCCTTCAGCTTCCTTCCAGCTTCCAGCTTCTTTACAAAAAACCCCCACAAACATTGCAATGCTGTGTATGTCTACTCAGAAGTAAATCCGACGGAGTTAAATGGGACTTGCACCCAGATACATGTGACATAACTGCAGCCTAAGATGATTAATTAAGGTTCCTTTAGCATTAGCATAAATATGCAGCTATACTAAGGTCATTTAATGCAACAGAAGGAAAACGAAGGATCCTCAGAGTGATCAAGCTCAAAATGGGCTGAGGTGCTGACTCAGGCAATCAACTGACCAATTTGTCATTTATTCATTTTACCCTGTCTCATGCTGGAAGGAAGAAGAAAAATTAAGTAAGATGAACAGGCACACACTTTCTGCTCTGACTGATGGAAGAAGGAGAGCAACTTGTTTTGCTCTGGTTGGTTTAACCAGAGCTATCCATCATACGATAGCTGGAAACCAACATTTCAGATAATATATAACCAGAAAACTGAATATCAGCTCTTCTCTGGGCCAGCAGAATACCCTGTCCCACTCACCATCCTTCTTTATTTCTTTACAGCCTGCCCATAGATGCTCTGATTAATAGGACTGAGCATATTTAATTTGATTGCACATTTCGGTTATTGACTGTTATTTATTAATAGCACTTCATACTGGGACATGGGCTGGGGCTTATGGCCAACACCAGACCCTCCAAGCATGGGTGTAGCCTGGATTTTAGTTGGGTGGGGAGGCAGAACCTCAGTTAGCTTTGTATTTTTATTGATTTTTATTGATTGGGGGCGGGAAGCTGCCTCCCTGCCCATGCCTCCAAGTGTCCCTATTTTCCAGGAATAGTCCCAGATTTACAGAAGCCCTCCCAGTTTCTGATTTGATCCTGGAATGTCCCACTTTTCCTTAGGAAGTCCCTATTTTTATTGGAGAAATGTTGGAGGCTATGGAGTTATCCAAACCAGAGCCATCTGAAGGCAGCCCTTTATAGAGAAGTTTTTAAAAAAATATTTCATGTTTTTTAAAGAATGTTTTTATATTTGTTGGAAGCCACCCAGTCAAATGGATGGGGTATAAATTGTAAAATTATTGTTATGGAATAGGACGTCCCTATTTTCTTTGGAGAAATGTTGGAGGGTATGTAACACCACTCCACCTCAGCAGGCTGGCTGTCTTCCCCCCTATTCTAATCAACCCAAAGAAGAACAGAAAAAGCACATGACTAGATACATAGCCTTCTGGTGCGGGTCCATTTGATGGCCCAGAGCAATGGAACCTCCTCCATTAGGGCAACCAGAGCATAGCACTAGCAAACAATTTTTAGAAATGTTTTTCCCCAGAATATCAAGACCACACTTTTTCTGTCCCACACATCTTTCCATAACCCATTTGAGCTTAGAGAGGCTCCTGGAGACATTTCTGTCAATTTTCTGTTCTCTGGCCAGTCAGAGAAGCATTTATTTTCCAGGCTTAAGTTGTTGCTGTTTAGTCCGACTCTTCGTGACCCCATAGACCAGAGCACACCAGGCACTCCTGTCTTCCACTGCCTCCTGCAGTTTGGTCAAACTCATGCTGGTAGCTTCGAGAACACTATCCAACCATCTTGTCCTCTGTCATCCCCTCTCACAGAGTGTTTGTTGTGGGGGAGGAAGGGAAAGGAGAATGTTAGCCGCTTTGAGACTCCTTAAAGGGAGTGAAAGGCGGGATATCAAATCCAAACTCTTCTTCTTCTTCTTCTTCTTCTCCTTGTGCCCTCCATCTTTCCCAACATCAGGGTCTTTTCCAGGGAGTCTTCTCTTCTCATGAGGTGGCCAAAGTATTGGAGCCTCAGCTTCAGGATCTGTGCTTCCAGTGAGCACTAAGGGCTGATTTCCTTAAGAAGGAATAGGTTTGATCTTCTTGCAGTCCATGGGACTCTCAGGAGTCTCCTCCAGCCCCATAATTCAAAAGCATCAATTCTTCGGCTTTTGTATAGTTAAGTTACTGTAGTGGAAAACAGAGTTTCTTCATTGGGGAGGCAGGTGCAGTCTGTGCAGCATATGCATGTTAATTCCATTTACACAAGAGGTTCATCATTCTTAATCAGGTCTCCCCCATCCCAACTGAAACCTCTTAGGCTGTGCCACGCTTTGATTGGACAGAATATTGCCTAACTATCCCTCTATCTCAGTAAGCCAGTAGGCAACAGCCTTGTGTTTACACCAAGTCAAATGGGTACTGGTGAAGGTCACATCTGGAAATGTAAAAAATTGTGAGCAACCACAAAATGCCCATTTCACAGGGGGGGGGGAAGCTGAAAATACTCATTACATTTAACAAACAGGCACAATACTTACCCCCTCCTCTCCAAAAAGCCCCCCAAATGAAGCACAGGCAAACAATCACTAAGCACCCAAGCCATTGCCACCCAATTAAAAAAATAAAAATTGGGAGAGGCAGAGAACGTTTGCAGGCACTAAGGAAGGGCACCATGGGGCCAAAAGACATTGCATCTAGAGGAGAGAGTTGTAGGAAAGTTCTTTCCTGGGTTGTCATGATAACTATTATGGGACGCGGGTGGTACTGTGGGTTAAACCACAGAGCCGCAGAGCCTAGGACTTGCCAATCAGAAGGTCGGCGGTTTGAATCCCCGCGACGGGGTGAGCTCCCGTTGCTCGGTACCTGCTCCTGCCTACCTAGCAGTTTAAAGCACATCAAAGTGCAAGTAGATAAATAGGTACTGCTCCGGCAGGAAGGTAAATGGTGTTTCTGTGCGCTGCTCTGGTTTGCCAGAAGTGGCCTAGTCATGCTGGCCACATGACCTGGAAGCTGTACGCCGGCTCCTTCGGCCAATAAAACAAGATGAGCGCCGCAACCCCAGAGTCGGTCACGACTGGACCTAATGGTCAGGGGCCCCTTTACCTTTACCATTACCTTCACCATGATAACTATTAGAAAGGAAATAAGCCAGTCTAGTTAAGAGTCTTTAGGGATCAGATCAAAGTTTTTTTCTCACCCAGCATCCTCTTTTGCACAGTGGCCAACCTGATGCCAGCCTGAGTTATGGGACAAAGCCACTTTATAGGTCCCCAAAGCATTTAACGTTTCCATGAACAAGCAGAAAAACATTGTGAAAATAAACATTTTTCAAGCAATGCTCAGAACCCATCCGTATTTAGGATCCTCAGTGGCATGCTTCAAATGAGACAGCATGATTCAAATGGGGAGTACAGTTTATTTGCTAAATGCAGACTCAAGCACATACACACAGCTGTTGACCTGCCACTCTAACTTTCTTGGCTGCTATTTTCTGCCTCATCACTTCAAGGAAACAACAGAAGAACAGCCAAACAGCTCAGACAACACCCCATCAGAGGCTTCTAACAACCTTGAGCAAAGTGGATGGGTTTGTTCAATAAATACAGCTGTGTGCCATTTAATATGGAAAACTGCAGTCGTGTTCTTTTATATACACTGGGATTTTATATATAAAAATGTATTTTTAAAAAGTCAGGGATTGAGAAATCAATGCATGGATTAATTTATTTCAAAAAGAATTAAATGTTGCCTTGTTTCTTCATGAAGGGAGAGAAAAACCTTTTAGATAACATCTGTAAACCAAGTACAGTGGTACCTCGGGTTACATACGCTTCGGGTTACATACGCTTCAGGTTACATACGCTTCAGGTTACATACGCTTCAGGTTACACACTCTGCTAACCCAGAAAAAGTGCTTCAGGATAAGAACAGAAATCGTGCTCTGGCGGCGTGGCGGCAGCAGGGGGCCCCATTAGCTAAAGTGGTGCTTCAGGTTAAGAACAATTTCAGGTTAAGAACAGACCTCCAGAATGAATTAAGTACTTAACCCGAGGCACCACTGTATATAGAATATGATTATTGGGTTCACTATTGTGCTACAGTTAGGATGCAATCCCCAAAGTAAGGGGTGTGAGCCTGAAAACAGTTCATCTGCTTTATCCAAGACCTTGCCAGGCTCTGTTGACAAGGTTTTTTTGTGTTAACCATTTACCTCCCATTGGAAACACTGGGCTGAGTTCATTCATTTCATAACTTAGGTTCATTCATTTCAATGGGGCATCCCTAAGTAAAAGTTAGTTGAATGCAACCAATTCCTTCTGATTAAAAAGAAAACAAACTGCTGCTACTCCACAGCTGGTACAGTTTTGTCACTGATTGCAGGACATTTCTAGTACTAGGACAATCTGCCATAGCACACTATCTTGGCTGTGAGTCCTGGAAGATCTTATCCCTACCTTGCAAGCCTTTTCCCACCTGGCCTGGGAAGGTGGGGTCCTGACTGACTGCAGCTACAAGAGCTGAGGCTGCTGAATATTTCTTACCCACTGCTCACCACAAGGTCCCAGGGTCCATTACAACAATGTAACATACAACTATAAACCCATTATAATTTTAAAAACAACCCAGAACAATATAATTTCAGCAAAAGAGGTGGGTCCCACAAAATAAAATTGCTAAATAATAATATGTTGACACAGTTCCACACTTGGCAATACTGAACATCTTTCTAATTAAAAATAAATATTGAGATGATTTTATTTTTTATTGTATATATATATATATATATATATATATATATATATATATATATATGCAACCTCCATGTGGTGGTAGTACTTTTACACTGTAGGTTTGGGTTACTAAATTCCCAGGAGTTTACCTTGCTCTGTATTTATGGTAATACAAAAAAATGATTTAGGGAAATGGAATGTTTTTGATGCTACTGGATAAACTGGGAATGGGGAACTGAGCAGAAATGGAGTCATAGTTCAGTTTTAAGAGGTGAATGTGCCTCTTTTCTGAAACAGAATTGGAAACTATTTCAGAGAACAATATTTGGGAAACTTGAGCCTGACAGTTACGAGCATTTTCTAATACCAAAGAGCATTAGTGTCATGAACTTCAATTGTGTATATCTCAGTAATTACATTTTTGAAAGCAAATGAATAATTTGAATTGCCACACAGACGTCACAATGTCATTCCAGGAGACTGTTTCAAGAGAGGCATGGTATTTTTCTTTTAACCTGGCATTGTCAAGTTAAGTAAGTGCAACTCCTTTAAAAGGGCTCATTTCCCTCTAAATCATACCAAAGGGTTTGAAAAGATCTGGATTTGATTTAATATTTATACTCTGAATTTCTATTAGAATATTTGAAGTGGTTTACAATTCAAAGCAACAGAAATGCAATATAAGAAGCTCTAAAATTTAAATGAATGAATGAATGAATGAATATGTTGGTATAAAGAACAATGATAATATATTTCATCTAATGCTTCTCTTGCTGTCTCCTGGCAAAGGAGAATTTCTGGGGTTCTGATTGGTTTTCCTTTGGCAGACACCCAAAGGCAGTCTCTTTCTAAGCAGCACTTCTCATCTCTATGTTCTCCCATGGCCTGCTCTGGACACTGATGGCAGCTATATATATGATAATTTTAATTGCCATCTGGCTGATCTTTCCTTAACCTGTAAGGCTATAGCAAGGTCTTTCTGATCCTTCTGATGTTCCTGCATCTGCTGAGTCTCCTGGTACAGAATCATCTTTATTTCAAAGACTATAAAAATATTTGCTAACATTTCATTGAACATTTCATTGAACAAAAACAATTCCTAGGACTTTGCCATTTCTGACTGAACACAGGAACTGCACAGCAGTAGGTAAGTGAGCACTGAATAGCAAGCTATTCAGATTGCTATTTTCTTAATTGGCAAGTATTTTACCACTTAAGAAGAAAGCAAACATTTGTGGCAAGCTTCTTACATGGAATGTTACTCAATGTTCTTATGCTTCATGGCACTGTGTCTTACAGCACAACCCTATAGAAGTTCATCCAGAAGTTTTTATCTATCTAGACTTACTGTCAGGTAAGTGTCTTTAGGATTGTAGCCCGAGTAATCCAATTGCTAAGAAACAACTAGCTTTACTTACTGATTTCCCAGGCTTCTGCCCTGTTGTTGTTAGGCTTACTAGGTATTAAAGGTTTTCCTTGTCAGGCAATAAGGTCAGGGCCTTTTCAGTGGTGGCTCCGTAAGATCTGACCCAATACAATTTTTTGGGGGGGAAGGCACTCCCCACAAGGTACATAGTGCACAAGGCAGACCAGTTTGTTTGGCACCTAGGCAGACCATTCCACAATGGTCTCTCCTTGGGAGTAAAGGTACAGTAGTGGCAAGTGATGTAATAACTAACAATTTCCTTCCATTTCATGTCACCCCAAATCATCTGCCTGCAGTGCCTGCCTCAGTCCACCTAATCTTTGGGGAACTCCCCCTCAATGGACATATGCCTTTACCATATTTTAAATGGGACTTGAAAACCCTTTTGTTTCAATCTGCTCTTAGATACGATGTTGGGACAGGCATTTAAATTGCTAATTGTTTCATCTCATTTGTCATGCTGGTCTATAGAGTGCTTAGACTGAAGTTTCATATTTGTAGTTCTAAGATGTAGCTTTAATAGCAATTGATAGCTTCAATTATGTATGTAGGAAACCTTAGGCCCAGGAGCCAGATGGGGTTATGGAATATATAGGTTTATACCTTAATCTTTCCAGCATCTCCCTTTGGGATTCTTCCTGACTCCAGTTGCCACAGACAGTTTGTTCTTCATCTTCAAGCCTGGATAATGGGACCTCCAGAGGCAGGCATTCAGGATATCTGCATGATACATAAATTAATAATTGTTCAGATAGAAATAGCAACCAGTTACGGGGCAGAATAATCCCTCGTGCTGTTAGAGGTAGCTACTCATCACCTCAAGATACACAACTTGTTAAGGGCTGTTCATACAGATTGTTGTTTATCTCTGTTGTTCAGGTTGAGGATAGTTTATAATGCAAAGGAGGAGAAATATGCTGAAA
Source organism: Podarcis liolepis (assembly GCF_965112155.1). Lineage (NCBI taxonomy): Eukaryota > Metazoa > Chordata > Lepidosauria > Squamata > Lacertidae > Podarcis > Podarcis liolepis. The sequence continues at coordinate 43,116,419 of NC_139564.1, read as the reverse complement.
TATGACCCTTACATGGTGCCATGTTATGACAAGTGAAACTAGAACTGATGCACCAGAAAGGTCTGCTATAGTGAGTTTGTTAGGGCTGAGGTATAGTCACTTTTGGATAGTAAAAGAGAAGCTGTTATCCTGCTACAGCCTCTGGCACTCATTAGCTGCCCCACTGGACTAATGGAGAAAGGGCTGTTCTGAAACATTTTTATGCCTGGCATTTGACCAGAACTGGTTCTGTTGGAGACCTGCACTTGGGAAGGCTGACAGTAGTAGATAAAAAGGAGCTGATAATAAAAGGCTCACTCTGGCATAGCTGTCTTGACTCTTCCTAGTAATTGTTATGAAAAAGCAGTGCATCAGGATATTTCCTTTTGCCACAATGTGTGTGTGTGTGTGTGTGTGTGTGTGTAAGAATTGGAAACGTACCTTCACATTTGTGGGTCAGGAATCTTTTTTCAGTCTGAAGGCAACATTCTGTTCTGGGCAACACTCTGAAGGGCATGAACTGGTGGTGGACTGTACCAGAGTCAAAAGTGGGTGGATCAATGAATGTAAATTTTGTATTTGTACAATAGGTTGTTTCTACAGACATACATATATGCATTAAGATTCAACTCACACATTACGTTCAAGATTTTATGACTTGCTAGGGCATCTAAAGCAGCCACAATGAATTAAGGCCATGTTTACCTGACAGTGTGTCCTATCGAACTTACTAGGTCTTACATCGGAGCCGACATGCATAGGATTCCACTGTAAGCCACCTTTATAATAGTAAAAGTCAAATTACGCAAAGTGTAACAAATCAGTTTCCTTCAAAAACAACCTCATAAAGATTGCAAATCATTCAGACGGTGCATTTCAGCTTTCACCAAATAATTTGCAAAGTACCAAAACGCATTTAAATATCTAAATCATTCTACAGTGTCAAAATAAGAAACATTTAAACAATTTAGGAATGTAACAAAAAGACAAAACAAATTTCTTATTTGTAGCGCAGATCTGAAAACAGAAAGGAACATTTCTCCTGTTTTTTCTGGAGTGATGAGTATTGTCTCTTCAATCTCAAGAGAGACTTCTGCTCCAGAGATCTAGGGTCTACTGATTCTGATGGCCAAATTAAATTAGGCGGAATGTTTCCCGATGTAAACATCCTCCCACATATAAAGTAAGGATCAAGGTAGGTTTTTTAGTGTGGGAAGGAAGTGGTAAATTTCCCCAGCCCTCCAGATGCTTTTTCCTAGCAACACCCCCCTCCCAAACACACACATTTTATAAGTGAGTGGAGAGCTGTTAATGGTGGTTCCATCCTGACTAATTCTGATTCTTGTGCTGTAAAGGTCACAGTCCTAATTTTGAAATACTAACAAAAATCAACCCTTTGGGTGGTTGGGGGGGGGGGAGAGATTTCAAGTAAAGGAGGTGAATCCATGGCCTGGATCTGATTTACAGTTTTGTGACCTTGATTCAACCCATGAAGCTGTTTTTTGTGGCCTCCTACCATCCCCCCCTTTAAGGGACATGGGTGGCGTTGTGGGTTAAACCACAGAGCCTAGGACTTGCCGATCAGAAGGTCGGCGGTTTGAATCCCCTCAACGGGGTGAGCTCCTGTTGCTCGGTCCCTGCTCCTGCCAACCTAGCAGTTCAAAAGCACGCCAGCGGGAAGGTAAACGGCGTTTCTGTGCACTGCTCTGGTTCGCCAGAAGCGGCTTAGTCATGCTGGCCACATGACCCGGAAGCTGTACACCGGCTCCCTCGGCCAATAAAGCAAGATGAGCCCCACAACCCCAGAGTCGGCCACGACTGGACCTAATGGTCAGGGGTCCCTTTACCTTTATCTTTACCATCCCTTTGCCAAAATCAAGCACTTCTTCTTTCCTTGAAGTGCAAGACTGTCTGTTTCCTATTGTGTTCAATGGGGCTTATTCCCTACTAAGCACATTTAGGATTGCAGCCTCAGAGTCCTTCTCATTCCCAAGTTTATCCCAAAACAGCATAAAATGGCACTAATTAAAACTCCATGGTTGCGATAGTGAAAAAGTTATTTCCTTGTTTCAGAACAGCTCTGGATAATTGGTACAGTTTTTAAAAAATCTAATGGAGGAAACTTCATGATTATGCTAATATTTTTATCTTTTAGCAAGTGTTTGTGAACATTTGCATTTCATTTGCTCATATCATTTTCTTCCTTCCATTGTTTGGTAGCAGTCCAAGTTTCTGTATACACAAGGAATGCCAACTGGGACAGTATTCGACAATAACCACCCTTGTGATAAGTTTTCCAATCAACTCTTTCTGGCTGCAATATAATGCTTTGCAATTGCTGGCTATAGACCCATTCTAGCTTGCCCAAGATTCTGCCAAATGCACTAAAAAAGATCTTGCAAAACAGCTTTAATAAGAGTGCATTTTAAGTCCTCAGCGTGCAGTTTGTTTACCTTGTTTTGCTTTACCCACAGATGGTACTGATGCAAGCCCATTCTTTGGGGGCAGAATATAGCTCCAGTCTGTTTCCTATTAAAATGCAGTAATATGCTGGGCAAGATTCTTTATGTGTTGTTTTCCTTTTGACATTCTGTGGAGGTGGCAAATGGGCACTGCAAGCAAAGTAAGAGATGCAAAGGCTATAAAATGCCTAAGCAAATGATGCTTCTTGCATTTGGGAAGCATAGATTCCTGGCTGCTGATGGAAATCCACACCCCTATCTAGCTGAGCATTATTTAACTTTCTTCCTATGTTTTCATATTTAGCAGATTAAGAAATGGTCTAAATATTTCATTTTACATTATGCCATTTATATTATCATTGCCAACTTTCCAGTTGCCTTTTCATACAGCTCAGCCCACCATGCTGTCTGGTGGAGAATATGGGGATGCAACAAAGTCTGCTTAAAATGAGCATGAGCAGTGGTGGAGGCCCTGAAAAGTCCCTCAGGTGCTCTTTGCTCAATTAACCCTATGTAACTGGAGAAATGGCCTGCAAGGTTGATGCTTAAAAATTGTGGGGTGTCAGAAAAATATAGGGACCTGAGTGAAGGGGGTCTGTATCAGTATCCCTGAATGTGGAGTTGCATTAATTTTGAAAGAATGGAATGAAATCAAATCCTGGAATCACAGATGGTCAGAGTTTCATTTTTCTGACAGTGAGTGGAAGGGGCCTGGGGCAATTCTTCAAGAGAGATACAGAATACAACATTAAGAGGCAATTTGTAGACTTAGCTGGAAGAGTTCTGATGGACATCCATTTTGAAGTAAGGAAGGAGTTAGGAAATGTCACTCTAATACCTAAAATAAACCTGCCAGGTGACATATTTATCCCATAGTGTGAACCATGACATCTCTGCTGCATTAATCTGCCTCCTCACAGCCACTGCAAATAGCATTGCTGTGCTATGAATGGTAAGTTGCCCAAACATCTCCCCCAAAATTGCCAACATGTTTCTCCAAATCTCTACCTATTAAAGAGACAGTTAACTAGAGAGGGGGAGACATTCTCACACAGACCTGTATGTTCACAGGGCAGCCTCCATGCATTTGTGTTGATTACTAGAACTGTCCACAGCCCACCAATATGCCCTGGAGCCCTTTGATCTTGGTCCCCTGTCTAGAGTCAGGTAGGAGACCAGCCCAGATCTGGTCCTGAATTGCTTCGGGATCATAGCTTAATTAGTTTGTGTGGGATTTTTTTATAAAAATAAAATAAACGAAAGCTCAAGAGGGGAAAGGGTGGAGACATTTCACCTTCTTCCCCTCCTCCTGACTAGCAGTAGGGAGGTTCAATTCTTCAGGGTGTTCCTTTGCAAGTGGTTTTTCCTCTGAGGAAGGTATGCTTGAGAAAGAGCACCCAACACTTTGCAGGTTCAGAGGAGCTCAACTTTTCAGTGGAGGTGTTGATCTTGCAGGGTGCTGATTCAAGGAAAGACTGTTAAGCAGGAAGGAGTTGAGCTGGAAAAGAGGTTGGTCTGAAGAGAAGAAAGATGCACCCTAAGGTATTCTCACTCACTCGCTCACTCGCTCACACACACTCCTACCTTCTCCCATGAGGACTCTTGAACTTGCTATGGCTTTTCCCACCTGATACTGTCTTCTCTCTGCTTGATGTTCTGCTCCCTGAGAGCTCCAGACCAAAAAAGCTTCCCCACATCTGTAACACTTTTCATAATTTTGCCCTGTTTTCCAATAGCTTGGTGAATGTCAATGTGGTGTATCTGATAAAACAGAGGTAGCAAACACAATACTCCCAACATTCCCAAACAATGCCTATTCTGGATGAGATTGGTGGGAGTTTGAAGCCAACACTATCTGGAGGGGAACAAGCAGGGGCGATGTGTCCAGTTTCACTGCTTGAGGCAAAGTGGGAAGTGCCGCTCTCCCTTGACGTGGCTGCCGCCGCTGTTCCCACCATGCCTGCAGCTGTCGCTTCCTCAACCAGTGGCTGCTCTGCGGCCACTATGCGCCTTGCTGGATGATGCTGATTTCAGGCAAGATCACACTGATTTCGGGTGATAGCTTGCCAAAACCATGTGAGAGCTTGTGCAGTGCACAAGATCTCATGTAATTTCAGATGAGATCTCACTCAAAATGGACGTGAACTTACCTGAAATCTGTACCAAGGTTGGTGGCACTTCTCTGATGCTGGCAAAGGTGGTAGGGCAGGTGGGATGCCCATGAAAATACCACCTGTGGTACTACTGCCATCTGAAGCAGTGGTACTTTAACTGAAAATTCCAAAATGTCTGAAGTAATGATGAAACTCACCCTGACTCTCCAATGAGAGATTTGAGCTATGCAAAAAGCTGAAGAAGGAAGGATTAGGGGAGGAAAGGCTGAGGAAGATGTGGGCAACTGTTCTCACTGAAATATTATACATTTTATGGGTTTATTAAGAAATTAGAAGAGGGTGGCTTTGAAAACTTTCTGACAAGATTTTGGAACTATTTTAGGGAACTAGAAGATGATGTTGCAGTAACTGTCAAGAAAGCTCACTGAGTAGGAGTTCTCACTTGAAAAGCTTCTAATCATCAAAAAGACATTAAAGTGTGATTTATGCATCCATTCACCACACACACAAAAGATTAGGAGAGTGGCCAGGTTTCCTCCCTATAATTAGTAACACATTAAATTCTTAAGAGATAGCGACAACTAAGATCCAGTTACTGAGGCTCTAGTGAAGGGAGGCCAAAAGTATACATGCGCCTTGTAGTCCATAAATGCTTCAGTTTATATGCCTCTAACTTGGAAAACAGTGTAAAGTGGCACCTTGGTACTCAAATGGCTTGGCTTCCGAACAAATCGGCTCCCGAACGCTGCAAATCTGGAAATGAGTGTTTCGGTTTGCAAACTTTTTTTGGAAACCAAACGTCCGATGCGGCTTCCGCGGCTTCCAATTGAGTGCAGAAAGCTCCTGCAGCCAATCATGCCTTGGTTTTCAAACCATTTTGGGAGTCGAATGGACTCCCAGAATGGATTAAGTTTGAGAACCAAGGTGCCACTGTACTGCTGTTATTGAGAATTGGTCTTAACTCGTATAGACTCTAACCATGTGATCCCCCATAACTAACTATAGCACCAAACCCTTTCACATTTGCCCTGGTGTATACTCCACATAGGATATGGGGCAAATTGCTGTTGCCAAAAAGTGCCTCCTTCAGCTTCCTAATTCCTACCCTATACCAGGGATGGAGAACCTGTGGCTCTCATCTCAGTGGACTACAACTTGCATTATCCGTGATCATTGGCAATGTTGTCTGGGCCTGATGGGAGTTGGAAGTCCAGTAATGTATAGAGAACAGCAGTTTCCTTATTCCTGTCCTAGACTGTTGGAGCTTAATTTCAGAGAACTGGGATCACTAATCCCACCTTCTGGTCACTTCTATGGCCAGTGTGCTTCTGGAATTTGGTAGGCTGAGGTCAGCAAGAGATGACTTCATCTTTCATCGCTCTTTTGTATTTATTGTTTAGAGTGAAAACAAAAGCACACAAGATCAGTTGTGAGCTCTTTTCAACTTTGTCATAATGTTTGCAGCTGCCTCCATAATTAAATACTCTCAAAAACAGCCTTGAGAGAGAAGCATGTGTGGATAATAGGAACAGGGAAGGTGAGTTTTATGAATGTCACTGTAACCTTTATATTCTTAATTTACTTCACAATTTGTCTCAAAAGAATATATTTAGTACCTATACGTGGGCAGGACGAAACAAGGAAAGATCCATTCCATACAAGAAAGCCTACATGTTCTTTCTGTTGGTGATTCTCAATTCTGAAAGCCTCTTGAAAACATTCACAAATCCATCCGTATTCATCCAGTTGTATGAGGAAGAAGTGGCCTATAGTGTCTTCCCTCGATGTAGGCAGGCTCTGTGTTGCAGAATGGGTGAACACACAGATGTGTGAGACAAGGCTAGCAGGTAGGCTCCCACCCTGAACAAGGATGAATTCATGAACTGTTATCCCTTGCACTCAGGAATCAGGACATTTTATCTGCCATAAAAATGGGGTTCCAACCTTGTATCTGCAGGGCTAGAGCACTCGCCCTGGCTCTGGCTCTGTGTATGAGTGTTGAGGCGGGGGAATGGCCAGGTTGGTGATGGGACTACATGCTACTAGTCTTGGGCCCAGTGGCTGCCAATGAGCTACTGGGCCCAATCAATATGTAAGCACTAGAGTACAGAGCCAAAAATGACTTTGGGCCCAAGTACCTACAATCAGCAGGGGAATGCCCTGCTTTTGGTACTACCACTGGCATCTTGTTTCGAAAAGATTTTGTTTCTGTCAAATTTGAAAACATTTGTTGTGCAGATATTCAGTTTGCCTTTAAAAGTTTTTATTTTTTTGTTCATACAGGGCTCATTTTCCCAGAATGGAACAACAACTACTACTACTACAATTTCCCATTAGTAATTAAGGTTAGCAACCATCTCTGCTTCTGATATAAGGTGGGTTCAACCTCATGTGTTCTCTTCAGGAGGCGGTTCATGGGTGGCAGGAATCAGAAATATGAATAAGTAATCCTTATAATTTTAAACAGTGATAGAACTAAGGTATGAGTGTGATGTTGGACAAAAAGAGGGCTCAGTGCGTTAAGGCTCACAGCTATAATGAGTTGTTCAGGAACACCAAGAAAGCAATCAAACAGAGATGTAAAATGAAAATGTTTGTTGATCCATGAAGCTATTGAAAATGCAATTGCTTTAATGTTACACTTGCAAAATCTTTTCCAACCATGCTTCTCAGATGAGAACTATAAGACACACCAGGTTGCTGAACCAACATTTATCAGGCATGACTATTTTTAGATGTCAGAAAATTCAAACTGTGAATGTATTGGACTTCATAATGTAGCAAATGGTTCAGTTTTGAAAATCAAAGTCCTAAGCTTACTTCAAGCCCCTTTTTGTTGTTGAGCCATGGCAAATTCATATTATAACTTTTTGAAGCATGGCAATGCTCCTTAAGAATCAGCAAGCACAAGCAAGGGATGAGAGCTGAAGAAAAGAGGAGAAAATGTACAGCTCAAGCTGGGCTAGTGGAGGTTAGTCTATTGGTGCAAATGGGGCACTGCCCTACCAGCCCCTGCCTGGCTGCCTGTCAGCTTCCTTCTTCTTAGTCTCAGTGCTGTCATTATAGAACTCAGTAAGGCCAGTGGCCCCTCTAGTTGAGCATCCTTTTCTAGTCAACCAGATGCCTATGGGAAATCTGCAATCAGGACTTGAGCACTAGAGCATTCTCCCTTCCTGCAGTTGCCTACTGCCTCTGGCCATAGAGGCAAAGCATTGTCTCTATGGTCCATGGAAGCAGAGCAGAGCAGTATAGTTAGCAGTCACTGATAGACTTATCCTCAGTGAATTTGTCTAGTCCTCTTTAAAGCCATCCAAGTTGGCGGCCGTCACTGCCTCTGCTGGAATGAGTTCCATTGTTTAACTCTGCACTGAGTGAATAAGAATAACTTTGCCCTTTCTTTTATCTGTCCTGAATTTTCCAACATTCAATATTCAACTCCAGTGGATTTCTGTGAGTTCCAGGGTTAAGAGAGTTGTTCTTAGTTCAAAACCTAGGCAACAGCTCACGGTTAGTGAGAAGAGAGCTTAATCATGAGTCCACGTTCCAATGACATGATAGTTCAAACCTTAGCACATCATAGCAGCAAAAAGGACTGGGGAGGAACAAAATGGCCATGAGTTCCTCTTCAGGAGCCTGCACATTTGTAAGGTCTCACTAAGCCAAGGTTTGACTTCCAGCGTGGTGTAAGCTAGGACATCCTTTCAATAAATACTCCCAAAGGAACTATCAAACAAACCATTGTTTTAGTGCATTCAGTGCAGGCTCTGCTCCCAATATAAGCCCCAGGAGTGAACCGGAATGAAGCCTGCTCACCTGAGGTCCACTCACCTGGCCCCACCCCCAACGGCACCGTGGATAGGCGTGTTTGAACAGGGGGGTTGGCGGGAACCCTCCAATGCTCTGTGGTGCTTGGAAGGCTCCTGGTGAGTCTCTGGGAGGATTGGGGGGACCGAACACTGGAGGCCAGAAATGGCACCCACCATCACAAAAGGGGTGATGAGTGCTTATTTTAGTCAGTGAAGCCATTCTCAAAAGGAAGACTTAAGAATATAACATTTTTATTTATTTTTTTATAAAAAACCAAGCAAGCAAACAAACAAACAAACCAAGCATATGCAAATGTGCCCCTTAGCGTGTATAATTGATTGACTATAATATTCCAGATACTTGTGTGAAATGCAAATCAAAGATATGAGGAATGCAGCAAAAACTGTTCTGTTTTGTTTGGCTGGTGCTGAATGTTGTTTGCGCTATAATTAGAAGCAACTGCCCTGGAAGCTGGCCATTCACCACAAGTGTATTTTCTGCAATGTTTACAGCTTCAATAAAATTAATGAAAAATTTAAATGATGCTCTACAACTATTAAAGGAAGATTGGCTTTTGGACATATCTCTGTTAAGTGGACAATTACCTTTTTTCAAAAGAAATGCAAATAAAAGCAAATGAAGCAGAAATGGCAATGTTCTGGAGAAAGATAAAGGCCTGTTAAAGGTAGAAATGAAATAACTAGGATGTAGTCAATACCATACTGAAGACCTTAAAATAAGCAACAGAAGCCTGAGCACACATCTGTCCTTGTTTCTGTTCACGGAAACTGGTTCTATGAAAAAGTAAAGCTCCACCAGGTCTGTATATAGCCATCCTTCAGCTATATACATAGAGTGAAAGCCAATGGTGTCTGTCTGCTAATGCTGACTGTTACCAGGGCCAACTCAATACATTTTGTTGCCTGAGGCAAAGGACAAAAATGGCACCCTCCCCCATGACACAAACAGAAGCCAATTTAACTAGTCATTGATTCTTACTGCAATGCTGGTAAAAGGACAGTATCTTCCACTGCACTTGGGGACAGCAGGCTGGCACAGGTGGTACTGGGCAGGCCATATGGCACTCAGAGCTGTGCCCCCTCCCTGCACCTCAGCTGTCTCACTCTGCCTCATTATAGGGCTGACCCTGTCTGTTTCCACTCCCGATACAGCCCCTGTCTGACCCAACATCTGCTGAAGAGAATTAGGGGACCTTTCTGACAAGTTTGGACATGGGGGGGGGTAGGAAGGGGAAGTCCCATCTACACACACGACTCACATGTTTCCCATAATACAAAATCTCATTCAAATATATCTATTTGGAAATCTTATGTGCACAAGATCCTGTGATTTAGTACAGCATTGTGCTGGGATAAAGGATTATCCAGGTACATTCCAATGATCTCATCAGACTATTATTTCCTGCTTTTTCAACCAGCCAGCCTTTGTGCCTTTGCATAAACAGAACCTAACTAAAAGCAGCATGAATTTATTCATTATTCTCCCAATCACTACAAGCTTTTTCTGAGCAATTACAGTAGGATTTACACCCACAAAATCTATCAGAATCCATTGATTCTGTTTATAAAAATTTAACATATTTGTCTATTCTTCGTTTCTCTCCTTTCACATGTCATAAAAGCCACTTCTGGAAATCTATCAGAATACTGCAGGTTTATCACTCACTTCCATGTTATTTGCTTCCCAAAACAATATATTTATTTGCAAGCTTTGAAATCCAGAAAATCAGAGGAGCTTTATGTAGGACTGTGCACTAGAGCCATTTACATCACCACCAGGGCCACCCTTTCCCTCAACAGCCATTGAGTGGAGGAGGAGATTCCGATTTCTTTTTCACTGCAATACTTATTGGTGTGAATGAAATTCAGTGTGGTGTGGCAGTCTAGAGGTACTACTGTGTGAAAAGAACATTAGAAATCTGAAGTGCTGGCAACAGAATCAGTAAAACTGATGCAATAAACACTCTGTCTGAACAGAGCCCATGTTGTGTGCTACTATCTGTTTTAATCCCAAATAGGGAAGCATAGAAACTCTGTGAATGGGCTGACATAAATGACTGGTCCATTGTGATGGGTTTGGAAGGTCACATTTTGACATGTAAGCAGTATATATAAATAAAAAAAAATTGTGCAGATTTATTCCAGCAATTGGTCTTATCATAAGAGCTGTACATAAATTCAGTTAGCAGTTCTCCTTAGCCCCTCACCTTACCTGGGAGAGATGTTCAATCTAGTTTTACATGTTTTCAGGGAAGGAGCTTTGCACTTAAATGAGAAAATCATGTTTTACACCCACCAATAAATACTTTGCTCTCAAAGGAATAATGGTAAGAGGGTTATCTGCTTAATATTCATATGCAAAGCAAAACAAGTAATGCATAGTCTCCCAAGGAAAGTAACTGGAAGCAATTACCACTCTTTTAAAGGTAATTATGAGTCTAGAGACAGATTAGAAATAACATTTGCTTACTCGCAGTGGAGTTCATGATCCATTTGAATCAGATCAGTCCTCCATACTAATATGAGCTTCACTGAAATTACTCCCCAACTTGTCGTTCAGTCTGTATTTCCCTGGAGTTTCTCTGAATCACACATAGCAAGTTATATGGAACTCTCCTTTAATACTTCCACATGGATAACCAAAAGCCTTTTAAAACAAATTAGATATTGTACAGCCTGCGACTGCTTACCTAGCTGAGCCAGTTTGCTTGTTTCCCCCTTTTAAACCTTCAAACATCCAAGAGCTTGCTATATATTGAAAAGAGGAGCGGGCGTCAATCACATCACTCACTCCATTGGCTGATTTGGACAGACACTACGGCTGGTGCAGTCCATACATGTTGGGCGAATACAGTCATGCCTTTTACCTTCCAGGCCTGCTGAACATTCATGTGTGAGATATGACCTTTGTAGAGAACCTACACATGTAGTTTGTTGGCAGGCATACAATACAGGAAAATCTCTGCAGTTTGTGGGTATAGTGATTGATTGAGTTTGCTTCAATGCTGCCTTCCCACAGTGTGTTGTTCACAAAGCGGCTTACAATAAACATTCACAATTATCAAAGCAGTGGGTTGGGGGAGAGAAGTCAGCCTACAAATTCATAGGGGACAAAAATAATCAATTTAACCAACATATGATAAATGCAATACTGCAATGAATAATAATAATAATCCAGAGTTCAATACATAAGTACGGAGCAAATGGAAAATTAGCAAACAATGATGTTCCACTGGCTGTTGCATTCCAGGAAGCCTAAGCAGCCTAGCTTGAATGTTCAGAACAGAAGGGTCCTCTCACTGGACTTGGTGGCTTGCAGCTGGCTCCCTTTTCTGTATTCCATACACCTCAGAATTTACAACCATTAAACCTATGCTATCATGATCTTGCTATAGGAGAGTGCCTATGCACAAATGCACAACCATTTTAAAGATACAGGCAGCAACTATTTTGTGCAGAGGGTCCTTTCTTGCCTTCATACTGTCAGGCTTCAGGGAATCCTATCCCTCCCATGGTGGCAGAAAAGAAGAAGATAAAAAAAGAGTTCTTACCAATTAGTTTATTCAATAATCACAGCAAGAGACAAAGGAATGCGGTTTCTCTCTAGATAATGGCGTTTCTCTGAGTAAAGCCCAATTCCCTCCATCTCCCTTATCCTATGTCATTCCTGCACCAGCTGATCTGAGCTTTCTGCCTTTGAGCTCTCTGTTCTACTACTCTCACTGCACGCCTAGTCCTGGGGGAAGGGGGCTTAGTAATGTTCTCCAAAGACATTGAGTCTATCAGCCGTCTCTCCCCCGGTGCTTCTTCTTCCTGCTGTTCCTCTTCTAATATTTCCCAGCTTCTGCCCTCTGCAGCCTCTGAGCTATGTCCTTCTGCAAACCACTGATCTAAATCTATACTGTCCTCCTGTTCTCAGGAAGGTGCAGGAGAGGGGGGCACCCCCCACCATTCCTCCTCAGTCCAGCCCCTGACACATGTGTGTCAACAGAGTGTGCATAAGCCCACCCCACCCTGTGATGCTCTGTTATGTGCCCCCATTCCACTTCCCATTCCACCCTGTTCTGCCCTCTTCCAGGTCCAAGTGGACCCACACATCAGCAGTTGCACATCAGTTGGACACACGCAAAATGGTCGTTGCATACACACACACACAATGATATCCATGCATACAACATTATCCATACATTTCATGTTTGCTGCATACAACACCAATATATCACTGGTGAGTCCTGTAGCTTCCTGTGACAATTGTAATGTATGGATCTGCTGAATGGAAGGGTTAGGGAAACAAAAAATCTTTGGGGGACCCTCATGGTTCATTGTCTACGCTAAGAAGTAATAGCTGCTACAAAGCTTTCCTTTTTGTCTTTGAAGCAAATGCCAAAATTGTTTCCTCACAAATGCATGCTGCTTTAGGCCAGATTTATACATTTTCTAAGAAATGCATTTGTGGGGGATCAAATCCTTATTCACAAACATCCTAGGAAAACCACAATAGACAAAAAATAATTTGGCATATTGATTTTGGCCTGCTGTGTGAGAAAGTGAGTTTCAAGGTAAAACGTTCATTTTCTCTGTAGACTAAAGAGACTAAGTTACTAAATTTAGTGGCTGTCGGGTTATTGCAATGAGCCTATTTTAAGATAAGAAGACTTGTCTGATTACTTACTTCAGTGATCAGTCTCTCCAGTATTTTATCACAAAAGTCACATTTTTATCACCATTCATTTCCTTGTTAAAATGCAAACATAAAAAACCCAGAGCTCTAATCTTTTTCCTTAAAAAATAGTAATGAAGGCAATCTGTAGATATAATCCTGCTTCTATGCTTCCATTTATTTCAGTGCTGCATATGCAAAGGCCCTGCTCCTGAAATCACAATGAAATAAATGGTGATTATAAAACAAGTAGAGTTTTTCCATGCAGTTTATTTAGATGAAGATCTTTTTTAAAAAAAGAAAATGGAGTTAAAAGGACCATTTACATGCATTTTGTGCAGTATTTTTTTTTGCTTGCAACTTTGAATAACATTGTGTTTGTGTGTTTTAAACTTTCAGGGACATGATTTAAAATATGTGCACGGTCTATCCAGTGAATTTATTACTGATTTGTTTGTGTGTTTATGTAGTTTTAAATCTTATATGTCATCCTTTTACCCTATAAAGGAACAAAATATTGCCTCCATTAGGGAGATAATGCTACCAAACAGCCAGTCATAGCCTGGCTTCTGCAATGAATGGTGATGAAATCACATAGATCACATAGCTGTTCATCCACGAATGGACCTGTATTATACACAAAGCAAGCAAACAGCAAAAGTTAAGAATGCATTCATCATTGCTATGGCCTATTCAGATTATACTCACCTTTTAGAATAGCTAAGAATGTTACAACTTCCAGTGAACATTTTTGTTGCCAGGATGGTAAAACTATGGCCTTTATGATCTAGCTCTTTCTTGGCTTGGTACTATGGTGAGGGATGCAGGTGGCACTGTGGTCTAAACCACTGAGCTTCTTGAGCTTGCTGATCAGAAGTTCAGTGGTTCGAATCCCCGTGATGGAGCGAGCTTCCATTGCTCTGTCCCAGCTCCTGACAACCTAGCAGTTGGAAAGCACACCAGTGCAAGTAGATAAATAGGGAAGGTGGGAAGGTAAATGGCGTTTCTGTGCGCTCTGGTTTCTGTCACTGTGTTCCGTTGTGCCAGAACCAGTTTTAGTCATGCTGACCACATGACCCTGAAAGATGTCTGTGGACAAATGCTGGCTCCCTCGGCCTGAAAGCGAGATGAGCGCCGCAACCCCATAGTTGACTTTGATGTGACTTACTATGGTGAGCACCGCAGTAAATATTATCTGTACTGTTGTACATCTTTCAATCTTACAAATGGCTTGTTACATATCTTTATATAACATGTATCGATTTAGCTAACATAAACTTGTCAGTATACAGCAGTTTTGTGAGAACTACTTCTCCCTAGGAAGAAATATGGTTGTAGAAATATGAAGGTTGACTGTTCTAGGATCTGGGCAATCATAAAACATTATGCTCTCCTATTTGTCGATCCAAAGCCATCTGGAATGCAATACATGAATATATTGAAGAAACATAAACGTGTCCAATGGATTTCAGCCAGCCTGGACCACGTTCATGCATCATTAGAAAAGGTTGCGGATTGGCAGGATACAGCAATATTATATTATTAGACAATCAGTTTGTCTGATTCCAATAAAATTCTGATTCCAAAACTAATTATCGCTTTCGACTTTTACAGCTCAAATAAGAATTTCAGCACTATGTGCAACTTAATTAGATCTGTTTTAATATTCAAAGCACAGTATTAGATGCACATCTTACGGAGGAAATAAAGTAGCCCATCTATAAATAAAAAATATCATAGTAATTTTTAAAAGCACAATAGCATTGGCTTCAGCAGCATGAGAAATATTGCAGTAATTGACATAATGTTTTACAATTGATCGTTATCATTTATATAACCTCTAAAAATAAAAGTAAGAAACTATGAATGAGTGCCAGTATTGAACTACTGTTGTTTTATGATCCAGCACCATGATAGGTTAATGGAAGCAAAGGCTAGGGCAGATTTATATGCTTAATTAGATATTGAAAACATTGATTTCCCCAGGTGGTCACACTGTTTTCAGCTTTCCTGTTTCAAGCCATTTATTCTGGTGTCAAAACATTGATTTAAGTGTCTTGAGTTCAGACATGTGAGTTTGAAATGTTTAGTCATAATACAGGGCAATCAAGAGTAATGAAATATGCATTCTTTTCTCACAGCTAAACCTTGGCAAGTAATTTGCACTGTCTGCCATATGAGTGAATGTACCTTGGACATCTGCTTTGCATTCCATCGCCCCATTCACAAGTCTCACACTTGAAGATGGCCAAGACATTTCAGGCTTATTTATATAAAAGGTTTCCCTTGCAGCCTCACCCAGTGGCTAGTTTTGTGTGAGTTTTGAAAGACTTTTTCTGACCTTAAATTAGATTTGAGAATTATAAAGTTGGAAGGCCTTAGTAGTAGACCTGCATCATTCTGCGTTTGTCATACTGACTGGTCTTAAGCTTTCCCAGCAGTCTTTATCTGTGAATGCTTAATATTTCTCTCAAAAGGTAATTGGGCCCCAGTAAGCTAATTCCATTAATTTCAATGGCTCTACTCTGAGTAGGACTAACACTAGCTATACGCCATTATATGAAACCTCTGAGACATTAGTTTTGCTTGTGAAGTACATAGTTCAGGTCAAATAAAATTCAGATAATACATCTTCTCTGAAGGAAGTGAGTTTAATCTTTTTAGAGACCAATGCTAAATCATGAGTTTAAGGCCAAGGTATTTAATATGTAAAGGACATCTTGTTATATATTGTACAGTATTAGGAACTACATGTATCTGAGAGAGAAAAGAAAGAACCTTCTAGTTAAAAATTCATCCCAGATCACAAAATACTAAAAATTGTTGACATCTGCTTACTCCTCATTTATGTAAAATGAGTTAGTGGCTAATCAGTCTTGTTCTCAGGGATTAGATATTTCCCTTCAGATTACAGGGACCATTAGCAATTTGGCAGCTTTCATAGAGCTAAACTTGATATTTATGCAAATATTATGCAGCATGAAGGAGCCATTTGCTTGTTGAATTTTATTATGTGCTAGTCATGAATATTCTGACAACTGTTGGTTAATAATAGAAAAGCTGGCAAGCGAAGCCTTTTGAAATAAGAATATGTGCAAGAATAGGATCAAATGCTTCTTGAGTGTGAATGGGGCACTGTGAAAAGACCCAACTTTCTTTCTCACAACATTGCTGCTGGTGCTCAGAACTCAGGCTCCGTCCACACTACACATTTAAAGCAGTATCATGCCACTTTTACCTGTCATGGCTTTCCTCAAAGAATCTTGTGAACTGTAGTTTTTTTAAGCATCATGGGAATTGTTAGGAGACCCTAGATCCCCAAAATTCCCTGAGAAGAGGCATTGACCGTTAAACCACTCTGCAGAATGTAGTTATGGGAGGTGATGGGATTTATTTTATTCTTGTTTCATAAAATTTATATCTCACTTGATTGTATTTTTTAAAAAAACCCTCAAAGCAATTTACAATACAATACTGCTTTAAATGTACAGTGCAGATGGGGACTCAATTTAAGACTTTAAACTGAGAGGAGATTTTCTTTGCTCTGCGAATCTCCGAAAACATTCTGTTCCTTGGTCAATCTGAATTCCTGTTTGTAAATCTAGTTCTGTCATGATGTCCAACAAGTATGAAGCTGCTTCATTGTTAAGATAATAACCAGACATACATCCTTCTGAGGTGAAGGCAGATGGCTATCAGAGATAAAGTTATCTTGCCAGTGACTAGTTATAATGTAGAAATTTGGTTCATTTCACATGTTATTGTGAACCTACCTAATCTGAATTTCTGAAACATAACTGTCCTTCAAAATTCACGCTTGCAACTCTCCAATCAAAAAAAAAAAAAAGGGTACAAAATGCATATAAAAAGAGAGCAGTGTGCATAAAACTGTATACATTTGCGGAAAAAAGTATACAAAAGTGCATTGAATTAGATGTTACCTGCAAAACTGTATACTTAAAATTGCATGCTGTGACATAACACCCCAATCTCTGCGTGCTGAGAGATTCTAGGAGTCTTGTTGCCTTGGAATGAAGATCAGCAGAGGCTGTGATTTAATTAAGCTATATGGTTTTATTTACACATATATACAAACACAAATATATACAGTGGTACCTCGGGTTACATACGCTTCAGGTTACATACGCTTCAGGTTACAGACTCCACTAACCCAGAAAAAGTGCTTCAGGTTAAGAACTTTGCTTCAGGATGAGAATAGAAATCGTGCTCCGGCGGCGCGGCAGCGGCAGGAGGCCCCATTAGCTAAAGTGGTCTTCAGGTTAAGAACAGTTTCAGGTTAAGAACGGACCTCCAGAACGAATTAAGTACTTAACCCGAGGTACCACTGTATGTGTATATATTTACACATCTATACAAATGGGCTCATAGGATTAATACCAAAAAAGCTCTTGCTTCTCCCTTAGTCACAGCTTTGGATACTGACACAACTGTCAGTTAGAGCAGAGTGGGTTTTTTCATGCTGGAAGGGAGGAAGCAAGCTCTTTTCGGTTGTTCTTTCTCTGGCTGATTGATGGGGCCAAGCTGATGTTCTCTTCCCACAAGGTTCTTCTTGGAAGCCAAAGGTTCGTTCTCTCCATGGCCCTTAGTCCCCTTGGTCAACTGCAGAGACCAAAGTGTCATATATTTCATCATGTTTCCAGTGATCTTGGTGTAAGACCCCTTAGTAATTTTACAGAAACAGATAAAATATTCCCAGTGTTGTCTGGGACTCTACATCCCCCGGTAATGTTGTAAGCCTCCTTGGTAATTTTTAAATACATTTTAAGTAACTAAATAAAATATTCCCAGTGTGGTCTGGAACACCATGTTCGCCTGAAGACTCTTGGCTGGTTAACACATGCATATAATTTGCTCGATTGTGGTATATTTTAAGGATAGGCGTCAATTGTAATAACTCCAGTGAAAATCTTTATGCTTAAGGTGATATAATATTAGGAATCCGTTAGTACTTAATGCTAAGTCAGAACTTTGATCCCGGTACTAAACTTGGGACATTTCACAGGCAAAGCAGGTGTTCTGCTGAAAAGCTATAGTGAAGAAACATTCATACATACAAATGATTGCTTGCTGTTATGTTCTTTATATGAGGTACACCAGGAGTGGGGAACCTTTGACCCTCCAGTTGATGCTGGACTGCAGCTCCTGTCATCCCTGAGCATTTGCTGTGATGCCTGGGGCTGTTGGGACTTGCAGTCTACAAAGATATGGAAGGCCAAAGGTTTCTTACTCCTGAGACTCATACATTTCTTAGGAAGAGAGCACTGATTGGGTCTTCTAGACAGACAGTATTTTCTTGATCCAACTATTTTCTTGATTACCTATTTCACTCACCTCTAATTGAGAGGGGGGGGAGGTTATTGGGGTTTTTTTGTTCTTGCATGATCCAAGAAAGTCTGTATTTCCTCTGTTAGTGCTGCCACCACTGAGCTTGGGCAGGAGGATAATCTGGCACTTGTCCTGAGTGGCAGCGAGGGAGCATCCCTTGACCTCTCCATGGTGACTATTGCTGGACTCTTCTCTTGGGCAGTTCCTAGGAATGACTGGAGAGTGGGTGAGGAGGAGATGGAGAGGTTGAGATCGCTGAGACCCAGTCCCATGAGATGCACTGGCTCTGAGGGGCAGGCAGAGGGCAGGGCCACCCTGGGTGGGAAGAGAGGAAGAGGGGAGTGGAGCACAAACAATCCTGATTTATTTATTTATTAAAAAAAATACTTTGTACATCTGCATCTAATCTTTCCCTTTTCTAAAATTTATTTGTTGGTGTGTGTTTTTCTTTTCGTAAATCTACTAAAAAATTAAATTAAATTAAGGAGTTTTCTCAGGATGATGGTGTGTGTTGTGGTGTGTTCTCCTTCTGATAGGAATGCTCTGCAGGGTGGGGACACGAAAAATGGAGGGTCAGTCGGTGAAGAGTGAGAAATGTCCCTCTTTTCATCTGAGGAACATTGGAGGGTGTGCATTGAACACATGGGGGATTAGGTAGGTTGTTAGAAACAGAGGAAGCTGCCTTAAATTTGAATCAGGCCATTGGCCTATCTAGCTCAGTAGAGTCCACATTGACTACCAGGGGTTCTCCAAGTCTGGGTTCTGTCCCAGACCTACCTGGAGATGCTGGGGATTGAACTTGGGACCTTCTGTATGCAAAGCAGCTGCTCTACCACTGAGCTATGGCCCTATTGGCTTGACGCTATCCACTGAAGTCAGATGAATCTACAGAAAGACAGAGCCATAGTTATGGGTGGGCTAGCCTAGTTTCTTGCCCCAGGTGAAGCCTTCAGAGGGGTGCCATTGAGACTCCCATTGTGTGTGTGTGTGTGTGTGTGTGTGTGTGTGTGTGTGTGTGTGTAAAGGCACATAGCTCTTTGACCTGGGTGAAATAAAGCCTGGTTTAACCCCTGGGAAATGTACAAATAAATTAGATGAGTAAACAGACAAACGGTGGTTCAACAAGTATAAAAGAGAAAGCACACTCCAGAAAGCCAAAAGGTAACCTGTCCTCATCTCCTTTGCTCTCCTCAGTTTCCTGCCGTGCTTTACAAGTATCTTTTCCAATAAAATGTGTCTGAATCTCCATCACTTTGAATGCTTGCTAAGATAAAAGCATGTATCGAAGGCAGACGGAATGGCTTCAATAACTGCACATTATAAAAATAAAAAAGGCTTCTGGTTAATGTTAGGGTGTGAAACCTAAGACGCTGGCAAGTTAGCAATGTCATGTAACTTTAAGTAGTCAAGCTCGTTAAGTTGTTAAGTTGCTCAGTATATAAAGAGTGTTTGTTTTCTGAGTCTGTGGGGCGTGAAGCAAAAATGTCCGAAAGCTCCGGAGGTGTTTCTGTTATCTTTCTGCAATAAACCTGTCTTTGGAAAGACAGGCTTCCCTGTGTCCTTATTTCTTTGCTGCTGAGACTCTGAAGCTTGTACTGCAACAAGAATCTCTGCACTGGACTTGGTTAATACTCTGCAAAGAGAGCTGTTGCTGGTGGCGCAGCGGAAGCGTTTACTGGACCAGTACAAACTCTCTTAGGTTATGGATCCTTCTATGTTTCTACAGCTGTATTGTGTGCAGAGAAAGTGAAAGCAGCTTTCGGATGAGAGAAGACCGGCTTGGTCGTAAATCCAGCTCTTAAAGGAACTGAGCGGCTGGAGGCGTCTGAAAAGTGAGTAAGACAAATCCCAAGGGGAAAGAGAAGCAAAGGCACACAGAGGGAGTAGCAGCAGACCCCAAGAATGGCCGGGGAAAATTTCCAGGTTCCCTTTACAAAGTTGAACTCTGCTAATTACGTGCAGTGGTCTAAGAGGGCTCAAGTCTGGTTGGAAGCCAAAGAAGTGTGGGCTGACTATGTCCAGAGGCGAAAGCCATTTGTGGCTGTTGCAGCAGATGCCACAGCAGAGCAACAGGCTGCTGCACATGCTCAGAACAGGGAACATGATAAAATGGACACTAAAGCTAGATGCATGTTGATGGCATCGATAGACGATTCCCAATTACCTCATGTGGAAAATTTAAGGTCTGCATTTGAAATTTGGGAAGCTCTTAAGCGAATTCACCATAGAGCCACGCCCGGAGAGAAGGTGAACATTATACGTGCTTTGTATGAGTTGAAACTGAAGCCAGGGGATAGTGTGGTTGAACACACGTCACAGATGACTGAGTATTTCAACCGACTGTCATCTTTAGGTGTGAATTTTCCTGAAAATATTAAAGTTTATACTCTGCTTAGCAGCCTGCATGCAGGGTTTGAAAACTTAGTATTAACTTTACAAGTTTTGCCAGAGGACCAGCTGAATATGAATCATGTGACTGGTAGATTGTGTGAGCAAGAATATCAACATCATCGAAAACGTATTGATAATTCAAATACCCCAAGGGTTGGATGTTCAGATAATTCCCAGCGTGGGGAAACTAGCAGGCAGAGCTGTAAGGAAGCCTCACAAGTGTCTGCTATGGCCAGCAAGTCATGTTTTCGATGTGGCAGCAGGTTTCATTTGATAGCAAAGTGTCCAGAAAAGCAACAGGAATTTCAACAGTCCAGGGCCAGTTTCCGGAGCTACAGGGGAAGACGACGTGAGAACTACAAGAATCAACGATCCAGAGGGGGAGCAGGTGCTGATAAGGGACTATCTGCAATGGCAGCACAACAGAGTCCTAAAAGGAGCCAACAAACCTTGAAGTGGATAATTGACAGTGGAGCAAGTCACAGTTTAGTTCCAGCGACATCTAGTGGCCGCTTGATGAACTGCAAGACATTGCCAGTTGCAAAAACCTTGACTATAGCAGACAATAGTAAACGAGAAATGAACCTTAAAGGCACAATTTATGTTAACTGTTTGCAAACTAACCTTCCTGTTTTTGTTCTTCCAGGAATGAAGAATGGACTTTTGAGTGTGTCATGCCTGGTAAAAAGTGGTTTTAAGGTTGAGTTTGAAAAAGATGTGTGCACCATTTCGAAACAGGGAAAGGAGCTAGTTAAAATTCCCTGTGAGGATGGGCTTTTTGTTTTGGATGAAGAGCAGTTAGCAGCAGGTAGATGTTCAACAGGTGAAGCACAAGCTAAGTGTGTAAATAAGGCTCCTCATACAGGTTGTGCACATCTACTACACAGAAGGTTGGCTCATATATGCTTTAAGTATGTAAGCAAGATGCCAGATTTAGCTGAGGGGTGTAAGATTAAACCCTGTCCAAATTTTCTGGATTGTTGTGCTTGTAAACACGCTAAGGTTAAGACATGTAACTATCCTAGATCTGATAGAGTAAGCAAGAAACCCTTTGAACTTGTGCACACAGACGTGTGTGGCCCTATGCCAGTCAAATCGCTTGGAGGTGCGAGATTTATGCAAATTTTGGTGGATGATTTTTCAAGGGCTAGTTGGGTTTTCTTTCTGAAAGAAAAATCACAAGCAGCTTCCATCCTGATGGATTGGATTGAAGAAGTCGAATGTAAATTTGACAGCAGGGTACGTAAAATACAATCAGATCGTGGTGGGGAATATGTGAACCACACGCTGGAGACGTGGTTAAAAAGGAAAGGTATAGTTCATAGACTTACCAATCCCTATTCACCACAGGAGAATGCAGTTGCCGAAAGAAAATTTCGAACATTACAGGAAGCCATTGCTGCTTTGCTGTTTGATTCTGGACTTCCACAGCGTTTTTGGGCTGAGGCTGCACTGTATGCGAATTATACTTTTAACAGAGTGTACAATAGCACAGTAGGCAACACTCCTTACTTCATGCTATTTGGGAAAAAACCAAAAATTGATCATCTAAGAGTTTTTGGATGTCGTGCTTATGTGCTGGTGCCTAGGGCACAACGTAGGAAAGGCGATCCTAGGTCTAAAGAAATGTTTTTCTGTGGTTATCAAGCAAACACAAAAGGTTGGAGATTTGTGAATGTAGAAGGCAATCAAACGAAAATCACAATCAGCAGAAGTGTGGAATTTTGTGAACAGGATGGTTGGAATAAAATTCATGGAAATCCTGACATACTATTTGATGTGGTTAACAGTAACAATGAAACTCAGGCCCCAGGGCAGGTATTAGTTCCAGAACAGACTGAGGAATTTAAGTCTGAGGACGAGGGTGAGAAATCGCCTAGTTCACCCAAGTCTGTAAAGTCAGAATCTTCTAGCTCTAAAAGTTCACCTGTACAGCAAGAGAGACGTGTAAAGTCAGAATCAGAAAGTTCTTCAACTACTAGTGACAAACAGGTGACGACTAGTGATTCTGGGTCAGAGGGGGAAACTGAAGGAACATCGCAGGAACTGTTAAGGCGTTCTCAGCGTACCAACAAAGGTAAACCTCCTGAAAGGTACCAAGCTATTAGTGTTTGGGCTGGTTTGGCAAATTGCGAACCTGAAAGTTTTGAGGAGGTTGAGCAATTACCCCAGGAGGAGGCCAGTAGGTGGCGTGAGGCCATGCAAAAGGAGTTGAATTCTATGAAAGAACTGGGTGTGTTTTCCATCACCAAACTGCCAGAAGGTACCAAGGCAGTAAGTTGTAGGTGGGTGTACAGGATAAAGACAACAGCGATGGGGAAACCAGAGTACAAAGCAAGGCTTGTAGCTCGAGGTTTTACACAAAGAAAGGGGTTACATTATTCCGAAGTCTATGCACCCACTTCAAGGAGTGAAACCCTACGGGCACTATTAGCAGTTGCTGCTCAGAAAGGGTTCAAAGTGAATCAATTTGATGTCTCTACAGCTTATCTTCATTCAGGCTTGGCTGAAGAGCTCTATATGGAGCTACCGCCAGGATTGAAAGTTGGTAAATCAAATCAGGTATGGAAACTACATAAATCTATTTATGGACTCAAGCAATCTGCTCATAATTGGAATGAGTGTTTGAATGACGTTTTGGTAGGCATTGGTTTTAGCAGGAGCAAGGCTGACAATTGCTTGTATTTCAGAAATTCAGGAGATGCTCAAGAATCTTTGCTTGTTTCTGTAGATGACCTGATTTATACTTCAAAGACACAAGAACAAGTAAAAAAACTAGCCAAAGAGTTAAATAAACACTTCAAAGTTAAGAATCTTGGTGATGTGAAGGTCTATCTTGGTGTTCAGATAGATAGGACCAAAAATGGCAGTTTTCTACTGAATCAAAAAGGCAAGATATTGCAAATGTTGAAAAAGTTTAGCATGACAGAGTGTGCAGGTGCTAGAACACCAATGGAAATGGGTTTTGTAAAAGACAATGAGTTCAAGGATAGTGCTGAATTCAAGCATGCTGAAATCTTTCAGTCAGCACTGGGAAGCTTACGTCATCTTTCGCAATGGAGTAGGCCAGATATTGCTTACACTGTTAACTTACTCAGCAGAGAAGCTTCGAAACCTAGTGTAAATGCATGGAAAGGAATTCAAAGAGTGTTAAGATATTTACAATACACCAAAGATTTTTGCCTTGAATTATCTTCAGAAGGACAAGCACAGATTACTTGTTGGGCAGATAGTGATTGGGCAAATTTAAAGGATAGAAAATCAGTGTCTGGCTGTGTAATAAAATTTGGTAACTCTCTGATTGGGTGGAGATCCAAGAAACAGAACCTGATTGCTTTGTCGTCAACAGAAGCTGAGTTCTGTGCCTTATCTGAGTTATGTAGAGATCTAGAATTTTACAAATGCTTGGCACAAGAGATGTATGAAAAAGCCATCACTCCAATCACTGTATGGGGTGATAATCAGCCGTGTCTTAAGTTAGCACAAAATGGGCAGTTTAAAGGTCGTACAAAACATTTGGATATCCGCTTTCAAAATGTTTGTCAAATGGTAAAAGCAGGAATTGTTAAATTAAATTACTGTCCCAGTCATGAAAATCAAGCTGATGGTTTTACAAAACCGCTTGGGTTTCAGCGGCATGAAAACTTTTGTGAAGAAATGGGTCTGAAGTAATTTTTGTTTTTTGTATTGCCAGCGAGAGGGGGTGTTAGGGTGTGAAACCTAAGACGCTGGCAAGTTAGCAATGTCATGTAACTTTAAGTAGTCAAGCTCGTTAAGTTGTTAAGTTGCTCAGTATATAAAGAGTGTTTGTTTTCTGAGTCTGTGGGGCGTGAAGCAAAAATGTCCGAAAGCTCCGGAGGTGTTTCTGTTATCTTTCTGCAATAAACCTGTCTTTGGAAAGACAGGCTTCCCTGTGTCCTTATTTCTTTGCTGCTGAGACTCTGAAGCTTGTACTGCAACAAGAATCTCTGCACTGGACTTGGTTAATACTCTGCAAAGAGAGCTGTTGCTGGTGGCGCAGCGGAAGCGTTTACTGGACCAGTACAAACTCTCTTAGTTAAGCCAGCCCCACGCCCACCTAGCCTTCTGTTCTCCTCTCTATGGTTACCACCCCTGATCCAAAGAGACTCCTGGGAAATGAACCTGCCACCCTTCCACCTCTATGTTCATTGGAGGTGTGGATGGGGGAAAGCCCATATGGAAAGTTCCAACCAATGTCTGTTTCAGGTATAGAAGACTGCAGAAAATACATCAGGAGAGAGAAGGTTCACTTTCAAACTACCCATATAAAGTGAAGGTAGCAAAGTCACTGTGTGCATAATTTTATACCTTGGAGATGCATAGCCCAGAAATCCACATATCTCTGGGACTTGTTGCATCTTTCTGCTTGACACAAGAATGAAGAATAGATTTCCATGGTGTGCACTTGTTGCCATCTTGTGGTTTGATGTAGAAGATGAGCAGAAAAGTGGCAACTTCAGTCTTATTTGTATTGAGGGATTATATATAATTTATCTTTGGAGGTTTGACCTCTTGAAGGACTCCTCTACACACCACTGTCTTCCTTTGCCATCATGGCAGGATGAAGACAACAGAGATTGTAAAGCATTATTATTATTATTATTATTATTATTATTATTATTATTATTATTATTATTAGTATATGTTTCAACAATCCCAAAGTTTGGCAGTCAGTAGCACAGGTGTTGGAAAGGTGTGGTGATCTGCCATAAACAACACCATTGAAGAAGACAGCAATGGTTACCAAGACCTTGTTGCTGGTTGCAAAGAAGCCCCTGTGACATTTCAAGTTTCAGGGATCCAAAAATATAGGTCCGGCGCTGCTGACCGGTGTCCCCCAGAAGGTTGCTCAGATGGCTTTCTTACCCATGCTGTAAAGTGGAACTGCTGTCATGTCACCTTTGGACTCTAGTATTTGAAATCCCAGCCTGTGTGTATTAAACACACACACACACACACACACACACACCAGCTTGAGAAGTTCAAATCACAAGACACACATTGATGCGCATCTATCTCCAAATTGTCTTCAAGTAAATTTGTATAACACTGGCTGCTTGAATGCATGAACAATCCTATGTGTACTTATCTAAACTTTCTTTCAAGAAAAGATGCATGTTTTGAACTGTTGGGTATTTTCCATAACTTAATCCTCAACAACTTGCTTATGTGCAAATGTAAATTATTATTTTTAAAGCCCTGAACCTATGGATAAGAATATGTTGCTCAATTTTTTATATTGTAACTGTTGACTTTTGGGTAGAAATATACTGATATGCTGAGTCTGACAAGTGCACCAGATTTGGTCTAGCTTGTGCTGCCACCATGTGGTCCGCTATGAATATGTTTAGATGGTCAATAAGCTGAAGCCATAAGATGAATTCAACAGAAAGAAATGTGTTGAATGGGGTGGACCTGACTTGGCAACAGTACATGTAAAAAGGATGCAGGTGGTTTTTGCTGACCACAAGGTGAACATGAACCAGCTACACAATGGGGCTTAATATAATATTAGGCTGCTTAAACAAAAACATGGTACCTCAGGGCTGCCATATGTCCAGATTTTCCTGGACATTACTGGGATTTCAAAGGTGGAATTGACGTCTGGGCAGAATTTCTGAAATGTGGTGCTTTGTCCTGGATCTTAGGCAAGACAATTGAAAAAAATATTTATTTATTTATTTGCATTTTTGTAGAAAAAACCTCAACAACTATTGGGGTGTCCTGATTTTTACTTTCTAAAATAGGCAACCCTATGGTACCAAAATTCACCCCAGTAGGTGTGGTGTGGTACAACAATGAACATCATTGGACAGTGTCAGTACCACCCCACCCTTTCCGCATATGTGTGTTTCGGTTCCCCCATGATTCTCCTCCGAAAACAGCAGGAAAGAACTGCATGCTGGTAGACTGCCCCAAATTTTGTCACTTTACTCCTGCCATTTTCTGCAGCAATGGTGCTACCATCGGATTTTCTGGAATGAAATAAGACAGAAATGAGCACTCAACTTCCACAATATTCCCTTAGATTTCCAGGAGTGACTTTTAAGTTGTGTGAAAGCTCAAATATAATATCAGCATTAACAGCTAGGGAAACATTGGAGAAGTGGAATGCACTAACATGCTAATGCAGCTGACATGGGAAAAGTCCTGCTACCTCTGGATTCTATCACAGTCATTCTGCCCCGTATGCCAAACAAGAGTTCAGGGTGTGGGTGTGCATGCACATTGGAAGCTTGGATAGCAATCTGCAGGCGATGACAGGAGAGATGTTTTTGTTTCAGATATGCCTTTCCTGTTATTTTCCATCACTTGACGCTATAAGTTGCCCAGGGGAAGGATTTATTTTCTGTTTGTAATCCTGTTTCTCACTTTGTCCCATTATAGTAAAAGAGGATTCATCTGAAAACAAGGCACTGCCTTGTTAGTTTGACTCTGCAGTTGTATTTTGGATCCCGAACACCTTGCGAGTCAAACGTTTTGGCTCCCGAATGCCGCAAACCCGGAAGTGAGTGTTCCGGGTTGTGAACGTTCTTTGGAACCCAAACGTCTGATGGGGCTTCCACGGCTTCCGATTAGCTGCAGGACCTTCCTGCAGCCAATCAGAAGCCACACCTTGTTTTCCGAATGTTTTGGAAGTCAAACAGACCTCTGGAACGGATTCCATTTGACTTCTGAGGTACTACTATACATGAATACATTTGCAAGCCTAAAGCAAAGCTGAGTAAAAACTTTGCTTCTAAATGCTAAAAGCTCTCTCTGTCTACTGAACTATTTCAGAGGGAATGTCATTTCTGCACTCTATTTCTCCACCGTTAGTCCATTATTTTAACTTAAGGGTGTATTTTGATGTCACACAGAGTTGATTTCATTTCCCCCCTATACATGTGGAACTCTCTGTGAAGTCCAAAGGAAGTCCAGTATTCCAGAAGCAGCACAAAGGTTTGCATTAGCATTTGTGCATGCTTCATTTGGCCCTGTGAACGACCTCTTTCCTTCTTGGGCAGAGATAATGAGGTTCTCCCATTGACCTAAGACTCTCAGAAGAAAAAGAAGCTGATAGGCATTTATTAAAGGAATTTTGCTGGAAATTTATACAGGCTAGCGCCATAGCTCAGTGATCGAGCACGGCTTTTGCATGCAAAACTTCTCAGGTTCAATCACTGGCATCTTCAGGTAAGTCTTGGAAAGACTCTTGCCCCAAATGCTCAAGATTATGCAAGTCTCCAAAACACAGAGGAGAAAAACCTACATATGTTGAAAAACAAAAAAACAGAAGCTCCTGTCAGGTAGGGAAGTAATTATATATATACAGAGTCCACCCTGCACTCTGGGACAAATGCAAACAACTAGCCGTCTGGAGAGCTGAAACTGAGACCTCACATAAAACAGACAGACACACCAACAAACTCCACAAACTAGAGAAACGCCAGAAGCCCAGCCACCCTCCACAACAACCCATGAAACAAACAGTACATAACATATCAGACAGGATCCTCACCTCAACTGAAACCAAAGTACTCTCCAAAGGTTTCAACTTTGCAGTCGCCCCGAGACGCATCCCCACGGAAAACATCATATGCGGAGTCGAAGCTAGCCTAACCAAAATCAACCCAGATGAAGCCAATAAAATCAGACTTGAAGTCACCAACATCCTCTGCTCCAGCAAACCACCCAGAAGCAATTTACACAAAGAAGAACAGAAAGCACTCACCAACCTGAGGAAAGACAACAACATAATCATTCTCCCAGCAGACAAAGGTAATGCCACTGTTGTGATGAACACATCGGACTACCAAGCAAAACTATCAAATCTACTCCAAGACCCTACCTACCAACCTATAAAAACAGATCCCACCACCTATCTGGAAAAAACCACCAAATCCAAAATAAAAGCCTCTCCTATCAGTGAAGAAATCCAGCTAAGAATCATCCCCAGAGAAAAATCATCCAGATGCCCCAAACTCTACGGTCTCCCCAAGATACACAAAGAAGGAACACCACTCAGACCAATAGTCAGCTCCATAGGCTCACCTCTACAAAATCTCGCTAAATTTCTCGCTAAGCAACTTCAGCCCTATGCAGAATCCATCGCTTCACACGTTACAAACTCCTTCCAGTTCATAGAAACAATAAAGAAGCAAAACCTACATCCCGATGACCTACTTGTGAGCTTCGATGTTGTATCTCTCTTCACACAAGTGCCCATTAATGAAGCCTTGACAGCCATTCAAAACAAATACAATCCCCCCGAATACATCCTGGACCTGACCAACCACTGCCTAACCAACACGTACTTCATCCACAATGGACAAAGATACAAACAGATAGAAGGAGCACCTATGGGATCACCCCTCTCACCGGTCATCGCAAATTTGTACATGGAACACTTTGAAACCAATGCTTTAGACAAGTCAGAACACAAACCCAAACTTTGGCTCAGATATGTTGACGACACCTTTGTAATTTGGCCACACGGGAAAGAAAAACTAGATAGCTTCCTCACACATCTCAACAGCCTACACCCCAAAATACAATTCACTATGGAAATAGAAGCCAACAACCAACTTCCCTTCCTTGACGTCCTAATCTACAAAAAACCTGATGGCTCACTAGGACACACTATCTACCGGAAAAAAACACACACCAACCGCTACTTACATGCACAATCACACCACCACCCTGCACAAATAAACTCCGTAGCCAAGACTCTCATCTCCAGAACCAAACGCCTGGCTGACAAAGACCACTTGACAACTGAGTTACAGAATCTCTCAAATGTGTTAATCGCCAATGGATACCAGCAAAACAGGGTTACGAAGCTAATCCAAAAAGAAACACCCCCCAAAAACCAAGACACAGAAGAAAACAATGGCATGGCCCTCCTTCCTTATATCAAGGGCACTACAGATAAAATTAGCAAAATCCTCCATAAACACAATATCAAAACAGCCTTTTGCACCAACCAAAAAATAGCCAATATCCTCAGAAACCCCAAAGATAAAATCCAGTTGGAAAACCAAGGGGTCTATGAAATACCCTGCAAAGTCTGCCCAGCCACGTACATTGGACAAACAAACAGACGAATAAATGCACGTATCGCAGAACACAAGAATGCCGTCAAAAAAGAAGAAAAAACTTCCTCTCTTTTCCAACACATGAAAGAAACAGGACACGAAATTAATTTTGCAGATTCCAAATTGCTCTTTAACATGGAACATCACCACAAGAGAATAATCATGGAAGCCATCGAGATAGAGAAACACCCTCACAACATGAACAAGCGTGACGACACGTCCCGCCTGCCAGACATCTGGAAATTAGCCCTCCCCACAAAAACCGACACCAGAACCAGAGGCACACAGAACGCCATCACCAATCAACCACACCAGACCCAAACCCAGACCCTCTCCACAGATAAATTACAGACACCATCCAGTAGCCAAACCATAGTGGCACCTCCGGATGCTGCACCCCCCTGCAATCCCTACACAGATCTGGCTGGCACAGGGCACAAAACCACAGCTCGCCCCTATACACGAAGCCAAGCCAGAGCACAACTAAGTGCAGTACAGCCATCTTCTCAGAAAAACTCTTCACAAGCTCAAGAGGTCAAGACACGAAAGCTTTAGCAACTAATCCACACCTAATGACCCACCTAAGTGGTACTCAGAATATCACTCAAGAAATCACTCAAGATATCCCTCAAGTAATTAAGGAACAAAAGAAGAAAAGGCACACTAACCTGGGAACTTCCTCTCTGCCCAGAACGTTGGAGGCTATACACCACACCCTCTCAACAGTATTTATAGGAACTCAAACACTGAGATCCTGCTCTGTTCCAGTAACAAGAAGCCGAAAGCACCAGCCTGAAGATGACGAGTGAGACCTCGTCGAAACGTCACCTAGACACCCCAACTCTTACACGGGAAGACACCCGAAGACACCAAAACCTGTATTCCTGTACCCGTGAAAATCTACGAAAGCATATATATATATATATATATATATATATATATATATATATATACACACACACACACACACACACACACACACACACACACACACACAGTGACCTTTGGCAACTGTCGATCTGCTTATAAAACATTTGCTTAATAATTGCATTCTTAGGCACCAGCTGAATAGGAAATGATGCGAATCTTGATGCAAGAGGCCTTTTAAAGTTCTTGATCATAAATCACGATGATCCAGATGTTAAATTTAGTCAAAAGAGTTATTGTAATAAGGTTATTCTTGTATAAAATGGAGGAAGCCTTTTTAGCAATAAAAGGTTAATACATGCAAACTGTCAAGCATGCCCATCACTCTAAAATGATAGCTGGTTAGATGGAAATAGCCCTTTGTTCCTACTTGATTTGAGATTTAGCTTGTGCATGACGCTTGTTCTTCTGCCAATTGGTACACTTTTCTGTAATATATTAAACTAGGCAGAGGGCCTTCTCGGTAGTGGCCCCCACCCTGTGGAACGCCCTCCCATCAGATGTCAAGGAAATAAACAACTATCTGACTTTTAGAAGACATTTGAAGGCAGCCCTGTTTAGGGAAGTTTTTAATGTTTGATGTTTTTATTGCTTTTTAAAAAGTTCTTATTAATATTCTGTTGGGAATCAGATGGGTGGGGTATAAATAAATTGTTGTTGTTGTTGTTGTTGTTGTTGTTGTTGTTGTTGTTGTTGTTGTTGTAGTGATGCAGGCTGCCATAACTGTTGATACACCAAATCAGTGTTATTCTTAGATATTTTTGCACCTAAGAAATGAAAATATGATTGACATATAGAAATGATGATAGGAAATACTGTAGGTAAATAGCACTCCCTTTTGAAATCTGCACTGGCTTCATCCTTAGTCTAACCCTGCACCTGATTCGAAGCACTTATGTTATGGGGCAGCAAACCTTAGATTCTTGCCTGCATTTCATTGAGTACCTTCTTATGATTACGGTCCCCTGGTGGAAAATAATATATACACAATGTGAATTATATTTGCCAGACTAAAGCTTCAGTCCTAAGCATGTTTATTTGTTTGCTGGCCTCATTGAACATGAGGTAACGTACTTCTAAGTAAACATGTATAGGCTCCTGTTGTAAGGTCAGTGGCTCACTCTTTGTCTCTCTCTCTCTCTCTCTCTCTGTCTCTCTCTCTCTCCTTCTCTCTCTCTCTTCCACCCCCCTAGAGGTACAGTATTTAGAAAAATTAGGGGCTTATATAGGCCACAAGATTCACCTTGTATCCATATTTGTATTTGTTTTTTAAAACAATTCTGATTGTTTCTTAGTCACTCTCTTCATTGATCTGTGATTTGGGTTTCAATCTAAATCGAAACCCAAAATTAAGTTCTGTGTTCCCCATTCACTCGTACAGGTAATCTAAAAATGGCTATACTGTTTTCCCCCTTTAGCAGAAGCAGATAAAATTTGCAAACACGGGAACTCCTCTAGAGTAGGTTAACCCTGCCAAATTGCAGACAAATAGATCCAGGGGCTTTTGTGGAGGAAGTAAAAGGGTCACTGTCCTCCATAATCCATATTAGGGCAATACCTTTATTAAGAAAACTGAAAAATATGAAGCTAAGGTGGATTTTTGAAGATCAGAGTATGTTTTCGCTTGTACATTGTTATTCTTATTTTGCTAAACATATAGCAGCTTCATACTGGTTGGCAGAGCATATACCCGTGCTGCCCAGGGCAGGTGTGTTTGCGGTGGCAGCGGGGTGTCTCCTGAGGGGGGGTGGGGTGCGGAGGGTGCCCTTCCAGGCACAGGATAGCTGCTAGGGTGCATAGAGCGGCATGCGTGCCCTGTAGTCAGGGACAGTGCGAGCCACTGATGGCAGACATTTGGTGCAGCGCCCGCCCACCCACGACTCCCAAGCCTCCCCCAGCTGTCAAAACAAAGGGGAAAGGGGAGGGATGCCGTCCAGCAAAGTGGTGCAGCTCCCCCCTTACCCCAACAGCTCGGGGTAGGCTTGGGAGTCGCAGACAGGTGGCACACCAAATGTCACCCCCCTCAGCAAAGACACCTGGGTTGGTCCACCCCCACCACACACCCCTTCCTCCGACTCTGCTCGTTGGGTTAACTTTGTGGCATGCATTTGCACTGGAACTAGAGAAAATGCCCTCCAATAGTTATTACTTAGTGAGCCTGTTCGGAATGCTGCCTGCAGTGTTACAGAGTGCTTCAGGCAATTTAATTTTTTTTTTTTTAAGCAGAGCATCAGGTAATTTTAAACAAAGTTAAATTTAGCTTTTAACTTTTTAAAAAATAATCTGCTGCTCAGTGTTAACAACCAAAATCTTCAAGAAATCTCCAGCACTCCACAGCCTGGTTTCTTGCAAAGTCCATGGCAGGGGTAGGCAACCTAAGGCCTGGGGGCTGGATGCGGCCAAATCACCTTCTCAATCCAGCCTGCGGACGGTCCGGGAATCAGCATGTTTTTTCATGAGTAGAATGTGTCCTTTTATTTAAAATGCATCTCTGGGTTATTGGTGGGGCCTGCCTGGTGTTTTTACATGAGTAGAATGTGTGCTTTTATTTAAAATGCATCCCTGGGTTATTTGTGGGGCATAGGAATTCGTTATTTTTTTTTCCTTTCAAAATATAGTCCAACCCACCACATGGTCTGAGGGATGGTGGACCAGCCCATGGCTGAAAAAGGTTGCTGACACCTGGTCCATGGCCTTAGAGCAAAGCAATACAGTCACATAGAAAAATGCTTTGAATGCAGGGGTAGGCTTGGATGAGGGCTAAAGGACTGAGTATAAAATCTGAGACACTTTGGGTTTCTGTTTTCTACATCCATGAAGTCAGTAAATGACCCCTGGATGGGGTCACACTCTCCCTTAAGCAGCAGGTAAGTAGTTTGGGGATGTTCCTCAGACCCCCTGGAGGTGCAGGTGTATTCAGTGGCTAGGAGTGCCTTTTAACAACTCCAGCAACTGCCATTCCTGAATTGGGGTAGCTTTTACCAAACCACGTAAAATGTCATCATGAGAGAGAGTTCCATCATTGCAGGGCTGCCACTGAGAAGGCCCTGGGTGATCTATTGAAAATGAAAAGCAGTTTAGCAACTCTTCAAAGAAAATGAATGGTGAGAAAATGAGATGCTTATTGAATTTGTTGAAATGAGTATAATCTGATTGAATTCACTGTTGGGTTACAGAAAATCTATGCTACTATTTTCCACTGATAGTATAACAGTCTCCTGCTGGGTAGCATATTTATAACTCTGGAAGAATGGTAGCTAATCCAGCTAACTGAATCAATCCCATCTGAAAGCCAGTTTGATAAAACACCCTATAAAGCTAATATTCTTATATTTTCTCTTTAGAAGTAGTAATTAGCATACTGATCGTTTGAAAAATGTAGCAGATATATTATAGCCGACTGTTACGCATAGTGACTCAGAAGGAAGTCCCACTCGGTTCAAGCATGTTTAGGGCTGCATCCTTAAATATATTTACTAAAATCTGAGCACATAATTATCTGTCCCATTGGCTTTTATAAGTGACTTGTGACACGACTGATGCAGCAGTGCTAAGCAAACTTACTAAGCAGTAAGAAATATGTAAAATATTGCTGTAAATCAATTTCACTAACTCCCACCCTCCCTCTCGCAATCTTCTTGATGTGTTAACTTCAATTGCAGCATGGATGAAGTAATTCTGTGTTAATATCCTACAAATAATTCTCTAATGTAAAATCATTAATGTAAGAAACGAATTGATCTTTAACCAACTGATTTTTCTTATGTACAGTGAATCTGTACAATACAAATACAGTACTTGTGTGCAATGTGTCCTGTAAATTTCATCTTGGTTCAAATATCATTTCTTAGTACTGTCCTAATATTATTGAAGCCATGAATTGTCATCTTCAGTTCTCTTTTTCTAGAGAAAGAGGTGTCAGAACTCACTGTGAATGCTTCCCTGGTTCTCTTATAATGCCAATGGCGCCCACCTGAGAGGTTCCAGAACTGAGCTCTGGTGAGTTCTGGTTGGAAAAAAGCTCTAGTCTCTTGCACCTGTTCTCCATTGCTTCAAATAGATTTCCTTCTTTGAGGACTTTCATACCAGATCCCCTATTTATTTATAGCATTTACAACCTCATGCTTTCTCCAAGGGGCTCCCAGTAATACACATGGTCCCTCTCCCCACCACAACCCATTAATACTCACAGCAATTCTCTGAAGTAAGCTAGGCTGAAAGAGCGGAGAGAGAAACTGAGGTCAGCAACCTCCATGACTAAGTGGGGATTTGGATTCAAAACTCTGTCCCTGGGGTTTCTAATGTGGCACCCAATGTTACCAGGGTGCCTGCTAGTACCTCCTATGGCCCCGCAAAATGTCTCAGTAAATGTCCCACCAGAAATTGACAATGCAGAAGACACAACTTGCTCTTCCTGCTCAGCTCCTGTTTGCACTGACTCAACCTGCCCCAAACTGAATGTGCCCACATTTCGTTGGATGCCAAGATGGAACACCCACCTATCTTCTCATTTTGAACAGAGGAAAAGTGCAAAGAGTTTATTTCTGTGATCGAACGCAGTGTTGACTGATGTAGTTCACTTTTCCTCCACTTGTGGGGTGGGAGTGTGGAATGCCCATACAGTTTTATGGTCCTGTTTCTTTTCCTGCTCTTTTAGATGTGGCAGCCATTTTGTGTTATGCCACAACCCCACAACACTTTCTCAAAACTCCAGATGTGTCACTG
Source organism: Podarcis liolepis (assembly GCF_965112155.1). Lineage (NCBI taxonomy): Eukaryota > Metazoa > Chordata > Lepidosauria > Squamata > Lacertidae > Podarcis > Podarcis liolepis. The sequence continues at coordinate 43,080,890 of NC_139564.1, read as the reverse complement.
GCCCAAAACCACTACACTTCATCCTTGCCTGCCCTTCTTTCTGTGAAAGAGCAAACACAGGATGAAGAATTGCCTTGTGTTTGTACCTTGATACCTTTCCCTACTCAGCAACACAGGCTAACCCTGAGATAAAAAGGATGTAGTACCCTCCCCGGCCTCTCAAAGTCCTGGTCAAACAATAGCCATGCTCCTTCTGCCCTGTGTGCTTCTAGATTGTGTCCCTTCTGTAAGTTATATTCCCCCCCCCTCTTCAGTCACAAGCTCCCTTTGTCCAATGAGCATGCAGAAGATGGGCAAGGGTTTAAAGGGGTTTAACTTACCAAGGCATGGGTAGGGTCAATCGATACAAAATAAAAAGGGAAACTGAGAGGAGGAGGAAGTTGAGAGGGAGAGAAGGAGGGGCACAAGCAAGCAAACTGGGAAGTGAGGGAAAGGGTATCTCTGTGCCTCGAACCAGTACAATTGGCACCAGAATGCAAAAACTGAGACTAGCCAGGAACAGGGAATATGCCACAGGATCAGGAATATAAATTTTTGCAACTGTGTCCTGACTTGGAAGCCCAATAGAAGCAAGAAAGAATGTGTTAAGCTCCCCTTCTCTCTCTCTCTCTCTCTCTCTCTCTCTCTGTGTGTGTGTGTGTGTGGTATGTAGGTTTAAAAATACTCCTCTGCCTCTGTTATCCATTTATTTTTAACTGACCTGAGTGCAAAATGTGTGTTAAGCCTCAGAATTTTGCTTTCATGAGTTACTCCTACCTAATGAAGGTATTGCCCCGACTGTAGCATACAGTTTCTGGTAGAAAGCATGCTTTCATTCTTCTCCATCTCCAATAGATGGCAGTACAGACTTTAAAACCAAGTCACCTTTGATTTAATTTCAGCAACTCCTCTGGCCATTTTCTTATTATTGTAGAGCAATGCAAAAAGCTACATTTCAGCTTGGTGTATTTAATTTGGAATCAATAATATCCACCCTAGTGCCATGTAAAGCATCAAGTGGAAAAAAATGTTAACCGTTTCTAATATTAAAAATCAAATTAAAGTCACATTTCCCAGACATTTCTGAGTAAACATCATTAAGAATGCATTTCCTCCCTCATCTGTACCTCAAGCAGGCATGTCTTTCTAAAATGCCTCCTGGCTGCAATGTGCATTAGAGAGAAGGGAAGCAACACCGAGCTCTCATTTATGGTTCGAGAGTAACAAAGGTTGGTCCTTACCTTCTGCCAAATATTTTAGCAGCAGGGAGTGACATTTTTTACCTGGGAAATAATTGATGAAACAACCTTTTTCAAAGGCATCTAAGATACATGCTTCTTGGCATATCAGAAAAGCTGAGACGAAGAACTTGAGACAAAAGATGAAGAATAAATTGCTGGCGTGCAGAAGGTTTAATCTCCAGCGTCAGGGAAAAACTCCCTCTCGTCCCCACTCTAGTGTAAGGTTGGCATATGTCCGGAAGAAGAAGAAGAAGAAGAGTTTGGATTTGATATCCCGCCTTTCACTCCCTTTAAGGAGTCTCAAAGCGGCCAACATTCTCCTTTCCCTTCCTCCCCCACAACAAACACTCTGTGAGGTGAGTGGGGCTGAGAGACTTCAAAGAAGTGTGACTGGCCCAAGGTCACCCAGCAGCTGCATGTGGAGGAGCGGAGACGCGAACCCGGTTCCCCAGATTATGAGACTACCGCTCTTAACCACTACACCACACTGGCTCTCAGAAGAGCCTGGACACAGCTGGAATACTGCAGCCACAAGCAGTGTCCAGCTTCAAATGGGAAAATTCTGGTGTATGGCTGCCCAAATCTTCAGAAATAACTCAAAAATGTCCAAGCACAACAACTTTTCTGTCCGGATTTTCACTTTTTGAAAGATGGCAACCCTACTCTAGTGATCCATTGACAGTCAGTGTATAAAATACCAAACCAGATGACCAGTGCTTTTGTTCTAAAAAAAATTTTAGGGGTACTTTCATTTTCCTACTCATATTGAAATACTGCCCCTCAATGAGGCCAAACCTAGATTCACAAAATGTTTAGGGGTATGTGTACCCCTGCATCCGCCCCGAAAAAAGCACTGCAGATGACCATAGTCTGGCTCAGTATAAGACAGCCTCCTATGTTCTTTATGTCCCTAGACTTAACTTTCAGTTAACCAGTGGTGATCGCTGCCTCCAAAAAGCAGAGGTGCTGCAAGTACCCTCATCCTGCTCCACCATTCACAGGATGCCTTCTCCTGATTCCACTCACTCAAAATCACTCCACTTTCGTTTCACCAGAGGCAGGTCCTGCTATGAGTCGTGTCAGTTATATGGAACGTCCATATTCAGACCATCGGTCCATCTAGCTCAACCTTACTCTACACTGACTGGCAGTGATTCTCCAGGGGGTCAGATAACTCAGTCCTGCCTGGAGATGATGGGTGCTTCTGTAGGCAAAACAGAAAGTTCGACCACTGAGCTACGGTCTTCCCCAGAACGTTGGGCTAGATTCATTCATTTCATTTCTATGCCATGTTTCCACAAAAGGATCCTGCTCAAAGTGGCTTACAACAAAGAAACAGGGATGCACCTCAAATGCTACAAAAACAATTTCATAATAACATAGCAAAACAGCAGCAAATATAATAGCATACAACCCCCCTCCCCACATTTCAGTACTAAAACTACAACAAGATTACAGCATCCAATAGCAAAAATAACAGGGGAGCTTCACAGTTTCACTTTAGTCCTGGGAACACCCTTTCTGTGATGTTGCTCGCAGTCCCTCCCATTGCAGCAACTTCTTTTAAGACTTCCCAAGGCAAAGAGTGGAAACCAGTGATATTCACGGACTACATATCAACTAGAAAGCAAACTCCAAACACCACCCAATGTTTGCTGCTGTAATACAACACTTATTTTCAGTGCTATTTTTCTGGAAAAAGAGGTGCCGGAACTCACCAGAATGCCTCCCTTATTCTCTTATACAGTGGTACCTCTGGTTACGTACTTAATTCGTTCTGGAGGTCCGTTCTTAACCTGAAACTGTTATTAACCTGAAGCACCACTATAGCTAATGGGGCCTCCTGCTGCTGCCACGCTGCTGCCACACAATTTCTGTTCTCATCCTGAAGCAAAGTTCTTAACCCGAGGTACTATTTCTGGGTTAGCGGAGTCTGTAACCTGAAGCGTATGTAACCCGAGGTACCAGTGTAATGGCAATGGTGCCCACCTGAGAGGTGCCGGAACGGAGTTCTGGCAAATTCTGGCTGAAAAAGGCCCTGCTTATTTTACATAAATCAAATTATTGGGCTTGAGAGGCCAGTGTCTTTCTCAGCACTAAGATCTGAACACAATGCATAGGTGGGATCCAAGCCCTAGCATCAAACTCTATTAACCTCTTTCATGTCCATTCAATAAATTCTCCTTTGATTAAATTACCCTCCCATTTCTCACCTAGATTTGCCTCACGTAATTTTCTCCCCATCTTCACAAAAGAAATAAAATCCCCATTTTCTGTCACACTCCACTTGATTGCAACCAAACCATCCAGGCCCAGCTGTTTCTCCTGCAGTCATACAGCCTCATCCTATGTACAGTGGTGCCCGGCAAGACGAATGCCTCGCAAGACGGAAAACCCGCTAGACGAAAGGGTTTTCCGTTTTGGAGGTGCTTCGCAAAACGAATTTCCTATGGGCTTGCTTCACAAGACGAAAATGTCTTGCGAGTTCCTGCAGGTTTTTTCCCCTCCCCCCCCTTTTTCCCAAGCCGCTAAGCCGCTTATCAGCTGATCCTAAGCTGCTAAGCCGCTTAACAGCTGATCCGCTAAGCCCGCTAAGCCGCTAATAGCGCTAATCCGCTAAGCTGCTAATGGGCTTGCTTCGCAAGACGAAAAAACCACAAGACAAAGAGACTCGCGGAACGGATTCTTTTCGTCTTGCGAGGCACCACTGTATTAATACAGCCTCTGCTCTTCCCTCTCTCTGCATCCAGCCTAAAGTGGCAGGAGAGAGAACAAAGCTGCTGAAAAGTAAAAGAGTAAATGTAGGGGCAGGTGTCTAAACATCAGCCTGTGGTGCCACCATGAGCAAAATTCATGACTCCATCCCCCTGCACAATCCACATCCTCACATTACAGGGACCAATGCTTTGCTCAGCTCTCATGTGGAAGGGCAGGCTGGGAACAACCTCCATGAACTATTTTCATGCATCTGAACATCACAGCCATACATTCTGACCACCATCTTAAAAGAGAGAAAGCACGGTTAAAAAAATCAATTTCACATTGATTTTTACTGTGGACTTGTTTTGTTTGGGGTTTTTATGTGCCATTAAGATGGCAGTTCAGCACATTGTGTGCACTATACGATGAGCAGCATCTGCTGATTATTGTAAAGAGGCACAATAAGTTTTCTTCTTCCAAAGGAAACCCATCCTGTACACATTGCCTTGAACTTTGGCTGCCTCTGCTGTAAAGGGAGTACAAATATAATTGCTCAAAATCCTCACATTTAAAGCATCATTTTGAATTATTGTCCTCTGCCACGTCAACATCTGGAATGGGTCCCTTATGCTCTCCCTCTCCCTTGCATCAGCTTTCTGTCTCCGCCTTTAATGTCATTTGAAAGCATCTCTTTTTCCTCCGCTGCTCATGTCTCTTAAATAATAAATAAAAGAGAGGATAGAAATAAACTCTGAAAAACAGGCTGGTTGAAGTTGAGAAGGAAAGCACTTAAAAAGTGAAGTATGGGAAGTCTGTCGTTGCCAATTATTGACTTTTGTGATCTCTTTATTACTGGTCTGCAAAATGTTCTCTTACTATAGCAATAAATAGCACAGATTTTAAGGACTCTGGAGTAAGTGGGTTGCCCAGCAGTACACCATGGGCACTTCCTGCCTGTTGCTATTTTGCGAATGAGATTCAGTTGCAGATTCAGATTGCGCAACTGAAGTGGGTTTGGTGCTATCATGCAACGATGCTGGTTTCCATCTCTCCCCCTTAAAAAAATTAGGCTTTTTGTGGTAAGGAAAGTGATGGGGAAATGTGTGGTCCAACATTTGCTTGTTGCGAAGTCATATAACCTGCTTGAAAACACATCAGAATGAATGCTGAAAAAATAGCTCGCATTGTATTACCTCCCCGCAAAATGTGCAAACAGTTCAGGATGAATGCTCAAGAAGCAGGCTAAGACTATTGTGTCATCCTCGTAACACTCAAGTCCACAACATCTGGAATTGGGGAGGGGTCGCCTAGTTAAATAATTTTTTTTTCTATTGGAAGGTTTTAGGTAGGCAGCTGACTGAGAGCAGCCTGAGCATGGTAGGGTGGTGCCTCACTTGCCCTTATGGACCAAACACCACTGGTGATGACTGAGCTCATTCTGAAACAAGTGGAAGGGGGTTCATTACTTCTCTCAATACAGGCTCACTGGCAATCTGTATGCACGGTCAATCTGACATTCAGTGCTGAAGATTTTCAAAAGCAACCTCAGCACAGTAACATCTATCCTGCCATGCTAGCATAGATGGTATAATTCACACCATGTTGTCTCTAGCAAAGTATATAAATGTATGGGTAAGCCAACATGATGCCCTGCAGATGTTATTGACCCGAACTCTCATCAGCCCCAGGCAGCATGGTCTGTGCTTAGGGATGAAGGCTGCAGTTCAACACATCTGGCCTCCAGCTCCCATTAGCCCCAGTCAGCAATGCCAATGTTTAGGGATAAGGCTTATAGTCCAAAACATCTGGACAAAGGACTATGTTGGCTATCCCTATGCAATTAAAACAACATAAAATCAAGCCATTTGCAACTAAGACTTCATACATCAACTGTATCAACACAGCTTCTGCTGTGTTGAAGATATCTTTGCAGCTATCCTTGCATGTGCACCATGGGCAGAATGCGGTCCCTTTAGGGAAGAGAAACCTAATCAAGGATAGGTCAGGAGAGCTTTTCTTCTTAGCAAAACTGCAAGCAATGCACAGAGTCTGCAGCAATTATCCAGTTCTTCTGCTGAAAAGAAAGCAGACTATCCTGGATATGTTGTGCTGGGACTCCTGGCACGTGTTCGCATCTGTTCTAAAGCATTATTTGCAATGAAATTGTCAGTCATTCACAGAGACCATGCTTATAGGTCTTTGCACACCAAACGCCGTCTTCCAGGAGGTTTTATCATCCTGGTAATCTTGTAGCAATGGTTCCCCCTCCCCTTGCTCTCCTTTTGGAATAGGGCATATAAATATTATTGGTATCTTCAGCCAATTTAAGAAACGGCATTTAAGAGAAGTACAGTTTTGTCTGAATGTTATTACATTTCCGTGCTCTTTGAAGTTGATATCATTACCGTGAGTTCAGAATAATTATATAGCAGAGAATGAGAAGCTGGAACAAGAAGGAATCTAAATTCGACAGGGTGTTCTGTATCTTTTTACTGTATCATTAATTGTATGACAATGTAAGAATTGTACATCTCGTTTAAAGAATCTAACCTTTTACACATCATTGAGTACAAATGTGGTATAAGACAAAGCCATCTTATTTAGTTATTTCAGGCCTGTCAGGCAGAGCCAGCTCCAGAAGTTAAATAGGGAGCTGAGCAAAAAACAAGTAGAAATCAGCTGAAGAATAATTCCCATGCACAGTGATTCAGTCATTACCAAAAGGCTATCTGAACACTTACTTACAATTCTCAGTCAAAAACAAAATTCTGCATGAAGTCCTGTGCTGTATTGTTCAGGTCACCTCCATTTTTCAGGAGGAATTTAGCTGCATAGCAGAAAGTTAGGCTTCATGTAATTAAAGTGGATTAAAGTACTCTGTAAGAAATCCACTAAAAAACAACAACAACCCCACAGAATTTTGTGGTTAGGGAAGTGTTGGGGAAATGCGCTAAAAAGTGTGCAATATAAGACTGATTAATTGGACGACGTGTGACTACCATGTAAGCAAATCAAGATGAATGTTCATTGTCGTATGAGCTCCCTGCACACAAATCAGAACAAATACTCAACAAATTCTGGACAGCATCTAACTTCTGCACAAGCTTTACATGCAAGCAAAACAGGATGATTGCTCAACAAAAAGGTAATCAGGAAGAATATTCAGAATTAATTAAACGAAGCAAGATCTCAAAACTAAGAGCTAAGATGCTCATCTCTCCAGGAAGTGGCAACAGAAGAAATTTGGGCCAATTTCTGTACATAGAACAAGCACTCCTTGGGCTTCTGAAGCAACCTGGGGACTTGCCCTGTCCCCACAGAAAGCTGCACACACAAAAATAGAAAAAGAGTGCATGAAATCCAGACTGCCCAAAAGAAAAGTTACTAAGGTTGAGGTCAAATGAGGCTATTTAAGTCTATTTGGGAGGCATCTGGGCTGCATATGAGGAGCTGAGATGGGGTTAAGGATGAGTAATCATCCTTAATCAACAATAATCAACAATAACACAACCATCAACAATGAATTTTTTTTAGATCAGGAAGTGTGTAGAGCCAAGGAGGCTGCATAGTGATGGAAAAACATTTATTGGAAAGAAACACACACATAATACCCTTAGTCATCTTGCAATGACTAAAAAAAATGGAAGACCAATTCTGATAAAGAACTAGTTTCTTTCCATTAAGCATTTCTCTGCAGCCCCCTTGTGCAAAATAAAATTTCACTCTATAAAATTTGATATTTTCTCATTGTATTTTGTCATATGATGTTTTCCTGCTAAGTTCTCCCCCACCCTACCCGCAACAGATACACGTTACTTCTCAAAACGTGCAGCAGCCTTCCCAACAACATTTGGAGGGCTCCCAGTTGGGGAATACTGCCGTACAGTAATATATTTGAACATTGCAGATAATGTTCAAATAGATTTCAGTCTAAGCAGAATATTTGTATAACATATGGAGCTTATAAACATGAGTAATATATACTGTATTCTTAATATATATTTAAGTTAACGTTTATGAATATATATATATATATATATATATATATATATATATATATATTCAACTGATCACGGAGATATTACTGTAAGACTGTTTGAAGAAGACTAGATTCAAATGCTTCGGTAGGCAATCGTCTTTCAGATGCATCACTTAAAGGAATATTTCCATCTATTAGCTGACTGCATATATTTTTTCTCTAGGAATACTTCCATATACTGGAATGCCCCCTGGCTGGAGAAAAGAAATCTGTAAAATGCCTTTAGCAGTCATCATGTTCACATTTTAGCTGCTATCTATATTTCTACCAGAGCTATTAACACTTTACTAACAATTTCATTTGCTGTGATTCTTTAAATGATCTGGAAAACAAAAGATAAAACACTTCCGAAACAGATGCTTGGGAGCCACAGTAGCAGGCTAAATCTTGCCATGGGGTGTCTGTTAATGGAGCTGATTGTTTGTACTTCCAACCGCAGGGTAAATCCATTATGGTGTCCTCTGTATTGCGAGTACCTTCAGAAGGAGGTTGTAGTTACAACAGTTCTAGAGTCCACAAACAACCATTTCCTGACACAGATATAAATACCAGTAACCCTTGTGGTTTTTAATGAAGCCTGATCTTCTTCATTGCTGGTTCCCAGAAGCGAGTAGGTGATTACTGTTGGCATCCTCATTACTGAGCAAGAGGAATGGTTCTTCTTTCCACATTTCCTCCCAAGAAGAAAGGAGCCATTTTCAGCACCAGTAGGAATTAGGGGCATATTTTATTTTATTTTACTTATTGTATTTGTATCTCACCCTTTTCTCTAAAGAACTTGAGGCGACACACATGGTTCTCCGCTTCCACATTTAATCCCTCCACAATAACCCTGTGAGAGAGGTTAGGCTGAGAGGCAGTGACTGGCCCAAGGTTACCCAGTGAGATTCATAGCACAGTGGCCATTTGAACCCTGGTCTCTCAGGTTCTGGTCTGGCACTCTAACAACTACACAACACTGTTTTTGTTCTGGGGATTAGGGTCCTGCAACTGCTTTTTCTCCATGTTCATTGAAACATGTGACTAAAATAACTTGTGGTTTGGTCCTAAGGCAGCTTTGAAGTAACAGCAATAACCATAATAGGGTCAATTTCTTTGGGAGCGGAAGAGAAACTTGTTTTATGACTTCTGCAGCAAGCAACCCATGTCCTATCTGTCAACTTCATAAGAAGAGTCCTTCTAGATCAGGCCACTGATTCATCTAGTCCAGCATGCTTTTTCTCACAAGTGGCCAATTAGATGTCAATGAGAAGTCCAAAAAAATGACCTGAGCATAAACAGCACTCTCCCCACTTATGATTCCCAACAACTGGTAGAACAAATGTTTTAGACACCGGTGGGCACTCAGTACCTTGATTCTTGAACAACAACAACAACAACAATAATAATTTATTTATACCCCACCCATCTGGCTGGGTTTCCCCAGACACTCTGGAAGGCTCACAACAGAATATTAAAAATACAATAAAACATCAAACATTAAAAACTTCCCTAAACAGGGCTGCCTTCAGATGTCTTCTCAAAGTCAGGTAGTTGTTTATTTTCTTGACTTCTGATGGGAGGGCGTTCCACAGGGCAGGCGCCACTACTGAGAAGGCCCTCTGCCTGGTTCCCTGTAACCTCACTTCTTGCAGTGAGGGAACCACCAGAAGTCCCTCTGAGCTGGACCTCAGTGTCCAGGCTTAATGAAGGGGGTGGAGATACTCCTTCAGGCTGAGGCCGTTTAGGGCTTTAAAGGTCAGCACCAACACTTTGAATAATGCTCAGAAATGTACTGGGACCCAATATAGGTCTTTCAGGACTGGTTATACGGTCTCAGTGGCCACTCCCAGTCACCAGTCTAGCTGCCGCATTCTGGATTAGCCCCTCGTAGAGCACATTGCAGTAGTCCAAGTAGAAGATAACCAGAGCATGCACCACTCTGGCGAGACAGTCTGCAGGCAGGTAGGGTCTCAGCCTGCATACCAGATGGAGCTGGTAGACAGCTACCCTGGACACAGAATTGACCTGCACCTCCATGGACAGCTGCGAGTCCAAAATGACTCCCAAACTGCACACCTGGTCCTTCAGAGGCACAGTATTGGCAATACTACCAATAGAAATAACAATATGAATGTGCAAATGAGAATTATCTCTGTCTCACACTTCTCTAACTGCCTGCATATGTCCACGTGGCAAGCATGGCACACTATGCTGGCTAACCTGCAGACAGAAGCATCCATGTACATTTCCCCAGTTGGACAGGTAATTGCTTTTAAAGGGCTCTGTCTGACCTGCATTGTGTATAGGGTCTGCTCAAGGTAGCTCATAATTGCCTTTGGCTGACATATGGCATTTGCCAGGTCAGAATAGCGGCAGAAATGTATTAGAAAGAGTGACAACCATTACAGCACCTAACACCAAAGGTATGTGAACAGGTTATATATACATTGGAGGGGGACCACTAAAAGCATATATCCTTTAAAAATGGGTATGAAATGGCTTTGTAACTCATGTTTTCAGGTTGACTTGTTTCAGATAAAACCACAGCTAAGATTTACCACAGTAGGTCAGGTTCAGACAAAACACAAAAAGTATGTTGAATTGAAATTGGAAGCGAAAGCTTCCAAATGCCTCCTCGTGGTTGTGATGAAGAAGGAGCGGTGAGTGCCTGAGACTGAGAATAGGCTCATTCCCATCATCCTAAACCAGTGCTGGATTTAGGGCAGTGCATGCGGTCCCCTGCCCAGGGTGCTGAGTTGAGAGGGTGCTAAACTGATAAGATCCATAATTGAGAAAATCAATTTGGGGGTACCAAATTTTGGGCTTGCTCAGGGTGCCATACTACCAAGATTACCTAAATCCACCCTGTGCTAAATGCCATCTAGATGCAGCCATTGACTTTGCAGAGGTAAATACAACACACTCAGGTCTGCCATAGGGCTTATTTCAAGTCACAAATCCAAGGTGAACTGCTCCACCTATTTCACAAAGACTTCTCAAATTTTCTTTCAAATGTTGTTCAGATACAAGCCCTAAGGAACACAGGCTCTAATGTTTGTAATGTTTGTTAATTTGCTAATTAAAACAAAAGTCATTTTTCACCTTCAGTGCAATTGGCCCCTTGGTCCCTCTGTCCATCAATCTGGAGCTCTGAACAAGACATATGTGTGTGCATTGTTCACATGAACACTCTGTATATGCTGGGGAGCTTTTGTAGAGGTTCCAGTCATACTGAGCATGCCTAACTATATATGTGCTATTAAGACTCTCGAATGAAAGTATGGAGTCAGGGCAACAAGTGTGGTCGTAATTCTGCTTCCCTCCACGCATTCAATGAGGAGTGAAAAACGACCGTGATTGTGAGTAAATCTGAAAAATAGTGGCTGGATCGCTCCTTTCTGCTCACACTAGTGTAGTTGTTGGCAGGAAGTAAGGCCTGGTCTTTGAGCTACTGGCACAGCTATAAAATAGTTTCATTCAGTATATGAATTGAGCATGGGGTTATCCGTGATTAAGTTCCATTTCTTTTCAATTAGACTTAAGTGGGCTCCACTGTGCTTGACGGTGACCACTGAGTGTGATCCATTTCCCATGCAGGTTAACGGCATAACTTGCATTGATCCTCTGTTCAGCTGGATTGATTCCATTGTTTCTAATTAGTAGAAACTATTCAAGTTATTATTTATTTCCATTAAACAATGGTTCTAAATCCATGGAACAGTAGTCCCAGCAGCATGGTAATTATCTACCCCAGCCATCTATAGCAATATATTTATTCATTTAGTTATTGGATAGCTGGGGGACCTGTTGAACTCCAACTCCCATTATCCCTGACCATTCACACTACTGGAAGGAATTGGAGGGAACTAGTGGGAAGGGTGCAGTTTCCCTGGCCCTGTTCCATTTGTAAGGGTTGAAGTCACTTGCTTTTTTGTTATGGTGCAAGGGATAACCCAGTTAATGCAGATTTTTTTTTCTAAGGGTGGGAGCAACAAGATATATATTCTATTGCTTGGCCAAATGTTATTTACGTGAGTGATCCACCAACTGGAGCACTACCTGGGAAGATTTATGTACAGGAAATTCAATAACCATTTAAGGTCAATTTTTCCCTTGTGTTATAGTGATAGAAATCTAGAGTAACTCCACAGCATCAATCATGTCTCACCAGATTTATTAAACCCATGTAACTCAGCAGAAAAAAAGATGGGTCTTCCAAATCAAGAAATATAAGCCCTATTACATTCTATAGCGCTGCCATCTGAGAAAATGCAGACTGCAACACTGAAAATCTAGGGTGTTCGAACCACTTTGGGTCTGCTGTTTTTCCTTAAGAACTGCAGAGATCCTTGAAAGAAGATAGGCATGTTTCGTTGTTTATATTGTTTTTCAATTATACAGAATTACTCAGTCTCCTGTATCATCTTTATTCTCAATGAAGTCCAAAAACAATCAAGATGTCACAAAACAGGAAAGCAGTGATGGTTTACCCCATCTAACTGTCCTTGTTTGTAGCAGCATTACCATGCACTTCTGTCTAACTTCTTACAATATTCCCTCACCAATCCGCAAAGATTTGATCCACTCCCAGACTGAGACTGAACATTCCTTCAGAATTCTAAGTTAAAATATCACATTTAAAAACTAAAACACCAAACTTTAAAAAATCAAAAATTGCAGTTTCCACAGAAAAGTTTCAAGCCATGTCACACTGATTTTGAGCCACCTGAAGCATGCTGTTTTCTTTTGGCCTCAGATACCTATTTGCAGAGTGGCAAAGGAAGTAATGTGTTTTTGGTGAGCATAGCATCTGGATTCTGGATACAGTAGACCTGCAACTTATGTGAGGGTTATGTTCTGGGGATAGTGCACCAAGCCAAAATCTTGTATAGATAAAACACACTGGGTGTGATGACAGGTGGGATTGCCAAAGTTTTTTCACCAGACGCCAACCCCCTTTCCACTCCCATATATATATATATATGTGCAGAAGTTAAATGCACATAAGTTGTGGGTCAACTATGTAGTATGCACAGGGAGAAATATCTGGTCTACAGGACCAATTCAGCCTGTCAGTAGTCCCAGTTTGACCCATGAGGCCATTTACCCAAGCCCCATGCCGCAGTAACTAAAGATATTTGCAGATTATTGCCACTGGCAGAAAAGTGGCACTGTCATCAGTGCCAATTTCGGGGGAGATCTTGCCTGAAATTGGTACCGGCATCTCTGCTGCTGGTGGAAGCAGCAGGACTGGTGGGGTTCCTGTGAGACTTCTGCCTTGGGGGCTCCTGAGACAGTGCCCTCCCCCTGCCTAATGGCTGGGTCTGTCCTGCCCTTCTGTGATGTAAAGAAAGAGAAGCAACACAACCCTATGCATCTCTACTCAGAAGGAAGTCCCACTGAGTGTGTAAGATTGCAGCCTCAAGATCTCAGCCCACAGGAAATTTATCTGGGTGGTCCCATTACTGAGCCCAAGCAATTATGAATAGAGTTCCAGGTGAGCAGCAGGATGACTTAGGAGGGATAGGGTATTTTGTTGTTGTCTGTTTATGTCTGTATTTTCCCCCAGTCTTGGAGAGAACTAAAATATGGACTAATATAAAAACAAATATTCTCCAAAATAAGAGTCACAAGTAATGGTTCTGGGAAGCCTATGAATATTGATGAGCCACCAGACTGAAAAGAACTTCAGTTCTAAAAGAAGCAGGAGCTCTGGTCCATAAATCATTTTTCTACTTTTCTTCTGTTTTATGCCTGTGAGGGAAAAGCAACTTGAGAGTGTCCCCAGCAGAAATCTTCAGTGAAGTGAACACAATAGGAAGCAAGTGTTGGTTATTCAGGAGAGAATGGAGACATGCCAGATCATTTTATAAGTTCTGAATCAGTACATCAGTACGCATCTGTAAAAAAAAAAAAAAAGTGATACAGATTTTTACTGGCTAAAAGCATTGGCTAAAACGAGTGACTGTTCCACAGGGACTCCTGTGCATTTAAGACCATTTACCAGAGGTGGGGGAAAGAGCTCCAGGAGCCAAATGCAACCCCATCTATTTTTATGTCCCCCAGGCCACACCCCTCAGCAGCACTGCTCCATTCTGCTCTCTCCTTTTTGCCTGTCTTCATTGTATTGTTATAGGTTGGGGGGAGGGGCTCCTGAACCCTAGAGGAGTTTGATTATTTGGGATATGAAGGGAGAAATACCTAGTGTATACAAAACAGCTGGGCTTGCTAGGCTATTAAGAAACAATACAGGGCTATTGTGGGCCATTTGGCAATGCAAAAGAACTGTCCTCCCCTCCCCAGCCTGACATGTAAACAGAATCAGGAGATTTTGAAGGGTGCTCTGGGTAACTGGAGTTTGGGGCATGAGACTTGGAATAGCTAATTAAAGAAAGAGATCCAGGCTGATGCCCAACTTTTGTAATAGTATCCTTGAACTGTGACAATGTGTCTTCCCTGGTTTGGGCATGGAGAGATATGTGTGGGCCCATGTGTAGAAGACACTGAATTTTGTATGGTTGGAATGGTTTTATGCCACGGTAAGAGTTACATCAATTTCTCTGCCCACCTTTGCCTCTGGTCCTGTTCACTGCTGCCATACAGTCCTCAAAAGGTTACCCATGTGCAAACATGACCCTCAGGCTGATACACGTTCCTCACCTATGCTCTACATTGGCATTGGTCTTAAATGCCTGCTCATGACTCATGATTCCTAACCTAGCACTAACATGGGATGTCAGTCATTATATCTAACCAGCTTAATGGTCAAACTACATGTTACTGGAGAAATATGGGAGAGGTTTGTGCATATCACTGGCTATTTGCTTGACTCAAGACTTCATTATGATTCATATATATTCCTCATTGTGGATTTGTCTGAATTTCTGTAAGACCACCTAAGTGTTTAGTGCTTTGGTATTTCTTTAAGGGTTCTGAGAACTCTCAGCACAGGCTATGGGGATTATATCCTAGAGCAAATCCAAATGTCACTGTCTACCCATCAAAACAAATGGGAAGAAAGCCCTATAACTAGATAAGAATTCCCTGGACAGCCGCAAAAGGTTAAATCACTCACTCTGTTGAACACATTGAGCCTCTGCACCTTATTTTCAACCCTTAATCTGGGATGTTGAGTTTTAGTCTTTCCAATCCTACAACACCTTTTTGAGAGCCTTGTCTTCACAGGTTTATGCATAAGATATTCCAAACAGAAAAAGTCTCTTTTTGGAATATCTTATCTTAATGTTAGTTTGTAATATGAGCTGTGCTTCAATTGCAAAGCAATTTCATCATTAAGTGATCCAAATGCTGCCAGAACAGCAGTAAGCAATACAATTTTTTTAGAAAAAGAGGTGCCAGAAGTCAAAATGGACACCTTCCTTGCTGTTTTATAATAGCAATGGTGCCTACCTGAGAGGTGCCAGAATTGAGTTCCTGTGAATTCCAGCTAAAAAAAAAAAAAAAGCCCTGGCAACAAGCTAATTCAGATGGATTTCTACCGCCTACCCCCTTCACACCCAGATTTTGTCTTTACAGAAACAAAACAAAAAGCATTCATATTCATAGATTAGATTTAAAATTTATGGCTATGTGGCTTTTCAGGTAAGAAACCATACATGATCAATACAAAGTTCAGTTGATTGTTTAATCAAATACTTATTCTAAAAGGATACCTAGCAGGATGCTAACAATACAGCAGTGGTGAACAGAAAGAAATAAGGACAGAAAGCTCTTTTTAAAAAAAGTAAGTTAAAGGAAGGATTTTTCCTTAAAACATAATTCTAACACAGATCTCAGGTGCTCCAGCTTTCCACATGCCATGTCACAGGCAGCTGCAGAATGCTGGAGACATTTTTAAGAGCAACAACACAAATTTAATATAAATTATTATGAAAGAGATGGGGAAAATGAAGGCCCTTAAACAGATGAAGAAAATGTTTGAAAGACAAGTTTTGGCACAGTACTAATTTAGATACAGGGACAAAGTAAAGTTGGCTCCATCCAGTCAGGAGTGACCCACTTATTCCACTTGTTTTGACCATCACACTTCAGAAGCTCAGGATATGCAAGATGATCATAAAGCATATTACAGTCCCTGGAAATGTTTCCAAATAGAAGCAGCTCCACAGTGAGGAGCAAAAATTTTCAAGCTGCTTACTCAATAGATTGACCACCCTGTGTGCTGCACTCTATTAACACACACACATATGAGAAAACATTAATTTGTGGTGGTTTTTTTATTTAAGTAATTGCATTTTAATATGAAGAGTCACTTGCTTGCTGAAAAGAAACACAGTTCCAACATGAAAGTTATTGGGGTCAATAGTACTTCTGTGTAAACAGTAAAGATCCAGCAGCAATGAAGGCAACACAATGCTCGAGATTTACCAGTGTTAAATTTACAATTACTGAAAAGTATAATAATGACTTAAGAACATTTTAATTCAGGCAGCCTTATGACTGTCACCTACTGTACATGCAAACAATATGGCAGCTCATTTCTGAAATGTTCTTTTTCTCCCCTCTGGCCCAACGAACTTATTTGATTGGCTTTGAAGCAAACCTTGATTTAACAACAGCTAAGCACTTTCAGGATGACCCAAAGGTGACTGTAGGAAGCTGGCAAGCAGCGAAGAGACCACAGAAGCTGCAATTTAGCTTTGCACTAGCAGCACATTGATACAGTTTAGTGGTGTGTGTCACTGTGCGTCAACTTTCACAGTGACCCAAAGCTAATTCAGCTGAGCTTGTAGGTAGTTTCAAGAGACCCTAGATCCAAACAAGTCAGCCTGTGGAAGCCAACTTTAAACCATGGCTTTATACATTTTCCCATTCATTTGAATGGGGCTCTGTTATATCCCAAAATTATTCTGGTACCCTCCTTGATTTTTTAAAAAACAAGTGACTCTAAGGGTGGGGCTGTGGATGAGGCAGAAACAATGGGGCACAACTGATCCCATTATTTCTAAGGATATATGAAGTAAAACAATTTTGCTTTTAAAAAGCTCTATGGGGTTTTTGGGGGCCACGGGGGCAGAACTTCTGGGTAATATTGCAAACCCATTGATGGGAGAATGTTCTGGAACATTCAGCAATATGGCTACAGACACAACATACCAACATTATCATAACTACAGTGATATTAACTGAGGTCATTCATCCGCATTCCAACTGGAGGGTATGGTAATTTTGCTTATGAACCAATTAGATACCACTCAGAAAGTATATGCCACTATAACAATTGCATCTTTTGAGTCACTATGCAAAAAGCCCTAACTTCATTTTTGATTACTCCATTGCCATAAGAATTTTGTGTTAAATTGTCCAGTCCAAAGAAAGGCTTCAGTGCTGCAATACAATATAATCTTGCTTGTCTATAAAAGTCGGTGAAAGTTAAAGAATGCTTGTGTGCATGTCCCACAGCCTGAGTCGTGTCCGCTTTGCTCTTAGGTCTTTCATTTTTGCACTGTCTACAAATCAGATTAATACAAACTTTGTGTGCAACTCCTTAAAAGGAGGAAAATATCAAGCTGTGCGTAAATCATGCATAAATGTCCTGCCAACTTAATTAAAGCAGTTAGATTCAAATGAAAGACTTTTGTCACAGCAATTAACAAAAATTAGCATGCTATTATGGAATGTGGACGAGGTTTTCCCAATTCTGTATTCAATACGAACCCTTGCAATGTATGAAATGAAATGTGCTGAATATAATGAGACCATAATTTTAGAGACAGTATTAGGAAGATATTGCAAAGTCTAAAGATATGAAAGAAGATTATATTGTCAGCATTTTGCAGCATATATATATATATATATATATATATATATATATATATATATATTCTGTGGATGTGAGCATGGAACTAGATTTCATGAGGAAACTTCAGGATTTCAAATCCAAGCTTTCCTTATAATGTGGAAATTGGTAAAGTGGGGCGAGACGTTTCCCCCTACTTTCGCTGCACCATTCATGTTCAGCAAACTGTGTTACAGTGGAGGGGGAACACAGAAGAACATAGTTCTAGGATGTTTTTCAGAGCAGGACTGACAATGTTACCTGACCAAGCACCAGAGTAATTTATATGTTCTCATTCTTCTGGCAAGTCAATGAAGTGGTCATGTGGCTTTCAAGTTTGTTTAGGACAGATTAGCATCAAGGAAACCAATGAGGAAAATTATCAACTAGAGTCTAGACACTCCCCCCCCTTTTTTCCTTGGTTGGGTTCCTGCTTCACATTAGTCATTTAAATGGTATAACTTTTCAAGGTTATTTGCAAAGGTGCCAATTCCCTGGGGCCCTGGGTGCCCAAGAACCCACAAAATTCCCCATGAAGGGGCCAGACATTCACAAATTTCAGTGCCAGGGCCATGCACACTGCATGGCACCCACAGCCCTGGGCACCCAAGATTGTAGGGCCACGTTGGCACTCCTAATTTAATTTAATTTCTAATTAAAAGCTAACCATGCCTCTTTAAAGTGGTATGATCCTGCTTTAAATTTTTGTGCAGATTGTGCCATAGTTATGCCGGGGGGAGGAATCTGTGCAGTATGAAACTGTGATTGGATGAGGAACGTATGACATGAACGATGAATACAGTTGCTTGGAAATGTGAACAGTTCTTTTTTAGGGAACATCATACAACTTTTGTGTAGGCCCTCCAACAATCTTATTACTATTATTTGCATGAAAAATAAAAATGTTTGCGTCAACTGAAGGAGGTAGCTAAGGTAAGGGTGCTCAGACCTCAGGTTTACACTAGCTGAAAACTGCAAAGGCTGTGTAGAACAAATGCAGATGCCCCAATACACCTCAAATCAATGGTCATACCATTACAATTCAACTTATGCACCAGCCAGCATCGCTGACAGTTCTGTCATCTCCCAGGTCCTCTGGATACTTCAGTGACAGCATTCAAATAATGCCTTTCCTTGGCTTTAGAGGTTAAATTGCTGACAGCGGTGCAAAGCCATAATAAGGTCCCTGGGGAAGACCTTATCCATGGAGGTGTTTCAACTTAACCTTGACTTGAGGGCACATTTTCTCCTGTTTTTTCACCCTTTTTTTCATTTTAAGATACAACAAAGTTACCTGATGGGAAGGCATTGAGAGAGCAAGAGCCAGAGAGACTGCTTTGGGAGAAGAAAAAGAAAGCAAGCATATAATTGATCATGCAGCTGAATAGCCAATTGAATGGCCAACATTTGTTCTACATGCCCGTTATTGAATTGTCTGCTGAGAAGGAAGACTTCTAGCAGAAGAAAAGGAATGTTTCATAAAAAATGATGTCCCATCATTAGGGCTGCCTGAATAGTGATACCTTTTTCCTAAGCACATAAATGTATGTTAACGTTATAGGTTTTCGGGTACCACAGTTTGAGGGTGCTTGGATTTAGTAAGTGCTAGAACTTAACCAGTGCTTGGCTGAATTTAGCAGTGTCAAAATAGCCAGGACAATGTGAAAGGCTGAGTCATTAAGCATACAAAGACTGGGTGATGGCCCATCACAGAAGCCATCAACAAGGCAAAGATGGATGCAGTGGGGAGAGACCCTTTGAAGACAGTGACAGAGTTGGGAGGGGGAAGTTTCAGAATTGCAGTGGGCAGTAATGTAAGCTGAAGGAAAAACAGTTGCCTTTTGCAAGCGGTTTGCCAGCTGGAGAAGGTGGAGGGTCAGAGCATGATGAGGGCTGGCACTTTGGATCCAACATGGCAGCTGTCAAAGAAAGAGGACCCAGCTGAAGCATAATTCTTTGAACCCATCCACCATACGCTGAAGTTGTATATATGTGAAAATAAACCTTATATCATAAAGACAGCACAGCCAGACTTCTGAAGGAGGAATCATGTACTGAAGGTCTCTCATCAGTTCCTTACAGCATGGCATTTGATGATAGGCTGCCAATGTTCACTTTTGGGGAAAAGAAGTCAAAATAAAAGGATTACTCTCTTGTTGCTTTGAAAAGTTGCTCTTTGCCGGTCTTGTAGGTACTCTCCTCTCATCCTTGCTCCTACTCTCACCATATCACTGCTACATAGGTCTTCCTCTTTCCTGCCAAATTGATTTTGATTCTTTCCCCCACACACATACACACACTGCAAAAATGATGCAAAGCATTAAACATAAGTTAACGTTTGCATTTAGAGGCATAATTAATATTATTAGCACTAGCAAATAAACTATTACAATCTGTGGAATTTTTGCAGCATTTGGGAATGAATGTATTAGAAATATATTTCCTAGTCAAGGGCATATAGTGCAGTAAAAACAATTATGGCAACAGCTTCCTTATTTACCTTATTGCAGCTATAAACTTATTAGAGGAAATTAATCATTATATGTGAGGAACGTGGTGCCTACTTTTCTCCTGATACCTTCACGAATGACAGAAATAAATACAAGGACAGATGGTAAAATAATTGCACTCTGAAGATATTAGGGCTGTTGAGAGAGCTACCTCATCAACAGTTGTGAAAGCGCCTGTCATACCCAACCATACCTTTGTTGCAACTCCCACACAATGTTTAGTAAGTACCACTGGATGCCTATCATTTACTTAAACGGCAAACATGAGCAGAATCTTTATAATATGGCCTATAAAAATAATTTTAATTAACCGACAAGTAAGTCAATATGGTGCTTATTAACATAATTAGTTGTCAACATTGCAAGCTTAATCCTGCTCTAATTAGTGCTGTGAAACCTAACTATTTCCTTCAAACTCAAAAAACTTTGGATTCCAAACAGATTGAAACACGGCTCTGAAATATGATTTGAACCAGCTTGCATTGCACAGGCTTGCATACTAAGAGAGAACACCAGCCAGTACTGGTAGTTTTGTTGCCTGAAATGAAACCCAAATTCCCTCCCCACTGAGCTCAACCCCTTATCTGCAACTTATGTAGCCCTTCTTCGCTCTTCATGGTACTGTCTGAAGCAGGGTGCCTTGCAGTTCTGTAGAGTCCCAGTCAGAGTTCATTCTCAGCTTTGCTATGATCCTTTAAGTGGCTGTGCTAGGGCATAAGCCTGGTATGACAGACACACTAAGCTTGCCTCTAGCTTCAAGCTGTGGACTTCTCACTAGGCAAGTGATAGGAAACTCTCTCTAAATCATGTCAGGCAAAATGCTTTGATTTGAACAACTTTACCCTTTGGCCACAGTCACTTTTCTTTGTGCTGTTGAGGTTTAAGCTTGGTGTGAGGAAGAGGCCACATTGCCTCACAACTGTCTTGTCTGGAAGAAGCATTGGGACATGTTGTGGCATCTGGCCATCTGATCCATTCTAGGCTCCCCCGTGGTTGCCTAAAAAGAAATAATAGAGAGTTCTGCTTTGATTTTAATCTCATTTTTCAGATTTTTTAAATTAAATGTTGCTGCTTCACTTTCATGACACCCTGCCTTATGATAGGGCCGGCCATGTTTGTGTCACCTGATCCCTGGAAACAATAATCTCCTTCTGTAGTCCAGGTGTGGGGAACCTTTTTCAGCTCAAGGGTTGCCACCTTCTAAGGGTCGCATGCCAGAGGTGGGTGGGATCAGAAGGAAAATTGTGTGGAGCAACCAACATAAATTTAACCTTTGAGCAGCAGGCTAGTTTCTACATGTACTAACACATCCTTCTTTATCCTCGTCCAGACCAGCAGGGCTGCATTTGAAGCCTGGGCCTAAGGTTCCTTTGCCCTGCTCTAGTCACCTGCAGCAGTGGAGTTAAAAGACCAAGCCAGCAGTTTCTGCTTCGTTCAAACTGCCACAGTAGTGGAGGAAGGAAGGGGCTTGGTCCTTGGTACAACTGCTACATGTCCTCCTCTGGTGCCTTCCAGTCATCTTCTTTGGCATCTTTGCCAGCAAAAGTTCCACTACAAAGCAAATA
The DNA here is from genome assembly GCF_965112155.1 of Podarcis liolepis. Lineage (NCBI taxonomy): Eukaryota > Metazoa > Chordata > Lepidosauria > Squamata > Lacertidae > Podarcis > Podarcis liolepis. The sequence continues at coordinate 43,059,075 of NC_139564.1, read as the reverse complement.
TCTTCTGTTTGCATAAGAAGACTTTTGAGTTCTTGCTGCAGCATGGTGCATAATACTGTCTTTGTAATTAAATGAAGGCAAAAGTGCTATTTAAGGTTCACAGAAGGTGGGAAGAAAGATACATGGCCGGCTTTGAATCTCTTCTCCTGCAATCAAACAGAGTGCCAACAAGGCACAGGTGTACACCACATAAACAACTAAAATTACAATTGTGATGGATGTGATTATTATTCATCTCAAACAGACCTTTTTTCCCTGACTATTCTAATTAGGTAGTTTCCAGCTGCTCAACATTTGCTGCTGAGATGCGCCATCGGAGAAACGTGTCTAAAACAATTCTGCTACTGAAAGCAACTCTTCCTCTCCGAATGTAATTTGAGGTGGCAAGGCAGGCAATTAAGTGGGGTCTGACATGGGAAGCAACCACTGAGAAATGTCAGGCAGAAATCCTGAAGTAAGTTGTGCCAAAGAAGAGAGGAGATCAGAACAGAAGCAAGTTAGCAGAAGAGCCACATCCCATGGACATCCTTCGCAAAAAAAAAAAAAATCTGTTTAATCTATATTCAAAGTGCAATGAGCTGTCACAATTACATTTCACATGCTTTCTGTCCCTTTGTGACTGTGGGTGTACAGGGACATGAGTGACTGGATAAATGGTTGGATGATATGTTTGCATCCAACAGACTCCAGATATGGCCATGAGTTCCCCCAACAACCTGTTTATTGAGCAGTCATCCTGATATGAATTCACCAAGCTTACATAGAGGCTAGACTAGATCAATTCTTTATTAAGCATTCATTGTACAGTGGTACCTCGGTTTAAGAACAGCCCTGTTTACGAACTATTTGGTACTACAAACTCCTCAAAACCGGAAGTAGTGTTCCTGTTAGCGAACTTTACCTCAGTCTACGAATGGAAGCCGAATGGTGGAAGGGCACCTGCGGCAGGAGGCCTCATTAGGGAAAATGCGCCTTGGTTTAAGAACAGCTTTGGTTTAAGAACGGACTTCCAGAACGGATTAAGTTCGTAAACCGAGGTACCACTGTAATGTTTGCAGGGCAATGAGTCTTCATCCTGATTTGCTTGCATGGTTTTTATACGTCTTCCAGTAAATTGTTTGTTCATCTCCCATGTTTTAGTGTATGTTCCTGTCACTAACTTGAAAGAATGTCATTTAAAAAAAAAAAAGTGGCTTGGTTGCACAAAGGTGGTAGGGCACTTTAATTGCACAGACCTAAATCTCTGTTATTGCACAGACCTAAATCCCTCCCACAAAATGACGGCAGTTTTTCTTCCACTGATTACTCCCTCGGCCATTCTGAACAGGTCAAAATGCAGTCTCTTAACTTTCCAACTGGGTCTCTGTCACAATCACATAAAAGCCAGAACACAACTGGCTTCATAATGGATCTCTTTCACACATTTGGGCCATATTTCAAGACCTCTGGAAGGCCCATCTGCATGGGTTTTTATTTCCTTTGAAGGGAACGGGGTGGTTACCTCAGAAGCTAACCTAAATATCTCATTAAAGATATATATATATATACTGCAGCTTGCTGACAAAAGAAAAGGGGGGAAAACAGCTTGTCAAGAGGCAGAATTTGGAGACAGTCTATTTCAGCTTACAGATTCTTGGACAAAGCTAACAACCTAAATAATGAAGTATTTTTATTCAAAGCAAATCTTTTATATCATAACTAGAGCCAGTAAAATGTTAATTGGATCAGACATTTTATTTTAATGAAATTGTCTGAAATACAAAAACATCTCTTGTCTGCCCCCCCATCTGTAAATGGAAGCCGGAGTTTAGGTATATTTGTATTTGGCACCAAGCTTTGGAAGAATAGTTCAATCCCACTGAAATCTTGTTCTTTCCACTCCTTGCTAACCTCACCATTCTTCATCCTGTGATTTGCCCTTTTCCTATCATACAGCATAAATCCGAGGAAGCTCTGGTTACAGATTTTTTTATATGCAGCTTCCAGAGGTTTTGTTAGATTTCCGTTGACTATAGCAGAATATAACAAAAAAAGCTATTTGTCTTCTCTCCTCTCACCAAGAATTAAGTCCAGACTCTGTGTTAACAGTCCAAACCTAATTATTTCTTTTCACAAAGCTCCCTGAAAATCACTGCTGAGGGCATTCAATTAATAGAAATTTAACAAATGATGAGAACCACAAAATAAATGTTTATGGTGATGGGGTCCCCCCCCCCAAACAACCTTAAATTGTAATATGTGCGCTCTTGAAAATGTTCTTGTTAAAAATGCAATGTTAATAAGTTTTCATGGTTTGAAATTTAAAGATGCCAAATGCATCTTTGTCAATCTCTTTCCTCCCCTCAATGGAAACCCCCATGCCCCAAATTCTGTAATGTCCTCAAATGTCTTCTACAAGGCAGCAAAGCAGCAAAGGTGGGGTGGAACATTTCTTAATAACATATAAAGTGCAACATTTCTGGATGTTAAGGTTGTGCTTGCCCAGATACATCATTTTTGCTTCAGTTTTCAGCACTGGAGATAGAAGCATGAAACACTGTTTTCTGGGAGTAGGGATGATGTACAACACCAAACAAACAAAGAAGGCATAGCTCCTGCCCTTGTGTAGAGTGTGTACAATAGAACAGGGCATGTGATCATTAATTATCACCCTTAGATAAGGAAGTGGAGTGGGACATGGTAGGTTGAGAAAGTATGTTCTCCTTCATGGAGAGCATGTGTTGTGGTGGGGGCTAGCAAGACACCCTCTGTTGCTGGGCAGAAAAAGGGTTTGGCCACCATTATCATTGAGCTGCCTGTTGCTGGGGAGAGTTATATGTTGCCAATTTGTGAATGACAGCCATAGCCTTTAAATACCCTTCGCGCAGTGTTGAGCTTTCTCTTTTCACTACACGCATCAGATCACCCGCCCTCCCCTCCCTTCCATGGGGTCGTCTGCTTTTGGGGCAGGGGCCTGGTAGGATTTTTGTCCATTTGGCTGATTGGCTGGTTCCATTTGGTTTTTGCCTCCTGCGTAGCAAATCGTCACAACTTGTAAGGTTGCGGTTAGGCATTGGTTTAGGAATTGGTTGGTGGAGGGGTATGGATTGGCTGTGCCTGCCCCTCCAAAATGCTGCTGCTGCAAGGGTTTTCCATTAAAGGATCCCAGGGGCTTGCCATGCTTTTGTCCGAACCCCATCAAGGGGCTAGAGCCATGCTCCTGGGAGCATTTGGGAAGAGGTGAGGCATGGTACCCAGACCCATCTCTCTCCCCAAAATGTTGTCCCTTTCTGACTTCACGGGTGGGCGAATGTCAGTCTGTCCCCGTGTGGGGTCAGATAGTCGCAACCAATGCCTAAGCAACCACTCACATTGCTTGTAATTTTAATAAAGTTGTGGCCAAAATTATGCCAAAAACCTTAAACTTAAAATCTTGTGTCAATTGTGTTTTATTGGGGGTTTCTTGGGGACCTTGACACGCAACTGGTGCCATGCAGTTGATAATGGCCAAGGAAAACAGCCAGTATGGTACCTGCCAATTGCTCTTAATTTCCAGAGACAGCCCCTATTTTCAGTATTAGTCACTGATAAATTACTGTATTGTAGGATGGGGAAATCACTTGCAGAAAAAAGGGGGGGAATATAGTGACATACATAAGACTGGTACCCAAAAATGCATCTGCCTCTGGAAATGAGGTGTGCATGTCATTGTCCCCATCATACAATTTATGTTGAATGAGTGCCATTTTTGGTCCATTATGATAGTCTTCTGTCTGAAGTTTCTTAGGGCCATTGTTTCTTGACAAGCCATACTCAACTACACATATTGAAAAATACAAAATATAAGCCCCTCTCATCAGAAAGGTGCATGCTAGGCTCCTTACACAGAATGAGGCATAGATAAGGCTGGGCTGCAAATATCATGAGGAATAATTAAGCATATGACTGCAAGAAGAATAAAAGCAGCTGTGAGATAAAATTAGATTTTTATCTCATAGGAATTGTAATGATTATTTTTTTTTGTATGCCCTTTGGCAAAAAGCCAGTCCCAAAAAGGTGATTGTATTAGGAATACGTTTGCTGAATGTCTCCTTAAATAAACAACTCAAATATTTCCTTCTTGAAATATTTTGCAGCCTGTTATTTTGATGTGAGAAGTTAAACTGCAGTCTAACCTGTCAAAATGGAGTAAAGGTATATGCTGTTTTGATTTGCTTTTCAAACAAGCAAACAAAAAATCTTCAGAGGCTTCCATTCTTTACTCTGTACAGAAAATAAATGGGTGTGAGATGATTTCTACATCTTTAAGGAAACTAAATAACAAGGGCAGAGCAGACAATTCCATCAGATTTGCCCTTTAACAACTGGTATGAATGTGCAAAAATAGATAATATTCCAGATGTCTCCAGACTGTCGGAATTTTGTGGGAGGAATTCGAGCCCATACCAGAACTTCAGGTTTGCTCAGTTAAGTGGATTAAAGTCCATATCATAGTGCAACAAATCCACTTAATTAAAAAAGAAACTGACTTTGTGGGGTTTAGAAAATAATGGGGAAATGCACTGAGAAATGTAGAATGCATGAATGATGAAGAGGAAGATGTATAAACACACTGGAAGCAAAGCAGGACGAATGCAGGATGCCCTGTAAACAAACCAGAATGAATGGTCAACAATAACTGGATTAAATCTAACCATAAACTTTCTGCAAGCAAATTAGAATGAATGCTCAATAAATATATCATCTGGAGGAGCCTCCAACTACATGAAACACATGTAGTTTCAAAATCCAGATGAAAAGGAATCTTATTTTGACTTGAAGGCTACCACGCCGGGTACATTTATGACTATATTTTTAGTCTCTCGTTGTATACTGGGATAAAATGTACCAGAGAGGAGGGTGATCGCTCACAGGGCCACACAAACTAGCTCTTCCTTCATTCCACCAATGCACCTGGTAGCGACAACCACACTCACACGCTGCTTGAGAGCTTCACCGTATCTGGTTGGCCACTGTGCAACCAGGATGTTGGACTAAATGGGCCTTTGGCCTGATCCAGCAGGGCTGCTCTTATGTTTTTGTGACTGTTGACTAACTCCTTGGGTTATTCCAATGCCAGGGTAACTCTAGACGTTACATTAGTGCTGCAGCCAGTCAGCAATTCTTAGAGAGTGGCTCCAGATTATACGCATATTGGCTTCATGCATATTTAATTTGGACATCAGTCATTATTATAGATTGATACAGCTGGTTGTACACTATTCCTTTTTAGCAGCAAAACCTACATTTTAGTGGTGAAGGAAAAAAATTAACAGCTACTCTCTTTGTGTGATTTAGAAAATAATTGGGGCTGCTGATGAATTTGCAACCAAGCAGTTTGAATAAATCATGACATTATTTGTTAGTCAACTTAAAACTAACAGATCTAGAAGAATTTCAGCAGCCAATTATATAGTAAGCCGTTCCCTTACGGTATGTAAAACACTGTTTATATATGCATTTCAGTAGTCCTAATAATCACCGAAGAAATACTTAAATCCCAGGCTCTACACCCCCTTGCGAATTACACTGTTCTTGGAATCTGAAACGAAGCACTAATAGCCTCCCCGTGCAATGCTGAAGTTTAGACTACTTCCAGCACAGCCTTGCTGATCATTTCAGACTCTGCATTATTCTGCCTAGGAAAAGCCATGTAAATACATATGTGAAGGTGAGAGAGAGAGAGAGAGAGAGAGAGAGAGAGAGAGTATTCGAAGTAGCCACTGGGTTTGTTGGGGCACTTTGTGTAACTCATGGAGAGGTAGAAAAACTCCAGAGAAATTAGAAATTTGGAATAATAACAGTACTAATTAAACCTTCTGGGTTTTGTGATTCTTGCCTAAAGCATTCTTCCAGCTATGAGAAGACTACTGTAGAAATGAATGATGTGGTACCATTTTTTGTTTTGTTAAGGCCCTCCTGTACATTTTCTAATGCTTACAGCTGGTACTTTGAGGTATGCATGTGCAACCACAGTGGTACGCACTTCTCTCAGCAATGTACAACGCAGCACCATATGTCAAGTATATTGCTTGAATGATCTCATTGCCCAGAATGCTGTTGGGCTTGTGTCCTGCTTGTGGACTTGCCGCAGGCATCTGGTTGGCCACTGTGAGAACAGGATGCTGGGCAAGCTCTCATATGCTCTTATGTCTAGTACCAGTGTGCATTAGCAGATATGTAGAGAGGAGGGAAACAGCTAGTAGACCCCGGGTTCAGTTTCCAGCATCTCTGTGTAAAGTAAGGCTAGTAACAACCCCTTAGTGAAGCCCTGGGGGTCCACTTCTCATCAGTGTAGACAATTCTGAGCTAGATGGACCAAAGTAAAATAAAGCAGTTTTCTGTGTTTTTAAGATTTTCTTCTTCAATTTCCGCCATAGTGGGGCGCATACAACCCCGCTTTCAAGCACACATTTCATTTTGGTTCCTTACTGCCAATCCAAAAGCCCTGCTACTTGCACCATCAAGCTAAGCATCATTTGACTAACACAGCACACCTTTATAAGCTCAGTTAGGAAACTGCCACAATCTTTCGATTGTTAGGCTGCATTCACACGGCAGTTTATGCTGTTTTCACAGCATTTCCCTAGCTGTTAATTTCCATGCTATATTTGAGCTTTCACATGATGTAAAAGCCATTTCAAGAACTGCAGTGGTATATAGCACACGTTTAGCACTCATTACCATATTATTTGCCAACAGATGTTTTCTGTAAGCAAACGACACAGAAATGAGCACCAAACTTGCCCTATATTCCACTATAGTTCTAGAAGTGGCTTTTATACCATGTGACAGCACAAATAAAATGCAGAACTTAGCGGTTAGTGAAAAGACATAAAAACAGAACAAGCTGCCATGTGAATGCAGCCTCAGCTGATGTGGTAACAGGGCTGTCATTTAAAAACTAGCAGCCTGGACTCCAACTCTGCTTATTTACAGAGGACAGTCCCTATTTTCTGACACCTTTTCCCACTATTCATTCACTGTCCCCTTTGTCTCCCTGTTGCGCCCATGGATTAGATGTTTGGGGGTGTACCGCTCCTTGTTTCCTGGCGGTTAATCTGTCTCTAGGCAGTGAAGCACTAAGAGAGGAAAGAAGAGGAAATAGCTTTCTGGTGTGTTAGGGCTGCAGACAGGCACGAGGATAGAAGTGTTCCAAGTACAGATGAGTATCCCTATTTTCATCTGTGAAACACTGGAAGTATGTTACAACCTTCTGCCCTCTATGTTTTCTTAACGAAACATCAAAACCCAAGCTGCTCTGCTTGACCTTTGCCTGCAGTATCATCAGCACAGATTCCAAGTCTGATTGTCAGTTGGCTTTCCCTTGGCCTCCAGGTTTTTGTCCCATGAAAAGGTCCCTTCTTGCCCTGAGCTTCTGAAAATTACTGAGTATCTCTTTCAGGTCAGACTGTCCCTAAACTATTTTTTCTTCTGCACTATGGTGTCTACAGCTACGAAGAAAGGTAATGATCACCCTGTATTGTGCTGATGAAACGTTCACAAGATGCAGGAAACTTTAAAGGTTCTTGGCACAGAGGAAAAAGGGATAGGTGCACAGCAGGAAGAGGGAGGCTGGTTTCACAGATCCTTGGCTTCTGAAACAGCCCTTTGAGGCAGCGACAACCAAGTAAAAGAGCCTAATAAAACAACATTCAGTACTGCCAGGACCGAAATGTTCAATTGTTGGTTGAGTGCTTGCAGTTTTTAGACATAGGGCCAAGATTCTAAGCCCATTGTCCTTGCAAACAGAAGGTCCAAATATAGAAGTTCTAAAAAGGACAGCAGAAGCGGTTCTTAAAATATCTCCCAGCTCTGCTTCCTCTCCCCGCCAAGGTCACACCCACACCATACATTTAAAGCACATTTATAGCACTTTAATGGTCATGGCTTCCCCCAAAGATTCTTGGGAACTGTAGTTTACCCCTCACAGGGCTACACTTCACAGCAGCCTTAACAAATTACAGTTTCCAGGATTTTTTGGGAGAAGCCACACACTTTAAATGTGCTACAAGCACAGATTCTTATGTAGTCAAGAGGAAATTATCAACTGGACCCAAGCTTGGGAGAAGTATAGAAATATTTAAGGGCTGGGGGAGAAAGAAAAATGGGGGGGAGAGCCCAAAGAAGACTGAGCATGCTCACTTTACACATAATGCAGTTTGATGTTGAAGGATAACAGAGAAGGGTGGGAGAGTGGGAATGAGTATCACTGGAAAAGGCGCAGCTAGCTGGACCATTGAACATGAACATTACACACTGCACAACATTGCTGCAAGTCCAATTTGCTTTTTATGAGGATATTTTGTTTCCAGTGTGCTACTGTAAAGGGACTTGAAAGCAAACACTAAAGATAGCATTTCTTTCTAACAACGAATGCTCGTTTTTGTGTGTCACATTGTAAGCTGCCTCCTACTTTGGCTCAAACAGGCTTTTATATTGAGATTCTGATATTACGGAAATTTAAATTGAATTGCTACATTCATTGATGAAAAAAATCATCTGATGTTTGACTAATGAATGAAATATTCTTCAACTGCTTGCAGCCCTAATATTTGCTACATGGATTAAGTAAAGGTAAAGGGACCCCTGACCATTAGGTCCAGTCGTGGCTGACTCTGAGGTTGCGGCGCTCATCTTGCTTTATTGGCCGAGGGAGCCGGCTTACAGCTTCCGGGTCATGTGGCCAGCATGACTAAGCCACTTCTGGCGAACCAGAGCAGTGCACAGAAACGCTGTTTACCTTCCCGCTGGAGCGGTACCTATTTATCTACTTGCACTTTGATGTGCTTTCGAACTGCTAGGTTGGCAGGAGCAGGGAACAAGCAACGGGAGCTCATTCCGTCATGGGGATTTGAACCGCCGACGTTCTGATCGGCAAGTCCTAGGCTCTGTGGTTTAACCCACAGCGCCACCCGCATCCCTGCTACATGGAATAGTAGTCCATAAAACAAGGAAACCTTTGGTCCTCCAGATGTTGCTAAACTACAGCTCCTACCAGCCTCAGCAAGCCTTGCTAATGGGATAATAGAAGTTCTAGTTCAGCAACATGGCCAGAGGTTCCCCACACCTGCTATAAGATATCACCCTTTTCGGGCTTCACATGTCTGCTTCACAATCATGCCTTCTGGCTATACTAATTGCTTGTTCCCCTCTTTCTCTCTTGCTTCCAGAAGGACTTGCCTGATTATTTAAATAACAATAATCACTTTACTCTTTAAAAAGTTCTTTACATTGGGTCAATAAATATTTAATCTTATCAAACAGTGCAGTAGCTGCTTTAAAACTTGTTTACTTTGAACAGGGTAATTGCTGGTTAATAAATAACAAGTTTTCGGTAGCTGGATGTTGTGGAGATGCAGCCCTTCCAACAGCACCACCAGCAATTGCTGTAGAGGGATCGGGAAAATATATTCTTGTTAGTTAAGTGGCTGAACTGCTATGAGACAAGCTAATAGAACTGCAGTAAGCTAGCCTTAAATGAAACTAATGGCAGAAGAACCAGAAGTACTTTCAAGTATCCTGTGGGGAAACGGTGGCAAAGAGGCAGTGTGGTCCATTCTGCATTGCAGCAAATACAGTGTCTGGGACTTGCTACCCATTGATTGCAGCAGGAATGTAGGATCTCTGGCCCTCCAAACTTTTCTATCTGGCCCTTGGACAGATAGTGTTTTCCTGTAGTGCAAAGTCACCCACAGTATTTTGCTATGAGTAAGTTTATAAATAAAAAGAATACCATTTCCACTTCTATAAATGCACAAAACATTTCCTTCCTTTCATTAAACCATTGCTTTTGAGTCTGCATGTCTGAAGGAGACACCAGAATGAAATGGGTGAGGGGAGAGAGGTTTGAGCCATTCCAAGAATTAAACAACAGATTACCTGTCAAAGACTAAGAACATATCCATCCATTTTCTCAGAGCATCTTTAGCTTCTAATTGTTTTTAATCCCTACCTAGAACAATAAGAAACACTACCATAATTGTTATTGTGATGGCCTTGCTGCTTTCTATTCATTTGCTGTGTGGTTGCTAAAACTGACACAATCCTGTTGAGAAAGCCAATTTTGTATTTGCAGTACTGTGGTGCACAAGAAAACAAAAGAGTTGTTTTGATGGAAAAAAAATGAATTGTTATAATAAAGCTTAAGTATACATGGCTCCCTAAGACATCATTCATGGAGATTAATGTTTTGTATGTTTGTATTAGGTTATGAACCATATTCCTGCATTTGTTGACTATGACTGAAGAATTCTGCTATCTGCAAAAATGGTACTCCCTGTTATCAACAGATTGGGAACATTGCTTGTTGGGAAATGTATTCCATTGGGGTCCAGCCTATCTCAGAAGTTGCAGAACACTCTCAGTAGTACTCCCAATACATGGTTCAAGGCTGTTCTGTTGGGATCTTCTTGAGGAAGAGCTAATCTTGTTTGAGGAAGCAACTACCCTGCATAAGAGTCTGAAGAGATGCAATCCATCTCCTTGGGGTTTTAGCTTTAAAGCAACCAGCTTATACAAGCCCATTAAGAAGGCCAAGCTCACACTGATACACAACTGAATGGTGTTGGCATGCTGCAGTTATCAGTTAAGGTTTCTAGTGCAAAGACTCTACACAAAACCAAAGGTAGATTTTGAAATAATTATCACTTTTGATAGTTGCTGGGAGATATTACTGAAATATTTCAGACACTGAAGAGTCTTCACTAGCATATTAACATAGTGTTTCTCCTGAAGAAGCCCAGGGCAGCAAACAAACAAAAGATAAAGCAGTTAACACTTCTGAAAACTTCTGAAAACAATTCCAATTCAGGTGCAGATTGGGAAAGATATTTACTTAAAAGACTTGTTGAAAGAACAACCAAAAGGACAACAGAGATTATGCCTTATGTTCATCTGTAGAATAGATTCCTTGTAGGTGTCATTTCCGTTTTCATAGAATCATACCCTTTCAACAGTTTTATGCTTATCCAGCTTAATCACAATTTCAGTGTTGAATTTTGCACATGTTTCGTTCAAGCTGACATTTAAGCAATAGACTTATTTTTATTTTATTTTTATTTTTAAAAGAAAATAGCATGGGGATACCAATTCCAACAACACATCTGGTTGGCTTTCGGGTGGGGTGGTGGTAAAAGGAAATAAACAACAGCTAAAATGATACAGGACTTTATTTGTTTGTTTTGCTCCTGTGTCACCATTCCTTTCAAAGATCAGTAGGGCAGTGATGCTCCAGCCAGTCACCCACCCTGGAGCTGGTCTGATTTCTACACACTTGGACTTCTGAGAAAAACTCCACCCCACCCTCCCACTATATATCAGGGTCTGGTGACTTCTGTTTCAGTGTATCTGAAGAAGTGTACATGTACATGAAAGCTTATACTCAGAACAAACTTATGCGGGTGGCGCTGTGGGTTCAACCACAGAGCCTAGGACATGCTGATCAGAAGGTTGGCGGTTCGAATCCCCGTGACGGGGTGAGTTCCCATTGCTCGGTCCCTGCTCCTGCCAACTTAGCAGTACGAAAGCACGTCAGAGTGAAGGTAAACGGCATTTCTGGCCGTTGCTCTGGTTCGCCAGAAGCGGCTTAGTCATGCTGGCCACATAACCCGGAAGCTGTACGCCGGCTCCTTTAGCCAATAAAGTGAGATGGGCGCCGCAACCCCAGAGTCGGCCACAACTGGACCTAATGGCCAGGGGTCCCTTTACCTTTACCTTTAAGGTGCTACTGGACAATTTTTTTTTTTACTGGCTCAGACCAACACAACTACCTACTTTTCTGGATGGAAAGGTGTGTGTGTCCATGCAAAACCTCTGGCTTTTGTGTGAGTGTAAAATATCCTACTGTACAAAGTTCAGTATTATAGCCCCAAGAAAGTTCCCCATGAAGGAATGTGGCCCTTGAGCTGAAAAGGATTTTCCAACCTTTCTTTTCTTTTCTTTTTTTGCAATATTTTAATTTGTTTTAATTGCTGTTGTAACCTTCTCTGAGTGGTAGAAATGTGGCTAAGGGATATTTTTAAATAAATAAAGGACTGGGTGGCATTGGTGATTCAGGAATGGAACCTCACATAAAAAAAGAGAGCAGACTAAATCCTGTTTCCCACCCTGTTAGTAGAAACGTGCACTTCCTAAAACATGGGGCTGGCCTTGATGTTTAAAAGATTTGAGAAAGATTTATTCATCCAGACAGTATAATCAGACTATCAAAGAAATGAGACACTGGGCACAATCACCACAAATACAGACCTTATTTCGGAGACTTGGGATGTGTAGGAGAGATAAGCCAGCTGAATGATACACCGGAGATTGCAATTTCAACAGCAATTTACTAGAAAGTTAAAAGTAAAGAACCTTCCTTTCACAGAGGAATGTAGATTAGGTTTGCTGCAGAAAATCAGTTTTATTTACTAGAACGGTGACACAATTTGCTTCTAATACACAAGCACATATATATGTAGAAACAAGAATATGATTTGTCCCGCAGCATTTCAGAAAACAACTTTTGCTTTTGGGATCTGTACCATAAACTTGCTTCTGTCTATATCTTGTAATCGGATATATACAAGATAATAAGGAATAGGAACAAGGGACTCAAGCGCTTCATCAAATATATCTATATCTATATCTATATCTATATCTATATCTATATCTATATCTATATCTATATCTATATCTATATCTATATCTATATCTATATCTATATCTATATCTATATCATCTATATCTATATCTATATATCTGCAGAAAACACACACACATGTGTCAATGTATTTTTTTTAAAAAAATGTGAGTGTGCTTACTGCCACATTTTAAAATGTTCTAGAGATTAAGTAGATTTTTTAAAAAATATATACACTCAGCATTTTACTGAAGTTACTTGGAAATACTCTCCCCCCATACCCAATTTCTGTGTTAGACATAGAAAAGAGCAGTGTGTTATGTTGAATGCAGATTTTCTGCATCACAAAGATTGCTGCCACAACCAGGCACTTTCCAATGAATATCATTATCATACCCATAAAAAGGAAACAGAATCCATAATGAACCAAACTGAACTCACAGAAAGTTTAAAGGCATCTCAGCTAGCAGTGTTTCCAGTACATCAACCATTTCTTGTCCTAGATGTTACCAGTTTCAACAACAAAGAGATAACTACCCCCATGTATACTCGTTTGTAAAGAATTCACAATAAATTCAAATGACACATCAAAGAGGCTGATCCTGGGATTATTATGATTATAGATGATCATCATCAGTGTGCCTGGAGCCTGGCACTGTACAATAGATGCCTGTCCCAAGGCACTTACAAGCAGAAATTCAGCACAGGAGGAACAACAAGGAGATGGTGGAAAGAGTAGGCAGGGCTAAGAAGGGAAGCAATTTGCTATTGTTTCCAATGCTCATGCTTAGGCTTGGTTGCAGGTTTAGTTGCCATAAGGCAGTGATGGCCAAACTTGGCCCTCCAGCTGTTTTTGGACTACAGCTCTCATCATCCCTAGCTAACAGGACCAGTGGTCAGGGATAATGGGAATTGTAGTCCCAAAACAGCTGGAGAGCCAAGTTTGGCCATCACTGCAATAAGGTATAGGAAGTAGAGGACTGAGCCAAAGACATCATGGGAAAGACAGATATTGAGGAAGGGTCTGACGGAAGAGAGATGGTGTCACACAGATGATCCTGGAGGCACTTCCAAGAATATGGGGAGGCAAGGGAGAATGGTTGGAGTCTTTAGAGGTGGCAAGGTTTGTGAAGGAAAGTCAGATAGTCAAGGTTGGTGAAACTGGAAGGACAAAGGTCACAGGCAGTGATGCATTGGGATATAACAGCAGAAAGGTAAGAGGGAGAAAGACCATGGGTGGACATATGCTGGATCAGAGAATGTAGGTGAAGAACAAAACTGATCATTTTCATGGGATGGGATTCTTCCATCCTAGATCAAACAGGTGGGACCTTTGCCCCAGTGGCATACCTTTCCAGGTAGGGTTATTTGTGAGGTCAGACTCAGGGAGATGGATACATTAGCTGCTCAGCTGCACCCTTCCCCTATTTGCCAGGAAGGGTGGGAACCTGAGCTATTTAAACCCAACTATGTCTTGGAAGATCTGAGGTTGGGATTCTACTCAGGCCAGGCCACCACCCACCATGGTTGCTTATGTCCCTTACCTTGACTTGTTAGTCACTTCTGGGGCCAGTCATGTGTTTGTTTGTTTTTTGCATTTCATAGTGGTTGGCCTGAGCATGAGCCTGGAAGGGATTGTATTAATTAATTGATTGTATTAATTCAGTTCATTTTCTTTGGCAGGTGGACGGGTGGTTGAAAATACAGCCAATCAGAGGAATCATTGAAGAATAATTATGCCATTATGAGAGCAAGTAGGAATTTTAGGACAGCTGTTGGAACTATCTTGGTTTTGAGATCTGAGGAAGGGGTGTCAGCTAGATGGCAGGACCAAGAGGCAGCTGCAAGACATTGCCTGGAATAGGCAGGTTCCAGGCCAGTCAAGTCAAGCTCAGGGGCACAGGGAGAATAGGGGGCTCCCCTTCCTCACGGGCCAGTTTTAGTTACTGCAACATTTTGCAAGCTTCAGAAAGTGTTAACAAGTCTTAATGGTTAACAAATAAAGTTATGGCTTATTTGAATTCTACATCACTATGTCTAGCACTTTATTGCAATCACAAAAGAAACAGCCATAGACACAGTTACCTCCTGCACTTGCTACAGGATAGCTTCGTTGGAAAAAAAAAGGTTATATTTCAGTGATGACCGAAGAGGGCAAATACCTCACCGGCCCTTTAGATTTTGGTCTATAGGACCATTGGACCACCAAGTCATATGATGAAAGCAGTTTAATGGAGTTGACTAAATATACTGTCCAACATGGGTTGGGTTCAACTGGGCTCAAACTGCTGCTCCCATTTTAAGCTCATTGGGTGCTCTTGATTCTTTTTTCATAGGTTATTGTAAGGCTAAAATGGCATAAACTTTTTTTCCTTGGAGGAAATGTGGAGTGCACATATGAATAATAAAATAAACAGGATGGAGGTTGACTGGTAATCAGGGTGCATTGGGCTGTTTTACCAATAAAAAAATAAAATAAATACTGCAAAGCATGGTCATCATATAAATTTTCTGCCTCAGATGCCGAAAGGTCTTGGGACCAGCCCTGCTAGCAGTTTCAGTTGCAGTCTCAGCTGATGTTGCTGCTGAGAATGAAAATCCATAGTACACAAATTGCATTGAAGCTGGTTTTCGGATTTTACAGCTTTGAAGAGCTCGTCCCACATTGACTCCTGCAAGTTGCAGATTATTTCTGTTCTAGAGTATTCAGAGTTCATGCAGGCTTCTCACACACTCTTTATCTGTGAACTGAGATTAAAAACTGATAGATATGTGTGTATAGATGAATTATACAGAGGGGTTGTGAGCCCAGCTTCTTCCTGACTTCCCACTTTGCACAACAGACAGATTGGCCAACAATTTGGTTCTCAATATTGCCTCTCCCCCGCAAGCATCAGACAGGCAGCTTTCCTTTAAAAAACAAAAGGAATAAAAGGTGAGCATCACATCTACATTTATTCATTTAGATAAATGAATATTTGCTTTGGGGAATGAGAGTTAGGCTTATGACACCACAGAGTAACAGCCAATACTCCACAGGAAGATCTTCTTCATTCATGTTCCACCATGCTGAAAACTTTCACACAACTTTTCTTTAGAAGTATGCCTGATAGCAAAGCAGCAAAAACATGCCACAGCCTGCTAGTCTCACATTATAAAATTTGTACACGTCATGAGAATATATCCTAGAGCAGACCTAACACTTCCCTGCAATTGTGTATTGCAGAGATTGGGAGAACTGGGCAAGCTGTCTTTAATGCAAGCTTGACCACCATTGTAGATCTGATTTCAGTCTTGTAACTGGATTATTGTGTCTGCAATTTTATATTGTTCTTATTTTACATTGTTTTGAGTATTATTGTAAGCTGCCTTGGAAGGGCTTTACCTCGAAAGCTAGCATATAAATGTGTTAAATAAGTAAATAAATTGCCTGGACTTAAAGCCTTTTATAAGCACAGGTCTGTTTAAATCTTCCTTTTCAAATAAAGTAAAGAAAGGTTCTAAGGTTACACCTGAGCATACCTGAATGTGCATTCAAAGTTTTAGAGAGGCTGTGTCACATTTCAAGTGCTTGCAAAAATGTTAATACTCCAAACAGAGCTGCTCCTCCACTTAAGCCTTCCTTCATCAGTCTCTCAGTGTCACATACAGCCTTGAGGATGACCTCCCTTTCTTGTATCAACACATTTGACTGCCAAGTAGTCCGTTCATTTGAAAAAGGGACTCACTGCTAATATTTCTGAATGACACTCAGTGCGAGATTTTATTGGAAGACTGCAAAATCGCACTGCCAAGCAACCAGATAACCTTCTCTCACCCCGCCGTTGACAGAAGCTTATTTGTCTAAACAAATGAGCGGGGAAAAGAGAGAGGACAAAGAGGAGAGCAAAAAGGTTTACTAAACAGACTGCACAATTCTCAATGAAGTATCAATAACGGAGGAGTGTGAATGAGATGCAGTTCTGTAGAAAGAAAGAAATTTTAAGGGGCAAGGTGATGGTTGCAGCTTTGTATCTTGTGCTTTTATAACATTGTAACCTGCCCCAGGACCTTGAGGTGAAAGGTTGCTACACAACTTTGTACTCTATGATCTAGCAACAGTTCTTTTGCAGCAGACTGCTGGGAACAATGTATTTGAAACACAGTAGTTATATGTTATATGACTTACTAACCAGTTTAAAATAGATTCACTGTAGTTAATCGTATAAACATTGATCATAGGCTTCAAAGTTGCCTCTATAACAGTCTGCATTCCCAAGAAACCTATAAAGCAAGCACTGAAGATAGTTGGTTCAGTTTGGGCAAGGTCCCCAGACATTCACAGATTTGCAGTAGGATTCCACCCTAGAAATTTTGATTTTCCAAATTAAAGCAGGTTAAACAGCTGCGGCAAAGCAAAACCCCTTTTTTTACATTTTTTAAAAAATGGATTTTTGTGGTAGGGAATGTGATGCAGGTTGCACTAAAAAGTGCATTAAGAACCAAAGAAATAAGAACCAACTGACAAGAACCTTTGGGCAAGCAAACTCTGGATGAATGGTCAAGAAACAGGCCATATGAAGGGACGCAGTGTGTTCTTTCCTGAAATGCCTGGATGAGAGCTATTTGCAACAAAGCTGTGACTGTTTTGGAAAATGCTGTTGTAGGAGGCATGGTAAATATCATATGAGAACTTCAAAATGAGAAAACTACTAAACAGAAGGAACCCTTCTACACACACACACACACACACACACACACACACAAGTTTTATATTGGTGTGGGAATGAAAAAGAAGAGACATTTGTCACTGTCAAGAAAGAATGCATTGCAAGAAAAAGTAGAGAACTGTGGCCTTGTCAGTGATTTTTCCCCCAAAGAAAAAAGTGCAGCTTCAAGCTTGCTTTGCAGAACAATGTCATTTATTGTTTTGAGAATGGAGAGGAAAATGCCACTGCCTTCTGGAGGATGGCCTGGAATTGAAGACTCAGGCATCTTTCCAAATAACTAAAGTAAGAGAGGAACAATTACAATGATTATTCTTAATAAGTAACTAATTATGAATGCAAAAAGGTTAATACTATTTTAATCATGTATGTTTTAAATTATTACATTGTAGCTTTGTCTGCAAGTCTCATTTTACTGTTGTGTGAATCTTACAATTAGTAGCTGTAAATGTTAACAAACAAAAAGACTTTCTTGGATTTCAGTGCGTATCCCGCCCCGCCCCCCATTCCTCAGCTAATCCTAACAGCAGGCTCTCTTACATTTGTCCCTTACTATATGCTTTGCTCATTTTGTTACTTATTGAATTAGCTGCTTAATAAGAATGTGCTCTTATTAACTTCATTAGGTGTTAGATCAGGTCCTAAGAAATTACTTGATCTTGCTCTAATTGAGGTCAGCAGTTGAAAAAGGCAAAAGCCCTAAATGGCCAATGCAATAAGCCATCATGCATAATGTATTGCTAGATGTTTTGTTCAATTATTGTGACAAATGTAGCTTTCCCTTTTCATTAATTTATTCATGACATTCCATAATAAGCCAGGCCAGATATTCAGCAGTCACCATCACCCCCACCCCTACATTCCGCTGGATAATCCAACTGCTGCTTATATGTGCAGACTCCTCAGATCCTGTCTGGCGCTATATTCCCAAGAGTAAGATCCATTTCAATGTACTTTGTTTCATTGAGGCTAGTCTACAACAATGTCCTCTGTGTGGGTTTACCTTTGAACACTGACCTGCATTCAAAGAGCACCATAATCCTATTCACACATTACTCGTGTAGTGCAGAAATATGTCAAGCAAGGAGCAGGGCTACACTTTCAGCCCCTCCCTGATATTGTGCATTTTTCTTTCACCAGTTGCATGGTTGTGTGGGAAATAATACAGTCAGAAGAAAAGAAGAAGAAGAGTTTGGGCTTGATATCCTATCCTTAAGGAGTCTCAAAGCTGCTAACAATCTCCTTTCCCTTCCTCCCCCACAACAAACACTCTGTGAGGTGAGTGAGGCTGAGAGACTTCAGAGAAGTGTGACTAGCCCAAGGTCACCCAGCAGCTGCATGCGGAGGAGCAGGGAAGCGAACCCGGTTCACCAGACCACGAGTCCACCACTCTTAACCACTACACCATGCTGGCAAGATAAACCAATGACCCGATTCAGTATAAGCCAGCTTCCTTTGTTTCTGACTCATAATGAGCAAGTGGTTGTGTAACTGAGAGCGACTAAATTATGCCAGTCCCACAGTGCATGCATTGGTTCCCTCCTGTCTTCCCTGCTAGTCTTTACCTCTTCAACCCTATTGGTTTAGGCCCAGCCTTAAATAACACCTCCATTCCTTTTATCCACTACAGTTTCAAATTCTGCTGCTGATCCCTCCTTCTAAAAAATCCATACCTATCCAGTGGTACCTCGGGTTACATACACTTCAGATTACAGACTCCGCTAATCTAGAAATATTACCTCGGGTTAAGAACTTTGCTTCAGGATGAGAACAGAAATTGTGCAGCGGTGGCACAGCGGCAGCTGCAGGCCCCATTAGCTAAAGTGGTGCTTCAGGTTAAGAACAGTTTCAGGTTAAGAATGGACCTCCAGAACAAATTAAGTTCTTAACCTGAGGTACCACTGTACTACTTATATAATGTAAATTGTGGCAGTTTATATTAACAACCAGCATATATGAGATTATGACCAAATCAGAAGAACAGGTACTCCTAAAGCATATGGTAATTATATTCAGTCTGGCACATAGAGGCAAAGGGTTATGCCACCCATAACATGTCCACCTGGTTACTTGGTCTTGAATGCTGGCCTAGTTCTCTCCACCACACAAATCACACCAGTAATTTATATGAATAGACCTAGAATATCAACAATATCGTACAGTGCCCTATAATATAGCACAAAGTGCCTTCAATCATCATTTTGCTCATTCATATAACCACAATAGTTTCACTCAAATTCTTCTCACTTATTTTTAACAAAACCAGGCCATATTCTACCTCTGGGTATTAATTATTTACACACATCATTTCTATGGGTACACACACACACACACACACACACACACAATTATCATAAAAACTGTCTACAATAAAAATCTATCCTGGACATAACAAGGTGGGATAATGGAAATTGCTCCATACTAAATTGGCATCATTACAGGGATAAGAAAAAATCATGGTCTATGGTTTTCCAGGGTAATAATTACAGTCACACAAAGTCTCCCAATTACCAGCCACTGCTGACAGTGTTTATTAGTTTGTGTGAAGAAAAGGAATAAAGAACAGAGAAGTGTTTCCAGCCATTTTTAAGCACACCATGGATGAGATTTGGAAACCTGCATCCTGCCTGCAAAGTGACATTGGCCTCTTGCAAAGTATTTTTTTTGTTAATTCTACAAATACCTCCTTCACCAGCAACATTGTCCATATTCTTGCATACAATATGCTAGGTAGAATGCTATTTTTTGATTAGGAACAGAGGTAGATGTTCTATACCACACCATTTTGTCGGTTTCCAAGTGTTTTCTGATGGACAATGGCTGTCCAGGGCCTTGGACAAAGAGAAAAATACCCATCACCTTAGGGACAAGGAACCCATAAATCTCCTGGTATTGCTGGACTACAACTTCCATCATCTCTAAACATTGGCCATGCTGGATAGGGCTGATGGGAACTGGAGTAGAAAAACAACTGCAGGGAACATCAGCAATCCTTATCAGCCATCAACTTAGCAGTGATGGGGAACAGGAGATGTCCTCTATAGATCAGAAACAGGTCAAGGAACAGGAAACAGGGAGTAGGACTAAATAGGCAGTTCTTATATGGGATAAAAAAGTGTGGTTCCCTAAGGAGCCATTACATTTAAATTTGTTCACAAATGATATGGCATTAGGGTGGTCAGTGAAGTGGCCAAGTTTGCTAATGGCAATAAATTGTTCAGGGTCATAAAATAAAAATGGATGGTAAGGAACTTCAAGGGGAACTCAACAAACTAGGTGAATGGACTTTAAAATGGCAAACAATGTAAGCAAGTGTAAACGGGTGTTGAGTTAAAAAAATGGGGTGTATACAACACACACACACACACACACACACACACACACACACACACACACACGGGGTATGGACTAGCTGTAACTGACCAGGAAAGAGATTCTGGCCTCATGGTGAATAGTTTGATGAAGATGTCGACCCAGTGTGAGGCAGCTGTGAAAAAAGTGAATTCCTTGTTAGGAGTCATTAGGGTGTGTGTGTGTGTGTGTGAGAGAGAGAGAGAGAGAGAGAGAGAGAGAGAGAGAGAGAGAAACTGCCAACGTTATAACATTGTTATATGGTGCAACTGCAGTTGGAATGCTGTCTACCGTTCTAGTTGTCGCACCTCAAAAAGGCTATTGTAGAGCTTGGAAAGGTTCCTTAAAGGGCAACCAAAATGATCAGGGAATTTGAGGAACTCCCCTATGAGGAAAGATTGCAATATATGGGGCATTACAGTTTAGTAAAATGGAAAGTAAGGGAAAACATGGTAGAGGAGTATACAATTTTGCATTGTATGAAGATAGTACACAGGGAGATGTTTTTCTCCCTCTCTTGTAATACTAGATCCTGGGTTTCATCAAATGAAGCTGGTTGTTGGGTGTTTCAGAATAGACAAAACACAGTGCTTCTTCACACTCACCCATACCACAAGATATTGTGACCATCACTATCTTAGATAGATGAAGCAATGGACAGAGCACTATCAATAAATGTACTCACAGGAAAACATGATAACTGACACAGCAGTCAACAGGTTCCAGATTCTGTCTTTCTTGGAAGAGCTGGATGTCCCTCCCTCCATAAGCTGAAGAACACCATCAACTTGCAGGCATGGGGCAAAGCCCCAGGACAGGATGGAATCCTAACAGAAGTGCTGAAAGCCAGTTTCAATCATTCCCTCATGTGGCACCTCCACAATGGAGAGGTTCACATCATTACATTCCAAGAGGATCTTGCCTCCTCCATAGGCACAGCCTTGGATTCAGACATACATCAGCCATTGCTCTGCCTCCTTGTGACATAACTCTTCCCTGACTTCTCTCACCTTATCTGTAGAGCTAAAGGGGCCCCACCCCTTTGCCATCTCACACAGAGTTTCCTTTGATGCTTTGTGCTATTCTTAATGACTCATCCCCAAGCTATCACCACACACAGGTGGCTAGCCTGACTGAATTAGCTCTAAATACATGTTAACTCCAGAGGATTTAGAAGTGTCTCTTACACAGTCTAATACACAGCGTCTAGCTATCACCTCACACAGGAGTCCAGTCTAGCTTAGTTAGCCTTTGACAACCCAAGCCTTACTTAAATTCTAGCACTTACTGAACCCAGGAATTTGGGGGGCGGGGGCTAGCACCCACAAACTCACAACAATGCAATACATTGTGTGGTGTCCATTCTTGTTGCTGATTGCCAGTGCTGAGCATGACTGAGTTTACCCTCTACTCTTTTGCAAGCCCTTTGCTTGTTTAATGTTCCTTCCACAAGCACTGCCTGGCATTTGCTGAGCCTGTTCAGTCCTCTGTTTTCCATTGATTTGCTTTCTCTCCTGCCCCAGACAAAAGTAAACACCACCAAGCAAAGTGTCTGCCTTTGTCTTGTCTTCATTATCTTTTAGCAGACATGAACAGTTTTAATATTGACTTGGGGAAGCTTGCTATTAACACACATTTAAAAAATCCCTGCCCCACAAGGTCAGCTGAGAAGAAGGAAATGAATTGTCACAATTAGCAAGTACCGTATTTTTCGCTCTATAAGACGCACCAGACAATAAGACACACCTAGTTTTTGGAGGAGGAAAACAAGAAAAAAAATATTCTGAATCCCAGAAGCCAGAACAGCAAGAGGGATTGCTGCACAGTGAAAGGAGTGATCCCTCTTGCTGTTCTGGCTTCTGGGATAGCTGTGCAGCCTGCATTCACTCCATAAGACGCACACACATTTCCCCTTACTTTTTAGGAGGGAAAAAGTGGGTCCTATAGAGCAAAAAATACGGTAGATTTGCAGAGACACAGGAGGTGAGGCAGCCACCTTTCTTGTGCCCTTGACTCTTTCACCCTTTTGCTACTCTGTTTGCTTTTCTTGCATTTTTCATGATGCTTTTTATATGGCGACAAATTGATAGTGCTGTACTCAGAACAGGACTTTGAGGAACCCTACTCAACAAAATGAGCAGGAATCCCACCCAAACAGAGCTGGAAGAACTGGTCAGAGGGACACCTCCATTGCATGCAGCCCCCTCCAGCATAGTAGCTTGGGGTGTTTCATTGCTCAGTTACTCTGAAATCTCATGCCCATTTTTCTGGAAGCAAGTCCCATTGAATACAGTGATACTTATTTATGAGTAGACCTGACAAAGGTTTCACTGCATATTGCTATTACAAGGAGGCATTTAAAAGTCTGATAAGTGTGTGTGTGTGTGTGTGTGTGTGTGTGTGTGTGCGCATGTGAAACCAGGCTGCAGTTTTTGCACTTTTAATTTGATGAAATGAAAGGTTGCTACAATCTTAAGTCTGCTGGGGTATTTTTGTTACCTAACATGATCAGTGACAAGTTTATTTTCAAGTGTTTACTTTTTGTTTTTGTCACTGGCAATGCTAATAAGGGACACTGATCTAGTTTATACCTCTCAACCATTCTCACAGTGAATGAGAATTCTCTCTCACACTCTCCCTTTTCATATCTGAATCTCAACATTTTATCTCCTTCACTTCACACTTATATTTGGGTGTTTATGTAACATTAATTACATCCTTTAATATTATTTCCACAACATGAATGCTAAACAAATTTACATGAAATCATTGTCATCAATGGGATTCATCTCCATGAAAGCATGTTTAGGTTTTGAGGCCATAGGCATGAAAAGGGTGGCTTTGACTTTTTGCTGCTGTATCGT
The DNA here is from genome assembly GCF_965112155.1 of Podarcis liolepis. Taxonomy (NCBI): domain Eukaryota; kingdom Metazoa; phylum Chordata; class Lepidosauria; order Squamata; family Lacertidae; genus Podarcis; species Podarcis liolepis. Next base: position 43,035,514 of record NC_139564.1, on the reverse strand, counting down.
GATGTACTGTAATGCATAAATAATCTTTATTAAACTACCCATGGTCATTTAAGGTTAAAAAACACATGGCTGAACTTTCAGGACATTTTAGAAAAGATCAAAAAGATGGTAACATATAGCACATCAAAGTACCATCTGCTGGTCTGAAATGCTGTATTTGCAACCATTCCAACCTTCACACTTTAAATTAAAGCTTAAGAAATAAACATCAAGTTGTTAGTACAATCTGCTACCAATAAAGCTTTTCATCTTTGTTTGCCCACTTATGGCAAACTATGTTAATTTGAGTTTGAACCAATATTAGCTAAATTCTGTTTATCAAGAAATGAAGATGTTGTCTGCAAGTCAGACCTCTGTTGTGGGAATATTTTCTGAATCTCTTGTTAGTTATTTTTAGAATTACCTGGCAATTCTTCCTCACTAACTGGTTTCCCATGAGAAACATAGGTATCTCCTGTGGTATATCCTCTTGTTTCTGTTCAACATATCAACCATCTGCAGCAGATCTAGGGTCAACTTGAGGGATAATTCTGTCAGCTTGGCTAGAGCCGGCCGATGCTAATTGTTGTTTTTGCAATAAATCCTCCTTTTAATTACGTACGCTTACTGTGTTATCAAGCTGGGAACCTGGACTCCTGACAGCCAAATGGTCAAGTCACATGAAAGTGTGAAACTGTAGAGCCCAAACACTTGGGGTCCAGATGTTGTTCGGTGTACACCTCCTATCATTGCTGGCCTGGAGTTGATGGAAGCTAGAGTTTGGCAACAACTGAAGGCCGCCACATTGGTTACGAGATCTTACTGCAGGATGTATACAAGAGCTTTCCATAAATGGATAGTTAGCTTCATGCTGGGGAAGTTGGTCTTAAGGTGCCCCGTCAAAACCGTTGAGTGTTGCTGGAAATATGCTCAAACAGAATGAGTTTCTGTGGTTTCTTTGGCTGTTGTATTTCCTATAAAGGAGTGGGTTGGGTGGTGCATGTGTGGTGGTGCTTTCTTTTATTGAAGATGCACCCAGAATTAACATGCTGAACCAAAGTAATATTTCTGATATCTAGCCAGGTGTTGTTTCATATCCCAAGTGGCCTACTGCTTCATGATCATTGTCTGAGGACACCTGATGCAGTCATCTTCCTGAAGGGAAGCAGGGTGTGGGCATGCCAGGATGGAAGATCTACCTTGGAGCCTCAAGCATGCCACCTTGAGTTCCAGGGTGCAAGAAAGGCAAGAAACAAATGCACTAAATAAATATCATGAACACATTTCAATATGGTACTGAAAGATTGTTTGCTTACCCTCCTAAAGAGGCAAGTTTCTGATTAGAGCAATAGATAGCATAGTAGGACGTCATCTATGTCTTTTCTGAAGCACACAAACATGTTTGTGCCATTGATGCATTTGGAAAGTGAAAATAGTGTCACTGAAGGGGACAGGCACAGCGGAACAATTCTTTTAGCATGGCTTAGCCCCGCTCACTCCAAAATCTGGGAGGACAAGGAGGAGCAGGACCTCCAGCAGATTCCAGAACCTTGAAAAACTGTCAGATCCAGACATCACTCCAGGACTGGAGCTGTCCACATCATTTGCTTTATCAACTCTCAACACACATCCCATCATTCACAGGGGAATTGGTACAGTTTTTGATTAGCTGCTTGTGAAGCAGGGGGAGGAAATATGACCACATGCCTGGATGAGGGCATGAATGAAAGTTAGGAGAGGATGGAGCAACAGCTCCCTTACAGTGGTAGTGAAAAACCTTCCTGATATCAGGAAATAGACTTGCCCACCCTTGTAGGAATGTTTTAATGTTCATTAAATAACTAGTAAAGGTAAAGGTAAAGGTAAAGGGACCCTTGCCCATCAGGTCCAGTTGTGACCGACTCTGGGGTTGCGGTGCTCATCTCGTTTTATTGGCTGAGGGAGCCGGCATACAGCTTCCGGGTCATGTGGCCAGCATGACTAAGCCGCTTCTGGCAAACCAGAGCAGAGCATGGAAATGCCGTTTATCTTCCCGCTGGAGCGGTACCTATTTATCTACTTGCACTTTGACGTGCTTTTGAACTGCTAGGTTGGCAGGAGAAATAGCTAGTACTATTATCTATTAAATGTGGTGTATTGCATAGGCAACTTTATTTCAGAACAACTGGAGTACAAAGTGGTTACTTTTTAAGGTGGTAATAGGATTAAGATTGGGATCACCCTGAGCTGCTGTTTTTGTTTCACTATGCTTTTTTAAGAAGAAGAAGAAGAAGAAAATGGAATGCAAATTATTCGTACATGACTGGTAGACAAATACCTTGTTCAGTTAATATACATGACTGTATCTGAAATCAGGAGAGGTACTGGAAAAACAAAATTGATTGGAAAGGACGTGACTTCTTCTTTGAAGATACAGAGCCATTTTTTCTGTGTCTGTTACCCAGAAAATTTCTTTATTGGTTGAAATTTTATAAAAGAGCCCAACTGCATATTAAAGAATCATTATTTGATTGACTGAATAATTGATTGATTTCCTAATATTTTTATCTTGTCTTTCTGCCCACAGATCATCAAGGCAGCTTAAGGAAGAATTCAAGTGCTTAATATGGGCTGTAATTAAGTTCTACTCATTCACTGAAATTAATGAATCCAAGTTAGTTATATCCATTAATTTCAATAGGCCAACCCTTTGTGTTTATCTTTCCTGACAAGCACATTCAAAGCTTTCTTTCTATTTTTATCGGCACACCAATACATAATGGAATGCAGGACCTCAGCTGATTATTGCCTCGGAATCTGTCACAGAATGGTTAAAAGCACTAGTGAGAGAGACTGAGCCTTGGGAGTTGTGTAAAAAACCTTTAATCACAGTTAATAAACTATAGTTAAATTGTTGGCTTGTTTCACACATAATACTAAACCATAGTTTAAGCTGACTACACTGGCTGCCAATTAGTTTCCAGGCCCAATTCAAAGTGCTGGTTTTGATGTATAAAGTCTTTAATGGCTCAGGACCACAGTAATTCAATCTCTCCCCATATGAACTGACCTGGACTCTATGATTATTGTCTGAGGTCCTTCTTTGTGTGCCTCCTCCATGAGAAGTCTAGAGGATGGCAATGAAAGCAGACCTTTTCTGCCGTGGCTCCCTGTTTGTGGAATGCTCTTTTCAGGAAGGCTCTGTGATCTTTGGATGAAAGGCAGCAAGCTAAACCAACCAACCAACCAACCAACCAACCAACCAACCAACCATGGTTTAGTGCAGGCTTCCTCAACCTCGGCCCTCCACATGTTTTGAGACTACAATTCCCAGCATCCCTGACCACTGGTCCTGCTAGCTAGGGATCATGGGAGTTGTAAGCCAAAAACATCTGGAAGGCTCAGGTTGAGGAAGCCTGGTTTAGTGTTATGTGAAAACCAGGCCATAAGTCCACTTCAACATGCCACTTAAAAAATTTGCAACATTTTAAAAAAGTTGATCTTAGCATTATTTGATGTACCCTTCATGTTACTTATTGAGGCTGTTAAGTTTTGATGGAGATTGTGTTTGTGCTTGAGGAGGGGATTCTGTTATCAACTGTTGATCTGCCTTGGTTGGTTGGTTTGCATTTATTATACAGGTTGTATTTGTTTATTTGTTGGTTTTTAAGTAGCTTCTTTGTAAATCACCTAGAGGCTTTAAAATAATAATTATTTATGTATTTAAATTGAAAGCTGTCCCATTACTCTTTCAGCATTTGTATGAATTCTACACTTTTATGAATCTGGTATGAATAAATTGAAAATGGAGGCCACACAAAAGAAATCTGGGTATCAGATTCAAAAAATGCAATTCCCAAGCCATTTCCTACTTTGTCGTTTGAACTTAATATATTCCTGATAACGTTTTCACCCACCCCCTCCAACTTACGGGTCTTGATGAAAATCCAAATTGTTCATTGATGAAAAAGACAAACACGTGTACTTTTCTCTCATGGGTAGCATTCCCTGAAAATATCTAAGCCAAAATGAAACTCAGCAATGGTTATTTTCGGGTATCCAAAGAGCACAATTTTCATATTTATTCAGCACAGCCTGAGGGCCAGAGAAAGCTAACACAATCAGAATACATATCACAGTGGAGACCTTTTATAAGCATAAATAATACCCAAGGAGGCAAATGAAAGGCAAACAAAAAAATAGGCTAAAATAAAAGTCCCCAGGGAGCCTGAGAAACTGTTATGGCAAGAGAAAACGTGAAGCCTCCAAACAATCGCTTTTAGTCTGCTGAATAAACCAAATCAGATAAAGGGAAAAGCTGGAGAAGGCCTACATGAGCGTTCGTTAATGCCAGTGACAGCTATTGTGGTCAAAAGTGTCAACCACTATTCAAAAACAGTGAAAGGGAACAATGTGAGGGGACAAAAAAACCCCCACTCAGCATGGCTGCTGCAGGCAGGTCATTGCAGATTCAATTGTGTGTCAGAGGAACAGAGCAAGGCCAAAACGGAATTTGTCAAGCACGTCTTTATGTGTAAGGTATTCCCAGGGCCTTGCCACAGACCCCTTGGTGAAAAAAAATGACAAGACAAAAGAAAATGAGGTGCTCTATGTTTTTATACTTCCTGAATAACAGCACGGCAAGAAAAACATGAATGAAAGGGGTGCTATCATTCCACAGCATACACAGTGGTTTTAACTGTGGAAAGGAACAGTTTGGGTGCCATTGTTAATCCAGCTCTACAGGTGAGATCCCTGAAACAGGTGACTTCTTAGTGGCACAAAAATATACATTGTGAAGTCTTCCCTTGTCATTTTGAAGCTGAGAGCCTTATTTGCCTCAGCGGGTCTTTCAGTGGCAGACTCCTACTCTGATGGCATTTGTTTTTCTTTATGCCATGCAGGGGTATACTGTGGGAAAACTATGATTTTATCTAAACCAACACCTGTCCTTGGAAGCAATTTTCAATGTCAGGGCTGAGCTCTGAAATTTGTGACAGTGTGGTTTAGCAGTTGGGGGAGCAGGAGGGGAAATTGTTTGACTATAAGCAGTTGCGTGTTGAGACCTTTAAACCTCCCCCTTAAATAAATTCACACAAGACTCAAATTTTAGTTTGGTATTTGGCAAAATATAGGCCACAACTTTATTGATTACAGCAAGTGACTGGCTGCATAGGCTCTGGTTCGACTAGCTCCCTGCACTGTTGCAGGTAGCACTGACCCAGGGCACCAGCATAGGTCAGCCTAGGGTGAACACCTGGATAAGCGGAAAGCTGGGAAAAGGCTATCTCTGCCACCCAAATGCCCCCCTGGATTCAGGCACGGGCACAACCCCCTCACAGGGTTGACTAAACCATCAAATCCCTGGATTTCTTTAACGGAATACCCTTCACATAGGGATGGTGAGACCGTTCTCCCATCCCTATCACCTGAACCATAGCCTATCCACAACCTTACAAGTTGTGACAATTTGCTACGCGGCAGGTGAAACTGAAATGGTACCAGCCAATCGGCCAAGTGGGGAAAATTCCTGCAGTGCCCCTGTCCCAACGACAGACGACACACAACGGCATAGCAAGATCAAGCACACTGCCCTAAATATAGGGAGAGGTGGGCGGGTGTTCTGATGCACGCACTGAAACAGGAAGCTTTGGGTCATGTGTATAGGTCCCTTGATCCATTTAGCCTGCGTCCCATTGGCCTGATTGAACCCTGCATCAAGGGACCTACCAATCAGGTGTTGTGGCTATCCAAACGTATCCACCCACAACACAGGGTTAGATTGCCAGGTCCCACTGCAACACGTGCCCTCTTTAAGGAAGGACCCGATTAACAAAACTAAAATATCAGTCCAGATTAACATGCAAGCACGGTACTTACAGTAACATCATATATGGTAGTGTTTAGTGTTGGGCTAGGAATATAGGATTCAAATCCCACTTGGTCATAAAGATCCCTGGGTTATTTTAGGACAGTTACTTTCTCTCAGTCTAAATTACCTCACAAAATGGCTGTGCAGGATTAATCTAATGTATGCCATCCAGAGCACTTCAGAGAAAGCGTGAAATACAAATGTAATAGCCTATAACAACAAGAAGAAATGGCATCCAACAGTACAGGATGCTGTCAGACTATTGAATGATTCACACTTATGATAAAACACAGTTCAGCATTAAACATATAAGCCTGTTACTCCCTTCCCTCTTCAAGCATTTGCTTCCATTTTAAACTTGTCAAATTTTGTCATTTCTTTTTTTATACATAAATTTCTTTATTTGGTTTTTCAGATTAAAATTTTACAGTCACATGTCTAACATACAACATAAAAATAAGATTCCAAGGAATCTCTTGGACTTCCCTATTCCCCTTTGTGGGTCCTGTTGCTAATCATTTCCTCCTGCATCTTTTATAATCCAGATCTTTTATTTCTCTGTTGTATCCAAAATTCACCATTAAACTACAAGTGATATTTCAATCCTACTAATGATTTTAACTATTTACAATGGTGTTTAAGATAAGTTATAAATTTTTCCCATTTCTTATTAAAATTTTGTTCTTTCTGATTTCTGATTCTTCCAGTCATTTTAGCCATTTTGGCATAATCCATCAATTTGATCTGCCGTTCTTCTCTGGTAGGTACTTTATCTTCTTTCCTACATTTTGTCATTTCTACTGAAACTGATTAGTTTTAAATATTGTTTATCTGAATGGGATCAGAAATCACAGTTTAACCTTGGCTTGTTTGTGTCAGGAGTTCAGCCTACACTCGAGTAGGACCTTGGCAGAGACACATGCCCAACTGGCATGTTCCCTCCCTCCTGGTCGATCGTTCGGGAGCTTCATAAGCTTTCTTCAGCCTGAACATCACAGCGACTGATGCCAACAGACACTGGCACACTTAGGGATCCATAGAGTTTGCGCAGTTACGTAACAGACCTCAGCAACTCAGCATTTTGGCTAATCTATTTTATTTACATATAAACACACATGGAGCACTGCAACATGGCTCCCTCTCTCGCTGGCATCAGACAACAAAGAGAAAAAGACAAAGGACAATAGTCCCACTCCATGGAACACAGAAACACAAACATCCTGTCTCCATCACTTCCCACGCTGTGGAGTCAAAACATATCATGTCATGTGAAAGACAAAAATCCCATGACTGCAATCATGGAGCAGAAATTCTAACAGTTTGGGCTAACCATACTTTAAACTAACCACAGTTTGTCTGGGCTATGATGGCATACTGTGGTTAGCTAAAAATGAAACTCAGTGCCTCTGATGGCCAGATAAAGAGAAAGGAGCACACAAGAAGAAGAAGAAGAGTTTGGATTTGATATCCCACCTTTCACTCCCCTTCAGGAGTCTCAAAGCGGCTAACATTCTCCTTTCCCTTCCTCCCCCACAACAAACACTCTGTGAGGTGAGTGGGGCTGAGAGACTTCAGAGAAGTGTGACTAGCCCAAGGTCACCCAGCAGCTGCATGTGGAGGAGTGGAGACGCGAACCCAGTCCCCCAGATTATGAGACTACCGCTCTTAACTACTACACCACACTGGCTCTCAAGACTGAGGTTTATTCATGATATGCTGAACTGTGGTTTATCTTTTAATCTGAATCCTCCTCGTTTTCCTTCTAGCCCAGTATTGTCTATTCTGACTGACATTAGCTCTTTAAGAACTCAGGCAAAAAGATTCTTACACCACTTTTGAGCTGGGAATGCCAGGAGCTCTCCCATCAGTTCCACATGAGAATGTGGAACTGTAACTGCAACACAAGTGGGATTAGGATGAAGGGTTTGCGGATCAGATGGTGTGATTTCAAGGGATGCTGGTGCTTTCTGAAAGGCGCCTCACCATTTTTAAAATTAATTTGCCACACATTCATGTTTGTATTTTAACAACATTGCTATGCTTGGACTTCCTGGGTTTGTGTGTAGATTCTGGGGGCTTACAAAAAGACACTTTGCATCAGGAAGAAGTAAAACCACAGATTGAATATTATTCTGAACTGATGCTGCCAAAACTCAAAATTAGTTGGTTCATAAGTCAAAAATTCAAAGTCTATAATTCCTGAATGTATACTGAGTCCTGGCTTTGTTCCATGTTTTTTTCCAATATTTTCATAATTCAAACCAAAATTGATTTTGAGTCAATTTATATTTTCTGTGCATACACAGTCTGTATGACTAAGCACTCCATCTCAGTCCTTTTGGCACAAATTCATATGCTGATTGCTGTAATCCTTAATTTTCTTTAGGAAATGAAAAAGTCCCATTTGCAATGTGTATGTGCATGGAATGATGTTACTTTACAGAAGCAGCAATGTAAGCCCTGTTGTGGTAAGCAGGCATTGTTTATGTTGGTTCCTCTGCTCATTTTGCTTGTGCTGCATCCATAGCTGCTGTCTCCATCCTCCTGTTGTGTAAGAAAGCATACATGAAAAGCACTTGTAAAAATAGGCAGAGAAGGGTATAAGCATGCTACATTCCCAAGATGTACTTTGATAAAGTGCATAGACAAGAATGTATAGATATGTCATAATCTCAGGAAAACAGAACCATCACTTGAGCTTGCAACCTTGTTCACAAGGTCACCACATGATTTCTGAAGTTCACCCACCTCTATTCTGAATGATATAAAAGAGTTCCTTCTTCTACACGGCACAGTCACAGACTTCCTACCTGAACACCATTACTATAAGATTCAAAATTCCCTTGGCTGTCTGCACGGCACATTGCAGGTGGATTCACATGGATAGTCTTCCTTCAGGGGCAGTGAAATTATGAACACAAACTAGAGCACTAAGTGTATGCAGAGCCTTTATAGACCTGCTTCCAACACTGAAATTCATCTGCCATTAAAAGATATGCCTACAAAATGTTCTCTCCCAGCACTGAAAAGCAAATGTATAATGCATGCATGCTGGCTTCAGGAAATGAATACTCCACCTTGGTATTAATAAAGGTTAGATATGGACCTTTACCTTTTTATATTTACTGAAAGCATACTTTCCAACATTTCACAGATTTACATATGCACATTCCATCTCAGATCTTTTGCCATGCCAGTGAAGACAACCACTTTAGTCTCTCACTAATGATCAATGCAGTCGAAATGTTCCAAATATCTACGGCACAATCAGCTACAAAGGGAGGTAAGCTTGGGCATTTGCCAACAGAGGGCCCACTGCCCTAACAATTGCAACCATTTTAAGTTTGCGCAGAGAATCCAAGAAGATCAGTTGAAGGCTTTTCATGTCCTGCATCTTCCAGATATGGGCCTAAGGGCCCCCCAGAACCCTGGAGTTAGATCTGATCTGTGGAACTATCCAGTTATGCTGTACTGGTGAAAGAACCAAGCAAAAATGTTCAATACCCCTAGGTTTATTACAACTTTTAAATATGTTTACATTGGAGAAGGACTTGCATTAGCCATATATTAGTGTGTAAGGCCAAGCAGTTATCACAGTGCAGTGTTTGGGCAAGATCATCAGACTGACACGTTCTTCCAGTTCAAACTAACCAGCTGGTCTTTGGAAATTCCTTATTGCAGAGATCACAGGGAGAGAAAAAAACTTGTTTGCAGCCAGAGTGCATATGGTGTCCTCCTCAGCAAATAGTGTCTTTGGTTCTATCAGTACAACGATACAACACTCTGGACTAGTGCTTGTCAAAACAGTAAAGATTCCACAGAACTGTGCTCAGGACTCCTGCTCATTGATGTCTGTGAGGGTATGATTGGGGTGATAAGGATAGAGTGCACATAAAGAAAAGTGGTTTCATTGCTACTCCACAATAACCAACTCTGTCCAATTTCATTGCTTTGATAATTCTCAAGTTCTCTCCTTCTATAAGAGCATTCTCTACTGGCACAACAAAGGCTTATATGTCTGTCAATAGGATGTTTATAGTGACTTGATGCTTTTTCTTTCATCCTAATGCGGTACATCTCTATAACATAAGAACACTACGAGAGTGACTGATTTTTCAAAGTGCTATCATAAAAAGCCATTCAGCAGTCACACTGGATTTCGGTGTCAATAACACCAAATGCAATCATTTGCCAACATTTTGGTTCCTAGGGAACAAAACACAGCTAATAAACAGGCAACCTCATCTAATTTTGTTTTCTGATTAAATATAGTTTCCCACCCCAAAATTCTTTATATGCTTGTGAGCTTCCAACCCTTTCCCCCCACCCCACTGTAATATATGATCATATATATTTTGTAAGGATTCATGGCTCGTTTCACATAATTCAAAAGTAAGAGCCACTTCGCAGGTTACTTTTTCAGACATAGAAGTTAACCTCAGTATTGGGAAAAGAGTATAATTCACATGCATGGCAATGCAAGAACATTGAGAGGAAATGTACTATATGTGTTGGCTTCCTAATTTGTATGCTTGTGACCTGAAACAGACCTGAAGAAGAAGAAGAAGAAGAAGAAGAAGAAGAAGAAGAAGAAGAAGAAGAAGAAGAAGAAGAAGAGTAGTTTGGATTTGATATCCCGCTTTATCACTACCCGAAGGAGTCTCAAAGCGGCTAACATTCTCCTTTCCCTTCCTCCCCCACAACAAACACTCTGTGAGGTGAGTGGGGCTGAGAGACTTCAGAGAAATGTGACTGGCCCAAGGTCACCCAGCAGCTGCATGTGGAGGAGCGGAGATGCGAACCCGGTTCCTCAGATTAGGAGTCTACCGCTCTTAACCACTACACCACACTGGCTCTCTTGTAATATTTTATACATTACAAAGCAAGTGTATGGGGTGTAGGGGAGGGTTGTACCTCTGATGAGGGACACAATGTGCTCCTTCTGAGGTAGCTTGACCACCTTTGGTCCTCACCCTGCACTCAACTCTCACCTGTGGCTCCTAGAAGCTGTCAGCATGTGACAGCACCCACACCCCACAAAAAGTAAAGCATACATGACAGGTGGCCACCCAACCTCTGCTTAAAAACCCTCCAGTGAAGGACAGCCCACCATCTCTCTAGGAAGTCTGGTCCACTGTCAAACAGCTCTTACTATAGAAAGCAATACTATAATTTAAATTGAAATACATCTCATCACAGGTGATCTGTGTACCTGCTCAGTCGGCTGTTCAGGTGGAAACTGATGATAGGCAGCTTCATGGCTCCTGCTCTCCCTGCTTATGGTTATTCATATTTAAACGGGACTTGAACCTGATGCAGCTTTTCAAACAGAGGACTCCTTCAAATAGAAAATCGTCCTCTGACAGACCTTCAAGGAGAGTACTGTCCTCAGTAAAGTAAAATGTATAACCATCTTTGCCATCACTCAGGGCTGAGGAAGATTTTTCCTTTTCAAACTGCATTGAACTTCAAGGTAGGAGATTTTTCATCTACTCTGCATTTTACTGCTTGGGGAATGACATTCCTTACTTAGCAGGGCAGGGAGATGTGTTTTAACTAGGTGGTAGCAACCCAGGCCACAGCAAGCTGGGGCAGCATAAGGTGAGGGAAATAAGAAAGATAAAATGCCCTGAGGCATCAATTTGAGGGTGAAAAGGAGTTCCCTGGATCAACTTCCCAAGGATTGAAACAGGAATCCCCTTCAGGCATGCCTGCCAGCCTGCCTCCCATATCCAAAGCAAATATGTTTGTGAGGTAATATCTGTCAGTAGGCCTCTGTCCACACACAATTGGGCTTACAATGGTCAGGAGCAAGGCACACATCACTCCAATGTGTCCAACTCCCATTTCATTGTTTCATTTTGTAGGCCCAGAAGTGGGACAGTTTTAGATGTAGAGGTTGGGTGGGTTGGTAGGATTGCCTTTTCTCCATTTTCATCCCTATCCCTGGAAGTTTACAGGGGAATTTCCTTCCCCACTCAGTCTGAGGATCTTTCCTGAACTTTTAGTACCGATGTAGTTAATAAACTTGGGCCATATTAAACCCTCAGGTTGTATCACTTTTCTTCATGCTCCAATATGTGCAGAGTAAAATCTGTGTTGGGGGAAAAGGTAATATATAATATGATGCTAACCATCGCCAAATGTTGGTGGCCACCATCACTAAAAGTTGTATGCAGAAATTTGACTTCTGTCATCAGAGTATGTTAGGCAAATTATGGGGGAAATGCATAAATCCACTAGCTTTATGAAACAGAATCCGCTTCCAAGATTCAGGAGATCAAGAAAATTTGAAATGCATTTTCCATACAGGTGTGGGAAAGGTGGGAAGGAAAGGGGAAGTGTTAGTCCGTGGGGAAATGGTGATAGATAAGCAGAAGAACTGATAATACGAGCCACAAAAACAGGCAGCCATGGAAGACACTGCAGCATGCCTGCACAAGCAAACTACTGGAGGATGAATCAAACCTCTACTATCGAAACCTTCACTAGACATTGTTCACACATTTCCATTCCAAGATGCATAACATTGAAATCTGCACTCTTGTGCTTATTTAATAAAACCTGAGATTCTCAGGATGTCCAATTTTACATCTGTTACAATATTCAGTGCTAGCTTGAACTGGTATATGTCCAGGATATATACAGGTGTGAATATATGAATATTAAAGTATCACACTTTTCCTTGCTGCTGTTTCCTGTTTTTCTGCATATTCAAGTTTGAATTTATTAGGGCTTCCATTGTTGTTGTTGTTTGACTAGAAGAGGGAAATTCTGAAACAGTGCTTTGCTGTGGGCTCAGGTGAAGATGTGGATTATCACTAACCTGCCCCCCCCTCACTTCCATGGAGGAGACAGTTTTTAATGTAGAAAGACAAACATCTGCAGAATGATACACATTGTCCTTGAAAAGAATGTGGACAGCAGGTTTCTACAGGAGCTTCATATGCATATCAGTGCTTACATGTCTTTGTGGATCAGGAGCAATTATGCCCACAATCTGCAGGAGCCCAGAAAAGCGATATATATTTTTCAGAGCCTCACGTGCTTATGTAGCATTGAAGTCTGGTTTTTAATCTTCCCCATGGGGCTGCTGACCACAGAGCTATCTCCACATCTGAGAGGGTTCCATGGAAATCTAGGGTTAGTTTTCCTCATCAATAGGCAGTCTCCTCCACTTAATTCCATCTGGATGCAGTGAGAGGTGGGTGAGCTTTCCACAAGAGGAACATGAAAATGGTGGCAGTGGTGCTATGAGTGGCTGACATTATAATTGCCCACAATTCCCTGAAATGCTAGGCAGTGACATAGCATGACTGTGAGCATGGTAGGCCATTATAATGGTGGCCAATCTGCATTCACTGGAGTGCTAGAAAGTGGGAAGTATCAGTAGTGGTGGTATTTGGCAACCAAGGGTGGTGCCAAGGTAAGACTTGGCTGTCTGCCTTGGCACATGCCATCTTTTATAAGTGTGCATTAAAACTTATTGACTCACAGCTGGGCATTGCAACTCCTCAAATAAATTTTAAGTATGAAGCTTTAGAAATGGAGCAAACCATTTTAATTCCAAAACAGCAACCCTTTGAACAGGAATTTTGCCTGCTTATGTTCCAAAAGAATGATCTGGCCACATCACGTAAGGAAGTCAATCTGGAGGAGCTTGTATACATGGCTTGTAATTTGCCAGACAGAAACCTTTTAATTGTTTTTTAAATAGAAGACTAATGAACTAGGGTAATGATTTATAAACAATCTATTCCTCAATACTTAAAAATATATGGCTTGGAATTTTAGTGAGTTCATTAAAAACTTCAATTATTTAATGACAATTGCCAGGAGACCCTCAAAGTTAATAGTGTTTTTACAGCATTGTTTGTTGCAACAGTCAGCCAGATAAACTGAATAAAACATGACTTAATTTGTGTTACAGGCATAGAACAAAGGGCTCCAATAAATACACACGTTTTGTATTGGTTGTGGCCATGTTATAAGTACAGTTCGACCCAATTTTATACAAAGAAAACAATGGTAGCCTTGCAGGATACTTGTGATAACTGATTGCATTTAAAATGTCCACACTTCTCTAGAGGGTATTTGTCTGCCTAGCAATCCAGATTTTAATTGCACAGTGATTTGCTGAAATCCCAAGAATGATGCTCTTTGCATGCTTCTCACATTTTCGGTAACGTTAATTTCTGAAGAGTACCACACCACGATAATGAATATTTTGCAGACTGCTTGATTGGAGTCCATGCAATAACTTGCAGTATATGTCTACTTTTTAATAGATGGAGCAATAAAACATATAATTTATTAAACATAGTTAATTATTTGCATGAAGGTGTAAAATATCCAGGCACATATGAAGTTATGTGTTGCTTTTCCATTTTCAGGTATTTCATGCGGCAATACTTGAATCAGCTATATGCGTATTGAAGGCCCATTGATTTCCAAAGAATAATGCACAATTGTGAATAAAAGGCCGTTTTCCAGAGCACCGTATATATTCTGAGCTCTTGTGTGATCAGTTCAATAGAAATGGCAGCTTTGTGTACATTCCTTGCCATGCATAGATCTGTACCTTTGACTGAATTAAAGAGCATGCCTGACACATGGGTAAACATTGTTTGCACATCAGAAGCCCCACACCTGCAAGGAATCAGTGCAACAGGATGTAAAAGGTTTTCAAAATATATTTGCTGTTGGTATTTGCAACTGAGCCAGGGTTAGTGGCAAGCAGCCATAGAATCACCTGTGCTTTGTAACCAAAGATCTCTTCCATGTGGAATGGCACATCATTGTTCCAGCAGAGATACCATTGTATCAGAAAGGTTAACTTGCAGTGTTTCCTCTCCCTGTGGGAATCTCTCCAAATTGCCCACAGACTGAAGCTAATGGGAAAAGGCTTGGGGCAAGAGATGCACTTTGGTAGAGGTTGACGGTTTAGAAACGATCTGAGAAATGTCTTTTAAACTAGGGTTCCAACAAATTAGCATAAATATGGCCTCAAGTGTAATAGCATTGCTTAGGTTAATTTCCTACTTTTCATTTTACAAGAAAAAAGTTAATCCACTTTTAATTAATGATGTTGTGAAGAATTTTTAAACTGCCAGATTTTATTATTCTGTATTGTTTCCCAGGGATTGCTGCTCTGGGTTTGAGTTGTCTTAAGTAATCATAATAATGTTATCTTGACATGAGCTAAATGTGCCCCCTTCCCATGAGTCTGGAATGTATGGCGTGGAGCAACCCAACACTATCCTATCACCATTATTCAGAGCCCCATATACTAGAATGGAGCTTCTGTGTCTGTGGAATTCCCAATTCACTTTAATGGAAGGAGAGCTTTGCAAGTACATTCCTTTATACGTATATGAAAAAGAGTATCCGGAAATGTCTTGTGAATGGGGAAGATCCATGTGCTATTTACGAAACTGTAGTAGAAGATGCCCATTGAAGAGAATATGTTCTTTCTGTGTCATACAATGCCTGTAATTTCACTAGTATGAAATAATACAGGTTGTTACAACAAAAAAGCCGGATTTACTATAGAAATCTTATTGATGCTATTACAGCTTAAATCTAATGACAAGTACTTGAAATATGTGAAAGATCTCTAAACATAGTACAAGAGTCTTTTATGGAGACATATCACAAGGGACTCTCAAGGTGCCTTACAATAAGATCAAAAGGAAAATCAATATGGCTGAGCTATAAGCTAAATTGAAATGGAAACCTTTGCCCTTACTCTTAAAATCTCTTATAGGGGGTCCTTATTCAAAAGATTTGGAAGGCAGTGCCAGAGTAAAGCAATGGCTCTGTGTTCAAATACCTCAGTCATAGACTGAGTTTGCCTTGAGAATGGAGAGAATATTATTGACATAAAAAACATAAAGATTTGGTCACAGTAAGTTTCGGAAAGTAAATCTCTGAAATGCACATAAAACAGTGGCTGAACTGTTAAAAATAAATAAAGCTTAAGGTAAATCTAAGGTGATTGCACTAATATGGATAAGAAATGTTATGTTTTATCTTTGACATTCTATACTAGAGAAACTGGAGAGTAGTAGTTGTCAAAACATGAGAGTTGGCTGGGGTAGAAATAATCTAATCAAATCTACATGTAGTAAAAGTGTCATTAAACCCTGAACTGGCAGGACAACAGGGAGGAGGAAAAGGATCCTGGCGAGGGATGTAGCCAGGACTGGGACAGATCAGGGCAAGCAGAGGATGGGGAAGGAGAAATTGGTGTAGGAATGGAATGATGGAGGGTGATGATGGGATGGGGATTAGTGCAGAGGAACCAGAGCCAGAGGGATCCCTGTCTCCACAAACATGGTGGACTCTGAGGAACTGGGAGCCAAGGGAGGGGTGTTCCAGGAGGCTGAGGCAGGCAAGGGCCCACAGCCCAGCTCTCTAGCTGGCCAGGTGGGACTCGCTAGCTCTGAGAGGAGGGGTGTGATTCCTCAGCTGGAGTAGGCTTGGAACAAGTGTGGGTCACATGCTTTGTCAAGCACAGGCATTGCAATCAGCATGGAAAGTACAAAAGGACAGCAGAGGCAGAGGTGGTGTGTCTGTTCAACTGCCTACATTGATGGACCTTGTCTTGGATGCTCCTGGACCTCCACAGGACCGTGTTTGGGGTTTGACTCTAGACCATATCCCGACTGCTGGACTTCGGACTTGGCTACTTGGATTGACCCTGAACCTTGTTTCCTGACCATTGGACTTTGCTTGTGTGGATGGACCCTTGGACTTTGGACTTGGCATACTGACTTGCTGACAGGTAGGCCAGGGGTTGAGGACACCTTGGTGTTGTCACAGTGTTGAGAAATGTGGTTTGTGGTGAGAACTGGAAGACAGCTCCCTGTGCTCTTGTATGCCAATCTCGATTACTCTGCTTTAACTCAGTAATACTTAGGAAAAGAATATGCAAATATACACATGACATTTAATGAGGTGCTTTTGCTTAAGTGTTCTTAAGAAAACAGCTAGATTGATAATTCCTAAATATAAACATAATTGTTATGAAAGCTTTGGTCCAGGCAGCATTAAAAAATATGTATAGTTGAGGCTGCATGGATGAACCCTTTAAAATTGTGACCAGCAGGGTTCAGACTTAAATCCCACTTACCCCATGGAAAGTAATATCAGACTCTTATTAGCGACTTGTAAATGCAAAACATCTCTGAAAACCATCACAATAAACGTTTTCACAAATAGGAATGTTGACTTGAGGTCACCAGTGGAAACACTATGAGAGAGATAATTTCAAAGATAACTTCTGTTAAAAGCCTGGACATATATTTTTCCCTTGGTGCAGCCAGTAGCAGACCTCTGATGCTTATTACTATGATCACATTACTCTTTTCATTGCACTATTCCCATTTTTGCTTTGTTATGTTATTTTCCACTGCTTTCATTGTTACTCGTCAATTAGTGGTGAAAATAGCAGTCCTCGAACTAAAACCCCACTGTAATCTACAATAAGATGCCTGTAAATATAGAAAATACACAAAATAATTTGTGATAACAAAAGCATGTTAAGGAACACTTTGAGCTCCACACTGACTGCGTTGGAATAAGCAGGGAATGAGATTATTGTCTATAAGGTGAAAGATAAGGAAATGTTAGTTTATTCAGACCTACATCACTCTGATAGTTTGTGCAGAATGACCGCTCCCCACTTAAAACGGGGGGCGCCCTTTGCGCGGGCGCGTGCAGCCCCTAGATCTGGAGCGCCCCAACAGCATAGGCTTGGCTTTGCCTTCCCTCAGGTGGGACACCTGGAGGTCTCCGCCTACCTCAGTCAGTTGTCCAATCCCACCTGGGGGAAGCGTTGCCAAGGAGACCAGGCCAGGTAGGGGAGGGATTACCTGCCCACACAATAGAGGGAGGATCTTACCTAGGAATCCTCACTTGGCTCCAGAGCTTCTCCCACCCTACCCACCCTCAGTTAATGTCTTATTTTGCAGGTTAACTTTTCTTCACAGGTTTTGCAGGTTAACGTTTCTTCACAGGTATGCGGGCGCTGCTACGTTAAGGTCGCTGTTAAGGGGCCGGAAAGGAATTTCCCTGCATTGGCAGGTTTCGCCTTTCCCGTAGCAAAACGTCACAACTTTGGCGGTATCAGGCCTTGGGCGGAATCCTTTTGTCCATCTTCCTCTTGCGGCGGCGATACCAGGGTTCCCCGTTAAAGGGGTTTTCTGAAGGGAGGCTTTGGCCGTACACCGAAAGGTCGTCATTGCTCTCTCCTGCGGCGGCGGCGTTACGGGGGCGGCCATCTCTGCTTGAACATATGTTCTCCAGAGCCGGCCCATCCCCCCCCCCACACACTGGATAACCCTGATGCTCCCTAGGTCCCCGGCTGGGGACCAGGGAGGGAGAACGCCCAATGCCTGAGCCAAGGTCTACCCACATTTGAAATTTAATAAAGTTGTGGCCAATTTAATCCCATAGCACGTTGTCTTGAGTCGTTATTCCACATGACAGGGGGGCCGTGCAGGATCTGGGGACTCCGCCTGTCCGCGCAAACCAGTTCATCATTAACAAAAGCCTATGTAAACTGTTTATACAGCGTATGTAACCTGAAGAATGGTTTTATTCCTGTAAATTTTCTATCATATTGTAGAAGGCAAAAACTGGGAACTTGCTGCTGGTTCTGTATGCTGGCCCTGCCTATAGACAGAACAGTTGTTTCTGATGATTTCATTTAGCATATTAAGGGTGCACTCCTAACCCC
The DNA here is from genome assembly GCF_965112155.1 of Podarcis liolepis. Taxonomy (NCBI): domain Eukaryota; kingdom Metazoa; phylum Chordata; class Lepidosauria; order Squamata; family Lacertidae; genus Podarcis; species Podarcis liolepis. The sequence goes on along the minus strand of NC_139564.1, from coordinate 43,016,942 downwards.
ACTTAGGAGTAAGTCCCATTGAATCCCACAGGACATATTTCTGAGTGGGGATACTTAGGATTGTGCTGTAACTCTGGTCAATGATGCACAGCCCAATGGAGGGCTGTAGCTCAGTGACAAAGCAACTGTTTTGCATGCAGAATGCCCCAAGTTGTGCCCTCAGCATCTCCAGAAAGGGTGGGAGCATCTTCTGCCTGGCACAATGGAGAATCACTGCCAGTTAGTGTGTACTCAATACTGAGCTAAATGGACCAATGGTCTGACTCATCTTCCTATGTACTGTGTATATGGAGATAACCCAGGTGCTAGGGTTGCTACCCATTCCGTAAAATAAGGAATTGTCCCATACTGTATTTCAATGTAAAATGTTACGTCCTGTATTGATTCAATATGGGGTGCAGTTTTTCCTCTCCAAAGGCCTGTCCCCACTCCTACAGAGAAGGCATTGCTGACTTGGCTTGAGAAACTGCCTCTTGCTTCTTTCCTTTCCTATTTTTCTCCTCGCTCCCTCTCCTCATCCCACCCCAAAGGAGGAACAAACTAGAGCAAGGCATTCATGTTGTCGCTTCCAGTTCCCATCCACAGAGCTGCAACCAGGGAGTACAAGCCCTCGTCCCTCAGAGAGCAACAGGTTCTCAGGCTCTAGAACAGGCTTCCTCAACCTCAGCCCTCCAGATTCCCATCATCCCTGACCACTGGTCCTGCTAGCTAGGGATCATGGAAATTGTAGGCCAAAAACATCTAGAGGGCCGAGGCTAAGGAAGCCTGTTCTAGAAACAAGAGATTTTGTGTCAGGCTGGCCCAGAAGCCCTAATTCTGAACATAGCTATCTGCATGATATTTGAGAAAGGGTGATGGAGAAGTCGCTCCCCACAAGGCTTGCCAATCCCCCCCCCACATGCCCCCTAAATTTGTCTTTCTATTTCAGAAATTTAACATATGGAACAAAGCTCACTCCCTCATCAGAATATAACCCCTGATTGATTGATTGATTGATTGATTGATTGATTGCCCTGGCCTGGCCTGCATGTATTGCTGTACAGTACTGCATGTGTGTAAAAGGCTGTGTGAAAGTTTATGTAATTGTAGCTTTGGGTAGCAAAGCACAAACAGATTTACAAATTTGGGTATGGGTGATGAATTCCAGAAGGACCATCCTGTTAGGCCACAATGGATTGTAATGGACTGATTTGAAGTCATTTCAGTACCGGGGGGAGGATTGCCTCCCTATCCCCCTCACCATCCTGTTCTAAATTTTACCAGGACAAAGATGCTGTCATTGGAAATTCCTACTCCTATTAAATCTACGTTCTTAAAAACATGAGATATATCTGGGGGAATTAGTATGTGCTGTGGAATGAACTCTCTCTTCATCATTATTTTTCTAATGACCTAATCCCTCTGATAGATAGGTATTCATTCAGTCTTTCAGAGCGTAAGGCTGGCTTCTCTTTCTGAGCAAAACACATCAAATTTGCATCTTCAGTGGAATCATTTGGAATAGATGCTGCAGTAGCAATCTGAAAACTGAAGAGGCCCTGGGACTTGACACTGTGTAAATCCATGAAAGATTATCTTGTGCCCCTTCTACTTAAAGTGTAATGTGAAGCAAGGGAGGTTAACAAATTATCAAATTCAGAGCACAAAGCCAATATTTGTGTTATATTAAAACGAGGTAGACATCCTTGATTTTGTTCCAGTTATTGATCACTCTCATAAATCAATGTAGACACCAAATTCTTTCCAAAGAATAATCAGAGTGCTTAAAAGATTCTCTTTCAAATTTTTCATCCAAATCAAGCAGGATGGATCTCAGCAAAACTAGGGTCAGATCAAACTTGACATTTTATTGGTTTGGCTTTAGTAGCTGAATGGAGGAAATGGTTTGCATTTGTCCCTTTCACAAGAAAGTTTCATTGACAAGATTCAGCTAAATTTCCTATACAGCACACTAAGTTTAATTTTCCTGTACAGTTTATAAGTAGGGTTACATTTATGCATCTTAGTCCTTCAGCAAATGAAATTCCTTTAGATTTCTTTTTTTTTTAAGTACAGGGTACTAGAGATGGTATCTCTTATTATTTGCTTCCATTTTTATTTTTATTTTTTTACATTATCAATCTGTTCTTGGGGTCCAATAGCCCCCTTAAATTTCTAGATGGAAACAAAGATTTTGACTGATTTCAGGATGACTCCAGTTTAACAGGAGCAGGGAAATAGAATTATTAACATCAAATTCAGACATAGTCTAACACAAAGGCTATTAGGGTCTATTTGGCTCCATAATGTTAATTTAAGAAGAGGAAATAAAAAAACGACATAACCATTCCTGGATAAAATACTGAGGTGAGAGTAAAATAAAAAATGGAAGGGGTCCAGTAAAGACCCAGAGGTCTAACAGGAATCACCACAGACAGACAGACAGAGTGTGTGTGTCATGGGTCAGGAGTCAGCTTCACCTGCTGAGCAGCAGCCTGAAGGAGCAGAAGGCGAAGTAACTCCACCTGCTGCTGATCAGCCTTCTTGCTCCTGATGAGAACCAGCTGGCTCCAGCTTTCTTAAGCAGGGCTTCCAGCCTCACTCAGTTGCTGGAAACAACATTTGTTGTTTCTGGCCAGACCTTGTTGCTTCTTGCAACCTTCAGCTTTCTTGACCCCCAGATCATCTGACTACATGAATTGAGATACTCCTGACCTTAGGACTGGACTGAACCTTGCATACAGACTCCGCCTTCAGGCAAGTACCCCCCTGAGACTTGGCTGGTTGGTTGGCTTCGCCCTCCACTGCGCTCTGCCACAGCTGGCAGCACAGGACTATTTCTCTCTCTCTCTCTCTCTCTCTCTCTCTCTCTCTCTCTCTCTCTCTCTCTCTCTCTCTGTGTGTGTGTGTGTGTGTGTGTGTGTGTGTGTGTGAGAGAGAGAGAGAGAGAGAGAGAGAGAGAGAGAACTTTACAAATGGGAAATCAGTATTGGAAGATAGCACTATGAGACTGTTAAGTTCTGTGTCAAGATAAAAACCAACTTGAAACAGATGCCCTTGTGTGTTAATGCCCTTGTGTAACATTTACTGCTAGAGTCAAAAAGACCCTGGCAATCCTTTCGTAATTGGGTTTTTGTGTGTGTGTGTGTGTTTTGCTGCACACATGAATGCACATTCTTTAACAAACCCAAATAGACAGACAGACACAGACAGACAGACAGACAGACAGACAGACAGACACACACACACACACACACACACACACACACACACAGCAGTGCTTTTGAGATGGTATTACCAAGTTTTGTCTATTCTACTTTGTGAAGTGGCTTGGGATAGAATGGACTCCAGTAAGTTTAGGCATTTAACTTCATTTTCCCATTCATTTCATTAGCGGTAAATCAGACCCCTTTAAAGAATAATAAGTAAAGTATATGTTTTAAAGAAAATAAGATTATACACCACAGGAAAACAGAGATGTTTATTGGGCAAGAAGGTCTTTTTTTTAAAAAAAAAAGTCAAAATGGTTTTGTTCTCTTTCTAGACTATACAGTGAAAAATGACTTAATCTCAATAGAACATTAATAACAAGAAGCAGAAAGCAGTACTGAATGAGCTTCAGAAAAGAATAGTAACGTATAATCTGCATGTAGGTTCTCAGATGATACATTAGGAAGATGGTCCCCATCTCCTGCCAGAGAAAATTAAAAATGGGTCCTTTTAAAGTATTCATTAAAAAAAAGTGAAAGGGATCACACACTGGTGGAATGGAAATTAAGCGGTATCTGCACTGCAGTCTTGAAATCTATTATTTTCTTTTGTGGAGAAGCAGAGATAACCTTTTGCATATATAAAACTGCAAAAATGAAATTTGATTTCTGCGTTGGTTTTGGCAATGGATTTCATTAATCCATATGCACTGTCAGGAAACCTAATCCTAATAATTACTTACAATAAATGAAATATTTAAAAATAATTAGCCATAGATAATTGAGAATTATATGCACTTGACCTTAAATCCCGATTACCTTCTAGAATAAAATTCTCCTTGGATGTTTGTGTAGTGTGAGGTTTTGTCCCTCAAATACTGCCTTGGATGACTAGAAGAGAACTGATTTGTTCATTCAGCAAGCAGTCTGTTGGGGACCATTCCTGAAACATAAATCAGTGATTGCTGTATACTGACTTCAGTGTGCTTTGTAATTGGGGGAAATGTGAACTCCGTGGACCTGGACAGCATTGCCCAATTTGATCCATTTTCATGCCTCTAAACTCAAAATGGGCTTTGCCCACACTGGGTAAACCACACTGGGTAGACCACCTGAATGGGGAGGGGGCTCTCCTACAGCTTCTAAACTAGATGATATAACACAGCATGATCTGGAAATTCATTTCCTGCCAAGGGATATGGGGGTGGTATTAGCCTCTGCTCCCTGAACTGAATTGGGATACACAACTACAAATCCTGTGGCCCCCAGACATCATGCCTTGCTGGTGATTCGATTTTGAAGGTGAGGGAAATTCCCTAGGAAGGATTCTTTAAAATTAAGAATATTTTACAAATTTATAAACCACTTCACAGCCTGAAACCATCGAAGTACAGGACAAAAGCAAACTCAAATACAAAAACATTATTCTTAAAAACAATTAAACCATTTACACAAAGTCTGCAAACAATAAAACAGAAAGGTCTTCAGTAAACATCATGATGCTTGTTTAATTTCAGCTAGTAATGCCTCTGAGCAATCTCGGAGGTCTTTTCCAATTTCGGGAGAGGCTCGCAAAGTTCCTGCAGCTTCATCCCCCTTGTTATTGCTTACGCACTCCCTTCTCTAAGCTCTCTTGAAGTGTGTCTGTGTCTCTGTGTGTCTCTAGTGAGGATCCCCCAGCAAAGCTAACAACCAAATGGACTTTGGGGAGAGTTGAGGGCAGCTTGCTTATGGCGACTGATTCATTGCAACTGGCTTGGTGATCACATTGCCATTTTTACTGCTAGGAAATTGAATTTGTTTCCCACCAATACTAACATGTATTAACTGCTGGCCAACAACCAGTGTGTGACCACATAGCAAGGAACCTCAACGTGGCTGGCTGCCCTTGGCAAGAGCATGACTGCTGGATCTCACTATGGGAGTGCCCTTTGATGCTCCCACTGTTTTAATTACTGAAAGCATTGCATCGTACTGACTCTAAATGAGCACCTCTCTAAGGACTGGGGGCAGGAGGGGAGGGCAGTTAAGGTCTCCATGGAAGCCTATGGGGATCTCCTCTGTGCATGCAACTCTGAAATTGGGGAGGGCCATGCCAATCATATTTTTGAAGCCTTGCCTAGTGCTTTTTTTTGTTTCAGCAGTCAGGGAAATGGACTATGGCTAGGAGTGTTTTCATACAGGTAGAAGAAAAATGATTGCTGACTACTCAGCTGTCTTAGGAACTTTGAAATTGGATCTCTTCAAATAATAATAATAATAAATTTTATTTATACCCCGCCCTCCCTGGCCAGAGCCAGGCTCAGGGTGGCTAACAACAGTAAAATTACAGTAAAAACATAATAGGGGGGGGGTAGCCCATAGATCAAAACCGTAAGGGGAGGGAAAAACATAAGGGTCAGACTGAGTCCAAACCAAAGGCCAGGTGGAACAGCTCTGTCTTGCAGGCCGTGATGTCAAGTCCCACAGGGCCCTAGTCTCTTGTGACAGAGCGTTCCAACAAGTCAGGGCCAGTACTGAAAAGGCCCTGGCCCTAGTTGCGACCAATCTAACCACCTTGTGACCTGGGACCTCCAAAATGTTGTCATTTGTGGACCTTAAGGTCCTTCGCGGGTCATACCAGGAGAGGTGGTCCCGTATTCTTTCCACATTGTCAGCTATGGAACATTTGCCACAGAACCCAGTGTGCTGCAGAGGGTTATGAAACAACCCTCCCCCAAATAGTTGTCTTTTAAAAAAAATTACACAAGTGTTCTTGTGTTAATAATAATTTTTATTATTTATGGGTTTCCCCAGCCACTCTGGGCGGCTCCCACCAGAATATTAAAAACACGATAAAATATCAAACATTAAAAACTTCCCTGTCTGTTGCAGCATTTTTCCTACCTGGAAAAACTGAATGGCACCACACTGACATCTCAGGATTATAGACCATGCCATGGGATCAAGTGGACTATAGTCCACAAAGACTTAGGCAGTAATAAGTTTTAGTCTTCAGGTGCCACAAGATTCTTTAATATTATAGTTATGTGTGTGTGTGTGTGTATATATATGCATGTACATGCACATCTCTCATGCCTTTAATAGCTCACATGCACACAGATAAACCTGACTCGTAGCATTTCTGTCTCATTTGAGGGTTCCCTTCTATCGCTCCTAATTTTCCCCACTTCTTTTCTTCTTTTGGTTCTACCCCCACCCCCAGTCTTTTGTCTCTGGTGTGTTTGCTTGCTTTTCTGAGTACGGTGGGGTCTGTATGTCTGGTGCTCTCTGGGTGTGTTGCACTACAATTCCCATCAAGACCAGCTGGCACAAGCAATGTTGGCTGGGGCTGATGAGTGCTGTAGTCCCAAACACCTGGTTGGCATGAGGGTGAGTGAAATGTCATAGCTGCTAGTTGCTGATAAACAGATGAGGTTATTTGTCAGAAAGGACAACTAATTTTAGAGCATATGGAATGGCTAGGTCTGCTGGGGATCTTGATTGGCACTTTTTCTCTGGGTTATTTATTTAACTATTTTATTTCATGAAATTTATATACCCCTTGATTGTAGGAAACAACAACAGCCCCCTCAGAATGCTTTACAAAAAGACCGAAGCAATAATTTTTTTTTTAACTATTGAAAACTACTATTGGAACATTTCAAAAACTACTTAAACTCAGTGATAAATTGAAAACCAGATTAAAGCACATGCCAAGATTCTGCATAGCTTGCCTAAACAAAAACATTTTTAGCAGGCGCCAAAAAAGCACTGTGGGGGAATCTGCCTAATGTCCATAGGCAGGGGGTTCCCAAGTGTGGGTGCTGCCACACTAACAGACTGATATCTTACAAAGGCAGAATAAGTATTATGTAACACATAGTTTATTTAAATAAAATAAATTGAGCCAATTGGAGATCTTCTGGCATGGAAATGAAGCCATAAGCTTCACCTTCTTAATTTCTCACCAGGGAGGGGTGAGAAAGGGCAATCACCTTCCCAAACAAGCTTATTCCCTCCCTCCTTCCATTGCTGGACCTCAGTGGTTACTTGAAGGAAATGCACTTTTTGCAGGGACAAGATCATAAACCAGACATCAAAGTCAGACAGCAATGCTAAGCATCCTCACTTGGAGATGAGCATCATTGAAATATAGAATCATAGAATCATAGAGTTGGAAGAGACCACAAGGGCCATCGAGTCCAACCCCCTGCCAAGCAGGAAACACCATCAGAGCACTCCTGACATATGGTTGTCAAGCCTCTGCTTAAAGACCTCCAAAGTAGGAGACTCCACCACACTCCTTGGCAGCAAATTCCACTGTCAAACAGCTCTTACTGTCAGGAAGTGCTTCCTAATGTTTAGGTGGAATCTTCTTTCTTGTAGTTTGGATCCATTGCTCCGTGTCCGCTTCTCTGGAGCAGCAGAAAACAACCTTTCTCCCTCCTCTATATGACATCCTTTTATATATTTGAACATGGCTATCATATCACCCCTTAACCTCCTCTTCTCCAGGCTAAACATGCCCAGCTCCCTTAGCCGTTCCTCATAAGGCATCGTTTCCAGGCCTTTGACCATTTTGGTTGCCCTCCTCTGGACACGTTCCAGTTTGTCAGTGTCCTCCTTGAACTGTGGTGCCCAGAACTGGACACAGTACTCCAGGGGAGGTCTGACCAGAGCAGAATACAGTGGCACTATTACTTCCCTTGATCTAGATGGTATACTCCTATTGATGCAGCCCAGAATTGCATTGGCTTTTTTAGCTGCCGCATCACACTGCTGGCTCATGTCAAGTTTGTGGTCAACCAAGACTCCTAGATCCTTTTCACATGTACTGCTCTCAAGCCAGGTGTCACCCATCTTGTATTTGTGCCTCTCATTTTTTTGCCCAAGTGCAATACTTTACATTTCCCCCTGTTAAAGTTCATCTTGTTTGTTTTGGCCCAGTTCTCTAATCTGTCAATGTCGTTTTGAAGTGTGATCCTGTCCTCTGGGGTGTTAGCCACCCCTCCCAGTTTGGTGTCATCTGCAAATTTGATCAGGATGCCCTTGAGTCCATCATCCAAGTCGTTGATAAAGATGTTGAATAAGACCGGGCCCAAGACAGAACCCTGTGGCACCCCACTGTCATATGTTTAGCATTGGTGGAAATATGCCTTGATACCTCATGTGGGACGAAGCGCACATACCCAAATGCACTTTGCCTCTTCTGTGCATAATACTTCCTCACCACCCTGAATAACGCCAGTGCAACCTTATGTACATACACTTTCTTCTTTCTGTGCAATGCAAGGAAAGATTGTTGGTAGGCAAGCTTATTCTGAGATTCCTATCCCCTCATTGAAGAGCCCCTGATAAACTTTCAAAGAAATCCAGGCTTTCTGAAAGACGATTTGAAAACCACTGTGCTCAATAAATGAGGCCCATATAAGTGGCAAACCATTTCCTCTGCTTCTGTGTTTCTTCTACTTCTGATACACTGTTTCCGCACCATTATTTACTACCCAATTCTCCAGCTGAGACATACCTCATGATTTCTTTGCCAAACCATTGTCTTCGCTCCCGATGCAGTCCTATTTACTGGTTTTAATATCGCTTTCATGTTTGGCCGTAAACATAATAAGTGAGCTATATTAACATCATTTCAAATCTTATTTCAAGGCTAATCTTCCATGCTGTCAGTGCCTCTTAATTCCTGCTCTGACTAGTTTTCTGAGTGAGTGCTTCAATTTATTTACTGCAGGGTGCATTCAGTTCAGCACTCACATAAGCTTATCTTAAATCTAGTTCCAGCATGTTGTCATCAAGAAATGTTGCAATCTACTTAAACCTGCTCATAATTGGGCAGTTTTTATGGTGGGGCTGAAAAAGCAGTATTTCTTTAGGGTCTATTAATACGGAGAAAATCCTATATACTAAGAGCAAATATTATGCAATAGTGAGTCTGTATGTAGCCTGAATGGCACCATCCATGCAAGTGAGACTCCAGAAAAACCCAAGGATTTCTGATGTACAAAAGGTCTTTAGAAAAGTCAGGAAAGTGAAGCAAATCCCTTAAGAGATCATACTCAGAAGGCGCTCCTTAAATTCCCTTGGTGTCCAGAGCTCAAAGCAGTGATTTTGAAATAAATCTGTTTGGTATTTCTTAAGCCACAGCATGATTACAGTGCTCTGTTGAAGCCAACTTTAGGATCTTTCAATCGAAGGGCAGGGTATAAATCTAAGCCAGGGAACCCCCTGGGGACCTCATTCCTCTGGTGGGGGGTCTATACACAAAAGTGGGCAGAGAAATGAAAGTCTGCTTTGTCCAGTAAACTGCTTTCTCTGCACACTCTCTCATACCCCTCTTATCCTCCATTCAGACAAGCAAGAAGCTTTATCGGAGTTCAAGGACCCATTCCAGCCAGGGATGGTGCAGATCCAGACTCCTTAGCGGTGTGGCCTGGGGAGGGGGAATGTGAATGAGGAGAGCCCCAAGAGGCAGATAGAAAGACCAGAGGGGCACATTTGATCCCTAGGCTTGAAATTCTCTGACCATGGTATAATTTTTTTTAAGCAAAGAAACATTGCTGATAAAGAGCTTTCTGTAGTTGGTCTCTACATGGAAGCTGTGTGAACAGAGGCACCATCTTCTGAAGAACATTGAGGGCCCTAATGTGATGTCCTGATGTCACTCCTCATCCAGCTCCATGTTCAGCCTTAACAATGGGGCCCCCAACCCCCTCAAAAACAATTGAGGGGTCTCAAAGAGACTCAGCCCTCAAAACCCAGAGCCTATGTCAGTTAAGTTTGCTTTGTGATCATTTAGGCAGGGGCCCACAATCATGGTTGCAGAACTGGCCCTCTCCATACTCTGGATGTTCAATTTTGGGTTGCAGTACCCGGTGGCTTCTGTGCATATGGTGCACAATGCATATGTTCCAACCAATATGGATACTGGGCAGGTAGAGTAGGGAGGATGAGCTTCCACCACTCTAAATTTCCCCTGCTCCCACAATGCATACGAGATGATTACGATGATAATTAATTTTATTATTTGAACCTCACCCATCTGGCTGGGTTGCCCTAGCCACTTTAAGATGAACTTAAATAAATTGAATTGCCCCTTATTACAATAATTTTTTGTAAAGGAAGATGCCTTTAGCAAATTACCATAACATTGAAGGAATTGCCTAAAAAAATAAAATCTAAATATTCTTGTAACCCATGGTTTGTCATGCATTTTCACAAAGGACTTGACACTTTCACCTGAGTTCTAATTGTCCCTTGTTGTGGCATACTAATTGATTCTTTTGATATCTGCTTCGGAAGAAATCGCTCTTTTATCTTCATGCTAATTAAGAGAAAGCCTAGAGCTCTATCTTCTAGAAGAACAGGGGGGAAAAACAATATTGGCTTTGAGTTTAAAATGCACACTTTATTATTGGAGATGGGGAGTGGACTGGTTGCAACTTGTAACTCATTCCTCTTCCTTAGGAATAAAAAGAGCACATTGTTTTTGCCTTGTACATTTTGGGTGACAGTCCTTGCAGCAGAATATGTTACTGGATAGTCCAGTCTCTTTGTGCAGAGTCCTGTAGTGCTTCTTTGTGGTCTAATCCCTGTGGTTGTGCAAGCAGGGGAACACGTGCAAGCCCTGCCCCAAACATAATGGAAAAGACTTATAGAATCATAGAGTTGGAAGGGTTCACAAGGGTAATCTAGTCCATCCCCCTGCAATGCAGGAATCCTTTCTCCAACGTGGGGCTCAAAAACCCATGACCCTGAGATTACAAGTCTCATGCTCTACCAGAAATTTGAGGTGAGACTTGAATCTCCTAGGGGAAGGGATTCCACAGGTGGAGGACCTCCACTGAAAAGGAACTGTTTTTGCACAATAAGTTTGTGCTGTTCATGGGACTGGATGCAGGACTTTCCAACAGCTCTCTAAGCCCAAGCCAGAAGGAACTTGAAGAAGTGCTTCTCTAAGTATTTGGGCCCCAAATCATTTAGGCCTTTATAAAGGTAAAGGACCCCTGGACGGTTAAGTCCAGGCAAAGGCTGGGGTTGCAGTGCTCATGTCGCTTTCAGGCCAAGAGAGCCAGCGTTTGTCCACAGACAGCTTTCTGGGTCATGTGGCCAGCATGACTAAACCACTTCTGACACAACGGAACACTGTGATGGAAACCAGAGCGCACAAAAATGCTGTTTACCTTCCCACCACAGCAGTACCTATTTATCTACTTGCACTGGCATACTTTCGAACTGCTAGGTTAGCAGGAGCTGGGACAGAGCAACGGGAGCTCACCCCATCGTGGGGATTCGAACCACCGACCTTCTGATCGGCAAGCCCAAGAGGCTCAGTGGTTTAGACCACAGCATGACCCGCATCCCTTTATATGCTAGTATCAAAACCTTGCATTGGGCCTGGTAGTGTATTGGCAGCCAGTGCAGTCTTCAGGGAATCAGTATTATATGACTCCAGTTAGAAACGCTGCTGATTATCAATCCTCTCAAAAAAAATTATTTGGAGACACCATAATCACAAATAAAAATTAAGATTCCCCTATCAGAACTAAGCTATCTCTGATCTAGGTTCTATCACTTTCCAACTTGGCCTCAGACAAAATGTCAGTGCTGGGAATTCTGGGCTCCAGTGTCATTTTCATTAATTTTCTCAAACTGCTTAGATGAAAATGGTTCAGTTTCTTAATATGCTAGCTATGTGTTGTCCAGGTTTCACAAGCATAATGGAGAGTCAATACCATGGCTTACACCTGTCTTCTCCCAAAGCTACTCATAAAGTCTGTCCAATGCTACACTACTCTTGACCATTTGATTTGTGATTTCATCATCAATATTTGATTCATGAGACAAGGTACTTTCCAAGTATGTGAATATATCCCCCAGCTGGTCTCCAACAGTAATTTCTGGTGGAGCATAAATCTTAACCTCGGTTGTTTGATATAAAACCTCTCTTTTTCAGGCTAATGATTAGCTCAAAAGAAAAGTGTACATGCTGCTGAAAAATGATCCATCATTGTTGTATATTCCCTTGAGAATTACCTACTAAGGCCCAATCATCTACAAACAATAGTTCCTCAACCGTTTCTTCAAGCACCTGAGGTCTCCTGTACATGAATCTGGGGAAATAAACTGTTGCCAAGCTACTCCTGGGAATGTATCAAACTTCTGTCAATGTAGCTGGACATTCTTGTCTGCGTAACACCAACACGCGTGTGTGTATATATGTGTGTGTAGTATTTTTGTAAACGCATACCCTCCAACATTCTTCAGATGAAAATAGGGATGTTTCTCACTGCCTTCCTCACTGCCCCTCCTCAACCCTTCATTTTTCTCTCCCTTCCCCTGCAGAGCATTTCCACGAGCACTACACCAAAGAGACACAGCACACACCGTCCTTAGAAAACCCCATAATCCTTATTTTAGTTTAGTTTATTCTTTGGTAGATTTCCAAAAAGAAAACCCCTGTCCTGAACACTGACTGACTGTTTTTAGAGAGCCGAACAGTGTTTAAAATGTTTATCATTGGGAATCTTTGTATAAAATGTCCTTGATTTCATTGTAATTTGCATTGTCATCATGTTTGTTGCAGGACTTAAGGACACCATTTTTATTTTTATTTTACTGTAGGATAATACCTGCCCCATTATGTTGCAAGGGGAGAACTGGAAGCAGCATACCATAGATTGGAATCGTGGTTCCTTGCCTTCTTTCTCTATATCGGAAGTTACTCACCCAGCATGAGTGATGGGGTAAAGAATGATGAACTCAGAGGTGAGCCTAATATTTCATTCAGCACAACACTTCATCTCCGCAGTATAGTCCCATGGGAAAGGTAAAGGACACCTAGCAAACAAACATGTGGCCCAAAGCAATTATATGCATATAAGAGTTGAAGTAGTAGAGCAGTTTCTATGGGAATAACCTGTTTGACCTGATGAATCCCTTGTTTGTCATCTTGGCTAAGCTCTAGCATCAAGCTACAGCCAAGGACAAACATCCGCAGCCTCTTTAGAATGATTGTCTCTTTGACTGGCGTCTACATCGTTTAATAGATCTGATAGCAATGTCTACTTTGCTCTGCTGACATATCGGGTTTTTGTAACTTGGATTATTCAGTTCCTATGAGCATGTAGATTTTTGAACAGGGTGAAAGCAAAGCATTGGTAGCTTGAAGTCTCAATGCTCCATTTGTTTCATACCATCAGCTAGGGGGCAGCAATATAAACTGGGGTCATCAGTGTAGTGTCTGTCGATGCAGTAGTACTGTTGAGGTCTTACTCTGGTGCCCACCAAGCCTCTGGACCCTTCCTCATCGCCCTCTTCGCCATTAGGTGGTAAAGGTAGTTGCCTTCCACCCCTCCTTTGAAAAGTACATAGAGCTGAAGGAGGAAGTTGGAAGGGTGATGCTCTTTGCCACTTCCACTTCACCTCTATGTGCTTTTCAAAACTCTGATCAACACCCAAGCTGCTAACCTGAGACTTGAAAAGCACATAAAAGTGAAAGAGGAAGTGGGACGCATGCTGTTCTTCACACTTTCTCTTTTAGCACTATGCACACTTTTACCTAATGCATGTATTTTTGTAAACATTTGTTGCTTGGAGAAGTGGATAATTGCAAAATGTGTATAAGTGTGAATTTTGAATGAGAGCTGTGCTTCAGATCTCATGTTGCTTCGGAGAGGGCAGATTTGATAGATGCTCCTTTAAATGTGAATCAAATCACATTTCTCCACACCATCCCTACACCACAAGCAGATCCAACATTGGCATCAGCTACAGTCATACCTCATGTTACGTCCGCTTCAGGTTACGTTCTTTCAGGTTATGTCCCGTGGCAACCCGGAAGTACCGGAAAGGGTTACTTCTGGGTTTTGCCGCTCGCACATGCGCAGACACACAAAATGACGTAACGTGCATGCGCAGAAGCGGCAAATCACAACCCGTGCATGTGCAGACACACCGCTGCGGGTTGCACTTTTTTCATGTTGCGAACGGGCCTCCGGAATGGATCCCGTTCACAACCAGAGGTACCACTGTAACCAGATTCAGCTAGCCTTCTAGCTGGAGTAACCTGCAAGTTAGAAAAGCTCCATTAATCTCAGAACTGAGAATTCTCTCTCTCTCTCTCTCTCTCTCTCTCTCTCTCTCACACACACACACACACACACACACACACACACACAGAGAGAGAGAGAGAGAGAGAGAGAGAGAGAGATGAACCATAGAAGATTACTGAAATTGCTTGTTAATTTGACTTCACCTCTGCAACTGATCAAAGGTCAGTGGGGTTCCTTCTAGGTGGTTTTCACCCAGCTATGTGGCTGAATGCTGCAGAACACCAATACCAAAGGGGTGCTGTGGGAGTTTTAAACAGTACAATCCCTCTAACTAAGTATGAAGACTGAATATTATTTTGAGTTTGGTGGGGGAGGAAGTAAGCTGTAAGACCTTTTTAACGCCTCGATCCAGCAAGTATAAAAATGTTGAGGTGACAACCTGGGTGATGGGTCATTAAGGGAAGGAAAGGAAAGGGGATCTGTGTGAGATGGCAATTGGGTGGGGCCCCCTCTCTCAGTGGAGAGCAGAGTTTGGGCGGTGATGAGACCTAGAAGAAAAACAGCAAGCTGGAGAGTCAGAGCAATGTTTGATTTCTGTTTGAATCCAAGGCTGCAGCTATGGGAGAAACAAGATCCTTTTGGGGTGTTAATGCTGTGAACCTCTCCATCATAGGCTCAGGTAGTATATATGTGTAAATAAACCATATATCATCAAGGTACTGTAGTCTCTGCTGTGTCTTGTTCCAAAGGAAGACATGAACACTGGGTAAGTGACTGAAACCCCTGGAATCTCACACTGGTTAGGGTTTGTTCAACAATGTTTGGTTAAAGGTTAAAGGAACTGGCAGAAAACAAATGAGGGAAGGGTTATTGCTAGTGATTTTTTCTAGAAAAAAAGAGATGCTAATACAGAAAAATGACCATCTTTCCAAGAAAAGAAGAGCTGGCAGATACCTAGTGTGACTGGACATGCATCTGACCCCTTAACAGGCAGGGGGAGGGTTGGAGAGCGGATTGTGAACAGCAGTGCCCTGCACAACCTTAGTGGGGAGACAGCCTGGCCCTTCCCCTGTCGCAGGAGTGAGGCAAGGTGTTGCTTAGCTGCACACAGAAGGAGACGTCAAACAGGTGGCCAGAGGCAGCAGCTGGTGGGCCAGGAATGGACCAGGTGAGCAGCAAGAGAGTATGCCCACCTAGCACTGGTGGCAGCAGTAGTGCCCTGCTCCTCCTCCTCCCTGCAGCCCACAGCATGTGAAGGGGCGCCCAAGTCTCCCCCTTCATGGTGCGATGGGAGTCCACCAACTTGGTAGCCACAGGCTCTACCAGCTGCCTGCCCTCAAGCCAACCTTTTGCCAGGCATGGAAGTGGGACAGCACGAAGGGTGAGCCAAGCACTACTCATCTCCCTCAGTGCTGCCTATTGCAGTTTCCATGTTGCAGTGAGCTCCACTGTATCAGTTATTGTTCCAGAAGGAAGAGAAGGTGTGAGTGAGAGAGAGAGCACAATTAGCAATGGGAAGCTTTTGAGTTTGGGGGTGACTGAACCTCATGGCTCCTTTTATCCCTTTTGTGCTCCTTAGCTGAGATTTGGGGTTGATTTTTTGTTGTTTGGGGAAAGAAAAGTGCTGGTACGGCGTACCTTTGAGTACCGTCAGAAGAAAAAAAAGCACTGGTTATTGCATACTTTAAAAAGGAAAGAATTAGGATGAGGCACAATAAGAAAAAGAAGGAAAGTGAAAGAAAATTCAGGTGTCTCGTAGTTAAGATGCAACCCAGGCAAGTTTCTTTTCAAGAAATGAAAGTGATGGGTAGATAGTGTGACACACTATGAGGTATCAATTTTAATTTTCGAGGGAAAATAAAACTAAGAGGGAGCCATATCTTATGAATCATAGATTGCAGAGTACCACATCTGATGAGAGGTTGAGCTAGTTTTAAAGGCGGCTAGAACATATGCAAATGAGAGGAAAGGATTGTGATGGAGTGAGTGAGCTGAATTGTTATTAAGAAGAAGCAATGCTAAATCTGTTATACTTTATTATAAAACAAAGTGTAAATAAGGTGGAAAAACTGACCCTCTGGAGTAAAATCCAACATTGGTATTCTGGTATAAGAATGTTAATATGAAAGGCAGAATATATTATTAGCTTATAAAAGCATGAAATAGGACCTAACATCAAGAGCTTGATTCATTCTACGTACATTTTCCAGTCCCGTGCAATACTAACATTTACCAATAGATGCCCTAAGAGATCTCTCTTAAAGTGAACTAGCTGGTACTGAAATAAGACCAAATAGTAACCTCAGCCCTTTTTTGTTTATAAGGTGTACTTCTATACATGCTTAAGGTCTTCATATTTCAAAGCTATATCGACTACTAGACTCCCTCAAGTCAGCTCCATTCATGATTTTTTCAAAGTTTCATTTTCAATGACAATTTAAAGATTTTTAAGTTTATGAGCTCATTACAACATAATCATTTTTAGTTTTACTTGTTCAAATAGTTAATAGATGCAACTGCGCATCACTATGCATCCTTATTATTAGCTTATTTCAGGCTTCAATAAAACCAGACATTTTTTACCAGAAAGAATAAAGTAGGTTGCTGCCAATATAGAATTGCATCCAGTTCTCCTTACTGAATTTAACATGACTAGATGTTGTGTGTGTGGCTTTTAATGTGCATGTTATATACATAATTAGGCATTGCATAGTCTGAATATGATTATGGTTATTTCCTGTATGATATCTTGCTTCCAACTCATTCTTAACAAAAAATAAGAAACTTTATTATTATTATTATGGTCACTTTTCATACAGAATGGTTATTGACATAAACACATACAAAATGCAGTAAGAATATATATTTTTACATTCATTCATTATGAGGAAGTTTTTGCAGCATTGACAAGAGGAAGTTTGTATTAAATTCATTATATATACATATATATGATTTCAAACTGCAACCCTTCCTCCAATAAGCTACATGGTTATTTTCTATGCCTCCTTCTCTCCTCTCAACAATCCTTAGAGGTAGGTTAGGTTCAGAGATACAGACGAGAACAATGAGCTTTGTGGCTAAGTAGGATCTGAATTCAGAACTTTCCAGTCCAAATATTAAGGTCACATCCACTACATATTTAAAGCACTCTTATACAACTTTCACAGTTGTGGCTTCCCCCAAAGAATCCTGGGAACTATGGTTTAAGGAGAGAAACTTAGGAGAGAGTGGCAGAATGAGAATAAAAAAGTAGAATAACAAAAGCTAGAAAAAAGGGGTGACAGAAAAAGAAAGTGGCTCCAGATAGCTAACATTTATTTTATATATATAATAATAATAATTAATAATAATACACCTTGTTACAGCCTTCATTTCATAATAAAATACAAATAAGGATGTATTTCACTTGCAATGGATGACAAAAAGAAACAACCTGGAAAATATATATATTTTTTAAAAAAAACCTTCAAGGGAAGGGCAGTATGCACCTGATCCTTCATTTGTCAGAACTTGTTATGGTTGACTCATTCAATCATATTCACTGTGTGAAAACTACAGCTATTATATATTAAAGCTTGACTGTGTGAAATCAGAACCACAGGGACTATCCCAGAAACAGCCTTCATATCAATCAAGTAGGCATGCTTACCAAATGGCATACTTATTAGCTTAGATGTGAGCTATGCACTCAACAAAATTCTGAGTTAGAGCCGTTGCTAAACATGTAGTTCAACTCCCAGCTGAACTTGGTCCACAACACTGCCAGCCTAGGCCCAAAGAGAACCTTTGCTGTGCCAGGATGTGGGCTTCCAAAGGGTTAGATTAACTGCAATAGCAAAAGAGTCAACATGAATCGTATTGTTAGAAACATAGGGAAACATTAGAAACCTTGTACCAGGTTAGATGATTTCTCCATCTAGCCTAGAAACTCTGATTAGGAGAAGATCATCTTCCCCAGTCCTGCAATTCTTCTAATTGGAGCAAGGATTGAACTGGTGACCACCTGCAAGTCAAGCTTTTGCTTTACCACTGAGCTATGGTACAAACCCCCCATTGACAAGCTGGGCTCTCTTCTGTCTTCCCTACTTATATCAAGTTTTAGTTTACAAGCAGCTCTTGCATGGAATTTTTAGTTCTAAACATTTGTAGAAGCACTGTCGGAGGACTAGTGCCTACTATCAGCCTAATCAAGAGCAGAATCCTAGGCTGAACTTTTCTCTCTGGTAGGCTACCTGTTTACCTGCTGGAAAGTTGTGTGTGTGTGTGTGTGTGTGTGTGTGTGTGTGTGTGAGAGTGAGAGAGAGAGAGAGAGAGAGAGAGAGAGAGAGTGTTGATTGTGTGATTTACTATATAATTATATACTGGTCGTCATCAGAAGCATAGTGCAGAGCAGTTTCCGGTTCCAGATGAAATGGGGTCTGGGAATTGTTAGCACTCTTGAGAAGTCTTTCATTCAGAGCTGAGAAGTCCTCCTTGTCAGAGTTGTTTCCCTGAAGTTCAGTTGATGTTCCGAGAACTATTCATCAAAGAAGAATACCTTTACACCAAGCTGCTTCCTGTATCTTCACAGTGGAAAAGTAGGAGGCAGATGGTAGACTGGATAGCTACAATTTCCTTTGCCAGCTTGCCTAGAGCAAAGACCTCCCTTGAGCAGAGGAACGTATCTGCTGGCAATCCTCTACTTTCCATCTATTTTGTGCAATTTGAGTAATGCACTGAGAAGGCACTGGAGCAAGGAATATTGCTGCCATGAATAAGGATGGCAGAGCCTATTCTGAACAGAAGATCAGTGTGGAATACTTTTATTATAAATGATGGTGATTAAGGGAAAGGATTAGGTATGAAGCCTGTCACTCTAACTCAGCCATTTATACACATCATGAACAGGAGTGGGAGGATCAGGCAATCAATGTTCCTTCATTTTCTTTCCTCATGCTGATTGATCACAGTACCAGAGAGGGAAGAAAGAAGCCCAGATGTTAGGTTCACACAGATGCAGAGGAAAAGAAAAATCTATTTTCATCAGAAGGTCTGCTGATATGGGCACATATGTTTTGTTTTCTTGGAGTAGTCCTCAGTTCATTTCGGCGGAGGGAAGATTTCAGTGTGCAAAATATATATATATGCATGCACCTATCTTTTTTTTTTTTAATTTTTTTAACTTTTTTATAGCTTTATTAGAAAAAAGATTCACATTACATATCAGACTCCTAGAGCATATATGCATGTCATTAAAAGGTATACAAAAAGGGAAAGAAAATAAACAAATTACAAGATTGCGAATCCGCAAAGAAGAAAGAAAGAAAAAGAAAAAGAAAGTAAGAAAGAAAGAAAAGAAAAAACAAAAGAAAGGAAAAACACGAAAGAACCAAACAGAAGACAGACTTCCGTTCAACTTGATCCAGGGTTACACAATCATAGAAGAATATTTGCAGTATAGTCTACAATAACACTTAACATCGAAGGTATCAATCAACTTCTGCTGTGATGTTACTAATACCCACATTGTTCTCAACATAAATTAAAAATTTCTTCCATTCATCTTTAAGTTTCGTAGAGTTATTTTGCCTTAATTTCTGCGTTAATCTCGCTAACTTTATATATTGATATAATTTCACTTGCCACTCTCCAACCGTAGGCATATCAGGGGATTTCCAGTTTTGTGCAATTAGAATTCTCGCCGCAGTAGTCGCATATTGGAAAAAGATTTGATCTGGTTTTTTTATTTCCTCACCAATCATACCTAAAAGAAACAACTCAGGTATCTTGGGGAAATTATATTTTAAAATTTTTTTCAATTCGTCGTAGATCTTTCCCCAGAATTCCTTCACTACCTCACAGGTCCACCAAATGTGGAAAAAAGTCCCAACCTTCTCTTTGCATCTCCAACAGCTATTATCAACAGTTTTATACATCTTGCCTAACTTTACTGGGGTCAGATACCAGCGGTATATCATTTTCTCTAAGTTTTCTCGGAGGGTTGCGCACGCTGTAAATTTTATCCCCTTCCTCCAGAGTGTCTGCCATTTACTATAATCAATATTATATCCAAGATCCCTGTCCCACTTCACCATCACACCCTTCACCTTATCTTCTCTAGTATCCCACTCTAATAGTTGTTTATATAATTTAGAGAGGTGTTTATCGTTACTCTCTAGGATTTCTATCTGGAATCTTGATTTTTTATCACTCATCCCCTGTTTCTTGTGCTCGCTCCACAGTGCATTAATCTGGTGGTAGTGGAACCATTCTTTTATCTTTTCTTTCAACTCGTCATAAGGTTTCACCTTCCAACCTTCTTCTGTCTTAGTTAAGAGGTCCTCATAGGTCCATCTTTCTCCCATCATATTTGGTTTTTTTATTTTAACAATATCCACTGGAGAGAGCCACCAAGGGGTCCTTTCTTCAATCAATTTTTTATATCTGTTCCACACCTCCAATAGTGAACCTCTGATTATGTGATTAGAAAACCCTCTATGAATCTCACCTTTCCCCTGCCACAGATAGGCGTGCCACCCGAACCTAATATCAAAACCCTCCAGGTCCAATAGATATATGCATGCACCTATCTAGTTCTTCCTTTAAAATGAGTGGGGAAATTTTTATGGGTGGATGACTCAATATATTTTTTGACTACAGCTTCAATCAGCACTAGTCACAATGACCAATGGGTTGGAATAGTGGAAGTTGTGGAAGCACAGAACCATAGAATTTTAGAGTTGCAATGCAGGAATATGCAGCTGTCCCATACAGGAACCAAACCTGCAACCTTGGCGTTATCAGCCCCACGTTCTGGCCAACTGAGGGTTCAACCACAATTGGAAAGCAACTATGATTCTAAATTCTCCATGCCTGCCTTATCAAATTCAAGGCTCCCGTGACTGGGAGGGAAAACTAGAATGTAACATTTGTTTCTTTTACCTTTCTATGGTATGATGGCCAAGCACACAAAGGAAATCTCTTAACTTCCTTGGCTGAACTAGCAGGAGGCCTCCTAAACAAGAAAATGTTTTAAATATTTGTCAAACGAGCAAAGGAGATGAATCAAGTATTCAATTTTTATGTTATTTCACCTGCCAACCTAATGAATTTTCAGTGTTTTAGCTACCACCGATGACTTGCTGCTTCTTACATCCTTCAAATGGCAAATCTTTTAAAATGCAAAGTTAAATAAGAGTAATTGTCCTTGTGTACAAACAGACATACCGGAGCTGTAAAACTACTCTAAAATTCATTACAATATATCACAAAACCGCTTAACGAAAGATACAGGATGCATCCAACTATTGCACAGCACTGGTGAGTGCTTTGAATGTAACTATTAAGGCTGCAGAATGAAAACAAAACAAACATGAACAGCCAGGCAGCATGCATTGGGAGCTGTTAAATAAAACAAATTGTATAGAATATTGCAAAATGTAGCGTATTACAGTGCATCTGGCAAGATACTGTCAAATACTATCCAAATTAAAGAGCTCTGGAAAGCAAAAACAGGAAACTAAGCACTAGGAATTCCTTCTGCCTACTGGCTAATTATGAAATACTGCGTATGTTCGCCATAAAGAAGATTGTACATGCCTACATTAGAACAAGGTACAAATATATAATCAAGAGACAGTTAATGTTGTAGCACAGCTGAGGCCTAGAGAACCCCAAACCATCAGCTCTAAGCTACAGGCAGTAATAATGAAACAAACTAGTCCTTTATTTTTATTTTTATAAAAACCACTGACACACCAGATAATTCAGTTGCCTAAAGATTTTCTTCCTTCTCCTACTTTTCTGGAATGTGCCACATGAAAATAAAAGTACATATTGGCTGCCCAGATGTAGCGTTCAGAGTCATTTCCCCCCAATAAACATGTTTTTCCCCTCACCAGCAGTAAATGCTGTTATAATAACCCAATGCATAAAGAGGAAAGAATTAACAAAGTTTGTGTACAACAAATGAACAGAAATAATTATAATTAAATGAGAGCTTGTAAAATTAGATGTCACAGTAGGAGTCCAAAAATAGAAAAGAAACAACAGGAATGTGATTAGTAGATAAATATAATTCATTATACATACAGGGAAAATGGAGAATGAGATTTTCCTAATTCATGCTTATTGCATTCTCTTGTGTATGTATTTAGTGTCTAAATGATAAAATTGCAGCGGACATGGAATTAAAGAACTAGAACATTTTCATACAATTCTCTTGCTGTCTGTAAAATCAGCATTCTATTGACACAACATACTATCAATTGTTACAGGTAAAGCTGGTCAGAGCACAGAGGACAAGGACAAGTTGCCATGACATCATAGACTAATGGAAGCTGGAAATGTACAAAGGAAACAGTAATTTGTTGTTGTATCTTAAACCAGCTGCAGTATGAGATAGGTTATTTACCCAGATAGGCTATTTAACTATGAGCAATTCAAATAAATACGCTGATGTATCCAATGATGGTTTTGCCTTTGCAGACTTGGGACACATCATTTTTGCTGATCCTCCTCACCTATGTAACCCCCAGGTCCCACCCCTAGAAGACCCTTCAGCACAGAATGGGATACACTGTGGAGGGACTACAGTGGGGAAAGGGGACTAGCCAAAAACTAAAATACCCCGATTTGTGCTAGCAGAAGGCAACATTTTAACCTGCCCATCTGACTGGGTTGCTACTCTAGGTGGCTTCCAAACATTAAAAACTTCCTGATGCAGGGCTGCCTTCAGATGTCTTCTAAAAGTTGTGTAGTCCTTTATCTGCTTGACATCTGATGGGAGGGTGTTCCACAGGGTGGGAGCCACTGTCAAAAAGGCCCTCTGCCTGGTTCCCTGTAACTTCACAGCAGTGAGGGAACCACCAGATAGCCTTTGGAGTTTGACCTCTGTATCCAGGCTTGAATGATGTGGGTGGAGATGCTTGTTCAGGTATAGTCATAATTGGATGTAAGTCAGCTGTGAGAAAAATCTTGACACTCAAGTCAATTTGAGTATTGCCAATGCAACTGAAAGGACACATAATTCTTCTTCACCTTTTGTCTCTCTCCTTCTCTCTCATACACACACACACACACACACACATACACACACACACACACACACAGTGCCAGAATATTTGTATGATCCTCAACACTACTTTGTGAATGGTCCACTACGTACATTTATGCTTTAACAGAATTATTAGAGTGAGATGGAGATACACTATATATGCATTTTCTCACTGATCTCATAGATGTAGATTCCTCTTTCTGCACCCATGTAAAACCCTGTCAAATTACAATAAGCATGCTTTCGATGAGGTGGACTCGGGTCCAAACATATGTGACAATAATAGTCTACCTATCCACATAAGCACTATTTCATGTAAGGTAATATATGCTTTCAGTGGCTTTAACATGTAACATATCTAGAAAGCTCTGGTCCATTAAAGATTCATGGCAATATTTAACATTAAGCTTACAAGATCTCCAGGCAAGTCAAAGGGACTTCTCAAACACTTGGAATTAAGTACATCATTTGATTTTGCAGGGTGATGCTGACCTGGGATACTCAACATGATAAAGACAATAAGTATTAACACTGTGGACTGCTAAACTGCTTTCCAGTGTATTACATCATTCAGTTTGCTGACTGATGTTTTCAGAGCTAATTAGTATTTCATAACTACCATTTCACTATGAGAATGTAAACACAATATTATCTGAGTTCAAGAGGAGAGCTATTTGCTATTTTGTGATGATCACACTTTTTAAAAGTGGGGAATTTGTTCAAATGCTGAACGTTGCAGGAAATTCCATGTGTTTGTTTTCCATTCATTTAAGAACTCCAAAGATATTCAGATACAGTGGTGCCCCGCAAGATGAATGCCTCACAAGAAGAAAAACTCACTAGACGAAAGGGTTTTGCGTTTTTTGAGCTGCTTCGCAAGACGAATTTCCCTATGGGCTTGCTTCGCAAGATGAAAAACGAAAACGTCTTGCAAGTTTGTTTCCTTTTTCTTAACACTGTTAATATAGTTGCAACTTGACTTCGAGGAGCAACTCATAGAACGTGGTGTGGTAGCCTTTTTTGAGGTTTTTGAAGATTTGGTGATTTTTGAAGCTTTTCCAAAACTTCTTTTGCAGCCATTTGGTAAGTTAAACTTTTAAAACTTTTTTGGGGGGTTTTGGATTTTGGGTTGGGGTGTTTGGAATTCAAGGACTTGGTGTTGGGGAGGGGTTTGCAAGAAGCTGGAAGCGTGTGTGTTTTTTTCTGCATTTTTATGATTTTCTGTGACCATTGGGCCACTCTGCTGTTTTTTTTAAAAAAAATCTGGATTTGAATTTCTGTGTGGTGGGTGGCTGGGGGAACAGTTGAGGAGGGGGTTCTTCAGCAAGAAGCAAAGAGTGGAAGAGGAACCTTCTTCGAGTTGTCCCCCAGAGTCTTAGAAAATGTACTGTACACTTTGAATGATTTTTAAATGTTTTTCTATCATGTTTAGAAACTTAATTTATTGTTCCTTCAGTTTTTTAAATGCTCTATACAGTATGTGTGACTTTAAAGAGCACTTAATAAACTCTTGTTGTACCAAATTTGGCTTTGTTTGGACTTTTTTTTGACCATAGGAACGCATTAATTGAATTCCAGTGCATTCCTGTGGGATTTCGTGCTTCGCAAGACAAAAAATTCGCTAGCTGAAAAAACTCGCGGAACGAATTAATTTCATCTTGCGAGGCACCACTGTACATTAGAGAAACAAAGTTGATAGCTCAAACATTGATGTCAGAATGAGGTCTTATTCCTTTCAATAAAATAATATTTATAACACACATACACTCTCACACTCACACACTCACACTCTCTGTAGACCTTGGATGATTTCTGGGTACAAGGTAATGAATGGGTTGGACTCAAACTTGGTATTCCCTTTGCGGAAGAGCTCTTTCCATTTGTGGAAGGTCTTAAGAGCCAGTGGGGGCTCCAGCTTTAGAAAGGGATAATAATAATAATAATAATAATAATAATAATAATAATAATAATTTATTTGTACCCCACTCATCTGGCTGAGTTTCTCCAGCCACTCTGGATGGCTTCCAACAAAGATTAAAAATACATTAAAATGTCACACATTTAAAACTTCCCTGAACAGGGCTGTCTTCAGATGTCTTCTAAATGTCAGGTAGTTGTTTATTTTCACCAATTTTCACCACTTCAGGTCTCAGTGCCACTTTAATGAGAAGTGTTCTGGAAGTCACCAAACCCTCTTGTGGCATTGGGAGAATTCCCCTCATGGAAATTTTGGATCCCATCCAGATACCTTCTTTTTTTAACTAGCATATTCCACAGTATCCACCACTCTGGTCATTGCTCAGATATTTTGATGCTACTGGGCATGCTCACTTGAACTCAGAAAGCTCATTGACAACTACTGATATTTCTGCCACCATCTGGGATAAGAATCTGCTACATGGTACTGACTGAAGTATTAAAGGGACCAAGGATATGACTCAGAGCAAAAAGCATAGGTAGTATTGAGACACAGAACAAAGAAATTTAGTACAGTTTTATTCTGCTGTTCCATGTGAGCTTACCATCAAAAGCACAATTTTGATAAAGCAATGAAAATTAGCATTTTTTTAAAGAATAATTTTGCCTCTTGCTCAGCTGTTCACTCAGAACTCATTCACACATTAGTGTTTCACCCCTGATACCCTGTTGCTTGATGACTGCTAGTCTCAGCTAACTGTGTGAAGTATATTATAAAGTATTGTACAGTATTTGAGTTAAAACTATGATATGAAAGCTCTCTGTGATGACTGATTGGCACATACAGTCAGTACTTGACCCTAGACAAGTGATATGGTCGCTTTTGTACGAGCTTGAGTACCTTAAGCTACCATCCTGTTACTGTACCAAAGCATAAGCCCCACTGAGCTCAATGGGATTTCCTCCTGAGCAAGTATTAGTGCAGTTAAAATGAAAGGGGGGTGCATTAGACATAAATTCCACATTTGTTGATGAAGTGTGGGTGGGCAGTTCATTGGGTTCTGAGCTGCTGCAGTGGAAGATAGACAAAGGAAGTTGGCAGTATAAGCGTCCAAGTGATAATTTCAGGAAGTACTGAATTTGGTGGTGTATATCACTGCAGAAAGAGGGGAAAGAGATGGTAGATGACTCAGACTCCATCCAGTCAAGTATACAAACCCGATTCTACCATATAGGATGAAGGAAAAATTGAGGGTAAAATTTTGCAGTGACAATTTCTTTATTCTGGACTTTGTTTCATTTGACTTTAGGTAAAGAAGCAAAGAAGGATGCATAGTCAGTTGATTCATTTTGATAAGTTTTCATGCAAAAAAATATAGCAGAAAAGGTGAAAATGTAAGCAATTTCCGATTTGGTGGGTTTTAGCTTTTCATGTCCTGAGCACTGAAAGGGAAACAAAGAGTTAACATGTTATCTCTATATTGGCTGTGTGTAAAAAATTGCTGGCTCTCTGCTCAGTTGGTTTGTAACATCTCAACAGGAGATTTGGGGAATTTCCCCCATGTCCTTAAAGACATCGAAAAAGAAAGGCCAGTTCTAGCAGGCAAAAATTGCTCATTTCCTATTGATCCATGCTGTGAGTTGCATAATATTACATATACATTATGTTAACACAACACAAAAATTCTGGATTGCTCTACTTTATATTAAGGCTATTCCATACAAACGTACCTCGGACTTGGGAGTAAGTCATTGAATTCAACAGGCCCCAATTCTGTGCAGGCAGCACAGGATTGCAATGCACATATATGTATACTGCAAACCTTCAGCACACAAACAGCTCTTGGGAAGGCTAACAATTTAATATACAAATAATACAGTCAATCAATAAAAATCAGTAGTATAATAAAGGACAGGAGATATAACACAAACAATCAATCAATGGAGAGAGCAAGTAAAATAACTACAGTGGTTTACACATGGAAGAATATAATACACTGCCTGGCACCAAAAGGGTAAGATATATGTCAGCTGAGATGTCAGATGTCAGCTAGGGGTCCTGTTTGTGAAGGCAGATGAGATGAGTCATATTTGAAGTACTGTACTCCAGATAAATAGTTCAGTATGTGTAAAAAGAAAACCTCAGCCCATCAAGATACTATGCCGTTTTCTCTCTGATGGACTAGTTTACTGAATGCAGGGTGGGTTTTTTGTTTGCTTTCCCATAAAAGACTATTTTATTATGCAGATTGTGACCCCCTTAATCACATTATCTTTGTGACCTGGGAACCACAACAATGTGTCTCCTTCCTGCATTGTAAACGTAATTTCAGGTGACCCTGAAGCCCCAGTTGTGGGGAGTCACCGCTCACAGGAATCCTTCCACCATGTTTTCTTTAATGATTTCCTAGGCTGCCTTTGCAGGTTGGCAACTAGTCACACAAAGACGGCAAGGGAGGACACCCTGTGTAGAATGGATGATGTTTAACCCACATCTTTGATGCCTGGAAATATTTTGTCGTCTGACAAGTCCAGGTTCTGAATGCGGCACTGAATGTGGAGTGAAAAGCTCCACCAGTGCTTCTTAGTCTCTCTCTTCGTTGGCAAGTCTTCTCTTGACAAGCAGGGCATCTTAGCAGCCTCTCAGCCTAACCTACCTCAGCAGGTTGTTGTGGGGATTACATGGGAGTGGGGGGAGAACCATGTGCCCCACATGGATCTCCTTGCAACGAGTAAATACATGTAGAGCAACCTCCCGTCCCTGGAGCGCATAAGGTTCCAGGTTCATTCCCTGCTGCCTCCAGTTTTGAAAGGAGCAAATGCTCTACCAGCCTGAGCAGACGAAACGGAGTTAGGCAGCCACGTTTTGCGCAGCTTGGGCACAAACTTACGCAGGCAAGTCTTAAGCGGCTCCCTCCCCACCATGCAACGTAAACTGCCGAAGTCTCCTTGCTTTTTCCCTTGGGTTGGGGAGGCAAGAACCGCTCCGCTTCTGGCAGAGTCGCCTTCCCTGCTCCCGAGGGCTGGCTCCCCCTTCCCTCACCCTCTTTCCCAGGGATAGCTCAGTCGGTAGACTCTCCATCTCCGGGTCGTGGGTTCGAATCCTCAGGGAGTTGGACTAGATGATCCTGGTGCTCCCTTCCAACTCTACAATTCTAGGATTCTTCCCTGCCGCCGGCCTGAGCGAGTGGCGGACGGGATGAGAACTCGCTTCCGGGCACGCTTGGCGCTCCCTCCGCAGCGCCGCCTGCTACCAGTTGCCGACCCTGGCGGCGGCCGTGCGCTGTCACTACAACGCCGTCTGCTCCCGGGGCCGTCTGCAGCTGCCCGCTCCCCCCCCTCCTCGGCTTTATGCAAATGAGGGCAGAGCTCGGGCTGACGTGAGGAGAGAGGCGGGACGCGCGCGCTGGGGCGGAGTAGCGGCGGGGAGGGAGGGAGCGAGCGAGCGAGCAGCTGCCGGCTTCAGTGCCTGAGACTCGCGGGAAGGGGAAGGAGCTGGTGCTGTCCACTGCTCCGCTGGTGCTGAACCCGGGAATCCCGCCTGCTCGCTCGCTCCGCTCCTCAGCCCTCTTGGCCCCGCCCGCCCCGGAAGGCGTCCCGCCCCCCTCGCTTTCCACTCCGCCCCCCTGGTCAGAAGCAACTTGACCAAGGAGCTTACCGGACGTAAAGGAGGTTTTTTCTCTCTCTCTCAGTCCCGTGCTGTGTTCCTTGATGCTCAACTAAACGTGGACATTTCTTCGGAGTTTTGCCTACCCCAGATTATTGGGATCCTCCTTCCCTCCTCCCCCCCTCTTGGACTTTCCCCCCTCCCCTTTGGTTCCTAAAGCAGAACACCTAAAAAGGAAGAGAATATATATCCACGATCCTTGCGACTAACAGGATATAACATTCTCCCCCTGCTTCCCTTTGGGGACTTTAGTGACTCTTCGATCAGGTAAGAGCGAAGGGGGATCTGGCTTGTGACAAATGCAAGCTCCTTTTGGCATTACCGTGGCTAAGGAAGCGGGTAGAGTTTGGGGGCGATGCCAAGGGACGGGGGAAAGTTGCGAGCCTGTTAGTCCGCAGCTTAATGTAAAGAAGGACGGGGCGGGGAGGGGGGAACGACATTTCGGCGGCTCTGCTCAAGATCATCGTGGGCTTAGTAAACAAGAGATGAATGCAGAATGAAGCCCGGGAGGCGGATGAGGTGGGGTGCTCGTGGCAAAGTTTTCCGCACACGCTTCTTCTGGTCGTGGTCTCGGGGCTTTTGAACAATGTTATTTCGCCTTGGAAGGGGAGATCGAGAGGTGTAAGCAGGCAGATTGATTTCCGTTCTTGTTGTTCTCGGTTTTAATTAAAACGCGTTAAAGAACCTCCTCCGAAGAAACGACGGCGTTAGAGGGCGAGTAGATTTCTCATTGATTCCGACGGGAGAGAAGAAGGGGGCAGAGGGAGGGGGGAGGATGTGAGGTCAGTCTGGGAAGCAGCGAGCAAAGCAGGAATTAGAGAGGATTTGTGGAGGAAATGCCTGATGTGCCCTGCGTGCGTATGTGTAAGAGAGAGATCAGGCGTGATCCTTAGACGTTGTGGAGGATGACGATGATCAAAATCAGCCAGATCTGCCTGATATGAAACTTACGAAACTCGGTTTTACAAAGGACTTGACCCCTCTGTTCCCAAGGTCAGCCCCCAGGATTGAAAGTTCCCAGTTGTCTGTTCCACAGTATTGATTTGGTCAATGTCAGGCCTTCCCTCCAGGCTAGAAGTAGATGCAAATGTCAAGCTCCACTTTAATAGCACAGTAGTATTACGTCTGGTGTTACAGATCCTCTCCTGTTTGGAAAAGAACTGGGGAACGTAGGCAGATGGAAATGTCTCACTTTCCCACCCAAGTTTAACCTTTGGCAAGCCCTTCTCTATTCCAGGGATCTGCTTAGGTGGTTACGATGAGTTGCCAGACTTCTTTCTGTACATAAACGAGAAGAAGCTGGGGGTATTTACTATGTGAGTTAAATGCTGATTCTGGAGTGGAAATTTTATAGCCAATTGGGAGGGAGACGACTGAACTGAAATGGGAAAGCACATTATGTTTCAGCCTGTACTGCATCATGTTGCAGATCACTCCATTATCTGAGAAAATGTTTTTTTCTTTACATTCTAGAACCATAAGATAACAGTGACATTTGCATTATATCTGTTGTCCAGAATTTCCCCTATCAACCTCTCTCTCTCTCTTTAATGTTTGGTCTGGAAAGAATGAGCAGATCAATGGCAGTTATGTTCCAAAGTATCATGAGTATTTCTTTACTTTAAAATTCTTTATTTAAAGTTGAACTGTGATGTTATAGTGAACATCTGCTAAAATAATGCAGAGTTTTTCAGCAATTCAGAAATAGTGGGAGGTAAGATAAGCAACTGTTAGTAGGGAAAAGTTTTGAAAGCTAAACGCCAGTATTATGCTCATTTAATATTTAAATTTTAGCTTGAAAAACGATGAATTCAGTTTCTTCCATTAATCAGTTATTCCCCTTGTTTACTTTAGGAGTAAGTGTAAAACATGCTGTGTTATGATTTACAATCTAATGACTGCACACAAGTCTATTTCCAGGGTATTATATACTTCTATATTAGTGTAAAAAATAAATGAGCATTCTCAAATGATCCCTTTCCTCAATTTGGGTATAAAGGAAGGGGATATGAAATGTCAGGATATCTGTTTTCAAAATATGTGAAGAAAACTATCATTAGTAACTATGGAAATGAAGAAAAGCATTAAGACCTAGTTCTCTTGCAGTGCCAGGATAGACATGCAGAGGGCCTGAGCTTGTAAACATGTTTTTATATAATAATAAATGCATCCATGCAGATATCCTGGTTAAATGTTTCACGTACATATATACAGCTGTGAATGAATATGTCTTTTGCTGTTAATATAGTCCAGAAAATGGTTTACAATCAGAGCTTCCCAAACTTCATGTTGGTGACACAGTTTTTAGACATGCATCATTTTGCAACACAGTAATTCAGTTTTGCAAGCAAACCGGAGGTTAAACTAAGCCCTTATAAAAGCATTCCCCTGACACACCTGCACACTGCGTCCGACACATGTCTGATCTACATTGTAGAAAGTTGTATATATCCAACTTGGAAAGAGAACTTAATATTCTTTGGAATCCCAGAAGGAATGGACTAAGTTACTTCTTCAGTCTCTGCTCCAAGTCTCTTCCTTATGAGAAAATGGTTCCACTGTTGGGACCTCAGCTAGTATAAAGATGGGGAGGGTGTGTGCACCATCTTGAGCTCTTTGGAGAAAAGGTGTGATATGAATATAACAAAATATTAAAAATGCATATTCTTCACATGATAGTTGCAACATCAAGTGATGAGTTGCAAGTGTAAATGGGCCATCACAGATACAACACAGTAATACAACTTGAATTTTGTACCATATCATCTCAAGCATCATGCTTTTCAATAGCCAGTTCACAGCTGCTAGCCACCATGTAGAGCAACCAAGTGATGGGTAATGAAGGCCCCAGTCTTAAACACTTTTTAACTGAATTTAATCCTTTTTGATTAATACAGAATATCCAAGCTTGTGCATTTAGGACTGTAGGCCTTGTTAAAATGGCAATCTTAGAGTACCAACTGATCTCAAATAACATACCTCCCTTGAACAATGGACTTTCTGCAATCTTCAATGCAGTTTTCAACTTCATGATTGGGATCTTCCTTAGCCCTATCAAGTTGTTACAATGTGAGTACAAAGTAGTTGTGTGTGTGTAGCCCTTTCCTCATCACATGGCTCCTTCCAGCAAATATTTAATCTTTCATGGTTCTAAGTTACATAGGAAACCTACATTAGTAGAGGAGAAGTTGGCTTCCCAACATGTGGAAGGTGATATTCCCTGTAATAGGGGTGTGATGATGGTTTCTGAGTCCAATTTAAAGCGCTGGTTCTTTCCTTTAAAGTTCTAAACTGCTAAATGTCTAAATACCGAAATGACTGACCCTTGCCACACCAGCCTGCTTGTGTCCTGAAGCAGGAGAGGCCATGCTTCAGTTGGACCTGCCTGAGTATTTGAGACCTGCAAAGGATACCATGTTGGTGGTTCCATCACTATGTTGAGTCTGCAGGAGCAATGGTACATGAGAGGGTCTTCTTTGTGTGCCCCCTAGGTTGTGGAATGCTCTCCTCTCTAGGATGCATATGGCATCATTGTATATATTTTGACAATAGGCAAAGAGATGCCTTTTTTTGCAGAGGCTCTTGTGAGATGGAAGGTGACATCAGAATATACATTCCATTACACGGCTGTTGTATTTTCTGATTGCTGCTGATTCAGGTTAATTTATGGTCTTGTAATGTTTATGAATTTCATTGTTTGTTGTATTGAGTGGGATGTAACCTACCCTTGGACTCCATGATGGAGGGTGGACTATAAATGTGTGAGTGTGTGTGTGTGTGTGTGTGTGTGTGTGTGTGTGTGTGTGTCAGTCTTTATTAGAAGTGTATTATGTTTCTACAATGGAATGGGCCTTTTCCTTGGAGATACCATATGAAGACCTTTCTATTTCATACAATCGGAATGGACCCTGAGGGCCACTGTTGTTGGTTTTTGGAACTGTATTCAGTTTTTAGCTTTCTTGTCTTGTCTTATTATATTATCTTATGCTGATTTGTTGGTTTTAAATAGTATTTATATTGTGCATGAATTAATTTTATTCATACTTTTGTTCATTGCTCACCGAAAACTTTTTATGAAGGTGGTTAACAAATATTTTTACTGAATGAATGAATGAGCAAATATATATAAACGCTACAGAACATAGGTATCCAGATAGTCAGAATAACACACACTATTACAGTGATAAACTCCTGGCACATCAGGTTATGGGATTGGGCTGACAGGTTGTAATTAGAACATTTTATTGCCACAGAAAGTCAATTTTGTTCCCTTGACCATGTTTAATCATGTCCAATTCGAAGTGCAGTGCCTTGGTCTCATAATTCATGAGAATATGAAGTTTAAAGAGTTAAGTTTGAAGCACAGCTGGCAAAACTGATTGCTTGAAGTGTGTTAAGGTTTACTCTATTTGCATTTGAATTAATGGAAGGTGGTGTCCAGCAGGGTTTTATAGAAGGAGATTCTAAAGTGTTTGGCATGTGGTGATGTACTTGAGAAGTACTTGAACACACTAAATTGAGTATGATTCAAGGTTGTTTGTTAGCAGAGTTGAAGAGCTTTTAAAAAAGTAATGTGGTCATTTCATAGAGCAAGGTGTATAAAATTTTCATTTGTATGGGTGATAATTGTAGACTGAAGACTGAAATGTTTTCATTGTTACTGAACTTCCATGATCTCTTTAAATAATAAAGAACATAGGCAATGATCATTGACCTAGAAAAGCACATTAAAAATTAAAATTATTTGTTGGAATGCTTGGATGATGAAATCAGCACATCATCATGACTTCATTTCATGCAGGACCCATAAGGTTTCACATTTTCCTACATGGAAGCAATTTTGAATAATCAAGGCTAATTGTAAAGGTTTAACCATATCTGGAAAAGTTGTTCTGCAAACTTTGGGGTGGTTCCATACACAATTGCTGCAAATTTACTAGTGTTCTCCTCTGTAGCTTACCAATGGGTGAACCGTGTCCTGAGGCTGGGATGGTATAGAAGTGGACCTAAGGACTCCTGCTGAGTGAGGTGACTTATGAGTCATCTGAGTTCTCCTCAAGCCAACACTAGAACCTAGATGCAGGGGCCATGTCATAGGCATTTATAATTCATTTCATTGCCAGGGGTGGGGCAACTCCAGGCACACATTCCTTGTCACAATCAGCTGCCCGCCACACAATACATGAATAGGTAACCTTCATGTGCTTATTGGAGCCCCTGGACCTGCAAATGATTTCTGGGTCAGTATTTATTTATTTTTTTATGCATACAATTAATTTATGTGTGGCCACCTTTCTTTGTACAGTGTTACCTCGGGTTAAGTACTTAATTCGTTCCGGAGGCCCGTTCTTAACCTGAAACTGTTCTTAACCTGAAGCACCCCTTTAGCTAATGGGGCCTCCTGCTGCCGCTGCACCGCCAGAGCAGGATTTCTGTTCTCACCCTGAAGCAAAGTTCTTAACCTGAAGCATTATTTCTGGGTTAGCGGAGTCTGTAACCTGAAGCGTATGTAACCTAAAGCATATGTAACCCGAGGTACCACTGTATTGGTTTTGAA
Organism: Podarcis liolepis; assembly: GCF_965112155.1. Lineage (NCBI taxonomy): Eukaryota > Metazoa > Chordata > Lepidosauria > Squamata > Lacertidae > Podarcis > Podarcis liolepis. The sequence continues at coordinate 42,982,534 of NC_139564.1, read as the reverse complement.
AAGATTGTCTTCAGGAGTAGCAAAACAACATGTTCACCATGGCCATTGTCAGTGATATATATGTTGTTGTTTTTACAGAAAATCGTGGTGTATGAAACAGTTCTTAAGCTTATGCCTGCGGATTGAAGTCATGAATGGACTAGTACAGGTTCATCAGACTCTACTGAGCATTATCCAATTCATGCTGACAGTGGCATGGTGTGGGGGGCCCCTCAAGGGTAGTTGCCCCAGACATGAAATTGTTAGGGGAAGAAAATTTAAACACCTGGTGCTGCCTCAATACAACTGTGCACATCCATTGCTGGGCTGCACCTCAGTGTGAACCAGGAAGTGACCTCTGCAGATAACAAAATGGCTCTTCTTTTCTTATCTCTGCAGTTGCAATCTCCTGAGTGACATGGATTTCATTAGGCAGCTGAATGTGCACGTGTAGTCCTGTCTGTATCCCTCCCACCCACCCCCTCTGCAAGTTCGGGCTCTGGCAACCCATGCTGTGCCACTGCATACTGATAAATCTTTGTCTTATTAGTTTCTTCATACCAAGGCCTTACTCTCCATCAAATAGCTGAGGAGCTGGAAGCATAGGGATAAGAAAAATCAAGTTGTCCCCCCCCCCCAAGAAAGCTCGAGAACTAACATTTTGGTAGAATGGTTATATTTATTGAAAAGAGGATGACCACTTGTCAGAGTGGCCCTAAATTGGTCAGTGCCTTGAGTTGCCTTTTTGCCCCTTAGGAAATTCCTGTGGAGTTTCCTTCAGGTTAAAGTGTGTGTGTAGCAAATTTGCCACTGTTAAAGGTGGAATTACCCATATGGAAATTTAGAAAATAATTTTAAAGAAGAATCTTTAGCTCAGTAAAGGAATGCATTATTTGCAGATGAAGGTGCAGATCCAAGCTGGTTTTCATGATCATTGGAAACATGGCAGCAAGCTGGAAATCTCTGTACCTTTACACTAGTGTTAGAAACTGGGATAGAAAAGCTAAGAGACAAATGGCTCCTAGGACCTGAGTTCTGGGCGCCAAAACAGAATGTCTAGTCATCATTTGAGGTGCTTACAAATGCAGAAACTTTAGGTGCGAAATGTGCCTGACGCTCTGCTAATTTCAAACCCTGCTTTACATATAAGTAAGCAAAACAGGCATCTCCATGCCCAGGCTTGTACTTTAAGCACTGACAACATTTAAGATGTTGCTGTAAAAAATGCAGAAAGATAATAATTTGCATGGTAGAACCTTCAAATGTTGCGCATAGCAATTATAGACAGGTTCCTAGCAAATAAACAACAAACTTCATAGTTAAATTACTTAATCTACTTTTTCTAATAGTAACTTTAGTGAAAAGATATCAAATACCAGAGCAGGCGAATGTCTCTAACAGAGATCTTGAAAATGTGGGGCTGAAAGCCCTCTTTTTACTGCCAGTAAAATATAGCTGTACTGGTTATGGGCAAAACAGACCATTGGTCTGACTAGGCATAAGAGCACTGTTCCGACTTCAAGGAATAGATAAATAAGAAAGTAAAGTATTGCCAGAAGGATGTGTGCTATAATGTACCATTCATTTCTCCCCCATTTGCCCTTCTCACATTACAAAAGACATTCAACTCAATTTAAAAGCAATACATTTAAAAACCACGAATGTACTTTTTATGCAACCTATAATTAACTGTGAGCCTTCACTGCCATTTGATTCTATTGAAAATAATTACTTAGCAGGACTGAATTGTGAACAAAGTAATCAGAGGTGGAGGTTTAAAAATTTCAAACACATTTCTGCAAAAATAGAAAGACTCCTGTGCACAGAAATAATAGTTCATTATTGAGGTTGCATGTGGACGACTACTCCCCACGCCCTATGGCACAGTCACTTGTGCAACCACTGGCTAGAGCAGGGGCAACCAGTGTGGTATCCTCCAGGTGTTGTTGGACTACAATTCCCATCATCCTTGACCACTGGTCAGGATGGTCAATCAATGGCTCAGGCTAGTGGGAGTTGGAGTGCAACAACATATGGAGGACACAACTTTGGCGATTCGTAAATCAAAAGGATTATCATGAAACTAAAAAAGTCCAAAGGACAATCTACTTTTCTACAAAGTATGAATAAAATAAGGTTCATGAATAGGTGGTGGGGTCTTTCATGTATTGTTCAGCTTTGTGCAATTCTGTTTCACAGAGACTGAAAATAACCCTGCATTATGGGGGAGAAATATCTAACCATCTGAATCTACTCTAGATTTAAAAATGTTGTCCTTTAGATTAATTATTTGCACAGTACATGTCCATCCCCCCCCCCAATTAATCTCTTTGAATCAATGTGATACATTGGGTATTTGATTGGACAGACCAAGCTAGCACACAGTTATTATGCATCAGAATGGAATATCTATATATGTATCATTCCTAGTATATGTTATAATTATCCAGCACACAACTGTGCATATGTATATTTTGTGCAGATATTTGAGATCAGCTGTTGTATGAATTGTTCTCCAAGAGGGCGAGCTCACCAGTCAGATCATGTACTGTATAAAGGAAGTGTGAAAAGTGCAACTGAGGTATCAATACAGTTGTTTTTTAGGGTTTGCTTCCTATGTGTACCTGAGGCTTCTTAGAACAGTGGCATAATATGAGAGGTGAGTAGGGTAGAAGCTGTAGGCTTGGTGCCATAGACATGGAAGGAAAACTGCTTCATCTTTCCAAGGCTTATGTTCCTGTGGATTTGCCCTTGTACTCTAGCAAGAGGACTGCTGTCTTTTCTTCTTGGGCGTTGCATTTTTAAAAACGATTTTTGCATCTCACTATTTGCTTTCGTTTCTCAGTAGTTAACTGCCTTGTTGTTTATTTTTAATTGTTGAGGCTTCTACTTAAGAGACAGACTCTCAAAGATCCCAATGGAATAGGTCCTAGGCGACTCCCTTGTTTTCATGAAAGATGATGTAACATCAACTCCAGAGACCAAAAGTCTGACAAAACAAAAGGTGAATTGTGGGAGGATAAGAAAAAAAAATACAATTTCCAGACTATGAAGACTCCCATAGGTCTTTGCACAAGGCACTTCCTCCCTCAGTATCCTCACCTTTCCAAAATGAATGGAAAGTTTGTCATGATGTGCCAAAAGAGATTTCAGAAATTGGAGGTTATACTTTCTAGCCCCTCCTGCATTTATTACTTAAAATTGATTTCTGGGTCCCTGTCTCCACCTTCTGCAGGTCAGTTGAGGGAAGATTCATTAATACTAGAGAAGGATGGGAGAGCAGGAGATGTTCAGAGAAGAGGTCAAATGCATTTACTTCTCAAAAATTGCCTAATGCTCTGCAATTCACATAAGAGTTTTGCTATCTCATTGTCTTAGCATGACATGAAAATTGTGTGGCAGTTAGCCTATGGACCCTGTACTGGCTTCTTGGCTCAACCTAGCAGATCTCTGGGACCATCCTCGCATCTTTTGACTGAAAGGCTGTAGAACCTGAAGCTGACCTTGATCGCCACCCTATTCCTTCCATACCATCATTGCATTCCATTTGCACCACTTTTCTCATTTTCTCAAAAAGTCAGTCAGTCTGTTGAAGTCCATCTAGGTGGGCAGCCTCCTTTGTGATAATCATGTACTTTGTTTCCCCGCATTGTGTCCTCCCCATTCTCTGCAAACTGTGAAAATTCTCATGTATCTACGTATTTCCCTAATCCTTTGTCCTTCATAAAGCAGGACATAAGCACTAGTTTGGAGTGGAATGGTCTTCCTTATCTTGCCTTCCATTCACCCTTATGCAACAATGATCTCTGAGCCCTCTAATTTTGCCAGTGCTGTTATAGGTGGCATACTGATTCACAGCTACTGCAGCTTTAGGCACAGTTGTAACAAATAACTTAAAAGTGAAAGATTCTTTATCCCTGTACTAATCTCCTGACTCATAAAGTCCGCAGCCAGATGTTTGTTGTCTTTTTATTTATTTTTTTAAAAAAACTCACATAAAGCAATCCACAGGGTATTTGCAGATAGGTCATATAGGCTAACGTATTTTTCCCCCCTTCAAAAAAGGTCTTCACCAGCGACAATGGAGTTCTGAAATATTAATCCTTAGACTCTTGGTCGTCCACTGCTCCTGTAATCCATTAGAATTACATTAAAATTCCTGCTCCATTTGACTACTCAGTAAGTGGTAATCTGGTGGTTACAATGAAAGGGAAAATTTGTATGGTTTTCCTATTGCTAGTTTTGATAGTGTGTGTATATTTCCTTATTGCTGGTTTTGCTAGACAAATCTATTCTGGTAAATGCTATGTTTAATATTAATGTGTGGGGCGATTTATTTATTTACCTGGGACATTAGGACCCAAATAATATAAATTATGTTTAATCCTTGTGTTGTGCTAAGCAGTGCCTGGATCGCTGACATTGTCTCCACTGAATTTGTTGTTTGGTGTTCCCTAGCTGCTACCAGAATGTAATTCAGAGAATTATTACCAGGGAGAAATAATTGAGTGTCTTGTATTTTCATGATCCTTTTGCCTTCAGCAGGGAGGGATGGTAGTGTTATAGGCACCTTACAGCTTTCATCTAAAGCTTTATCTGAGCTCCTTATGCACCTGAAATTAAAAAGTGGCACCCCTGTAGGCCAATAAACCTGTGGATTAATATATTTGTGCCCTTTTACATATTTTTATTTCTTGGTCTATATTACCTGCTGCTCAGGGCTCATAGCTAGTAAATTTCCTTTTGCATATGGACATTAAAAAAAGAGGTTTGTGTGATATATTCGTTACTGCAGTCTGACAGCTTTCTTTCTAAAATTATGGGATTTTGAAACCCTACAGCACCATACAAAATTAGTTTACCAGGTTGAGAAGGGCTGCTACATCAGCTTTGTGGCAGGTAGGTTGCTGTTGCTGACCAGGTGGAAAAGGGGCAAGATGGCAGGAAGGTTGCTGCAGTGCAAATTATTATTATTATTATTATTATTATTATTATTATTATTATTATTATTTCTTTATTGGTTTCCCCAGCCACTCTGGGTGGCTTCCAACAAAATATTAAAAATACATTAAAAACATCAGTCAGATGTCTTCTAAAAGTCAGATAGTTGTTTATTTCCTTGACATCTGATGGCATTCCACAGGGCAGGTGCCACTACTGAGAAGGCCCTCTGCCTGGTTCCCTGTAACCTCACTTCTTGGAGGGAGGGAACCACCAGAAGGCCCTCGGAGCTGGACTTCAGTGTCTGGGCAGAACAATGGGGGTGAAGATGCTCCTTCAGGTATACTGGACCAAGGCCATTTAGGGCTTTAAAGGTCAGCACCAACACTTTGAATTGTGCTCGGAAATGTACTGGGAGCCAATGTAAGTCTTTCAAGACCGGTATTATGTGGTCTTGGCGGCCGCTCCCAGTCACCAGTCTAGCTGCCGCATTCTGGATTAGTTGTAGTTTCTGGATCACTTTCAAAGGTAGCCCCACATAGAGCGCATTGCAGTAGTCCAAGCGAGACATGCACTGGCAGAGCCCATTGGTGGGCCTGCAGGTACATTTTCAACCTGCCTACCTCCCAGCTGTTTTGCCTCCCCCCACCTTTCGTAAGCAACAACAACCCACCTGCCTGGACATTAGCCAAGATGTTTCACCCCATTCAGAAAGATAATTTGCCTACTGGATTCTGCTGCCCTTGAATATTTTAGTGTGCATGTGTCTAGAAATGTAGCACTCCCAGTCCAAAGTACTTTGGAAACTCAGATGCAGCTCCCCAGGCAGTGACTTCTCCATCAGCTCTATGAAGAAGACAGCTCCACTTCTGCCCCCTTTTGTGAACTCATACATGCTCACAATGAATTGCTGGATTTGGGCAAATAACTTTTCAAAATATTTCTAATTGATATTCAATGAACAGTGTAAGATGCATATCTAAATTTGATCATCCTTGGCATTTTTAGTGAAACATTGATGTGATTGAAAATCCTTTGGCACACCCATCATGGCTGGGTAAAAAGGTAAAGGTAAAGGGACCCCAAACCATTAGGCCCAATCGTGGCCGACTCTTGGGTTGCGGCGCTCATCTCGCTTTATTGGCCGAGGGAGCCAGCGTACAGCTGGTCATGTGGTCAGCATGACTAAGCCACTTCTGGCGAACCAGAGCAGCGCATGGAAACGCCGTTTACCTTCCCGCTGGAGTGGTACCTATTTATCTACTTGCACTTTTATGTACTTTCGAACTGCTAGGTTGGCAGGAGCTGGGACCGAGCAATGGGAGCTCACCCCGTCGCAGGTATTCAAACCGCCGACCTTCTGATTGGCAAGTCCTAGGCTCTGTGGTTTAACCCACAGTGCCACCCATATCCCATCATGGCTGGGTAGCATAATGAGCCAAGGAAAGCATTGGCTCCCTTAGCAAAGTTTCCTTTAGTCAAATGTGAGAATATCAGCAGCATCATTCTGCTCTGCTTTGTCAACCCTGGCCAAATTGTTAGTATAACTGAATAGCACTGTGGTCAAAACTTGGATTATAAGACAACACAGTGGAACAATGCTCAAAGCTAAAAGCCATACCCCAGTCCCTAAGCTCTGCATCTGTATGGTTCAAAAGTAAGGCTAATGTTGAGAGAAACTTTGAGCACTGAAAAGTTGGGCTTATATTGTGAGCTTATTTAAGTCTAAAATTGTAGGTATACATTTCTTTTTCAGCTTAAAAGCAACTAAGAACTATGGCTGATATCCAAAGTGCTACTCTTTGACATTCTCTGTCTTTGAACAGCAGGCCCTTGCGCTATATCACAGATTGCTCTTGAAATATCCCTTGGTTAACAAAAAAAAAAAAAAAAAAAGCCCAAGTCTCCATTGGGAGCACAGAATTAGCTGCACTGTTGTTTGGTTCTTATTTCTTAAAAATAAATTTCACTAAATTAACTTCCTCAATTTTTTTAATGTATTTTAAAAATACACACATTTTCCATGCTTACCAACAGACCGGTGAATGCTTCTCTTACAAGTTTAATTTTAACAGGCCCACACTTAGGCTGGTCTGTTTATTCAAAAGGGGAAAGTATGAAAAGTGTGAAAAAAAGTATGAAAAGTGGAAACGTTTTTTTCACCCACTTCAAGGATGTGACACAATCTATAAATCACTGCTGCAATGTGGCCCTGTGTTCAGATCAATACAGGTCAAATGCAGATCAAATTCAGGTCAAATGTACTTAGTGGAGTCTCACTTGGTAGACAGGCCCAGTAGGATTTCCATGAAGAAAAAATTAGATAGCTCCTGCTATCAGATGTATTTTTGGAGAGATTGCAACATAATTCCCCCTACTGCCACTATCATCTTCATGAGAGCAATTATTATTTGTTACATTTCTTCACCACTTACTACACAAAGTGTCCTGAAGCGACCTACAATTTTTTTTTAAAAAAGAAAAGAAAACCCTATACAGTTCTGTGTAAATCTGTCAGGGATGTATCCCTTCAGCCCCCTGGGTATGTTTATAGCCACAGTAAAGAACTGGGAGAAGATAACTCTCCTTGCTAAGTGAGCCTTGGGTATAGGAACATAACACTAATATAACATCTTCATCAAAATGCACATGTCAGGGCACAGCGCTGTCTTCAGCATATGTGCCACCAGGGTGCAAAGATCCACCCAGCGTCCCCAAATTTAGTTTAGCCCCCAAATTAACTTTTATTATGCCTATGTCAGACACCACGCCTTAGCTCTTGTTTACAAAAGACGGGAGGGAAAATATACAAACTTTTTATTTGCTCATTTATTTACAATACACCACCACCACACTTAAAGTTACAAGTATTGTTTAGGAACCTACTTAGGAGAAACATCAGTCGTGTCAAAGGTGCCGCTGACCCTGCTGCCGTGTAGCAGCTCAATACAATACGTAACATAATATTTTGATGTAAGAGTTAATTTTGTGTGCACGGCGCTATTGAGAATGACAAGCGCCGTCGTTGAGTCTGACAAGCGCCACCATTGTGAATGATGTCACAAGCATCTTTGGTAAATGAGTGCCAAAGTCGAAAGTCCTTTAGTGAAACAGGTATACATTTCGGTAATACCTAGGTATTTTGTTTTTCTAGTTTGATCAAAGTTATTTATTATTTCATAACAGGTAGATAGTTAAGAGCTTAGGTGGCTTCAGCAGCGGGCGCCTGGTGCCCCCCAGAATTCAGCGCCCGGGTGCCCCGCACCCCTGGGTAAAGACGGCCCTGTCAGGGCAGTCCTACCTCTGTAAGGACATAGCAAGGCAAATGATGCACAAGGAGTGTCCTTAACTCAATAATGCCCCAGTGTACACATCTTATATTTCATGACCAGCCCTTTCTAAATGCCAAAACCAAATTAGTGAAGCGCCACTCCCAGTTAGAAGTCCCTGTAGTGTGAAAAAGAGGGTTCCAAACAGCCAACCAAGGAGTCCCTCCACAAATTCCTACTTAGCCTCTTGAAAAGGTAACTAACAGAGCCCCCACTGCTGTAGGGATGGTGCCACAAAGAGAGTGTGAGGCAGAGCTGGCTTAAATAGCTAGCTACCAGCGTCTTCCCCATGTGGTTCTCCTACTTCACCCCTTCCTTCAGGAGTAAATCTCCCGAGACTTGTTTAAGCAAGGGCAGATGTAGGCAAACTCTCCTCTGCCTCTAGATAGGGAGCCACAATACAGAAGTTTTAAACAACATCAAAGGAATAATACAACATTATTTACTAAAAGCAAATGTTATAAAAAGGAGAAATCTTACTCTGCCGCATTAAAAATGAATATCACAGCATCATTTATTGCAAGTGCTCATCCTGCAATATGATAAAAAGGATGACTCTTACCCCACCCTACTAAAAGATGAGCACCACAACAGTCTGGGGTATCATGCTACCATATGTTCCCAATTAAAAACCAAGTGCCTGCATAAAGAGGAACGCCTTTGCCTGGCGCCTAAAAGTTTATAATGATGGCACCAGGCACATCTCCCCAGAGAGAGCATTTAGGAACAATTAAGCTCTCAGAATATTTATGTGCTTTGAATACTCAGCTTGTTTGTCACCAGTATTCATGAATTTGTTATTGCTTTTGACAAGCCTCTAAGATGCAGTATGAGATTAGTAGTTTTGTTTGTACCACAGCTGTCCTAATAGCAACCTTAGTGTTAAAGGACTTGAGTTTCCATGCTCCTGGTACACCCCCTGCCCATCCACTAATCACATACATTATTTCCCCCACGAGTTTTCTAGCCTTTAAATTTCATACTATTTGCTTAATTTGGTATCCTTGAAATCATATTTGTGATTCATTGTGGTGATTATGAGTTGAAGCCGATGTGTCTATGTGTACAAAAATTATTCCTTCTATCCATTCTATCTGTTATTCCTTGCCAGCTGAGAACATTTTAATTTATTTATACATATTTATTCAAAATATTTCCAACTCGTCCTTCAGATTTGGATTTTCAAGGCAGCTTACAAAAACATATTAAAGCCATAGACATAGTAATACCATAGTAACAAATTCCAAGGGAGGGAGGGAGGGAGATTTCCCATAATTCTCATGTCTAGGATGGTGCTTTTGCAGCCTTCTAGGTGCCCCAGGGGTGGAAGGACCCTTTTGCCACAGTTGATGCCCCTGTCTCTTGGTGAGTTCTGGAGAAGGGAAAAGGGTAGTGAGCCTTGGGCAGGAGTAGCTCACTAAGTGGCATGGAGCCACATCAATAACCTCCCAGCAGGAGTGGCACTCCTGCTTTTTAGGAAGGGTGATGCATTGGCGATGGCAGGGCTTCCTGGGCATGCTGGATTGTGGGAGCAATGATGGTGTATTCAATTTCTATCCTCTTGCTACTCCCAAAGGAGTCCAGTGCAGCAAACACTGAGGAGTTAAAACAATGCAATTTCAAACAAAACAAAACAAAATCATATTTAGAAACAATTTTAAAATGAACTAAAAACATGTCATATGTGGCATTTGGTGGATTAGCATTCTATGGCTTTTAAAATGTGTTTGTTAGAGGGGGTTTGTTGATTTGTTTTTGCTTTTTTGTGCATAATGTAATTTGTGTTCTCATTTTGTATTGTATGCTGTGATCTGCCCTGTGATCCTAGTGCGAAGGAATGCAAATTCAATAAAAAACAAAACAATACATAATTAAAATGTTTTTAAATGACCATATACCCTCCACTGCCTGGCTCCACTGGTGTGTCCACAAAGCACCAGCTTCACTGCCAGCTGGGGCCTCACAATAAGTGACAATGATGTTGCTGTCAGGAGGCTATTGCTGCAACTCTGTCCCACTGGGCAAACCACTGCTGGTGGGTGGGGGCTTTAGTCATTCAAAGCAACAAGGAGGTGTCATAGAGAAGGAAGCAGGAATACTCTCATTAACATCATCAGGAGTAGAACATGGTTTCAAATTCTGGAATTGGACAACAAACTGTCTCCCCTAATTCTGAAGAAACCAGGTAGTTCACCCAGCGCCGCAGAAAGCAACCAAATAATTTAAATACAAACTAACTTGCATGATAAATTATGGAAATGAAAGGATGCCCTGACAACATTCTATGAACACTAATAAAGCTGTTCATTATCAAATAAGCGAGGGGAGTCTGAATATTTCAGTTTCTCTACTGAACATGGCAAATGCGCCTTGGCAACAGGACAATTTATTTCAGGAAATATCAGCAATATCCGTAAAGGGATACAGTTCCTGAAATATTCTCTCACTATAACAGGTACACAGAAATCTGCACTATCCTTTATGAAGTCTCAAAAGAAAACATTCTCAGCAGTTACATCTATATGAGATTATTACATAATTTGACTTCAATCCATAGAGTGTACATGAAACAACAGGGGCGATCGATACAAAGCTTTCTACATTGCCCTAAACCTCATTTTTTGGGGCGGGGGGGGGGAGAGGGATGTGTATGGAACCTGAATCCAACCTTCTGTTCTCCTTGAACACCTAATTCTGGAGGGGGTTGACTATTGACATGGGAAGACAACGTTCACACATGGCATCCTTTTACACATGGGGCTAGCCATCCGGCTAGAGATGTATTTACAGAAGTCTGCTTCCCTGTCCATCTAATTCCTAGAGGACTTGGTGTTCTCAAGCTGCCATGCCTAATCCATTTGTAAGCACAATCACACATAAGCTTAGATAATGCTGTCAGGAAACCTTGTTGACTAAAATGTGGTATTGGATATACAATTGCTGGACAAACCAAACGCTTAAAATTAAAGAAAAAATATATTTGAAGCACAGCAATATGATAGTAAGTAAGAGGTGTCATGATAGAAGTATATAATATTATGCATGGCATGGAGAAAATGGAGGGAAGAGAAAAGCTTTTCTCCCTCATAACACTAAGATTCATGGGAATCCAATGAAGATATTGGAAGATTTGGGACAGATAAAATAAAGTACTTCTTCATGCAGCACTGTGGGAACTCCCTCCCTGAGAAGGCAGTGAAGGCCAACAACTTAGATTGGCTTTAAAACAGGCATAAGCAAACTCAGCCCTCCAGATGTTTTAGGACTACAACTCCCATAATCCTTAGCTAACAGGACCAGTGGTCAGTGATGATGGGAGTTGTAGTCCCAAAACATCTGGAGGGCCGAGTTTGCCTATGCCTGCTTTAAAAGACAATTAGACAAATTTGTGGAGGAGAGGGCTCTCAATGACTACTAGCTGTGATGGCTATGCCCTACTTTCACTGTTGGAGGCAGCAGTGCTTTTGAATGCCAGTTGCTGGAAACCATGGGAGGGGAGAGTGCTCTTGGGCTCATGTTCTGTTCCCTGGTTTCCAACAGGCATCTGACTGACTGCTAGGAGTAGAGGATACTGGACCATTGTATTGATCCAGCAGGCTATACTTATGTTGTTATGCATTTGTCTGCATTCAGGGTACATTCCCCTGGCAAGACATTTTCCTAGGGTGGTTTGATCCAAGGAACTTGGACGCTCTTTGAAATCCAAGGATCTGTTTTCAGCCAAGTAAATCAATAAATGTTGCAACTAGGCAACTTTGAAATAGTTCACATTAGGAAGCTTATCATACTCATTTTCAGATAATAAGCCAAATGAGCTAATATACTTGAGTACATACAGTGGTGTTCCTTCCTTGTTTCCAGGTTGCGTTTACTGTGCCAAGCTATTTATTTCCAAATGCAAGAGAAATGTTTCAATCTACCTCAATCCATCATTTTGAAGTAGATGACAAACATAATTGGGAAGAATATAAATGGCTTCTGAGTTAATATTAAGAATAGCTACCGGAGTGAGCTGAAAACATTAAAAGGTTATTGCCATTCATCTGGTCTTTTAGAACATCCTAACCATCAATAAGATGCTGTGGTACATGACTAAGATGAAAATGCTTAGCTTAAAATTAGCCAGAAATAGAACCTAAAGAATGCAATAATTTCAACATGGACAACTGGGTCCTTTGGCTGCATTGCTATCTACTATTTCATGTGCTTGAATTTAACTTACTGGTAACTTCCAGGGTTTTTTAATTGCTTATGTTCCATCAGCTCAGGGATTAACAGTCTGTAGCCCTCTGGTTGGTAGATCACAACTCCCATCAGCCCCAGTTTATGGGATGATCAGGTGGTGAGAGTTAGAGTCAAGCAACAACTGGTTAGCCACAGATTTCCCTTCCCTTCATTAACTTGAATTAATTTCACATACAGCTGTGTAGTTGTGTAACTATAAACTTCAGAATCATATAGTTTATGAACAAAACCATTAGATGCAATGCATTTTATTCCTTTTATAATATTATATAAACCACCAACATTATTTATTTGTTTTCAAAAAGGTCTGCTTAGAAAAAAGAATCCTTCCAATCCTAATATAATTACAGTATATGTTCCAGTAAGTGAAATTCATCTTTCTTGAATCTCAACTCAGATACCGAGTCCATTTTTTTTGTCAAATTTATCTGTTAGTTTTTTCAATTTTGTTGGCCTCTAGGAATTTGTTTAGCAATTCCCCAAACTGTTTGCAATTAAAGGCTATTTATAATATCAGAAATTACAATTTTAGTAGCTAATGTAAGATTGGAAGTGAGAGCTGGACCATAAAGAAGGCTGATTGCCGAAGAATTGATGCTTTTGAATTATGGTGTTGGAGGAGACTCTCGAGAGTCTCATGGATTGCAAGAAGATCAAACCTATCCATTCTTAAGGAAATCAGGCCTGAGTGCCCACTGGAAGGACAGATCCTGAAGCTGAGGCTCCAATACTTTGGCCACCTCATAAGAAGCCACCTCATGAGAAGAGAAGACTCCCTGGAAAAGACCCTCATGTTGGGAAAGACTGAGGGCACAAGGAGAAGGGGACGACAGAGGACGAGACTGTTGGACAGTATTCTTGAAGCTACCAAACTGCGGGAGGCAGTGGAAGACAGGAGTGCCTGGCGTGCTCTGGTCCATGGGGTCACGAAGAGTCAGACACGACTAAACAACTAAACAACAACAACAATGTAAGATTAATCATAAGAAGCTTTATCGTGAATAGGTTTTTACCCAAGGCAATCTATAATGCAGTTGTCAGATCAAAAACCAGATGAACCAGGTTATTTGAAAAATAGCTCTAAAATTGTTGCAGCCAACTGTGACCACAAGTGTAAAAAGGACCACCAAAGTTTGTTAGGATAAATGCACGTGACAATTATATTCTGCTATGTTTAATGGGGCTTATAATAATAATATGTATTATTTATACCCCGCCCATCTGGCTGGGTTTCCCCAGCCACTCTGGGCAGCTTACAGCAAAATATTAAAACACAATAATTACAGGAAGTTACTAGGAAGTGTGTTTGGGAGTTCAGCCTAAGAAAAGCAAACCATAATATAGGACTCATCCACCCTTCTGCTTGTCCCGCCACTTTCCCCTGAAGAAACCTGCTCTTTACTGCTGAATTGGAGCAAACATCAATCAGGTTTTCTGTGGATTGACATTTGCTCCAATTCAGCAAACAGAAAACTTCTCGGGCACATACCTAGAAAGCACAAGACAAAAGTGAAAACCTCTTGGGCTCCTGCTTTCTAGGCATAGAGCAAGTGAAGTGTGGATGAGCCCTTTCACAGAAATCAATAATACTAATGGCTGGCTCACTTTCAAATGTGCAAACCGCACTGGCAGCCTGGAATAGTACACTTGGATCTACTGATTGTACAAACTTGGCCTCCCTTTAAAAGTTGGGAGCAAGAGTTTTCTTATGGTGAATGATGGATGGAATTCAATTTCTAAACTGGATGTTAAAGAAACAATTTATGTTCTTATGAACTGGTTCATGTTTCTACCAAACCAGCAGCTTTAGTGAAGTATCAGCAGGAAAAATTGTCCCATATATATATATGGGTCTGTGCTGTACATTCTGAGTTTAACTGACAAGCCCTTCATGTTAATATGAGGATCAACAGAAAGAATAGCTCAAAATCTTATATTGTTACTATGACAGCCTAATTGAATGTTTATCTTTTTCTCTAATATATCAAAGACATTCACCTTTCTATTTGAATCTTCCAAAATTTACATTCCTCACCCCCAGTAGTTGATAAAATTAAAGAAACAGCCTTACTGACAGTGCTCTTTTCTGTTAACGGATACTGGTGAAGAGTTCGTTTCACCTTTGGACTGGAAATATTTCCTTTCTTATAAATAGTTAATCTTCAGCCTCCATAATATCTGTATTGGATGAATAGTCTGAAAATTGTTGTGTTCTGATTTAATGAACTATTTACAGTTCCATAAATATTTGCAATAGCATCCTGGTGTATTCAATACACATGCTTCCCCCAAAAAGTTGGAATGGTTTCAGCAGACAGTGTAATCTGCATCCCCTTTACTAATTTTAGTTAGCTCAGTTGGTTAGAGCGTAGCGCTGATAATGCCAAGTTGCAGGTTTGATCCCCATATGGGCCACCTAAATATTTTTGCATTGCCGGGGGGGGGGGTTGGACTACATGGCCCTTGAGGTCCATTCCAACTCTACAATTCTACAATTCTACCCTGCTCAACATCAAAAAACTAAGATCATGGCCACTGGTCCCATCACCTCCTGGCAAATAGAAGGGGAAGAAATGGAGGCAGTGAGAGATTTTACTTTCTTGGGCTCCATAATCACTGCAGATGGTAACAGCGGCCACGAAATTAAAAGATGCCTGCATCTTGGGAGAAAAGCGATGACAAACCTAGATAGCATCTTAAAAAGCAGAGACATCACCTTGCCAACAAAGGTCCGTATAGTTAAAGCTATGGTTTTCTCAGTAGTGATATATGGAAGTGAGAGCTAGACCATAAAGAAGGCTGAATGCTTTTGAATTATGGTGCTGGAGGAGACTCTTGAGAGTCCAATGGACTGCAAGAAGATTAAACCTATCCATTCTTAAGGAAATCAGCCCTGAATGCTCACTGGAAGGACAGATCCTGAAGCTGAGGCTCCAATACTTTGGCCACCTCATGAGAAGAGAAGACTCCCTGGAAAAGACCCTGATGTTGGTAAAGATTGGGGGCAGAAGGAGAAGGGGACGACAGAGGATGAGATAGTTGGATAGTGTTCTCGAAGCTACTAACATGAGTTTGACCAAACCGTGGGAGGCAGTGGAAGACAGGAGTGCCTGGTGTGCTCTGGTCCATGGGGTCACAAAGAGTCTGACACGACTAAATGACAACAACAATATCTAAAGCAGGGGTGGGAAACTTCTGGCCTTCTAGATGTTGACTTCAGTTCCCATCATTACGTATTGTTGGCTATGCTTGCTTTGGCTGATGTGGTTCCAGCTGGAGAGACACACAGTCTCCCATCGCTGACTTAAATGATCCCTAGTGCAACAGAATTATGTCATATACATGATTTTTGGAGGTAAAGTCTATATATGTATTTTTGAGATATTTGGGTTTTTGAGATACAGCGTAATGACAGCAAAGTTAACCATTAAAAATAAGAATACTATTTAAAAATATGCAGCCAGTTTTTTGGCTGTTACTTGGCTTCTGTACATGGCTCCTGTACATACTCTGATTTTGTATTTCCTTAGAACAGAAATATTTGCCTATACCTATAGGGCAAAGTTACTGGCAATTTATCATATATAAGAAGCCTGACAACTTATTCTTTGTTTTATGAGTAGATACATGATCCTTAAAACTTGCTGCGAATATATTGGTTAGCAATGAAGTTTCTGATTGCGGTGATTCAGAGCCCAACAATGCTAGAGAATAAATTCTTACATGGCATCCACAATGTCCATGCAAAAGAAAAATGAAAGTGAAATTACAATACTGCAATAAAATGCAAGCATAGGCTATAGCAGTGCATTGGATTTATAATGGTAGACTAACAAATGGTAAAGGAAGTTCTGGCTTCCTGTAGGAAGTTATACCCTAATTCTAAAACCTTTACCTGGAAACTAATGAAACTGTCAGTAATTCATCCTAATATATAGAATCTTGCATTGGATTCACAACCTCTCTTCCTAATGCAATAGCAGAGTAGCTACTGGAATGAGTAAAACAACACTGCTGCAATTCAGTTTCATATCTTGTACAACTCCCACCACATTCTAAGGTATCCCAGGCCATTGAATTTCCAGCAATGGGGTGGCCCACGAAAACTGTCAATGTCAACTGTTGGAGCACATCAGCAGTTTTTTGTTTTTCTTCCTTGTTTTGGAACAAAGCAGCTAATTACCTCAGGCAAAGTTGAGATGTGTCAGGAAAGGTTCAGGAAAGAGATGAGTCAATTGCATGGTGAGGTCCCGGGCCCCACAGTTCCCCTCAGAAATAAACACACAGACACAAATATGTTGGGTTAATGGGATATATTAGGCCACAACTTTATTGGCTACAGATGTGAGCAGTTTGGCTTAGGCATTTGGGTGAAGCCAGACTATATCCTGACTTCTGCCCGTCTGTAGGAAGTCTCTCA
Organism: Podarcis liolepis; assembly: GCF_965112155.1. Taxonomy (NCBI): domain Eukaryota; kingdom Metazoa; phylum Chordata; class Lepidosauria; order Squamata; family Lacertidae; genus Podarcis; species Podarcis liolepis. The sequence goes on along the minus strand of NC_139564.1, from coordinate 42,965,620 downwards.
AGGGTCAACCACCGATAGGGGGAGCCCTATGATATACATCAATTAAGAGCACTCCCAGGGTCACTGATGGGGTTGTGGCATGGCCTTAGCCCACGCCCAGGCTTCAGACAGGAACCACACTCCCGGATCCCTTAACAAGGAGGGGTAGGCGGAGGCAACAACCTCCCCTCCCATAAACAAGGCTTACCCAATGCCTAACATTACAAAGTTGTGACGATGGCCCAAGGTATGTGGAAAAACAAATGGCTGGTGCCAATTTGCCATGTGGAAAAATTCCTACCTGGCCCCCACAACCACATGGCCTACATTAGTCCATAGCAAGGCCAAAAGTCAAGCAATGCAAAAAAGAGAGGGTGAGTGGGCTGGGAGATCCGACGAGAAGGCGAATGGAGACTGCACCCCAGCCACACTGTGGTTTAAACGGCAAGCGGCCATGCTTCCCAGCTAACCCGATTGGTCAGCTGGGGGGCATGATGCAGCTGGGAGCCCTAATGACCTGGACAGCATCCCTCTACCCACTTCCAGGTCACTGGGAGGTCCTCCCTCAATGCCATGCTCCCCCCCGCCCCCCGGTGAAGTGGAGCGGTCCTATCTGCATTCTGAAGCAATTTTAGCTTTTCATGGAATCATTTGTACTACTTGGATTTAACAACTTATCTTGCCTAGGATGTCCCCCTATTTGCTGCATGAGTGCAAGCCAGTCTGTGCTCTGTTGCACCACCGTGATACTTGACATTGGTTTTATCTGTATTAGGCATTAAAAAAAGAAATTCTATCAAAGGCTGCAATCCTTGGAATGCAGTGGAGGAGAGCACTATTGATATGACTCTGCCTAAGTGGGTAGGTAGCAATCACCAGTAGCTAATGGAAAACCCCAAATGGGTTCTTAGGGGCATATTATGGGGCAGGGTGCTGGAGGCTTTGGATGTGGGAACTAAATACTGCAGTTCATTCAACAGGCTCAATCTTCAGGATCCTCAGCAGGTTGAGCTCTGGAGCTGGTGCAGCAAAAACGAACAATACCCAGTGCTGCTAGCCGTGCGAAGCAACAAATCTCGTGCCTTCTCCACATTAGTGCATTTCCTTAGTTCAGCTAAGACGTTGTCAGCATTTATACTTCTCACATACCCCAGGCAGAAGACCATTTGGCCATCAATATTCAGGCCCATCAGCCAAAGTTTTCTTCCATTCTGCTACACAGCATTTGGGGTGATCTCATTCTTTATGCACACAGAATTGCCTTCAGTACTGAACTAAGTAACATACCTTGCCCCTCACTTTCTAACCTGACCAGCAGTATCTGGCAGGGCTCTTTGAATGTGGCAGTGGCTCTACTACTACAATCTCCCCCAGCCTCACTTAGGACTCCATGCAATCAGGACCAATATTCCATATAGTTCTTTTCGTATTAGCTGCTCCCAGCTTCCAAGTGAAGAAGGCAGAAAAAGCCAAAGGATGCATTTATACCTGGGGGTTGCTTTCCTCCAAATGCCTTCTCATTCTTTCCCCAAAGACTGAAATGCTGCTGGAGAGCTGGGTGCTTCTTCAGCTGACAGATCTAAGAGACCTGCTGAATATATTACATTACCGTAGTAACTCAAGCCTCTTTCAAGACTTGACAGAACAAGTGAAATTTCCTGCAGTTATTTCGTACTATGCTACATTCTGACTTATCAAGAAAGTTGACCTTTCTGGCTTCAAAGTGAAACTCTCTCTTCAAAGCAAGAATGTATGGGAAGAAAAACCCAAGCAATTAGAAAGACGAAACTCAACACAAATATCAGTATTTACCCTTTATTGAGTGATCATCTTAATTTTTATTAAAGCGGGCTATCACTTTTTTTAGAGGTAGGCAGCATTGTCAGCATTTATGCTTCTCACACACCCCAAGCAGAAGAACATTTTGGCCATCAAAATTCAGGTCTATTTCAGTCATCAGCAAAAGTTTCTCTCTCTCTCTCTCTCACACACACACACACACACACACAGAGAGAGAGAGAGAGAGAGAGAGAGAGAGACTGTATTTAGGAATAATAGGTCTGGCAGATATTAAAAACCCATTGACTTAAAAAAAAAACACTATTTGAGGATTCTCTCTGTTTGTGCAGATAATAAGTTCGTAACATAATAAGAGGTCTGCTGGATCAGGCCAAAACCCACCTAATCCAGCATCCTGTTTTCACAGTGCCTAGTATGCCTGTAGGAGAAATTCACTGGGAGAAAAATGAGACCAACAACACTTTCCTCAGTTGTGATTCCCAGTAACTGGTACACCTGGCAGACTGTCTCCGGTACTATAGGCAATAAATGGCTATCATGACTAGGGATGGGTTTGCTGTTCTGTACCTGTTTGTCATCTATGTACTTTATGGTAACTCAAACTCAGGCTGCTACAGTTAGCATTTCATTAAGTTTATATGATCTTGTCCCATCTGGTGGTTTGCAACAATTACAATGGTTTTTGACCCTTCTGACAGTGTTGCAAGTGTTGCTTCCAAAATAGGTACTGATATTTACAATACTGTTGTTGTTATTCATTGCCCATCATCAAGTAGCCATTTGTATGCCCTCAGGGATATTGTTATTTGTTTATCTTGCAGTGCTATCTTAATTTTGTCATGCCCCTTTCTCCTTTCTATGTTTTTAAAGGAATTTTAAAAGGCTTGTGCACAAAGTACTTTGAATAAAGTACTTTGCCTTACTATTTTGCTCTTTTTAAAGTTTACTCAATCATTGATCTCTCCCCCCCCCTTTCTCTTTTTCTTTTACTATACTTGCAGTGCTACACTCTCTTCTGTTGGCTTTAAAGTTACATAGTATGATTGGGAAGTGTGACACAACCCCAAATGGATAAAGCTGGATCTACCATCCAGTGCAATAATTAATTGTATAAATATTTTTTTTTGCTTCTGTCTACCATCCTTTCCTTCAGTCTCCCCTCATGCTATGTGCTGAGTAAAGTAACAACTGGCTCTTTCTTTCTTTTGTCCCTGTTCTGTTCCAACAGCCCATTTAGGAATATGTTCCCATTTACTCTGTTTAAGTAACTTTCCTTATTAAGGAGAAAGCTAATGTCCCCACTTGCCCTATACATTTATAGCACTTTAAACAGCCACAGGTTCTCCCAGACTCTTGAGAACTGTAATGAACTACAGTTCCCAGGATTCTTGTGAGGTGGACTGGGAAGCTGTGACTTTTAAGTGATATGATACTGTTTTAAATGTATAGTGCAGATGGGACCTAGATTTATGTGCATGCATGTTGTGCATGTGTTGTGTGGGGAGCTAGATCAGAAAATGGGGATGGGGAAAGGGGCCTTAATGCATTGCTGCTGCTGCATTAGGGATCCCATGCCTGCTGTTGATGATAAGAAGAAAACTCCCAGTGGTGAATGTTGAAAATACCATCCATTCCACCCAAACTAGCCCAAATGTTTCTAAAACGCACCAACAGAATACTTTTCAAACATTCTCCCTCTTGTAATATTTGTGTCCCATCCTCATACAGCTGATGCTAATTTCCCCCAATGTGCCATCAAGATGCCTACAAATCCCAAAAGATATTGAGGAAGCAGCAGTAAGAAGAAACCTAGTTTAGCAGAGAGGGAAGGAGTCTCATGGGCTGTGACTATATAGGTTCTACCCAGTAGACCTGATAACAAATATCAATGCTGGTAAATACTGCAGTTTCATGAGATTGAGCTGTGGAGCTTTATGGGAAAACGAAATCAACAGACACAAGTCAATTCTATTAAAAAGACTCCTCTGAGGCCACTGAAGGATAATACCTTTATCGTGTTTCTTTCCCTACAGCATTGCAAAAATGACTATGAGATTACCATCTCAACAGTGTAATGAGAAGGGGTTAAGTCTGTAGTGTTCCCCATTTGATTACATTCCATTAAAATCTGTGTCATAGGAACGAAAGAAGCTGGGTGAAATCATTGCCCCATTTAAGTCAATTGGCGCTTTGAGATAGAAATCAATGCACTTGAGTTTTAGCCTTGACATCATTCAGTGTTTTGTTTTTAATTTTCTTGCATGAAAATAGATGCACGGCTAAGTTCAGCTTTATTGGATTTGTATTAAATCTGAGTATTTACCAGCTAAATTTTAGCTCCTAAAAAATAATACCACTCAAAGTGACAATGGAGAAAAGGGTATGAAACATACTTAACTATTCCCTTGGAGGTTTGGGCTAAAAAATGATAGCCATTTTCAGTCTGGTTGTATATCTGGTCCATTGAGCAAAATGGTCACAGCCCTTCCTTACTGCCAGACAAAGGCATTGTTGTGTCACAATGATTCTCCACACATTTTCACTCTTTATTTAATTCATTTCATTTAATTCATTTCAAGTGTCACACAATACTTTTTCCGTTATGTTAGATGCATAAGTGATAAATAGCCATACCTATGTAATAAGCAGAGCCTGCTATCTTGCCTACAATCTTATTCGTGTTCTAGACGGGAGTATGTCAATTGGACTGTGTGTCATACCCATACCATCATAACACCTGTTTTGTCAGGAGCTTGTCCTACACTCAAGTAGGACCCTGGCAGAGACACATGGCTGACTGGCATGTTCTCTCCCTCCTAGTCAATCGTTTGGGAGCTTCAAAAGCTTTCTTCAGCCCGAACATCACAGCGACTGATGCCAACAGACATTGGCACACTTAGGGATCCACAGAGTCTTCGCAGCTTGTGTAACAGACCTCAGCAACTCAGCATTTTGGCTAATCTACTTTATTTACATATAAACACACACAGAGCACTGCAACATGGCTCCCTCTCTTCTCTAGCATCAGACAACAAAGAGAAAGAACAAAGGATAATAGTCCCACTTCACGGAACATAGTAACACAAACATCCTGTCTCCATCACTTCCTACTTTGTGGAGTCAAAACATACAACAATCCCATGACTGCAGTCATGGAGCAGGAATTCTAACACATAACACCTGTATCCCTCATGCTCAAAATAGAAATAAGTCACACCAATTAAGTAGGCTGTACTCCCTGAGAGTGTACAGCAATAAGGGCATTTTTCAAAGGTCTTCATTGTATCTGGTTCCATCTCTGCTCTATTTTCCACAATGAGAGCATTTCCCAGAATGCACTTGGACCCAGATCCATGCACCCATGTAGACACAGTAGTGTGAGTTTAAAATGATCAACAATATTTATTAGATATAATTAAGGATCTGTGGAGGGAAAAACTTGATAAATGCTCCTATAAATCTGAGTGCTATAAAAATTAAACCAACTCAGATTGAGCTACCTTGGCTTAAGTACCCAGAGTAGCTAACTATCCACTCATGGCCCGTCATTGCCAACACATCCATTGTTCCTAGGAAATTCTGTCCAGGTCATCCTCTGCTCCAGCTTTGAGGTACTGGTATCTGTGAGCTGAGCAGTCCTGAAAATGAGATCCTGTCCCCACTATATAGTGGGGTAAATACAGTCATGGGTAAATCTGAGGAACCCCCCTTTATATTTTAGAATGTGCTACAAGGTGCTCAATAGATTTCCTTCCCCTAACTCCGCACTGGCTCAGTCAGACAACAATTAGATCTATTAGATCTATTAAACAGTGTGACACAGGCAGAACAGCAACAACCTCCCAGCACTGTTGAAGGCCAATCAGGACACTGAAAGGGAAAAATCCCTACATGGTTCCAAAATTGGCAATTGGCAAAACCCAAGCTGAGGGAAAGGGGTAGAGTGTGGTTGCTGCTAAAGGCCCAACTGAGAAGGCAGAGGGGAGGAGTAAGAACCAGATTAATAAGCCAACCCTGCACACGTCACCAGGTAGACTCAACACCTGCACATGGGGTCATACTCCATCAATGATGGGCCAGGTGTAAAAGGGCCCCCTCAACAGCTGAGCCTAGGTGGGGGAGTGGATATCAGTTCTCTGAATTTTGATGCCATGCATTGCTTGATCTGGATTGAGGAAAAGTTCTGGTAGAACATAGAGAAGCTGTGCAGTACGTATTTTCAAGGGCACAGTGGAAATCACAGAAATTGATAAAGTTATTTTAGCAGCTTGCTGTAACTAATCTCATCAGTTTGACTCTCTTATTTAGAAACATGGTCCTTAAGGAAAAGTAGCATTAATATTCCAGCTTTGTTGTGCACAATAAAGCTGTAATAAAAATCAGATATTGTTTTAAGAAGAGCTGAACTCCCTTCCAATGATTTTTTAAGGAAGAAATAATCACCCAGGCAATCAAATTATGCAATACATTTAAGAAACAGTTTGTGTGACTTTGACAAAATATGAAATATTTTTTCCGAGAGCAACAAATAGGAGATGCAGAAACCATACACCTGGGATTTAGGCAGTCTTGGTCCTAACAGGAAAGTTCTTTAATTTACATTTTAAGTGCTCATCAAGGTAACAGGCAATGAAGTCAGAAGAATGAATGTGTAATAATTTTCCTTTCTCTTGGAGCAGCATAGAAGGGGAAACCCTTCAAGGTCAGATAATTTTAAAAATTCTAATGGCTTTATACTTGCACATGAAACTAAAGTATATGCAATTTAGAAAACAGAGTGGGAGGCTGTGACTGTCCTATGTCTTTATGTTCTTCAATATCTATTTTTAGCACACCTGAGACATTTCTATGACTGTATCATTTTGGTTAGAGGGTGACTGGCTCTGCATAATTGTTAACCTCCAAGGCCAGGATCCAAAGAGCCTCTTAATTATTATTGCAATGGAATTCCAACATACCACTGGAGCTTAACATTCAATCCCCACCCCTGCAGTTCCTTGAGTTGCATTACAGTATCTTCCAAAGCTTTTCCCAAATACACCCCCCTTTATCTTAACCCCTCCTCTATAAAAAGAGGGCCACTTTGTAGAATTTTCTCTGAATATTCTCCACCATATATTGTAGTGGCAGACATTCCCTGTCCCCCCACAGTACCCCAGAACAACATTAGATCTGGGGCACTGCAGAGGATGCAAAATTATTAATGATAAAGTAGCCATTGATACCCTTATTTTGTTTAATCCTCTTTTAAAGCCATCCAAGCTGGTGTCCATTACTATGGACTTTCTTTAGTCTGTTCTGAATCTTCCAACATACAACTGAAGCTCTCCATGGGCCAATAGCACAATCCTATAAGTGTTTAACTGGAATTAGATCCCACCATGTTCAATGGGACTTACAGTCAGTGCATTTAAGACTGCAGCATAAGACTTACATACTGCAGAAGCTGTTTCATACCAACATGTGCCTATTCATCAATAAGACCTGCAAAGGTGGTTTATTTTTCACTATGTTTATTGACACAATTGCTTGGGACATGAGTCTGTATACATATCTGCAGATTACTTCTATGTCTTCAGAGAATTGGGCATTTCAAAACACAAAGGATTACAGAAAATTTAGTTCAAATAGGCTAGTGGGTAACATTGTTTTACTGCATCCCTGATTCTCTTCTGTAGGAGTTTAGGGATTCGGAGGTGAAAGACTGGGCATCCAGCCAACAGATCCAGAACTTACGTAGGTAGTGTGACCACCTGAATAATTAACAGAGAAGATTTGGGAGGCTTGTGGAGGAGTAAGGGGGCTTTTGGAGTTCAGTATTCCAAACGTTTACAGGTTTGAGTGGTGAAAGAATCACAAAAGAACAGGGTGGCTTTTAAAGGATGGTTTACTGGTGATCAAAAGAGGAATGTTTGTTTTGTTTCTGCTTAACTAAGAAAGGGGTGAATCTGGGCTTTAGGATGAGTTTAAAATAGGGTTCTGCACAGGGGCCCCACCAACCCCGTGGCTATGTTCCAGGAGCTCCCTATCAGGATGGCCCAGGGACCATGTGTACTGAGTGGAGGTCAAATGTAATTAAATAAACATTTTCCCATTGCTTAATTATGTGCAGTAGAGAAATCTTTGTTTACATTTAACAAAGACCTCGGAATCCCACAGAGTCCTGCAGTGTCAGAAGCTGCAGTCTCCAACCAAGGAGCCAGACAAAGGTGCAGGACTCTGAACTTGTTGCTGGAGATCAGGAAATCACTGGACATCCATACCTGTAAGCCTGGAGCCCAGATCTTCACAGGCACATTACCCTGAGGAGCCTAGTGCCCCTCATAGGACCACACTGATCCAACATTACAGGGAGAGCACCAAGCAGGAGGCTATGGAACTGAGGCGGTGTGCTCGTTTTCAGGACAGAGGGTTGGCCCTTTAAGAATCTTAAAGTTATCTATTGGTGTGGGTGTGTGGACTCTGAAGGCTGCATAATCATAATTAAAAGTCTCGATTTGCTCTGAACCTCTTCAGCAGAGTAAGATTCTTCTCCTGGAGCTATCTGTGGTCATGCAACTTCTAATGCCTCATGAGTTCCAACTTCAGACTGACCATGACAGTAAATGACTTTCCAGCATTCTAGACTGTATCTTTTCTCTGTCCTTAGATACCTACTAAGTAAGTTCTGCTCCACTTCCAGGTACTCAAAATCAAGTGAATGGGTTATACATGCTTTATTTTTCCTGTGCTAGTGCTTTCTTTGTCTGCAGATTCCATTTGCTGTTTACTCTGTGAAAAAAGCAGATCAATTCCTATACTTGTTGCCTCCAAAGTTGAGTCTCTAGCTCAGTTCTTCAGTGCAGTGGTCCACACTGCAGGAATAGATATCTTGGAATTACAAACTTGACTGACAAACCCAAGTGTGGTTCAGTGGATGATGCATAGTGCTTTCACTAGCGTCATACCTAGTAGGGTTATGGATTTACACTTGGCATTTCTCCATGCTTATGGTAAACAGAAATCTTTACCTTTGGCAGAGGTATGATATTGTTGCTTGAGTGTAGGATTTGGAATGTGAAAATCTGTTGGTTTATTTCTCCAGGTGGTCATGAAGCTCAATGAGTGACCATAAGCAAATTATAATCTTAGCCTATCCCATTTTATAGCTCAGCTTAACCTACTGGGGAGGATAAAATGGAATGGCTCCATATCCTTCTTTTTAAAAACTTATTCATACCTATACCCGCCTTTCTCCTAAAAAAATAAATATTAAATTCAAAGCTGATAACAGTATAAATAAACATGCCAGTCTAAACTCCATTTATTTATCTATATTTGAAAATCTATGCCCTACCTTTCTACTAAATAGTCTTCAAGGTGTCTCCAAGGAACACTAGGATATAAATGGGATATATATTCTTGTTTTTTTCCTTACAGGATACCATAAATTGGACCATAAAACTAGAATGCATATATTTAACTATACGATGGAATGAAATGAACTATACCATAAACTGGAATATGTATTCAAAAACGTATTTTAAAATACAGAAAGGTTTGTAGCTAAGAGAAAGACATTTCTCAAAAGAAAGACTTTGTGTCCTCTATGTTGGATACAGGAGATTTTAATTTGATGCCTGGTACTTTCATGGATCTATGGATTCTTCTAAGCATTATTGAAAGTTGCTGTTCTTCACTACTTTTTCCTGTTGAATGCATTTGATAATGCTTTCCTCTTTTTGTGGGAATGTGGCAAAGATACTTTATCTAAGATGGATGGAAGAATGAGCTGAGCCTAAATAGAATTTTCTAGAAATCTTATGCAAATTGCTTTCTTGGCTATGTATCTATTTCTCTGTCATCCTTAAGTAGCAAGAAACAAGGCAGTTATTGATTATTGCGGCTCCGACTGTCTGAATCCACATTTCACGGCATTGGCCTTAATTGTGAAATATGTCAAATATGATTTAGAAACAGGCCAAATTCACAGAAGTTGGCATTCTGCCAGACATGGGATATCCATGCTTCCAATCATCAGTAAATCAAAACTACAAGAGACTATAATGAATTTACTTGAATAGATGTCTTCTGCTTTCCTAAGACATTATTATGTCACAGGCTTCCTCTTTCTAGGAACCCTAGTCAGTTGGGTGTATTTTTGCACTTTTGTTTTTTAAAATGCCAAAATTATACAGTTGAGAAAAGCACAAGGGTCAGAAGAAAAATTCTGATTCAGTCTCAGTGCAAGGTTTGGAATATACCTTTGTATGATGCAATCTAATCTCAGGTGTCTAGTCCTGCTATCTTATTGTTCCTAGAAGAGAGGCACATCATTGAGAAGACATTGGTCTAACCTTGGAGATGAAAATGTGACATCTGTTTGTTAATATTCTTATATATATATTTATACCCTGCCTTTTCCTGTTATGGGACTCAAGGCGGTTTACAGATAAAGCCAAGAATTGCTAAAAACATAGAAAAAATCTATCATTAAAAACAATTAAACATTAATACTGCTAGAAGCTTAGGTGCAAGTTACTCTGTGGGTAGTAGCACCTTTTACTAGCTTTTGCTGGTAAGACAGCCAAAATCATTATTAGTTTGGGATAGCTTGACTTCTGTTGTCCATGCACTAGTAGCCTCTAATAGTGGATTATTGCAACCTGGCACTGCCCCTGAGGTGGTCCAGAAGCTAGTGCAAAATGTAGTGGTTTGATTGCTCAGAGGGCCAGGCTATTACCCCCCCTCTCTGCATCCCAATGTCCATAATTGAACTAGCAACTCCCAATTGTTACTTTCCAATCTCTATCATCTTAGTCCTCTTTTATAGTCTAACCTTATATCCCTGTACCCTTTTGCTTCTGGGAACCACAACATTTTAGCATTCATTAAGTTTATAGTAGTCCTTAAGGTAGCTTTTAAATTTTTTCCACTCCTCTTCCACCGTCTCTTTTCGTTGGTCACGGATTCTGCCTGTCATCTCGGCCAATGTCATATAGTCCATCACTTTCATCTGCCATTCTTCCACAGTGGGTAAATCTTGTGTCTTCCAATACTTTGCGATGAGTATTCTTGCTGCTGTTGTGGCATACATAAAAAAAGTTCTATCTTTCTTTGTCACCAATTGGCCGACAATGCCCAAGAGAAAGGCCTCTGGTTTTTTAGGAAAGGTACATTTAAGTACCTTTTTCATTTCATTGTAGATCATTTCCCAGAAGGCCTTAATCTTCGGGCATGTCCACCAAAGGTGATAAAAGGTACCTTCAGTCTCTTTACACTTCCAACATTTATTATCGGGCAAATGATAGATTTTTGCCAGCTTGACTGGGGTCATGTACCACCTGTATACCATTTTCATAATGTTTTCCTTTAAGGCATTACATGCCGTAAATTTAATACCGGTGTTCCATAACCATTCCCAGTCAGCTGACATAATGTTATGTCCAACATCCTGAGCCCACTTGATCATAGCCGATTTAACTGTTTCATCCTGTGTGTTCCATTTCAACAGCAAGTTGTACATTCTAGATAAATTCTTAGTATTGGGTTCTAACAGTTCGGTTTCTAATTTTGATTTTTCCACCTGGAAACCGATTTTCCTGTCCTGTTTAAAAAATTCCATTATTTGACGATATTGGAACCAATTTTCTACTTTATGCTTCAATTTCTCCTGACTTTGTAGTTTGAACTTATCTCCATCCTGTTCTAAAATTTCCCAATACTTCGGCCATCCGACCTCCATATTGAGTTTCTTCACTGCTTTAGCCTCCACTGGTGAGACCCATCTAGGGGTTTTGTTTTCCAATAGATCTTTATATCTTATCCAAACATTAAACAATGCTTTTCTAACAATGTGATTTTTAAAGGCACTGTTAACTTTATCATACCAAAGATATGCATGCCAACCAAAAGCATTATTAAAACCTTCCAGATCCAAGATGTCCGTGTTCTCGAGGAGCATCCATTCTTTCAGCCAGCAAAAAGCTGCTGCCTCGTAGTACAATTTTAGGTCCGGCAGGGCAAAACCCCCTCTTTCTTTAGCATCTGTCAATATCTTAAATTTAATTCGGGGCTTTTTGCCCTGCCAGACAAATTTCGAAATGTCTTTGTGCCACCTCTTAAAACATTCCATCTTGTCAAGAATCTGCAAGGTCTGAAACAAAAATAGCATTCTAGGCAATACATTCATTTTGATTACTGCAATTCGGCCTAACATTGACAATTTCAAATTTGACCATATTTCTAGATCTTTTTTAATTTCTGACCAACATTTTTCATAGTTGTCCTTATACAAATTCACATTCTTAGATGTTAAGTAAACCCCTAGATATTTCACCTTCTTTACCACAGTCAAACCTGTTTCCTCTTGAAATTTCTCCTTTTCCATATCTGTTAAGTTTTTCCCTAAAACTTTGGTTTTTTGCTTGTTCAACTTAAATCCAGCTACCTGGCCAAACTGTTGTATTATTTCTAAAACCTTTTTCGTACTAGTGTTTGGCTCTTGCAAAGTCAATACTAAGTCATCTGCAAACGCTCTTAACTTATAATGTTTAGCTCCGACCTGCACACCTTTGACCTGCTGGTCATTTCTTATCATATTCAGCAACACCTCCAGAACTGAAATAAAAAGTAATGGGGAAATCGGGCACCCCTGTCGTGTTCCTTTTTCTATCTTAAGTTCCTCAGTCACAACATTATTTACAATCAGTTTAGCTTTTTGTTCAGAATATATTGCAGCCATACCATTCTCAAAACCCTGGCCTACCCCCATCCCATGGAGATTCTTCCTCATAAAACTCCAAGAAATATTGTCAAAGGCTTTCTCCGCGTCCACAAAAATCAATACTGCTTTAGTGTTTATATTCACCTCTAGCTTTTCCAAAATGTCTATTACATTCCTTACATTGTCTGCCAGGTGTCTTTTAGGGAGAAAGCCTGCTTGGTCCTTATGAATCTTCTCCATCAAGACTCTTTTAAATCTTTTTGCCAAAATGTCTGCAAAAATTTTGTAATCCACATTAAGGAGTGATATTGGGCGGTAGTTCTTGAGTTGGGTCTTTTCAGTCTCTGACTTTGGTATGAGTGAAATATATGCCTCTTCCCACGATTCAGGTGCCCTTTTTCCCTCAAGGATCTCATTACAAACTTCTCTTAGTGGTTGAGTCAGCCATTCCTTCAGCGATTTGTAGTATCTGGAAGTCAGTCCATCTGGTCCCGGAGATTTGCCCAGTTGCATATTCTGAATGGCAGCCTCTATCTCTTGTTCTGAGATTCTCTGGTTCAAGTCCATCTTACTTTGATGAGAGATGTTTTGTAATCCATATTTTCCAAGGAATTTGTCTATATCTTCTTCATTTTGCGGGCCTTGAGTGTAGAGTTTTTTAAAATAACTTAAAAAGCAATTTCTAATTTCATTAGGTTTGGATATGTTCTTTCCATCCACCTCTAAGCTTGTAACTGTATTTAGTTTCTGCCTTTTCTTCAGTTGCCATGCCAAAAGTTTACCACATTTATTTGCTGATTCAAAAGTCTTTTGCTTCATTTGCTTTATCTTCCATTCAATCTCTTGGTTCATACATGGGCTTGCCTTTTGGCCCACAGGCTAACTTCAAGGTGCTGGTTTTAGTGCATGAAAAAGCTTGGCATTAGGATTCCTGAAAGATCACCCCACCCTTTATATATCCAAATGATCACTGCACTATGCCAGGCCTCCTGCAAATACCATCTCACCAAGAGCTCCATTCCACACAACATATGAATCTGGTCTTTAAATGTTGTGGTGCCTACCTTTTGGAATTCCCTCCTGCTAAATATTAGACAGGGTCAACTCTTTTCAGCCCATAAGGTGGACCTTCTTCTTCCAACAAACTCTTTAAGAAGAGATCTTTCCCGGTCTGCATCTGTATCGGAGATGGTTTACTTTTTGTATGCTTGCCGTTCTTGGTTCCTTTGGAAAACAGGGTTGGGTATCAATTTAAGAAATAAATAAAATCTAATTATGAATTGAGAACAGTGCCTAATTGCGGTTTCCTTTGAGACAGAAAGAGAGAGTTAGTCATACTCTAAATGGTATATCAATGACATTCCAATAAATTGGAAACAATCTCAGGTCCACGTGTTTTGTTTTACTTGCGTGGTTCCCTGTGTTTTGTTGTCAACAAGCTCCCAGTTATCTATATGAACAGTTGTTTGTATGAAGAGTTGTAAAAGCTCATTACAACACCTTTTAATTAAAAGATGGTACCACAAAACCTTTTTGCCAGATACTTGGGCTCAAATGGTTTGCTGGTTTGCTTTTGGGAATTTTTTTAAAGCATTGTAGAAAAAAATAGATTTAGGTGAATTTTAGTTTCAAAAGGAAACTTCTTTGCCTTGCTTTTTTCAATTATTCCTCAACATGAAGCACACTAGCTAAATATCATTAGCTGCAATGAAATTTTATTTTTGACATTCAAGAAAACAAGCTATCTAGTGGCTTGTCAAATCCATTTTACACCTTGATCCTCAAGTTATGCATAGTGTGGCTTGCACAACAGAGCTGAATTAGCATCCTGTGTGCCAGGCAAATATTTCCTGCTGTGCTTTCCTGTTCATTTCTGTTGAGTTTCTGTATATGCAAAGCCATCAAACAGTAATGATATCATTTGTCTTGAGAACAACCTAGTGTCATTAAGATTCCCATTTTACAGATGGAGAGCTGGGGCAGAGAGAGGGTGAATAGGAACTGTTCTTTCTGCTGCATGTGAAAGTCAGTTTTCATGTATTATTCAATTGCTTACACTGAAAAGCTCCATGGTTTGTTGCTTGCATACACCAGGCTGGTCACTTGTACCTTACACCCCCCCCACCCACATTTGCATAAAATTTGCACATGGTAATTTATATCTACAGATGCAAATTTAGAAATAGTTTAAGTAGCACTGCATCAACTTTTCAATTTTTTTATTATTTTTAACATGAAAAATAAGGTTTCAAGCAGTTCTCCCCAGGAGTTTGCTACCCTAGTGGCCTGTCACATTTTCCCCAGCTGTCTCCAGCTCCTCTAGCCTGCTATTAAAAGAAAAAAAGTTTAGGGGTTCTTTGCTACAGGATTCCAGCCATCCAGAGATCATTGAGTGAGCATGATGGCCTGAATATGCTGCAAAGCAAATAGTAAAATTATGCAAACGAGAACCACTCTGAATGAGGAGGGTAGCAGATACTTTCCCATTGCTAAGAGAACTACGTCTTCTTCTATGGCGATCACTCGAGCCGAGTAAGATTGTCTTCCATAAACCCGGTTTTAACAGTGAGTCCATAAATGACTGTGGAGGCTATTTCTGGATCCATACTTCCTTCCACAGTGGGGACATAGGGTTCTGGGTGGGAGTTGATCATGGTGAGGGTTTGCCAAGCGTGCCTTCCTCCTAGCACATTTCTCCCTTTCATCCTGAGTTTGAGTGTCTTCAAAGCCCACGACACCTTTGGTAAAGGCTGTTCTCTAATTGGAGCGCTTGCAGGCCAGTGTTTCCCAGTTGTCAGTGTTTATGCTACATTTTTAAAGATTTGCCTTTAGAGAGTCTTTAAACTTCTTTTGTTGACCACCAGCATTACACTTTTCATCTTTAAGTTTGGAGAACTATATGAGACCCCCCCTGGCTTGCCACACTGGCTGGCAGCAGTTTTCTTGCTTGCCACACTGAGTTTTACTCCAATCCAGCTCTCAAAAGGGGTGCAAAGTAAAATAAAAATAAAAAATCGGGACGTGTGTGTGTGTGTGTGTGTGTGTGTGTGTGTGTTTTGGAGGTGCAATGTGCCCTGTTTTGGCTCAGAACCCATGACTTTTGCCTCTTAATAGCATGTCTTTTGCCAGGACATATACTGGCAGCTTGCGATGCTCTGAATGCATTCCCTTGCCACAGTTTCATAGCAGCCGCTTGCTTGGAAGGGTTCCATATCCCCTGTCCTTCGTAGAGCATAGACCAATGTGCCCCTTTTTTATTGGTTTTCCTCATTAGTAATGTAGACAGACATTCAAAAAGGAATGTGTTTATAAGCAAAAAAAGGTTAGATGCTCTTATCTATTTTCTCTGTCCTTCAATGTTTTAAAAAGAGCATTTCCTTTGCAGTGGATTCCTCTTATGTTTCTCGCCTTTCAAGATTTTATTGGTTTATTTTTCGCTGCTCATGTCAGGATATGGATGCAGAATGTTGATTAGAAAATATTGAGTACAGCCCCAAACAGCTGTATTAGCTCCCAATTCCACCCACCCATATATCTGTATTAGCCCGTACTGGTTTTCTACTGTTTGTTGAAATCTATAAATTAAATTCAAACATTTTTTAATATTTATGGAACTTTAACAAATCCACTATATCTCTGATTCATAACACTTTCCTTTCCTTTTCGTCCTGTTTGTTTAGGCAGAGGGTGTCGAAAAGATGTTTAGGTGGTGGACACTTGTTTCTTTCCTTGGAGGCATCTTACTGGGTGTGGAAGGATGGCCAGCAAAAGAAGGATATGACTTCAAAAGCTATCAGCCTCTTGTACGATTACGCCACAAGGTACTGATGTTCTCTGCCAACACTGTTTGCTTTTTCGTTTAAAATTTTATCCCTAGGGCTGCATATTATTCACATGAATTCTTGTAGAATTGTAGAGTTGGAAAGGACCCAAAAAGTCTAGTCCAAGCCCTTGCAATGCAGGAATTACAGCTACAGAATCCATGATAGACACTATAAGGTTTACTTTCATCAGCATACTCTTTGGAAAAAATAAATAAAAAATAATTCATTGTATTTTGAAAGATTGCTAAGATCAGCAGAGAGGCTCTTGGTTTCACCACCCTCAGAGGTTCAATGGTGATGGTCCAAGAAAGGGCCTTGTTTGTGGCAACCCCTGCTCCCAGGTGTGGGCTTTGCTCCCCATGGGCATGTATCAGGTGTCCTTGTTGTACAGCTTTTGTCATATGCTGAATATGGAGCTTTTTACTCTGGACATTGACAGCTGAGAGATGACCTACCTTTATTCTCTGAGTTAAATTGTTTATCAAGTATTAGTCTTATCTGATTTTAAAATGTATAATTTAAATGGTTTTGCTGTAACCTACGCGGGTGGTGCTGTGGGTTAAACCACAGAGCCTAGGACTTGCTGATCAGAAGGTCAGTGGTTCGAATCCTCGCGATGGGGTGAGCTCCCGTGGCTCAGTCCCTGCTCCTGCCAACCTAGGAGTTCAAAAGCACATCGAAGTGCAAGTAGATAAATAGGTACCACTCCAGCGGGAAGGTAAACAGCGTTTCTGTGCGCTGCTCTGGTTTGCCAGAAGCAGCTTAGTCATGCTGGCCACATGACCTGGAAGCTGTACGCCGGCTCCCTTGGCCCATAAAGCAAGATGAGTGCCACAACCCCAGTGTCGGCCACGACTGCACCTAATGACTTTTACCTTTACCCTTATGGTGAAAGACAGCGTAATAATATAATATAATATAATATAATATAATATAATATAATATAATATAATAATTATATTTTGACCTAGTTGGTTGATGATATAGCTTACAAAATACTATCCTACGCATTTGTTAAGTTATTCCCACTGTGGCCCTATTCCAAATGCCTGCCTTATCTGAAGTGTGCAATGCAATCACAGGGAAAAACCCAGGACTTACTGACATTAGATTAGCTTCCTCAAAGAGGTTTGTTTGGGACCTACTTTACAGTTTTTTGAAAGTGCAGGTTAAGGATGTTTTCATTTAGCCTGCTTTTAAAGATATCATCTGCCTTCTTTATTATGGTTGCTAATGTTAGTGTTTTTAATGTACAGGGTTGGGGTTTAATTAATTTGTTATCTATACTCTTGTATACCTCCCTGGAATCTCTTTTGATGTAATGCAGTGTAGGAATGTTTTTAAATACACAAATCTTAAACACCACAGACACTGAGGTTTGGTGCTCAGAAGACCCAAGACTGGAGGGTCTTATGTCTCAGATCATGTACATATTACATACAGCCCAATTGAATGGTACAAATACAGGAATTAAGTATGCAAGACTTGGGTGTGGGGGCCGTTTCTTTAAATAGTAAATTGTCCAGGTGGAGTTGTAAGGATGCATTACCTTTCTGACTGAAGACTCTTTTATTTGTATTGCGAGCAGTAAATAAATAGCAAGCACTGAGGCTGTAGTTCATTGCAGTTGAAAAATTGAGTGCAGAATATCACCCCCCCCCCACTTCACTTGTTGCTGAAGTGATGGTTGCCCCATCCTTTGTGGGTGAAGGCACATGGCTGGAGGATCCAAATTCAATAGGCTGTATCCTGAATCCATCTTATGTCTCTGGTTTGCCAGCAAATACTGATGAGAAGGCTGTAGTTATGTAGGATCTTCAAGCTCTGCACAGAGGAAGTACAGTGGTACCTCGGGTTACGTACGCTTCAGGTTACAGACTCCACTAACCCAGAAATAGTGCTTTAGGTTAAGAACTTTGCTTCAGGATGAGAACAGAAATCGTGTTCCGGCGGTGTGGCAGCAGCAGGAGGCCCCATTAGCTAAAGTGGTGCTTCAGGCTAAGAGCAGTTTCAGGTTAAGTACGGACCTCCGGAACGAATTAAGGACTTAACCTGAGGTACCACTGTACCAGAAAACAGGACTTAGAAGGGAATGTATCTTTACTGCCAGCTAACAGAACTGGATGTTTGTTGTTTCTAGAAGTTGCTACATTTTGACAAACCTGTGAAATCCAATTATAATTTTACTGATAAAAACTAGTATTAATGTACAAGAAAGAAAGATAAGGGAAAGCTCCAAAACGTGAGTATTTCAAAATCAATTCCTGTATGGCTTCATGTACAGAGTATTCCTATAATAGTTTTGTGCAATGTTTGATATGCACTGTGATAATCTTTGCAATTTAATCTGCAACCATCAGTAATTCCATATTTTCATGTGTTTCAAGAGATAAATAATTTTTTTTGTAGTGTTTATCACTTATAAGAAGAAAAGATCCTGCACATAGACCAAGCACTGAGACTTATAACTGTTTTGTGGTTTGCTTTCTGATGCAAAGAAAGGACACAATTATGGGCTGGCTGCTTGTAGTTTGATGGGCCCTATGATTGGAAGAGAATCAAAGTATCACATTGTTTTTTATTTGGTATCCCCAGATTCCGATTTGACAGAAGCCAGGCTGATCCATAAAAATACACTCTACTCTCTCTCTCTGTTGTTGTTTTTTTAAATTAAACTTACCGTATGTTATTTAAAAATGAAACTTCTAGTACTTCACCATTATTTTCATCTACAGTTTGAATATCAGGGTTTCTTCTCTTGTGTGGTTCCACACATCCCTCATGTTTCTTAATGTGTGTGCTAAGTGCCTACCATGTAGATGTGCTTTGTGTGCTCTGAGTGGTACAAGAAATAAGAGATTTGAGATTGACACACATGAGCAATCTGCATTATAATTCTTGGGGTCAGAATGATGGTCAGTTCCATAGCAGACAAGCTGATTGACAGAGGCTGCAATCCCGAAAGCCCCTTTGAACTCAATGGGGATTACTTAGAGTAGACATGGATAGGCTTACAGTATAAGGCTTCAGTCCCATGAATATGTATATGGAAATAAGCACCATTGAACAAGGTTTACAGCTTAGGATCTGGCTGCAAAAAATCTAAAATTTCTATAAAAGAGATTTATAAGATCAATAGAAAGTGTAGAATGGTGTCAATAGCTAACTTCATCATGAATCTACAGTGATTTTGTGGTTTACAGAGATACATTGACAATTTGTGTGCCCCCCTGCTATTTCTGTTTAAATTTAAGTTTTTTGGTTTTTTTAAACGTACATCTCATTGCTGATACTTCCTTTTTATACCAATTGGCAACATACAATATTATAATCGAGGAAAGACTGCATTGCACAATAATGTATCGATCTGCACCAAGCAGTGCTATTTTTCTAGGGAAAAAGGAGGTGCTGGAACTCACCTTTGTTATCTTAGAATGGCAATGGCACCTACCTGAGAGGTGCCGGAACTGAGTTCTGGCGAGTTCTGGCGGGGGGAGGGAGCCCTGACACCAAGGATGAACAAAAGGTAGTTTGGGATCTAGTGGAAAATTTAGGCTATATGTAGTAGATCAGAAATGGTTTCTGAATTTCAACTGCTTAACAAGTAGTTTCCTCACCTAAATTAGGTTATTGAAATAAAGAAAGCTACCCAATAGTGGACTTCTATGCAAACAGACTTTGAGCTCTCATCTGTTCTGGCACTGAAACAATTCCTAGGCTCAGAATGTGGTCAAAGGGACCCTGTTCTTCACTTCAAATTGTATTTTAAGTAAATAGATACTTTAGCTTTCCTACCCACCCATTGGATTGCCAGAGGCAGCCCCCCACCACCACTGATACTGAACTGTATTACTTATTAGGTTATATGAATGATGTTGCTCTCTGTGTGAGGAAAGAGAACTAAACTTTGTAGAGTACTCTAGATTTTATTCAGCTTCAAATATGTGCATGTCTTTTAAAAACCTTTTGAAAAAAATCAATAAACATCTTTTCTCTGTGCTAGAGAAACAAACAACCTTTTATGGGTAGACTTCTTTTCTTTTAACATCAGAATGATTGTCCCAGGAGGTAAGTCTCCCATTTTTCAAGCTAGATGATTTTGCCTCGATTCCCACCAGAATGAAACTAGATTATTTTTAGAAGTTTGTTTTTATTTGCAGATAAGTGTTTCAAGAGGCAAAAACGGGCCTCATGAGGGGCTCTCAGGCCCATGGTTAATAGTTGCTCAAACTCAACTATCACAGGAAAAGATAACTTCAGATAACTTTGAAATGGAATAAATTTATTTCATACTTTCGTACTTCATTTCATGTGCTCTTTCCTTCTTCAGTAGATTGTAGATGCAAGTGAAATACAGCAAAATACTATGCATGCTAATCAGAACCAACCCCCATTTAATTCAATGGGATTTACTCCCAGGTATATTGGATTGCATTCAGAGGTTCAATGCAGTTACACTTCCTGATCTCTTAAACCAGTTGAAGAAATGTGGAGTGCTTCCCCCACTTCATCTCTTCCCTTCTCAGCCCTAACTATAGTCCTATGTAGATATTCATCTTCGCGATTCCAGGTATCTCAGGAGGGAGAGCTGAGGTCCTATCACTGCCATTAGCCCAATAGCCCTCATGCATTAAAGCTGATCATCTGTTGTGAGGAGTCTCCCAGCACAATTTAGAAATCTAAACAACTGGGGCTTTAGATGGGCAGAAAAGCTTCCCTGCTGCAGAAATTCACCATCCCCAATACTTGAAGGATTGCAGGGCCAGCAATGGTGGAGGCAGCAGAGGAACTTTTCTCAGCCAAAATGTCTTCACTTGGTGGTTGAAGACCCTACATGGATGGGTGATGCGAATCTTGGTGGAAGACCACAAATGGAAAGATGATTTCCATAATCTGAGTGCTGTCCTCGAAATGGCTTCTTTGGGGACTGCATTACATGTTTGTTGTTGTTTTTTTACTCTGCCAGTTGCCGTGAATCTTAAGAAATTATTGAACAGGATGTGTTCATTTTTTAGTCACCCTAGTTTAAAAGTATGAAAGTAACAAACTCTCTACAATAGCTTGTATAATTCATTTAATTGTCTGAGTACCTTCCTTTTTGCCTTTGTTCTCCTAATCAGTCAGTGTTACTGCTTCTACAGAATCTATTTAATTTTTATGTAGGCAGTATTATAAACCCTGATGGCACATCAGTTAAAATGATTTCTACAGAACATAGAAACTTCATCCTCTTGTTCATTACAGCAGTATAAAGCTTAATTGACTTATTGTCCTGATCTTTCAGAATGTAAAATAGTATGTCACAGAACTTTCTGAAAACTTTCTGCATTGAGTCTTCAAACTTTCTTTTAAACTTGGCACACCTTTTCACTTCTTTATGGAAGATGAAAGTAAAGGGAGAAAATTATTCCTGGAATATTGCTTACCTGACAGTGGTCCATCAACGTTTGCAGAACGGTCACTTTCAAGCATCATACTCCGTATGTTTAGCATTATACATGTAGGTAGCCATGTTGGTCTGCCGTAGTCAAAACAAAATAAAAAAATTTCTTCCAGTAGCACCTTAGAGACCAACCAAGTTTGTTATTGGTATGAGCTTTCGTGTGCAGTCTCAATAAAAGACTGCAAAGAAAGGTTCGCTTCAGCTTTTCTGAACATTGCACATTGGAGTTTGGCTATTGTCCATCCTTCTGCCTGTCCCTTAGATAATTTTTTTTCATGTTTATTTTCCTATTATAAATTACTTTATTCTTTATCTCTAGAAAATAGAACCTCCACTCCATTCTTTCCAGTTGCTTTAACGTTCCCTGGCAAAGATTCCTCTTCAGATTCCATTTATTTATTTATTTCATGGAAGTGAACACATAAGAATCTTTAGTGCTTCACAGAAATCATTCAGTGGCTTTTGTAACTTGCCTTGATCTCCCAGTGTCAGTTCAAGACTTCTTTGGGAGTGTGTAATATCCCTCAGTATATACCAGATCCCTGAGCCTCAAGTATTAACAGATGCAGAAATGTACATTAAACCCTGGATCACTTGGATCCCCACAACAAATAAGCATTTTCATGGTATGGTTTTCAAAAAAACAGAAAACAATCCCCCCCCCCAAAAAAACCCCAATCCAGTTGTCAAGTTTCATTGTTTGCTTTATTTGGTTGCTGTTAATGTTCTGTTGTAAGTTTAGCTATTTTTATTCCCTGCTCCATAAACTCTCCCAGCCAGAACCAGCAGCTGGTCACTTCAATTCATGTGGGTTTTTAGTAGGAAAAGTAAACCCTGCTGACTAGCTTGTTCAGAATAGCATCCCTGACATCTTGCTGGGGAATCAAATTTAACACCAAGTGCCTTTCAATAAGAAATGGGTATCGTTCTTGTAGGAGCTTGCAAAAATAATATTTTAAAAGAAACTCTTTCCTTTGACTGAGCAAACCATTCCATTTATTGTGTCTTTTTCTACTTGAACAATATTTCAGTGTGTAGGTGCAACAATAGAGCAGTTTTCAGGAAGCAATCCAGAAATGAGGTTCTTGTCTTAATCAGTCTCTTTCCCCACTTTCTTCTTGATAGCTAGCTTTTATGAAACGAAGGAAACAGCTTTATCTTGGGCTGTTAACAACTCCTACATAGAATCCTATCTTTATCTCACTCTTGAATATTGCAATTCGTTACAGGTTGTCAAAGTGGTCCGATTCAAAACCAAACAACGCTGGGTGCAATCCTAACTTCCTAATGTTGATGTCTGGGTGGGGGCGGGGCCCTGCAGTATAGGACCCAAGCGCCACCATGCAGTAACAAGGTACTGCCAATGTTTTGGTGGCAGGCATAGTCTGCAGAAAGCCATGAAACAGGTTGTTTGGGGGCAAAGAGCTGGAGGCTTTGGATCATACATTTTATGACCTTTCTTCATAGTAAACTGTTAGTACATTGTTGGACACCATGTTGATATAACCCTTTTACATGATCCAAAACTCTGCAGAGGCCCAGGAGGCCCTGTCTTTGGACACTTCAGGTGCACCAAACTGGAGCAGTTGTGGCAAAATATATATATATATATATATATATATATATATATATATATATATATATATATCAAAGGGAGATGGAAACTATTGTCCAGCCCAGCAAGAACCAACAGAATAAGAATTATAGAGTTGGAAAGTACCACAAGGGTCATCTAGTCCAAACCACTGCAATGCAGGACTCTTTTGTCCAACATGGGGCTTGAACTCACAACTAAGAGTCTAATGCTCTACCAACTGAGCTATCCTTGAGTTTGATGATGGTTCCACTACTCTGATTCTCCTTGGTTATTTTCCTCATCAAGTTCCTTAGCTATATGTATGCCACTGGCTGAGACTGTTTTCGGCTTGTTCAGGTTTTATAATAAGTAGGAAACTTCCTGCAAACCAAGTTTGACCATATTTTTGAGGTTAGAAGTGTGCATCTCAATCCAACTTCAATCACTTCTGCCTTTACTTTCAAAAAAACATTTGTTGGGCAGAAGAGGCATCAAAGAAGATCATAAAGCATCCTTTCATAAAGAAAAGAAAACCAAGACCGTATGCTGTTTAAAGGCAGTATAGTGCATAGTCATTTTATTTTGTCATTTGCACAAAATGAAATTGTTGTGGAGAACAATGGGTTATAATAAGCATCAGTGGTCTGTTTTCATAAACAACTGTAACCCAGCCCTTTGAGTGTAGCATTGTAGGCCACCATCTGAGAATGTTCACGGTTTACACATATCATAGCTGGAAACTTATGTATGAACCAGGTTTCGCCATATTTTTGAAGTCAGAATTGTGTATATCAAACAAACTTCAAACACTTTGACTTTCTGTTTCAAAAATAGTTGAGCTTTTTGGGGGACAGGGAAGGTGGGGGAAATGACTGCTGAAGGCACCAAGGAACATAATAAAACTTACTTTCAAAAAGGAAAGAAAAATGAGAATTTGTGAAGGCTTTTTTGGTTTGAAAAACAGAATATAAATTCTGAAATAGATATAAATTACATACCAGTGAACGTTTCACTGCAGAGTTTACACAGATGTAGACTCACAAGGTCTTCTGGGACAAGGTCAGCAGCAAAGTAGTACACAACACCCTCAAATCAGTAGAGCAGGAGTCACTTAATCTTAGGATCATGGGCAAAAGATTCCTGCATTGCAGGGGGTTGGACTAGATGACCCTTGTGACCCTTCAAACTCATGCTTTGATTCTGAGTTTCAGCCACTTACCATTTACAGCTTGCTTCCTGTACACAAAAAGCACATGGAACAAGATAACCCAAGAAAATGAAATGAATTGTGGGGTCTGCTTTCCAGATGGCCTGTTGGCTAGGAGTGTCTTTTACCAACTTTGTTGGTAAGGTAGCTAAGGCCCTTCCTGGACTGAGCACAGTTGTCCATAAATCAGTAACCTCATGGCTGGTATGCTACAATGCTCTGTGTGGGGGCTGGGGCCTGCACTTGGGGTTGGTCTGGAGGCTGAAGTGGATTCAGAATGCTGTGGATAGCTTGCTTGTGGAGGCCAACTACCACTGAACTATGACACATTGCTTTTAGAATTTGCACTGGCTGCTGATACTATGCCAAGTTCAATTTGTTGATGCTGATATATAAGGTCCTGAGCTGTACAAGGCCTTTTGAAAGACCACCTTATCCCTTATTTACCTAGAAGGCCACTGCAATCTGTGGGAGAACCCAAAGATCTCAGAAGCATGTTCCACAGTAACTCAGAGCAGGGCTTTCACTGTGGCTGCCCCTGTTCTGTAGTATAGCATTCCTATTAAGACATGAGAGGCTTTTACTATCTGTACTTCCTGGAAACCATTGAAGACATTTTTGTTCCAATGTGCTTTTTTAGGTGGATGAATTGGTCTTTGCCATGGGTGTTTATTTTGTATTGATTATATATCTATCTATATCTATATCTATATCTATATCTATATCTATATCTATATCTATATCTATATCTATATCTATATCTATCTCTATCTCTATCTCTATCTCTATCTCTATCTCTATCTCTATCTCTATCTATATCATCTGTATCTATATCTATATCTATATCTATATCTACATCTACATCTACATCTACATCTACATCTACATCTATATCTATATCTATATCTATATCTATATCTATATCTATATCTATATCTCTCTGCCCTTTTTGTGAATTGTGCTATCTTTATTGCGCATCACCTTAATATGCTTATTCAGAAAGTGATTAATAAATTAACAATAATAAAATAATCATACCATAGGGAAAGTTAGCCCTTCAGCCAGGAGTATTTTTCCATGCCTTAAGACAATGCACATTTAGATGAACAGATAACTGCTGAATCCACAGTGGATAGTATGACCTAGCCACTTCTGTAATGGGGTAGCTGTATAAATTTAGGGTTGGATTAAAAGAAAAACCCTACAAATTGATGGATTTCAGTTTAACAATTCCTGGACAATTGATTATATAAAAGGGATCAAAGTTATTGACTTTAAGCAGTGGTTCCAAAATGTATGTAGACTGGGAGGGGGAAATTAAAATTATTCTTGCTGCTGCAATTTTAATCCTCACAGCTATGGATTTGGTACACTAAGTTAATCAAGTATAATGGTAATAAATTATTGATATAATTGTTGATATCAAAATAAGCATAATGGTGTGTTAGCTGCTAATTTGAGCTGATAATTACAGTTTTTACACCTGAATTCATGCTCCCTATTTATTAAAACAAAGTAATAACAAAAAGTATGGAAATAAAATCTGTGTGTGCCCATGCAATCGAAGAAAGAAGAATTAATGTCATACCAGTGGATATGCTGTAGAAAAATGACCCATAATGAAGGTGGTAATTTTTATAAATAAATCTTGGCATTTGTCAATGCTTTAAATGCCTCTATAAATCTTTCTGTCACAATGGTACATTATTGCTGCAGTATAAAACATGTATTTCCAGTCCCAGACTACATAAAACTGAGTTATATAAGCTTACTCTTGAATTCATGCATTTTTTAAAAAGAACTTCTTTCTGGATCAATATTGTGGGGTCATCTTAAGAGTTGTTTGACTTTGGAAGTCAAATTAAAATTGACATTTTAAACAAACAAACAAACAAACAAACAAACAAACCCAAACTAGACTTTAATATAAGTTTTTGCTGAATGGTAACTAATGTGGAGAAGACTATGAAGGCTTTAGTCTGTACTCATTTACCTTTGTGAAAGTCCTGCAGTCATAAAACTGCTAGCACATTTGCAAAGTTAAGGGTCCAGTGTGGCTTCAAATTGGATGGGGAACCTCGTGTTGAGATTCCTGCATTGCACGGATTGGACTAGATGACCCTTGGGGTCCATTCCAACTCTCCAATTTGATTATTCTATTAACTCGACCCCGTCAAAACCGGGCCCCTTGGTTTACTGAGGAGCTCCGGAAAATGAAGCGGGATCTCAGACGGCTAGAGCGAGTATGGCGACGGACTCGTGACGGAGCCTCAAGAACATCTTATAGGACGCTTATGAAAGCCTATGAGATGGCTATGAAAGCTGCTAAGAAATATTACTTTGCAGCTTCCATTGCATCTGCTAGCTCTCGCCTGGCACAACTTTTTAGAATAATTAGGTCAATAACGTCCTTAGGAGGACAACCAAATTTAAGCACAAATTCAACTCACAGCTGTGAGGCATTCGCGAGCTTTTTTGTGGAGAAAGTCCTGTTGCTCCGCCGTGACCTCCCTGCCAATTTAGATACAGTGCCTGAACTGGAGGCTCCTTGACTGACTTCAGGTCCAGTGTTGGACCATTTCGATCGGATACTCCCTGCTGATGTGGATAGATTCCTCTAAGTTGGTAGGCCCACCACCTGCCTCCTTGATCCGTGCCCATCTTGGCTGATTAGGGAGTGCCAGATTTTGCGCGGACCCCCCTGGTTGAAATTATCAATTTGTCCCTTGACATGGGGACATTCCAAGGGGAACTGAAGGAAGCAGTAGTGTGTCCATTCTTAAAGAAAACTTCATTAGATCCCTTAGACCTATCCAATTACCGCCCAGTTTCAAATCTTCCATATCTGGGTAAGGTAATTGAGAGAGCGGTTGCTGAACAGCTTGGTAGGTTTCTGGAGGAAACATCGGCTTTAAATCCATTTCAGTCTGGTTTCCGTCCTGGTTTTGGGACCGAGACGGCTCTGGTTGCCCTAACAGATGATCTCCGTAGACAACTGGATCGAGGCGGGTCAGGACTGCTGATCCTTTTAGATTTGTCAGCAGCCTTTGACATGGTCGATCATGATGTTCTGGACCACCGCCTCGCAGACATGGGGATACAGGGCATAGCCGGTAACTGGCTGTGCTCTTTTATCTCTGGTTGGGGAAAGAGGGTGGCACTAGGGAGGGAAATGTCGTCGCGCCATTCCTTGGTGTGTGGAGTGCCACAGGGCGCAATTCTCTCCCCGATGCTTTTTAACATCTTTATGCGCCCCCTTGCCCAGATTATCCGGAGCTTTGGGCTGGGCTGTCACCAATATGCTGATGACACTCAGCTTTATCTGCTGATGGATGGCCACACCGACTCAGCCCCGAACACACTGACCAGATGCTTGGAAGCTGTGGCTGGGTGGTTTCGTGGGAGCCGATTGAAACTAAATCCTTCGAAGACAGAGGTCCTATGGCTGGGTCGGGATGGCATGGGGATGAGGGACCAACTCCCTTCTCTTGCGGGGGCCCAGTTAGTGCCATTGCCTTCCGTTAAGAATTTAGGTGTAATCCTTGATGCCTCCCTTTCTATGGAGGCGCAAGTTACAGCAACAGCCAAGGCGACATTTTTCCACCTTCGCCGCATCAAGCAGTTGGTCCCTTACCTTTCCCGCCGCGACCTGGCCACAGTGATCCATGCGACGGTCATCTCCAGGCTTGATTACTGTAATCCGCTCTACGCGGGGCTGCCCTTGAAGCTGACCCAGAAACTCCAGAGGGTGCAGAATGCTGCAGTGAGGCTCCTCACGGGGTCTCTGCCATGGGAGCATATTCACCCAGTGCTTTTAAAACTGCACTGGCTCCTGGTAGAGTACAGGGTCAGATTTAAGGTGCTGCGTTTGACTTTTAAAGCCCTTCACAGCCTAGGACACTCGTACCTACGGGACCGCCTCTTCCGGTATTCCCCACGGAGAGCCTCAAGGTCCATAAATAGCAACACCCTGGTGGTCCCGGTCCCTAAGGAAGTTAGATTGGCTTCAACCAGAGCCAGGGCCTTTTTAACTCTGGCTCTGGCCTGGTGGAACGTTCTGCCTCATGAGACCAGGGCCCTGCAGGATCCGATTTCTTTCCGCAGGGCCTGTAAGACAGAGTTGTTCCTCCTGGCCTTTGGCTTGGAGCCAATTTGATTCCCTGCCTCTCTTTCTTTTTTCCTTTCCTTCTCCTCCTGCGATGAGCCTACATTTTAATATTTTAATGTTTCAATATTTTAATGTTGTATTTTAATTTTGTTTTTAAGTTGTAATCATTCAACTTGTTTTTATTATTGCTTGTAAGCCGCTCTGAGCCTGGCCTTGGCTGGGGAGGGCGGGGTATAAATATAAATTATTATTATTATTATTATTATTATTATTATTATTATTATTAACTCATTGGGAATTACTTCTGATTAGATATGTGTAGTGTTGCACTAGTTAACTAGTTAAAAAGTTAAATTAACTACACTCGTACCTTGGAAGTCAAATGAAATCCATTCCAGAAGTCCGTTTGACTTCCAAAACATTCGGAAACCAAAGTGCAGCTTCTGATTGGCTGCTGCAGGAAGCCGTGGAAGCCCTGTCGGATGGTCGGGTTCCAAAGAACATTCAGAAACCGGGATCCAGGGTATGACTGTACTACATCTCACTGCAATCAAAATGACTCCTCCAGAGTAAATGATAAGCTAGTCAATATTATCCAGTGTATCTAGGAGTGATCATGGTAAAGATAGTGCTGTACTACAGATGCAGTGTCCTATAGGATAATGTTGTGTTCCAGAGAATCAAAAAGGGTATTGGATGGCCACAACATAGTTTATACCAGGGAGTGCAAATTTCATGTATAAATTCTAGTTTTGTAACATGGGAGACTTGGGACAGCTAGCTAAAGAAGAATGACATGTGCCAAGTGTCAATAGAGCAGATGCCAATTGTTTGGATTGTCTGCTGTAAATTCAGAATATGTTTCATTTTTATCATGTTGTGTGTTTACTCTCTGATCTGAGTGCTGGTGGAGCTGTTCAAAACAGAAGAGAAAACATACAGCAAACTATACTCATGGGTTCAATTTGGAGGGGTTAAAAACTGCAAGGCAAGTTTCCAAGGCACCAGAAAATTCCCAATGCACAAATTAAACAGAGAGGGGGGGGGGGAGAATACATGACAGAGGATCAACAAAACAAAGACATCATTGAAAACCATGTGAGTGTGTCGGGAATCTAAAAATCAATACAGTCTTAATCACTGCAGGAAGTGCAGCAGGTGTGACATATTCTGGTATTCTCTGGAAAAGACATGAACATGATGATAAAATAGATAAGAAATACTCAAGTGGATATGATTTATTTACCATGCACGGATCCTGCCCATCCTCAAGGAGCTTGCTTGATTTTATCCACAACATTCTTGATAGCTTAAGCTGAGAATCAATCACTCAAAGCAACTGGGTTATTATTGCAAGACTGAATCATCTCTGCAAATTAATCTAAGATTGCCTCCGTGGTGAAAAAAGCAAAGTTTGTGTAAGCAGCCCACATGTTTAAAGGAACACATTCTTTACAGCTACATGCATTTTTGCAGCTTATGACATTGCTTGCAATAAAGTTTGTTCTCCAGTTTCTGCGTGGCAACAGCAAATCTTTCATTTCTTAACGTAATCTATTTCTCTAAGATAGAAGGTGAAATGTTTTAGCTTAGTTGTCAAAATCGGCCAAACTCTCAAACAATAATTTAGTTGATTTCCTCCTGGGTTCAATATAACTCTAAAAATTGCAATAAAACACATAATGGAAACATTCTCAATCTCAATGACACAAGCTCCACAAATATAAAGATATTTGTCTAAAGCATATTTCAAGAGGGTCCCTCAATATATTACAGCATATGCAGTTGTGCTGTTTTTGCCTGTTTTTCACCATTTCCCCTCCATACTGCTGCCCTCTGTGCCATATCCCATCCTGCTCCATCGGCGCTCCAGCTCTCAAGAACAGTAAGGTGCCTAGCCTTGCATGAGAGGAGGTGGTTTCTGCTAGCTGCAAGTTGCTATTGGATGCAGCTTACTGAGTATGATAGTTTAGAATCTGTGTGAAAAGGATCTTCTGCAACAGGGCAATGGGTACTAAGTCATAGAATCATAGAATTGTAGAGTTGGAAAGGACCCTGAGAAACATCAGTCCAACCCCTTGCAATGGAGGAATATGTAACTGTCCCATACAGGGATCAAACGTGCAACCTTTGCATTATCAGCACCACACTCTAACCAACTGAGCTATCCACCCACCAAAGTAGATTTCAAGAGTGTTGAATGTAATGGAAGAAATAAAGTATATAAATCTTAATTGACATGTCCAGTTGCTTATGACTTGAATTTGGAAACATTGCCATTCATTTTGAGAAGCTAACGGTAATATGTTTGACTTTAGGCTGCTAGGGAGTGCCACACTTAAGGTTAGGCAGTGATCTTTATTGGATAAGCAGCAGTTGGAATTAAAATTTTCCACAGCCAAATTCAACGTGTTGCCCACTGCAAAACACTGACAATGGATTTTTATCATGTTGGCAAGCCAATCTTACAGTGTAAGAGTTGTAATGTAACAGTTGAAGTGGTTATCTTGGGAATATGGGGTAGACTTGTCCAGCGCCTTTATATTTGCCTTTTGAAAGACCAAACTCCCATTGCCAATGTAAATTGCTGACATTTTATTCCAGTTTTAGGGAGAGAAGTACTTTTCAAGAGTCCTTAAGGTGTGTTGCAAGAAGTTATTATTAAGAAGATTACACAACACAAGGACATTCTTGCAATGCTGATATAAAAGGACTATGCATCCACGGTTGTAACTGCACAGCGAATGGAGCTAAATGAATGAGGCGTCCATTGGCATTGAGACCCTAGTATATCTGGTGCAGGCAGAAAGTTTAGCTTGCAATTCACAGCATGTGGATCGAGAGATTCAAAGCTTGCTTAACATAAAAGAACATAAGATCAGGCTATTAGCATAGCAAAAATATTAGATACATATTGGCTTCCTGATGGTGGTGAACCTAAAAAGTGTCAATTTGAGGTTAAGAGAAAGAGACAAAGTAGATGGTGCAGGCTACAGAATTGTTACCCTCTGCGTACTGGGAGGTGTATTCCAGTTAAAAACTCTTTAGTAATAAATTATAAATTTAATTTAAAGTAAACCTGAATGTCTTGAAATCCTGAAAACCTATGCTCTTCCATGAGGGATTGTTCAATCCTGGCCATGTTGCTACAGCGTTTTATTTTTTACAAACTAGTGGGGCTGTACAAGGTATCCCAGTTTGCTTTGGGATCTGATTTGGTAGGTTGAATTAGACTCTGTTTTAGAACAAAGTAATCCGGACTCACTCCAACCAGTTCTGGATGTGGGATCTGAATTGTGATTTGGAAATTAGGGTCTTTGGCACACCCATTCACATGCATTGGACCTTAGTGATAAGGTAGTCCTTCCAGGTGAGACTAATCCTACAAAATTGGATTTCTGCTAGTTTCTTTTGACTAGTCACCTTGAAAGCTTGTACAGTCTGTTGAGTGTTCAGTCCCACCAATTCTCATGTTCCTATTTGACCTGTTCCATGATGATGGAAAAAACAAACAAAAACAATTTGATTGAAAGGTGCACCTCCATTTTCCAGGTAGATAAGTCAAAGAAAGACAGACAGCCTAGCTGCTTGTGAAGGAACACCCTGTAAAATGGACACACATATCCCGCTTTCAGTCAGGAGAAAGGTAGATGCCGGGTCTGCTCTCTCCCAGCCACAAGTTTTATTGAACATTAGCCCCACCTCTCAAACTTATTTGGGACTGGGTCTGAGGCAGGTGATCCTTGGACTGGCCAAGGGAAAGTGGGCCTGATGACACCCCCCAGATTGGAGCCATGGGCTGGATTGAGGGAGCTGTGCACAGCTCCACTGAAAAGCAGCTAGGCGGGCAGGGAAAGGGTGGCAGAGGTTAGCAGGCACTAGAATTCAAGAGTATTGGTGAAGTTTTAGCTCTGGACTGGAAACAAGAGCTTTTAGCGAGCGAAATCTAGCCTCCCCCCCCCCCAGCTCCTTGGCATCCTTCTTATATGGAGTTGGAATTTATAATTGTAACACTTTGGGGACAGACTGTCTGGCTTTCTTACAGAGTGTTTTGAGCTTCAAACTGCTCTGTATCACTCTAGGTTGATGCAACTTGCTCCGGACTGGCTCTTATTTAGCCCAATTTGATTTGGCCTGAATTGGTTGCACAGCCTTAGTATTTAAAATGCAGGCTTCACACATAAAATAAATCTGAAAGGCCCAGACTTAATAAAAAGATACCATCTTAATTTTGTATTCGAGTTTCTGAAATGTCACACAGTGGGCAGTATAATACTGTAATATAATCTCTCATCAAATCTCCTATTTGAATGTGCCTTTGTCCTGTTAAGATTTTATTCAGCACTTCACCAAAGGAGAGAGACAAATTATTAATATTTATAGCACATCCACCTTTTTTCCCATACAACTACGTTAATACCTTATCTGCCCTTTTAAAAGGAATAGTGTAAATAACAATTTGCCCCTAGAAAATTTTGAAGTTCCTTCTTTGTTAATCAATGCAGGTGGGAAGACGTATGATTCCTTTATTCCATTTTTTCCCCCAAGAAGCAGCTCCAGCATACATGAGACCATAATTGCTAATGAAGATTAGATATAGTTGGATTTCATTGTCTAATTCTTGTCCATGTCTGAGATTTATTATGTCAAGTTCTTTTTTTAAAAAAAGATGCTATTGTTATTGTTATTGTTATTGCAGAGAGCTAAGAACAATTTGTTACATTTGACTTGATAAGATCTGGCAGTTCCCAGCAGAAGCAGAGAGAAAAAGGAAGCACAAATTATGTGACTTAAAAGGAAAAAATCACACTAAAATGCTATTTCTGAGAGAAGGGTTTTAGGGAAATAAGTAACATTAATAATTTTGTAGCTATTAGCTACACAGTGGGAATTGTGTGGATGCCAAATTGTACCTGTACGTGCAGGGGGGTAGGAGTATAAATTATGTGTAATTTGGAAAACAGTATTTTTTCCTCAGAGACTATTGAAATATCTTTTAATAAGTTTCATTTTGGGGAGTGGAGGTGGTAAACCACAGCCCAATCCCATGCATGTTTACTCTGAAATAAATTCCACAGAATTTATTGGATGAGATCCTGTGCACGCTTGCATGGGAGCAAGCCTGGGGTAGATTAATTTTATTTATTAAAAAGAGGACAATGTGGACTTTTAGGACTGTGTACTCACAAGATGTCTTCCAGTATATAAAACACAATGCATCATGGAAGTAAAAACTCATCAAAAGTTCATTAAATGTCCTTTTATGAAAACACACAGCATAAAACTATAGTAGAGCCTGACAGCACTTACTACTACAGTGGTACCTCTGGTTACGTACTTAATTTGTTCCAGAGGTCCATTCGTAACCTGAAACTGTTCATAACCTGAAGCACCACTTTAGCTAATGGGGCCTCCCATTGCTGCCGTGCCTCCACCGAGCGATTTTTGCTCTCATCCTGAAGCAAAGTTCTTAACCCAAGGTAATATTTCTGGGTTAGCGGAATCTGTAACCTGAAGCATCTGTAACCTGAAGCTTCTGTAACCCGAGGTACCACTGTACTACTACTACAAATAATAATAATAACCCAGCAACAGAACCTTGGAAATAGCTAAATCATTTTAAATAGTTGACAATGGTTAAAACTCTTTCTAGCCAACGTATATCCAATTTCAAAGAAACCCAGGAATATGTCCCTCTTCCCCCACTGCTTATCATTAATTTCAGGTAGCCATCACCACTGGTTACAATTCTGGTCTCCAGCCAGGAAAAGCCTTTTGGGATACAGTTCTTTGGCCAAGCTAGTTACTCTTCCCAGTTCTCACTGGACAAAGATTCAGTCCTGCCTCCCCCTGCTTCTCTTCACCTCCCACCTGTGGTGTCGAGTGGAATGGCAAATCACATAAGGGAAATGCAGCTAGAAATGGTGGTGTTTAAATAAAAAAGCATTTTAAAAAGTCCGGAAAGCTCTCAGGCCACATTGTAAGTTGTTTTTATATGTACAGTATTTATAATGCACGCTTCTGGGCATAATATTTGTTTGTTTGTTTCCATTTATAAATTTCTTCCCACAAAATATCTCAAAGTGATGTCATACTAAAAGCATCAACAATAAATACAATTTCATATGTAGAAAACAATTTCAAATACAATGCAGATGCAGACTAGGAGAAAGGTATCTGAAAATGACTATTGAAAAAGGAACGTGTTCCACAGGCACCAAAACATCACTACAGATAGGGCCTCTCTGATATGTAATAGGTAGGCGTTCCAAAGCATAGGTGCCGCCACATTAAAGCTCTAGTTTCTACATGGTGGGGAATGGGCCTCCTGATGAGATAATTCCTGCCAATGTTTAGTATTTTACCTTAAAAATCTGCCTGAAAATGGGACAGATCAAACACAACACATAGGCTAATAGTAGAGAATATGTAGTAGAATAATGATGTCATTCAAATTATAGGAATAAATCAATCAAAGTTCATATGTACAACATAACAGAGTGGTAGCAAGGACCGTCAAACCATGTGTTCAAAACAGATGTCTAAGGACAGTCTCACTGTTATGTACTGAAGTTCTCACCCTGGGCCAGCAGGGGGATACTGTAAATAGTTTTCACTCAGGTCCACATATGCAAATAAGGAATTGAAAGTGACGTTCAGTGATTGGATAGTTACAGAAAGTTGTTACTGTTGCGTGGTAGTGGAGCTCTATATAAGCAGGCTGGCTGAACCCTTCAGTTCTGTTCTGTTCTGGCCTGTGAATAAACAAGAGCTGTTTGAAGAATCGCTGTGTCGTCTGATATGTTCACCCACAACTTAACACTCACAATAGTCTTTTAAAAGTTTCAACAGAAGACGTCTCAAAAGCCTCAAAAGGACAGTGTCTCCGGAATGATACTACTGTTTCGTAATAGTCTTCATCAGCCGATATTTTTCAACAGAATATGTAAGTAAGATTCATGCTAAATATCAGTGCTCATTAGATAGCAGCTACACTATCTAGTGAGCATTGATCCTTAGCATGAATCTTACTTACATATTCTTACTAAAGTGTTGTGTTTGTATTGTTGTGATTGGTTCATATTGCAACACAGGGCTTTGTTTTTGGTTGAAAATGAGACAGGGCAGACTTAGGCCTCTCTGTTCTAAAAACTGGGATGGCTCAGAATTCAGTGGTCTATCCATCCCTGGTTGCAATTAAAGAGAAAAGAGGATGGGGAGTTGGAAAGAGGGGAAAGAGAGATGAAGAGCACGAAGCTCAGAGAGAAGAGTGTGTTCCGGGATCCTGTAGACAGGATCTGTTGATGCAGACAGCAGAGGCTAGAGCCTGAGTGATACAGCCAGACCTATGAGCAGCATTGTTTGTTAGGACAGGGGATCTGGCAGCCTATAGTGCAGGGAGGATCAGTGTGACATAATCTCATTGTAGCCTCTGGGCAACACCAGTGCAACAAATCAGACGTTATTAATACAGAGGGCTGACAAGGCAACATATTCTGTAGGGAGGCATACGAGATTAGGAAAGGGTCATATACTGAAGGGAAGGTATTTATTTATTAAATAAAGCTGTTTACATCTTAAGCACTTCTTTTTGGATTCAAACTCTCACCTCAAAACACGCAATTAGACTGCACATGCCACAGCAGTGAATCACTTCCCATGGCTTATGTAGAAAAGGAGAACTTGTGATTCATTACAAGGTCAGAAACTCTTTGCTCTATTTAGCTAAGCCATTCAAAAGAGGGAGCTAGTTAAATGTGCAACAAATCTGCTTACGAAACTGCTCTAGGTAAAGGACTTGTTGAGGTCATACTGTTAACCAAATTAGTTTCTTTACCTCAGTACTAAACCAGAGAGAATCTTGTGATAATGAAATCAATGCAGAAATGCCAAAGAACATTTGTAAGTTTGAGTAAGTATAGTCTCATGGTGAAACTTTATCAGAATTTCAGCATGTGTGTGTGTGGCTAGTGTTGCATCACGATATTGTTTGCTGCTGCAGATGTCAATAGTATTCGCAGATATTTTAAATAAACAAGTAATATGTTCCATTACTATGGAAGTTAAATATTTGCATTAAGCATAATAAATACAGTGGTGCCGGGCATGGACCCTGGGACCAGGATAGGTTTCTAGAGCCCCCGTTTTGGAGTGGGCTGAACATAATCCCAAGCTTTCTGCTCCCTCCTCCAGTCCTGAGGAACTGGTATACAATATCAATACTGCACATAGTTTAAACATCAATTGTATTGCTTGCTCCTGGTCATTGTGTGAATTCAGTTTTTTTTAGCTATCTGTTGGGGGTTCAGCAGAGGGAGCTTTGCCTTAAACCTGGAGATGGGCTTCATTAATATAAATATAAATATAACAGTAACAAAGCCTTTCAATAATTCTTCTATCCTGTTGAGGTACCTGGTCCACTCTACAGAGGAGTGTGTGCAGGAATCAAAATGAGGAATGTGCTTGTCATCGGGTGGAACAACTTCCTAGAATTTAAAAGACGGGATAAAAATAGAAGATGCTGGCAGCTGCTTTTAACCATGGTGCTAATCAGAGCAAATGAGTCTAACTGCAGCTGGAATATGTAATTCCTGCAGGAGCTACTTGCAACCTGCTGCTCATTCGGTCTCTTCACCTTAGGCAGCAATTTCAGGGAAAATGCTTTTTCAAGTATCATCAACTGGGTGTGTGTATGCATGCATACATTGCATGCATGTGTAAGCTTAGTGACAGTAAATTGGTTGCTTTTAAAGCAGATTTGTCTTCCTTATTACTGTCTCTCAAATTGCTCCCGTTGTTGTGCTGCTATCCGTGGAGTTTGAATTTTGAAAGAAAAGCAGGGCTGCTTTTACCTGGCTGCAGAACCTCTGTCTAAAATGAAATGGGAAAGGACAGTGTCCAGTAAATGCAGTGGTGTTCCTCCCTAAGTAAAGGGGAATTGCATCCTCCTAACAACCTGCCTCTTATCAGGAGGAAAGCAGAGTATGTTCAATTTCTCATTCTCACTAGCCGGCTTATTCTGTTATAATACCATTCCAGACCAAGTCTCATTTTAGATGGATATCTGTAACTCTCTTCTGCTATGTGCTTCCTGGCTGTCATTACATATGGCAGGTATGCTTAGCTTAAATTGCTGGGAGAGCTAACAATGATGTTTGATTAATCACTTTAGTCTCATGGAAATCTGTCCTCTCACATTATGCTCTCACTTTCTCCAGATCTGGAGGCTTAATGACATTTCCACACCTGAGTCTTTACGTCAGTCTATAGCACAAATGTAAAACCCCACATTGACTGTAGTGTGCATCTGAAGTCTATTCTCTAGTCTGTCTGACATTACCAGTATTAAAGCCAAGGGTGATTGGGTGCCCTTTTGGGGTGCACTTCCCAAAATATGGGCCCCCTTCCCCAAAAGGAACACATGAAATAAGGTGCCTTTTGTGGAATCCTAAAGACTAACATGACTACATTGACAAACGTGGTTGAGGACTACAAAAAACAAATAAAACCTCAGCATTATCAGCAAACTTAAAAGCTTTTTAAAAAAAATACTGATTTTTTAAAAAAAACACTCTGAGCATGTGAGCTTAACTCACCATTAACTCCTCAAGGCTCACTTCTTGCCCTGGACAAGTCACCATCTCTTAGCTGTATTGTGAAGATATGGAATATGGTTTAAAATGACTACAAAATGGAACTTTGTGCTTATATAATAGACATCAAATTGTGGTTCCTTTAGGTAGGATGGAACAAGAAGGTGAGGGGGGGACAGAAACTCCCTATATCACAGCTTCTTTTTCCATTCCTTCAAAATCTCTGCTGTCCACAGCAAATATATAAACCAACAACAACATGGGCGAGTGGATGAGGAGAGGTCTGGGAGGAAGCTATCTCTATCATTGTTTATCTTCCCCCAATTCTGTTCAAAAGTCCTTCTGGACAATAAAATATGTGCCTTGTCAACATTCCACTGCCATATTTTGCCCTCACACACCCTTCCTCCAAACCCCACAAATAGCAGATAGACCTGTCTTTGACTGCTGCAACCACTTTCCCTCCAAAAATCAGAGGAGGGGTTATTTCACAGCCAGAATGGAAGGGCAGCAGCCCTTCAGACTTCTGGAATTGCTCTATATGAAACCTGTCTGGAAAGTGTCGTCATCCGTCCGTCCCCCCCCCCCAGTCATTACTTGCCTTCTGTAGGGGCTAGATACTCACTTTTTTAAAATGAAAGCTCAGACTCTAGGGCATCCTTGCATGCATGGGAGCAAATGCATACACAATTGCATTGTAACATGATATATGGTTTATTCACACATATATACAACCTGACAGTGATGGTGAGAGCGCAGTGTTTACATTCTAAGAGGGTGCTGTTCCTCCTATTGCTGCAGCCTCAGATACCAAGAGACCCCAACCATATTTGATGCTGTCTGCAGCATAAAACAGACTACCCACCTCCTGCTCTACCCTCCCTCCAGCTTGCAAAATTGACACTTTTCTCCCATTCGCTTACTTCAGCTGCCCACTAAAATTCTGGAAACTTCCCCATTCCAACTCTGGGGTTGTCTTTTGCTAATTACCCAGAGCTCAGGGCAGGGTCTCCCCCCTCTGTGTCTGGCAGAGAGTCTTCTGTTAATTGCCTTCTTAATGGGTTAATGGCCTTTGTTCGGCCAATGGCCTCCATCTGCCGAGCTGGTCTGGCTCATTAGCAGAAACTAAATCCAGGGGTTTCAAACCTTTATTAATTCTAACCTTTACTGAATCCAAGAATTATGGGTGACTTACACCCACAAACTCAGGCACCCAGAACCTACAACAAGACTATACAGTAAAGCTGATGACTAGCTTTCATTATCAAAAGTATGTTAAAACAAATGGGTCTGTACACCCTCTTCCACCCAACTTCCTTTTAATTAGTGATTTATGTTTGCAGCATTATAATAATTTATCTGCATGTCAAATAACAGATGATGTTGTGTGCTAGACTAATGAATGCTATGCCTGTTGGAAGGTGTTTAGATCCCACTATTTTATTTTAGTAGAAAAGATATAGCTAAGGTTAGATGTTGTGGGAGGATATGGAAGCACAATTTGTTCTTTTTAACTTCAGTTTAAAAAGTTAAAATGTTTTCTACTACAACTGAAGAAACTGATGAGTTTATTCTCTCTCTGTGTGTGGTTCTTATTTCCATGGCCTTTGTTAAAATAATACATCTGTAGATTAGAATCATTATTCCAATGGATATTTTCCATTGCATCAGCCACCCCTCCTCCTTTCATGTACTCTTGGCATATCAATCCTGGTCTGTACTAGATCCTGGTTTATACCAGTGTTCTCTGTTTTGTCCCAAATAGAGGTACTGTGGTTTCATGTTGGCTCATATAAAAACCGAATTTTTTCCCCCTGGTTTAAGATCTTGGTAAATAAACTCAAATGCTGGACTGAGATAGCACTGAATAAAAGGTGAGCCCACTCAGGTACCTTCTGAGGTCATCTTGCCCAACAGCACCCCTAAACCTGGAGCCAGCACTATATAATCTCCTTACAACACTGTTTCCCCAGCATATATACCTATGGATGCTATGCTAATGGTTCCATCTTATATGGAGACACTGTTGGAAGCCAAGGCTTTGATGGGGATTGGTAAAAGGATATATTAAAAATATTTAATCCTCTAGAAACCCGTGTGGGGGGGTTAACACAAAAGCACACAAATACCATTTGTGTTCTAGGAGACCGGGGGGGGGGGGAGGAGTGATGGTCACAGCAGGAGGGGAGACTCCCTGGATTCTTCAGCAGCCTGCCTGATCTCTGTCTCCTAGTCCCTGTCCTCCTCTGCCTCTAAGTCTGGACTGATCTCTGCCACATCCTCTTCCTGCTCACTAAACCCTGTTGCCTCTTTAGTTTCCGACACCTCCTTCTCCCAGTCTGTTCCTTCTGACCACTCACCATCGTCCCACCACCAATTCCCTGGCTCAGTCCATGGGAGGACATAGGAAGTTGAATTATACTGAGAGAGACCATTGGTCCATCTAGTGCAGTACTGCCTACACAATCCTTCCTGAATCTGGTGCCCTTCAGATGTTGCTGGACACCCAACTCCAATCAGTCCCAGTCAGCATGGCCAATAGTCAAGAATGATGAGAGCTGTGTAAAATAATCTGGAGGGCAAAAGATTGGAGAAGCTTGGTCTAAGCTGACTGGTAGTGTCTCGCCAGAGTTTCAGCTTTCCAAGCCTTAGCTGAAGTTGCCAGGCACTGAATCTGGGACCTCTTACATGCAAAGCATGGGTTACAGCCCTTCCTGTTGAAAAAAGCAGTAATTGAGTTAGCAACTGCAGTATTCAGTTTGTTCAAAATTATTGTTCAGCGTATGACCATGTTGTTACAGCATGCCAAAGAAATCGACATACTTCAACCTAACCACCCCAGGGGCTCAAGGTTGTCAACATTTAGAAATTTAGCAAGTGAGTCTAAAGGAAATAGTTATTCCACCTTTAACATACTCCAGAGACTTACAAAGTGGTAAGGGCTGCATTTCAAATCAGACACTCCATGTAGATTCAATATGGGAGCATGTCTTCTAACATTTGCCACTCTCTTGGTGATTTTCTTTGCTAGGCAAGATGTTATAACAGGCAGGCATCCCTTACCCCATAATAATTTCAAGCCATGCCTGTGGTGTTCACTCAGCACAGCCCTGCACGATGATAATGTCAGGATATCTAATACATCGTAAAAAGAATTGAGCTGATCTTTATACAGAGACTGTCACCCTGACCCTAATCCTTGGAAGTGAATACCCTTGCTTTTTATGTAACTCATTTCCAAGTAAGTGTGCTCTGGATTGCAGCTTATAGCAGCTGGAATAAGGAAAGATTATATTTTTACTCTTGCTAAAGCATTTCAATGCACTTAAATCAGGGGTTTTTTTTAACAATGCCAGGTTAGATATATTGCAAGTAGCTTGAAGCTCGTAATATGCCAGAATAGCAATTTGTGTGGTCAGCCATCCAGAATCTCTTCTCGTCACAAACCCAGTGGAAATTTCTTCTCCCCTTTTCATCCGCTGTGCATTGAAAAGACTGGATTGAATGCAGCATGCCTGACACAAAGGAGAGAATTCTTTTCAGCAGTGGTGTGCTGTGCATTGATACACCTCACTGGTTTGGGCTGACATAAGATGATGAAACAGAACATGATGCAACATGGTGCAAATCCTCTGGTATTAGCTTGGCTATTTCATCTGGGTTCCAACCTAGTTCATACATTTAAGCAAGCTGGGGATTCTGGATAGTAAAATCACTTCTTCTGTTGGTAAAGAACCCATATTAATTAATAACAGTGTGTTGCTTATGTTGCACCACCTCCATATAGTTTAATAATAGGTAATATGACTGTTGCTGTTTTGTGTGCTGCTCAGAGAGCATATGGGCAACCAGATAAATTCAATAGTCATTATAATATTTTCAGCCTGTAACGGTGGCAGTGTGCTAGGCATTGTGGAATGGGATGAAAGCTGCAGTTCTGAGAATTCCAATGGCAATTCTTATATTTCTATGCTTTCGACAAATCTATTTATAAGACACACTTTAGCAAGGCATTGTTTCGGAAACATCCATTGTCCAAGGGGTCTTTTACCATAAAGATACAATTATGCAAATTTACTTTTGGGTAAGTTTCTGTTGACATCAGTGAATATTCTCTCCCCCATCTGGTCTTTATGAGAGAGCATCTCTTGCATGGATTTCTAAACTTCCCTATGCATACAACTTTCATCTAAAATATGCAGCTGGTATCTGTAGATGCACTAAGCTCATGCATGACCTGCATATTTATTTATATTTAAGCTAGCTGATAGATTCTTCTAAATAGTGAAAGGATCCCTAAGTGGTATATATACATAAAAATAATTTTCAATATATAAAATCAGCAAAATTTAAAATCAAGTATACATAATCTTTGTACATGTTCTTGTAGGCTTGTGCAAACCAAAGTTTTAAGCAGGTTTCTGAGATGGCACAACCGCACAAATAGTTGCAGTTATGCCTGTGCATGCATTCACTGTATGCATAATAACTTGCCCCAGCTGGTTATGGTCCAGCATTAGAGAACTTTAAAACACACAGCTTTGGTACAACAATATGTTCCCCTTAAGGTTGGAGATATGGGACAACATTTCTGAATGTTCTCCCATGGGAAAAAGTCCTTGTAAAGAGAAAACAAGAGCACTAGCCCTCTACCTGTTGTACTAACTTTCTATATGCAGTAAGGTGTTGGTGTTGCTGTTACTGTTGCTCCTGCTGCTGCTGCATAAGCATACATTCAGAAATGCAATTCGCCCACCTGGAGTCAGAAGTACCTCCTCAGGGAACTGCTACCAACAACAACAATTTATTTATACCCCGCCCATCTGGCTGGGTTTCCCCAGCCACTTTGGGCGGCTTCCAGCAAAATATTAAAATACAATAATTCATCAAATATTAAAAGCTTCCCTAAACAGGGCTGCCTTCAGATGTATTTTAAATGTCAGATAGTTGTTTATTTCTTTGACATCTAATGGAATGTTTTGTGTCTAGTATGTTCAAAGATCTTGTGTCCATTTCAAAGATGGAATGGTTGGGTACTTCATTACTATCTTGCTTCTAACCTGATCTAGTTTTTGTTAATGGAGCCAATTTGGCATTGCAATGATAAGCAGAACTTTATTTTGTAGAATATTCCTTTGGATTTCTGGGTAAGGTCTAGTGACTTTTGTTAGGAAGGCAGAGGGAAATCTATTGAATGTCTCTTGTTAGTTCACTTTGGTGCTCTTATATTTTGTAATTTCCTTTTGTTAGGCAGACCTTGATTGGCAGTGGATTGTAATTTGTTCTCATTCTTCCATTGATTTAAATCCTGAGCAGGATTTAACTAAAGTGACTCTGATATGCAACAGAACAGAGCAATGTGTATTCAAGCCTAGGAAGGAATGTGGAAAGCAGCAATATCAAGTGAATCTGAAGCTTTGATGGGCCATTTCTGATTTCATTAACACTGGGCTGAACTTTCAATTAACTCTGATGATGCAAGACGACCTGCACCTTTATTCCTGACAGAGGCGCGGCATCTAATAACTGCACAACAGGCAGGGGGAAAAATTACCTTCCATGCAGCTCTTAAAAGTAATGAGCCTTTGAGTGAGAAAATGACAAGCTGGTCCCACTCCAACATTCCTGAAAAACGTTTTCAGGCCTCTCATTTCTTGTGAATTTTAATACTTATTTGCAGAAATGCCTCAGAGCACATTAGCTTGGAGACTCGGAAAATCAGCAGAGTTATTTGATAATAACTAAAACACAGAAAGTTGCCAGGAAAACTTGAAAATATACACAAGGGGTAGTCTGAAAATCTTGGTACAGGGGAATTGAAACAGGTATTTTTTTGCATGCAAATCAGGCGTTCTACTCCTGAGCTATGGCTCTTCCCTCTAAATACAAACCCCACAGTAACATGAAAACATATAGCATGCTGTCTTTGGGAATAGTTGTGTGGCTGGGGCAACCCTGATTTCCCAGTCCTGGTAATATTGTTTGTTTTACTTCCAAATTTGTTCTGAGTAGAGGCATTTCCAGGGAAGGGTTCCTTTATGCCCCACTACCAAAGCCAGGAGACAGATTTCCCCATCCTTCATACTCCTCTCCCATCAAGCAAATGAATGAGCAGGTGCAGCTCTGCTCCTGCTGGCACAGTTGGAACCTTCTGGCAGTGGCCAAATATGGTCTTCTCAGGAGCTGCTTTCTGGTTGGTGCTTGTTGGTGGAATCTGGGCCTCCTTTCAGGGCAAGGTGCTGGCAAAGGTTTGGCAATTCCCTATGACCCATCACCCAAGTCATTTTGATAGGATGACCAAGGCGAAGGAAGAAGAAGTGACTCTCTCTTTTCCTTTCTTCTGTTACCAGCACTGCTCCTGCCAGGGAAGTCCCAAGTTTCCCCTGGTTTTCTTGGGTGAAATTCTGGAAATTCGCAATCCAGTTTGAGGAGACCCCCAGAGAATTAGTTCATCCGCAATTAGAAACAGCAGATCAGAGAAC
The DNA here is from genome assembly GCF_965112155.1 of Podarcis liolepis. NCBI lineage: Eukaryota > Metazoa > Chordata > Lepidosauria > Squamata > Lacertidae > Podarcis > Podarcis liolepis. The sequence goes on along the minus strand of NC_139564.1, from coordinate 42,920,903 downwards.
TACCCTCTACTGGTAGAAGTGTGGGCCTTGAGAATCTCATTTAGTTATATAAGTAATTGACAAATATGGCTTTGGATGGGTAAGAAGCCTGAATGAGCTTGGAGAACGTGCTTTTGTTATAATAGCATTTCCTACTGTTTTGATACACTCATGTTAGTATGTAAAAGCACAGAAATGGCCTTTTGTAGTGGTATGCTCAACAGGAAGAAGCTGGTTAGCAAATGCCAAAATAAAATAGAATTATTGTTAACTTTGGATAAGCTGAGTGGGGGAAGGTTAGTTTAGAGCTGAAATTCAGGTAGATGCCAGCAGGATAATCTGCTTCTAATTTATTTTCTCCTCTTCCCTGCTGTTGCAACTGCAGTGACTATAATCACTGCAACTACAAATGGCTAACATACTTTTCATATGAATATTACAACAATGTGTTCAACTTGTTCACAAACTCACTTAAAAAGCAATCCTCCCTTTATATGCAGTTACCTGAGAGTAAGAGTCTTCGAACTGCATGGAACTTACTTTTGAGTAAACATGCATAGGTTTGCAGATTAGTGGCTTCTGAATAAAGGATGTTGATTTTCCCCAATCATTAGGGAGAGATTTAGCAAGAGAACCCTTTCCCAGCCTTGAGTTGAAATTTGCAAAACACATCACCTGCTTAAATTCTGCCAGCAAAGTGGCTGTTAAAAGTCTCAAGGCACCTTCCAGAAACAAAGATGGTCACCCTATCCTGAACATATTTGAATCACAAGTTGTTCAAAGAAAGAAGTTGAAACTTGAATTTAAAAATTAGATACAATATTCAGAATTTTCAGGTGTGTTTTGGTGAGTATTGTAATCCAGGCCTTCACAAACCAAGCCAAAGTCATGTAAGGAAAACTTTCTATTTTTGCTGCTTTCTTGGAACTACAAAAATATAGGGGGTTGTCAAGAACCTGACAGGCCACAATCCATTACTGCATTTTGCCTGGTGCATCACAAGCTGTGCAGTTCTGTCTTAACCTGTGCCAAGACTTGTAAACAACAAACATCATAGTTTGTTCAGAAAGAAGAACGCTGTGATGTTTGCAAATTGCTTTAAAGAATTAAGCTTCAAAATCTTGCTACAGAAAATCACATTCTCTTGTGATAACAGGAATATAGCCCTTGTTTATTTTTGCAAGTAAATATATGTTTCAATAATCTTTTTTAAACAATACTAATTTGAGGCATTTTAAACAATACTAATTTGAGTGCCATTGCACTCCTGTGGCACAACAACAGGTGATAAAGAATGAATAATTTCAAGGTAGGTTTGCCAAAATTAAAAAACCTGTTACAATAGGTGCTGAATCAAATTAGAAGCTTGGAAAGATGGAGCCCTGTTTGCCAAGTCTCAGTTCAACTTTGCAAGGAATATTGATTTATGTGAAGCATTTAGATTCTGATTTTCCAATAAGTTCAAAAGAAAATGGTGTTAAAAGGATAAATTATTGTTTGATTTATAACCATTCAATTGCTTATCATGCAACATTTTATGTGGGTTTAAGCCAATTGACCTCACTATGCCTATTGGAATATAGAGTTATAATGCCCCTCTCCATGTGTCTCCTCAGAAGTAAACCCCACTTTCTTGTAAGTGTGTTTAGGATTGCAGCTATAGTTCTTGACAGGGAGTAGGAAATCTAATATGTAGTGGGGAGCTTGTGCAGTTGTTCAGAACTCTGTATGAATTGTACATGCACTGTACTTCCAAACTCTTACGTTATAACAACATCACTATTTTTTATAGAATTGACTTGTCAGTCAAAATGAAATATGCATAGAAATTAAGCTGGAAGAATGCAATATGATGTCAGTTAATGCTTGAATGAGAAATAATGCTCTCATGGTTGCCTGGATACAAATAAGATGTGTGTCATAGAGGAAGGCAAATGTAAATGAATGAACAAATGAGTTGTCAACTTTAGCTTTGGAGTCTGATAAGGGCAAGGGAACTGCTTGTAAGATGGATGACTTGCAAGATTCATCAGTGTACTTTGTATGTCTTTGGACAGTTACTCAGCTTTTCTATTTGATTTTGAATAACTTAGGTGGAGTTTGTTTTTTTAAAAACTGAGTCCTCATTATTAAGGCTGAGGGTGGTTTACAATATAAACTTTAACAACAAAATTCCAAGCTAAATAAAACCTAATGAACACTTGTTTCTATTTAAGAAGCCAGTGCAAATTGAAAGGGGTTTTATTGTTGTTGTTGCTTCTACAGGGGATCAGAGTTTAGCCTTTTGGCAAGTCTAGTTAAAAGGAGCTCCCTGGGGCAATCACTGGCAACATTTTAAAGTCCTTTTACCTTTCAGACAATGACCAATCAATAAAAACTGAATATTTTTTAAGGAAACTAGGTAGCAGGAAAGCCTAGAGATAAAATAGCCCCAAACCCTATAGCACATCAGACAATCCATACCAAATTTGGGCTGCTTGCCTGCAGATCTCTTTAGGAGGAAATAGCTTGGTGTTGCAATTGAGCTGTGGCTGTCTCACAACCTCACCTGCTGTAATTCAGAGGGCATGGGACTAATCAAAATATGATGAGTGATGTCCCACAGCAGGCTCTTATGGAAGAAGGCTGGCCTTGAGATATCATGGTCTCAGACAATTGTAACGTGATGATCTTCTTCCTGGAAGACACTGTGATGCTCTAGAGCACTGGGGATAATGGTGCTCAAAAATTTACCATTCCACGAGATGGACTGCAGCTCTCTGCAAAAGCTGACGGAAGCCAGAGGCATCAGTCAAGCTGCAACTATAGTTAGCAGTCTTCATTTAGCACAGAACATACCACGGAACAATTCAGGCCCTGAACTGCCCTTGTGTGTGAAAGATTTGCAGCAGTTCCTTACCTTTAAGGCCAAGGTCACTTCAGCAAATGCATGACCCCAACTTTACATCTTAGATGATGGGGAATAGGGGGAGATTCTTGTACTTGGCAATTTTCTTCTGCAAATGAACGCTGAAGTCGGTTATGTTCAGAGCTGTGGGAGGGGGGAGAGAAGAACTTAAACAAATGTTACAGAACAGTCCTGTGCATGATTACTCAGAAGGCCCATTGTCTTCATCAGGGCTTACTCACAAGTATTTGTGCTTAGAACTGCAGCTTAAGATTTTGATATGCATTACTGCTTGACTGAATTAATCTTGGTGAATTCTGTGGAACTTTCCCTACGGTAAAGGATCAATTGTTCTGCATATACTTATCAACTCTATATGAAAAGGTTTCTTGTCATTGATCTGTGGGTAATAAAGTTATTCTTAGCCTTTAGGCAGTATAGATGGAGTAACTGTTGCTTTTTCTTTTCAATTACAGCAGGAAAAGAGTCCAGAGAATTCAAGGAATAAAGGTATGTTGCTATGGTAGTAGCTTTTATTTAATTGCTTATTTATGTTTAAATCTTTATAAGCCATATTTTCTGGCTTATAAAGTCTACCCAAGTTGATGAACAAAGTATAGAATGTTTTTTTAAAAATAATTACCGACTTTATTTTTATCACTAATTGGAGGCTAATATACTAGCACTGCATTTTTACTCACAGTGCAGAGATAATGCTACTTTTCCTTCTGAATATATGAAGACCTGAATGGAATCGGCTATAGGAAATAAGGTTTTGGTTTGCTTCTGTTGTATGAGGATAGCTAATAAACTGTATAGCAGCATATTTATGGAAACTTATTACTCTTAGTAGCAGCATAAGATAAACTGCTAGTGTGTGTCATGGCAGAATGTATAAATTGAGGTGTAGTTGGTCCTGACTCTGTTTCCTAAACTTACACAAAGTAGAAACTGTTGTATGGGATTAAATCTGTACCTATGGCAAGACAAGGAAAATTGCCAATGCAAATGAGCTTTGTCCAGAAGCATCTGTAATACAAATAAGTAAAAGGAAATAATTTATCGAGTAAGCATTTCTTGGTGTAATTAGTGCAAAATATTTTAGTTTCACAGATCTGATCACACTGATTGAAGACTTCTTCATTTGAATTGATACAGAATGCTGTAATATTTGCTAGCAGTAGTAGTAGGATATGTAACAAAGTTAGGTAAAAGTTTCCTTGTCCAGAACAACAGATGTGTGTAAGCCTTGTATAGAAGAAACAAATCAAGAAATGTTGTGTTTGCATCTTGCACATGCTAAAATTGGGTTGAAAAATATTTTATTTTTAGGATTTCAGAGCAAACTCTTTATATATATAACATGGTAAGGCCTGTGTTTTGTTGCTGTGGTGAGAGTTCTCAAACATGCCTAGCATAAAAAGTATCTTTAAAATGAAGCTTTTATTAGTCACCTTCAGGCATTCAGTATGAAGTTAAACAGTAATGAAAGATGTGTTCAGGTGGCAGCACTCGCCTGACCTCTGGTCAGCCATATTAGCACTACTTACTAGGAGAGATGAGGCAGCAGTGAGGTTGGTGCAGAGCAAACACACCAGCAGAGCTACTCTGGCACTTCTGCCAGTACATTTGCACCAGGCCAGCCTTGATGCTCCCTCTCTGCCTCTCAGTATGCAGCAGCAATGTGGGCAACCGGAGATCTGGTGAGCGTTGCCACTCTACTATGCCATCTGCTAGTGAGATTATATAAACGCTCAAGGTGGGACCATGGAAATGAGCACACTAGTTCTGCCCTTCCCATCACCATTCTCCTTCTCCTCCATGAGAAAGTGGGGAGTCTACTACATTTGGAAAGTATTGAGAAAATGTCACCCCTGATGCAGAAATATATGTAATGTTTTACATATGTCATAACACACAGCAGACATGCATATCTCAGCCAACAACAGATATTTACAAATTGGTTACCTTGCTGGGGCATTCCCTTTCAAAGTTAATGAATTTCCATAGGGGAAATTAGACTGGATTTTACTTTATTGGGCTCCATGATCACTGCAGATGGTGACAGAAGTCACAAAAATTAAAGATGCATACTTCTTGGGAGAAAAGTGAAGACAAACCTAGACAGCATCACTTCGCCAACAAAGGTCCATATAGTTAAAGCTATGGTTTTCCCAGTAGTGATATATGGAAGAATTGATGCCAAAGAATTGATATGCCAAAGAATTGATGCTTTTGAATTATGGTGCTGGAGGAGACTCTTGAGAGTCCCATGGACTGCAAGAAGATCAAACCTATCCATTCTGAAGGAAATCAGCCCTGAGTGCTCACTGGAAGGACAGATCCTGAAGCTGAGCCTCCAATACTTTGGCCCCCTCATGAGAAGAGAAGACTCCCTGGAAAAGACCCTGATGTTGGGAAAGATTGAGAGCAGAAGGAGAAGGGGACGACGGGACGAGATGGTTGGACAGTGTTCTCGAAGCTACTAACATGAGTTTGACCAAAATGCAGGAAGCAGTGGAAGACAGGAATGCCTGGCATGCTCTGGTTCATGGGGTTGCGAAGAGTCGGACACGACTAAACAACAACAAAAAGCAAAACCAATAAAGAAGCCTGCTTCTGAGTACACAGGGTTAGGCATGGTTAGCCTTATTACATATAGGCTGCCTCTAGCAACCAGCAACTTACACAAAATCAGCAAACCACATTACAAAAAAAAAAAGGAAAAGCAGCAAGGCCCCCAACAGGATGGTGGCAATTATACATCAATGAATATGCCAATAATATACATTGTAGAGCAATATATGTATCTATTAAATGTAAAGTTTTTAAAAGCTAAAACTAAGGTAGAAGGCATGTTACAAGGGTTGCTGCTATGATGGTGGTTGAATGGGCAGATGGATGGAAATCTACATGGCAGTCCATTTTCAGTGGGTTCTTCTGACATTCTTAATTGGCTTCTAATAAGCACATGGGATACATACATGTATATTCCTCATGTCACCTATTCTAGAGTTCCCATCTACAGCTGTGGGAGCGCAGATATACCCACCATGTGGAAGCAAGGGCTTCCCCATTAATTTCAATACAGGGCAGCTCAATCTATTCATCTCTTTGCACATGCAAAGCTGTTCCCTTCATTGAAGTTAATGGAAGCTCTTGCCAGCACATATGCTCACCAGAGCACTGACGCCTACAAGGAATTAATGGATTAGGGTTAAAAAGAAAATTGAGAATTTGTGTGCGTCAGCTTTTTCCCACTCCCTCCTCAATTAAATCCTGTCCTTCAGAATTCATCATAGAGCTTGCTCAAAAAAAAAGAAGAAAAAAAGATAGTCACTTGCTTTGTAGGTTTAAGGAGGTGTTAGTAGTACAAGTTCGTAGATTTGTGAATGCTTAAGTTCATACCTATTGTATCTCCCTCTGAGATACCTCATACATGTTGTCTTCCACTTTCACAGCATCAAATTATCTAGAAAGCATTTTCTCCCTGCACAGCAGCTGATAGTAAGCAGGCTCTTAAGAATGATTTCTGAGCTTGCTGCTTCCATGCAGTGCTGTATATGTTAAAGGAGGTCACCAGCACTCTGCAAGCATGCTCAGAGGTTCATTAGGTCTTCAATTTAAGAGACTAACCAAGTATACAGTTGTCAAAGACCTGTAAAATATTTCCAACAACTCTATCCATTAAAGTCTGCCAAATCTAGTTTGGGGAACAAATCAATGACTCTCTAGCAACCATATGAAGCACTGGTTTTGCTGCAATGGAATGTTCATGCTTTGATACCCAGAATTGCATCTGATTTTTTTTTCTCCTGAATTTTGCTGCATGCTCTTGGCATGTCTTTATTTGCACTGAAACATCAACATTTGCTTGAGGGGGTGAGACACTGAAATACAAGACATACTTTGAATAAAAAAGTGATCCATTTTTCTACATATTGTTTGCAATTTAGAAAAAAAATATGCTTGTGGTTTTCTATCGCTTTTTGTGTGCGTTTCTTCAGGGAATTGATGTAGGCATAATGTTTCAATTTAGTTATCAAACTTCAAATCCTGGTTTCAGATAGTACAACACCAAAACTGACATCCTGTTTCTTGAAAGTTTTATTCCCTTGCTTTAGATTTTTGTTTTTTTAAAATAAATCAGTACATCGGGGCTTACCTTATCGCGGCTAGGTAGTGAGTGAGTTTTTCTCCCATTCAGCATTCCTCCAACATTCTGCTTTCTGATCTGTTAAAAACCTGCATGGAGAAGATACATCATGACATCTTCCTCTAGGTTTTAATTGAAGAGTGGAAAGCTGGGCAGACTAGCTACCAAAAGTGCATGAAATCAGTGAGTGATATTCAACTAAGTCTTGTTCCGAGTAGACACATTGAAATGAATGAACATGACTAAGGCTGCATACCTACAAGGGGATGGGGGTTAATGAAAACAATAGGACTTATTTCTGAGTGGACACATAGAGGATTGCCTTGACAGGTCCATGCATATCAATAGGTCTAGTCAGAGTAAAATTATTTAATTGAAACACGGTGTTTGCTTATTTTCTTTCTTTCTTTCTTTTTCTTTCTTTGAGAAAAGTCATTTTACCTCAAAAAAGAGATGAAATATTCCACACAGTAAAAAGCCTTCACTTTAAAATAGCTGTCAGAAATACAGTGGGCAGCTTCTCTATTGTCTCACACTTACAGGAAAGCCCAGCTGAGGACATCATAGGGTTTTCAGAAAGAGCAGACACTCAAGCAGGCTGCAGCATGTAAACCACTGAAAAGACAATTTGCAGAATAAAGAAAAACAAAGCCACTTCAAAAGGGAAGCAAGTGCAATAAAAACAAACCCAAACAATTCCTATCAAAATTATCACTCCCCTTTCATAATTTCCAAACACAATTTCTTTTCTCATTAACTGGTGGACAATGATCATTTATAAAAATTTTAAACCCTAGCTAGGAATATGAGCTCTGGTTAAAAGTAAGCATGGTTTAGCACTGGTGGCAATATGATCCTGAACTGTGATTAAACCAAGTATATGGGATTTGGCTCAGGCTTTGAACTCCTACTATAAATGTTTTTATTTCCATTCGGTTTGTCTTAGAGGTTGCAGAGCAGTAGCCGATAAGTTTTGATCCACATATTGCAGATGGTAATACTGCTTAGTATAATTTGATGGTGGTCAGTTACTACTTGCAGGGTCCCTTTATATGTTTATTACCGATCATTTCAGTTTTATTATTTTGGGTAGTATTTTATTTATGGGCAGTGCTGGAAGAAATAGAACTGAGCTATGTCTGCATATACCGTATTTTAGCTGTTCTCTGGCCTGCATGAGTACAATTCAGAAATGTGGCATACAAGTGTACTGTAATATAAATAAGCTACAGTGGATTGGATCCAGATGGGCAGCCTAACCCAAAGATCATTGGAATCAATAAAATGTAAAGGTAAAGGGACCCCTGACCATTAGCTCCAGTCGTGGCCGACTCTGGGGTTGCGGCACTCATCTCGCTTTATTGGCCAAGGGAGCCAGCGTACAGCTTCCGGGTCATGTGGCCAGCATGACTAAGCCGCTTCTGGCAAACCAGAGCAGCACACGGAAGCGCCTTTTACCTTCCCGCTGGAGCGGTACCTGTTTATCTACTTGTACTTTGACGTGCTTTCGAACTGCTAGGTTGGCAGGAGCTGGGACAGAGCAACGGGAGCTCACCCCATCACAGGGATTTGAACCGCCGACCTTCTGACCGGCAAGTCCTAGGGTCTGTGGTTTAACCCACAGCGCCACCTGTGTCCCTTTTATTGGAATCAATAGGGGAGACTTAGAAGATTTGCACTCAAGAGATGCTTTGTGGACAATGCTTCTAAAAGTATCTCAAGTTTAGGATCTGCAGTTCCCCACTAGTTTTGCCCCTCATATGCAAAACTAGATAGCGCCATAGGATATTGACAGGCAGCTCTTTAATTACATTATGAGCTTCTCAACTGTTCGATTCCCTTTCATTTTATGCTTACCTTTAGCAATCAGAATACAAAGCGACTGTTCGCTTGCCGATCCATTTAACAAATGTGATTCTCTATTATTATGAACATATTGCCTGCCTTTTCTAATTTCATTAACAAACATCTGTTCCTTTACTGATCTTTATCTACCAGGAGTAAAGAGGAGACCATATGGGAATAACTTGCTGCATATCTGTCATTCACTTAATTCTCGGAAACCATTGTAAGGCACCTGCACAGAGCTTGAAGCTCTAAAGCCAGTCCTATTTGGAAGGTCGGGTTGATGGCTGTAGTTGGCTGCATAAAGTTGTCACAGGTTGATTTTATTTCATTTGATTTTTACACACAAAAAGAACAAAAGTAAAGCAATAAGAGCTGGAAGCAACCAAAAAAATAAAATAAAATTGACACGTCTTTAAATAATCCATGGCGCAGAGTTGAAAGGAATCTTAATCTGATTCTGTGAGTCTTTGTTCAAAATTGCCAGAGTACACTTGAATGGCTTCAAATGCTGGCGAATGACTTGCAATTGTGAAGATATCATAAATGGTGGGTAGCAGAGCATTCTTTGACGTTTTGTTTGATATTGAATAAAAGGTCCTGTATTGTAATGCAAAATATGTTTTTAATCTCTGCATCATAAAAGCATAGTTTGTACTGCATAGGTATAATCACATAGAACAACTTGTTTATCGGTTGCGGCACTCCAAATAAAGTGCTGTTCCTGGCACTGTGGAGCCTGAGCAGTCCTCTCGTTTATTGGAGAGCTTCATGGAAAGAAATAGATCTGGAGACGGCTGGAGTGCAAGAGGCACAAGTCTCTTACACAGCTGAACACACATAAGAGTACACTGTATCTACTGTTTGGTGGTATAGTGTTGAAGAAAGCTTACTTTGCTGCTTCCAGTAGACATCCACTGGGGCTTTTCCAAGTGCTTTGTGCATTGTTTTCATCTCCCTCAGGCAGCCCAGTTTTGGAGCCCTTGGAGACTATTGTGATAATTTTGCAAGGCACTCTCCTCCACAGGGACTTGATTGCCACTATTGATCTGTTGAGATGTGCAATGCACAATCCTGTTTGATTTTTGTAGAAACAGTCCTGGTTATTGATGCCTGGGTGTGTGAACAAGATGGTTGTAACTGTGTAGCCTACTACATGCTCTCTTGATCCATGCCCATCCTGGCTGGTTTAGGTAAATTGTGAAGGATTAACTAGGTGGCTTCAGGGTGTGGTGAATGCTTTGCTGCATGGTCAGGTGGTCCCCACTGCTTTGAAGGAGGTGGGGCATTCCTGGTAAAAAAATCCACTCTGAACACAGAGGTTTCTGCCAATCCCTGACCAGTCACCAATACACTCCCCCCCCAGTGGTGAACAAGGTGATAGTGGTTTTTTTCTACACAGCTTAGTGTACATTGCTTAGCTTTTTTAATGCTGCTTAGTTTTATATGCAGTATACTGCTGCATTTTGTTTTTATCTAGTATTTAGGAAATATTATCAAATGTTGCATTTTTATTGTTTTATGGGAACCACCATATGAAGTAAATTGTTCTATGAAGTAAATTAATAGTTTAAGTGACTTGATGTCATATCAAAGTGAATAGTTCAAAAGACATTAAGTTTTAATGTTGGTGTGGACTTCTAAGTGGAAGGGATTTGAATAATAATAGTATTCCTGATTTAACAGCAACTGTTCATTTGCAAAGTGGGGGGTGCCCCTTTGGTGTTAGTTTCAAATTTAGGTCAGTTGGTAAAGTGTGCTTGGGGCCAGTTGGAAAGCACAAAACATAGTCCAATCACATCCTGCCCAACAGAGTTTAGCAGTGTTCTCTTTATTTAGGCATGTTCATTCTATCCCTTTAGGACAAATTTGCCTTCCTCATTTCAGTGCAGAAATGAATTCTTCATACTATTTTTTTAAAATAGGAAAATGAATCTGTTTGGATATTCTGTCCCTGAGGAGACTTCAGCTTGTATGCATCCCCTCAGTGTGGGGAGAGGTAAAACTCTAAATAGAGAAACCACCTAGTTTCCCATATGTAAATAAAAATGATTTCACTCTCTAATAGTATAGGAACTTAGCTCTTCTCACAGAGAGGGGAATATATGGGCTTCACTTTTCACTGGAAATATTGTCGCTGCCTTTCTCTTGTGCCAAGCTCATATTTCACCTCCTTTATTTGGGCCTGATCAGATGGCATTGTCTTGTCCTCTGTCTACTGAGATAGTGCAATTTCATTTTTGTCAACAAAAATACAGTACTGAGGACAGTGGAATGATAACATCCAGGCTGGATCTAGACACATCAAAGAAGTGTTTCAGTTAAACGCATTGTAAATTTAAACAGGCAGGGAAAACAGGTAGCGAAAAATAGGACTCCACAATGCCATCTGGTGGCACAATGTTATATTGCATATACAACACATATAAATTGCTTTTTCTTTACCAATCTAGTTGAGTCTCCAGGGTCTTACACATTTGGTTATGAAGAACAAGACAAGCAGCTACTAGGAGTTCTTCCAATATTGTCCAAAATATTGTGGATTCGGGATAAAATCAAGAGTTTCTTTCTCCAAAAGTATGGAACTGTGTAATTGACAATATGGTAATATGCCCTAGGAGTGTTTATAGACCACAAGATTCTGTTCAGATCTGTTCTGTTTGGGGGAATCAAAATTAGCTTTTTTCCCAAAAATGGATGAAATTTGCAGGCATATTAACCTCTGCCAAGTGAAGAAAGCCTGTCAAATTGCAGAATGGAACCCACTTTCCCGGGGAAATCCCAGCATTGCAACTCTGTAAGGAGAATAGGTGTCTCCTTAGCACCCTTCATCTGTGATATTGTGGGCAACAATTTTACTATGAACTTGGCATGCATTGTAGGGATGTCTCTAAGAAAGAAAGCTGCATAATTTCAGAAAGATTGGGATTATGGTTTGTGAGTTATGATCAGTGAAAAAACCATGTGGATACTTTGGGCCAACAAATCAATGTCAATGTAGCATTTATCAAGGTTTATAGTCTTTTAGAAATGAATGATTTTTATTTTATCTTTTATTTTTATTTCATCTTTTAAAATAAAACTTCAGGCTTGTGTTTGGCTTAATTAGCACCACGTCACAGAAGCTGAGTGCAAACCTTATATGACAGGAGTGGTTGCTTGGGCATGGAACACAGAGGCAGAAGGACTTGGATCTCCTGCATTTTCCAAGCAACTGCTGATAATTAGCAAAAAATATAGAAGAGACAGGAACAAGGTGATGCAATACTGGGACAGCCATTCCTCAAAGCTCTGTAATTGGAGTTCTCTGGTAAAATCATTCTCTCTCTGTAGAAGCTTGCCTTGTCTGTCAAAAAAGAGCTGTTTCCATACCTTGGCATCTTCCTTATATGATGTTTGAAAAATGTTTCCAGTTTTTCAGAAAAGCTGTTGGCAGCCTATTATGAAGATGATTATTTAGCTCTCTTACTTGCTCCAAAGTACCTTGGAAATCCCTGCTCATGTTTAGGCACTTTGGAGAGATCGTACTAGGCTCAGATAAGCCCTGAAGCTGTCTGAAGTGGCTCCACTTTGATCCTTGGCTTGAGATTTGTCCAAACATTTTGCACACCCCAATAATCCACTGCAACACTATCCAGTAGTTAAGAACATAAGAGCATCCAGTAATTAATAATATTTTGTTGTTGGAAAAGAGAGAAGTGTTAGGTAATGAAATATGTTACATTGTTGTAGATTATTCCCAAATGCTTCTAGGGCAACCAAGTAGACATGTGAGTTATATGTTTAGTCATGTAAGAGATAGTGTTTCTTACAGAGTAGAGAAAGGCGGAAATGCTTTATAGCTATTATCTTACTAATTCTCTGAAAGAAGGAGAGCACAGCAGTCCCATGAGATTAGACCACTCTGTCTAATCTCATGTTGGTTGAAAGCCACAGACTGAAAATCTTCTATCTTCTCTTATTACAACATCTATAGCACAGTTGGGATTGACTGCTGCACCACACACACACACACACACACACACACACACACACAGTGTAAACACACACACACAGTTACATCTGTGTGCTTAAGAGATATAAAGTTGTCTTTCATATACAAAATTATCTATAACCTTATGCCAATCAATAGCGTGCTATTTGCCTGTCCCTATTTAGAATGTTTCACTGGTCAGTTATTCCGAACCCTATTACTGCTGCATGAAAGACATTTTTCATGGCAAAATGACCCCCAACAAAGAGTCATTGAATTTAAAACTAGTCCAGTCCTCCATTAATAAAGAAAGGAAGGTTATTGGTCTGAAACTGCTAGCAGTGCATGCTAGTTCTACCATGCATAACAGGCTGAGTGGCTGTGAATGTTCCCAGAAGATGGCAGTAGTGTACTCGGTACATTAGCCATCCCATTACATCATCGAAAGCTCTTTCTTAATTGCCAATTTTCTTTTTTAAAAACTAATGTGTGTCTTTTAATACAAAATATTTAGTCGTGTCATGTTGAGCTCTTTTCAACAAGCTTCCGTTCCTGAACAGCAATATGGCAGAATCCAGGATACTAACTGGAGAGTGAATTGCTGACAGAGTTTTGAAGACTGAAGTGTTACCTTACTCCCAGCAGTTAGGTGCATCATCCAGTTGTTAGTATGCAACACAAAGATGGAGTTTGTTGCCTGTCTGTCCTAAAGATACTTCAGGGAGATTTCTCTCAGGAAAAGCAGATTACTCAGGCATCAGAGTTTAGGGACTTAATGCATTGGAAATTCAGTGCTTATGCACACTGCAGAAATATATAGTGTAAATATTTACTAGCCTTTTTCAAAACTGAACAGAAACTTTATAAGAATCACCAACTACCTTAATAACCTAACAAGGTAGAGTTTTGTTGTCATCGTTACAAAGTTATTGATTAATCTCAAGGGTGTTAGGAGTTTTCCAGAGGATACTGTGGAGGCAAAACAGAATCTCCTTCTTCCTCGCCTACTGTAATGCAGCCTACCTTTAATTTTATACCTACCTGATCTCAAAGTCAAAATAAAGTGTTTTAGGTTGGTCCATCAATGCTCTCAATAGATGCTTAGTCTCCACTAAGTCACATAAGCAAAAGAGGAAATATTCAAAATTATGAAGCCCTTCAGAGCTTTCCAAAACACCATACAGTTGTTGTTGTTGTTGTTGTTGTTGTTGTTGTTGTTGTTGTTGTTGTTGTTGTTGTTGTTGTTTTAAGGGAAACACTAATGCCATTATTTGTGGTGCAATCCTGTGCATGTCTATCTGATGGGTTCAATGGCACTTATTCCAGTAAGTGAATATAGCCTTACAAAAGAAAAAGAAAAGAAAAGCTTAATACACTTTCTCAACATCAGTTTATAGCTTCAAGTCATGATTGATTAATTTTAGTCAAATATCAACCTTTTACATTTTATTCCATTTTGGATTTTATATCGGGGCCAAATAAGATAAGATTATGGAATCTCATATCACTCTTATTTAAAGAAGCAGCCTGATTTAATTGAGTCCATAGTGCTGGGGAAAGGGGGTTAAGCTTTAACCACTGTGCAATTTTCCAGTGGAAAGACCTCCCCACTCCCACCCCACCCCAAAAGCTGCTAGTAGGGAAAGTTTTGAGAGAGTGAACTTAATTGGGGGAAATCACAAGACAGGATTAAGGGCCCCCCACCCAGCAACCTATCATCAATTTAATTCCATTTATGAATTGCTTCCCATAAAATATGTTGAAGTGATTCACAATAAAAAACAACAATAAAAACATTAGCACAAAGTGTGTGTGTGTGTGTGTGTGTGTAAAACACTTTTTCTATATAAAAAACAATTAAAACAATTTCACACATAAAACCCTGCCCTCATGGGCCAACTTTGAAAGGTGGGCAGGAATAATCACCTGTCAAAGTTGCCATATGGGGTAAGGGAAGAGGATTTGGGCTGGCATGCCAACCCCCCCCCCCATAATGTGAGAGATCCAGCCATGGATCCCTGCAATGTCTGCTAGTTGGATATATTTTGGGTAACAACCAAAGCAAAAAGTACTTACAATGTAGCTTTGTCTTATTTTTTCTTTTTCTTTTAACATGCTCATTTATATACTCTCATTTGCTCTTATATACTTATTCCAGGAATGTCAGAGGCAGTAGTCTGGGATTGTATGAAAGCCGAGTTTAGAGGTACATGCCTAAATGAGATGCCATACATAACCAAATGAGGAAAAATGAAAGAGGCAAATTGATAAAAGAAATAAAGGAAATGGAAATGCATCATAAAAGGACAGGCCAAGTGTAGGCAGCTAAACAGAAAATGTAGGCTCCTTTGACAACAGCTGAGTCTGCTCTTTATTTTATAGAAGGGCATTAACTAGACATTACATGCAAATACATACATCAGATAGCCCACTTTCCCCCCTTTTCTTTGCTTTTTTAAAAAGAAAGACCACTTGCAAGATGGAAGAGGAAATGCAGCAAAGGGGGAAGCTCTTCAACCTTTCCCTACCACACTGTTTCTGAAATGTAGGCCTTAAGCCGTTCCACTTTCTTCCTTCCCTTTGCCCAGAGTATATGTGGGTTCCATGTAGTCTCTAAGGCTTCATGTGGGTGGGGAATGAAGGGCTTCTGGAGGCCTATGCTTCATCTTCCAGCCTCATCTAAATTTGTTTAGAAAAGACTTTCTAAAGAAAGATGCTGCTTGATAAGTTCCAGCAGTTTTACTGGAATTTTAGGCTGTTTATTGTATTTTATTACTGCTGTTTATGTGTTACTGGGTACGTGTTTTGCCTGTTTTGGTGTGTGTATACAGTGCTTATTTTTGGACTTTGGGGGAGCATATTTGTGCTTTGCTTGTTTCTGTTTGATGAGTTATCTGTTTTGCTTGCCTTTTGCTTACTTTGGGGTATGTGGAAAGGTTTTGTTGTTGTTGTTGTTGTTGTTGCATGTTTGTGTTTTGAAGGGGGTTTTCTCCATTTGTTCTTCTCTGAAATTGGTATTTTATGATCCAATCAATATTTCCCCCCAGATATATATATGCACCCTGACCCCCAAAACATTGCCTGGGATTCAGGGGGAAAAATGATAAGCATATGTTTGGAACAATGTTTCTATAATACATTGTATGACTTCCAAAATCAACACATTCTTATGTTTTTCTTTATCAGAATTTTCATTCTGGAAATTAAAAGACACAGTCTTATGGTGACTGTGTTGCATGGTACTTAGGTAAACCTGTTTCTGATCAGCATAATCAGATATTTATTCCTTGGAGTGCTGCTTATACCTCTGCCACAATATATCTGCTCTCTCAAGCAATAGCTGAAAGCTATTACCTTGAGGTTGTAAGTCCAGCGAGTGGGTCTCGGTTTCTCTTCCACGCATATTGTAATTGCAGCAGTGTGCATTCATTGTGCAGGTGCTCAAAACAAAGAAGGCATTCATTTTGTGTTTCTCAGTCTCTTCATAGGGGTTGGGTGACTCGTTTTATGATCCACTTAGGCTGCATTCCTTTTGACTTCGAAACCACCAGTTTCCTCCTGCTGCACAGGAACGCTGCACATCGTGTCAGGTCCTCTTACTGCTTATACCATAACTGGGAGCAGATATTAAAGTGAAGTGCAGATTAAAGACTGCTAAAATGCTGCCGCTAACAATTATGGCGGGCCACTATTCTATTTCTCATTTCTCTCCAAAGGTCAGATTAATAAAGCTTCATGGCACATTAGCATAAAATGTGGGCCTGCCTGCCTGTTTTTATTATGCTTAAAGCCTGGTGTTTCTAAGGAGACTTTGCCAGGATTGAATGCATCCATTCTTCACTTAGCACTTTAGGCGAGTCATATTTAGATCCCTTTTCAGAAAGGGACACTAATCGGACAACTACTGTCAATCAAATCCTTATTGGCTTTTTCAACATGTCTGTGCTCAAGAAGGCCATTTCACTTCCATTAAGGGGGAGGGGAGGATAAGAATTATGCTAGATTTTTTTTTAGCAGCTCTAGGGTGGGTGAAGAAGAAATGGTTTATTAGGATTGCATTTTATGTTAATATCATTCAAATTTACTTCAGAAACTTCACATAAAACTTTTTTTAAAAAACAACAACAGCAGCAGCATAGCTTTCTATCATGCAGTCACAAAGGCATCTTCCCTTGACAAGCCAAAGTGAGTCTTCATGATCACTTTCTTTACAATCCTGGAGCTGTGCTTTTGTACTAGAACATACATAATACAGTCATACCTCAGGTTACAGCTGCTTCAGGCTGCGTTTTTTTGGGTTATGGACCGCTGAAACCTGGAAGTACCGCAATGGGTTACTTTTGGGTTTCGGTAGTAGCACATGCACAGAAGCGCTAGATCACACTTTGCACATGCGCAGAAGCGCTGAACTGCAACCCAAGCATGCGCAGCCACGCAGTCATGGGTGTGAATGCTGCAGGTTGTGAACATGCATCCCACACAGATCATGTTCACAACTTGAGTGTCCACTGTATGAAGTTCCCTAGCAGCTAGTTATTGCAGTGATTAAGGATCAGCCAAAATATGCAAATGAAACTAGTCCAGTTCATGTGTTTTTGTCTGAACAGGGAAACCTAATTACCTGTTGAGGCTGTGGATACTGGCACCAGCCTCATCATACTTGCACATGGCAGTCCTGTTGCTTCCATCCTGAACTTCCTGCAGTGAGTGGGAAGGCCAGAAGGGACACTGTAAGCACAGTTCCGCTAGCGATCAGGAACCAAGTGTGATGAGGGTTCCAGATCATCGAAAGGACTGTAAACATGCATACCCTCCAACATTTCTCCGATTAAAATAGGGACATCCTAAGCAAAAGTGGGACATTCTGGGATCAAATCAGAAATGGGGACACTGAACATTTCCAGGTGAATGTGCTTAAAATTACACTTCAGACTTTTCAATTCAACACTGGAAAGTCACCAGCATATATGCTTATGGGGTCTGAACCAGCGACCAGGAAACAGGCCTGGCCAGGGGGTGGGGGTTGTAGTGGATAGCTTGATGAAGATGTCGACACAGTATGCATCAGCTGTGAAAATGGCAATTTCCTTGCTAGGGATCATTAGGAAAGGAATTGGAAATAAAACTGAAGATATGGGTGGCTTTAAAATAAGGGATTAGACAAATGCATGGAGGATAAGACTGTCCAGGGCTATTAGCCATGATGGCTATGTTTCCATGGTTGGTGGCAATATGCGTCTGAAACCCACTTGCTAGAAAATGGAGGAGGGGTAAATGGTCAGGTTCTCCACAGGCATCTGGTTGCCACTGTGAGAACAGGATGCTGGAGTAGATCAGCCACTGGCCTGATCCAGCAAGCTCTTCTTGTGTTCTTATAGCCAGTAAAATTAACACTCAGATAGGACTATTTCCACAAATACTTTGAACCTGGGAGAACAGCAAATGAGTGGTTGTTTCAGCAGATACTTGGTTTGTGTTTCCTCTCGGCACTGAGAGTACTACATGCAGCGACTTTGTATTCTTGTTGTGCCTTCACTGTTCCTTTAAATTGTTGTGTGTTGTTTCAAGATTGCATTCTTAGCTGCCTCAGGGGTCTTACCAAAAGGTAAGATAGACATGTTTTAATAGATAATTTAAAGCGCTGCCGAGCAGCCAGTAAAACACCAGGACAAAAAGGAGGCCTAGGCAGTAATTTTATGAGACCAGCCAAGAAAGCTAGTGTTATAAATTGTAAAATGCATACATGACAGACCTATGGTTTCTTGTCAGGACAAACAGGATCATGACAAGGCAAGGCTTTTAAAAAGTGTACATTTTAAGCTTACAATTTATAGAACTGTTGAACCTCAGTGGTTATAAGAGGTGAGCTATGAGTCTGAAGTTTCCCAGCTCAAATCTCAGTGTGGCCATGAACTAAGTTCTTGGTACTACCTCGCCATCTACAATATATATTGGGATAATAACACTGGCTTCCCTTATGATATTGTGGTAAGCATTGCTGAAGTGTGAAGTGCTCACAAGAGGAAAAGCACTATGTAAATATTATGGCTTATTATTTACTACTATGAGAAATATTAAAATAATATTTTTGAGCTGCCTTTCTGCCATCTCTAGTGCTAGTGGTGATGGACTTGGTCAAATAAGTGCAGGTACGGGCAAAATTCTCTTTTGGCCTTTTTCATGTGTGATTATACACATTAATTTGTCTGGTTTTATTTTAGATAGGCCTCACTAAAATTAATCAAGCATTTTTGTATGCAGTTCTCCTAATATACACCTGGTTGTATGCAGTTTTGCTTAACATGCTCATTTTTGCAATCCATTTCCCTTCATATAATTTGTGTATATATTTTTCACCAACTTGTATTTTAAGCATGTGTTTCGCTACCATGCACACTTTAGTGTACATTATTGGTCTGAAAACTGCAGCACAAAATTCAGAGATGCATTGATTTCAAAGAATGGCTGTATTTCAATTTGCATATCAGTTGGGGAAGTATGGATTAGGTAGGTTGATGTTAAATTCCAAATTGTATTTCTCCCCCAACTCCTAGTTGTGATATCACCAACACTTTTCTTCATGCAAATTCTGATATCATACTTATTATTTCTGCGGCCAAGAAAGTGGAAAGTGAAATATTAAGCAAGGGGGAATCTGGTATTTGCTGGTGCACAGTGAACAGTTGGGTCACCCAACCTCTCTATTAAAAGTCCTCCAATTTGTGGATCAGCTGGGCTATGGATTGAGTTGTAGGGTGCTTTCAGTGTGTACCAACTGCAGGGTTTGGTTCTAGAATCTGGATCCTAAATACATTGTAGCATTTTTACAAGTTGCAACATTTGATTCCTACCTTTTAGAGCAGCATTTATTCTCAGAACAACCTTGTGAGATAGGTTCTGCTGACAAATTTTGACTGGCAACCCAAGCGCTTCTAGTGTATTTGAAAACTGACTAATTACACTTAGGCTCACAGCTCAAAGTAGACCAAAGACTCTGATTAAATCCTGGGAGGATTAAGAGTATATTTCTTGTTTTCTTACATGAAAACATGACAAACTTCAGCAGACAATGAACACAACAAGCCAAAAATCAAGGGGATTTGGCCCATTATCAAGTTGCTGGTTCACAACTGAGCCCAAGCTGAGCACTTTAAAGCCCATTTGTTTGTTTCCATTTGGGAATGAATGGACTTTTGAAGTCCTTAACTCAGGTTCAGTGAACAACATATATTTTACTTACTCTGCAGGATCATATGTAGGATTTCAGGGCCTGCTTTGGGTTCAACCAAGCAATCACTTATTCCAAAGTGATGCCAATGTAGTTTCCAGTACAATCCTAAATTAACTCCAGAAATGTTGTTTATATAGAGCAGCATAGTAATTTAGTTTGACAGTAAGTTGAATCTGGAGTGTAAAAGAGAAGGTGACGTTGTCCCTGCCCCCCCCCCCCCCGGTTCTTGGCTCCTACTGCTGCCCAGCTAGAGAGAGACTCAGAGGCTGCAACATCTGCTGCAATGAAGGTAGTGATCAGCATCTGTTAGCCAGCTGAAGTGAAGGGTCACAGAAGATGCAGTGATCTTCTTCCTCAGGCAGGCGGACAAGGCAAAATATAGGGTTGGTCTGTGCAGTAATGGTCTAATTAAAGCATACACAAAATCTCTGCAATGAGATTTCAAGGGGAAAGTGCACCAGGCTGCTCTTTGTGCAGGTAAATTGCAATGGGGTAAGATGTTTGTAGAGAGAAGAATTCAGATGCATTAATTTATCTAGGTCATCAGGACAAGATTATTTCTTACCAGTATAAAGCTGGAACCTGAGGCATTAATCCTTGGCAAAAGAACCAGACTACATGGAAACTTCCTTCAACCCTCATTGGTATCATTTTGTTTTGCAAAAATCTGCCTCCATGAAGCTTTTACAACTTTGATGAATTTGAACGATGACTCATTTAGAATTGACCCACACCTTATATATTACTGCCCTCCTCTCAGAGGGGTTCCTAGGGTGGTGCCACTCCCACCAGACCTTCAGGCAATTGCATGGTAGTACAACACATGCTTTGCCTTCAAAAGGTCTGTTTCAGTCCCTGGAGCGCCAGGTAGGACCTTGTATGAAACTCTGAATAGCCAGTGCCAGTACTGAGCTAGATGGGACTGTTGCTTTCACTTTGTATAATACAGCTTCCTAGGTTCCACTATTAAAAAATGTCTTCCAGCTGAGAGGAAAAACAACAACACCCCAGGAATCTCCCTCACCCTTTTAAAAACTATACAGAACAGAAGGATTTTGACTACCATCCTCAAGATGAGGACAGAGATGGCTTAATGTGCATCTCCGGGGGGTTCAAAAGAGAAGGCTCTGCAAGGAGATGACTGCTTTAATAGAAAAACTCACCACCTTGGTTTGAGCCAGTTTGGCTGAGTGATGATCTCTCCAGTTTACAGACCTCAGCAGTAGTTGCTCTCATGCTATGTAGGTAATACACCGACAGTGCTTTCTGCAC
Source organism: Podarcis liolepis (assembly GCF_965112155.1). Taxonomy (NCBI): domain Eukaryota; kingdom Metazoa; phylum Chordata; class Lepidosauria; order Squamata; family Lacertidae; genus Podarcis; species Podarcis liolepis. The sequence continues at coordinate 42,899,560 of NC_139564.1, read as the reverse complement.
TTTCTGTTTCATGCTGAACATTACAAGCACTGATGGGGGGGGGGAATCCTGCTCTGCTCAAAATAAATGCTTCTGGAACATGTGAGGATAGGAATAAAAGTAGTCCACATAAAATGGGTATTTATTTATTGCACTAATATGGTACTGTGAATTTCAGATGGCTCCCATATGTGGCATACTGTGATGCTGAAATCGGGGCTCATTGGATATATAGAGTCAGAGGCGTACATCTTTGAAGAAAACAAATGGCACAAGAAAACCCTTTCATATGACATATGTTAAGGAGGATCTAATTAGTATATGCATTGATTTCATCCCCATTAAACAAGAAGCTGTGGTTTCATAGCTTTAAGGATAATTGCCCACTAAAATGCACTACAAATGGGAAAAACCTATAAAAATAATATTCTGCTATCATAATTTTGATCCCTGGAGGTTTGTTTATGCAGCTTGCAATATGATCTAATTAGCAATTTGTTGACCTTCTCCCCTCACAAACAATGAAGAATTCCTGCTACTACTTATAATTAAGTCATCAAACACCTCAAAATAAAAAAGGTATCCATAGCTAAAATTACAAGAATGTAAATAAAATTGGCAGAACTGCTATGGAGCCATAAAACCTGAAGGGAGTATGGTTAAGTGTTTCTAATAAAATCTCCCTTAAACATATTCACTAGAGCTTCTTTAGCACACTTTAATTCCACTACAGAAATAAGACTTCTAATAGTTTTCAGTAGATGGAAAGGATAGGAAATTGAATGTGGTATTAACTTAGACACTCTTTATAAATGATAAGCAGTGATACATTTAGTTTGTTTTATAGTGTTCCAATACAAATGAACTTCATTGCTTTAACTGGGGAAATATTAATAAACATTCTTAAAATTATCCAGCGTTTTAGTGGATTTATTTTGTTTTGCCTTTCCTTGCAAGCTCCAATTATTTCAGTAGATTGATAATATAACGGTCCATAATTTGTGTAGATGGTGAACCATAAGGAAATATAATGAAAGATATTTCATTTTTATAATGGAAGTTCTTGCAAGATTTCATGGGAGAAGATGCTTAAATAATTGAATTTAAAAACTATTGTTGTGTGCTTGTCATACAGCCTTTAAAAAATAGAAAATGTAGTGTAATATTCAAGGTCTTTATACAAGGTACTTATACAGCAATCTGACACCTCACTTCCAGACATGATTTGGGCCATCTATTTCGGAGATGCACGTGTACCGTAGGTGATGGATGAACTCTTATCTTACTTTTCACTTAGAATGCCAAAAAAACCTAAAATAGATTGGAAGAAGAACACCCCCTCTCTTGCCCATGCTGCTAATGGGGGCGGGGCAGCGGGGGGGGGGAACACCACACCCTTAATCTAGGGGAGAAGAAGTTATTGATAGTGGACAAGACTAACGAGAGACAAGGGAGAGTCACTTGCAGGCCTCATCCTTAACTGTAAATGAAGCCACTGAGTGTCATTTATTTCAAGGAACCATAGGATTGTAGTTTCCTCTGTGCCTGAATTGAATTGGGAGGAAATCATAGATCCTACGCTACCCCACCATAATTTCCTGCTAGGATATTTTCTTCTGTGCTCTCAAATGAACCCATTATAAGCCAGACCCAAATTTTGGAATGTTCTGACTCTGGACTCTTATTGAGGTGAAGCTTCCAAACTGAGAAGGTTCTTACCCGAACTTCCCCATTTTGAATTAATCCCCATCACTCGCACAAATGTAAATCTTATTAAAAACAACAACATGGAGAAGGGTTGTAGAGCTTGTGAGTTCACTCTGTATAAGGTAAAGGTAAAGGGACCCCTGACCATGAGGTCCAGTCGTGACCGACTCTGGGGTTGCGGTGCTCATCTCGCTTTATTGGCCGAGGGAGCCGGCGTACAGCTTCCGAGTCATGTGGCCAGCATGACTAAGCCGCTTCTGACGAACCAGAGCAGCGCAGGGAAACGCCGTTTACCTTCCCACAAGAGTGGTACCTATTTATCTACTTGCACTTTGACCTGCTTTTGAACTGCTAGGTTGGCAGGAGCTGGGACCGAGCAACGGGAGCTCACCCTGTTGCGGGGATTCGAACCGCTGACCTTCTGATCGGCAAGTCCTAGGTTCTGTGGTTTAACCCACAGCGCCACCCACATCCAAATACCATTCTGTATACCATTCACTAAAAAGATCATTGGATTGGATACATTTCAATCAAAATTATTTATAGGTCTGGGTACTAAGGTTCTCATTGCTAGTATTTTTTATTCTCTACAGTGTCCAGTTGAAGCAGAGTTGTAGGTCACTACAGCTTTGTAGCCATGCTTGAAGCTACCTGAAATATTCAAGGCTACTGATGCAAGGAGCAGAACCCCAATTCTTTCTATGAAGCACTTTTTTTAGCACCCCTGTGGTACAGGCACAAACATGGTTTGCCTCAACCAAATAGCACAAGGTATGTGGACATATACAACTCTTTGAAGCCCAAGCACGGCCAGTATATTATCTCAGCACCCTTATCCACTGTGCAGTTCAAGCTGATCTCAGAGTTAATCTGGCCCTGTCACCAGAAGTACTAGGGTACCATATTTTTCTCTAATCCCCTGCAAAAGATGAGGAGAGCTTTTCAGCATTTCTTCAAAAACCTCAGTGCTATCAATCTAACTCTTTGCCGGCTGGCCACAGAAAGCATTCCACCTCTCCTCCTGCCAGGATTTTTCAGTGTTCAGTGATCATAAGCATCAGGAAATGTCCCATAAATTTTCCTGTAAAAAATTTACCGTTGTATGGTTTCTTCAGAAGATGCTCCAGTATTTATAGTTCAGATCTCAGAAACTGATCTAATAGCTGAGGAAATTGCCTGCATAATATTTGTGGCTTGCAAATTTAGAATGGGTGTTAGGGAAAGATTATATGGCTATACCAAGTCTTGAAATAGGCCTGAAATGTGCCTATAAATTCAAGTTGTGAATGCAGTGGCAGGCAAGTGTGTGTGAGAGTGAGATGGGAACCACACACTCAGCATGACTGAAAACAGGACACAGCCTTATTGCCCACAGCCTTCAAAACTTTGGCCACAAGACTTAAGTGGTCTGGTGTCTCCCACCAATCCTCCACATCCATCTTGCTCCTGATATTATCCATATTTCAGACTACTATGTCAAGATGTCAGGATTCCTTTTAAAGACAAGTTTTTCCACTAACCGCTCATGTATGCTGAAAAGTAATAAATAATGGAGACTCTCTACCTCCATCCTTTTGTTTGTACATATAAGATAGGGCAGGCTTTGGAAACATATAGTAAATGCACTTCTGAGTTGAATCAAATTCCTCTAGATATGCCACTGATAGCTTTAAAATATTTTCTATCATCCAGTAGCTTTGCAACTGCAGTTCCATCTTTGTGAAACATGCGGTGAGGGAGGAAATGCAGCTGATGGCATGAAGATCTATTTAGAATGTTAAATGTTTGAGTAGATTTACATGAACAGCTATATTTGCTCTTTATATCGATCAGATCAGTGAGTGCATACTTTGGTAACCTTTGAATCATCATCATCATCTTTACTTAGCCTGAAAGAAGAACGTTCTCTGGCGCTGGCTTCCTATTCTGAACAGCCAGTTGCAACCTGCCGCTCTCCCTACCCATGCATCTCTGGAGAGACATTATGAGACATGAAGTCTGTTTACTTTCTTTCGAGCCTTTTCTTGTACTGACAGAGCCTGCCCTTTTCCAGATGTCTACTTTATTCTTCCAATTGTGGCAACTGTTTAAAGGTTAGGAGAATCATAAATGCAAGCGGGCTACATGCAAGCCACACAGGGCATGAAGGTCAGTACTTCTCCCCACAAGGGGATCACATTCTCCCCCATCAGACACCTTTGCAATCTGATTGGGTTCCTACCAGAAAAGTCAATATTTGCATTCTGTTGAATATGCATGTGCCTACCAGCATTATTTGGGGGGAAATTGGCTACTTGATATCTGCACTTGTATGATTATCTTGTTTGCATTCATGAGATACTGTCTGCAAATCCTCTAATGACCCAAAGACAACAGTGTATGAGGTTATTTCATTATTAGAATTAGTGGAATTAGAAAGGCTCAGGTGTTTCTATTTCTGAATTTTTGCTCGGAGAGCTGTTGGAACAATGCGAAGGGAAAATGTTTCACTCAAAGGGGAAGCCACTGTGCAGATGTGAATTCTTTTCTTCAAAGGAGGCTCATTGACAGAATTTGTAGATGGATGACCTCGTTACACAGGAGCAGCAGATGGGTGGGAAGACTGGTACCTTTGTGCCGAAGTGAAGGAGGCTATTGCCTATTGAAGCTCATACCACAGCAGTGAGTGCATCTCTAGGAAAGTGAAGCAGTGTTTGATCTCCAACAGAATTTGATCTATGTAGCAGTTCCACCCATTAGTCTAACCTCTGCAGCTGAATTAGAAAATAAGTTCACAAAAGTTACTAAATCACCAAAAACAGCCCACCAAAAACCACTTTACCTTCCTCTACACACTTTAATAACATAGCAAGAGGCTTGATAGATCGGAAAAAAAACTACATCTAGTCTAATCTTGTTTCTCTTAGTGCTTTGACAAACCATGGCTTAGTGCAAACAAGTAAATGCTATGCGGTCCTGGAGAGAATATCATGGCCACTTTATTTTTGCAGCAGACTCTGTTTGTTTGTTGCTATTTTTAAAAAATAATAATACTTTGTCCAGAAGACTTTATAAACATTTAAACAGCAGGAAACACATTTTCCAAGAAGCAATTCTTAGCACACACAAAAAAATCTGAAATAATCTGTCCACTGGCTTGATTGTGGATTTGGCTTTAGTTAAAATGTCCATATTACTATGCCAGCTGGATCATTTAAATAATCTGAAAATGTTTGTAAATTTGATTTCAGTTCTCTTTATGGGTTAATATGCCCTCACGGGGAATAGTTGGAAAAATTGGATTTGGCATTGGAAAATACTCACTGGCAATATAGGAATTTTAAAATATTATTACTTTAATTCATCCAGCTGGATTTTAAGCAGAGATTCATCCTCCAAAAGACTAATAATATGCCAGATGAATGATCTTCAGGTAACAGTGTGTGTATTACATCCCTAAATACATAGATGGTATGAAAAATGATGCTGGTTTTCCTACACACCTGCTGCAATATTAGTTATATATCCTCTTGAAAGTTTGATTTCAAGTGTTTTGGAATTTAACATCAAACTAATATGCCTGTATCCTTCATTAATGAGATCAGCTTTGTAGTTAACCTATTTACCTATCTTGACATTGATGAACCTTGGAAAGCAGAGTGCACTGTACAATGAGGTGCTATTGGGTTGCACTGTTGTGGCAATATTATTAGTATGTATTAGATTTCGCACCTGCCTTTTTACCTTGTGGTACCTGCTGTTTCTTTTGTGAGAGAAGGTTATTCTGAATATTTGAATATTAGCATAAGCAGCATGAATTGAGCCAGGAATCAAATAGTTAGCCAACTAAGAAAATGTAAGATGATTGGAATCACATGGTCTGCTCTCCCGAGTCCCAGTTAAGATCCTGGTGGCTGGATTTTGAATAGATTTCTGTTTTTAAGGGAACCCCATATAGAAAGCTTTTGTGAGAAGTGTGAGCTGGCACGTGGTGAAGGAATAGGATGAAGGGGAGCTGTTCATCCAGGGACTCTGATGTGTGGCTTCTCACTGAGGGCACCGATATTGATTTATTACCTTTGACACCAATGCCACAGAACCGTTAAATATCTTACCTGGTTTTGGGGTCTTGTAAACAGATATCACAGCTGTATTCAGCTTTATTTTAGAAGTGTTCAGAGTTCCTAAGTTATTTTGGAGGGGACAAAGAGATATACATTTAACAAATACAAAAAATAAATATTTTTCTCAGTAAAATTCTTACTCTTAGACTTCAGAGTTCAGTTATTAGCAGTTCAGAACTCTGAGTCACTAGATATTGGAAATCAGACAACTGCTGCTTCCTACATGTCAAGAAGATCAATATCTATCTATTACTTCCAATATGCATTACATACAATATTGTATCCCTTTTGATATTATGTTAGGGGCTCCACCTACTGCCTAGATCTTAAGATATGACTGGCTTACATAGGAAGAACATATTGCTTGGATTTCTCAGCTGTTGGGCCAAACACAGTAGCAGTTGGTTGGCCAACAGAGCTTACCTCACCTCCCGACACTGACATTGCTGAAGCTTACTGGGAGGGAGAAGAGGGCATGCAAACACACTGGCTGAGTCAATCCAGAGCTCCTATAAGTGCATCTACATCAGTGACCAATTTTGCCACTGCCTCAATCTTTCTCCTCTCAGAGTCCAGGCTGGCACTTGTATTGATGAAGACAGACATCTGGATTTTATAATTATACTGATGGATGATCTATTACAGCAGCTCTTAAGGCACAAGTGATAAAAGGCAAATCTCTCCTCTACTTAGCTATCTAAGCAGTTGGGTACTGATAATCTGGATCAGAAATGGAGAGATGGAGTGGAAGAGAATTCCTACAAACCATCCCCTTAAATACCCTTCGCTGAGATGTTACAGTTGAGTAGATGTTAATTCCTCCTAAGAGGCTGTCTAACTGCTTGTGCCTCTTCAAACTTCTTCCTGAGTGCGGAGACTCAGGAAGGCGGTCCCCCGGTGGTGGTCTCCTTGGGTGCTCCAAGGTATCCCTGGAGGCTCTTTCCTCAACTGCTGAACTTGCTCCCCTTTCCTTTGCTCCTGCTGATCTGTACCCAACCCCTGATCTACTTCTTGTGACTCTGCTGGCAACTGCCTCGCAGGTCCTGGTGGTACTGGTGAAGGAACTGGTTAACAGAGGAAAGTTTCTCTTCACTGGAGGCATGGAACCCCACAACTCACTGGTCCCTTCTCCAAGTTCCTCCTCCTCACATTCCACCAGCAACACACACCCCAGCTATCTTGTCCCCTCTCTCCTCAACACCTTCATCTTCCTGCCCATCCCTGACACTCCGTAATCTGCAGCAACACTATTAATTAGAGGTCAGGTAAGTTCTACCTTCCCCACACTGCTGCTGGATGTATGCACTATCATGTACCACTTCAAATGTAGCATGAGCAACAGGAATTGCGAAGCAGCCATTTTCTTACCCCTTGTTAGTCAAATCCACTTTGAATATACATTTTTGCTTTTGAAGAACAATCTCCAAGTCAAAAGAGGGTTGAGTGGTAAAAAAGCTACTGCCACTAAATGTATAAATCTCATGTCTCTTGAGCTAGGTGGCGAGATTTGTACTGCCTAAAGGCCGCATATCAGATGCCCCTGATAGATTTGGAATATTTGTTTTGCTCACGAATAAGACATAGACTACTTAAATGTAAACCGTCTTCCAGAGCCCATTGTAATAAACATCGCAATGCAGTGTAGTTTCATTGCTTATTTCATTTTCCTTCACTGGGGCTTAAGCACACATAACTGCATATTGCATTGTGGCTTGATTATTAGAGCACGAACCAAGCAGAAGCAAAATAGAATTCTAAATACAAACTGAATTCATGTTCAGGCTTGCCACCTGCTCATACTGTGAAAAGAATTTGAAGTGTGACTTGTCGAGAGCAGGTTTATTTTACACACTCCTTTGTGCCGCACAGTCCAAATCTTTTATAAATCTATGTAGTATTTTTCTGGATGGGTAGACTAAATGTCCCATGCGGTCTTTGAGTAGGATGCTTTTAAAACATAGGGGATAAATAGTGTGGTAGGAACATTATTTCCAAGTCAGCTTCATTCAAACTTCTGTCCATTTGTTTACAATGGTTGGCATCAATGGGTATTTATTGTGCTTTCTAAACAACTTTAGTGACCCTGAAAATTGTTTAATAATATATAAAGCATCTGAAAGTGAGCTGCCTTTTTATTGTACACTGGCAATGGTCCCTTGGATTCTGTTTCAGTCTAGCAATCATGTAATCTAAGGAAAGACTCTAAAGTCAGAGTTCTCCAGCAGGAAATGTTGTCTGCGCTCATTAGTCCACTGACATGCTTTACCCTTTAAATGAATACATAATTCATGATACTCTCCACTGGATTTCAAATTGCAGGGTTTGCATAAGCCTAGTAACAAGAGGGTCCTAATAAAATGATGACAATTATGTTGATTTTGTGACATTTTTGTACCTTGGCTGTCTTGTTTGTGAAGGGAAATATGGATTGGGACTTTTCCCTATGGCAATTTGGCTTTTTTCATGCCCATAGATGGACACTGGGATGTTCATCCGAGTGCAGATATTATTGACCCATGCTGTATTGCTGTCAGTGAGATACATGGGGGATTGAGGAAATTAAATGCACACCCCATGATCATTCTGGCAGCAACTATGTGTTAATGCTAGTTTGTTTGTTTTCTTCCTGCAATTAGATCTGGATTGGGACAACTGGGTTTTCTTATTTATGAATTTTAACATCCCCAACATAGTCTTGCTCACAGGGGAAAATAATATCTGAAGAAGGAACTGTCAGAATACAGTGAGTGCATAGGTAATTAAGTGCAGCTTCCCTTGTGTGCGATCTAAACATCTGCAAACTGAATGCTTCACTGGAGTTTGCGTCAGGTAATTTCTTACAGGTATGAGCCTCTAAACTCCTATAAAAGTACTAAGAAATAAATTCCCAGAATGAAAGGATGTGGCGTTTGTTTTTGCAGTCTATATGCAGCTGTAGGAAAATGGGCATATACTGTTACATAGTAAACATACTTCAGCTATCAAATTGTTCCAAAACACAAATTATTCCAAATATTCTAAAATAAATAGAAAACTTAGCAACAAGCATTCAGTCACTACCATATAGGAATATAGGAAGAAGCTTTATACCAGGTCAGACTATTAGTTCGTTTAGGCCAGTTCGACAGGTCTCAGGCAGAGGTCCTTCACATCTCAATTTTCTTACCCCTCAATTTTTTTTTACAGATAGCAGGGATTGGACCTGGAAAATTGAGCATGCAAATCATTACAGTCCAGTCCCTAACAAGCCTGCATGTGTCCATTCACATTCAAGATTATTTCTCTCTGTGTTACATGCAAGAGCACTAACCCTGCATGGTTTAATAGGGTTGGTAAACATAGGAAGCTTGAAGACACCCAGAAAATGTTACAAAGGAACTGTATTAAAAATGAAATTGCTTATGCTTCCATGTTTGCCAGGTCAATAGTTGACCTGCATGCCTCTAGCACTTCCTTTCCCAGGGCTCTCCCTGTTTGTATAGTAACTACCTCAGAGGTACCTGAGTGTCCAGTATTCAGCATTCAGACTGCTAACCAGGAAGTTTACTCCACCTCTGAATTCCCCACTGGTGTTTCATCACCTGCTCACAGAGCTGATCTCATGCTGCAGCCAGGAGGGCTGCCATCATGGGCTGATATTTCATCAGCAAACTGATGTTGCCAAAGGGGGCAAGAATTGTCATTGAATAAAACATTTTTTTTTAAGCTGTGATCACCACCATCATCCATCTAGACTAGAATAGGGAACTGTTGGCTTCCTAGGTCATGAGATGGATGCTAGGTCATGAGATAGGTCACATATGCCCCTCCTTTCTGGGACATAGACACAGGTCTCAGCAGGGACTGTTGGGAAAAGTAGTCCAAAGATGCACAATGTTATTACAGTAGCGATTGGTTAACACATTTTCTTGTGATTAATCTACATCCTTTTGTAGCACCTATCTCATGACCTAGGAAGCCAGCAGCTCCTTATTCCAGTCTAGGTGGATGGGGCCTGTTTGATGGTGGTGATCCTAGCTAAAAAAAATGTTTTATTCAATGACAATTCTTGCTCCCTTTGGCAATATCACTTTGCTGATGAAACGGCAGCCCATGATCATTTGTATATACTGCTGTTGTAAGGCAGCATGACCAGAATGGACAGCTGTCCTTGATTTTATATCACCAGCTGATAATACATCACTCTGACAAGCGTGGTGTCTAAGACACAGCAAGGTTGGAAGCCAGTCTGGATTTCTTCCAAGACACTGCTGGAGTCCAGATGCTCTTGCAGCGTTACTACCATGACCTTTTCCATTTTATTTTTTTAAAAAAACTTTCTGCGGCCATGTGATAATTGGCAAACATTCCCTCACTCAAGAGATGGCTTATTGAAAGAGGCAGACTTCAGCATGCTTGACTAGCATCCTTCCCACTTAGGTTCTCTTGGCCTTCCCTCTACAATTTCTCCACTTTGCAAAAAGAAAACGCTAATTTTACTGTTATTAGATGCAAAGTTATCTCTCTCTCTCTCTCTATATATATATGTAAAAAATATGGGGGGGGGCATTACAAAGGGTTTAAATAGACAGATTTCAGTCACAGGATCTACTAATTTTACTGTTATTCAATGCAAAAAGTTATATCTCTCTCTCTCTCTCTCTATATATATATATAAAATGTGAGGGGGGCATTACAAATGGTTTAAGTAGACAGATAGATTTCAGTCAGAGGATCTACTTGATTTTCACCAACAGGAATCAGGTGCAAAATAGTGACTATGGGGACCTAAAAATGAAAGAACAGGGTGCCTCTGGACACATGGTCAGCTTAGAAATTCAGTACAGAATGAAGCAGGATTTCCAGGGACTCCTTTTTTGTGGAGTGGGGGAGATAGTTGCTTCCATGATCCTAGGGCTACTTGTAATAAACATGTCCTCCCCTCCCCTCTTCAGATATTAATACAACAAATAAATAATACTGAAAACTAAATAGCTAGGGTTGCCATATTTCAAAAAGTGAGAATCTAGACACAAAAGTTGTTTAGTTGGTGTGTGTTTTTTTGTAAAATCTCAAAAGGGATTAATTTTTTTTTAGGGAAATTGCCCAAAAAATAAACACTCCCAGTATGGGCCTGTGTTTTCCCAGAAATTTATGTCGCTTTCCCTGATGCCATTTTCAATGAACGAATCCCGGCTATGTCTGGGAAATTCCAGGCATATGGCAGCCCTAAAATAGTTGTAGATGCTTCTAGAAGTTAATTTGAAGGGAGAATGCCTTTTCTCTCCTTTTCTTGACTGGAGATACTTCCATCAATGAATCTGTGTGTTTAAAAGAAAAAAGTGGCAGTTTTGGGACTGGAGCTGAAATGAGATGCAGAGGCCAGACTTGTTCTTTGTACAGAATCTAAAATTGCAGAATCTAACATTTGGATTCATCTCCCTGCTGAAATACAACAGACCCCATAAGTATTGGCATTATACCGGCTCTTAAGAACACACACATTTAGACAAACCTTTCCCTGAACTCCTACTTTCTGATCAAATTGTTTAAATTTCTCTCTTAATGGTCTTAATTGCTAATGTTTCTTTGTACATATTGTTATATTACAAACTTTAATTATGGATGTTTTACTATTTTGGTAGAATTGTTTTGTTGTGCGATTGAATTATGTGTGGATTTTATAATTGATTTTGTACTTGTAAACTGCCTAGAAGCCATGTTGGCCATGTGAGCAACCTAGCGCAGCCACAACTATAGTGTTATTCGTGTTGGTCCCTCCTCATCCCCTGAAAAATAGAAAGACAAACCAATGGAGGAGCAGGATCTGAGTGTGAATATGTGAGCCTTACATCTCATGTTCAGCTGTTATATAAATGCAAGTAAGCATTTGGTCACAGAAAATGCCATTGTTCTCCAGTGACCTTCATGTCAAGGAAACCAAAGCCAAGATATGTATTGGGACCCTTGAGAATACCTCGCCTGAGATTGGGACACTCAACAATATTGTTTCATCCTTTTATAATGACTCATTGGACAGTTTGAGAACAGGATGCAGACAACGTCATTTCAATGTCCATCAGGATACTTTGCTTGAAGTAAGATATGTCATGATTTGCTTGCGGTAATTCAGGCAATGCTTGGGGAATAGCAGCAAACAAGGACTCTCTTAAAGAAATCGAAGGAGAGAGCAGGTGGAGCAGAGGGCATAATAATTTGCAGTGAAGTAGTGGGCAAAGGGCTGGTTCTGTGAAAGGGAGGAGAACTGACAGCTAGGAAAACAAATAGTGATAAGCTGGCGTCAGTTCATCACCGGTGACCTTCAGTGCCAGGACACAGAATTAACTGCCTAAACTCTCCCATGTGTGCAAAGCAATAAAAAAGCCAACAACCCAGGGAGAGTTTATATTCACCTGTTACTTCACAACAGTTTCTCAATAGAGAATAAAGAATAAAGGGGAGGGATATTGCTAGCCCATATAATCCTTATCCCATACTAAAACTAACTATGTGTAACTGAATAGTATGCATATTCGTCCTCTGTTGAGCCTCCCCTTTTCTTTCCTCCCCTTTCTTTATTACCTTCCCTGTGTTGAATTCCTAGATTACAAGCTCCTCAATCAGGGACTTCTCTTTCCCATATTACTGTGCAAAGAACAATGCTTGTGCTATATGAATACGCTAATTAATTAATTGCTATTGAAAAACACAGATGACACCACTAATGGCATGCAGTCTGTGACTTAATGAGGACCTACACATACTAATTTAGATGCCACTAATCTGAACTATGCCAATCTACATATTTATGGATAAGAGTATGACAGAGGTCTGACCTAAGGGTGTGGAAGAAATCTGACTGAGTTCACATCTACATGTGACTCTAAATCACACTTCCAAAAAAAGAGAGAACTAAAATACAGCCGTCCTTAACAATTCAGCTTCTCCAAAATTTGCAATGCAGTTCTCCATTAAAATTGCATTCATTGCTTTAGGGGAAAGTGCTTTGCAATAGTGTTTATTGCCTATTAGAAGAAATGCGTATTTTAATGAGGACTTTTAAAAAAAATGCAAACCAATGTGGAAATGTGGGGAATATAACATAAGATTGGAAAAAATGAGAAAAGCAGAACAATCAAAATTGTCAGATTAACCCATTTCTGTTTTTACCCTACCATTATGCAGTGTGTCAGGGATGGTTTGCCCCAGTTCTATCCTATACACATATCTATCTGTTCATCTGAATGTAATTTTAGATATCCTTTTTGTCAAATTACTAATTGCATCAACATACGACAAAATTGAACACCATGCTAACCAAAGACTTGATAATTGGCTCATAGAATATCATTATCATCAGTATGCTTCATATTTTTAGAGATTGTAAGACCCAGATTTTTTTTTGTATGCTTTATGAATAATTTGTCCAAAAGCCAGTGCAGAGGGGGACTGGATTTACTTCCAATAACTTAATATTTCAAATAAATGTCTTTAATGGTAGTTTTCCAGATGAGTATTCACTAGTATAACTGCCAATGCTGAGTCTAGGCTGTCTGATTAATAGCTGTACAGTAACTCATAATATTTGCTCAGATTTTGTTCCAACTCATGAACTGAAGCCAGTGCGATTCTTCAGCAAGTCTTGATTGATTTTTAAATTCTCCATAAGCACAAGCTCTGCCTTGGGGCTCTTCATGAGTTGAAGGATGGGATAGAAATGGAATATTAAAAGTATGTTTTAGATTTGCCAAGAAAATCACAGCTTTTCTGTAGAAACCTACAAGTTCCAATCTGTAAATTACATGTGATTGCCTTTCATAGTTGGGAAATGAGAGATTGTCAGTTATTTTTCTCTTTTGTGCACTATAGCATAAGATCCTTGTAATTAGGAGTTTTTCCACTCATCATATTTTAGTTTCCTTTTAGGTAGTGTCAGTGCCGGTGTAAGGATATATTGTGCTCTGGGTGAACTCTGCGTCACTTCACTCATAGCACAACACACATTCTCAGGGGAAACACATTTTCTACTTGCTCCACATCCATTGGGGGACCTAAGGCCCACCTCAAAATAAGCTGGTTGGGGAGAAGGTCTAGGCCAGAGGAGGCCCATACTGCTTGAGAACACTTTGACAGCATCCAAGGGGAGGCTAAAAGAGGCCAGTTCATTAGTAAAGAGAGGCAAGGGGTGTCAACAAGGCTCAGATCCCATCTGCCCCATCTGTGCAATCCCTTCTGCTTTGGCTGACAAAACTGCAATGGCTGCTTGGGCTGTATCATCTCTAAGTCCTCCTTGCTCCTCCAACCGCTCCTTCTCTCCCAGTGGCCCAGCTGGCTTACTTTAAATGCTTCTGCAGGGCTGCCAATTCAGCAGAGCTGCTCCTGATCCTGGGCTGTCCCAGTGCAGAGTCACAAAAAACAGTACAGCTGCAGGTTGTGGTCAGCAGCCACAGCTATCCAACATCATCTGAGCTTCATCTTCTCTTTCTCCAATGGTAGCAAAGCAGAGAACTGTGGGGGGTAACCCCAGGAAGAGTTGGTTTATGTACATCCTGATGCCCCCTTATAACCATTGGGTCATATAGGACAACTAGGGTCAGTTTATGTGGAGGAACAAACCACTTTATCCATCTGGATGCTCTATGTTTTGATTTCCCTGATGGTGGCAGTTCCACGAACCACTGATGCCATTGAAGGAACTGTGACATCCAGTATTCAAGCACAAAGCAATCAAGGGAGAATTTGCCATCGGGTTAACTATTAAATTGTGCCTAAAACACCAGGCACTTAAAAAAAAAATCTTTTAAAAAGTACATTGCCTCTAAACTTGATGCAAATAAATTGCCTTTCAACGAAAGGTCAGGGGTAAAGAAAGGAAAAGGAGCAAAAGATCTGGTATCATTCTCAGCACTTCCCATTGCCCCAGTGTTAAGGCATAATGTATCCTGTCTAGTTATCTTGGAGTGGAATACCAATACGTTGTTCCATTATTTGTTTGGATTAATAAACAGCAAAACTAAGATCAAAATCACTGCACCCAATGTTCTTTAATATACATCTTTAGAAATATTGATATTTCATTGATTCAGAAGATACAGGAAGAATGGGGTTATATATTGCATTTACAGTGAAAAGATTTGAAGCCAAAATGTCAGCTGTTATACCCAGATCTGTTAATGTGATGTCAGTGCTAAGATGTTCTTTTCCCAGAAAAAAATAATATGGAATAGAAATAGAAAATAAATTACTATCAAGGAAACAGCAAATATATTTTATGGAGCAAACGGAAAATACAAACATTCAGCACAAATGATTCTTCACAGAGCTATGGTATCAAAGCAAGAGAAACCTATTTTAAAAGTTTATACTTCTAATGCGTTCATCCTGTTTTCTCTTTCTCTAATGTGTTCATCCTGCATTTACCAGCAACAGGGATAGAAACACACACAAACAAACACAAAACAATGCTTGCTTACAGTAGTTTGTTTGCTCTTGTATATGTTTTCAAAACCATGTTACAGTAGAATTATTTATCTTCCTTTTCTTGCCTGCCCCTTTCTGAGAACTTTCACGGTTGATTTAAATCACTTGCTTGCTTAAAGACACTCCTGTTTTAATCTAGGCAAAAGAGCCAGGAACAGTGAGAGTGGCAGAACTGCCCTGTGGAAAGGGAGGTCTTGCTCTCCCTTCTTTCTCTGGTGGTGTGCAGTGTGCCCAGTTGCTTATGGAAGATATCATTTCTCCAAACCTACTTTCCATCTCTCCCCACACATCATCACCACCACCCCTCCTCCTGCTGGTCTTTTTCATCCAATTTAAAGAAAGAGAGACACATGAGTGATTGGGGCCTGAATGTCAGGTAGTGACTGCCCTGGAAAACAAGTTAAGTTACTTGCTATTTTTAGTGCTGTAGCCTGGCATATCTCCAAGGTATATTGTGTGAAAATGGGAGGTCACTTACCTTTCTTGACCATCTTTGCAACCCATACTTTCGCTATTGTAAATTATTTTTCAATTGTAAAACCTAAATGAGATTTTTTTTGTGATTATCTTACATTGGAAAAAAATATATTATAGCATTTCAACATAAGGCAGAAAAGAACTTTTTGTGTTTTTTTGACACCAATATCAACAGCTGTTTGTAACATGAGTTTCCCAGAGTGTTGGGAGTTGAATTTATAGATAGTTGCCTCTCAAGAAATATTGTATATTGCCTGAAATGTGGATTAGAATGGGTCCCCCACTTCTCTATATAAGTCTATTCACCGTTCAGAGATTGTGTGAAAAGATCCTGGTAAAGTCAAGATTTCCAGACAATATTGCAACTTTGTTGTTATTGCTAGCTTCTCTATATAACACATTATTGCATTGGGAGGTCAGAGCATTTGGGATCTTAATGAGAGGAGGGCCTCTTTCCTGAGCCGAAGGGTAGTTTGGACTAATGTGACTTGAGAATTTATGTGCATCCTTTGTTTTGGGTTTAGAGCTAGACGCCTGTTGTCAAAGAAGACTTAGATACTATTAGACGTTTGACACCGGTGTCTGTCTAGGTGCCAGTGATTGGTACAACTCTGGCTATGCTATCATTTGGCCTTTTGAAATGTTGGCCTGTTGATATGTTTCTTTGATTTTTTAAAATGTTGCTTGTATGTCTTGTAATTAAAGGCAGCCCTCCCCCCATTTACATGCTGTCAGGGGTTCAGGAGCAGAGGCAAGGGCAAGGGAGGAAACAGAGAGCGAAGGGGAGGAGGCAGAAGAAAAGATGAGTGATGACGACGACCCGAGATCTCCGAGTCTTTCCAGTGAATCAGAGGATTCACAGAAAGGAGCACCAGTGGCCAGGGCAAGGGGGGAGTCTAGGGGGGCACCCCAGGAAGATAGAGCCAGAGGGGACTCAGAGGAGAGCAGTTGGAAATCGGGACCAGCGTCACCGCCAGAGAGCAGGGAAGAGGAAGGGAGCCAGGGGGCAAGCGCTGGCAGCTCACAACAGGAGGGAGGGCACGAGTCAGGAGTGGCCACACCTCCATCGGGGAGCGAAGAGACGGTTAGACGGAAGGTGGAAGGTTGGGCGCGCGCGCCAAGTTCAAATGCACAGGAAGGCGGCGCAGTAGGCAGCCCGGAAAGGGAGCCAGGTCCTAAAGCCCGGCGCAAGGAGACAGGAGGGTCCGGGGGGTCAGCGTCAGAAGAATCCCGGAGGGAAGAGACCCCGGGGGGCAGAGGGACCCAGAGGAGAACAGTCAGGCGGAAAAGGTGGAGCAGGGCGAGGATATTAAGTTGGTGTACAAGGGGCGGAGATTCAGACGGAGCTTCGCCGATCTAGCTACTAGACGTAGAGTTGCACGCAGCAGCTTGAGAATGGAAACTGTAACTCAATAAAGACTTTTACTTAATGATCGCTGGCTAGCGTGATCCTCTGTGAGCTAGGATCTTGAAGCAGCTCTGACACATGCGTTCAGTATGTATAGGCTACTGTGTATAGGCACATCACGCCAAACCTGAAAGTAACCTGGAAACATCATAAAGATGTCACCGAAATGTCACTAAAAGGGCATAATGGGAGTGTGGCAGGGGGCATAACAGGGTATTTGCAGGCTTTCTCAGTAGGTTTCAATTATACATGATTTCACCGATGTGCAGAGTCTCGGAATGTAACCCCCACATAAAAGGGGAGCTGCCTATACTAATTAATGAACTTGAGATGTTATTTTTTTCCCCTATTCTGACGTTGTGAGCTGATGATGATGATTTGGGCAAAGTATGATGTAGATAAAAAACTGTTATGTAACATAGATTAAAAGCCTTAAATGGTGGGGTATTAAATGATGTTTCATTAATATAAGGCATGATACAAAGAGTTTGGATGGAAAAATGAAGAGCTTCAGTAAATGTTACTGTAAGATAATATCCACAGGCATCTCATGCGTAAAGTAGTCCAACAGTTTAATTCTTTAATAAAACCTTTTTATTCAGCATTCAGTTTTCTAAATGTTAAGCCACATTGCAGAATCCTTTATTTTTCATGATCTGTCCAACAAAATGACTGAAACTGATGCTCAAACACTGTAAATTTAGGCTCTGTAAAATCCATGAAATCCAAGTATACATTATTAAAGTGTGGAATAATCCTGCAAATATTTTAAACTCTTTAAAAAAGGAATGAAAGTTTTGAATTAGAACTTCACTGAAGCCGGTGGTCTCTTGAGATCTCAGCTATTCCAGAGGTCTTATGTTGATCCTTGGCTTAGAATAGCTACTACTTTAAAAATAAATTTTTTATAAACTGACTCGCCCTCTCCTCCCACAAATAAATAACGTCCTTTATGTAAACTTTAGAAATAATACCTCAGATCAGAAGGTCTATTTTCCAAAATATCAAGTTGCACAAATGCATTAATACTGCCAAGTTTTATTCTTAGGTGTCTTATGGGAATATATCCCCTTCTTACAAAAATACAAAGTAGGTCAGTTGTGCTTAGTACTTCTAAATTTGCGCTTGTTTCTTCCAAGAGTTTGAATCTAGGATGAAAGGGACCTGTTTTGATCAATAAACAACAAGCAAAAATGATTTATTTATTTTTTTAATTGCCTTTGGGAATGTGCTGGGTAGGGTATTCACATTTGCAAACAGATTAAGAAGAGTGCATTTGTCTGTCTTGTCTTAGCAAGAAAATGTGTTGTAAATATAGTTCTAATCTATTGGATCTATGAAAGTAATTTATCACACAGGTTGTCCTTCTGCCATATTACTGTATAAATTCACCTACCAATTTTCAAATTACATTTTAAAGCGGTTCAAAAAAACACAAAAAAACACCCACAACATGCTATGTATGGACTTGGAATAGGTTGAAATTAAATTATGGAAGAGTGAAAATGCATAAGACAGAAATAGAATGTATTTGATACTGTATTATTTTGGATCTTTTAAAATGATATCAGAAGACTATAACTTCATGTTCTCCCATAGCCTCAGTATTCCATGAGACTCTCTAGTCATGAGTGTTGCATTCTACTTGTTTCTTTGACAGCAACTATATATCCATTGAGTATAGTGGTTTCCACATAAACTGTTATGCATGCACACTCACAAGTACATCTATATGAGTTGTCTAACCCTTTTGAGGAAGGGTGTAACCCTTTTGCAGGTGAATCAGTTGAGCACATGCTTTCTATGCAGAAGATTCCGTGTTTAATCCCTGACATCTTCAGTTAGGACTAGGAAAAACTCCTGTATGAAACTGTTGACAGTAGAAAACTAGCTACACCAGTGGGTTGACATGGGAAGCAGTGGCGTAGCGTGGGTTGTCAGCACCCGGGGCAAGGCAAGTAATTTGCGCCCCCTAACCCGTGGATTTGCGCCCCCTAACCCTAACCCCCAGATGTTGCGCCCGGTGCGGCCGACCCCCCCTGCACCCCCACGCTACGCCACTGATGGGAAGGCAGCTTCTACTGACTATCATTCTGAATCAGGGTGTTTTGTGTTTTGGCTTCCAGCAGATGGAGGACAAGACATTTTATGCCTCTTCTCCGAGGGTTGACATCCTACCACATGACAGTTTTATTTGGACTGTTATTGCTGCATTTGAGTGTCTTAGGTTTACTCTTCCCATTTTCTAAACTCGGTTTTCCTTCAGAATTTCACTGGCTGTAGAGTATAAAAGAGTTTAAATCCTCTGTGTTTCTTACAATCCATCTGCCTCTATGAAAGTTTCACTTGGATTCTCTTTCAACTTTACTTTTCTCCCTGGCAAGTTGACTTGATGTTTAAAGCTTGTGGGTGATGGACTGATATTCTTCTGGCTTTTTTTTAGTGATTAACGGAAATAATCAGACAAATTAACTCAGCATCAACTAGAACCTTTGAGCCTCAATCCCGCCCACAATTACTTGCACATAAGTCCCATTTATTGCAGTGGGAGTTACATGTCTGTATCTGTGTGCTGGATTACAGACTTTAATGTTTCAATAATAGATTCAAGATCTCAGGAAATGAGTCACAAAAGGAAATGCAATATCTACAGTGGCTAAAAAAAAAATATTTGCCTTCTAACCAAGCTGTTCTTTGGATAGCTGTCAATTGACTAACCATTCTTTTAGTCTGAAGTGTTTTGTATAACTCAAACCTATGCATTCTTCCTTATGCCAAGAGTAGTTGGCCCCAAAACAAATAACCAGTTTTTATGCTATAAATAAATGATTGCAATTTATCATTGACCCAATTATACTTGCCATTACAGGCAACGACTGATTAACGTGTGTCCGAATGACATGCAGTCGTGCACACATGCAAACCCAGAAGTCACTGAAAACATTGCTAAAAGGGGATGTGGGGTGTGCTTGTCAACTATATAAAATTATTTCAGGTAGAGCACCAGCAATTTACACAATGCTCTGCCAAGTTTCATAATCATAAAATGATAGGTCCCTGCTCTCAATGATCTTACAATCTAAAGCTGTCAGAAGGGGAAAGCAGCCCAGTTTATAGCTATTAAATCTGTGAACTTCTTCTATCTCTGCATACTTTCTCTTTTCAGAGTGACATAATACCAGTGGAATTTGGATGTTTATGCAGTGGCATTTCTTGACTGTGAGTGATGTAACATTCTATGAAGCATCGCAGCAGTTGCTGTTAGTATAGGTTTTAGTCACGTATACAGGTCTAGCCCACTGTGATTCAATACTTAGCAATAATGTAAAAAAAAAAAAAAAAGCTCCCTGTATAGAGGCTGTGAACTGCTCTGGATCGGTCTCCTCCAGAAATAAGTCTTGTGCAAAAAGTGATGCATTTCCAGCATAGAAACATTTTTGTTTACCATGGTTTTTACTGGCTACTGATGAGTTTTGAGGATATTTTTTTAACTCTGACTGTTTATCTTATTGTATTTTTTATTATTTTGATTGCATTATTTGTAAAACATGAGTTTTCAAACATAAGACCTTTAAATGAGACTGTGCCCTTTTAATTTTCAATCCTGCCTAAAATGTCAATTGCATGACCATTTCTATAGCTTTGCTTTTTTTAATATCATCAAGCCCTTCTTTGGACAGCTCAATTGCTTAATAGTGCTCAGACTTAAGGAAAACGGCATGATACTTGCATTATAGCCCTATCTTTTGTTCAGCCTGCAAATTGTTCCTTTGTAAGAAGCTTTTCTTGTCAGTAATCCCCAAACATTTATGTATTTGGCTATCAAGATAATACAAACTGCTGTTTAGATATCAAAGATTATGGGGAAAGTCTGCTGTTGTTTTTACAGCAGTGCCTTCATAAAGAGCTGCAGTGCTTTGTCAAAGTAGTAATTAAATTTACATCACTTGGCGCAGGTAAGAACAATTTATTCAGCTCTCCCCAGGTTCTTACTTATACCTTTTTAAAATAGTTGCTTAGTTGGAGCTATCCATTTTAAAAGCATGTTAAAATTAAGGCTGTGTGCATTAATTGGTTTAATTAATCATCTGAGCTTTGTTTTTATCCACTATTATCTCTCCCCACTTCTCCTTTTACACACACTCTTGTTTTTGCCACTGCTGTGATGACTAAGGGCTCATCCACACTTGAGTCCGGTCTATGTTTTATTCTGTTTGCTCCCTGCTTTGTGGGCACAGGTCAGAGAGGTTTTGATTGACATTTGTTACAATTTAGCGGTAAATAGCAGATTTTTCCCGGGGAAAGTGGTGGGGCAAACAAAAAGCATCTCAGTTCCTTGCCTTAGAAAGCACGGGACAAGCAGAAGTGTGGGCAAGCTCTAATTGTAGGCCACTTGGGACTTTGAATTGTGCTTTCTGACAGTACAAACTGGGTGCCTTAATCTCTGCCGCAATAGGTAGCTTTTCAGAGTACTGAATGGAAGCCTGCTATCTACTGTGCTCCATCAGCATCACTACTAGAGATATGGGACGCGGGTGGCACTGTGGTCTAAACCACTGAGCCTCTTGGGCTTGCCAATCAAAAGGTCAGCGGTTCAAATCCCCACTACAGAGTGAGCTCTCATTACTCTGTCCCAACTCCTGCCAACCTAGCAATTCGAAAGCACACAAGTAGATAAATAGGTACCGCTGCAGTGGGAAGGTAAATGGTATTTCCATGCGCTCTGGTTTCTGTCATGGTGATCTGGTGTGCCAGAAGTGGTTTAGTCATGCTGGCCACATGACCCAGAAAGTTGTCTGTGGAGAAACACCGGCTCCCTTGGCCTGAAAGTGAGATGAGAGCCACAATCCCATAGTCACCTTTGACTGGACTTAACTGTCCAGGGGTCCTTTACCTTTTTACCTTTCAGTAGAGATATAGTAGCTACAATTTCATCAGTGACCCAAGGAATCAATAGGGTTCCACTTCGTTGTAAAAAACTGCTAAGTGTGCTCTGGTTCCTTCATCGAAAAGAGACTTAGCTCCCAGGCTGCCTGCTCTACCTGCCATCTGGCTTGCTTGTCTCCAGACAACCAGCCATGACATTAGCTTTGGTTTAGGGTCCGAGCTGGTTCAAGACTTAAAGACTCACCTGGCACCAACCTTGATGCCATTTTGGCACCTGCCAAATGTGATTTTATTCTCCTGTGCCTTTTAAACTTCTCCAGTTCTTATCAGTTTTAGCCTCACCATTCATGTTTTTGTGCTACTTTTATATGTTATATTGGTGACCTGCTTTGTTGTATGTATTTTTGTTTTGTTTTTATTGTTGCCTTGAGCTGCCTAGCTATTGAGGACTATATATAAATGCCTTAAATCAACGATTTATTGGCAGTGGCATTGAACCTACATGTCTCAATTTCTTCCTCTTGGCATATGTTGGGGTACTAAGCTCTGACCACTACATCAGAACTGCTCAGATTTTAAAAGTCTTTCTCAGTTTTTCACAAATTGTTGTTCCCAATCTGTGATTTCATCCAGTTCTGAGATGAATGTAACAGCTGAGAAATGGTTTCTTGCCAATTTGTTGCCAGTTTACATAATGGTGTACTCATTTCCACATGGAATGAAATTGAGTTTGTGATTTGTTTGAAAGTGGTACATTTTGCTACCATAATTTAAGGTTGTGATTAATGAGTATCAGGGTCAAACTATCTATTACATTAAATGCATGGTGTACAACACTGTCAGCATTTTTTAATTTTAAAAAGTTAATATTTAGTATGCCCCCTCATTTTCCGAATACTTAATAACAACAATAATAACAGTAATAATAATTTTATTGTTTATACCCCACCCATCTGGCAGGGTTTTCCCAGCCACTCTAGGCAGCTTCCAGCAAAATATCAAAAATAACAAAATGTCAGACATTAGAAACTCCCCTGAACAGGGCTGCCTTCAGACATGATCTAAAAGTTGTATAATTCTTTATCTCCCTGTCATCTGATGGGAGGGCATTCCACAGGGAGGGTGACACTGCTGAGAAGGCCCTCTGCCTGGTTCCCTGTAACTTTATTTCTCACAGTGAGGGAACTGCCAGAAGATGCTCAAAGTGGATCTCAATGTGCAGACTGAATGATGGAGGTGGAGATGCACCTTCAGGTATATTGGGCTGAGGCTAGGCGTTTAGGGCTTTAAAGGTCAGTACCAACACTTTGAATTGTGCCCGGAAACGTACTGGGAGCCAATGAAGATCCTTTAGGACTGCTGTTATATTGTCTCGGTGGCCACTCCCACTCACCAGTCTAGCTGACACATTTTGGATTAGTTGTAGTTTCCGAGTCACCTTCAAAGGTAGTCCCACAGAGACCTCATTGCAGTAATCCAAGTGGGAGATAACTAGAACATGCACCACTCTGGCGAGACAGTCCATGGCTAGGAGCTGGTAGACAGCTGCTCTGGAAACAGAATTGACCTGTGCCTCCGTAGACTGCTGTGAATCCAAAATGACTCCCAGGTTCCGCACCTGGTCCTGCAGGGACACAGGTACCCCATTCCACCCCCTGTCTCCCAAGAAAAGTACTTCTGTCTTGACAGAATTCAACCTCAATCTGTTAGCCACCTTCCATGCTCCAACTGCCTCCAGGCACTCACACAGGAGATTCACTGCCTTCACTGGTTCTGATTTAAAGGAGAGATAGAGCTGGGTATCATCTGCATACTGGTGGACACCCAGCCCAACCCCCCCCCCCCCGATGATCTCTCCCAGTGGCTTCATGTAGATGTTAAAAAGCATGGGGGAGGGGGGAGCCGGAGCCATGAGGCACCCCACAAGTGAGAGCCCTGGGGTCTGAACACTCATCAGAGAGCCAGTGTGGTGTAGTGGTTAAGAGCGGTAGACTCGTAATCTAGGAACCTGGGTTCACGTCTCCGCTCTTCCACATGCAGCTGCTGGGTGACCTTGGGCTAGTCACACTTCTTGAGAAGTCTCTCAGCCCAACTCACCTCACAGAGTGTTTGTTGTGGGGGAGGAAGGGAAAGGAGAATGTTAGCCGCTTTGAGACTCCTTCGGGTAGTGATAAAGCGGGATATCGAATCCAAACTCTTCTTCTCTTCTTCATCCCTCAACACTACTTTCTGGACATGACCCAGGAGGAAGGAGAGGATTGCCTGCAGCTCTTCCATGTATAGCAGTGTCCCCAGCTCCCAACTCCTCTAGATGGTCCAGAAAGATGTAATGGTCGATGGTATCAAAGGCTGCTGAGAGATCCAGCAGGACCAGGAAACAGCTTTCACCTATGTCCCTAACCTGCCAGAGATCACCAACCAGCGTGCCCAAGACAGTTTCAGTGCCATGATGAGGCCTGAATCCCGACTCGAAAGGATCCAAATGATCCACATCCTCCAGGCGTACCTGGAGTTGTTCAGCAACCATCTAAATCACCTTGCACAATAATAGAAGATGCTTAACCCTTCTATAACCTCCCCATTTCCTGTTTTGATGTTTGAGGGCATGGAGGAAAGACATGTTCTGTGTAGAAGTATACTGTTCTAAAACCCGTCACATTTATGTCTGTTTTCTTTATATAATAGAACTTTAAATATGAATTTATTTTGAACATAAGACAGAAAGTCCAGAACCATCTATCTTTCCATTTCACACAAGAATACACTTAGAAAGTAATGATATACATGATTGCTTTTGAGAAAGTAGGGAATATGACTGTAACGTCAAAGAACTCTTATTGCCATAAAAATACTCTTAACAATCTGATCCCATTATGAGCTTTCTCTTTTTAGTTAATCCCATACCATGCATACTTTTATATACACCCATCATATATAAATAGTCTCAGGAGATAGTCTGAAGTCACAGAAAGAAACTGTCTTCCTGAAACTAAGCAGGTCTGGGTGCAGTCAATGTCCGGGTGAGTCTTTGAAACATGTAGACGCTGCCTTGGGTTTCATAATGGAATAAATGGGGGGAGATATAAATGTAATAACATTAATTAATATCCCCCACTCTTCACCTTTTTACTAAATTGAAAAGTTACCCTTCCTTGTAGGAGAGTTACTCCAGGTCTCCAATCATTTTGCTCTCCATTTCTGTGCCATTTCCAGCTCTGCAATATCGTTTTTGTGACCTGACAACCAGAACTGTGCACAGTACTCAAAGTGTGGCCACACCATTAGGTTGTATAAAGACATTGAAAAAATGGAAGTTTTATTTTTGACCCCTTTCCTAAGGATCCCTAGCAAGGATTATTGAATTTTCTCTTTTTGCAGCTTCTTTGGGTTTATAATTGCTGTCACAGTAAGCATCTTCTCTAGGAGGAAATGGGTGTAATATCATTGCACCAATATTCTGCGGTCCAATTATTTTCTTTACTCTGTTAGCCTTTTCCCTTCAGATAGCAGAGAGTCAATTACAATAATAAATGAAGCCCAAAAAGAAGTCTAGCAACACGGTACATTGTGATGTCTCCATATGGTGCAATAATTCTGAATACTTGCCCGCCTGTGATCTGTTGTATGCTTTCCAATCCAAGCATAGTAATGATTTATAGAATTCGGCCTCAAGAATTTGACAATTCTACCCCAAGCAGGACATTTAACAATTTGTTCTGTATATGCAATGAATTGCATCCAGTGGTGTCTTTCAGCTGACACTAAGGCTTCTGTCGGTGGAATGAGAAGGGAATAAATTTTCGGCAATTCTCTCTCCTTTCTCCCCCAGCCACATCCCACTAGCTTAGTTTTATTACCCAAGTGTTTTTGTCTTGGCTGCAATGTGTCCTTCAATTCTGATAATGCCTCTTGCTTGTCCGAATTGAGGAGAGAGGGGTGTGCAAGTGTTTACAGAGACTCTACTGTACAAACATAAAATTTACTTTTGTTGCTTTGCCAACTTTTGCTTCTGGCCTTGGCCACCAGTGCCATGAGACCCTCAGAAAGTTGTCCTTAACAGAATGCAGGTATTGGGCTGAAAAACATCCCCCATCCCAGTGTACTGTATAAAAGACTTTGGGTTTACACTTGTGTACTGGCAGCTGATGCCTCATACACATAGGAATAATAATTAGCCTGCTAAATTTAGAAGAGATAAAATGTTCCTTCCATGTACAGTAAATGCCAATACATTTGGCACCTAGATAATGTAAAATCTACTACTACCACTGAACAGTTAATTGATCATAATAGTGACTTGTTGTCAATTGTATATTGATAGTCCACGACCCATTTCACTGCTGTTTTATCATCCTCACCTGTTGGCACACCACCTAATTTTATTTATCCCTTCAGAGATCTTAAATCAGATATAATGTTCCTGCTTTGCTCCTCTCTCATTCTCATAGTAAGGGAGAATCTGGCAAAGCAATTAGGAAAATACAAAGCAACAAATAAACACATTTGAGCTCAGGATCAAAATATTTGTTTTGTAGGTGGGAGGGTGATGGAAGGCAGGCACACCAACTGGGCTATGGGGCTGAAGCCTCCACAGCCCCCCCCCCCATGTCTGCTGAGATGGGACTAACCCCCCGCTCAATCTTGAGGGGGCAGAGGAAGCCTGGCAGGAAGTCGTCCTGACATGGCGTGGCCTGATGGGATGTCAAACCAGGCCTGGTCAGTCTCTCCTGAATCAACAGTGATGTCAGCCCCCCAATGTTGGGTGCAACTCAGTTCCTGTGGTGGAAATACTATTGGAAATACTATTTCAAAAAGGACTCATGCTCATTTGTTACTATAAAAGCCCATATCACAGGGATGTTGGAAAGACATATGCAGCTCATTCCTCCAATAAGCACAATAGTTGGAAAGCCTTCATGACCCTTGTGTCCATCAAAACTCATCTTTTCATTTGACAGAACACTGGAAGGCTGCATATTATGCTTTGTAACAGACTAATGTTGCAATGGGTATGGTATAGGTAATGCAAAGTGAGAAACTGGCATCAGCTACATGTTCCAATGTGTAAGTGGACATGGCATCAGGTGAACGGTGGAGACAGTGGCTATACATTTTTTTACCTTTGCAATGTTAGTAGGCATTCTTATTAAGACTATCCACAGCCAGTAAAACAGAATTCAAGCCATGTGTGCCCTGCATATTGTTATGCAATATGTAAAGACATATTGTTCCATGATTAAATTATATCCAATTTATGTAAGCTGCTGATTGTGAATTATCTAGTGTATAGTGCAAGTGAATGTATGTGTGACTATGATTACTAGATAAAATTGATATAATCTGCCTGGACGTTGTTTACCATTAGTCATAGAAAATTAATATCAGAATGGATATGATCCTTCTGTTTGTTTGAATAGTACAATGACCTTTCTGAATATTGTACAAATGAGTTACACTTTGTCTAATTGCAGCAAAGGCACTTAGAAGGTGTATTTGCATGTTGTATGAACTACTCTATTAACCACTGACTAATGGCTGGTTTACAGTTTTAATTGTTGCTTGTCTGTATTGGTTATTGTACTGCAAGCATTTTGTGCATATAAGGCTATGTCACTGCTCAGCTGTTTGATGGCCACCCAAAAGCATCAATGTTTGTTTTTTTTTCAATGGAATGACTGCTGCTATTTGTTGGCATGTTTCAGCATGCTCTTCCACAGCACAGAGCTGATAGACCTCCTGCTAATGGGCAGGTGGGAGAACTGTCTTGATTTGATAGCTTGTGCAAACTCATTGTACGGCTTTGATGAAGAAGCTTATAGTGGATAGTGAAGAAAAGCAGTTCTCAGAAATCCAGGGGAGACCCAATTGTGTCTCCTCCTGGAGTACGAAAAGTCATTCATTTTCCATACAGCATAATAATATAGATTATGATGATGAATTTTGAAAATGAATCTTGAAGGAGTCAATCACCACACCAGATGACACTGAATGCAGCCAGTGGCATCTGTTGAAGATGTTTGCTTGTCAACATTACTGGCAGCAATAGATGCAGATGACCAAGCTAGCATAGGAAATCACTGAGAAAGGAGTGCAAACATGCTGGGAATGTGGTCTGGGAAAGCACACCATTGTTTGAGACTCTGTTCTGCCATGTGATGCCCCAAACCTTCCTGATTCAGTGTATACTTTAAGTGTGTAGTCATCAGTGCTGATGTGTGGAGGGCTGGCTCAGTTCTGAACCTGCATGTTGATCTTTGTCAGGCTGATGGTGTGGCCAAACCCCCTATGGGCTTGGACAAAATGGTTAATGTGTCTCTGTAGAGCTTCCTTGGCGTGCACTGTCCATTAAAATCCAGATATATACTCATTTGTTTTAGGAGAAATACATTTGAGCATACAGTTATATGGAATATAACAACTCTGGCATAATTAATATGGATGTGCTGCTGAAAGTATGTGATAGAAAAACTACTCATGTTAGCAAATAAGAAATCCACAGCAGTTTCTCTCTGTTTTTGTAGTTACAGTTGAAAATCAGTTTTCTCTCAATTTTTTTATGTCTGCTATCTCAATGTTTATGGTAGTGAGTTACACATGGTGAGGAAGTATTTAAGCATGCACTGTGCCTACAAGATAAATTGTTGTAAAGCAATATGTGTACATGAATACTTAAGTGTAGGTGGGTTCCCACGAGGCAAGACACAGTGATAACAGCAAGGACCTTTATTGAACTAACAGAACTGGACAACAGGGGCAAAGCAACTGCTTATATACATTTCTGAAAGCCTGGGCCACTCCCACTCCTACTCCCAACGTGATTGGCTGTCTAAACTTCTAAGCAGCAAATCATGACTCAGAGTTTAAGGGCCAATGGCAGAGGCCCACATCCTGAAATGTTCTGTGATTGGATATCTTGTATCGAATCAGAACACAGGAGCTCAGAATCGTTAGTCCAGACTCAAGCTCAGGCAAACACAGACCACTGAATACATAACAAATACTGACAGATTCTTAGTTTGCATCATCTGAGTTGCGCCAGGGATGTGGGGGTGTGAATCAAACATTCTGAGTGTATGTCCTGATTGCCCACATCTCTAGTTACCTCATACATGCTTATAGTATTCCTTAACAATGAGTATGTGTTATGTGTTGAAGAATTTAGCTGCTCAGGAAAATCAAATAGAAATATAGCCATATAACAAAATATTCCCGGGGAATTTGAAGATATGCTTTTGTGTTTTTCATACCTCTTGAAATAATTGATAGTGCTTTACTTTTTTTTTTTAAGCGAGTGCAAATAGAATTTATGGTTACAGTACACTGAATAGAATAACTGCATCTGCAGTATATCATCATATTTACTTGTGTCATGCTATGCAATCTGCAGTATATAATTCCACTAGGTCTCTCTTAGCCCTCTCCTCGGTGGTGTTATTTTGAGGATTCATTAATCCATACTGATCTGTTCTGTAGATAGACTCTCTCTCTCTCTCTCTCTCTCTCCTCCCACCTCTCTCTCACACACAGAGATTCTAGTAATATAGTCTCCCCATTGGTGCCACTAAAAAAAAATAGTACGGCAAATAAGAGACTTTCAAAACTCCCAGGGTTTGTTGCTGGATTTAAACTATTTATCAGCTTGCACAAATGAGCCGCATAGAGAGCTATAGTAAGGGAGAATAATACAGAAAACCTAGTGTGCATACGAATGTGTTGCACATGCAGAACAAGACCCCCTGGATCTCATCTCTTGTTTGAGCAGGTCAAAGTTCCTTTTCCTAACTAAGATTGACTTTCTGGGAATGAGGGCTAAACTGAACACAGCAGAAGGCTTTTAATCCCCTGTAAGTATGCTGATGTAGGAGTCAATATAGGCTGACTACTTTACCTTAACTAATCTGAGCTAATTAACCTTGAATAAAATAGTATGTAGGCCAGAATTCAGAAGTCTCAAAGAGTTTAATAGATTGCATGACAGCCAATTCTACAAACACAAACACACACACACACTCCTCAGCAGAATGAGGTCCCCTTGGTTCTTATTTTTTTCTACCACGTGTCATTCATGCAATAATAGTGAACTAGCAATGCATTTATACTGAACCATCCTCATATTGTTCTACAATGCTTTCCCAATGTTACCACATTACTGTCATCTCAAGCAACACCCTTGCACTATAGCACAACAAAAGCAGGACACCCCTATCCCCAAACATGAAAAGCTACAACATTTCAGTAGGATGCTATGGGTAAGCAATGATTGGAAACATAACAGCATGTTAGCCCCCCCCCTTTCTTTTGCAGGTATGAACAGTAGTGAAAGCAGGATTTCCCCTGAGTACAAATGATCAAGAATGCACAATAAAAAGAAGGGCTTCTGGAGGGATCCTGCCGATACTTTAAATGAGATGCTCATATAACTTTTATTGGTATAGATGGTGTTGTGTTTCCAATGGTTGAACTTAAAAAAATGTTATGATGCATGCGTGAGGACTGGGGAAAGAGCCTGTGAGGTTTGGGGACTGAATCCCAGGATGAGCCCTTCTTTGAAGGTCCACAACTGGGCACTGCCCCTCAGGATGTTAAACCCAATTTCCGAGACAGCACCTAAAATCTGAGAACATGACAGTCCTAAAGAATTTCACTCAGTTGTGGCTTGTTACACTCTTTGGAATTTCCAATGAAGAAGGCTTGAGTAGCAGGAAAGGAGAACAGAACTGCTTTTGCAGGACTTTGATCCTTTAAATGAAGCATGTGGAGAACCTCTCTTCAGTGGTCTGATGCGATATGAATTATTTCCTTGTGTAGGTCCCGATACATATTTAAGACTCCAGCCCTGCATCCAGTTACTGTATATATGCTACTCCAATGAAATGAATGGACTTTGGCCTTGGTTCTTATTTACATCCAGTCCAAGTGATGGCGCCACTGCCTCCTTAGTCTCAATGGAAAGAAGGATAGGGACAAAATTAGAGTCAGTTAATTCTGTTTGTCATTGGCTCAGGCTCCGCCTGCTGTTTGGGCTCCACCCCACCATGCTCAATAGGAACAAGCCGCCGCTAATCAACAACACCATTAAATGTCATTAAGTGAATCTTAAAACAGATTTTCATGTACCATGGCTGGGTCCTTTTTCTCCTCTCCACTTAGGACATAGGTCTTCCCCCACCAAAATAATTTTCCCCTGACTCCTGAGTACTTGAATTGTCCAAAAGCAATTTTCATTGACAGGAAAATTGCTGAAATTATCACGCTGAGTAAGTTTGCTTTCCAAAACAATTTCTTGCAAATTCCAGGGGTGGCATTCGACTAACTTTTCCTCTGATAGACATTATTGAAATTAATGGATGTAACTAATATTCATTTCAATGGGTCTACTCTGAGTAAAGGTTAGTTGATGACCACCCCAGTATTCTGCCCCCTTATTCTTGTGTAGTAATAGATGGATATGGAGTAGACGATGCCAGTTTCCAGAATTTGTTTCTTCATTGTTTTTTATTATTTCTGAGCCACTTTGTGTATGACAGTAACCCTCAGGTGATGATGACATACAATCTGATGGCATTTTCTTATTTTTCTCTTCAGGATACATGAATCATGATGCTCACCTTGGATCGTGTGAAAACAAGTACTGTGGTTTGGGTAGGCACTGTGTTGTTAACAGAGGAACAGGGCAAGCAGAGTGTGTCTGCATGGAGCACTGCAAGCCTCACTTCAAGCCTGTGTGTGGTTCAGATGGTGAATTCTATGAAAACCACTGTGAAGTACACCGAGCTGCCTGCCTGAAAAAGCAAAAGATTACCATCGTTCACAATGAAGACTGCTTCTTCAAAGGTAAGCGCGTTTGGACAATGCCTTGAAGACTCTAGCCAGCTGCATATTTTGAAGTTAATTCAGCTGGAGCGCTGATAAAATTCTGCACGGTGTATTGTGAAGCAATGGTAGGAAAACTTAATCTGACAAAACTCTCTTCCCCTAGATATGTGTCTCAGCTACGCCCAGTTTTCTCTGTGTCTTTTCTGAGAAGCCTTGGAATATAGATCAAGCGTGGCTTTTGACACTGTTGTAACCAAGATTCCTATGACCTTGGTTTGAAGAGGTGAATAAAACTGTGATAAAGTAAAGCAGTTCCAGAGTTTAATGGAGAAATATGTAACCACTGCAGAGGCTGCATGTGTATAGCTTCCTGCTAGAAGCCTAATCTTTGAGTTACCATTCTATCTTGCCTTGTTGTCTAAAGCTTTTGTATTATTTTAAGATCCTGGCTTCTATCTTGTTTGTCACTGCTGTTTTGATTCTGCTTTTCACTCTTTTTATCTGTCGGGACAAATATTAATGTTTATTTTGATAATTTTTTAAAATTTTGTTTCATGTGATTGTGAGAAGTCTTGGGGGCTTTTGAAGTCACAGGGCAATACAACACAAAACTAATGGGTGCTGAAAATTCAGAAAATGAGAGCCCATGCCAATTTTACAGTGACTGAACTTCTCAGTCAGGTCCATTTCTGAGGCCTAATTTATGTGCAGATTTTTACAATAGGGTTGCTATTCTCTGATACTGGTTTGAGAAGTACCCATGAAATCCAAGCATGTATGTGATGCAGAACGTAAGTTCTTTCCAACTGAGGAGCCATATTTTTTAGAAGATGTGTGTCTTTAACTCATACAATTAAGCCCTCTTCATATACACTTCACCATGAATACAATGTTGCTCATTAAAATGCCTTCAAGAATTATAATAAATTCATCTCACGTTGATCAAATGCATACGGAGTTACCGGTTAGGTTTTGCTTAAATCTTGACCATTGATTTATGCCTTTCTGCTTAGTTCATTTCCCCCTAACTTGGTTCTGGAAGTGCTGTATCCATTCCAACTGCTCTGTTAAGAGATGTGTGCTCTGTAGACAATGGAGTTTAATTATAGGCATGATCCTGCACTTTGATTGCATTTTAAGCCCGTGTACATTTTAGTGCATATCCATAGAGTGAGAGACATAAGCTGGTATTTTTAAGTGATCTTTAAGTTCCCCCACTGTGAGCACAAAGAAATGATTAATCTAACAATAACTGTTAGAGGTGGCAAGGCCCCCTTTTTCCATGCAGAAAACACACACACAGGAGCATTTCATACAGAACATAAGGCACAGCTTTTATATTCAGTTTATTTCTGGCAAGCCTAATGCCAAGGAAGAAGTTAAAGTTATGGATACAATTTCAGTTCTGTTAGTACATAATGGAGCCTTTTAAATTTGAGGTCTACAAGATGTTTTATAAGAGTCTGCTTGCATTGGAATAAAATCCAGCCTTCATTTTTAATATGAATGCAATACAAATGAGGCAATTTTGTTTTGTTTTGTTGGCTCATCTCTGCGGTGTAATAGAAATGCAGTGACCATTGCACTGCATTTTCTCCATTCCATAATTGCTGCCCTGCTAATAACTTTTGCATTTGGGGGAGCCTATAGTAATTTCAGTTTAAGTTTAGCATAACAGTTGACTGACTCGACTTGTGGAGGTCACGCAACAAAGGAAGTGAAGTAGATGCTGATGGGATGGCATTTTGGGAAGAATGCATAATTATTGGAAGGGTGAAAGGTGTGGGAGCTGAAATTAGACTAGCGGTTCTGCATTATATTGAAGGATGGTCTCATATGTGACAACCAGAACAATTAAACTCAGGAACACTTGTACATGTTGTTAATGTGCATTTACATTCTGCTCGATGTAACTTTTTCATTTAACTCCTTTGCTGCAAATAGCTGAGATTCACAGACCAGAGTGCCTGCCTGTCAGAATTTAAGTTGAGTTCTGCTTTCTCAGACCAAAGATCTGTCTTGTACAGCATCTTGTTTCTTGTTTATCTTCTGATACTGGAGGAAACATTTAACCATCCTGGATAAGAACCATTTATCCTCTACAGAGTATGCTTTCTCACCCTCCCATCAAGCTACCTGTGGGAGTTCCTCATGCATGCAAATTTACTAGTGAACCAGTAATTTGCCCTGACCACTAATGGACACTGTTATTGGGAAAGAAATTATACTGATGAAATTTTGCATGCTTGATGTCTACCTCTCCTTATAAAAAGGTAAAGGATGCCTGACATTAAGTCCAGTTGCGAACGACTCTGGGGTTGCGGCGCTCATCTCACTTTACTGGCCGAGGGAGCCAACGTTTGTCCGCAGACAGTTTTTCTGGGTCATGTGGGCAGCATAACTAAGCTGCTTCTGGTGAAATCAGAGCAGCGCACAGAAACGCCGTTTACCTTCCCGCTGGAGTGGTACCTATTTATCTACTTGCACTTTGACGTGCTTTCAAACCGCTAGGTTGGTAGGAGCTGAGACCGAGCAACGAGAGCTCACCCCGTCACAGGGATTCAAAATGCTGACCTTCTCATCGGCAAGCCCTAGGCTCAGTGGTTTAGACCACAGTGCCACCCGCGTCCCACCTCTCCTTATACCCTCCTTTAAAAATACAACAGGATGTTTTGACATGTGACAGTCAGATGGCTAATGGCTCCTCCAGATGACCTCTTTATTGTGTTTTCTTCCTGATTTCATTCAAAAAAAGCTTACAAGGAGGTTAGAGCATGTCTGATCTTTATTGAACATTTGTTCTACTTTGCTTGCAGGATGGTTATACAACAATGAACATTCATCCTGATTTGCTTGCAGGGTGTTTATGTATATATTCTGGTTAATCATTCATTTATCCCATCCTTTTCTATGCATTTCCCCATCACTGTTCTAACTGCAAAAAAGTTTTTTGTTTTTTAATAAAGTAGATTTGTTGTGCCAGGACAACAGCATGTTCTACTTCACTTTAATTGTGGAAACCTAAATTTCCAGTTTGCATTTGAATCCCTCCCACAAAGTAGTGGTACCCTAAGCAAAAGGAACATCACAGTTTGTTCTTTAGTAGTATTGACCCAATTTGTCTGCACATATCAATTGGAATCTCAGAAATGGCAGGTTAGCTATCGGCTATAGTAGTTCATAATTATAAGAATGTTCATTATGCCTATCAAAATGTATTTTTTTCATAGAGCTTGAACAGAATCTGATTTGGATCATGACATTTTGCAGCATTATTATGCTGGATGGATTATAATATCAGACTGTAAAATACTCTTAATTTAAATATTATGGGCAGTATTCAACAGAGAAATTCCATTACTGTAAAGAGTTATGGCTTGCAGTGAAACTTCCCCTCCCTTTCTTTACCCCCTGCACCCTGTTAGTCTCTTTTGGGGGTTCTCCTAACCCTCTGGAGCAGATTTGGGGCAGGGTTCAGGGGTGTGCCAGGACAAGATACAGTGAAAGGAAATTCTGTTGCACAGATATCTTGGGATACCGTATTTGAAACCACTGTATACTAGAATTTAAAAGGGATGCGGGTGGTGCTGTGGTCTAAACCACTGAGCCTCTTGGGCTTGCTGATCAGAAGGTAAGCAGTTTTACCTTTACATTAGAATTTAAGCAGAAAAAAATGGTTTATCTGGAGTCATACTACGCCTTCTAAAGCTATGTAAGTACTACTTTTCAGAGATTATCATATTTCCAGTTTTAACTGTTACAGAGAACTTTAGCCAACACTTTCTGCCTGTCAGGAAAGCGCTTTTGCATTGGCCCTATGGCAGGCCACCAGTCAGGCTTAACAATGTACATAAAAGAGGAGCACAAATGTGTCTGGCATCTGTTCCTGTATGTTGATAAAGTATGCACAGATATGGCCATAGGGAATTTAATTTGGAAACTTTCTTCCCGCTCATTATTTTGTCACTTTCTTTCTTCTACCCTACCCCCCCTCCAAAAATAAAGGAAGTGACTCTTCCCCTCACTTGTAAAAGCACACAAATTGTGTGTCTGAGGCAGGGGAAAAGGATAAATTGCCTCCTTGTCTTTCCCTGGTGTCTGACCTGAATTCTTCCTGTGCAGACTCAGCTCAATGAGGAACTCAGTCACAGACCACATCTATCAAGATAAGGGAGATTCTAAACCAGCTAGGTCTTCTTGATTGTTCTTTGCTGTTGTACAACATATTTTCTTCTACTTTTTCCTGGCTTGTAGATCAGTGGGAGGACATGAACCATGAGCTAATCTAGTGATGAGTTTGTTAGATGCTGCCAACCATATGTGTACATTTCAATATGCTGTCCTGTTTCATTTCATGGTGGAAAGCTGAAGCGTGTTCCTGAAAAAAAAAGTAAACTACACAAAATACATAAAACCACAGTTTTCATATCTCAGCTAAGAGAGATGAAGCGTTTCAGCCTGTTTAGTGCTCTCTCCCTTCATTCCATACTGCAGGTACATTGGTAAATCTCTCTGTGTGTTTTTTGTTCTGTAATTGTTTATTTACTCTCAATATTTTGTAATGCTGTCATCAGAATTTCAGGGGAGGAAGTAACATTCAGTAACTGAAGAGCAGAGACAGGTTTTTGTGGTGTCCTCATTAGCAAGTAAACTTAGAGAACAGAATGTGTTATATAGTAAGTTCCAGGGACACTGTTTTGGTACTTTTGCAAATGCTTCTCATTGCTAGGCTTTTCCTATGGAGATATGAAATGGGATTCTGTTTTCATTGACCACCACAATAGTGGTGGCAGGTAGATAGTGACTAGCTCAATGTCACTCAGTGGTGTTCCTGGCTGAATGGGGATTTGAACCCTAGTCTCCCAAGTCCTAGTCCAGCACTTTAACCACTACACCATGCTGGTAGTGTGTAGGGATGTCTAGACAAATGAATCACAAAGCTTCTGCATTTTTTGAGTTAACTGGAACGACAGATCTTTGAGTGTGTTCAGAAGCCACCTTGGCCATTACTTCAGCTGGTTTTCAGCCATCTCCTTCTGCCCAGCACTGTTGCAGGCTGGTCAAGTGAGAGAACAGAGAAGTGTTTGATGACAGTAATAAACAACATGCTGTTGATTGGTGCCAACGTGCCATTAACAACCCGCTGTGGGTGGCGATTGCAAATGATTTAGAAAATGTTCCACTCTGATTCTGACAGTGTCCTTAACTGTATGCCCTGTCAGCATGAACGGATGGCTAGCTTCTGCATTCAGAAGCTCAGAATTGTCCTTTATCTTGGGAACTGAACTTCTTTTCTGTGTAACAATAAACTGTGAAAGTGGGCAGTGATGTCATCAGGCATTGCACTCCAAACACATTGTGCAGTAACTAGGAGGAAATTCATGGCTGGCAATTAAAGAGACTTCATGTTGTCACTCAAGGTGTGTGAATTGCACAGTCTGTAGCCCTGCTGATTCATGTCCTTATTGTGAAAATTGTACACACTTTTTTTGTTTTGTTTTTTTGCCATCTGCCTAGGGCCTGCCCCTCTAAAGTAGCGTTGGAAACACAAATTATAAAAAGATTTCATGTCCTCTGTTCCCCTAGATGATGCAGACATTGTGACAAAGATTTTCTAATAAATAGGCTTATATATGTATGTTATGCTTCTTCCCTGCAGAGAAGAGTAAGTGAGAACAGAAACAGAAGTTCACAGAGACCAAGTCCAACTCAAATACTGTGGGAGGGGTGTCTGCCACCATGAAGGAAGCATGCCCATTCTTTAAAAAGCCCCTCCCAGGACCCTGAGCTGTTTGATAACTACTGTCCAGTCATAAATATCCTTTTCTTGGGCAACACGATTAAAGGTGTTTCCTTATGCAGACAAGTTGTGCAGTTTTGTGCAGAATCTACATGACATTGTTGGCATCAAACTGCCAACCCTTATTCCCTCCCCCAATATTTCCCTCCGTTTAATCCAGGTTTACCCTTTCCCGGGAAAATCCAGTAAGTATAACGACAACATCTTGTTGGCAATAACTCAGTGACTCTTTTGCAAATTAAGCCCCCTATCTGGAAGCACCTAGAGAGAGTGGGAACTGACTGACTGAATATAAGTATGAATATAATGGATTTTCTAGACCAGGTTATCCCAAACCTTGGTCTCCAGCTGTTTTGGACTACAACTTCCATCATCCCTAGCTAACTGGACCACTGGTCCCATCTCAGCTTCAGGCCTGGTTCTGGCACCAAAGCAGCCTGGGTTGCCCTGATTGTTGACCTTTATGGGGAAAACTACCTTGTTGACTCTTCTTGACCACTTGCCAGTCTTTGATACCATTAATCATGGTATCTTGCTGCTTGCTGGATTGATACTGGGAGGTACCAAGTTGTAGTGGTTATGCTCCTATCATTGGGGAAGAGTATTTGGACAGAGGCGTTTTCAGTATGTTGATGATATGCAGTTCTATCTCGCAATTCCTTCTGAATCAGGAGAAGCTGTTCATGAGCTAGACTGGTGTCTGAAGGCAGAGACTGGCTGGCTGTAGTACAGTAAGCTGAATCCTGATAAGATGGTGGAGGTACTGTGGATATGTGGCTCTTGAGTCCCGGAATTAGGCATGTGACCTCTTCTAGATGGGGTTGCATTCCCCATCAGGTATGTAGCTTGGCATTGGTTTTAATTCAATGATTTTAAAAATTATGTGTATGCTGCTCTGGACTCCTGTGAGAAAAATGGTAGGAATATATATACTCATAGCTGGTAACTTTTCCCTTTTCTTGTGAGGAATCCTATTCGGAATAAGGGAATTTCCCTTTTAAAAAGGGAAACGTTGACTGCTATGTATACTGACTCCCAAATATAAGGTTATCAGGTTATCTAGCAACTGAATTGCAACATTATTCTCAAGTCACTGTAACTAGAACAAACCCAAGAAACAAAATGAAAGGACATCACTCCTGGCGGGAAGAATTTTTCTCTCTCTTGTTTTCTTTGGTTATATCCTGTCACACATGGCAAATGAGAACTTTCAATGCAGTGAAAGTATTTTCATGCCTCATTTCATTGCCTTGAAGATTTTGTAATGATTTGAAGAGGATGACTGAGTAGGCATGGCAGTGGGAATCTTCAGGGTTGGCAGGTGACAGGGAGAGTGGTGGCAGCTGTACAAAGTAGCAGGTGCCAGGACAGTAGACAGGAAGCAGGACAGATGGTGACACGTATAGGGTGGCAAATATGTATATTAATAGTTGCCTTCAAAGGAATTCTGCATAATGATGTTGCATGGTAAAGCAAGAGTAACATAGCCTAAATGTGAATATGTGCAGTCTTACTATTTTGTAAAATGCACCTGACGTCAGTTTCTTAACTATAGGGACTTTGGTCACATAATTATAGTGATATGTAATTATAGTTATATGTACACATTATGCCTGATTTATGCTCACATGCTTCAGATGATGTTTTAAAATGGTTTGGAAATAAGGGAATTTCCTTTTCATGTTACTCTCATAGTAGACATATAGTTTAAAATATCAGAAAGCAGTAAGTAGGGGGTGTATTTCTTTCTTTATTTGCTTTAAGCTGTTGAGTCTTTGACAGGGCATCTTATCTCTCTTACACGACAGAAAAGATGCACACAAGTAGTTGCTTTGGAGACTGTAAATTATAGATTAGTATGCAGACAATATATGAAGCTACAAAAAAGATCACACAAGGTCAGATTGCCTCAAATATAATGAATGGGAAAGGAACAACATCCATACAAAAATATGAATATTTCTGAAAGTAATCTGAACAGTGGCTGGTAAGAAATATTTGTACAATAATAAATAGCAAAAATGCTCCGTGTAGTTCTGTGTTAAAAGATGTTACACTTTGCTAAAGGATGATACTTCTGTAGCTAAAAAAGGATAATGTTGTACCTTGACCTTTAATGTGTCAGTATTTTGAAGGAACCAAATTAAATTTAGTCTGTGACTGGCAGTTAATTTAAATATAAAATCTTAGAGTTTCATGAGTGGATTTCCACTCATATGTTGGGGCACTCTTGGATCTTGGCTACCTGTTCCACTTTAAACCTCAAATCCGCTCTAGAACATTGGCAACTTTCTGGAGCAATCTCCAGAGATTTCAGAGGAAGGAAGATTTTGAAAAATTACCTCCCACACTTCAGTTCAATTAATTTAATTTCATTTAGGCAGTTTTGCTGGATCTATGCTCCTTCAATTATGAAACAGGGCCTTCCTAATATGTACAGAAGGGGTCCTGTGAATTTGGTTTCTAAATGTCAAGCAGGTAAACAAGTAGAGGAGATTGCAACATGCAAGGTGTTGTCAGTGCAACATGGAGCGATGGAGAATGGAACTCCTAACTCAGTCAAAATTCTTACGTTATAACAAAATGGGTTGGAAATCTCTAGATCAAAATATTAGGAAGCATAAGCTTATTCCACATACCCCATTCCTCATAAATAAAGATCCTTTTATCTCACTCAACAAGGGTATTCAAATTGATAAACTAAAGACCCCAAGCTGAAAGCTGGTACTCAAGTGACCAAGCAGATGTGATGATTTCTGGAAAATCTGAAAGCAGATAATTATTGTGCTTCAAACTTAAGATATGAACTCTACCACAAAATGGTATCTTAGGAGCAAAGTTAGGTTGTGCATAGAATAAAACGGATAGTTGTGGGAGTTTTCTCTCTCCCTTCACACACTGAAACCAGTCTCAGATAGCAGAGGGGATTATTATTATCTTTATTTGAAAATAAGTTCTGAAGCAGCATCCCAGAAAGTAAGTCTTAAAACTGAATAAATAAATAAAAATCAGGGGAAACAAAACAGAGTGGTGTGTGAAATCCACCTTCACACCATTTACAAACGCTTTGATTTGGGGGTAAGGGGGTATGCAGTGGCAGGCAGGGCAGTTTCAGTGATTGCTTGTTGGTACTGTAATAACTCCACAGATACCCAATATAATGTAGATTGGCTTCTTTTGGTTCCTGCCAAATAGGGATGTAAGAAAAGATCATTTTCTTTCCATCTTGTATTTGTCACACCCAGCAATGTTTCAGTTCCACTGTAGTTGGTCTTCTGCCTAAATCTACACTATTCATCTCACTATCCATCATGGCAAAATTATATTACTTACATAAGTTATATAACTGATTACATTGTCATTATGTTATTTCACCCCATTCATTTCAATGCAAGGAAATACAATGCAGATGGTGAAGAAATGTCTGTAGGAAAGTAACATAGGGTGCCGCCTTATAGTGAATCAGATCATTTTTCTAACTAGCTTGGTATTATCTGACTGGCCAGTTTTCAGACAGGGGACATTCCAAGCCCTACATGAGAATTCCATGGATTGAATCTGGGACGTTTTGCATGCAAAGCAGATGTACTACTACTAATCTGTGATGCTGAGCTGTGATACTTTATCTTTAAAATTTTTGTTGTGATCCACATATATGTCAACTGTTTATCAGTTACTCCTTAATCATTTCCAGTTCCCTTTGCTAATCACACATTAATCTTCTACTTGCTTTGAAGTCTGGTGTGCCCATTGTTCTTGTTTCATTTTTAATAGAAGCTCTCTTTATTATGCCTTGTATCTGGATAAAAGACAGCATGATCCTTACTGAAGGTTGAATAGACATGACTACTCTATATTCAATGCCTTTAGTGTTTTGATCATTGTAATGGATTTTTATTATTATAACACAAATGCATACTTTGCTTCTCAGTGGTTGGTAGCTGAACTGCTGAATAGGGATAGAAAAAAGTGGACATGCATTTCTTTGTAGAGACAAATTCTGTTTGGGCTCCAGTGGACAAATATTGGCCAAATGCATTAATTTAAACCATCTTTGTTTGTACTTCTCAAGAAAACATTATGAGCAGTCACCATAACAAGCCTTGTGAGGGATAGGGGAAAGGTGTCCCTTATATACAGAGGTGCCTTGCAAGACGAAATTAATCCGTTCCGCGAGTCTCTTCGTCTTGCGGAGCACGGCTATTAGCGGCTTAGCGGCTATTAGCGGCTTAGCGGCTTTAAGAAAAAGGAAACAAACTCGCAAGAACTCGCAAGACGTTTCATATTGCGAAGCAAGCCCATAGGGAAATTCGTCTTGTGGAACGACTCAAAAGACGGAAAACTCTTTCGTCTTCCGCGTTTTTCGTCTTGCGAGGCATTCGTCTTGCGAAGTACCACTGTATTTTCTGTTCCCCAAACTCAACCCAACCCCCCACCACGAGAAGCCTGAATAACATTACAAGGAACCTATTTTAGGCGGTCTTGAAATATGAACAGACAAATGTTTCTTACAATATAGCCTATTGT
Source organism: Podarcis liolepis (assembly GCF_965112155.1). Classification (NCBI taxonomy): domain Eukaryota; kingdom Metazoa; phylum Chordata; class Lepidosauria; order Squamata; family Lacertidae; genus Podarcis; species Podarcis liolepis. Next base: position 42,857,397 of record NC_139564.1, on the reverse strand, counting down.
GGCAGGACCCAGTTGTAAACTATATAATAATAAAAGATACGAAAAGTAAATCACTCCTTATCTTTCAATATCATTGCTTAGGGATGCCCAAACTGACCTCATAATAAGGCACAATTTACTCACCAAGTTACAAATCTAACAGATAAACTCAAATGAAAGTTCATGGCTGTTGTATGAGAATTTGAAGTATCTTTCATTTTTCTGCACATCTGTAACACTAAATGAATCTTGGAAGCATCACATGAGTAACGTGGGGTTTTGCTGCTTCTTGTATCACATCATCATGCAGCATGATGCATGCTTCTATGAATGACTGTTGTCACATTGAAGACTTTCTGCAAGCTGAAGTGTACTTTTAGGGTTCTAAGAGAAGCATCTGAATTGCTTGAATATTGTGGTATAGCGCAGTGAACCTCCATGGTTCTTTCTGAATTCTTTACATGCTTTCAAATCTATTGCTCACTGAATATTTGAAGACACAGGAACACTCCTATTATTTAATTCTGCTGAAGGTAACAGGACTAAACTGGCTTAAATAACTCAAGATTTAACTGGCATTTGAATGCTAGGTTCATAAAGGGCAAGAATGTTAACTCTCTTTGGATTTATGGCCCCTTGTGTTATATGACGAATAAGAAGGAAATGCCATCTGACTGCAAATCAGTCACATTTCTCTTTTATTAATCTTCATTTCAAGTTCAGCTGTTGTTGAAGGCTAGGAAAACATTTCTCAAGATAATGTTCTTTGCAAATGTGTCCCAGCCTTTTCTCTTGAAGTCTGTATTTAATGAAATTGATAACAAATTGGGCCAATAAGGAGAACTAATTAGATCCACAGGCTTTCTGTTCTTCTATAATGATAACATTGATTTAATTTGAAGCTGTTGAAAGCACATAAGAGAAACAGATGAAACAAAAAATATTGCACTATAACTAGATTAAAAAAGGGTGCCCCAGGAAATAAAAGTGATTCAGACAGCACCTTGTGAAACCTTCATTCACCATAGTTTGGGTTTGGACTTTTTTTTGTTTTGTATTCATCTTTATTAATGTCCTAGCAATTAAGTTTCAAACAGTATATTTGCTTTTTAAAAAAAAAAAATGAAAATGTAAAAAAAACCCACTTTGTTTCTCTGGAAGCTGGAGCAGGTGGCAGAAATATTTAGAGACCAGGATTTTGATTGTCTAGAGGGTGAAAACACACAAACATTTTTGTGTGAAAATCTGCTGATGTCAGCCTAAAGCAGCAGGGTACTTGTTTCCGATCTGTTAAGAGCTTATGGTGTGTCTGCTTTTGTTGTTGAATGTGAATGTTGTTGAAAATGTTTAATAGGTAGGGAGTGGGGGGAAGCAAAACTAATGAATAATGGAACACAGATTGCTCATATTCCTATACATTTAATAGGTTCCAAAGCTCCCCCCCCCCGCCACTGTGCTCACCTGTTGCTGATGTGAACCTAAATTATACCTATTAGAGATTATACAATCAAAACATAGTTATACCTATTAAGCTGGCAGAACATTGGCTTCCTTGGTTGTATGGATTATAAAAGCCTTAGTACAGAAACTTACAGTATTCGGTAGCACTTTGTCTGATGCACAGAAAACAAAACAGGTCAGTGAACTCTAGATATGTGAATAAATGACAGGCAATGGTGGCTGCTGCTCATTGGGATTGGGAGACAGGGAGACAAACCATAGCTAATGACTGGCAGAGCCACCCAACTGACTGGCTGTAAATATTGCCCCCTCTGCTTTGATCTTCCTGCTGAGGAAGGAACTACATTTGCATATATTGCAAAACACCAAAGCCTTTTCCCCTCTAAGCTACTTCCATTGAAGAGCTAATGAATGCAGGAGTGGGGCAGAGGGACAGATCAAATCCAGCTGGGGACCATATTCAAACCACAGACTGGTGGGTCCCCCTAACTGCACAAAATGGTATGCACTCTGTATGCCTTTGAACTGTGTCAAGAAACTGCCCTTGATGCAAATGTGTGACCAGGGCAACATTCTTCAGAGTATATTACTTTAATTTGTTGATTTTTAAAAATCTATCCTGGTGGCTGATTCAGTTCTGCACCAAATATACCTCCTAATTACCTATAAAGTCTTGTAGCCAGATTACTTCAAGGACAGCTTTCTCCCACATGAAACTATCAACATACTGCATTCACCACCTTCAGTGTGCTCTGTACTTCACTGCTTTAAGAGGACTGTTTGGTGGAGGCAGATGACATTTTCAAATGTGATGCCAAAGTTGCAGAACTGCTTGGTTCTTTCCTTAATGGTCTTCTGACAGATAGCAAAGCCACGTTTACTTCACAAAGACTGGTGTGCCTAAATTGCTGCTGCTGACACCACCACATATGGCTTTGTAAATTTTTTGTAGCTCTCTCTTTTTATAGTTTTAATGCATTTTGTATTATGCATTTTATTGTTTTGTTTTTATAGGGCTGTGTATGGACCCACTGATCTGATGTGCAAACCTGAATTGGACCCAATTTGGTCTAGACCAATCCAGTCCTAATCCAGCCCACACTCCCCCTGATTGTTTGTATTTTATAGCCCCGGAAAAAGAAACCTTTGGAAATCCCATTGGCTTAAATTAGAAAACCAAAATGGAGATAATATTCTTGGTTTTTTTCACATAGCATCATGAAATATGCAGGCATGCTAGCCCCTAGGGAGGTGATCAACCCTGGTAGTGCTAGGCGTTTTCATGCTAGATACCTTAACATGTTTTAAAATTCAAATGTTGGTATTCACACATAGGAGCATGAAATTTAATTACATGGTAGTGCTCGAAGAGGGGATTAAACCTGCCAATTTGCAGACAGGTAGCTTTAGGAGTGTGTGTGTGCTAACTACTTTAATGTTCTTTTCCCCCCTTCAAAAATACTTTTTTAAAAAACTGATGTATATGATATTACACTGTATGGGTGCTGATTGCTCACTGTGTACAATGTACTCACAATACTTATATGTGAACACACATGACAAAGTACTAATGAAGACAGACACAGAAATCAGAACACAGCTAAACAAAACTAACTTGAAACCTAGACACAAAATAGGACAGGGTGCGTTAAGATGGGACTGAGATTGATTGGGAAACTATGGAAATCATTCAAACAGGTGTATGTATATATACAGTGGTATCTCGTGTTACAAACGCCTCAGATTACAAACTCTGCTAACCTGGAAGTGTTACCTTGAGTTGAGAACTTTGCCCCAGGATGAGAACGGAAATCATGTGCCGGTGGCACAGCGGCAGCAAGAGGCCCCATTAGCGAAAGCACGCTTCTAGTTAAGAACAGTTTCAGATTAACGAATTAAGTTCGTAACTAGAGGTACTACTGTACTGGAAAGGAAACAAAATAGGCTACACAAATGTCACCAAACTCCACCAAACTGTTTCTAAGAGAAAGAACTTATAAGAGTGCTATATTAATGCATCTCCAATCCCCCCCCCCGTAAGCACTGTGGGAGGTCAGCTGTGTGGGGTGAGATCCTAGACCTGCAACTCTCAATAAGCATCTCTCCTCCTCCCCATCTTGACATTCTCTTTATGTGGTGGTGAAATTAATAATTGCAACAGTTTGGAGGCAGTCTGTCTGGATTCCCGAGAAACTGTTCTGAACGACAAATCAGCACTAATTGCTACATATTTATTTGTGCTGGGTCAGCCCACTCTGTAGTGATTTGTAGCTGCCTTGACACACTCTGGACATAGCAGCCTGAATTAGCCTGATTCAGTTCAGGATTGGCTGAAACCAGTGCACAGCGGTTTGCACAGATGATGCATTGAGAAAGTATGGCTCCAGTAGGAAAAAGAAATAGTAAACTAGTGAAAAATCATGAAACCAACTTAGGTGGTGGTAAATGGTGACAATAGTACAGGATCTTATTTTACTGGCCTTTCTAAATTCACAACTGCTTAAATGGACCATTTCTTGATTTGCCCATTCCACCAAATCGGCAACAAAGGTCCTTGCCATCCAAATGGAACATAAAATTTTATGGCTCCCTAACGATGCAGGCTACAGCTGTACAATCATCATTTTGAAATCTGAGTACTCTTTGCTCCTAGATCTGCTGTCACTTAATCACACTTGTGGAAGCATCTTTAAGTGTATTTGTTTAAGCAGATGGCGAATGATTCCATCCATCTTCTTTATTGTATGATGAAGTTTTAAAGCAGAAGTTTTCATGATGGTGGAAGGAAAACACAGATTTGTATGATCAATTTTTATATTAAAGAACCAGCATTAAATGTAACATCACAGATATCACAGGAGGTCACTATCTATCTATCTATCTATCTATCTATCTATCTATCTATCTATCTAGGATTTGTGACATACAGCTCCATCTATTTAATCTATGGATATATAATCTAATGTTAGTTTCCTTAATGGTTTTGGTTATTATTTTTCTTTCTTTTTACAATCAAGCCTGTGTTAACAACACACGTACAAGTCCCATTTTAAAAAGCAAAACTAGTAATTAGGTTTTGAGGAAATTGCTTAGGGGAGCTCATGGTTTAGAGGGGTGTTTTTTTGTTTATTCATAATTTCTTCACAGTAGCTCACTTTGAATTTTCTGCTTTGTAGTAAGTAATCAAAGCAAAGTTTTGCAAGGTTTTATACATGCACGCTTATGCTTTCTCAATGCGCAATACACACTTACAACATTTTTTTTAACAGTATGAGGGCAGTTGCTTGTTCAAATAGTCTGCTTCTTCCATTCATATTAGTGAGGAAGGCATCGCTGGCTCTGAAAGTCATACAAACATGTAGGCCTCACTTTCCTTCAACTGTCAATTTCATTAAAGAAAAATGGTTGTCCTACTGCATTTTCCAGCAGTGTGTTTTACAGCACATTCCTCCATGCCAGCACTAATGAGTTCAAGGAGTTTTGCAGCAGTTACTGCTGTCAAGCAGTAGTTGCTGCTGTATAACCACTTCAAGTACAGTGGTACCTCGGGTTACATACGCTTCAGGTTACAGACTCCACTAACCCAGAAATATTACTTCGTGTTAAGAATTTTGCTTCAGGATGAGAACAGAAATCGTGCTCCGGCAGCGGAGCGGCAGCAGGAAGCCCCATTAGCTAAAGTGGTGCTTCAGGTTAAGAACAGTTTCAGGTTACGAATGGACCTCTGGAACAAATTAAGTACTTAACCCGAGGTACCACTGTACTCAGAAATGAGTTAGGGCTGGACACTGTTTTCGATGGACGAATCTCGGCTATATCTGGAAGATTCCAGGCATATGGCAACCCTAAGCTAAGATATGTATTTGGTTATTGGACCAGTGCAATGCTTGTTACAGTGCTGGTTTTGGAGGCCATTATGCGTCTCCCTCAAAAATGTTCTCAATCCCGTGAACAAAAAGTCTGATTCAAGCTTTGATATTCACTCATCTAGTCTACCACACTCTTCTGTTTTCACAACTTGATCATCTGTCTAGCATTCTGATACTAAATCCGTATCATTTCTTGTTTTCCTGAGCAAGTGATGTCCTTCCTTAAATCATTACACTGGCTTTCTTTCTGTTTATGGTTCCACTTCAGAGACTTTTCTTCCTGTTTCAGTTCTTATATACTGATTCAGCCCTACTTGAGATCTTTGCTTCTCCAATTCCACTGCTCCCAGATTTCCTACTCCTAAGAAACCTTGTCCTTTTCAGGCAGCAAGGAACAGGTAGGCTGCAGTATAGGGAGGAACTCTCACAACCTTTGGCAATTGTTATTTAGAGAGTTATAGCAGCTAAATGGTACTAGCTACAATGGTGCAGAAGGCCACTTTACTTAATCAGCACCTGAGGAACTGATTTGGCTTTCCATCTGGTGTTTGCCCCATAGTTACTCTGTTTCATACTTGAGCCTAATGACTATAGTGAATCCTGAATAATAGCTGTACAGTTAAGCTAAGATTAGATCCCATCACCAGCCGCTGCACAGATTAACTCCTCGCCTTGCTGTTGTGCACAATTTCCCAGAAGTGATATCTCATTGCCCCCAAGGAAGCAATGTTTCCGTGTTAAAACATTATTAAAAGTTTCCGTGTTAAAACATTATTAAAAGGTAATAGCTTCCTTCTCCTGGGCCTTATTCCTTCTCCATATTCTTCTACCTGCCACAGTTATAGGATAACTTTGCTTGGCTCACCCACCCAAAATTCCTTACGCACCCAACTTCCTCAGGTGAAGAGCATGCCATTTGAGATAATGGTGAACATAACTCTTTGGCTGTTAATGTAACAGATGATGTGTTTACTCCCAATTTGGCAGGCACCCCGACTTCTTCCTTGGATCCCTGTTGGTGAGGCCTGCTTGTTGGTTTCAGATAGCTGGTGCTGGACTGCCCTCTTGTACAGTATGCAAATGGTAATTGGAATTACAGTGTGCCTACTGACATTCCTCTGTGGCACTCAATCTCCAGTAAACTTCTGTGTTGAATACTTTCTTCAGTCATTCATTGCCTTGGATGCTCCCATCATCAACACATGTCAGCTCTTGATCTTCCAACCAATCGCAGACACTAGCCCTGTTTACACATCCTTAGGACATATCTGTGTTTGAGTTTGGGTTACTTCAAACAAACCCTGTTTGTGCAACCAGGGAGAAGTTGGAAAGCTTCCACTTCTATTTTAGATTAACCACAGTTTAGTTTGTTGCATGAACTCAAAACTGTGTTTATTCTTAAGTATGGCTAGTTGAATAAGCTTGCTGTGGTTTGAAGCTGACTTGTTTCAATTAAACATAGCTAAAATGAAGCATATTATATCCAGATTCAGGTGATGTGATAACCTGTGGTGAATCAAAAAATGGAAACAAAAGCTGCTCAACGTTTTTTGAACAGCAGGAGAGGAGTGGGAGTGTATGTATCCCACATTCAATGTGGCTTGTTCTCCTCATTCTAAAATGTGCTTTAGTGTGACATCCAAATTGCACCTATGTAATAATTTCTAGGGGAAGAAAACCATGAGGGTATGTGAAACAAGTAAAGAAATATCCAGGTAGGAAGGAGTGTTGAAAAGCCTTCTCTCTGTGTGGAAGATCTGAATCGTTTTGATGATATTGATAAAATGTAGCTTTGGCATTATTTCCCCAAACTACATGCACTTAATAGTATTTTAAAACTCCATTTTCAGATAACAACACTGCTGTCTCAACTTAAACAAAATAAAGAATACAAAGCTGTTAGAGGGAGACACCCATCAATTGTACTATTTTCAATTTCCTGGGCTGACAAGTGGTATCAGTTCCCAGATACATTCTTTTGCTGTTATGACAGTAACATCATGTTACAGCCACTGAGTCAGCGTACAAAATTCAGTCTGCAAACAAGTGCAGAATTACAGAATTCTTTTATTATTCATCTTGTATTCCTCCTACCTATTTTAAAAGTTCAACTTGCACAATATTTTAAAATGTTTACTTGCACAGTGCTTTCCTTCCTGGATCCTGGTCACTCTCTTATCTGTGCCAAAACAATAAAACATTTAAGATGTTTGTGGTTAATTCTCTGCTGATGGCAGTGGTTGACCTTCCCCAGATGGACATTTCTGAGCTTTGGAAAATTATTGGGGGAAAGCAGAGTTTAGTCCCAGGAATTTCAAAAAAGGCTTAGAAAGCCTGAGCCTATTTGGAATTGGACAAAACTGCATTTTACCCTTGTCTAGTTTTTCCTCCCCCCCATGTCTAGTTTTGCCTTCCCCCCCCCCAATGCTTTAATTCTCCACAGAAATCCACAAAACTAGATTATATTTATTTTTCATTGCATTATTTGCTGCCGTGAACCTCTGGACAGATTAATTACTGGAGACTGGCTCACCAAAAATATGGAAATGATAATGAGTTTTACATAACAAATGTTGTCTCTGTTTTGAATTACTTTATAGATCTTTTATTGGTGAATTTGTTGGTCCTAATACCTAGGTGCAAAATCATTACAATTACTGAAAGGGCTTTCCGTGTTATTTTGCACCATCACTGTTCCTTACCATGTCTGCCAATGCTGCTCACCATCTTGACTTTCTTCCCTGGGCCCTATCCTGACCTGAAGTCAATTCACACATTTACCAATAAGGTATGCAGTCAGCCTCTCTCTCTCTCTCTCTCTCTCTCTCTCTCTCTCTCTCTCTCTCTCTCTGTCTCTCTCTCTCTGTGTGCGTGTGTGTGTGTGTGTGTGTGTGTGTGTGTGTGTGTGTATTCTAGCCCTCAAATAGTAGATTTGGAGTTTGAGAACAGTAAATGAAATACTTAATATGGTTTTGATTCCTTTACCATGTGCTCTTTCTAGACATTTGTGGCATTGCTAGTCCATGGAGGAGGGGACGTCAAAACAGCAATTTATTTGTATATTTCTCACTGCATATAAATATCTCTTTTCAAATGAAGGTTTGATGTTAGCATGCAAAACTGTAATCTGTTGGATTAAGTTCGGTTTCCCAGCAGTTTGAACTTTGGGTGGACTGAACAGATGACGTCTGTGTCTAAGCTGATAGATATGGAATTAGTTGAGGATTTGTGATTTTTCAACATCGCAAGTCAGGGTTGCTTTTTGTTGTTGTTGGAGGAAGGAAGCCTGAATTTGACAAGGTCAGTTTGAGGTAAGCTAGCCAATCATTAATGCATCGCTCGTTGTGTGGTTCGAGCCAGCGTGGTGTAGTGGTTAAGAGCGGTGGACTCGTAATCTGGTGAACCGGGTTCGATTCCCCGCTCCTCCACATGCAGCTGCTGGGTGACCTTGGGCTAGTCACACTTCTCTGAAGTCTCTCAGCCCCACTCACCTCACAGGGTGTTTGTTGAGGGGGAGGAAGGGAAAGGAGAATGTTAGCCGCTTTGAGACTCTTTCGGGTAGTGATAAAGCGGGATATCAAATCCAAACTACTACTACTCTTCTTCTTCTTCTTCTTCTTCTTCTTCTTCTTCTTCTTCTTCTTCTTAACAAAATGAAGAGGATATTGATTTCCTCACCACTGTGGATTATGGTGGGAGAAGCAGTTTGAAAACTGGCATACATAGAATCATGGAATTGTAGAGTTGGAAGGCTCTTCAGGGATCATCTGGTCCAATGACCTACAATGCAGGAATCTAAACACGTGGTCCCCCATCCAATTTGAAACTATACCATCTAGATGAAACTTAAAACATATGGAAAAGCCATCCTGAAAGTATATCACCTCAGAATGATGTTTGTGTGTCACATGTACCGACTGATAAATTTGTGACTTTTGGTCCCCCCCCCCCATTTATCACTTTCTCCAACTGTAAATTTAGTTTGCTTCATTTCTGCCTCAGTTTGCTTTATTTTAGTTTCATAAAAATTGTCAGCATTTTCGGGCTCATGTCTACATATATACATATATATATTCTTGTATGCAATCATGCCTAATATATACATTTTTGCAAGCAGTTTTCCTTATATAATGCATTTTCATACATTTTTTTTCACTCATATGTACATTTTAAAGTACACCTTACCCTAATATACTCATTTTGGTATACAGTGTTTGATTTGAAAGTTGCAAAATCCAGACATGTGTCAATTTTGAAGTAAAGCTGTGTTTTGGTTGACATATTGTTTCCGAAAGTGTGCACTGGAGACAAACTGAGTTGTCTTCTATCCCAAGTCAACTTTTTGAATATTCCTTAAAATTAAAATATACCAATTCATGGAAAGCTAGCATGATGGGGAAAGTTCTAGCCCCTTTGCTGAGTCTTGTTTTTTGCTTTAAAAATAAAACAATGAGACAAAGCTTTCAAACATATAGTCCCTGGCTTGTATACAAGCTATTCCTTGTGATATTTCTGAACATGCGTACTGTAATTTGGGCCTGAGATGAAATGATAATTTACAAGTTTTTAGTAATGCTGTGGCCTGGAGATGGTGGTTGTTTGGTACATTTACTTTAGGCTGGAATCAATGTTTTCAAAAGGAAAATGTAGTGTAGTCTTCCTGGTCATACAGTGACAAAGTAGAGAGGTTAATGAGTGGAGTTATGGATTGCATAGATGTGCAATTGGAAGAAACAGTCCCTTGGACTTTACCTCCAAAATTTTTATGTCATTCTGTTTTTGAGAGGGATTTCACTTATGCATCGTGATTTGAAATGGCAGCTCTTACCTGGATTGCGTAGATTGATCTTCTGAGGAGTTAGGGATTGGTGGTCTTGCCTTCTGGATATGTGATTGTATTGCATAGCTATGGAAAAGGTTTGGTTTTTTTTTTTTAAAAAAAAAGACTGAGCCAAGAAAAGATGAAAAGAAGCTGAAATAACACTAGCTATGAATAGTTTTAGAATCCTCGTTGAAACACTCTTATTGTCTTGTTGGGCTTTTATAGTAATGGATTAACATGCTACTGTTCAGTATTACAGTTGACAATAAATACCAAATTATTTCTTGATGTTGTGCTATAAACTGTTGGCAACCGCTCCACAAGTTATCCAGGAGAGACTTTTATCCTAATCTATCTTTTATAGTGCAGATTTCTTTATCTTGATCTATCTAAATCGAATTTGTGCATGCTTCTTGATCTAGGGTTGATCTCCAGGATCTGCGATTACAGCTAAAATTAAAAGCAAGGACATTCACAGTTTTTATTAGCGTTGACTGCCAAAACAGTGTATATAAGATTACAGCATTGAAAGGGGAGCATTCTTGAAAATGCTAGACCCAGTAACGTTTACTTATTTATTTGTCAAGATTTATATACAGCTTAATTGACAAAAAAACTCTAACAAGTTTGCATTGTGTTCATTGGTGCTGGGGGACATATTGAAAGTGGTAAACAGAATGCTGAACTATTAAACTGTGCTGTGACAGTGATTGCTTCTAGAAAATAAACCCATTGCTGTAAGAACATCTGCTAAGCCTCCGTGTGTGTGTGTGTGTGTGTGTGTGTGAGCTGAACTGATCAACTGAGGGTTAATTTGGGGGGTCCATAAACATCTGTAAAATTTGCAGATTGAATCGCTGTGTATTTGCAACACCATCTGCTGGACATAAGTTCAGACTACAGTGAGCGAAGAAGCCATGCAGATGGTGTTGATGGCGGGATGATAATAACAGCTAAACCTGTGGTCTGGCTTGTTAGAAAAGTGTTGTCATAGATGGGAATTCAAGGCAGGATCCCACCCATGAGAATTTAACTGAAATGATCTTCTCCTCTGATAATTTGCGGACCCCATTTGTTTCCTCATTAGTGGGTAGACATTTTTTTTAAAAGGCCTGAGACAAGCAACTATCTCAGTTTTACTCTCCCAGTTGCATCATTCTACTGAAGCAGCAAAAACAACAAAGAAGTTTATCCTATGATGCTGTAAGGATTAACCTATTTATTGTGAAATGAATTTCCATGGACCAAAATTTGCCGAATCCATTTAGCCAGATTCTTATTCAGATGACTAATCAACTTTGTAAGTGGGTATGCTCTTAAAAGCATATGCCACAATTAATATGTTCCTCTTTAAGATATTACAGGACTCTTTGTTGTTTCATCTGCTTTATGGTAATAATAACACATGGTAACATTCAGCATAGTTGTAAAGACTACTGAGATAATTGAATTGGTCCAACAGTGTGTTTGTGAATGAAGGAAGTTCTTCCATGTGTGCAAGCGTCCTCGGTTCAGTGGAGACTTCTGTAAACAGAAGTAAGAAGCAAATTCCTCTAGATCAGAAGCCTTTTTGTGAAGCCATAGTGTTTAAAACACTTTGAAAACTAATACTAATGTGCCTAAGTGAAATGTTGAAAGCCTGCTAGATATATGCTATACAAATGCCATACAGCTTTTTGTATCTTGAATGTAGGAGCATTTCTTGCCACATATGTCAATTATGAAAAGCTTGTGATTTGATAAGTTTTTTCTGCCTTTTAATAATGGCACCTTATTAAACTGCATTCCTTCCACGTTCTGCCTCACATTCACCTTATGTTTATGAGCTGTAATAAATTACTTCACAGCACATCATGAAGCAGGTGTTATTTGAAGGGTGGAAACGGAGGCATAGCACACTTTGGTTGATGTGCCACATATAGTTTGCTGTTATTTTCACAATTAAAATTCAACTCTTTGGGAATACCTTTGTTGTGCTATACCCAGAGGAATGTTATCCTTTCTGTGTCTTGAGTTACCTCAATAAGGAGGAAGTTCTCAGAGCAGAAGTATATTGGGAATCTAGTAGAGATTATTTTTTGTGTCAACGGCTGTCTTGTTTATGACTAAGATTGATCTGGAAACCTTTAGGGCTAAAGCATTAGATTTTCCAGTTGGAAGTAAATTACTTAATTCCCAGAGTTGGGACCTGCCAGAGGCTCTAGTATTGTGAAGGGACACAAAAGGTGCATGTTAGCGCACTGAGCAGCAGGTCACATTCTCTTCCCTCAAGAAGCAAGGGACAGCAGTAAATTTCTACTCAAGATGCCAGTCAGTGTTAATTATCTCATCAATCTACAACGTTTAATCACTGGTTTTTATCCTTCTCAGGTTTCTGTCAATTGTAAGCAAGATTAATTGCTGAATCCACATCTGGCTTGATGTCTGTCTATTTTTATTTGTTATCCTGCTTCCGCTACTTTCCTGCTTTTTATACAGCTTTACCCCAAACAGGCAGGCACAAATACACACTAGCATGCACACACTTCAGCACACTCACACATTTTTGTTGTAACATAATATGAAATAATTCTGTGATATATATTCATTTCATTAGCATACCATTTTAAACAAAATGACCAGAGTTTCGTGAGTCTAGGGTAGTGATGTTAAATTTTCAAGAATATTCTTTTGGAGAATATTCTTGATTAATGAGAATATTATAGAATTTTCATTTAAAATAGGAGAATATTCCTTTTAATGCATTGAAAATGATGTAATTTAGTATAATTTGTTGTTTAGTAAAGGAACCACAGTGAAAATATGTAAGCACAAGCCTACTTGTCACTTGCAAGTATCAAATTAAAAGTAAAACATGTTTTATAGTTAAAGTTAAACAATTCTAAGGTGATGGCACCAGTAATTGTCATGTTATGAGAAACTCAGTAGTTAAGTCCTATTTTATTTTTCCATTAGAACATGTACATGTTATAGGACAAGTCAAAAAATACGATTGGCATGTTAAGGTTTGATACAAGAAAATTCAGTAATAGACTATCTTGAGCTTCTAATAGATCTAACACTTCAAAACTGTTTTGTTGACTAAAACACAGCTTGATAAAAAAACTGTATGCATACATATAAAAAGAAGCCATTAACATTAAATATATTATCATTATATGATAATATATTTCAGAATGTCAATCTCTGTTAAATGGCACTGTGTACTAATGAATGGCACTGCAAAAACCATTTACTGGCACTAAATAAAAATATAGAAACGTCAACTGTTTAAATCAAGGGCGCCTCACATACAGTTACACATAATTGTATAGGCCTAGGTACTTTAAGTGTATTATTTGTTCTGTAAAACAAATAATCACACTGTATGGTCAAGGGTACAGAATTGCTATGGATAAGGTCCCACCAAAATAGGGGGAAAAAGACTAGTTGAATACAAATGTTCATCAAATTAAATGAATAACATTTTTAAAACTAAAAAATAAAATGTTTTCTGTAGCTCACATTTCAGAACTGCCAATGGTGAATGACACAATGCCCACTAATGCAACTGGATCAAAAAAAGTAATTATTCATTACTTACACTAGCTTGACTTATTATTTACTAGTTTTTTTTAAAATGTTGGTTGTAAAACTGGTTCTTACATTAGAATTTACAGTTTGTGGAGAATATTCTGCGGAGAATTTTCTAGCAGAGAATATTCTCGAGAATAATCTCTGGAGAATATTCTCACTTCGCATCACTAGTCTATGGCAACTCCACAGAATATGAGCGTATACGTAATTGGCAATGCTAGACCATATGCAGAGTATGCAATATAGAAGAGCAATCAGGAAACATAGAAAAGTGTCAGATGCAAGAGCTCCATACATGGCATGATGCTGACCAACTTGCACTGGTGGATTGGCAGCCCTTTAGAAGCAGTTTCCACACTATAGCAGGCTACTTAAAATAACCCATAAATAATATAAAAAGGCAATCCTGAAAGCCGTAGCCACAAGATGTATTCAGATAGTTTATAAATAGAAATAATGTGTGACAAATTTCAGTTATTACTGAACCAGATTTGTTTCTTGCAAAATTTATCAAATATTTGCCTGAGGTAGAAGTCCATAAATTTGTTTCGAATGTTGCTTTAGGCAAAATCCAGCAACAACTTAGCAGTGTGATTAATTTTTCTTAGATTCCTCTTAGTGAAACTCATTTGTCGTCCCTCATTGTTCCTCAGATGTTTTGCCTGAGGAGAACCCCTCCCCTTCACACCAATTAATGTAGAATTTCATCAGTTATTTATTTAAACACAGTGTGAGTGCTTCATATAAATATACAATATCAGATATGAGTTTTATTTGTTTCACAACCTGCTCTAAGACTCAAGGAAGGTAACTCATATGAAACACTACCCTCCTCCGTGAAGTTACTCTGAGACCCCAAATCCAGCATAAATGGGCCCAGGCTTTGGTAGGTCTTCAGAAGGAAGACTACAGAGCAGTCATTGAAATATTGTTCTTACATATATGTGTGTGTGTTTTCTGTCTGAATATGGTACACAGATGATTTTATCCAGTGCTATTTTCTTTTAAAAAAAAATGTTTAGGGGTACTCTCATTTTGACTCAGGAAAATCACCATTTTATAATTCAAATAGGGAAAAATAAATACAGTAAATGGACAAAAGCACTGGAGGAGGAAGAGGCATGTGGGGGGAGCGCACTGCCCCCAGCAGTGCGATCCCAGCAAGGTGCCATCATGGCTGCCCCCGCGTCCGCGCTGGGCACCACACACCTGCAGGCAGCACACCACACCTCCAGGACGCGCACCACTCCCCTATGGGTGGCATACTACGCCCCCAGGATTTGTGCCACGCCCCTACGGGCAGGGCGCCATGCCCTGGGAAGTACGCCACTCCTCCCCCCGCCTGCTCTCCACCAACCGGTGCGGCAGCATGAAGCTCCAACACTGGACAAAAGTACAAAGATACACAAAATATTTAGGGGTATGCGCCCCCCCCCCAAGAAAAAAGCACTGATTTTATCATGAGGGCACCCTTGGTTAATCCCAGACATTTCTATGTAACAGAAGGCAGGCAGGAATGATTCAGCTTTTTAGCTGGGTCTGAGCATTCAATACTTGAGAATGTGGGTAGCTTTATCTATAAAATGTATACATTATACACTGCAACTATAACTGGTTATTTGGGTTCGATTTCCAAACGCACCCTCTCCTCCGGCAAACAAACAAGAAAAGAATGGAGTTGCTCTTGGGCTCTATCATTCAAAAGATGATATATGCTAATTCTTTAATATTCATAACTTTTCCTTGGGGAGTATTGTATGATACAGTGGGTTGGGAAGGTCCTCATTTAGACTCCTGTTTTGTAATGTAGGTTTTATAACACCCAGCAGTCATTAAACATGCTACACATATCCCAGCTCCCTTTGCCAATTAGATATTAACCACAAGTTTACTGATTTATGCACACACATATTTTTTTTGTTCTTCTGGGTATTTTATGCCAACAAATAAAGTAATGACAATCCTGTTATCTGTATTGTAAATGGAACGTGATTAGAATGGCCATCCTTAGTGCATATCAACCATTTGAATGTTCTGTGGTTTAGCGCTATTATTCTCCCTTCCAGAAGCAGCAGCAGCAGCAGCTATGTTTAATGAGTCAGTATCACTCCCTTCTGTGCCCTAATCAATTGTCGAAACCATTCTTCAGCATAAGATCAGATTGCCAAAGAACAGCTGTATTACTTTGTGTGGAATCTTAAGGACAATCCTCCCACAAAGTCCAGCCAAAGTTAAGCAGCTTTGCAGAGTGAGCCTCCATCCATTTTTGTAATCACTGGCACCATGAAAAGTATGGCATAATTAAGGGACAGCTGCCATATGGAACCCACTTCTATTCATATCACTTCATGCTAGTAGTCAAGGAAGAGCTGTACCCTTCAGTGATGGAGAATATATTTTGCAGGCAGAATTTCTCCAGTTCATTCACTGGCAATGGCCTGTGACGATCTCTTCAGACAAGGTTTTCAGTGCTTCTGCACATACTTGCAGTTCCCATAGCCTGGTGCTTTGCTTCATGTCCTTAACACTGGCCTCAAACCAGTCAGGAATCTCTTGCTTTATTTTGCCAAAGGAGGACATAGCTGTGTTGTAGGTTGCCTTTTTGATGTAGTTCTACTTTGCTATTTCTGGGGCAGTTCAGTAGAGCTTATTCAACGGAATCAGAGAAAGGTTCACAAAGTTCGGATGTGGTTGTTGATTCATGACCACACATTCTGCTTTGTGCTTCGGGTCCTATTTGGCTGGAGAAAGATCTTGCTCACCACCAGGGCATGATTTGGGTTGCATTCGGCAGGAGTGGAGTAAGGGAGCAGTGGGGGCAGGCCACCCTGGGTGTGACCACTGAGGAGGTGTGACAAAATGGCATGCAGCACTCACTGGGGGGCCTGCAGCGCACCCGAGCCACACGTCTCTCCTGGGAGTGATGTGGTGGCTTGGGCACCTGTAGGCTCCATGCTGCCCCAAACGGTTTGCCCGCCGCCTCCCCCTCAATTGTAGGACAACTGAGTGGGAGGAGGCAGGCAGACTCCTCGGAGGCCCCGCGGAGCATCCTGCCCCAGACACCTGACTGGCTTGCTCCACTGCTGGCATTCAGCACTGTGGTAGCTCCATCTGACACGAGCAAAATTCAGTCCTGATCACTTGGTGACATCTCTCTAGTCCTTCTCCCCACTCACCTAACTCCTTACTGAAGGGAACTGAAAATTGAACTTGTCAAACTGATAAATTCACTGGGAACTGACAACTTTAGCTAAGTAGTTAAGAGTTAGGAACCCTTCAAATGCAAATGAATGTGCAGTCAAAATGGTGAATGTTCATCAACCTTAAGTGTGTGCTATTGCTGACTGAACCAGCAGTCTGTAATATAACACTGGGAAGTCCTTTAGAAGCTGTAATTGTCCAGTTTCAGAAATTTAAGAGTAGTCTCGTCTTTGAAGTGGCATAATGGTAATATCTAGCTTTCAAGTAGTTCTTTATATTTTTCAGAATAAGCATAGTGTACCCCAAAAATAATATAACTTGTCTAATGGACTATTTTCTCCACATGTGACATTAGACAATTATTATGCACATTTTTGCTGAACACTAAGGCAAGAATTCGTCACTAGGGTATACAGCTAATAGATAAGTGAATGAGACTATTTCAGGGCTCCTGGAGAGGGAGCTGACAGAACTGACTAATCTATTTCCACGGGTTACTAATATAAAAAAGAAAGGGTCAGACGTGAAAGATGTTAGTATGGTGCAAAGCTTTCAAAGTACAGCAGTCTCCTACCACTACTTCTCTTTAACCTTTAATAATGCTGTGCTGTACTAAAGAGATATGAAAGTCTGTGTAAGGCTAATGTTAATTTGCATCCCATTTCAGAAGGGCAATTCTCACTGCAAATTTAACTTCATCCTCTTTTCTTCTTCTTCATTGTCATCTAAGCTATTTAGGTACCTAAAGAACTAACGGTGAGGACATCATGGCCAGCTTTCTTTTCATCCACTCAGAATTTCCCATTGAAGAGTTAGTAAGGTTAATCTTTGACTGTTGGAAGCTGTTGCTTAACGGTGTTCTTCTAACCTGCTTTTCTCTAAATTGATCAGAGCTTTTATTTTGTTCTTATGGTACGGAAGTAGTTGAAAATGCAGTGGCAAGAAATGTGCAAAGATTAAGAATGCACATTTTGTTCCCTTTTCATGTAGTTTGAATACAGTGACCATCCGGCCCTTTGCTACAAATATACTGCAAACTGAGCTGATAATCCTACATGTCAGGGTCATGTCGTGCTATGCCTGGGCTATTGGGAAAAGATTTCCTCTGGCATCCACCACACTCATTTTTACACAGAACTACGCTGCTTGTTATGTCAAAGCTCTCTGGCAAGGGAAGCAGAAGTCCCTTTGTTGGAATTCCCCTGCCCTTGATACGGGTTAGGTCCAGAAATCATCTACATTTTCAGGACACATGATCCCTATATGAATGTTTATCAGTGGCCCTTCCTGAAAAATGTAGATGATTTCTGGACCCAAGAGGCCTCTCTGCAACAGGCTGGGCTACCCTCAATCTTGCTCCACCCTAAACCATTCCCCGTTTCCCTGATTTGGGACGAAGGTATGCAGCTGCAAAGTTTACATCATGTTTGCAGAGTTTAACAAACTATATTAAACAAGAAGTGCTAAGCAGTAATTGTGCTTCTTTCCTACCCTGAAGTCCAACTTGGGACTTCAATTAACTGGCTTCTTAGAATGACACTAGATTTTTTAAAAAAGAACTTTCAAACTTTATACTGAAACAATTTAGTTAATAATCCCCTTCCAACTCTTCCGGTGATAGGGAATGCAGTTCTTCATGGATCTGGGGACTATTGCAATTTTTTGACATACTAAACTTTCACTTCTTCTTATTCTGGATTTTGTCATTCACAGAAAATCCAGGAAGAAATGTGTATCATGGTTGAATGTATTTTTATCTGCATAATTAGTACTAAATAATAAAGTCTACCAAATATCTAAAAATTAAGCAACATTCCCGCAATACAAATGTCAACTGGCAATTTGTTCTACCAGTTGCTCTCTCTCCATGCCCTTCCCACTAGTACAGGTAATTATAGCACTTTCGAGTGTGCACCTGCCCTCTGTGAATACCGCTAACTACTAAAATTCTCTCTCTCTCTCTCTCTCTCTCTCTCTCTCTCTCTCACACACACACACACACACACACACAAACACACACAAACACACACACACACGTAACCAGAATAATATATGGTTCCATTGAGAGAACTTGATATCAAGACATAAAGATTATAAGGGAAATAGAATTTAATAAGACTGTGTTGACAGCCATGTATAAGTTTGCTTAGACCTTGCTGAAAACAAAAGGTGAAAAAATACAGTGTTTTATTGTGGTCACGACATCTATTCCTTACAGCATTCATAATTTTGATGTAAAACAGATCAGGATGCTATAATCTTTCTGCTAGCTCACCGAACAACAGTGAGCTGCCAGGGTACAGCCCTCCAGATAATATGGAGTGGCAGAATAGCTTAAGACAGCATGACATGTTGTCTCATAGTACCTGTTGCCATCAATCTTGGAGGTATAGCTGGTAGTCAGTTCTGCATTTTACTGGCCTGTATCATCACAGAGGTTCTTCAAATTTTAATTTTGATGGGCAATCCTGCCAGTCCCTGGGGCCAGCCAAGGCCAACCATGATGTCAGCTGGCTACACAGGAAGGTCCCCTTTACCCTTCTGGTTCCCTGGCGGTTGGGCTGGGCTGCAATCGCCACCTCTGCCTGGAAACAGGTAAGCAGTCTTCCTTAGAATTCTCACGCAGCGTTGGGTAAGAGGATGCTAGTGTTAAAAGGTTTTAGAAATCAGTCTTTTATTATAAGGGCAGGCTTCTGCTATCGACTGTGTCAGATTTATGGATGTGATGCTATGGAGCTAAAATGGCACCAATTATTGAATTCTATCACATTTTTGAAACTCAAAGGAAGCTAGCAAGATGCTCTCATTCACTGTACTGTCTTTAAGCAAGAAGTATAATATCTAGATAGGATTGTCAGCTGCTTGTTCAATACATTTTTTAAAAATACCCAGGGGAAGGTGCTCTTTATTTGCATTGGCCAATGCTATGAAAAAAATATATTATATATATTAAATATTTTTCTTTCTATCTTAATCACATTACTTTTTATCTTGCCATTAGTCAGGTCCTCAGCTTCATTGCCGATACTTATGAATTTATTTAAGAATGAAATCCTAGGTCAAAAAAAATAAAATAAGAGTTCCTATTTCAAAATAATTCATATATTTATTTGGCTGCTATGTTTACTGATAGTGCTATCCTCAAACAACTGTATCCTTATTATTTGTGCTGATGGAGATAAAAAAAATCTGGGGATTTTACTATCCCAATCAGTTAATAGAGGCTTGGGTAAACCACTGAGCCGCTGTTGTGCTTGCCGATCAGAAGGTCGGTGGTTCGAATCCCCGTGACGGGGTGAGCTCCCGTTGCTCGTTCCCAGCACCTGCCAACCTAGCAGTTCAAAAGCATGTCCCAAAGTGCAAGTAGATAAATAGGTACCGCTCCAGTGGGAAGGTAAACGGTGTTTCCGTGCATTGCTCTGGTTTCGCCAGAAGCGGCTTAGTCATGCTGGCCACATGACCTGGAAAAAAAATGGCTGCAGACAAACGTTGGCTCCCTCGGCCAGTAAAGCGAGATGAGCGCCGCAATCCCAGAGTCGTTTGTGACTGGACTTAACTGTCAGGGGTCCTTTACGTCTACCTTTACCTTTTAATAAACACACCCCAATGGCAAAAGTCAATTCATTTCTACAACATTTTACAGGTGTTTACTTATTTTCATAAGGAAAATGGTAACTGGTAAGTGGCTGAAATTTGAAAACATACTCGAAACAATTTGTGACAACATCCTAGAAGGGCTGCACTATAAATTGGCCAGTGAAATGTGTGTCTGGGCTAAACGTTTTACCCCACAAAACTGGATGGTGGTTATATAAGGCATATGTCATTTGCTCCTTAAAGAATGTGGACAGATTAATGATGAAATTAGTGTGCTAGGTAAACCTTCTAGAATAACTAAGTGTATGTTAATGAAGACAAAAAATGTTGGGATGCTGCCTAATATTAGTTTATATTTTTATGCTAAAGGTAAAGGTAAAGGTACCCCTGCCCGTACGGGCCAGTCTTGACAGACTCTAGGGTTGTGTGCCCATCTCACTTAAGAGGCCGGGGGCCAGCGCTGTCCGGAGACACTTCCGGGTCATGTGGCCAGCGTGACAAAGCTGCATCTGGCGAGCCAGCGCAGCACACGGAAACGCCGTTTACCTTCCCGCCAGTAAGCGGTCCCTATTTATCTACTTGCACCCGGGGGTGCTTTCGAACTGCTAGGTTGGCAGGCGCTGGGACCGAGCAACGGGAGCGCACCCCGCCGCAGGGATTCGAACCACCAACCTTTCGATTGGCAAGCCCTAGGCGCTGAGGCTTTTACCCACAGCGCCATCCGCGTCCATTTTTATGCTAGTCAGTTACAATTTCTGTATCTCAGAAAGGGAAATGCCAAATAATCTTATTTTTACAACAACACCCCCACTGAAATATGTTCTATGATCTGAAACAATGTAAGAACACCAACTAACTTTTAAAATTTAAAATAAGTGTTTTGAAGAGCTGGAGAATATTTCAACAGATATTATTCCATACTACTTCTCCCTTGGCAGGAGGTTTGTATCTTATTATGTTATGTATTTCATAACAGATGGATTAATGGGAAATTTGTTGATGTGGAGTAAATTAGCTTCAATTAAACTAATGGATTCAGAATAATTTATCTGTTAGAAAGATCAAAGCAATCTATATAAACTTTTTTGGAAGAGCAACTATGAAATAAATTTAGTGCAAGGTTCTGTACTGGTGTTACCTTTCCACATGGAGACTGACTAAAACTGCAGGACCTGGACAAGCAAGGCTTGGCAAGTCTGTTAGAAGTGCTGATACGCCTATGTAGTGGAGATGTACACACAGATTAAGAACTATTGGGTTGAATTTCTATAACTTGCATATCATGAACTGATTTATTTCAGCTAGATGGTAAACTTCCAGCAAAATTTGTAGGAATACTATAGAGTTTCAGTTTGTTTATTTTCTCTAACTAGCTTTTTATGCTCTAAGCAAGTGTTGTGTACCAGACTTGGTTCTTTGTTGTGTGATATGTGGCTACTGTGAGCTAATTAGGGTGCTTTAAGTAGAACAACATTTCTCCTGTGGTTGTATGCAGCTTTACATTACTTTTTCTCATTAGCACCCCAAAAAAACTTGCAAGTGGAAATAATATTCATGAAAAGCAGCCCAATCCAGCAATTTAGATTTCCTTAGGGTGAACACTTAAATTTCCACACTCCTAAGTTTAATGACAAGTCCCCACCTCCAGCTCATTGATCTTGTGTGTCGTGTGAAATTCAGTCAAAATAGCAGATGTTTTCTCTGGAGAATTGTACTAACCCTCTAGAAATAACAACATGCAGAATACCAGTTTTTAACTTAGATGAGTGTGACAAATGGGAGTACCAAGAGAATTTGCTTTCGATTTTTCTTAAAATTGGAAAAGACCCCTAAGAATTAATTTTCATATTGAATGACAATATCTGCGCTCGTGAACTATTGTTGCAGCCTCCTTTCTCCCACTCTGTTGTTGTGCTCTGGTGCTAATATTTTGAATTTGGACACCATGGCTACCTCTTGTTGCCATTAGGCATGGCTTTTTTGTTTTTTTTTTAGTCGGAACTTGCCGGAACTCAGTTCTGGCAGCTCTCCCATCAGCGCCAGTGCCATTAAGGGAACAAAGGAGACATTCATGGTGAGTTCCGGCACCTCTTTTTCCAGAAAAAATAGCACTGCCATTAGGGTCGACTCATATTGAGGAACCACAAAAAATCTGAGGTAGCAGCTCCATTGCCAAACACATGCCCTTCTATTTCTCTCACTTGTTCCTGTTCATTTGCCAATTCAGATAGCAGAAGCAAGTCAGGATAGAGAGTAGAAGCACTCAATCCCAGTCATGTGAATCTTCTGGAAATTGTTCTGGCTAACAATATACCGTATTTTTCGCTCTATAACACGCACCAGACCATAACACGCACGTAGTTTTTAGAGGAGGAAAACAAGAAAAAAAAATATTCTAAATGAAACAGTGGATGTATGATTTTTCTGGTTCATGCTGTGGCCACAGACATGTGATCTGACAGTGAGTTTGGAGTAGCCCAATGCAAAAATCCTGAGGATCCATGTGGATCCATGCTTTGTAACCACGGAGGAGGGAAGGAAGGGGAACCATGGATCCTCTGCTCACGACTGCAGTAGATCCCCCCCATCACCCGCAGGCATTCGCTCCATAACACGCACAGACATTTCCCCTTACTTTCTAGGAGGAAAAAAGTGAGTGTTATGGTGCAAAAAATACGGTAAATGTAATCCTCCTAGAGACTTTCCTTGAATGTTTTGATGTGTTTAACCATCTGACTTACATCATTAATTAACTTTCTCAATTCATTATGGCTTTAAAACAAGAACTTCTTGCCTGCTTAAACCTACAGTATAGTACTGTTATTACTATTTACATTTGCATGTGGCTATATGTATACGCCTTAACTCGTTTTATTATGGCTGAAGGTCTCTGTGAATGTTCTTGCTGGTAGTGGTTAGGGAACGTTTAGTATGCCAGTTTTGGCTTATGTCAGTTTCTAAATTTTTCCCATTTTGTGATTAAAAAATAATACTAATGAAAATACTTCAGCATTTTAGTTTAGACTTCTCTTAACATGCCTATTTTTCTGCGTAATTTTGCCTAATATGCAAAACTTTTGCCAAGTGGTCTTCTCTGATATAATGCTTTTATATGCATACTTTTTCTCCAGTGTATGCAGTTTACAACATGCTATTTGACTGCAGAACTGCATTACAAAATTCAGTTGAATGGGTATTTTGAAGGATGACTGTGTGGTCTGTATTTTTTGGAAAGCGTGAATTACGTAGGTTCACCTTTAAGTGTGAACTGAATATTTCTCCTCCATCTCTAACAGCAATTCAGTGGAAACATTTCCACTCAAAAAAGAAAGAAAAATCTACACAATTTGTTTGTGAGTTCAATGATTGCAGTGACTAACACGCTGCAGATCTTACTCAATTCAGCAAATAAATCAGAATTGTTCATGCTAGTTGTATCTCTTTGATCAAGCTACCTGTTGATATACTAATGTTTGGCCTTGTTTTAATGCAACATGCCATACCCTGTTGAAGGTACAAATTCCCTTCTCCCTTCACGATATTTACATTTGTTGTGAATTGGTGATCAAAAGAAGTTGAAAACTAGAAATGTGTGTCTGTTTGGCTTTGCTATCAGATTCTGGGGAAACAAAAAACAGGTGGTGAAATCTCAGTCCAGGGCAGTAACCATTATGTTAGTTTGTTCTGCCATACAGAAAGCACAGATGTTAACTATATGGCAACAAGTCTGTTTATATTCCAGTAGCTTGCTTTTAGGAACCACTTTTCTATCCAAATGTGTTATGTTCTGACATGTGCAACCCATTCCTAACTTCATGATGCAGAACGGAATGGCACGATTGGTATTTTACTATTATTTAAAAAATGCAAATACATATTGGAGAGGTGTGAATGACAAGTTCTGTCTATTTTTCACCAAATGTTTCTATTAAGATTTTGTTTTACAGTGCTTATGCTAAGCAACACCTGTCTTGGGCTGCATAAATGACTGGGCCTAACATATGGCTAGAGGGGGGAAATGTGCTCATGTTTGCCAAATAAGATGGGTATATTTTGAATCGGGGATAATTACTGCAATGCCCTCAAGATTCAAAAGTCTGTACCTTGCAGCAGGATGACTAGCAAGGCAACTCAGCAAGGGAACACTGTCACAGGGCGGAATATTGTCCAGTCATCTATAGCAGTCATAAAACGGTCATCAATAACAATGTAGTTCTCAATTCTGCATGCAGAAAAGTATATTTTCCTACTCAGTTTGTTGCTCTGTGCTTCCATTTTTTACTGACTCCCATGGAGAGGTGAAGCACACTTTCAGCACGAGCTGATTTTGTTCTTAGATGAAATTAACTCGGTTGCACCTGTCCTAAATGTGGCTTGACTTGAGAACATGAGAAAATATATTTTCTGCTTGTACCACCCAGAGAGAAAGAACCTACAAAATGTGTTCTAGGTGTGTGTTTTTTATGTTATTTGAGTTCTTTGAAGTTTCTTTGAGTTCTGGAACCTCAGCAAGCCACTGATTGTGATGCCTTAGGGAAGGGGGAAGGAAACTTACCACAGAAATTGCCCTCTTATGGCTTCTTTCAGAATTAGAATATCTGAAAAGTGCAATGGGTTAAAACCATTCTTAGGTGCACAGCCACAGTCTGTATGATAAACAGCCACAGCAATTTTCCAAAGCATAACTTTTATTCTTCATTTCCCAAGGATAATGTGATTGCTGGGTTTTGGTAAAGGCTGATCAAAGTGGAATAAAATCACCTCTGAATTTATTCCACTTTGCACAGCGTCACTGAATTTATTCTGCTTGCACAGCGTCACTCCCACAAAACAAGTAGAACAGTCAGTTGTAATGCTTTGAAAGGAAATTAAAGTCTTTCTGATTCTGCAAACACTGCAAAAAATATCAATGTGTCTACATCAAAATGTAAATAATTCTTTTTCTAAATGTATGATATATTTGGAAAGTCTTGATGAAGGGGAAAGCAAATACAGGGAGCTGCAGATTAAGTTTGTAAATCTCTGTGCATACACACACACACACACACACACACACACACCAACCTGTGCTTATTTCAAAATTGTTGGCAATACAAGAACTAAAACTTTCAGAGATTTTGAAGAGTACTGCCTAAAAAATAGGAAAGGTGACCTTGATACTTTGTGACTTGCCTCTTGTCTGCTGAATAAGTTATTTGACATGGAGAAATAAAGTTACTTGTCAGAAATACTTCACTTCCTATTCAGTCTGCGCACACTCAACGGCTTGCTTTGAAGAGGACAATATTGGCACCTGAAACCTTGTTTTGTTTTATTTCCATCTGTAGTGTTGGTGTAATTGGTGGTGAGGACATTTCCTAACCTGCATACAACCTGCCTTCACAGTTAATGATCAATAATGTGAAATCTAGTAGCTACTAGTTTCAACTGGTCTTGCTGTTCTTAGGATCCAACCTCTTTTTGTTGCTTCTCTGAAAACTGAGTCAGTAGAAAATCCATCATCTGTAGGCTACAGTCAAAATCAATAAGGGATATAATCACTTACGATCTTCCTGGAAGACTTTCCAAAATCACTTCTCTTACCTGTTTTTAGACATGCCTTTTACATAACTTTTTCAATCATTCAAAACTTCATGTTAAATTTAATGACTTCCTGCAAGACGAGTACACTACACTGCATTAACAGAAAATGAAGAATACTAGAGACGAGAAGTTTCCCTAGACTTGTATTCAATGGTTTTTATTATCTACATTTTCTAAGCTATTATTTGTATAATTATTCTCAGTCCCTAATCTCATTATTTTACATTGCTGTTCACTGAATCCCGTAAGCCAGTAATCAGTCCATAACTCTTATACCCCAGACTCTGTGTTTGCTTTAATTTTTAAATTGTCCTATCAACAATTAGTAGGAAGATAAGAACTACATGATTTCCCCTTCTTTCTCTGTTATGTGCCACACATCTTATATCACAGACTGTGTTTCCTTGATTGGTTTGCAGGGTTGTGAAAATTATCAGAATAATTTAGGAGATAGATAATAAGCAAGTTGAATGACCTATTCTGAGGGTGAGGGAGACTGTGACATAGGGCTGATACTTTTTGTGGCAGCCTCTCCCCCCCCCCCCATCTTTAGTATATATTGAAATAAAACCAGCCTTGAAGTTGCTTTCATGTGAAATAAACAAAAATAACTATGGCCAACATCTCAGCTCATTATGGAACTGATTCCATCTGCAAGATATCACAGTCCCAAAGAGCTAGAATCATAAAGTTAGGCAAAATTGGGCATCTTGTTTGGCATCTAGTATTGCCCCCATGTTTGGCATCTAGTATTGCCCCCACCCCACAGAAAGCTGGATCTACAGTGCAGGATGCAACTGCAGAATATCTTGTAAATGGCCATTCAGCTTCAATTTCTATACTTCCAGCAAGGAAGCTCAATGTAGTGTAAAACCTTGCTCCTTGTGACCTCACCCAACCTTCTGGCAAACTCCTGTGCCCTGCCTCATTCACCCTTTCCCTTACCATGTATTAAATTATACGGTTGAACTATTTGGGGGGAAATCTGATGTGTGTACGACAGCTAGAAGAAGGCAGCTTCAATTTTTATTGATATTACATTGTATTAAATATGTGAATCTCTTTTGGCTACACACAATAAATGGGCAACAGAATGTTTTAGTTAAGATATATTTTTATTTCCAGTTGTGGAAGAATGAAACTATGTTTTATTTTAGTTTTGAAGGCCACAGGGGCGAGGATGTCAAAAGGAGCCTGGTATGTGTATCTTATTTCTAGGGCCTCTAGATCAAATGAGCCATGTACAATTTAAAGTCGCTCCACTGAATGGACCAAAGATCCACACCTGTGCAGCAGCTCAGATTTCATATCTGAGGCTTTAACTGATTGGGAGAAGCAGCTTTCAAAATTATAATTCTCTTTACAATCCCACTCTTTTGGAAGTTCACAAGACCTTTTAATGTTCATTAAAAGTTTGATAAACACTTCTACTCTTTTTCCTTGCTGAATTATTTAAGAGTGTAGTTATTAATAGAGCCTAAACAATGTAGATTCATTTGAGCAGGAAATGAATTGTGGAAATACTATCGAGAACCATTTAGCAAAGCCACTTATTTAACCATGTGTTTCAAAACAGAGGGGGAGTTCATTTATTTAATTTCCAGTCCCTGGTTTAGGGAATAACGGTCTTCCATCAAGTTTGAGGGAACCACAATTAAATATTCTCTAGCTACAGTTTATATAAACACATTCAACAAATCGCTTTTCAATGTAGCAGTTATATATTTACGTGGGAGAACAAACATAAGACATTGAATATCTTTTATCTGAGAACTAAAAGTGGAAATTACATCACTGGCACACAATCAATTATTGAGGGCATTTACTGATAGATTTTCAAGGGCAGGGAAGCCATTCTGGTCTGCATATAAGTCTTTAGACTTCATTTGTTTGGGAGACTTTGTAAAAACATAAAAAACACAAAGAAGTAGCTTTGTGCTGCAGATAAAGACACAATGAGTTGTAGTAAAACAGACTACAGCATTTTCTCAAGAGGAAAACAAAAAAGTTGACTCTGAATCAGTTGTTCTCCCAGCTCCACCATGGGTGCTACAAGATGCCGCCATTTCCCAGCCAGAGATAGAGAGAGAGACATAAAACACTGCAGTAGAGCATCTTTTATGGGATGCTTAATACTGGCAGCTACACACTAGTGACTGCCAACTAGTCAAGCTGGCTGGACACCTGCTTGAATAACCTACACATTTTTCCTGCTGTAAGGAAGGATGGAAGGAATAGGTTGTCACCGCTTGGCATGCTGCATGCATACTGCACAAACACACAGCTTTCCCTTTCCCCTGAATCACTTCACACATTTTCATTCCCAGTCCTGAAAACTGGTGAAATGTCACCCACTGATTGGCTTCTCTGTGAAAGGGGTGGCAAATGGAAGGAGGAAAGCTCTAGTTAATAATATTCTCACATGCTCTTGTGTGGTGTTGCTGACTCAGATACTAGATGACCACGTACTTCTGTTAAAGAGCCACTTTGAGGAACATCGTCTTCTGTTAATCCAGGGTAGGGATGGAAGAATATGTCAATACTGGTTTCTCTCAATTCTTCCATTTCCTATCTTAAGCGTAAGGCAAGTTATGCCAGTGTTTCCCAACCGGGGGCCAGGATATTCCAAGGGGGCCACAGGTGAAAATTACATAAATGGGGGGCACAGCATGAAGCTAGGGGGCCACAGAGGGAAGTGAGAAGAAAAGAAAATCATTTTAAAAATAATAATCCTGATTGCCTGTATATCTGATTGGCCAATCACAAGCAGGTAAGGGTGGGTGGCCTACTGCTTCTTTTTGCCATGTGCATTTTCTTGAAGCAGTCCTGCTTTGTTTCCAGCAGGAGAGGGTGATTGCTGTGGCTCCCGTTTTGACCACTGCTTGTAGCTGCCGCCAGTACTGGGTCAGGTGGAAGCCTGGACCTGACTTTGCAATGCGCGGGGTGCAATTCACCCCAGGGCCTAGCAGATTGGAGCCTTTGGATGTTGCCAAGGGGCTCAGGACCTGTCGGCAGCATCTGCCTGGCTCTGCAAGGCATGGGACGAAATACACCCCAGGTTTTTTTTTAACAACTAAAACATGTTCTTTTGACAAACAAAACATTTAAATAGCTGCCTTTCTATGGGGGGGGCACAGGAAGGAAACAAGGTCAGAAAGGGGCCATGGTCGGGAAATGGTTGGAATACACTGAGTTATGCAACTGTTGAACCTGTATCCTGATGGGAGGCTGAGAGGCAGTGGCTTACTTAAAGCTATCTAGTAGTACTTGAATGCTTTGATTCACTGTTTAATTTCAGCCACAACACCTACACTTCTATAATACTTTAATAGCCAATCAGTGTCATGGACAGGGGTGTTTTATTTTGTTGTTTTTGCAATTTTTTTTTTACAATATTTCCTAGAACCATTAATATCTGCTGTTGAGGGACTTGTATTTTGCAGGTAGTTGATTGACATCAACTGAAGTTACAATTTAAATTTCCCTAACTTAAATTTAAATTCCTCTAAACAAGCTGCAATACTTCCATTTTTCTTTCTTTCCTTTTCGACATGCTTTCTCGACTTGCCCTGTTTGTGTGATTCTCTTGGAATTGTGCTATAAGTGTACAGGATTGAATCTTAAAGACGGTAGCCAAGAGGAATAGGAGAACAGCTTTGTTCCTGGATGTTATCTGGACGGCTAGAAAAGATTTTTTGTTAAAACGGTTAAGTACAAATTATAGAAGACATTTGTAAGAATAAAATGTTCAGTTACAGTAATTTAAAACTCAAACTTAATTTTCCTGTCTAGTTTCCAAAGAATTATACTTAAATGGCTAGTTGGCAAAGAACTCATGCATGAAATTACAGGACATCTCAAGACTTTTCTTAAAAGAATATAAGAAATGCCATAGTGGTTCAAGTAATGGCCTTATGTGGACCACTTTCCTAGCCATCACCCTAAGGACTATACATCTTACATCTACAAATACACTTAATAAGAGTGCAACAGCCTAAAGATTTGGCCACTGTTGGGAAATAATAATAAAGTCCTATAATTTCCCCCTTTTGGGAGAAGTGGATTATTATTATTATTATTATTATTATTATTATTATTATTATTTATACCCCGCCCATCTGGCTGAGTTTCCCCAGCCACTCTGGGCGGCTCCCAATCAGTGTTAAAAACAGTACAGCGTTACATATTAAAAACTTCCCTGAACAGGGCTGCCTTAAGATGTCTTCTGAATGTCAGGTAATTATTTATCTCTTTGACATCTGATGGGAGGCCGTTCCACAGGGCGGGCGCCACTACCGAGAAGGCCCTCTGTCTGGTTCCCTGTAGCCTCACTTCTCGCAATGAGGGAACTGCCAGAAGGCCCTCGGCGCTGGATCTCAGTGTCCGGGCTGAATAGTGGGGGTGGAGACGCTCCTTCAGGTATACAGGACCGAGGCTGTTTAGGGCTTTAAAGGTCAGCACCAACACTTTGAATCATGCTCGGAAACATACTGGGAGCCAATGCAGATCTCTCAGAACCGGTGCTATGTGGTCCCGGCGGCCACTCCCAGTCACCAGTCTAGCTGCCGCATTCTGGATTAATTGCAGTTTCTGGGTCAACTTCAAAGGTAGCCCCACGTAGAGCGCATTGCAGTAGTCCAAGCATGAGATAACTAGAGCATGCACCACTCTGGCGAGACAGTTCACGGGCAGGTAGGGTCTTAGCCTGCGTACCAGGTGGAGCTGGTAGACAGCTGCCCTGGACACAGAGTTAACCTGCACCTCCATGGACAGCTGTGAGTCCAAAATGACTCCCAGGCTGCGCACCTGGTCCTTCAGGGGCACAGTTACCCCATTCAAGACCAGGGAATCCCCCACACCAACCCGCTCCCTGTCCCCCAAAAACAGTACTTCTGTCTTGTCAGGATTCAACCTCAATCTGTTAGCTGCCATCCATCCTCCAACCGTCTCCAGGCACTCACACAGGACCTTCACCGCCTTCACTGGTTCTGATTTAAAGGAGAGGTAGAGCTGGGTGTCATCTGCATACTGATGAACACCCAGTCCAAACCCCCTGATGATCTCTCCCAGCGGCTTCATATAGATATTAAAAAGCATGGGGGAGAGGACAGAACCCTGAGGCACCCCACAAGTGAGAGCCCAGGGGTCTGAACACTCATCCCCCACCACCACTTTCTGGACACGGCCCAGGAGGAAGGAGTGGAACCTCTGTATGACAGTGCCCCCAGCTCCCAGCCCCTCTAGACGGTCCAGAAGGATGTTATGGTCGATGGTGTCAAAGGCCGCTGAGAGATCCAGCAGAACTAGGAAACAGCTCTCACCTTTGTCCCTAGCCCACCGGAGATCATCAACCAGCGTGACCAAGGCAGTTTCAGTCCCATGGTGAGGCCTGAATCCCGATTGGAAGGGATCCAAATGGTCCGTTTCCTCCAGGCGTGCTTGGAGTTGTTCAGCAACCACCTGCTCAAGCACCTTGTCCAAGAATGGCAGATTTGAGACTGGGCGATAGTTGGCCAAATTGGCCGGGTCTAAAGATGTTTTTTTAAGAAGCGGTTTAATGTCCGCCTCTTTCAGCGGGTCTGGGAAGGCTCCCTCACAGAGGGAAGCATTCACCACCCCGCAGAGCCCATCGCCCAGCCCTTCCCGGCTCGCTTTTATCAGCCAGGATGGGCAAGGATCAAGGAGACAGGTGGTCGGTTTCACTTGTCCAAGCAGCCTGTCCACATCCTCGGAGGTAACAGATTGGAATTGATCCCATGTAACAGGACCAGACAGAACTCTAGCACTCTCCTGCCCTGGCCCTGCTCCCACAGTGGAGTCTACCTCCTTCTGAATCTGAGCGATTTTATCTGCAAAAAAACTTTGCATTACAGGAGATCTTGGGGTCCCTACCAGGCCCCGGTGGTACAGGTGGTTCCGATAGATTGCGAACCACCTGAAAAGGTCTCCTGCTGCTGTTTTCTGCAGATGCAATGGAGGCGGTGAAGAAGGCCCTCTTCGCCGTCGCCATTGCCACTTGGTAGGCTCGACGTTGAGCTCTAACCCGTGTCCGGTCCGATTCAGAATGAGTTTTCTGCCACCGGCGCTCTAGCCATCTCAACGATTGTTTCATCACCCTCAGCTCCGGGGAAAACCACGGGGCTGTCCGGGCTCCATGCAATCGGAGAGGGCGCTTTGGAGCCAGACAGTCAATAGCCCTGGTTAACTCCGCATTCCAGCGTGCCACCAGGGAATCGGCTGAAAGGCCATCAACTTGGGATAAAACATCCCCTACCACTCTCTGGAAGCCAATTGGAACCATTAAGTGGCGGGGGCGGACCATCCGAATCGGTCCCACCTCTCTGCAGAGGGGAAGGGTTGCGGAGAAGTCCAGTTGCACCAGGAAGTGATCTGACCATGGCACTTCTTTTGTTTCGCTTTTAGTTAGTGTCAGATCACCAACATCCATAGAGGTGAACACCAAGTCTAAGGCATGTCCACGGCTATGAGTTGGGCCAAACTTATTCAGGGACAGCCCATGGAGGCCATGCTTTCCACGAAGTCCCGAGCGGCCCCTTGTAAGGTCGTGTCGGCATGGATGTTAAAATCCCCCAGGACAACCAAGCTAGGTGTCTCCAGGAGCATATCCGCCACAACCTGAAGCAGCTCGGGCAGGGAATCCTTGGTGCAGTGGGGAGGTCGGTACACCAGTTGGAATCCTGTACTGCCCCTATTGCCCAACTTCCAGAACATGCACTCAGAAAACTGGGTCTTCCCAATAGGACGCCTGGTGCAGACTAATGACTTCCTAAAAATCACTGCAACCTCCCCTCCCCGCCCACATGACCTGGGTTGCTGTGCGTAAGAGAAACCTGGTGGGCAAGCAGCGGCAAGGACAGGCCCATCTGCTTCATCCAACCAGGTCTCTGTCACACATGCCGGGTCAAATCCTCCATCCACAATCTGCAGTCATACTATTCCCTCTAGAGCTGCTATATCTTTCTGAATGACAGACAAATAGATCCAGGAACTTTTGGCATTACTTTTGCTCCAGCAGACTCTTGTCTGCAACATTCTTTTGATCTCTTGATTGCTGGGGCACCACAAAGCATTTGAGGGGTCCCTGCTTCAGCTCATGTCAGCTCATACAGAACCTGCTTGGCACTTGGAGCTTTTCTAAATCCAACAAATATTTAGAGTGATAGCTCTGTTTTCATTTCAGTGGTTCCTATTTCCAAACATTTAAGTCATGTTTTTATTTATTTATTTCAGTGGTTTGTATGATGCTTAATCACAGTTGTCTCTAAGCAGTGTACAGAAGACCTAAAACAATAAGACTAAGGATGAATTAAAACTACTTGAGTGAGATTCTAAATCAGTTTCAGGCTGATAAACATAGTAGTAAAAACAGAGCTGATTATGGGCGGTCCATGCTACAGATGGAAAGGCAGGGTGTGTGTGTGTGTGTGTGTGTGTGTGTGTGTGTGTGTGTGTGTGTAAACAAGTAAAATATGCCATTGCTTTCTCCTTCTTCTCTTTCTTCTGCTTCAACACCCATCCTTCACCCTAAGGTCGCAGGACAGGTTATAACACTAAAACACAATGTTTAAAACAGTTTAAACCAGGCTTCCTCAACCTTGGCCCTCCAGATATTTTTGGCCTACAAAGACTCTCCTCCTGCAAAAGACGGGAGTGGTTGTGGGTGGGAGCTGGTCTCCGCCTCAAGCAGGGGGCATTAGCCCCCTGCCTCCCACTTACCTGGCTGGTGCCCACGCCCACAGACAGGCACCCAACCAGGTGCCTTCGAGGGGGCGTGAACGGCAATGTAAATTGCTGCGGCGCCAGCCACCCGGCCTCACACTTCGTCGTCCCGTCGCGAGTCAGGACCGCCCTTCTCTTCCATGTGCTCAACTGTGGAGAGGCGACCACGTGGATCCAAGGAAGAGGACCTTTACCAGGGAAGTTTGCCTTCATTCTCTTGTGTGCGCTGGCCTCTTTTCTTCCTTTCTCTCGCTCCCCGCACGTGCTTCTCTGGCTCTTTTCTTACCTTATCAGTTGCTGTTTACTAAGTGCAATCTGAAGTCTAGCCGGCGCACCTCTTTCTGGAACGGGCTGTTGCTCTTTCCCCCTCTTAAACTAAGCTCAGAACGTGCAATCGATAGTGCTGCGACGCTTTGCCTGATACTGTGTGTGCCTGGTGAGTGCGTGGTGGCCGGCGTGTGTGTTTATGGAGTGGGACTGCTACTGTTTCCCCTTTTAAACTGTGGTTGGAACGTGGAAGCAGCAGCGCATAGTAAAAACGCTTCTAAAAGCCTATCTGGCTGCTAGTAGCTTTCGCTCGGCTGCCTCCCCGCCTTATCCCCCGTGTGTGTGCTATTGACTTCTAGAGATTATGCTGTGTTTTGTTTGACAATGGCTAAAACCCACATTGCAAGGAACTGCAACTTCATAGCGCAGTGGGTAGCCAATGTAGTCCCCCACCCAGTTGTTGTTGGACTATAGGTTTGCTATCCCTATCATCGTTGGCACATGAAGCCATGCATTTGTGTGCAGTAAGGTAAAAAAGTAAAGGATCCCTGAATGGTTAAATCCAGTCAAAAGTGACTATGGGGTGCAGCACACATCTTGCTTTTCAGGCTAAGGGAGCCAGTGTTTGTGGCCAGCATGACTAAACCACGAGTGCCAGAGCACAAAGAAATGGCGTTTACGTTCCCGCTGCAGTGGTGCCTATTTATCTACTCGCACTGGTATGCTTTTGAAGTGCTAGGTTGGCAGGAGCTGGGACAGAACAATGGGAGCTCAACCCCATTGCATGGATTCAAACTGCCAACCCTTACAATAGGCAAGCCCAAAATGCTCGGTAGTTTAAACCACAGCACCAACTGCACATGCAGTAGCCATCAGCTTTACCAGCTATTATTGCATAGTTTGTTTCAATGCTGCTTTAAACCAGTTCTGTTGGCCATTTGTAGTGGCATTCTTTTTTTAAAGCCTGCATCTTGAGCTGCTGCTGGGCAAACATAGCTCTTCATATTGTGCTGCTGCCAAATGAAGGTTATATTGTTCACAGCAGCCCAAATATCTGAAGTTTCAGATGCTTCTCACATCAATATGGAGTTACATTGTTTTAATGGCTTACTTTAGCAACTTATTATTATAAGACTATAATCCCAACTCCTCTGACCTGGAAGAAAGTTCCACTGAATTCAGTAGGATGACTGAGTTAGGATTGTGCTGTGATTAATTTATCAAGGTAGTAACACTTGCAACTACTAACTGAATGAACAATTTCCAGTACTGTACAAAGCACACAAAGGTAAACAGATGAATGAGGGTCAAACTACTTGTTATGTTTAATGCATAACATGCAGCTACATTTCTCTTCATTTTTAAATTAAATATAGGCACCGGGAACCCCAATTGTTGTCTGGATCACAGCAAACTGGAAGAGGAGATTTATCTCTTCTCCCAGCTGAGAGTGGAACAACAACTCCCCACACATTCATGCATCTATGAACCACTGGGAAAATGCACTAAGCATAATGTGTAGTTTGACTCTGGCAATCTTCCCTAAGGGTGGAGTTGTCAAGGGCACAACAAATTAAATGTATTTTATGATGACCTGTGCTTATGTTTTAGGAATTTAAAACGTTAATGTTTCCTAGCCAAGCATGTTTGACTTTACTAGGCTTCTTTACTGTTTTTCCAATATAGTTCTTAAAAAAAGAAGAGACCCTACAACAATTCTGACAGGGAAGAGGGGGAAACTTGCTAGAAATTTGGGGTAGAAATAGAGACATACCCATTCTCCTCCTCAGTGAACATAATTTGAAGGTGGAAAGAGAGCTTAAGTCACTATAGTGCTAATCCCTGTTAGTTTGTCCTCACCATGTTTATCCTTTCTTGAAACAAGAGATCCCATTTTTAGCAATTATGGTAAGTTAGACTGTAGGCAGCCTCAGTCATTTTATTACATTACAGAACATGGTTTTCTTTTTAGTTGATGGCTGTTAATATAATAAAAGTGCCATCCTTCCCCCCTCCTTTTCTGCCAGGGTGGAGTGTGATTCTGAAAGGTGTCCATGTATTCTTCTGCTTCATTTCAGACAATGGCTGACAGGATCTGTTGTCTTATCCTGATTTCCCCCTTAGAAGCTTTTAGTGAAGACAGAATGTGTGTTCTATATTTGAAAACATCCTACCTTTATATTTATCCAGAGAATAGGCACCGTGCCTGTTTAAATGTGTGACTTGCAAACTCATATGGCTGCACAATGGTCAATTAACAGGCATATGCTTTATCTATGAATACCTTAGGGGTTAATTCGAGTTAAGATACCACATGTGATTTTGAAACTGGCAAAAACTTGGCATATGGTATTGAAATAAACATTACATTGACTGTGATCACTACAGAACTCACAAGAATTAGAAGCTATAAAATATTTCATATTTGTTGTATATCCGTATGTGTTTATTGGTTGTATATTGCTATGTATGAAATGTACTGGGAGCCAACCTAGACATTGTGTTATTCCTGTATTCAGCCATAGATAGATACATTGGTGGCACATATTTGCAGTGGGCAGTAACTTCTTCTCAATGGTAGCAAAGGGTTAAAGGGCCCCTCCCCACACAGTTTCAATGCAACTAAACTCCCTGCTGACTATTTTAAAAATAATAATGTTAATGCATGCCTCAACTGAAGTTCTGAGTAATTTCTTTTCTGACTCTACCTAGAACCTGGGTATCTATTAGCTCTTCTGTACTTGTGCCAGTACAGATGCTGTGGTTGATGGGTGTTAAGAAGCATCTGAAGGATCACAGGTTACTCATCTCTGCTATACATTGGACAGCATTCCATGAGTGCATTATATTATACTGGAACAGTTTCAGTATAATAAGACACTAATGGTTAGGGAGCAAAACTGAGTTGTGTTTCTATCCTACACTCTGGATAGAAGGCATCATCTCTGTCTGGTAGGTTGATATTCAAGGAACTAGGATAAAATGGTGTGTTCTCTCCTGGCATTTAATCAAGCAAAAAGTTCATAATGTAATGCAGAACTAACCTTTTGTCCACGGCAAGAGGTTGAACTCACTCTTGCTGTAAATTAGACCAGTCACACCTCTACAAAATCCTCCAGCCATCTGCCATCGCTCAGTAAATCCTATTTTATATTTCCATTAATTCTTATTTGAAAGATTGAAGTAGTCCACCCAGCTGCTTGACAGAAGCATCTTGTCTATGGGGAGAGCTAGAGGAAATGCTGAAGTGATGCTGAATAATTTTAATTATGTGTGAAAAAATATATTTACAGGTGTCTGTTTTTTTTAACGATTGAGTCAGTAAGCAGTTTGAAAGACTGCAATTCAAACAAACCTGGAAAAGGAAAAAGATGCATTTAATTATGGAACTTTCTCTACCAGAAATACAGAAGAATTCTGAAACTAACCCTTGTGAAACAGTAATCTTTCTACTTGCAGTTTCTTGGTGATGGGAGCTGAAAAATATTTGTTAAATACAGCTGGGATCAGACAGTTTGTAGATTTAATGGTGACTGCAGCAGCTCAAAAAGAGCCAAAGGGTTTTGCAAATGACACCTGGCTGAATGTATAGATCCTATATAGCAGCTGTATCCTGCAGGATGCCCTCTAGATATTGAATCCAACTCCCACCATACTGAGACAGCATGTTTAATGATCGGGGATAATAGGAAGATGTCTCCCTTTAATACCTGAAATATAATAGATTTGAGAGACTAAAAAGACAGCCTATAGAATGCCAAATTTAGTGACTAGGTTAGCAACCTATTTTGTAGATTTTACAGATAGATCTTCAGCTGAAATCTCTGTTCCTTCACAACAAAGGTAGAATAAAATGGTTAATCTTACCCTCTAAGGATAATACAGTGGTACCTTGGGTTAAGAACTTAATTCGTTCTGGAGGTCCGTTCTTAACCTGAAACTGTTCTTAACCTGAAGCACCACTTTAGCTAATGGGGCCTCCCGCTGCCGCCGTGCCACCGAAGCACAATTTCTGTTCTCATCCTGAAGCAAAGTTCTTAACCCGAGGTACTATTTCTGGATTAGCGGAGTCTGTAACCTGAAGCGTCTGTAACCTGAAGTGTATGTAACCCGAGGTACCACTGTATTTTAACAGCTTCTGTGTTGAGGAAAGTATGATCTAGATCTTGTGTTTCCTGTAAACACTGTCTTGTGTATCTAGCCATGACTGAGACTGTCAGAAGTGACTGAGGCTGAAATACTGTACATGTCTACATAGAAATAAATCCAATTGAGTTCAGTGGGCCTCCTCCCAGGTAAGTTAGTAATGTGTTGCAGTCTAAAGCTACTGTTCTAAACCCACATTTGCAACCTATTTTGAATGAGATTGTAACTAGGTAAGAACACATAAACTGTGTCAAAGAGAGAAATAGCACCCCGAGACAAGGGGTGCTCTAAAGCTTCTATAAACTTCAGAGATCTAGAGCAAAAGTTTATGGCAGTCTTTGGTTTGATTTGATTTAACCATTCTGTATCCTGAAGCATACGGATGCTATTCCTCCCCCTCCCTTTCATGTTGTCTGTCTGAATAAATAGTGACAGGTAAAAATTGTCTGTGTCCTGTGGGAGAAGAACTGACAGCAATAGCTGGTCTGACTCCACTGTGGAGGAAAATGCAGAACT
Organism: Podarcis liolepis; assembly: GCF_965112155.1. Classification (NCBI taxonomy): domain Eukaryota; kingdom Metazoa; phylum Chordata; class Lepidosauria; order Squamata; family Lacertidae; genus Podarcis; species Podarcis liolepis. The sequence goes on along the minus strand of NC_139564.1, from coordinate 42,818,640 downwards.
GATCTGAACTCTTGTCTTGACCTTCACTTTCAACAACAATGTCCTTAGGGATGGGCTGCCTTTTATATTTCTCATTTCATCCCATCTTAATAAACTCCTTGAACAGAAGGGATGGAGAACGTCGTGTTAAGTTATTCCATTTATATTTGCTTGAAGTTGTTATAATATGGGAAACAAAGTGAATACAGCCTCATTAGTGATTAATGGAATTCATTAGGAATTAATGGAGTTAATTTAATCTTCATCAGTCCAAACGGACTGGCTTGTAGGGTGCATATGTAGCATGTAACAGAGGTCTAAATATAATTACACATGATAGGCCTTGCTGCCTTACATGCTTATTAATGTTCCTTCATTCTGAAGCAGCTAAACATGATAAATCCACATGGCTCACTCGCCATCTGTAACATACTAGCATGTGTTTAAATTTCCAACAGCAGTTTATGGGCTTGATTTTGGAAGGAGATTTTGTTTTGCTTTTTAAATACTTCCAAAATGAAATTTAAGAGTTCGCTGGGTCATTTATGGCAGTGCAAACGTAAATGAGATTTGCAAGTCTTTGCAAAGATTTCTTCTTCTTTTTTTAAAAAAATCAAGGTAGCACAATAATGCTTTTGATCACAGAATCATAGAATTGTAGAATTGGAAGCGACCCAAAGGGTCATCTAGTCCAATACCCTGCAATGCAGGAATGTCAGCTAGAGCATCCATGACAGATCCAACCTCTGCTTAAAACCAGCTACAAATCCACCTAACAGTTACTTCATTCAACCCACATTTTAACAGCTTCCTCACAAGAATATTATGGGGGGCTTTGTCAAAAGCCTTACTGAAATCAAGATACACTGTGTCCACAGCATTCCCCCAATCCACCAAGTTTGTAACTCCATCAAATAGAGTTTATATATGAGAATATATATATCTATATATCTTGATTTCTTTTACTGGGAGGAAATAGTTTTACCGGCTAATGATTCCCAGGTTACTGTTGTCTTTTTAATGTCTCATTGTCCTTTCCATCACCCCTGACCATTCTTCCTAAAGTTTGCTTCTTCTGTTGCAAACTTCTATTGCAAACAGTGGTAACCAGTGTTATGCTCTTCAGATGCTGTTGGACTGCAACTACCATCATCCACTGACCATTGATTGCTCTTATCTTATTCAGGATTGTGCCATTTTTTCAGTTGTCATTTCCCTCTTGCATTAGATATATATTGATGCTATCTTTATTTCAGTACTGTTATGTATTGAAGTACTCACCCTGGCCACCAGGAGAATCATGTACAGTGGTACCTCGGGTTAAGTACTTAATTTGTTCCAGAGGTCCGTACATAACCTGAAACTGTTCTTAACCTGAAGCACCACTTTAGCTAATGGGGCCTCCCACTGCCGCCGCGCCACAGGAGCACAATTTCTGTTCTCATCCTGAAGCAAAGTTCTTAACCCGAGGTACTATTTCTGGGTTAGCAGAGTCTGTAAGCTGAAGTGTATGTAACCTGAGGTACCACTGTATATAGTTTTCACTTGGGTCCACGTCAGTTACTTTAGGCGGGAAACTCTGGGTTGTTGTTGTTACAATGTTGACTGCCGCCTGCTTATAAAAGCAGGCTGGCTGATCTGTTTGCTGTTCAGTTCAGTTCCAGCTTACTATAAAGAACCGCTTGGAGAAATCTCTGTGTCGTCTGCTTTGTCAACCCACTACTTAATAAGTACAGCAAATACTTTTTTAAAAAAGCAATCAGTATATACATTTTGTTAAATACATATGTGTTTCTGTGTCCTTAGAAAAAAGGGGAGGATCTTTCCATTATTAAAACATCTTATCATCTTGAGCTATTTACCAAATCCATAGTGATCATAAGGAGAGAGAGAGAGAGAGAGAGAGAGAGAGAGCACTTGCAGGAAGTAATAGCCCACATTTTGTTTTTGATCTACAGAGTCTTTCAGTCTTAGAGTGACTGTTATACTTACAAAAGGATGTATCATGTTGAGCTATTCGTTTCTCAAGACAGCCTTCCTATTCATTTTGTGTATCCTTCCTTGACAATATGCCAGCTTTGGAGCTGTGTTAGAATTGTATTGTTCAAAAATGCATAAATAGTAGCTACTCCCGATAGGAGTATGAATGAGATAAGTGCTTTGAAATTCTAATGGCAATCTTTTAATGTCTGTTTAATTCAGCCTCGGTAGTGTTTATCTTCATGGGCACCCTATATAATTTAAGTGAGAATAAATAATTTGTTTTGTTTTCAGAAGCATTGGGAGTTCGGCCTATAAGCAGGCAGTGCAAGCCATAACCGTGTATGTCATAAGTGATTCATAAGTGAAGAAAGTAGTATTGGACTCTCAGGGGGTAAAAAGAGATCTTATGTAAATCTAATTCAAATTTGGAATGGTGGTTTCAAATGTTAAGCCTAACATTAAACTGCAGGAACATGACATGTTATTTACTTGACAAAATATTGATATGAAACCAGTTTATATTTAGGTATTTCTTGACTCATGTTATTTCAGATAGTAGTACTATGATTAACTGCCTTGCAAAAGATGAGTAGAAGTCAACCCCTAAAATGCTGTAGATTCATGCCTGGGGAAAAAGGACCCTAAAATCACAAGTGTTTCTCATGAATGAAGCGGAGTTCAGATGATCAACCCAGTCATTGAAAAAAGTCTCGAGGGAAGGCACAGGGCTATGTGGGCTAGCACCCCCATTGCTGATGAACTCAGAGGCTACACCCTGTTGTCCAGATCCTTCACACAAGGAGGGGGACCATAGGCCAATGGAGGGACCCTCATGTAAAAGAGCTCTACATGTGTATTTTAGTACACATGCAGAGTCATATCTGGTATGCTCTGAGCATGTGGACAGTGAGGAGCATTGCTTCTGAGTATGTTGGCAGAGGTGGCGGGACCAGCCTGTGTTTCCATGTTTGGATTTGGCTCAAAGGGCTGTTTTGTATATTTCCGTTTGTGAGGTAAATTATACACATGTGTTGCTTCTTTCTGCTACACTGTGTAATTTGCAAATTGAATAAATAAGCTCTCTCTGCCATCAAGAGGAGGTGTGTAAGTTTATTTTTTATTTTTGGGATTTTACATTATGGTGAAAGACACAGTAACTTAGTTATCCTCCTGAATCATGTGGGATGTCTCAAGGAGTTATTTCATTTATTTATTTATTGTTGCCCTTCATCAGCAGTGATCTCAGGGCAGCATACAATAGCTATATAAACAGTAGTGTAACCATAGATAAAGTGCAATTTGAATATAATTATAAATATCAAAACATTTAAATCTGAAAAATATTTAAACAATATTGTTAGATGTCTCTGCTCCTCCTCCTGACTACCACTGTGTCTATTATTATTATTATTAGTGATGAGCGAACACTCCATGCCAGTTCAGAGTCAGCTCAGTAACTGTTTCTTAGCAAGCAATGGGGGTTGGACTTATCTGTATTCCAAGATTTCTTGCCTGGTTGATAAAGTTGAATGATGCAAACTGATGGTGCCACATACAAGTGTTCTTATTGTATATTATCCCTGAGGAATTGTAGTTCCCAGCACTAGACATGGCAAAGAGACACTTGGAAACTGCCAAAACAAATAGTCCCAGAAACAAGAGAGGTGTTTAGGTTGGGATGAGGAACATTCGTATTTACAAGGAATAAATGAGAGAATTGACCCAAATAGAGATAGAAGTAGGTTGGTTATGGGGGCTTGTTATGTTGTTCACAGCAGTCAACAAGAATTTCAACAGTAAGGAGTTGAACAAGCAGCTACAAAACTAAGGCTGGGATGAATTCCCCTGCTCCAAGTTTCCTGAAAATATTACCATCCCGCCAGAGCGGGGTGTTGGTTTTTCCATTGTTATACTGCAGAGAAAGGAATTTCCCTTAAATTTTGAGAGGTTTTTTTTTCCTTTTAGAAAGGGTGGTCTCCTGAAAGCTGTGGACTTGTGTTCCTTCCAGCTGGTGGGGCACACTTATGTCCACCCTGAGCTAGTTTCATCCCCCCACAAAAAAAATCAACAACCCCCCCCCCCGAAATCTGGCTCTGTTTTGCCCTATTTATAGAATTCATTATTATTAAGGAAATCCTTTGAAAATCTGCCCACACTTACAAGAAGATGTTAATGAGATGATCCATGGGCTGCCTCTTTCTTCCTTTAACCTTTTAAACACTGGAAGCTGCTTAAGGCAACTCTATAGTGCAGTTTTGAAAAAGGTGGGGGGCTATTAAAATGACTGTGCATCTTAATATGCAGAACCTTCCTGTGGAATTGTATGGGGGAGATGGCTGTCCCCATAAGTACAGTACAGATGTGTGCAGTTTGGTCTGTTGATTATGCCACTTCTAACATTCTGATCCACATGTGAGCCCAAGAGGTGTGAAATGGGAAGCCTCGCTTTCAAAGGCAGAGAGGACCAGAATCTTCTTCAACCCCTTCCTGGAATGCCTTTGGAGTGATTCCCTTGTAAGTTTTATTAACTAAAACAAACAGAAATGTATCCTCTCCTCTCCCCCAATCTTTAGTGAAAGTTTCATTTCATGAAAGTTTCATTCAACGAAAGGTCAGTAAAGAATTTGTGGGTTGTTTTTTTAAAAAAAAAATGTTTGGCACTGCTCTATTAAACAGTTTCTCTGTTTGTCAACCAAACATGCTCAAAAAACACTTTTTGCTTTCCAAGCTGGAAATGTTCTTCTCCAAATAAGAATAATCTCTACTTTGAATATGTTCAGTTACAAGCTGAACTGATATTTTATTGCATCAATTGATACAGAGATTTTATTGACTCAGAAACCTCAGTTGTGAGCGTAAGAAAAGCATTCCTATTTTAAAATTGGAAGTTTTACGGTCTGTAAGCCAAAGCTTAACAAAGCCGCTCTCCTTCACAGGAGGGAGGGTTTGCGGACTGGCCTTATTGGGTTCCTGATTTGCAGTGCAGTCTGCTTTAGGAAGAACATTTCCAGTTTTGACCAACTGCCAGACCCTTTCCTTCACAAAGTGAAGGCTTTTTTTAATTGTAAAGTGTAATATCATATATCCACTATGCAGAAGACTTTGAGTATTGAATATTGGGCAAGGCCTCCATCTTACATCAGCAGCCCCTTATTTGTTTGCTGCATGCAGTCCTGGAAAACCTAAGAGAAATATTTTGAAATTTTGAACTTAGATTATTTTTGTCAGTAAAAGTTCAAAATAGCAACACCGACTTTGGATGAAAATCAGGAAAGAACTTTGAAGTTCTATTCAGCTGCAGTAGTCTGTGTTGAGAGCCAGTGTGGTATAATGGTTGGGGTATTACACTAATACCTGGATTTAAATCCCCATTCAGCCATGAAGTTCACTGGCTGACCTCTGCCCAGTCACTTAGTTTCAGCTTAACCTACTGCACAGGGTTGTTGTCAGGATAAAACTGGTAGGAAGAGGAACCACGTATGCCACCTTGAACTCCTGAGAGGAAAAGGTAGGATATAAATGTAATTGGTAAATAAATCAATAAAGCAGAAAATAGCATAGATTGATTTTGCAGGTAAAACAGGAAATGCCCAGAAGTTCACACAGATTTCAAACAGTGCCACTTCTTTGAACCCACTTCCTTTAATCTTATCAGTAACACATATATTCACAAGAATGACTGTATATTGTTCAGTTCATACCTTTTTATAAATAGTCCTGTATTTAATTCTGTATTTAACCTTACAAACAGAGAATATTGTTTAGTACTTGCTTATGTGTAGCATCTTACTTTGAAGCCCACTCATTTTTTTGGGGGGGGGGGGCGGAACCTACATTTTGCATTACCTTACAATAGTTTCAAAAGTTACTACCACAAAGATGCAGTGGCTTATGAAACACAAGGGAACAAATATGCTCCTTTGTGTTTGTACTATGACAAAAGAGCACCAGTTTTGAATAATTACTTCATATACAGAAAAGGAGTAAAGTGACATTCTTGTTGGTTCACTGTCATAACTTTGTTTTTGCATATGTATGAGGGGGAAAGGTGGATTTATGATCTCAGCCCCCTGTTTGAAGCCAATAAAAAAGCATGACATAAATCTCAAGTATTGAGAAACAAATTATGGCGTAGATGGGGAAAAAATAAAATACAAATTGCTTGAATGTATGAATCATTTGAATGAACCTTTGAAAAATATTCAAAAAGAACACGGGATGGAGAGGTTAGCAGAAGTAACTTCCATTAAGTGTTTCCTTTAACCATACAGTGATTTAGTAGAAAACCAAACCATTTTAAAATATTAACTAGAACTGACATTGCATTCTAGACAAAAAGCCGTGCTGGTCCTTCTCAAGGTCCTTCTCACTTTGTCGTATGTCCCACTGACATATGTCACATCACTGACATATGTCATATGTCCTGTCCCACTGACATATATCACATCACTGGCTAACTGTACAGTGGTACCTCGGGTTAAGTACTTAATTCGTTCCGGAGGTCCATTCTTAACCTGAAACTGTTCTTAACCTGAAGCACCACTTTAGCTAATGGGGCCTCCCACTGCTGCCGCACCACTGGAGCGTGATTTCTGTTCTCATCCTGAAGCAAAGTTCTTAACCCAAGGTACTATTTCTGGGTTAGAGGAGTCCTGGTAATGTATAGCCAACAGAACAGTCTCTATAACTGTTGAATAGACAAAAAACTAGCTATTAAAAGTAGCAATGCAGAGAAAATGCAATGATTCACTTTGTTTTCTATAAATATGGCATTGTGAAGTCACCATCTTTCAACAAAGAATTGCCATAGTATGTGGAGCATTTTCAAGGCAAAAAGGAGTGGGATTTAAAATAATGGCCACTACTTTACTGATGAGCAGTGCAGGCTGGAGATGCTTCAACTAACCACATAATTGGCTTCTTCATAGGAGGACTAGTATCAACCATTTGGCAAATCCTGGGCCAATTCCCCCCCCCCCTTCTATGTATCCAGACTAGGTAAACTATAACTTGACCTGTTTGTTTCTCATGGCCAAATTAAACATAACAGAGGCGGACATGTTTGTTCATATGTCTTCTTTAGTCACATACAAAATAGGGAGTACAGTGGTGCCTCGCAAGACGAAATTAATTCGTTCCGCAAGTCTCTTCGTCTTGCGGTTTTTTCGTCTTGCGATGCACGGTTTCCCATAGGAATGCATTGAAAATCAATTAATGCGTTCCTAGGGAAACCGCCTTCAGACCAGGTCCGGGGACATTCTGTCCCCGGACCTCTTCTAAAGGCTGGGGGGGGGGACAAGGGCTTTTCTTCCCACCCCCAGCATTTAAAAAAACCCTGGGACAGCGGAGGACTTCTCCGCTGTCCGGGCGATCTTAAAATGCTGGCGGGCGGCATTTTAAAATCGCCCCGGACAGCGGAGGACTTCTCCGCTGTCCGGGGCGATTTAAAAGCCACTGGGAAGGCAGGCAGGGGGGACAAAGACTTTTGCCCCCCGCCAGCCTTCAGAAGAGGTCCTGGACCTCTTCTGAAGGCGGGCGGGGGGCGAAAGTCTTTGCTCCCCCCCGCCTGCCTTCAAAAGGTGTCCCCGCGGCGGCGGGAGGTGTCCCCTGCCCCCCGCCCGGCTTCGGAGCACCGGGAGAAGCGATCTCCCCGCAGCCCCTTGCTTCAAAAGAGGTCCGAGGGCAGCGGGGAAGAAGCGCTTCGCTTCCCGCTGCCCCCGGACCTCTTTTGAAGCAAGGGGCTGCGGGGAGATAGCAATCTCCCCGCAGCCCCTTGCTGCAAAAGACGTCCGGGGGCAGCGGGAAGCTCTTCCCGCTGTCCCCGGACCTCTTTTGAAGCAAGGGGCGGTGGGGAGAAGCAATCTCCCCGCAGCCCCTTGCTTCAAAAGAGAAGACCCGCTGTCCCCGGGGGAAGCTTTGTTTTGCGAAGCAAGCCCATAGGGAAATTCGTCTTGCGAGGCAACTCGAAAACGAAGAAACATTTCGTTTTGCGAGTTTTTCGTCTCGCGAGGCGTTCGTCTTGCGGGGTACCACTGTAGGTGGTCTAAGAAGTGTGTGTCCACCACCTTCCCTGCTCACTGGTTTGCCTCTTTCAGTATTAAAATTTAACCCACTCTTTCTTTCTTTTTTTATTACACTTTTTATCTCACCTTCCTCCTAGGACCTCTGTGAAGCACACATGGCCACCACTGCTTTTATCCTCACAACAGTACTCTGAAGTAGGTTAGACTGAGAGCAGGTTTGGCTCAAGATATTTTGATACCTGAAGTAAACTACAAAATGGTGTCCTCGGTCCCCCATCACCAGGGAAGAAGGGGTGAGGAAAGTTTTACATTGGAAACAAGAGGGTGGGTATCAAATCAACCTTATGTGATGGTTGAAGGTATTAGTGCTAGAATAAATAACTTGAAAGCTGGTAGATGGATAATAGCTAATAATACTGCAAGTAAAATGGTACCATATTGCAAGCAGTACAATAAATTGCTTGCCATTGTACTCAGGCCACAGAATGTTGAGTGCCTCCATCACAATGGTACATGCCAGGCCCTTCAGTGCTAATAATTCCAGTAAGATGTAAACTTTCATTACAGTTTATGGATTGCATTCATGGTCTTCTCCACAAATAATGGTGGATTAGGGGAGAAAGAGAGAGAGAGACTCTGTAATATCTCTGAAAATTCAGTTCTTCCTCTAATTACACTTCCAAACTTATATTAAGTCATGTTAGTTCACTTGTCATGTGAGCACAGACCAAAATAATATAGCTTTTATGAGTATTTTTAAAGCCTCTGGAAATGTGTAAAATTACAGTGAGTGGCTATGTATGTTCTCTTCTTGGTAAAACTGTGAATGTCATTTCCATGCTGTACAAGTGAGGTGTAGAAAGAAAGGGGGAGAAATAACATTACTTGGGGTCAATTGAATACAGACATATCTGTGGGAAATAGCTGGAAATGAGAGCATCTTAATTAGGACTGCTACCTGACTTTTGAAAATGGAAAATGAAATTGTGTGCTTATAGATTGCAGATGATCTAGCTCAAGACTCCCCCCCCCCCTTACACTAAACTATCGCCATTATTGTACATTATGAGCATAATGACAGCCTTTCAGGCAAGTTGTTTAAATATTGACTTGATTTGTATAGGCTTCTGACTGAGATGGGAAACATGCTGGATGGCTTCTTTAGTAGCATGACTAGAATTGTAATTCCAAGGCTGGGTGATGTTCAGAGTGAACAGGTACTCGCTGAAGGAAATTACTGCTATTATCATGTTGAAACGCTCTATCAAAATAGTATGTTTAACTGTTGCTAGTATCTAATATATTTCCTAACAGATGTGATCCAGAAACATAACGGGTTGAATCCAGATAAGGTAGATAAATCAAACTTCCAAGGGCTGAAAAACATAACAAAAAGCACCTGAATCATAAGAGCTCCCAAGTCTGCCTTTCTGTGGCGAAAATTCCACAACTGTGGAAACTCTCCTCTTTCGTCATTCTTATTCACCTTACAATGTAGCTGGGTGGTTTGTTTGGTTTTAATAAACCATTTTGATTAACAGTTCACATTCTGTATGCATACCGGGTGGTCCCTCCCATTAGCAGTGAGGTAGTCACCTCAGGTGGCAGATGCTAAGGGGCAAGCAACTGTGATGAGATCCTGGAGTACAGAGCTATCAGGCATGGTCCCCATTGCCAGTGAGGTTCAACATCCAGTCCAGTAGACATCTGGCACCATCTTGCCTTCCCTCAAGCAACCAAGTGTCTTGGTGACCTAATGCTCTACCCAAGTGCGTGTTTTGTGTGTGACTAGTAAGAATGGGGAAGCACAGTATCCTTCAGGAAAAGTCAGAATTTATATCTGTGTCTTCCTCAGAGTGACTAGTTTTGTTTAGCAGGTTTATTTTAATAATAATTAGAGATGGGAAGAAGGTTGGTACAGCTAACAGTTTAATGCAAACCCGATTAATCTTGACTTCCCCAAAAATGTGGAAACCGAAACACAGCTATTCTGTGAAATTGCCACTGTGATGGGAAGTTTAGTACCCATTGAATCTCTGCCTTTAAAGAAACAAGAATAACTTCTGCACCAAACAAGTGCATTTTTAAATCCCAGGTAAACACAGTGTCTTTAAAGCATTTCTACCCAAGGGAAACAAAATCATACTCCGATGCTTAAAAATTCAACAAGTGTAGGTTCTCTCATCACTGTCTCTGTTGGATTTCTGCCTGTCACAAGGTATTCAGAAGCCTTGCCAGGACAGGGGAAAGCAAAACAAGCAAACAAACCAACCCTTGTTAATTTTTGTCTAGCTGTTGTTGATCTTTCATCATCATCATCATTATCATATTCAGTAATAGTAGTAGAGGACACTTCAGCCTTCTCTAATTAAAGTTTCCTATGGATTTTCCTCACTCCTGACAAGTGAGAAAGCCTAGCAAATCATTGAGATTGTAGCTCTTGTGCGATTGGGAGAAGCAGGGGAGAGAAGATTCCAAACCAATAATTATGATGATGATGACGATGATTACTATTTATACCCCACCCATCTGGGTGGGTTTCCCCAGCTACTCTGGTCAGAATATTAAAATACAATAGTCTATTAAACATTAAAAGCTTCCCTAAACAGGGCTGCCTTCAGATGTCTTCTAAAAGTCTTTGACATCTGGTGGGAGGGTGTTCTACAGGGCGGGTGCCACTACCGAGAAGGCCCTCTGCCTGGTTACCTGTAACTTGGCTTCTTGCAGCAAGGGAACCTCCAGAAGGCCCTCAGCACGGGAGCTCATTGTTTTGGCAGAATGATGGGGGTGGAGACACTCCTTCAGGTATACAGGACTGATGCCGTTTAGGGCTTTAAAGGTCAGCAACAACACTTTGAGTTGTGCTCGGAAACGTACTGGGAGCCAGTGTAGGTCATTCACTGTTGTTATTTTTTTATTATTATTAAAGATTTTCTTTAATAATACGAGACAGTGTAGGTTTTTCAAGACCAGTGTTATGTGGTCTCTGCGGCCGCTCGCAGTCACCAGTCTAGCTGCCGCATTCTGGATTAGTTGTAGTTTCCGGGTCACCTTCAAAGGTAGCCCCAGATAGAGCGCATTGCAGTAGTCCAAGTGAGAGATAACTAGAGCATGCACCACGCTGGTGAGACAGTCTGCGGGCAGGTAGGGTCTCAGCCTGCATACCAGATGGAGCTGGTAAACAGCTGCCCTGGACACCATAGACAGCTGTGAATCCAAAATGACTCCCAGGCTCCGCAGCTGGCACAGTTACCCCATTCAGGACCAGGGTGTCCTCCACCCCCACCCACCCCCTGTCCCCCCAAAACAGTACTTCTGTCTTATCAGGATTCAACTTCAATCTGTTAGTCGCCATCCATCCTCCACCATCTCCAGACACTCATACAGGACCTTCACCGCCTTCACTGGTTCTGATTTGAAAGAGAGGTAGAGCTGGGTATCATCTGCATACTGATGAACACCCAGCCCAAACCCCCTGATTAGTAAATATTGAAAAGCATGGGGGAGAGGACAGAACCCTGAGGCACCCCACAAGTGAGAGCCCCGGGGTCTGAACACTCATCACCCACCACCACTTTTTGAACACGGCCCAGGAGGAAGGGGCGGAACCACTGTATAACAGTGCCCCCAGCTCCCAGCCCCTCTAGAAGATCCAGAAGGATGTTCTTGTTGATTGTGTCAAAAGCCGCTGAGAGATACAGCAGAACTAGGAAACAGCTCTCACCTTTGTTCCTAGTCCGCAGGAGATCATCGACCAGTGCGACCAAGGCAGTTTCAGTCCCATGATGAGGCCTGAATCCCGACTAGAAAGGATCCAAATGGTCCACCTCTTCCAGGCCTGCCTGGAGGTGTTCAGCAACCACTCGCTCAATCACCTTGCCCAAGAATGGAAGATTTGAGACTGGGCGACAGTTGGCCATATTGGCCGCATCTAAAGATGGTTTTTTAAGAAGCGGTTTGATAAATGCCTATTTCAGCGGGTCTGGGAAGGCTCCCTCACTGAGTGAAGCATTCACCACCCCGTGAAGCCCATCGCCCAGCCCTTCCCAGCTAGCTTTTATAAGCTAGGATGGGCAAGGATCAAGGAGACAGGTGGTTGGCTTCACTCGTCCAAGCAGCCTGTCCACATCCTCAGAAGTAACAGATTGGAATTGATCCCACACAGCTTGACTAGACAGGACTCTAGCACTCTCCCGCCCCGGCCCTGCTCCCACAGTAGAGTCTACCTCTTCCTGAATCTGAGCGACTTTATCTGCAAAAAACTTTGCAAAATCATTGGAGGAGATCATGTGGCCCGTACTGGGCCCCAATGTAACAGGTGGTTCCATTAAAATGCGAACCACCTAAAAGAGTCTCCTGCTGCTGTTTTCTGAAGATACAATAGGCGGTGAAGAAAGTCTTCTTCACCGTTGCTGCCGCCACTTGGTAGGCTCGACATCGAGCTCTAACCCGCGTCCGGTCAGCTTCAGAATGAGTTATCCGCCACCAGCGCTCTAGCCGTCTCAGTGATTGTTTCATTGCCCTCAGATCCATGGAAAACCACAGGGCTGTTCGGGCTCCATGCAATCGGAGAGGGCGCGATGACACTAAATATTTTACGCTAGAAATAAAAGGGCAGGTGGAACATGTAAGATAGATAAATATGATTGTTTGTTTTGGAACATCATATATTTTCTTGTGCATCCATAAGTGAAGTACAGTGGTGCCTCGCAAGACGAAAATAATCCGTTCCGCGAGTCTCTTCGTCTAGCGGTTTTTTCGTCTTGCGAAGCAACCCTATTAGCGGATTAGCGCTATTAGCGATTTAGCGGCTATTAAAGGCTTAGCGGTTTAGCGGCTAAAAGGCTATTAGCGGCTTAGCGGCTTAGAAAAAGGAGGGGGGAAGCGAAAAAAATCGCAAGACTTGCAAGACGTTTTCGTCTTGCGAAGCAAGCCCATAGGGAAATTCGTCTTGCGAAGCGCATTGAAAAACGGAAAACCCTTTCGTCTAGCGGGTTTTTCGTCTTACGAGGCATTCGTCTTGCGGGGCACCACTGTACAGCAACATGAAATTGCAGAAGAGTTTTCCATCAGCTACCGCTGAATAAATAAGTCACAGCCCTTTCTTTTATTATTTATTTGTATTTTTATGTTAGGTACTATTAATATTATTAATTTTTATCTCTGTTTTGCATCTGTATTCCACTTTCTTCTCCAAAGAGCACAAAGCAACATACAGTGGTACTTCTGGATGTGAATGGGATCCGTTCCGGAGCCCCGTTCGCATCCAGAGCAGAACGCAACCCACGTCTGTACGTGCCGCGATTCGCCGCTTCTGTGCATGCGCGCGATGTCATTTTGAGCGTCTGTGCATGAGCAAGCGGTGAATCCCAGAAGTAACCAGTTCCGTTACTTCCAGATCACCGTGGAACACAACCTGAAAACGCTCAACCTGAAGCGACTTTAACCCGAGGTATGACTCTCTCTTGCCCCATTGTATCCTCACAACAATCCTATGAAGTACGTTAAACTGAAAATGAGCAACAAGCCCATGGTCAACTAGCCCAATGAGCTTTAGAACTGAGCCTCTAAAATAGCCATAGTGGTGTTTTTTTCTGGGTTCCCCCTACCCCACAGACTGCCTGGAATGGCTCCAGAGATCATAAATATATAGATGGATACTTATCATCCATTTAGTGGAATCAAGCATGCAAGGTTGTCTCTTATTTGAATTCACTAATCACTGTGAGTCATTTAATCTAAAAAATTATGCCCTATCTATACCAGAATTAATTTGCCATACATATCTTCTGTATGAACTTAATTGCTATTTTTAAATAAATAATGGATGTAACTGATGGCTTTTAATTATAATTTTTTTCATTCCATAAAATATAATTTATGTGAAAGAAGCTTGACATGTCGATGGTGACAGGTTTCTGAATGCCCCCTTTACCTCTGTTTAGTGAGCCTTATTAGCTTCTGTAATTGACCCATTCTTCATACTTTAGAACTGAAATTATTTTCAAAGACATATGAAAAATGTCATCATTAGGAAGTGATTGAATTCTCTGAGTAAAACTCACATGCATAACGATTACCTGGGTAATTGTATTGACATTTTAAAGTAGAAAATTGAACTCGCATTGAGTAAGTTCAGTGGAACTTTTCACTTTTCTCTCAAACTGAATTTTAAGTTGCTTTATTTTCAAATGCACATGCTTTTCATCAACCACGTTTGAACTGCTTAACTCCTTGTGCACTAATGCTGTCATATTGTTCTAGCTTCTTATTGTTGTAATTTATGCTAATTATTGATATTTATGCTGTGGACTAATTCCCACACTAGGAAATAACTATTGTATCTAAGCATATGTTGAAGTGCTGGCTGGAAATCTCACATATGGACAAAGCCCAATTTCATTGCACACTTCTGAAAAAAATCCCAGTCATGTTCATCCATTTTTTCTTTTTGCTTGTATTGTTTAATATCTATATTGATCTAGGCATATTTGCACATGCTTAAGGGTCAAAATTCAATTGTAGCATTTGTGCTAACAGAAACAGCCTGCCTTTCGTAGGAAACAATTTTTAAAGATCTAATTCAAGTAAATATGTTATTATCTTGACAGGGGGTAACTGTAAGTCAATCGACTACAATAAGATGAAAAACTTTCTGCTGGATCTCCAGAACAGAAGATACATGCTACAAACAAGAGAAAGAAGTGTTGAAGATAAAATGGCTTTGAAGAAATTATTGGTGGATCAGATGTTTAAATATTATGATTCGGACAACAATGGTCTTGTGGACAGCAATGAACTGACACAGGTAAATGCTTTAGTTGCATTTTTGTTGCTTCATATGATAAGTTCTCACCAGGAGACTACATAAGGCCATAAGAAGAGCCTTATTGGGTCAGGTCAAAATCCTATCTACTCCAACACTATATTTGCACAGTCTGTACTTGTGGATCCCAACAACTGGCATTCCGATCCATATTGGCTCTGAACATTTTCTAGAAAGAGTAATCACAAGTGTTTCAGTTGTTTTTAACACTCTTAAAAAAAATTCAAAGTGAGATCAGTTTGTTCCTCATCACATATCATTTCAGCTCCTAAAAGTCTTGCATTTATAGCTTTGTGGGAGTATAATCAGGACTCTTGTGTCTTTGATTGCAGCAAATACTACCTATACAAATATTCTCTTAACATTAGAAATAAAAGGTCCTGTAGATACTTAATTCACTCTGTTTGTACATCACAGGGACTGGAGGATAAATCCATCTTTATTTCTCAGACAAATGATAGCTAGTCATTTCATCCTAGGCCATCTGTGTACTCTACAAATCCAAGATATCATTTTACATGATTGACAGCCTTTGTGCAAGCAGAACTAGCCTGGAATAGTAGCCGTGGAAGTAAAGTGTAAGAAATATTTGCTGAATGCTGTAGATAAACTTGATTATAGCTGGGTCAAGGTAGTGTCCTTTAGCATCTGTTCAACCTACTTTATTATGATCCCTCACATTATTGATATGCCTTAGTACTGAGATCGTATTGCTATGTAGGACTAAAATTTGAAGTCTGAAAAATGTCAACTATTTTATCTTTTACAGCTGTCCCCACTCCTGAATAAGGTAGGCACAGATTCCACAGAAAGAGACCCTATGTTGCTGCACATATGACTCAAACCAAGGGAAGGGCAAAAAGCAGTTGGACCCAGTTCTAGATAATCCAATCTAGTACTGAATGCAAAGTTCCTAGTGCTGATTTGGTGTGCAGCTTGGATGGCATGGTTGAAGGAGAGGCAAATTTTAATGTTGTCCTATCTGCCTTGTGAGCATGAGATTGGTGGTGGTCTCACAACCATCTGATCTGTTGTTGAGTCAGGAAGAACATTCTCCCATTAGCCATTTGTTTCTACCAACCTTATTATTTCAATATACATGAATGAGCACTCCCAACAAATCCCAGATGCAGCACAGGGATAGCAATATTTTATGCACCACCCAGTTGATGGCTGATCAACTAGGCAGCAGAAGAAAGTGGAGTTGGTTCCAGACCCCAGATTTCTATACTGGCTTTTGCTGCTGTGCTGCTATACCTGGTTCAAGGTGTTAATGCTAAGATGCAAAACTCTAAATGATCTTGGATCCAATATTTGAAGGAACATATTCCAAAGTACCTTTCATCCTAAACTTTCAATTAGTGGGAGAGGCCCTGTTCATGGTCCATGAGATGGATGGTAACATAGAATCACAGAATTGTAGAGCTGGAACAGACCCCAAGAGTCAGCTAGTCCTGTACCCTGCAAGGATAGAAGTTATTATCTGTGGTGGCTCCCCATCTGTGGAACTCCATCCTCTCATCAGGCAGTCCCCCTGCTTCAGCCATGCACACACAAAATCAAAACTCATTTATTTGTCCAGATCTTGGTGAGATAATGAGTGTCAGGTCCCTATCAGAAGCTTTTCCCGCTATTATCTTTGTGATGTGTTGTGATTGTCGTTTCTTTGCCGTTTAAAATTATTCTTAGGTTTCTTTGCTATTTTACGTTTTTAGCTGCCCTGGGCTGTCTTTTGGGAGGAAGGACAGAATGGAAAAAGAATAAAAAGATAGCTAGGTATTTCAAACACGTTAACCCTGTGATTCACAAATTACATAAACCAGAATAGAGGAATGATTAATTTTATATACAATATCTTGGCATAAATAGATTGTGGGGCACAATCTAAATCAGCAAAGTTGGTCAACAGTTCATTATGTTCCCCCAAAACTCTGGGTTATAGGTTGTGGCTAATAGGATTCATCTTGTCGCTCCCTTTCTGATCTATTGGTGTAATAAAATCCCCAAAGCATCAGGTAATGGGAGTGCTTAGTAGGCACTGTGGGCATTTTACAACCCCACAGAATCAGACCCTAAATATAATCGTCAATCAAGGGCTATCATGCCGAAAGTCCCCCTGTGAATCTGTGGTAAGGCAAATTTACTTGCATGTTTTCTACGCCATGAAAGCAATTACAATACCTTGCATAGTTGTAAATTCAGTTTCAATTATTGCAGGTGTCAATGTGACTGCTTAATGCTGAGAGGTGGATACTTAGAGTACCAGTTGTTTTATGGGAAGACACAGTGGTAAAATGTACTTTACCAGTGATTCATGCATTTGTTTTGTTACCAAGGAAATATATTTCAATGAAAAGCAAAGCTTATTCACACATTCACAGGAATGGCATGCAGAAAGCACAGACTGATGTGTGACCCTTCTGTGCTCAGACAGGGATATATACAAATGTATGCTGGCCAGAAACAAATTGAAACATTATTTTTACAGACTTGATTATATGCTCTCCCCATGACTCATGATCTATTTGGTTCATTAGAAGACATTTACACATAATGCCTTTGGCAGCAACTCTGTTCTGAAGGTCCCTCAGGCTGGAGGTGGGGCAGCACATGTGTCAATCAACTGCCCCATGACGACAAAGTCTCTCACCCCAGTTCTTCCTCTGGAAACAGTTCCCTTATGAAGACTCCTAGGGCTAGACGGTGTGGCAAGGGGTGTAGAGAAAGTCATTGTCTGATGCCCGGCACAAAGTCTCTCTCCTACCTCACCAGGCTGTTGCAAATAATAATAATAATAATAATAATAATAATAATAATAATAATAATTTATTTATACTCCACCCAAGGTTTCCCAAGCCACTCTGGGCAGCTTCCAACAAGAGATTAAAAATACATTAAAACATCAGTCATGAAAAACTTCCCTAAACAGGACTGCCTTCAGATGTCTTCTAAACGGGGGGGGGGGGGGAGAGAGAGAGAGAAAGGTGCGCAAGCTGGAGCTCTTGGATAAAAAAGCAAGCTATAAATATACAGTGGACCCTCTGGTTACAGATTTAATTAATTCCAGGGGGCTGTGCGCACCCTGAAAAATCCGTAACCAGAGGCGCCACTTTTGTGCATGTGCGCACGGTGAAACCCAGAAGAATACACTTCTGGGTTTGCCACGTTTTTAACCTCAAAGTTACATATCTAGAGCGGTATGTAACTGGATGGTCTGCTGTATATCACATAGAAGGTGGAGATTGCGACCAACTTGGATGGCTTCAAAAGAGCATTCAACAAATGCGTGGCACTCCTGGCTATCAGTGGCTCTTAGTCACAGTAGCTATGGTCTGCCTCCATGGTTGGAGAAGCATGTTTCTAGATACTAGTTGCGCAAAACCACAGGAGGGGAGGGTGCTATTGCACAGAGGTCTTGCTTGTGGGTTTCCCAAAGGTATGTGTTTGGTCCCTGTGGGAACAGGACTAGATGGGCCATTGTGGGAACAGGACTAGCAGGGCCCCGGCAACACCATTGCTATGTAACACCATTCAGAGATGATGTAAAGAAAAGCCAGCCAAGCAGCTTCATTGCTTTAACAACAGCATTTCACAGTCCGGACATTTATAACAAAATACTGAAATGAAACAAGCATGTTTCCAATCTTGATAACTAACAGGCAAAACATACTCTGAAGTATGTGCTGTTGCACAACTTTGATGTCTGAGCTACCAACTCTCTTTCTAGCCTACCTCACAGGGCTGTTATGAAGGTAAAAGTGAATACAGCCTTGAGCTCCCGGGAAGAAAATATACAAATATAGGCTGGCAACAAATAGATGCAGTTTCACAACTCTCAGCAAATCATACATACAGACATAAATCATTTTGCCAGCCTTGACTGAAAAAATGGTTAAAGTACCGACTAAAGGAATATTGACTTACTGCAGCTGTAAGATGTTTAATTATTCTATGGTTGTATTTGCTTATTCATTTTGCATTTTTCACCATCTGTGGTTACCGAATATTAATAAACAGCAGCCCAGTGATGATAAGCAGACCAGCAATGACTATGTGGGAGACATGTGTGCTGTCTTTACAGAATGATACATAATTGACTGGTTTGGTATGTTTTGCTCAGAAGCAACCACCTTGAAATAAATGAGGTTTCCCTCCTACTGGTGGAAAAGTGGTGCCATTGCAGTCCCTCCCTGTCTACTTTCCAAGACAGCACACTTGGGAAGTGAATGACATGGGCATGGATGCTAGAATGTAGCCCAGTGTAAGACTCGCGTCTGTTGCTGTGCCCACTTTTTGTCTCTGGCCCCACCACGGGCGTGTGACCCAGAAGGTACCTCAGGATGGAGCATGGTGCTGAGGCTGAAAAACATTCACCACCCTTGGTTTAAACCAGTGGTCCTCAAGCTTTTTCAGGCTACTTCCTGCTTGGTTCCATAAACTCACCCCCAGCACTCCCTACCCTACAAAAATCGTTATTCAGAATAGTGGTTTGCATGACCCACTAAGGAAGATAATAACACCATAAACTTTGAAACTGTAGTGATTGATTGCACATTTATTCAAAATCCATTAGAATGTATTTAGTTGGATTAGTTCAACAAAACGGATGAACTTTGATCCAGTGATACCAGGAAGGATCTTAGACACCACATTTAGTAAATACTTCACTGTTGAGTAAATTCTTAATGTGAAGTGATACCTGTTTCCCAATGTCTGGTTTAAAGTCACTTAAATCATCAGCTCCAGCTCCCCCTGTCTCTTAGCAAGCCCCCAGAGGGTGGCACCACCCCCTTTGGTAACCACTGATTTAAACCAAGCTTCCGCAACTTGCTGCTTTCCTTAGGTTGTTGGTTTTCAAATCTTACCAGATGCAGCATGGCCAATAGTCAGGGTGGCGGAAGTTGCTTAAAGCATATAGAGAGCACAGATTGCAGAAAGCTGATTTCAGAGAGAAGAAAAATGTCACCACAATAAAAGCCTCTATCTCAAAACTTGCGTAAAAATTGGGGTGGTTTGGGGTTAATTATCTTTATTGAATTTATATACCACTCTTCACCAAGAGACCACAGTTTACAGCATAAAACACAAAATGCATAATATAATCATATAAGGAAACAAAAAGAACTCCTTGCCTCTCCAGATGTTTCCTCCCAATTCTGATGGTCCTAACTGGGTGGATAAGGGGAGCTCACTGCATCCCCCCACCCGGCTTTTTGGCTTTGATAGAACCAGCAACATTTTTACGTGTGCTGAAACTGCTGTGGAAATTACACTCAGAAGAAAATGAGTCCTCCAGTTGATTTTGCCCATCTTCACAGAGCTCATTTACATAGGTGATAGTGAATACTAAGGCAGTTTCGGACTGTGCTTTTATCAGGACACATTTGATAGGTAAGACACTTAGAATCAAAGGACATAAAAATACATTCCTGGTGGTCTTTCTGAACTCCACGAATAAACATTCATTTGCAAAACCAGAAAGAGAACAAGCACCTTCTATCCTCTCATTCCATGCTGGATCATTAAACAAACACAAGTCTGTCTCTGAGTTGGGTAAATTTACCGAGGAAATTTTTATTTTTTATTTTTAAGCAGGAAAGTTGCAATGGAAACATCCTTACTAACCTGAAAAAAGGGAGGGGAGTGCAGGCTTTCTTTATCATCCAATTTTGACGGACAGCATTTTTTAAAAATAAACAGAATGAATGTAAATACATTATAATTGCTTTTTCTGCTTATAAGGAGTTGCCTTTGTTTGCAAGAGACTGACATTTGTAGCGCTGATCTGAATGTTATCCAGCAAACATTTTTGGTGTGAAAGAAGTGGGTTGGGGGCCGGGGGGGAGGTTTTAGCAAGTGGTAAAATGCTTTAAAGGTGGTCTGTTTTGCACAACTGGTGCTTACTGGTGTTCACAGCCTATGTCAGCTGCTGCTTCAACTTTATTGTTTTAAAACTACTTTTTTAAAAGTAACACCAAAACCACCAAGCAGCTGCTCCGATCCTGGTACATGATGGTGTCACATGCATTTGTTAAGTAAGCAGGAAACGAGAACTTTCAGCTCAGATTTAGGGAGGGTTGTAACATGTGTCTTAAAACACAGGGAGGTCGTTTTCTCTTGCTGTGTTTCAAGGAGAGTGGAGTATTTTCACCCAATGCACATTTCCCAGTTCATTTCCCTGTGCCAGTAACACACACACACACACACACACACACACACAGTCAAGCAAGCTGAGCCATACAAACTGTCCCAGCAGTCAATCAGCACCAAGGTCAGTGGCTAAATGCCAGTGGCTCCTGGACACCAGCTAGCTACGCTGCAGTCTTCCACCCCGGTGGTTCCAAGGTGTCAGCAATGATGGCTCTCCCAGAGTGGAGCTCACCATCAAAATGGACTGAGCAGTGACAGTAATCACTTTAATTCAGTTGTTTCCTTAGTTTACGTAGTCATTTAAAGGTACCTATCACAAGGGCTGTAAGAGTAGTAGATACATGCTTTGCATTCAGAAGGCCTTGAGTTCAATATTCAGTACCTCCTGGTAGCATTGGGAAAGACCCCTGTCTTAAATCCCAGAGAGCCACTTCCACTTGGTATCAACAATATTTAGCTAGATGGAACCAACAGCCAGATTCTGATGATCCTAGAGACAAAAGAGAATTAGAGCTGGGTATCATCATTATGTCGATGAACAATTTCCATACAGTCTTAAACCTGCATTTTTGTGTAAAGTTTAATAAGCACGGGAATTAAAGCAGAACCCTGTAAAATTTCCTACAGGATATTTCCCATGGGACAGGACAGCAGTTAACCTGGTACCTTTTCGTAAGATGGGGTCAGAAACAACGTAATTCAGTGTTATAATTCTCAACTCATACATGTGGTCCAGAAGGACAGCACAGTTTATAGCAAAAACTGCTGAGAAGTTGAGGACAACCAAGAGGATCATAATTCACCTACCTCTTTTCCAATATAGGTTGTCTTTCTGAGCAACAAAGGTAGTTTTAGTAACTGTGAAAGTTATGTGGCCTATAATGGTGATGATAAAGTTGCCTGATTTTTCCTGATCCTTCGCTCTCACAGTAGACCACACACCACATCTCAGGCATTTCCAGAGGGTCTACCAAACAAGAAGTGTGGGAAAGGGTGACATACTGGAAAAGAAGTGGTAGGAAATTCCCCTTGGATAACTATCACTGCATTCAAGAAATATTAGGTGCCACACTCTGACGTTTGCATTAGAATGCTAGTGGCAGAAAGGAAGAGCTTGCTATTCTTCTTCCATGCATGATGAGGATATATTAGACTCTCTTAGTTCTCTGGGAGCAGTATCTATAATAAAGGTGAGACTGATTATCCTGACAAAAAAATGCCTTTCAACAATCCAAAATGCATAGTTTGTATTTCATTGTTAGCTCTTATTGTATGTCCATAGAATTCCAAATCTAAATGTGCATAGTCAATGAAAATGGATTAATTTTTTTATGAATGGCACTATATAATTACAAAGCAACTTGAAATTTCTGACTTTACACAGTTCTAGTTCATTGCCCTACAGCATCCTTAAAATGATCTATTAAATGATATTAGGAATACTTAATTATTCCATTCAACTCTTAGAGCTCCAGTGTAATTTCATGGTTATAATTTTCTTGTCAGGTAATAAAACAGGATGAGCTTGGCAAAGATCTGTCTGACTGCTCTCTTTTCGATCTCTTGAAATATGATGATTATAATGGTGACAAGCACCTAGGCCTGGAAGAATTCTATAGAGCATTTCGTGAGTACAATTTCTAGTTTTATTCCCAGATTTACCTCTGTGTTCTGCTCCATATGAATGTATGATTTCAAAAAACCTTGGTGTAATATTTGAAACAGATCTTACAATTTTGCAACTTTTATTGAACTGAGGCCCACTAGAATAGAAGCCCACCCTTATTTAAGTATTTATTAAGATAACGGGATATTTGCCAACTATCTTCTATCTCACAAATGCTAGTATCAAGCCAATAACAAATAGCATGGATGGAGAAATTTTCTGCACCTACTGACTGCTCATGCAAAGGTGATGGGTGTGGAGGAGAAGGGCTCATGTGCCCCCCCCCCAAACCTGGCACCTTTCAGATGTTTCGGGATTGAACTTCCATCACACCTGACCATTGATCAAACTGCCTGGGACTGAGTGGGAAAACATCTGGAGAACATCTGTTTGCAGAAGGCTTATCTAGTGGGTTGGCATTCAGATCTGTGCACATTTAAATCCAAATCTACAAAAACCACCCTAAAACAATATGTGAACTGAAACAGAGCCAACTTTCTGAATTCACATTTGTCCAAAATTTGCAGTGCAGTTCTCCAGCCAAACTGTGCTTACAAACATGCTTTTGTTATTGGAACTTGTGCATAAAAATATTAGTTGAAATAACATACAGAAATGCAATATAGCAAAGGAAACTGCATGAAAAAATGTGTACGTTAGTAAAAACTGTATACATAAATATATGAGGAGAAATTCCCACAAAAATGCTGGTGAATTTGCATGAATATTTTTTTAAAAAGCAAAGTGCTACAGAAACATGGGGAACCAAAGTTAAGCATGGGAAAATAAGAAACAGAGAGAACCAAAACTGACATATCCTTCTGTCTATAGCTGGAAGACAGTAGTGGATCTTGCTCTCTTACCTTTTTTGCTCTCCAATCATTCCTAATCCTGGAGAATATCTATATACCACAGACTCTTCCCCCCACCCTTCGGAATATGCTGCATAACAATCTTCTGTTCTACTTCCTTTCTGCAAATGCATAAGATCCTAGTACTTAGTGTTAATTAGTCTGTAAAAACTAGTTTTCTTTGCTTCCAAACAGTAGCACCAGGTTATACCTCCTGTTTATCTATAAGAATGCATCAGGCTACTGGGTAACCTGTATAGAATTATCTTGATTTTAGCAAGCTTATGTAGTTTTGATTGTGCTTTCCCTTAGGGAGGCTTACTAGTACAGTGCTTGAGAATTTCTGCCATATGTTTATGGAGCATGAAAAATAATAGCCTGAAAAATATTTGAATATAGGGGCCGGGGGGGTGAGTCTACATCTGAAAATACACATTTCAATACTAGTGTTTGGGATTCAGGGTCTTTAGGAGTTCAGATTCCCTTTAAGTTTCCTTTCTGAAGTCAGTTAGGCAATTAAATTCTGTTTAAATATGCAGACAGGACAGGAGTGTGAAACCGGCATGATTAATTATCACTATTGTTTCATTAGCATTTCCTAGTAGGGAAGATTTTTTTTTTCAGCAGTGTAGTTAATTAGAGCCTTGACTGTCATCTGAAGATGGTAAGTTCAGAATCAAACATGACTGAAAATTACTTTGTGAGTTTTATGATTTGGCATCTCTAAGCCAATAGGGATTTGGATTCTGCAGCTCAAAAATCAATTTTCTTTTAAATAGTTTTTAATGGGACTGTGCTGAATTTTCTTCATTTTCAGTAGAAAAACAATGCTTTCTAAAGTTTACCCATTTGACAGTGGTTCATTGTTCATAGCCCTGATCAGCTACGTGTTTAGCACATTTTGATAAATATATATGTCTCATTATGTGGTAAATTAATGTAACTGAGGGCAAACTAAGCTAATTCAGAATGAGAGAAATCTTATTCAGAAAACATTGTCCTCACTTTGAGGGAACTTCATAGGAGCTCAGTGACATTCTCACATAATCGTATCTTACGGACTGATTAATAACATCTCTATCACTAGGAAGAACAATATTTTTAGTACCCAACGTCCAGCTATTTGCAAAGAGGCTCAAAATAAAGTCCTGCTCCCACTATCTGATTGACAGGTGTGCATACCTTTTGCTGCTTGACTATATTTCGGGGTGGCATGCCATCTCTTTGTACAGCTGCCCGGTGAAAAGATAACGGTGGGGGAAATCATGTGAAGGATTTCTGAAAGGAGGCACATTTGCTTAAGGAGAAAATGTTAATGAAGCTTCCCCAATTTTCTCACTATTACAAACATTTATGTTTGATTAGAAGTGTTTGAAATCTACTTGGTGCTCTCATGTATAAAATTTTTATCACCACAGTGCACAACTTGATTGGACAAGCTTTAAATGAAATGGAAGTGTACTGATGAAGCAATGGATGTATTTAGCAGGGAGTAGTTGTTAAACAGGTGAATTGGCCACATTAGCAGAAAGATGTGGGAAAGCACTGGTGAGCACTTATAGGGGAAGAGTGTAGTCTGGAAATCTGACTACATGGCTGTGGGACTGGCTGGTATGGTTAGGGAGTATCCTTGGGGTCAATCAGTAAAACCTACCTGGAGCTGTTGGGCCCTAGGAGGGGGGTGGAGCAGGAAGGCTTCCCTACTCTCCTGAAAGGATGGGTGCGAGGAGGGGCAACCTCTTACTCTTGTAAGGTTTGGTTCACCTAGTTTGGTTATTAGTTAGATCGCACATCTTGCGTGCCCTATGCAGATTGGTTTGGGGTTCACATGAATAAATTTGACCTACTTCACCCAATCTCTTTCTTTCCTGTGTGGTCACAATAACAAAGCACAGCAGAACTAGAGCAAAAATGAAATGGCAGCTTTCAGGGATGATCTCTTGAGAGGTGAAATTACATGTGCTAGAAGCTTATTCTGTGGGTTTACCAAGATCAGTGGTACAGGGGATACTGCTGTAGTAGCAGGCCCAGAGCCAGTGTTGAGGAGACTCTGATTTATTTTTAGAAGAAAAAGAAAGTAAGTTTCTACCCCTGTACTCGTGTCATATAATGAAAGTTATGAAGCAAAATGTGCAGACACCACTGAAAGCAGTTATTTTGTGAGATATGATCCTGGCTGTGCCATGGCTTGTGTGCTTTCTCCAAGCCCTGATCCCAACTGCCACATACTCAGCAGAAGTTTCAAAAATGGACTTCTGTCTGTGTACAGCTGTATGCACAGAGAACATTGAACACAATTTGGAATTCTGCATGAACAAGTCCCATCATCACTTTTGCTGAAATCACAGGAGGCATGGAGAGAGGGTAAGAGGCATAGTTCCACTAACTTTCCATGCAGATGTGCAACAGAAGATGATAATAAGTTCTTTCTTTCTTTCTTTCTTTCTTTCTTTCTTTCTTTCTTTCTTTCTTTCTTTTATAGTCTTTATGTGTTGTGTGTATTTTCCTCATATTGCAATATTGCTCTGACTAGGAATGCTTCTTATAGCAACAGTAATTTTGTGTTTACTATTTGTATGATTTTTGTGGTTGTTTTTTTAAAGTTGAAATAAAAAGTAATTTCACCTCCCTATTAGCATACCTTTATGAAATAAACATCAAGGGAATGATCTCAGGTAGCCTTTCACAGCAGTGCACAAAAGTCCCATGCTTGCAGCAAATAAGTAAGCAGCAACAACTTATTCCTTTGATCACTTAAAGAGATGGAAATGTGTAGTCCCTTCACTTTATGGAAGCGGCAGAGAACAGAAAGTCAATAAGAACAGAATTGATTGAATACCGTGAATACAAATAACAAGGCTTTATTATAAATAATGGAAGTAACATTCCACACACATCTTCGTACAGTGGAGAAGAATCACCAACATGACTTGAACTGTGAGTCGTCCATCAGATATAACACAGAAGTGTTTTTGAGGCACCCTATGAAATACAATCATATTTATTCTGAACAAACAGCCAGTAGTCATTCGGTTTTTAAATGCTGCAGAATATTCAAGGAACAAGTCTTGTAATTCACTGCACACAAATACGCATAAAGTCATAGTATTTTTTATTTCGTAAGCTGCTTTGGAAACAAGATGATGAAAAGCAGGGTATACTTTTTAAAACAAACAAACAAACAAACAAACAAACATAATACATAAATAATAGAGCATCCTTATTCACTGGTATGAGTGTCAGTGCTGGAAGCGCTGCCCTAATGCATGGTTTTCTCTGTATTTAATCTCCATCACTGGCTAATTAATTTCATCCTGAGTATTTTTAGGTGGCATGGACAGAATGTGAGAGTGAACTCTGAGGCCACATATCAGAAATGCCTGTCTGGTTCAATGAGTAAATTAGTAAAACAAACTAGATGGTTGTAGTCATCAGCAGAGCATGGGGCGGTGTTACCAGGGTGCTACTGTGATTTCCAGGAGAGAGACAGCAGTGGGGCAAGGTTAGGCGAGCTCTATACTAGTGGGTGTCATGAGCCCACAATCCAGACTGCCAGAGTGGGTTGCAATAATAAAATATGCAATTATAAGACAAATAAATCAATTTCAGCCATAAAACAAGTGTAAAAACAATTAAAAACAGTTCCACAATGAAACAATTAAAAACACTTCTGACAGTGGTACCTTGGTTCTCAAATGCCTTGGTACTCAAACAACTTGGACCCAAACACTGCAAACCCGGGAGTAAGTGTTCCGGTTTGTGAACTATTTTGGAAGCCGAACGTGCTTTATTTTAAGTGTTACACTTCCGATTTGAGTGCCACACTTCCGTTTTGAGTGTCTCCGAGTCCTGTCTTTGCTATTTATTTTGCTTTATTTTGCGGCTTTTTTGTTTTGTTTTTGTGACTGTGTGAAACCCAGTTCAGCTACTGCTTGATTGATTGTGTGACTGCAGTACATGGTTTATTGCTTTCATTTTATGGACCAATGGTCTCTTTAGATTGTAAAATTCATGTTAAATTGCTGTTTTAGGGGTTGTTTTTAAAAGTCTGGAATGGATTAACACTTTGGTTTTGGAACAGACTTCTGGAATGGATTAAGTTTGAGAACCAAGGTACGACTGTATACGGAAAAAATACAACTATTTAAAAACAATTCTGCCTATAAAAACAGTTAAATATAGTTCTAATATGGTTGCAGACTGAATGAACATGACAGGGTGGCCCGTCCCATTTTGCTACCTGAGGCAAAATGGGTATGTGTCACCTCCTACCCCATACTTGTTGTTGTCTCCTGCCTACCCTCCACTTCTGCCACCACCGGAACACTCCCTCTCACTTAACTCAGTAAGGAAGGGTGTTCTGCAAGGCCTTGGAATTTATCTTTTCTGCCCCAATAGCAGGGAAAATGAGTGGTACCACCAGATGCTGGAACATCTCCCTCTTGATAAAATTTGATTGGGGGGGCATTCCGGCAGTGGTGGGGTGAGTGGGGCACAGCCTCTTGCACACCCACTGCCTGAGACGGCTGCTTCTCTCCACCTAATGGGTGAACCTTCTCTGGAACATGCGAGAGGAGAGCGGGGCTGTGCAGACATGCCCCACCCTCAGCATTGCACATGCTGGCTTGTGCCAGCTCTGATGGATGTGCATACAGCACAAATATCTGCAGGAAGGAAGCCTTGGACTATACAGCCGAAAACCTGAATGCTACTTCTGTGCTGTGCAGAAGGTTGGCACAAGCCAGGGAGCAAGTGGAAGATTCAGAACAGTCCTACCCACATGTTGATTCAATCCATGAGCAGTAGCTATGACTAAGGTTAGCAATACTGAAAAAGAAAGAAAACTGCATAATCTAATTAGACTTTTATTATATTAGATATAATGCCAATTCTTATGACTAGCATGAACAGTTCATTTTTTTATGAATGTGTAATTATGACTTAAATTAATACTCACAACACTGTTAGATGTTGCTAGTGATCTGTGCAGTCTCACGTGTAACAGAAATATATACCGTATTTTTCGCCCCATAGGGTGCACCGGCCCATAGGGCGCACCTAGTTTTTTTTTTGGGGGGGAGGAATCAAGGGGGAAAAATTATTCCCCCCCCCCCGCAGCCATCCCCAAGCTAGAAGAGGGAGACGGAGCACTCCGTTTCCCTCTTCTGCCTTCAGGGACAGCCTCCCTAGCCTCCGTGGGGCAGCGACTTGCCCCACTGTCCCCCGAGCTTGTGGGGCTGGCGGTGGAGAGAAGCAAGCTTGCTTCTCCCCACCGCCAGCCTCCAAACCAGGTCGGGGAATAGCGGGATGGCGGCGCTCTGCCTCCCCGCTGTCCCCCAAGCTTGTGGGGCTGCCCGATATCTGCCTGAAGCCCGGGGTGCGCTCCAGAGCATGCCCGGTGCTTCGTGTGTGTGTGTGTGTGTGTCCAGTAGCACCTTAGAGACCAACTGAGTTTGTTCTGGGTATGAGCTTTTGTGTGTATGCATACTTCTTCAGATTTATTTTTTACTGGAAAGTGTCTGTTGACTCTGGCAAGAAAAGGTAAAGTTTCACCTCTCTATCCATGCAGTGTGTGTGCTCTAGTTTAAAAATAATGTTCAAGTTGCTTTTTTCTTCTTCTTTACTTTAATTGGATGATGGTCTTTGAGAAGGATTCAGCAAGATCCTATCTCTGTTATAGAATTGCTTAGTACAACTGCTTTGTCATAGACAGGAACAACTAAGCTTTAGTATATTTTCACAGTTGTATTGGTTAAGCCATAAGTATCAAAATAAGGGATCTTTGAAGATAGTCTTTTTAAAAAATAAAAAACACGCCCTACCTAATAATAATGTTTTTGACATATTTGGAATGCATCAAAGGAAACGAATCAGTTAAATATTCTTAAATTAGCCTATATTTTGAACGATGAAATCGATTTCAGTGAATGTCCTTTATGTGAAAATATAATGTAAATAATACCGTGCACTGATGGCCATACATAAATGCCTTCCCTGGAGGAATTCTGGTTCATTTTGTTCCGTAGTTGAAAGAATACTATTATGATGGGGCGGGGGGGTAAAGTACAATTTTAGATGATTCCACCATAAAGTTCATTTCCAAAAGTAATAAGCACATTTAACTATTACTATAGTATTCCTTTGTAACTCTTGACCTGTCTTTTTTATTCTGTCTTTCATGTTGAGCTCTTATAATGTACTTTCTATTGTGTATCATTTTTCCTTGTTCACTTTCCATCTACTTCAAAGACCTCAAAAGATACTATTGGTGACCAGGTGAAATAAAAATGTAATGTAGGCATTTAGAGAGATCTTCAGAGAAATAATGTCGATGAAATGGTATACCCATAATAGTGCTCAAGAGTTAGAAGCAGGTACCATTAAAAGAGAAGAAAAAACATCAAGTTTTAATAAACTTTTGTCATTATTTTTTTTCTTCCATGGAAGTTAAAGTAGTATATATATGTTATGGGTCCTCTTCCTTTCAAATGCTCAGTCAAACATGCTAAGCTTCAGTCAAGTATGTGTGGGTTGTGGACCAGGTGTGGGGTACCTTTCGCTCTCCAAATGTTTCTGAACTACAACTCACACTAATCATGGCCATTGACCGTGATTGCTGGGGCTGATGGAAATTGTAGTTCAGCAGCATCTGGAGGCCCAAAGGTTCCCTACACCTTTTTTAAAACAATGTTGTGGGATCACAGAAAAGTAAGTCATCGAAAAGTGTAGGAATGCTGTAATGGGAATTGTAGTTGCTTGTGTGTAAGTCACCGACTTCTCTAAACTGCTTGTTTGTTTAAACCTTTCCCTAACTGAAGCGCACTCCTGTGCGTCTGCTTCAGTCACTGGCAGAATCCGTTAGTGTGTGTTTCCTAAACTTTTTCCAACATAAGAATTCCTTGACAGCCAGTCTCCTCCTAGCCTCTTCTGCGCAGAGTAGGCGTGCCCAGTGGTGGTCCGGCACTCTCCCCGCTGATCTCACTGGAAGAGTCCCTGAGCCTTCCCTCCAAAGTGCTCTCATCCTCTCCTTTCTTCTTGGTGTCACCTTGATTCCCTTCCCCCTCGGAACCTCTCTCTCTCTCCTTGCTGGTTCCCTCTCCTGCACTATCGGGGCAACTTCTCTCTCTGCTGGTCTCCAATGTCAGTTCCATGACGAATGCCATTGACAGTTATTGAGAAATGCGTGCATTTTGTATACTCAAAAGAGTACAACTGGTATACAGTAGTAAATACGTACTATGCGAGCTGTGCAACAATTAATATTCCTACTGGGTTCAACCTTCACTTGGGCCATTCCTTCATTAGAAGCCAGGTCATTTTCTGTCTGCTTCACTCCATTTGAAATAGTATTAATACTGGAGGGTCTTCTGTACATGGTTCTTGCAAGGATTACTGAGGTATTTGAAGTCCTTTGAACACCTGAGGAGGACGATGTTCAAAACTCCCATAGTCTCACATAGTAGACATGCCCTAGCATTTGGAAGCACATCTTTTTTTCTACAAAGAACCAATAACAAACTTTAGATAAAGAGGGAATTATTTGTCTTCCAGATCATTCAGGAGTTTCACTTAACCAGTATAAAGCAATGCTAGTTGCTAACAGCTTTATTTGTGTTCATCACTTCAATATACACACACAAGATGCCTGACTAAAAAGCTCCCATTGTGACAACTGATTACTTCTGAGTCACTGATAGATTTTGGAAAGTCTACACTCAAAATGAAAAATCTTTTTCTTTTTCTTTTTGCAATCCTACTTGTGGAAGTAGAATGCATCTTTCATTGACTATGTCTTGAGAACTGTTATGAAGATTACAAATGGAGCTTTGTAAATCAGATTCCTTCACTATGTGTTAATACTGAAACACTCGAGATACGAGCTTTTTAAAAACAACAACAACAACAAACCTTAGGCCTTTTGCCAACCACATGCTGCTTTATTTTAGATGGTTATTGTGTATTTTGAAATGCACAGTATATTTGCTGTGACTGTGTGGTACAATGTGGAGACCTTTAAATGGAAATTATTCCATATATTTGTAGGTAAACTGAATGAATAAGAAAAAGAGTGAAAATACCATACATAAATAAACCTTCAGTATTTTACAGGTTTCAGGTTTCAGGGAAACCAGTAAACCTAGTGATTAAAACATAGGCTCTTTTCAGGCATTCACCCCAATGTGATTAAAATGATGTAATAAGGAAGTGAATTGGCAGCACACTTGCAATACTGTTCTAAAGGAAACTGAGATCACTTGCTTTATTTATTTGTTTATTTTATATCCCACCTTTTTTCCAACGCATTAAAACAGATACAACTAAAAACACACTAATCACTATAAAAATGTTTGGGGGTTTTTTTGGGGGAAAAAGAAAGTAAAATAAAATGTAAAAGTTGACAAGTTAAAGGAACACTGAATTCTAATACTTAAAATGATTTTAAAACCACAACAGAAAATAAAATGTGCAACATCCACTCTCAGAAGACCTTGTGGTGCTGTGGGTTAAACCACAGAGCCTAGGACTTGGCGATCAGAAGGTCAGCGGTTCGAATCCCCGTGATGGGGTGAGCTCCTGTTGCTTGGTCCCTGCTCCTGCCAACCTAGCAGTTCGAAAGCATGTTAAAGTGCAAGTAGATAAATAGGTACTGCTCTGGCGGGAAGGTAAACGGCGGTTCCGTGCGCTGCTCTGGTTTGCCAGAAGCGGCTTAGTCCTGCTGGCCACATGACCCGGAAGCTGTACACTGGCTCCCTCGGCCAATAAAGCGAGATGAGCGCCGCAACCCCAGAGTCGGCCACGACTGGACCTCATGGTCAGGGGTCCCTTTACCTTTACCTTTACCTTTAATAGTCAAAGGCCTATCTTTGCCTGCCAGTGAAAGGAAAGCATTGGGAAGGGGCTGTATAGACTCCAGTGGAAGGGAGTTCCACAGCCTGGAAGGAGCCACTAAGAGGCTCCTCACAAAATGTGCAGGTGAAGGTGATGGATCGAGAAGAAGGCCGCCTCAGAAGATAGCAAAGCCCAGGCAGGCACATTTAGGGAAATATAGTTTTTCAGGTAGCCTGGACCCAAACCAAATAAGACTTTGTAAGTCATAACTAGCCATAGCTGTCAACGTTTCCCTTTTTTTAAAGGGAAATTTCCTTATTCCAAATAGAATTCCTTGCAAGAAAAGGGAAAAGTTGACAGCTATGTAACTAGCATTTTGAATTGTTCCCACAAATTGACCATTTACAACTTCCCTGCACAGGGCTGTCTTCAG
This sequence comes from Podarcis liolepis, assembly GCF_965112155.1. Classification (NCBI taxonomy): domain Eukaryota; kingdom Metazoa; phylum Chordata; class Lepidosauria; order Squamata; family Lacertidae; genus Podarcis; species Podarcis liolepis. The sequence goes on along the minus strand of NC_139564.1, from coordinate 42,785,900 downwards.
ATGTCTTCTAAAATTGTTTATTTCTCTGACATCTGATGGGAGGGCGCCACAACCGAGAAGGTCTTCTGCCTGGTTCCCTTTAACCTCACTTCTCACAGTGAGTGAACAGCCAAAAGGCCCTCAGAACTGGATCTCAGTGTCCTGGCTGAATGATGGGGCTGGAGATGCTCCTTCAGATATATAGGAATGTCAGCTGTGCTCTTGAATTTCTCGTTTCATTAGCCATTGATTCTAGTGAGACCTAGTAGGCTCGCTGCTTCCTTAAATGTTCAATGAGAGTTAAATGCAAGTGTTCTATAGTAATGTTTGATTTATATATATATATATATTCTTTGTAAACATAAACATTAGCTTGAGATCTATACAGTCGTAAAACAAGCTGGAAAAGGTGCCTATGGTAAACTTCTGACATTTAAATGAAATGATTTTGCCTGAGCTAGCCATGTGCAAACACAACAAACATATACTGACATTGATTTTTGCATAAATTCACTTTTCCAGTTGGATAAATGCATGAAAAAATATACAATACATTCAGCTGTAGATTGTTAGCCTTTAAAACCAATTATTGCTATTTATTATGTGAGCTGACATTTAAATGTGGTATAGATGCAGGTCTGTGGTCTCTGTAAAGCCTGTAAAATCAATTTTCAAATTGAAATTAATCAGGAGTCTTAACATTCTGTCAGAATACTGATGTGTGTTTGCATCTTCTTAAGCCTAAGAAACTCTCGCGGTCCCAATAACTGAAGGCAACCTTATACAAAGATGTGGCTTGCATCTTAAAATAACTTAAGGGAGTTCATGAAGTAATGTCTTTAAGCTGCTCACCTGTGATATTATAAGTTAATATTAATAAGTTAATCTCAACTTACTTCAAAATGTTGATTGCAAATACCACATTTGAATACACATGCTCTGACATGTGCATTTGTCAGGAACCCAGGACTGGTTAACTCAGTGGCATATGTGAGCTTGCCTATGTAATATGTTAAATGGCTCTTAAGTAAAATTATAATCAAGTTTGTGTGAGTGTGGTGTGATGACAGAATGTACAGTAATGGGCTTCATCAAGTCCACCATGTATGTCTGCAAGGGGTGCTTTTTTCCCAAAAATATGCAGCACCTCTTTTTTGTTGTTAAAAAATGTGGCACTTAGTGTAACAACTTCATGGTGAGTACCTTTAAAAAAAAAAAAAGGACTGCCTGCAAGGATCCTCATAGGTCACTAGGGAGCTCCACCATTCTTTCTGAAAAGCAGGCAGGCACATATTAGACCATAACAGAAAATAGTATCCCCATCAGGCCTGCTTTCATAGTTTGGTCAAGGAACCTGAGGTTAGAAAATTAGTGCATTTATCCAGTTCTGATGCTAATATGTTCACCCTTCCTCTCCAGTCACTCTCCAGTCACTCCAGAGGCACAGTGTTTGCTTACTTAGGTGTGGTTGTCTTTGGAAGAAAGCACTTCCTTTTGTGATTCGATGATTCTAGAAGACTGTTCAAAGAATGTTAAGTGCAAATTGCAAGTCTCGCTGAAATTCATTATCTATTATAAATAACAAAAGTCAGCGACATATCTATAATTCTTTATGTGCATGCTTGAATATCATTGTTTTCAAAAAGCTTTGAACGCACGTAACTTACTCTGTTCATGTAGAGAATTACATCACTCTCATCTGTCTCAAAAAGGCTTCAAACACAGAAGCTTCATGTAAATTATGTAAATCATAAATTCTTATCATTGAGGTTGCCTGCTGTGTCCTAAATCTTTATTGACTGGGGGATTAAATCTCAGCTTCTAATATTGCTTAGCATAGGGAATATTCTTAGAGTTTTACATTCTGTCAGACCTTAATGGGAAATGATCTAACTTCTAAACTTAGCAAGTGCCAAAAAAGTTTCTAGTATAGTAAAGTCAATGTTGTACAAATTGGATTAGAGACTTAAGGCAACCATGTTTATATATCAACCACCTGAATTTTGAGATACAAAGATCACAGTTTTTGCTTTGCACTAATAAGATATAGCAGAAACGCAGGGTAGGACATCCCTACTAGAATGGGAAGGATGAGTGACATTTTAAGTGAACCTGATTAGTGGTGGTTGGACAAGCCTCACTTTCAAAAACAGGGTTGTTGTTTTTTAGCTTTCCTAGAAATTGCTTGAGATCAATTGTTTGCTCCTTGAGTTTCCTTGAGAAAAACTAAAAAAAAAACCTTGAACATCAAACACATCTTTTCTTCTTCCAGTTTCCCCAAACTGCTTTCCAAGAAGAGAAAAATGTGCCCCATCAATGTTCTCAAAGGTAATGGGCATTAGGGAGAGCTCACTAGCAATAGGAGAGGGCAAGTATCTCCTTAATAGGAATTGATAGTCCAAAGTATGCTGGGGAACATCATTTTCTGGTAGGGAGAATGAAAATTACCATATTCTCTGCTGAAAGTGGGAAGCATAGCTTGAAAATGATTATTTGGCTCAACTATTTTGGCTTCTACTTTTTCTGGCCTCACTCTCTGTTCTCCTCACACCCCAACTAATATGAACGGGAAGCTACAAATCCCATGTTTCCTGGCAGAAAATTATGTTCCTGAATCTGCCCAGGAGCAGCTGTTCCAGGCAGGACTAGGCGGGACAGGCCTATTCTGCCTTTAATACCCCACTGCCACCAACAGTTACCCCTTCCCTCTTATTGAAGGTACAGGTGTTATTTATATAGTGTTACATGGAGAGTGGCAGTAGATGTTCTATTCTCTATCTCTGCATGGTTGTGACTCCCCAACTCCAAATTTATTAATGTGGCATTTCTTATTTTTCCTGAATTTGCCCGGTTGAAATCATTAGTAAGTAAATAACAAACCAATGGGTAAACATGACAGGGTATTTGTGAAGGGTCTCCTCTGCATAAATAATACTTTAAATCAAAATGTCTCTAGCATTCTGAGATAAGGGTGATATGCAACATTAGTCTTAAGAGTAGAGTGTTGTTGTTGTTGTTTAGTCATGTCCGACTCTTCATGACCCCATGGGCCAGAGCACGCCAGGCCCTCCTGTCTTCCACTGCCTCCCGCGGTTTGGTCAAACGCATGCTGGTAGCTCCGAGAACACTATCCAACCATCTCGTCCTCTGTCATCTCCTTCTCCTTGTGCCCCCCATCTTTCCCAACATCAGGGTCTTTTCCAGGGAGTCTTCTCTTCTCATGAGGTGGCCAGAGTATTGGAGCCTCAGCTTTGTGATCCATTTGTGATTTGAGATTCCACCATCAATTTGCATACACACAAGAACTGGTATGGGTGGGCAGAAGTTAGCACCTGTCATTTAGATGCCTGGTGTCATTTCAGGAAGAGTAAGAAAATATGTGTAAATACATCTGGGGCCCCTTTAATGTTAAATATTCCAAGAGTGGCAGCTAAAAAATAATTTTAAAAAATGGTCTGCCCATGTTGCTTTAGGGAGGCCCATCTCAAAGGCAGCTAATAGTAGGGGAAATAGTACAGAAAGTATAGTTATCCATAAAATACACAGAGAGACTCTCCTCCCTGGAAGAGAGGGGAGTGGTTGTGGGCGGGAGCCCGAGCACCGCCCCTAGCAGGGGGCATAGCCCCCTGCCTCCATCTCACCTGGCTGGCGCCCATGCCCCTCTGGAGGCATCCAACCGGGTGCCTCGGAGGGGGCGTGTTCAGCAGCCTTTTGCTGCGGCGCCAGCCTCTCCCCGGCCTCATTCTTTGCCGTCGTCTCATCGCGAGTCACCCACCCTCCACTCCCTTAGAGTTAGGGCTTAGGTCATTGGCCTTGCTATGGACCTTAGGTTGGTCGCCCTGGTTGTCTAGGGGACCTGGTAGGAGTTTTCCCATTTGGCATTAGGCTTTTTGGTTTTTTCACCTACCTCGTAGCAATCGTCACAACTTTTGTGGTATTGGTGGGTAGGTTAGGCATTGGAATAATGTGTTGTGGTGTGTCGTAGGGCTAGGTGTGGCCATCGCCTATGCCTTCAATTTTTGGGTATTCCGTTAAAGGAATCTGGTGGTCGTGTGTTCTGTCCGATGCCTGCTTGGCGGGAGGCCATGGCACGACCCTCGGTGAGAGCAGGGGGGAGCCTATAGTTGGATTAGCATCAACAGGCTCCACCTACTGGTGAATAAACCCACTTGTTTTTTGAGATCCAATGCCTAAGCCAATACCTTTTCACTGCTGTAATCAATAAAGTTGTGGCCTTTCCATGCCCATTAACCTTATATCATGTGTCCTTGTGTATTCATTTCACATTGCGGGGGTCGGATCCTCGAACCACAACATTACAGCTCTTCAACAAAGGCCATATTTTACCATCTAGTTCTTATGTGTATGTGGGCAGGATTTCTGAATATAGCAACTATGGCCCTTATAGGTGTGTGTGTGTGTTTTACATATAGGCCATACCAGTTAGAGTTACAATGTAAAAAGAGCACTGAACAGCCGTTGTTGTTGCAAAGCAGGGAATAGTAACATTAAACAGGAATTTGTGTATGAGGCAAAAGTAAAGCTGGAGGCATGGTTGAGAGAAGGGAAAAGTTCTAAAGCTGCTACAAATTTTAAATTATTAAACAAGGTGAAGTGTATATACTGTACAAGTTTTTGCAATTAAAAATGCATATGAAAAATGTGAACTGGATTGTAATAATCAGTTTGTTCCACCAAAATCTTTAAGCATCTTTGGGCATGGCAACATTCGTGTTAGATATGAGGCAGGAGGTACTGACAATTTCTGTTTATCTTCGAAGCTGCCCAAACCACTTTGTATCAGACCTAAGAAATGTCCAGTCTAGCATCTTCTTTCCTTCACAGCCAAACAGATGCCGTCAGAAAAAGCACAAGCTCGACATAAAGAGAAGCTCTCCCCTAAGTGTTGTTCCCCAGCAACTAGTATCCAGTGGCATACTGAACATACAGTCCTCCACCAAGGAACTGCTCACCTGGTCATCTTCCAATGTGATTTATGCTATCATCTACCAGCAATGTCCTTCAACATTCAGGATAGAATAAATGAGCTAGTTTTCATGAAAACTAATAAATGAGGGATGAGGGACCTGTGGCCCACCAGATGTTGTCGGACTCCAACTCACATCAGCCCCAGCTAACATGGCCAGTGATCAGGGGTGAGGGGAACTGGAGTCCAGAAACACCTGGAGGGTGACAAATCACCCATCTCCGCATTAGTACAAGGAATGTCACAATTATTCAATAAAGAATAAATTCCCCACGGGCCCTGAGTGTCTGAAGTCTCTACTATCACTATCCCCTTAGCACAGGACACCTTAAGGACCACCAATCTCCATATGAACTCATCTGGACCCTGCAGTCACCACCTGAGGCCCTTCTTCATGTGCCCCTTCCATGAGAGGTCTGAGGGAGGCAACACAAGAATGGGCCTTTTGTGAGGTGGCTTCCGATTTGTAGAATGATCTCACCATCGAGGTTTGCCTGGCACCTTCGTTGCATGTCTTTAGGCACTAGGCGAAAGCACTTGTCTCTAACTAGGCCTTTGGCTGATTACATATTATACGGCTTTTTAATTATGTTTGTGTATGGGATACTAGTATGCTTGTTTGTTTGTTTGTTTGTTTATTATTATGTATTTTGCACTTTCATTTTGTAATTTTATGCCGTGAACTCCCCCATAATCTTTGGATGAAGGGCAGTAAAAAAAATTAATGGATAATAATAAATAAGTTTCTGGGGGACCTTGAGACAGGAAAAAATGGTGGGGGACCAGGAGATCATTTGCAAGCACTAAGCTGAATGATCAAAATACTCTCAAGCCTTTTTTCAGAGTTTGCTTGGAACTCTTAGAAAGGGCAATGGGAATGGGAGTGTGATTCTTGTGCCTTCCTCCTATGAACGGAATCAAGAGTGAACCAATTTCCCTCATGCGAACCTCTCCCATGCTACTTCAACCCTCCACAGCATATTTGGAGGAGCACAGGAGGCTGCAAAGGAAAGGGAGAATCTGTTAAAATTGATTCCCCTACCTTCTATTCACAAAAAGCCTCTACTGCATCAAATGGCATTCTGAGTGGAGGGACAAAATTGGATGCAGTTGAGTTGCTTGAATTTGTCTAATCCCCCTTTAAAACTATCAAAGCTAATAAGGACATAAACTCAGGTTACGTTCATGTACATAAATTCTGAGCCACATTTGTTCTAACTTCTGTGGGATTTTTTTAAATTCCCAGATGGATTTCCTCTTCAGAGCTTGATATCTCTAAAGCATCCTAGCCATGAATGCCTTTTTTGAAGAGGGGCATCCTTTGTAGGCACTTCTGAAGAGAAATCCTTTTGCTTTCTGGAGTGCAGCAGATTGCATCAAATTATGAGTAGTTTCAAAACATTTCCCAGGGAAGAGTGCTTCTGGCCTTTCACAAGAGCCTCCCCCTCCCTCTCCTGGCAAATCACTGCTTTGATGGACCATTCAAAAGGTATTGCTTGTGGCTGAAACACCTACAAGTTTCTGCTGTAGAGGTTGCACCTTAACCTAATTGAAGCCGGTCTGTGTCCTTGTCTTCAGCATCCCACTTAAACAGCCCTTGAACCATTTCCTATTGTCCAGTCAGAAAATATCTTCAGGCACAGAAAAGTTATAGGATACAGCACCACTTTTGATGTATTATACAACTTCTTCTAGAAACAGTATTTCTCTTGCCCCCCTTTTGCCACCTTATTTCAGTCTCCTGCTTCTAGTTTCCTTCATAGAATCATAGAATTGTTGAGATGGAAGGGACCCAAAGGATCATAGAGGCCAAGCCCATACAATGCAGGAATTACAGCTAACTTTCCTTTTCTTTGCAGTTTATTTCTATTTCCTCATACCATTGCTCCCAGTTCTGTTTATAATTTAAGCACAGCTATCTCATGATTACAATTCAGCTTGCCAGTTCTGATCCGCCTGAGCTTTATATAGTCACAGATATGGTGGTAAAATAGCATTATTAAGATGGAACAACACTTTCTGTTATTAGACAAAAAATGTTTAAAATTGAATTTGTATTTTTTTAATTAATACTGACACCCGGATTCCTACTATGCAGCCAAGCCCCCCGTTTCCTGAACTCTCTTTGTGTTTGTTACACTAAAATAATGCAAGCATATTATGCATTAAATTTCTAAATGTCACAGAATTATGGCAGCCTAATTATGTTCTCCATCGCATATGCTAATTTGGTTGGTTCTTCGCTTTTGTTTCATTTTGTTTCATATAATTAATTGAATTAAGTCAAAAGTCAGTACACAGAGTTTTCCCCCCCTCCTGAGTTTTTAATGTATCTGTTGACGGGTGGATGGCCTATCTTCATTTTTTCATAGCTCAAGTTACTTGCATGATTTCTGCATGTGTCACCTGGTAGTCTGCATATGGTAATCAACCTTGCCTTCATGCCTTGTTGACTTAGTTGAATACCTGAAAATGGGAAGCAAACTCAGGAATCTTTAGAGGGGTGGATTTATGATGATTCAACAGTGACAGAAGTACTACTTTGACCCCATAAAGTAAAGCTAAGTGGTGTTAGGTGTCAACATTTTGCAGTCTCCCATTGGGTTTTCCTCTTCTTTCAAGCACCTGCATGTGGGAATGTTACATGGGAATCAATATCCAGATATAGTTTTTATTCCAGAAATACGACCTAAAATGTTCTAAGCTGGGCAATATTGATATCCTCATGTAACATTTCCATGTATAGATTTTTTTGTGGTTTTCTGTAAACCACTTTGATGGTTGAAATGCAGTTAATACATTTTATGAATGAATGCATAAATGAATACCTTTAAGAAGACTATTGGTAAGCACAAAGCTTTAGGTTGGAATAAACCACAAGGTGTGTTTTTTTCTTTAAAAAGAGCATGATTTATTTATTTTTTAAATGTAAACGTTACCTCCCCCCCCCCCCCGGCAGCCATAGGATTAGACTTTTTTTGGGGGGGGAGAATCTATGTGTCCAAATACTTATACACTTAATTTCTTCCTTCCTTGTCAAGTTTTCACTCCAGAATCAGCATGGCTTTCTATCCAAACTACATGTAAACCCAAATTAAATCAATACTGTGTTCCTTGTGTAAAGCTAACAAAGGGATAAAAACTGTGGGTTTGTATCCAGCGAAGTTGTCCTGTTTACACAAGGACCTCCACTTGAAGAACAGAATTTTCCTTTTCTCTCACCATCCACCCCACATGCTTCGTATCTTTGGAGCCTTCATATGGAGGTGCTCCCAGGCAAAGGACAACTATTGAATGTCTGGCAGTGCTGCAATTCAAATGGAAGGCATACTCCACTTAGACAAAACTGACGTTCCTAGCAGGAGCACAGAGAATTCCACTTAGAAGGAGAAGGTGGAGTTCATTTAAGATAGCTATCTTCATATAATAATCAGAAGTGTTTGGGGAGATGTGAGAGATGGAGTTGAATTGCTTGATCTTGTATTTGCAATCAGATAAAGAGAACTTCAGAAGTGCTTCATTCCTCTATATTGAATTACAGAGTGGCATGGGACCTAGAAGGTTGATCTTTACTCTGCCCTCCCAGATAATAAAGGATTGAGCCTAGGCACACAGACATTGAATTCTCTTGCACTCCATTTCATGACTATCTGTCTATGGAAAACTCTCTGTGTTTACTATGCTGATTTGGGACTTTCCATATTTACCATACGTTGTGGTATTGTAGTGGATTGTCTGCACCTTGTCACACATGTCACTGCAATTACCAAGTGACTGTGGGATTTCCTTTCCACACTAATGGCAGGTTGTACCTGAATTGATAAAAATTCCATGGCTGTAGCCCAACATATTCTTGTGTTCCTCGACACAGAAAATGTCAATGGGGGATAGCCCTTAAAAAAAAACAACCAGTTCCCTGTATTCTGGAATTCTAATTTTGTGGGAGTATAGAAAATTAGAAGAGGACCTATGTGTCTGAGGTATGGTGGGCCTGGTTATTGTGATAAATTTTGTATTCAGTTTAGGATTGTTGTCACGGGCCATACTTTGACTCAGTACAGTGGTACCCCGGGTTAAGTACTTAATTCATTTCGGAGGTCCGTTCTTAACATGAAAATGTTCTTAACCTGAAGCACCACTTTAGGTAATGGGGCCTCCTGCTGCCACCGCACCTCCAGAGCACAATTTCTCTTCTCATCCTGAAGCAAAGTTCTTAACCTGAAGCACTATTTCTGGGTTAGCGGAGTCTGTAACCTGAAGTGTATGTAACCTAAAGCATATGTAACCTGAGGTACCACTGTACAGTTGTACTTTGTATCCCGAACACCTTGCAAGTCTAACTTTTTGGCTCCCAAACGCCACAAACCTGCAAGTTATTGTTCTGGTTTGCAAATGTTCTATGGAAACCGAACATCTGAAGGGGCTTCCACGGCTTCCGATTGGCCGCAGGAGCTTCATGCAGCCAATCAGAAGCTGTGCTTTCATTTCCGAACATTTTGGAAGTCGAACGGACTTTCGGAATGGATTCCGTTCGACTTCCAAAGTACGACTGTATCATCATCCCTATCTGCCATCTCTCCTTTGAACTCTGCTCACAAACTGACAGATTGCACCAGTCAGAAGGAAGTGGTACAAAAAAAATGTCTCCCAAACTACACCCACCAACCCCACCTGTTCCATGCAGAAACCAGGACAATACTTGTACAATTGCCACACAAATGAAAATATTGGTGATCTATTCTGGATCCTTCACAAAAGTTGGATTTTTTTGTGGTAGAAGTAGCTTTTGAGTACATTATTCAAGGATACCAGCTGAATAGTGATGATGCCATGTGGCATCATGCCACACAGTCAGGGACGAGGAGAAGCAGCAGCTACAGTGGTGCCCCGCAAGACGAATGCCTTGCAAGACGGAAAACCCGCTAGACGAAAGGGTTTTCCGTTTTGGAGGTGCTTCGCAAAACAAATTTCCTATGGGCTTGCTTCGCAAGACAAAAATGTCTTGCGAGTTCCTGCGGTTTTTTCCCCTTCCCCCCCCTTTTCCCCAAGCCGCTAAGCCGCTTATCAGCTGATCCACTAAGCTGCTAATAGCGCTAATCCGCTAAGCCGCTAATGGGCTTGCTTCTCAAGACGAAAAAACCGCAAGACGAAGAGACTCGCGGAACAGATTCTTGCGAGGCACCACTGTATAGCACTAGACATGGTAAATGCGGAAAGTCCCATTAATGGGATGCTTACTCTGTACTGACTTCAGAAGTTTGTGTTTTCCTTTGGCAAATGCCGTGAAGTTGGAATGGTTTGTGCTAGCTGTGAGATAAAAGTGCTGAACATTTTGCAAGCTGAGATGTTTAAATTGTTGGAAGGCTAAATACGACTTCTCCTCACCTGCGTTGAAAATCTTTGCCAGTAAAGTGGTCTCCCAGATGCTTTGTGGAGCAGCCATATGGGGCAAGGACCCAAATGCCAAGAAAGCCTTAGAAATAGTGTAGAACAAATTCCCCAGGAAAGTGTTCTCGTTCCCCAACGGGACTCCAGCTGCTTGTCTCCGTGTTGAAGCTGAAGTGACAACAATACAGGCTAGAATTGATCACCTGTGCTTAAATTATGTGAAAAGACTTCAATTTCTTTCAGAGGAGAGATTCCCCGGTATGTCACACACAGAACAGAAACAGACCAAATGTTGGAAGGATGATATCCAATGCCTCTTGTCCCAATATCAATTACAAGATTTTCAGGTGACTATGAAGATGGATAAGAGGCACTTAAGGGATTGTCTCTTTAGGCCTGATGCAGAAAGGGATCTAACCATGATGGCTTCTACCAAGAGTTCGCCATGGTTCCCACTTATTAAAACGGAGCATACCTGGGCCAATTACCTGTCAAAGCTCCCACTTGCCGTGCTTAGAATAGCTTTCACAGAATTACGATTCCAGTCGATGCCCTCGGCGGTGTTGGATGGACACTACGGTAAAGTACATTATGAAGAGAGAATTTGTCTGTGTGGGCAACCCTGTGTGGAGGACCTGTGCCACTACTTATTGCAGTGCCCATTATATATAGACCCAAGAGATCGATTCATAAAACCTGTTTCCGAATGGAACTCACTTGAACAGGGTGGAAAGGGTGAAATGGCTGCTGAGCGATACTGATGACTTTGTAACTTATAAAGTAGCACTCTATGTGTTGGCAGCTAAGAAGATCAGGGGGTCAAAACTAGATAAAATAGTGGTGAACTGCAAAGGGGATTCGGATATTTAATTTGGCACATTTTACTAGAGAATCTTCTGCTATTCTATTTTACGTAACAAGCAATCAGTAGTTGTGACCGTGGTTTATATTGTATGTGTGGTGCCTGATGATTTTTATGGTTATTGCTGTTTTTCCTTTTGTTATTTTTCTGAATGATCCCATGGCCTATGGCTAGCTCAATAAAAGTCTATAATGATGATAACTTCTCCTAGAATGATACCTTTTCTGCTATACTTGAACATGTGTACCCAGAGCTTAGTCAGAAGTGACATAGATGTCATGACTGTGGGTATGTGTTCCTACAGTATATACTTCACCTGTCCGTTGCCTGTGTCTGTGTCTGTATCTGTGTTTGAGGTCCTATCCCTTTCCTGTTTTGTCTTTGAAGAGATGTTCAAGGTGCCTTCTAAAAAAGGACATTCTACTAAACTGTGATACACTGGAATTTGGCTTGGGGAAGTAAAATGTACACAAACACACAAACCTGTCATTTATGCAAATTTCTGCCCCCCCCCCATTTAAGAGGATATTTACATACACACACACTTGGGATAGAGGCCTGAGTACTGTGGCTGTTATGATTGAAGTGGTATATTTGTGATGGTAAGGATCTCTATTCCAGCTTCTTGGATGAGGGAGGAAGACAGCTGGCTGAGAAAAATATGCAAATAAAGAAAGAACATTCCAAAAAGACTCTCTAAGCATATTAGCTTAGAATAATGAACATTTAATATTTTCTGGAAGGCATCCAAAATGTTCAAAGTTTTTATTGGGGTTTTTTTGTCTTCATGTATGGTTGATCTTTTCTGTTTTGTTTTGAAAATGCAGTTATTGCCTGCAATACATCATTGGATTTGCACTTGAATTCTGAATCCCTTATAAAACAACAATGTTACCAACTTTACCCATTTGAAATAATTATTTGCTGGCTCTTTGTGATTCAGATAATTGCATTGGCCTCTAGCAGTGGCAGCAATTTGAATTCCCTATAGTCTATCTCAATAATAATTCTTTAGTTTTAATGCATTCAAACGAAAGAGTTTCTCCATTGCTTGCTTCTCTTTTCTCTTTTCTTTTTTTACTCCAACAAAAAAATGTTGGAGGCAATTTGTTCAGTCACATTCTTAACACTTAATTCCACAGCAAAATTTATGGAAATCAGTTATGAATCTTATGCTGATTATTATGTTTGTGACAGGTAGAAACCAGGGGGGAGGGTGTGAATCTCAGAAAATATTTAGAAGTTGCGGGGGTGGGGAGGAGAGTTTGTGCTCTAACTAACAGGCTGCTAATTGCTGGAGTGTGTGCATCCTTTTCTTCTAGGTTTGGGGAAGGACCAGGTATCTATAAGATATGCTTATAAATGGGATGATGGGCTCGATTTGTGTTAAAGGAGCAGCTTTTGGGGATTGTGGGACATTTGTCATTAGGGAAATGTGTGTGTGTGTGAAAATTGTTCTAAACTTTTATTATTTATGACTCTTACATTCTTAGAAACTCTTTCATTTAAAATACAGAAAATATGTAATGCTTTCAGATTGCAATCTAAAGATAGTGACTAAGTTGTTGCCATGCAATGACAGACAACATAGTTTTAGTCCTGTTTTAAATATGTTCTTGTTTCATGGTATTGGCAAAGGTAGTTGGGCATTTACACAATCAACAGTATATCCTCAGGTCAGCCTTCTCACAGTCTGCTGCACTCCAGATAGTTTGAACTCCAACTCCCATCAGCCTCAGCCAGCATAGCCAATGGTCAGGGATGATGGGATTTGTAGTCCAGCAACATGTGGAGGGCACTAAGTGGGGGGTGGTTATCGTAGAGCATGGCATTCCTCATCTAGACTATGCTCTGCTATACAACCTTGAAAGGTATTAGAAGGAAATCTGAATGGATACAACGTCACCTGAAATTTGTGACGTTTACTGCAACAATAAACTTGATATTCCAAATGTAAATTGAGGCTTGGTTTTATTATTTCAATTAAAATGCTTATATTAGGGGAAGGGCATTGCTGTCATGAGTTTTGGGATTGAGTAACTAGCCACGTAAGCTTGTCACGAATGAGACTCTTGGTATATGTTTTTTGCACATCTATTTCTCTCTAGCTGTATCGGCTGCATCTCTTGACAGGACCCTGAGACTTCCATCTTCTCCCTATTGACATTTTGCTGAAAGAACTATTGCTGTACCATCAACCTTTTGTCTGGAGACTGCTGTCTGGACAAGTGTCTCTTAAGAGCCCATCTTTGTAGTTTTGTAATAAGTCAGGAGTTCAATATTGATTGATGGAAAGTTGCCCATGCCCCCTCAGTGCCTGAAATGTATTGCCTATGCAGTTCTTCCTATCTTTTAACATGGCAAAAAAACAAAAACAAAAACCAGAACCCAGAGCTGTAGAGCAGCAATAACCTAAGCCCCTGTTGCTGATTAAACAGCACCATACAACTGGGGCTTTACTATTGTTTATGTATGATTCTTGATTTAATTCAAATATGAAGCTTAACAACAAATCCTGTTAAGATTGTGAAGTATTTAGCCAACCATTGTTTGTTTAGTAATAAAAAAGATCATTGTATATAGGGATTTAGCATAGCTCATACTCTAGAATGAACAGATTAAAAATTGCTTTATTTGTAGATCCTTTTGTTGTAAGGAGGCTCCTCTTCTATAAAACTTATTTCTCTCATTTGTGGTCTCTTCTAATACAACAAAGGTAAGAAGGCATTTTGCCTTGGAGTCTAAAACAAGTTAACTTATGGTTGTTGTTAAGAGGGATTTTTTCCCATCTCCTTCCTTCTGCAATTCCCCCCCCCCCCCAAAAAAAAACAAACCCCACAACTCCATGGAGCAGGAGGCTGCTAGAGGGTACTGGAAACTTCTGTGAACTCATTTTAGGTTAAACTTATATTAGGATTTTGACTGATTACTCCCCCTGGACTCCTACTCTGAACCTCTTAAGAATATTCACTCTTTCCTGAGATGTAAGAAGGCATCATTTTCCATTCCACCTTGTAATCATCACGTGCAGCACTGTTTCTGTTCTTCTGGAGTTGTTCTTCCATCTTACTGTCCACTGTCACAAAATTACACAACTTATGTAATTAATTATGCAAATGACATAAGTTATGTTGTGATTATATCATTCTGTCCCATTCATTTTAATGCAATGAAAACACAGTGTGGATGGGGGGAGAATCTAATCAGTTACATGCCGTTTGTAGGCTGAAAGCATAGACAACAGTGAATACCAATAATATTTGTTCTGGGCATGGAATGAATAAGTGAACGTTGACAATTTCCAGTCCTGTTTCTGTTTTCATTGGAATTCTTGGATATCTCTACCTGTCTTTGAAACATCGTTAAAAAGCCTGTGCAACTCAGCATCATTTCTAAGAAGGAGAGGGTGGAATTTATCAACACCTTTAGTCAGCTCTGACCTTTCCAGATGCCATTGCCAATTCCCTTTTACCATGTTCAAACCCAGGAATGGGAACCAGGAATGGGAAGTGTCATTGGACTCCAACTGCTATCACTGCCAGCTGGCATGGCCAGTAGTCAGAGGTGACAAGAGTTTAGTCCATCAACATCTGGAGAGCCATGGGTACCCCACCCTGGTCTAAGTTGCCCAGCCATTAGATTTGCCTGTATCCAGTCTCTACACAAACTTACTGTTCCTATCTTCAGTCTGGGTTGTGTACAGATACACCGTCTTGAAAGACCTACATTGGCTACTAGTATGTTTCCGGGCACAATTCCTTTAAAGCCCTAAATGGCCTCAGTCTTGTACACCTGAAGGAGCGTCTCCACTGAGACACTGAGGTCCAGCACTGAGGGCCTTCTGGGAGTTCCCTCGCTGTGAGAAGCCAAGTTACAGGGAACCAGGCAGAGGGCCTTCTCGGTAGTGGCACCCGCCCTGTGGAATGCCCTCCCACCAGATGTCAAAGAGCAAAACAACTACCAGACTTTTAGAAGACATCTGAAGGCAGCCCTGTTTAGGGAAGCCTTTAATGTTAGACACACTATTGTACTTTAATATTTTGTTGGAAGCTGCCCAGAGTGGCTGGGGAAACCCAGCCAGAGGGGCAGGGTATAAATAATAAATTATTGTTGTTATTATCTAGTGGTTAGAAAAAAAAATATTTCTAAGCTCAGCAAGGTGACAGAGCAGTGGCACTCTGAGAATCACTCTCCGCTTTTATTGGGTTGAGAAAATAATGTTTGAACAACTTCATAGGAGTTTTCAGTTGGGAAAATGAGTCGAGTGTCTGGCAGGGATGTACAAAGTGTCGTACTGTAAGGTGAGGGGGTTAGAACAGGTGAGCTTTGAAGGATGCCTTCCAGAGCTTGATTTCTATTTATTCCAGGAAGGACTTCCCAACTTTTGACTTTCAGTACTATTTCTGACACTCTGTGTAGCTGCAGGCAGCTTGCTTATTTCTTGTCTGCTAAATAACACTGATAAAAATGCCTATCTCTGTCACATGAGAGTTGGGGAAGGGGGTGAGAAATCACTTCACTGTAGGTTGAAACTGGAAATGTGTTACATTACGTTATCATGGTTTCCCTTTCTGTATTAGCCCTTTTTTTATCACTCCCACTGGAAAGAGGAGCTACAGTATCTAACTGCAATCAGTGTCGCTGTTTCTTTCCTCCAGACGGCTGGCCCAGAGGTGTCTACCTTTCTGACAAAAACAGAGTTTAACTTATATAAAAAAAGTACCTGTTTTGGCGTGATGCCTAGAAAACAACAAAACCTCTCAAAGTCAAGTTGGCTATTTTGCATGAAGGGAATTTACAAACAACAAAAATACACTTTATGGTTTGTAAATAAACTCAAATATTTGTCCATATGTAGAAAGCTCCCTGTAAACAACTGACAAAAGAAGCACTTGCATGATTTTCACACATGACAGTATATCCTGGTGTGCTTTTTCACTCTGCATCAGTGTACGCCTTTGCAGTGAAAATAATGTGTGAAGCAAACCTGTACATCCTTATGAATCATTTTTCCCACTTCAGTTGCATCTTCTTCTTCTTCTTCTTCTTCTTCTTCTTCTTCTTCTTCTTCTTCTTCTTCTTCTTCTTCTTCTTTTATTTATACCCCGCCCATCCGGCTGGGTTTCCCCAGCCACTCTGGGTGGCTCCCAACAGATTGAAAACAGAATACAGTGGTACCTCGGGTTAAGTACTTAATTCACTCCAGAGGTCCGTTCTTAACCTGAAACTGTTCTTAACCTGAAGCACCACTTTAGCTAATGGGGCCTCCTGCTGCCGCCGCAGCACAATTTCTGTTCTCATCCTGAAGCAAAGTTCTTAACCCGAGGTACTATTTCTGGGTTAGTGGAGTCTGTAACCTGAAGCGTATGTAACCTGAAGCGTATGTAACCCGAGGTACCACTGTAACATTAAACATTAAAAACTTCCCTAAAATTCTCCATTCCACCTCCATTCTGCTCATTCCAGCAATAGGTTGATCAGAAACACCACAGAACAACCATGAGGGAATTAAATTCAAGTGTAATGCCTATTAAACTGCTTGTGCAAGTATCCTTGCATCTTTAATAAATATTGTGGTTCTTACTTCACAAAATTGTTAGGATGAACCCTATACACATTTATCTGGAACTGCTGGGAGCAGACCTCACTTACCTGTGAGTAAAGCTTACTGAATTTAATGGGATTTTTATCTTGTGTACACACCATTAATATATTTTAAAATATACCTAAAATATACAGAAGCTTTGTATATAAATGGTTAGTGATTTGTCTTTGTGCCACTAAATAATTGAAAATACACACTACTAAATACCATATAAATCCTGATCCTATAGATGCTTACTTCAAGAGTGCAATCAGACATTATTCCACGTAAGCATTCAGAGGACTGCAGCCTTAATATGTTATGTGAATATGTCCATTATTACTTTAGGTTTTGGGAGTTGCTACAAGGTAGAATGGGAAAAGGAAACAGGGTATATTCCTCATGATGAATTTATGGATTGATTTGAATAATGAATAAATACCAAATCATTCCCTCTGTCAATGAAGACTTTTAAAAAAATGAATGAAACTAAACTCATGGCATCCTGCTTTGCCAGCATATTACTCTTACATGTCCATCTTGTGAAACTACTCTGGGTATCTTCCAGGACCAACAGTAAGACAAGACTGAAACATAGTTTTAAAAGAAAAATAATGAGAGGTTGCAAACTACAGAAAGAGGATTTTAAGCATGGGGAAGAGGGGAGTGGATGGAGACTGCAGAGTTTGAAATGAAAACCCCAGAAGGAAGAGAAAGGAGAACCAAAAATAGTATGTATGGGACCAACACCATATTTAGAGAAAACCATATAAAGGATATGTGGGAGTGGATTGGGATTAGAAAAAGGAGGATATCGACTTTAAGAACAATGCCTGAGGTTGTCAGTCAGTTTACCCAAGGATAACTCATCAGTGCAAGCTTGTGGGACTGTAAGGAAAGATAAAGACTGTAAATTAAATGTATATAGATAAGGGACAATTCAGAGCTGAGCCTGTGGCTTAATATTTTTGTAAGGAAGAAAAGGTTGCTTTTGAGGGGTGATTCAGGTCTATTTATTGCTCTCAATAAGCCATCTTTGTTATATCTGGACAAAATAATGGTACTACAGGGCCTTAGCTTTTCATTGCACATGACTTTTTTAGTAGTTAAAACTACGGGGGTGGGGGTGTTGTTTTGCTTTTGAGATTCACGCATATTATACAATGGTAAGGGTAAATAGGTTAAGGGCTCCCCACAAAAGCAAAGAGAATCCAACAGCAACTATATTTTTGCCATCAGAAAGATGTTTGAATCTCCAGTGGATTATAGCTGCTGTTCGTTCCTTGAAGCACTGAAAATGAGAAGCTGGAGTTACGCGCACACAGACCACTTGATATAAATAACTCATAGAACTCTTACACCTTAGCCTGCATCTCTGCTTTGCCCTAAAAGACTCACTAGTACAAACACTCAACAACAACACAAACTCTCCCCCAGTGGGTTTTTTTCTTTTTAAAATGAAGCAGTTGAGAGAGCAATCATTTCAAATTATAATATCTATACTATTTTAAATCTCCTTTCACAATCCAAGCATGGAATATTTTTAAACAAAATAATTATGGAGGAAAACTTTTTGTTGCAACTTTGAATACTTAGGCTGCATAATTTGCGCTCATGTCTGAAAATAAAAAAGATATTCTCATTTATTTATGAACTGTCTTTTAAATTTAATCGCAAGAAAAACATTAGTAAGGATCGGAGTGATCATAGTATTTCAAGGAATGTATTCTGGATGTGCACCAGTCCTAAATATTTGTGTTGGAATATCTGTCTGAAATGCTGGAATTAACATGTATGCAGTACAACAATTCCATGGTACATGGTTGTCATTCAGATGGTGCTGGGATGTATAGCAGGTAGGATGTGTAGTCTGAACACAGGAACCATGGAACAACCTTTGCTGCCCCTGTTAGGGTATCATGTCAGCATAATTTAACACCCTGCACAGGTATATATTCGTAAAGCATATATGCAACTGTGTCTGCAAAAGCCACTTGCCAGCTAAAATACAGTACCAGTGTAATGCTATGACATAGCACAAGAATGAGGTAGAAGGTTACAACAGAGTAGGATCATCTTGTGCCATCTTGAAGTTTTCTGGTCATTGCAGAGCTAGCTATGTGGTCAATGTGTGCTGCTGGGTGGTTATTTTCCACTTCAAGTGGTACCTTTCTATACAGAGGGTCACCCCAGCCTAATTGGAATGAGCATTGAAAACAAAAGGGCACTTGTTGGCATCCTTCTGTCTCGACAGACAATGGAGTTCACATCCAGGCGTGAAGTCAAATCAGTGTGATTCAGCAGCACTGAAATAACCTCCCTGGGGCTCAAGCCTAGACAGTGTGTCCTGGGCTGCCCAGATGAAAAGACCCCCCACCACCACCTTGGCTTGACTGATGTGGTCCAAAGGAAAGCAGAGCAATGCCTTTGGCACCAGCTTGGCTGCAGGAGTTGCCAGAAGGGGACATACAAAGCACCATCCAGCCATCTTAGGGACTCCACTCCAGATTTGTGTAGGGTTTACTCCTTAGCCTTTTCTTCTCCTGAAAATATCTCTCAAGACAGCAGTTTAGGATCAGAGTTTTCCTTCTCCTAGATGGGCTACCTTATCAGGTTGACAAACCCCACCTGCCCCTCACTTCCCACTACAGCAGGTGCTTCTTGACCATTGGATCCACTATTGAACAAAAAATATTGCGTAATAAATACAAATAAAACCTCTTCATCTAGAATATGTGATGGGTGGGGAAACTGTTGTCCTCCACGTGTTGCTGAACTACATCTCCCATCATCCCTATGCTGACTATGACTGATGGCAGTTCGAGTCCAACAACATCTAGAGAGTCACGTGTTCCCAACCCCTGCTTAGAACATAGAGGTGTAAATCAAGGTTGGCTCCCCTGTATTTCGCCTGGATGTGGCTTGCATCTTGAAAAACAAACAAGATAAAGTTTCATCATGCAGACAGGCAACATTTCCCTGCCTATTTATGTTCTTTAGGCCTCGTTCCATATTGTGACATGTGGTTGTTGTATTTTTTAAAAGAAACTTAACTCTATAGCATTATATATAAAATGCATTTTTAACAATGCAATTCTGTACTTGTCTACTCACCCTACTGCTCAGTCCATTGTGTTCAATGGGGCTTACTCCCAGGTAAGTGGATATATGATTGCTGCCCAAAACATGTTTATTAAAGCTTTATTCCCTAAATACTTTGATTTATATTTTGATTCAACTGATTGGAGAATATTAAGTTTCATCTGTTCTCTTCTACATACATTTAAAAAATGTGTTATGTTTCTTATTATGTGAATCTGAACAAAATGAGCTGAAAGTGAAACTGACATTATACACTACTGAAGGAGCAATAAAAGGAAATAAAGATCATATGCAATAACACTGTACCTTTATCACAAATATATAAAATTACACTAAAACTACAAAGGAGCAAAAGGTAAAAATTATCCCATCACAGCACTTTGTTGTTGTTGTTTTATTTCAGAGTTTTATGGTTTTCTCATTAAGAGTTTGAAACTTGCTGTAGATTATATACAAAGGATGGTTCTATGTCGTTTGAGGAGGTTATTGCTTTTAAATTACATTCTAAATAGGCAAACAAAATGAATACAGGTTTAATGTGGTCTTAATTCTATCTAGCAAGCTCCAGTCTGGATAATGTTCGTTAGCTCAGGCTCAAAGGGGTGTTTTGTGGCTGCAAGTGAATAAATAAGTAACTGAATGGGAAGACTCAAAATGTATAGTTGTTAATTAAAAAGCATATTTGCTATTATACATCCTGTAGAATATGTTCCCGTTTTAATATTTTATCAATTGAAATGTAATATATACAGATGTTCATATATTCACTTTTTCTTTGCCTTGTCTCCTCCCCTGCTACCACCAAAAGAAAAAAGTTTATTCTGCTTTTTCTCTTAGCTACTTGTGGTTGAGTGATAAAGTATTTAAGAACTGGAATGGTACCAATGCTACTTTTCCATTCACTATCAGTTTTGTGCAGTTGAAACTTTGGACAATAGTCTGATTCGTTTTTTAGATCACAGCCACTCATGACTTAACTAAATTTCTGCTTAGGAAAAACTGCCAATGGGTGGCATGGCAAGCAGATATGGAACTGATGGCAGTATTTCAGAAAGTAATTGGAATAGTTGAGCCATGTATCTTTCTTCCACTTTTTTCCAGTGCAATGGTTTATGGCTTCTTAATCCACCATATAAAGACTGGTCTGTTCAGCTTCGGAAAGTTTTTGGCAAATGTAACATAGGCTCCAAATCTATGTCTCATTGAAATTTGAATCTCATTGAAATCCCAGCCACACAACTGTCTGATGGATTGTGCCCTCAGACTTGTCATAAGCCAGCCTTGTACATTGCATACTTGTTGCTGCTACATCTTGAGCTCACATGAACAATGGTTCCATTCTGATGTCTGGCTCAATGTCCTTGTCAAATACAGATCTAGTCTACAGTAATTTGAAATAGTTCCACTCAGAGCTACCATAATCATTTGTTATTCCCTGCTCCTGACAAGAGAATTAGTCAGTGCTAAATGTGCAGGATTGCCAAAGGACACCGTCTTAGTAACTATTTTTTGTTGGTTATGATACGTCTAAAGATACAGAGATGAATGTGCGTCTTACCCTCCATAGATTCAGCACTGGAGTTGGTTGCTGATGTGGGACACATATCATTTACTTTTTGTGGTATGTAATTAAAGATTTTGAACTACTTTTTTGTTTTTTAAGGCTACAGAACAAGCAGAATATCTGTGAATTTCATGCTGGTATGAAACTAAAATCTTGCCATTTTTTCTTGCCAAAAAAAGATGACTTTAATGATGTAACAAGGCTTTTTCCCTACCCAGAACTAGTGGACTGTTTGTTTGATGCTTCCTTTTGGAAACACATTAGACAAATGTGCTATCTCTTTAATTGTGCTAATTACAAAGTGCTCTCTTAATTTGGCTAAAAGGAGCCAGTTAAGGATCTTTTCATGTTCCTAGATGGATGTTCTACCCCCAATTGAAAGATTAATGCTTGCCTTACTTGAGACTAATTTGTTGTTTAACAATAATGAAGTAACTCAAAGCTCTTTGTGGCTCCTTTAGGCCACTTGTCACAAAACATTTATTGCAGAACATTCCTCTTAAGCCTACTAGGGCTACTCTAACATGGATCACTATCTTCATTATTTGCTCAGTCTACCCGATGTTAAGCACTTTTAATTTCAGTCCCATTGATGTTAGTGGAGATAGAGACCATGTGATTCTGTGATTCTATGTTGGGCCAATTTAGAAACCATGCTTTGCAAAGTTGTACACTCTCACACATCTTCTCTTGCCCTTCTCATGCATGAATCCCCCTTTCTTTCCATGCTTTTCTGAAACCATAGTTTAGTGTTATAGTGGCACGGGCATGAATATGGTTAAAGCCAGCTAAGATTCCTTTGTAACCATGGCTTGAAGTGGATTACCAAACAAGAATGATGAAGGGTTCTTGGATAGCTTTAACCATATTGGCAATAATGTCAAAGTAATGCTGAAACATGGTTAAAGCACACAATGGAAAACGGGAGAAATTATTGTGGAAGGAAAATGGGAGGGGAGGAAGCATGGGTCTGCAGCTGTTACGCTTGAATGGAGCCAAAGTGTTGAGCATATGGTTACATCACCTATTAAAATCAATAGGAATTCTATATGTATGTAACATCATGAGTTGTGCCAGTTTCCCATTTGTCCTCTTCCTTGCTTGCACAGTGCAGCTGATACAGCCAACCATGAAGAGCTTTTTCCATTGTTGGCTGGTAGGCAGCCCATGTCTAAACAGCCCCCATCGCTCATCCCCAGAAAGATGCTTAACTGAGGAGTTACAGGGGTGTGATGAGGGTATGGCAATACTTTGTTGCTAGTTGTTACTCTGGGTTATTTTTCAGTGTAAAATAAATTTCTCAAAAAAAAAAAAGGCAGTAAAGCCAATAAGCAAAAACCATCAATAACTCTTCTTGACAATGTTTGCCATTTTTATTGTGAATAGTCCATCATCTATCATTGTATTTGGTTCCAGTTTACAAACCCTTTACATATTGCCACATAGCTTAGACATATCAGTTGTAGCATGAGCTTGTCATCAGTTTCTGGTTTTCACGGTGAGATGAAAAGTCATTGGCAGTAGATTAGTCCATGAACGATGGCCAAACTTTGAGCCACTTCATATGTTTGCGGGAACACGTTGTACAGTCAAACATTCCACAGTGCCATGTCAGACATGGATTTTGAGACAGAATCATAGAAATATAGACTTGTAGAGTTGAAGGGACTATGAGGCTCATCTATTTCAACCCCCTGCAATGCAGGAATCTTTTTCCCAGCATGGGGCTCAAACCCATGACCCTGAGATTAAGAGTCTCATGTTCTACTGAGCTGTCCCAGGTTCATCCCAGATAGGAGTGTTCCATCAGAAGATTGCACAGCATATCCCACTGAACACTAGACTCATATTTTAATGTCTAGAGACTGAAACAGAAAAACATATGGTAGGGTCATGTTGACTATGTGTAAGGCTTATTTTAGTTAAGTGTGCTCACTTTCTAATGAAGATGCCCCATCTTTGCAAACCAGATTTTAATTTTATTTGTTAGTATTATTTAGGGGTATGATGATGGCACCAATGATTATTGTTCATCAGCCTGGCCTATTGCATATAAAGCAATGAACGGGTCGAGTCTACTATTAATATCAAAAGATGTATGCAGATCAGTGGAGCTAAAACCTCTGGCATCTTACTTCCTTGCAGTCCTCCGGGTATAGGGCAGTATATAAATTCAACAATAATTTAAAAATGTAATCCAGCTCAGAAGAAATGTGCCTAAAATGATGGACCACCAGGAAGTAAGGTGGTGTATCATCCCCAATGATATACTTCTTTTGATTTAATAATTGACTTCCTGACCCTGCTTTATTTGTTGTGAATGGGGCAGATTCTTGGAGCAAACCTACATGGTTGCCATCATTATGTCTAATTTAACTATAAAGGGTTATTTTAAAAACAGCTCCCCTAAAGTGTGTGTGTAGGTGCACACACATGCCATGAGTATGTTTATCCAGAAGGCCACTACAAAAATATTGTCAAGGTGCTCAAATATTTGACAATATATTTAATCTACTTTTGGAGCCGGTGTGCCATGTTCTTTGCTTTTGAAATTATTTCATGTTAGAAGGCTCTCTTCTTACCAAGCAATGCTTGTCAGTCAATCTAATTGAAATGTCATGCTGACCTTTTATTTGAAACACTTCTATTTCCTGACTTCATTTGGAAATTATTTTGCCTTTAATTCAAATTAAAATCTTAAAGCTACCAGGGTGCAGAAACCCTGTATGCTAATTAACTTTAAATGCAACGTATCTTTTACAGAAGTAATTCAACTGAGTCTGCCAGAAGATCAGAAAATAAGCATCACTGCAGCAACAGTAGGACAAAGTGCAGTTCTAAGTTGCGCCATTCAGGGGACCTTGAGACCTCCTATCATCTGGAAGCGGAACAATGTCGCTCTGAACAACTTAGATTTGGAAGACATCAATGTGAGTGATAAAGGACTCTCGAGCTACTTAATAGAGTCATTATAAAACCTTTTGCCATACAAACTAGAGCAGTAGCATTTGTCAAACTGACAACCGCTCCTCAGTGTTGTTCCTCTTCTGACACATGAGTGACCTCCTGTTCAGGTCAAAGGGTCATGCTGGAAATGTCTCTTGAAATTAAATGACGGCTTCCGTTTTCAGATGCTGAACAAAAATGCAAAATATAAATTCTCGCCTATTGGCAATAGAGATGATGCAATTCTCCTATTTTTTAAAAAAAGAGAGAGAGAGGAAGGAATGAGGTAAAGGACTGAGGCTAAAGAAACAAATGGATTCACCCCATAGAATCCAACAACACCTTATGTAATTCAAGAACTGGCTTGGTTGTATTCTTGCTGGTACTTTGACTTTGTATGTTTACACGCTTTGCGTGTAATTACATTGTAATTACATTGTTTGCGTGTAATTTCTGTCAGGTGAAAAGGGCATACCTTTATTATCCTGAGTGTTGCTAACACTAAATCATGACTCAACTAGGCAAGAAGGTGAAATGGTCAAAAAAATAACAAGATCTGACAAGATCCAGAATGTAATCCGTTCTGGAAGACCATTTGACTTCCGAAACGTTCGAAAACCAAAGCATGCATTTCCGGAAGCATTTACGTTCGGCTTCTGAAAAGCGTTCGGAAACCGAAGTAGTTCCTTCTGGGTTTTCGGCGTCCAAAAGTCTAAACGTTCAACTTCCGAGACAATTGAAAACCAAGGTACTACTGTAATAAAGAACACCTTGTTAATTGTGATCAAGGTGCCTGATCAGTAGGGGGCTCGCTACCATTTGCTGGAGACTCCTGCTCCTCATACTTTCCTGTCACTGCCTGTTTTCACCTTCCATCTCCAAATGTGGTAACTTGTCAATTAACGCAATGGTCCAGATTTTGAGGAACCAATAGACTTGCAAGTTTGACCACTTGGCTGCTGGGAACAAGAATTGGAGCTCTTTGTTAAAAACCTGTTGATAAAAAGGTCTTCATTGGATCCATAGTTTAAAAGGTTGGTGCATAATCCGGCATATTTCATAAAATATTTTCTTCCAGAAAGACTGAATAGCAGCTGCCACATTATTAACTTTCTAAACCTTTTTGTAGTACCACCAGCTATTCTTACATTTGCAAGCTTATCTATGTAATAGTAATAGCAACAACAATCTTATTTTTTATGGAAACATAGCAGGATCCCAAGGGATGCACAAAACCTTTCCCTATCGGCTGCATTTTAGTCATGGAGCTGAGACATCAAAGGAGCTGAAGTAAACAATGTGAGATTCAGATCTCATACTGCAGTCTGTTTGGCCTGCCTAAACTTCACTCCATGGGGTCTCATGAATTGTTATGAGAGCTTGGAGAGAGATTAGAAATAGGCTCTGGTTGTATACACACCATGGATGTTAGGCTGCGAATGTGTTACAGCCTTTTTAGGCAAGGCTGAAAATGCTCCCATGCCTTCATGAGGCCTATTGTCTCATGTGAAAGGGGGGAATTTAGAAACATTTTGAGGGTGTGGGCTGGAAAAAAAAGTGTGTGTGTGTGTTACAATGAAGTGCCGGAGTTGTGGCCAGTCTCTCTTTTGCAAGGGAGTCTGCTGTGTCACAACTATCATGAAAAACCCTCATGAAATATATGAGAAATTTTACAGATCCTCTAGGATCCCAGCAATTTTCACTCCACCTACCCCCAGCTCAAAAAGCCAAAAAAAATCTTGGCTGAATATGTAATTTCTAGGTTGATGAAAATACACTGGGGAATGCGGCTGTATTTTCGTTATTTGTTCATATAATACCAGGGTCTTTAAGTATGTGTGTAGCTTTCATAACCTCCCATTCAGCAGACTGTTTATTACATTTGTTCATTAGCATCATTCTTGTTCTGTCTTGATGGCCAGCCTTAACTGCATAGTTCAGTCTTGTCAAGGAAGAAGCTGCTTAACTGATCTTTGGCCATAAAGGAGAAAAATAATTTCTGCTTTTAATAGCACATGCACTGAACAACTCAAAAGTTTGTGGCAAGGCATAAAGAGACCATTAAAAAAGAGAAAATGATACATTTACTTTTGTTTGCTTTAAAATTATAATGCACTGATTTTTTCCCCTTGCAACATATTCTTCTCATATTGAATATATATTTTCTTTATGGTGAGTTGGCACTTGCATGGGGTTTTTGCACCCAGCTGCCCCATAAAGTAGGATACAGTATCTATCTGAATCCTACCAAATTTCAGAAGGATTAGCTATGGTAGCTTTCCCACAAATACAGCCTTTATACTGTTGAGGTGTGTTAAAAAAACAAAATAATTTAATTTCCCCATGTGTTTTGTGGGCGTTTGGTTTGAAAATAGAGAAATGATAGTGGTGTCCCTAAGTAGGAAGCTTGCCAAATTTCACAGTGATAGGTCCAGCTGTGTTTGTTCTGGGCATGTTTAAAGTTTTGTTTTGGAGGGAGGATTTACCTCCCTCCCTGTGGCTTTATTTTTGAACATGATTCAGTGGCATTATGTAGATGCCGCCAGGTGGTAAAATCACAGAGCAGCAAGATTTGAGGAGTAGGCTGGTGTGGATGTTGGAAAATCCCATCTTGTGCATCCATACCTCTCACCTCACACCCTCTAAGCTGATTCTGCTTCTTGGGGAGTGAGAGGGGGGGCTTCTCATTCTGTCCTTCATGTGTACATTAGGATAAATTCATTCTAAAATGTTGGTGAATTTTCATGAGGATTTTCATTTTTAAAAAACAACAACAAAGTAATACAAACTGAAGTGGAAATGTGGAAAACTAAATTTAACAATAGAATATGAGATACCAAAATCAAGATGTTCATCCATCCCTACCTTCTCAGGTATTCACCATCCATTTCCTACTCTGCTGAATGGCAAAGCCTTCACTGACTTTAATAGATCTGGATTTTACCAGTTACACATAGGCAGAAATTTCAGTATAGAGATTCATGCTTCAAGTCAAACCCTGTGCGTGTTTACTCATGAGTAAATCCCAGTGATTTAAAAGTGACTTAGAAAGCAATCCGAACCCTGATCTGCCCTGTGGAATGGGTTTTGCTGTGAAAGAGCTGTCCCTCCACCAGACTCCGTTGGTGGATGCCTTGCTGCCACCAGAGGTCCCAGCTGTGCCCACCAAAATCATAGATGGTTAGAAGCTAATGCTGGTGACATCCCCGCCACAGGGCATTCCGGGTTGGGAAGGGTGTGAAGTTGGAGTGACCAAGGGCCTAATGGATCTTCAGCTAGTAAAGGGTGGTGATGGGCTACATCCTAATCTTTGCTGTGCAATCCTGGAGCTGGTGCAGCAAAAGAAATGACAAAACCATCTCGTTCACCTTTAACCATGGCTGGTACTAGTAGCAGTGAATGCCGTGCTGGCTCCTAGCTGAGAGTTAGCATAACTCCCTTACTCCCTGGTAAATATGCATAGGATTGCAGCCTTGATGTTGGCCAGGTAGATTTTAATATAGTTCAGGTTGCAATCTGAAACACACTAATTGAACGCACTGGGATTTACTTCTGAGTAAACATGCATATAATTGTCTAGGCGCAGGTGCAATAATTACAGACTAGAAAGGTGGATTTCAATGCATTCTTATGAGCTGAGAGTATTTTAATCTGATTTAGTGTTTGTGAACAGATGACAAAGGGGTGTTAGTTAATCAGGATGAATTGAAGCGAACTTCAGTGATGTTGTATGTACAATATAGGTGTGACACTGTCAAGGTGTGCAGCTGAGCTGCCTCTTTTACATGTGGTTATAGCCTTTACTGCTGATCTGTAGTAAATTAAATACTCTGCTAAATTTTTGACACCTATTAAAACTTCCAGCTTCAGAATCTTGCACTCATAGCTGTGATGAAGTCATTACTTTATTTTTTTTCTCCCTAAATAGAAATTAAGGCCCGAGAGAGCAGCCGAGTAATTGGATAGGTCCACTGAGGAGAATTGTGCTTCTAAATTGCACTGTGGAACATGAATGTAGCACTTAAAGATACGGAACTTCAAATAAATGCATTCAGAGAGAATGTGGTGCACTGTGGTTTATGCAGCACTTTAAATACCAATTCATTTGTTGCACTTACTAAGGCAATTTCAGCACTCAAAAAGCCTCAGCACTGGTACAATTTCTTCTGTCTCCAGAGGTGGTGTTCTTTGTTCTCACCTCTAGCTATATTATGAGCTATGGTGTATTTGTTTAGCAGTGAGAGCTGATTTTAAATCACAGTATACAGAAGGTGGGGGGAAGTATTTGTCTGTATTTTAAAGTATAGAAAGTCAGGTAGAATACTTTCAGTAATCATTCCAAGATAGGGGAAAATAGACTGGCTATTGGATACAGTAGAATTAAATGCATGTGATTGCATCAGCTGCAGGAGTGCAACACATTAGAGCAGGCTGGTTTCATTTTTAATGTTTTAACATGTAGCAATAGGACTAGTGAGGAGCATCAATGACCTTGTTAGAAGTAAATGAAGTGTTGTCATTTGCTTAAATAGATTATGGGTTTTGCCAGTTCAGAAGTGAGGTAGGAGGTGAAGAAGTGTCATATTCACTTGTCAAAATTCTTCTGTAGTTTTGGACTATATATACTAAAAATGACTTAATATTCTGCGTGCTGTCATGATCTTGAAGATCTGTCAAGGGAGCCTTCAGACA
The DNA here is from genome assembly GCF_965112155.1 of Podarcis liolepis. Classification (NCBI taxonomy): domain Eukaryota; kingdom Metazoa; phylum Chordata; class Lepidosauria; order Squamata; family Lacertidae; genus Podarcis; species Podarcis liolepis. Next base: position 42,756,796 of record NC_139564.1, on the reverse strand, counting down.
CAAAGATAGGGGGCCTGTGGCCCTCCAGATGTTGTCAGACTCCAGCTTCCAGAATCCCTGACCACTTTCTATGGCGACTGGGATCGATAAAAACTGTAATCCAGCCACATCTGAAGGGCCACAATTTTCTCATCTGTAATCTAACTTGTACTAGCCATGGAATCAGAGTTTCCTGTGGTTGCAGCCTAGCTGTGCATGTGAACCCTCTTTATTTTCCCAAATCCTGTGTACTTCCAAAGGCAATTTAATAACTTTTCTGCTTGGGCAAACAACCAGGCCATAAGTGTGAGTTAGTTCATCACATGTTTATACAATGTGCACATTGTTCATAATATCATTCGAAATTGTTTCATACTGGTGTTGTTTCTGTATGGTTTTTTACAGTATTAAAACTTGGGGCTAGGTTAAGTCCTATTTTATTCCAGTCTGTTTGCAGTATTCCATAGAACTGAATGGGGCTGATGGCAATTTTGCAAACAACTTTCTGCATGATCCCTTTGTTTTTTCAATCAATCCTTGTTTACTGAATCATATCACAGCCGGGATTCCTGTTTTTAGTGATTCTATAATGTGATTTGCAGCCCAGTCCTGTGCATGTCTGCTTGCATATACAACAAGTCCCTCAGTGGAACTTACTCCCAGTAAAAATGTAGAAAGGCTTGCAATTGTACAGTGGAATCCAATGCATGCTTAATTAGAAGAAAACTTCACTAAATGTCGTGTGGTTTGCCACCAAAGAAGTCTTCATAGAATTGTAGCCTAAGAGTTTGGGGGGGGGGGCGCGGACGGACAGAGAGTGACAGTGAGATCACCTTTTCCATTCATTCCTTGAACCTTTTGGCTCACACTAACATTTTTTATCTGAAGCCAGAAGGATCAACAACATCCTATCTCATACCAATATTTGAACTAATATGATTCATCTGGACTACCAAGACTTTTCCTAGCTAACACAGAAGTTTCTGAATCTATTTCTAAGCCAGTGGTTTATTCTTCTGAAATGCCAACCTTTCTTTTATCTTTCTTATGTCGCCTCCCCCCAACTCTGTTTTGTTTAAAAATAGTTTCTGATACTGTAGGCAATTATAAAGCTAATTTTGTCCTTTTCTTAAACAAAGCAGAAGCTGCCTCCTGATTCTGCACATTTGTTGTTGATAGTCCTCTACACAATTATGCCTTACTTTGATGCCTGTTCCCTTTGTTCTATTTTTAAGCCCTGTAAAGTCAATAGCGATTGACTGTTCTTGCTTCTGTAGAAATGTGTGGCATTTCAAGAAAAAGGAAGCTAGAGAACCCATCAAGGATTGTTTCTTCTTTCTAGGAGACAGTTTGTATTCCCAGAGCTACACTTTCCCCAAATTATTCTTTGGAAAAACTGTTCATTATTTATTTCTATTACCACTGTAGCTTTTTCTTGTAGCTTTCCCCAGAGATTCTACAACACTTCTTTCATTTGTGCAAGCCAGCTTGCTCTGGGTACATGACCATAATTCTTACACAAGGCTTTAGTTTCACAAAAAGGCCAGCTTTTTAAAAAGACCTGAAATTTCCTTTAAAAAGGGGCTCCCCCCATACCTTCTTTCACCTTACTTAAGGTAAATAGCATGTACCACACAAGGATTGGTTCACACATGCATCCACATTACTTGATTCTTCATTATTTCTCCCAATGCTATTCAACAAGTATATGAAGCCATGGGAAGTAGACATTAGGAGTTTTGGAGCAAGGTGTCATTAGTACACTCAACTCTATTTCTCCATTACATTTGAGTCAGGAGAGGGTGTGAAAGTCCTGGTCTGGTGCCTGGATAGAGTGATGGATTGGTTGTGAATCAATAAACTAAGCTTGAAATATGGAAGCATGAAAAACTTGTCGGTGGTGGTTCCCTTGTCTAGGAGACAGGTGAGCAGCCTGTTCTGGATGGGGTTGTACTCTCTCTAAAGGATCAGGTACTCAGTCTGAGAGTACTCCTTGAACCACTAGAGCAGGCATAGGCAAACCCAGCCCTCCAGATGTTTTGGGACTACAACTCCCATCATCCCCAGCTAACAGGACCAGTGGTTAGGGATGATGGGAGTTGTAGTCCCAAAACATCTGGAGGGCCAAGTTTGCCCATGCCTGCACTAGAGGCCCAAGTGATCTCTGTGGCAGGTGTGGGTTGTTTTTTTTACCAGCTCCAGTTAGTACACTAGCTCATGCATTAGTAACCTCAAGTCTTGATTACTCATGGCATGTTTTGTATGTATCTGACCTGGTAGCTGGTCTGGAAGCTTCAACTAGTGCAGAATGCAGTGACTGGACAGCTCACAGGAGCAGGTTTCAGGTGACATGTTCCCCACTGCTTAGAACCTATGCAGGACCTTTGAAATTACGCAAACCCACTCTAGCTGCAGTGAAAGGTCAATCATGCAATGGCTCATCCCATCATTAATTCAGCACTGAGCCAGAAAGAATATTGCCACACATAAAATCACCAGCACCAGTTACTGCAGGACTGACATGTGACAAATTACTTACGTAGATCAACCCATGCTTAACTTGTGCACTATGACAGGATTACAGCTCAAGATGGCATATCTGCCACACTTTTTAGGAAATGGCTCTTGATATTTTTCTAAATTAAACTGCTCACTGATCTATCTACCCAGGCTGCTAATACCATATATTGCAGCTACTCTAACCTTTATTGATGGCGTTCTTTAGCCTAGCTGATTTCTCTTCCTTCATTCCAAGTTCCACAGCATATGTAAATTTTATCAACATCCTGTGCATTCCTTCTTAGTTGTCATTTTTATGCTGAGTTAACATCTATCTAAATACCATAGCTCTCATTTTTCATCTCTGCATTCAGAATGGTTTCTATTCATAAGAAGAACTTGATTTCAGAATCATATCATCCTATATATATTCAAATAACTTCCTGTTCACCAACTTCATATTTTCATGCTCTCATATAATGTACTATACTCAGAGCAGCAACTTCGGGAGAATCTGAAGTTTATTGTGCATTTTTGACTTCTGATTTCTGTGCATTGCAATTTTAATTTATAGCTTGCTCTTTGTGAATCCACATTTGCACAGAGATATGAAATTAGAAATTTCGGAAGCAAGCCTAGTATTTTCCATGGAGCATATTTCCTTGTAATGGCTCAGGTTCCAGTCTAAAAAAATACACAAATTCAAAGGTGCAGTGATATGCTTTATATATTGCTATAACCTCCATTATGTGCATCTATCAAAACAATGACCAACAGTGTAAGTTTTGACACCATTAATCTCTTCCCTGTGGGAGAATAGGGATGAAGGAAGCAAAATTCAGTCACTATCTTCCCCTTCCCCACTACATATACATTGATATTGGAACTGATAGTGCTGTACATGCATGCATGTTTCTAGTTCACTGCCAAAATCCATGCCAATAACCACTGATAGGTACCTAGTCCCTATTCCAGCTAGATTTGTGTGCTAGTGCTGATTCACTCAACTATGTTTGAAGTGAAAGGATTGCTGTGAGGCTGCTTCCCCCCCTCGCCCCCCCAATTCATATAGTAAAATGAATTTGTGCTACAGTGGTACCTCGGGTTACATACACTTCAGGTTACATACGCTTCAGGTTACATACGCCACTAACCCAGAAATAGTACCTCGGGTTAAGAACTTTGCTTCAGGATGAGAACAGAAATTGTGCTCTGGCAGCGCGGCAGCAGCAGGAGGCCCCATTAGCTAAAGTGGTGCTTCAGGTTAAGAACAGTTTCAGGTTAAGAACGGACCTCCGGAACAAATTAAGTACTTAACCTGAGGTACCACTGTACTGTTCAGCACGTAATTGCAAAACTGGGGAGGGCGGGGCAAGATTAGAATAAAATATTTCTTTATTTTCAGAGATAACTCTGAAACCAGAAGAATTGTATTTGCTGCAAAATGCTCACAATCCTTTCCGAGGCTATAAAATAGATTTGGGACCATCTAGCAAATAAGAGGTTTTAAAAAATGGAACACTTGTGCTGATGAACAACAGTCCATAGAAATATGTACAATTACACATTATATACAAAACTAGAGAGATAGATGTGGCAAATGTAGAATATCATTAATGGCATAAAACTGACAACTGTCCATGGAACACTATGGACATGTTTGGATAAACTGTAAAGCTGTAAAGGTATACCCATTGTGCAGTGATATTTGTAGCTAAGGACTTTCCCCTTTATACTGTTGTGTGTATTTCCCTCATTTGCAAGGCTAAAAAACGTTCAATAAAGACAGCTACACCCACCCACCTATGTATGAATTTAGCTAACCACAAGATTTAACACTTCCCTCAAGGCAGTTTCCAACAGTTTAAACACATCAAAATATAATGGTGCTAAGTGTTTAAGTTTAGTAAATATTAGAATTTAATTAGAACTTGCATGTTATGACTGGGATATGTTATAAAACAGTCACAATGTGTATTAGAAAGAGGGTTCTGGAAAAGGTTTGAGATGTTCAGTTAGTGTGTCAGACCTTGATATTGTTATCAAGATCCATGCGTATTGGAATGTGTGGGCATCAACAATTAACATGTGAATAGTTAATTAAACTAGGTAACCCCTAAGTGTTTACCAGTCTGTAATCCTAGTCCCAGTAGTGATGTATGGAAGTGAGAGCTGGACCATAAAGAAGGCTGATAGCCAAATAATTGATGCTTTTGAATTATGGTGCTGGAGGAGACTCCTGAGAGTCCAATGGACTGCAAGAAGATCAAACCTGTCCATTCTCAAGGAAATCAGCCCTGAGTGCTCACTAGAAGGACAGATCCTGAAGCTGAGGCTCCAATACTTTGGCCATCTCATGAGAAGAGAAGACTCCCTGGAAAAGACACTGATGTTGGGAAAGATGGAGGGCACAAGAAGAAGGGGATGACAGAGGACGAGATGGTTGGACGGTGTTCTCGAAGCTACTAACATGAGTTTGACCAAACTGTGGGAGGCAGTGGAAGACAGGAGTGCCTGGCATGCTCTGGTCCATGGGGTCACGAAGAGTTGGACATGACGAAACAACAACAACAACAATCCTAGTCAATAAACAAGTATTGATGTTGTCAGGAGAACTTCTTAGTTAGGTGACACCTAACACCTGGGGGAATTAACCATTAGTACTTATAAGCATCAAAATAACTGACCATTAGAATGCAATTGAGTAAAGGAGGCTTAGCTTTTAGGAACAGCAGAATTAGGAGAGATGCCTTGGACTGAGTGCTGCACTGCTGTGAGGAACAAGCCCCTCATGAGATGACCATGCTGTAATATCTGGACTCCCTCCATGCAGACTGAAGGTGTAAATATGAGTATAAATCATATTTCTTGAAGCCACGACAGTCTCTGCAGTGTCTCAGTTCTCCAAACAAACCCTGGGTGAGCACCTAGAACTCCCTGAAATCTTGCTACCACCCGGAAGAGAGTGGGTGTGGAATCCAACTTTTGTAACAGTATGTGTGTAGTTAGCTGTCCACCAGATTTCACACTTCCCTCAAAGCAGTTTCCAACAGTGTAGACGCATCAAAATATAAATTTCAGTGTGTATTTTTGACAGAAGATTCACATTCACATTCAAATAATAGTTTGCATAAAAATACACATACTAAAATAAGATGAGAAGTTTAAAAAACCCACCACAGAATAATTTGGGAATAGAACAGAATGGCAATAGCACGTGGCAATGACACACAGTAGAAATATTTCTCCATCTTTCTGTGGGCCTTCTTCCCATGCCCTGCAGTAAGAGGATAATCTTTACTAGACGGCCACTGAAGTAGATGCAGTACTTTTCATAAGTTGGTTTTTTCCTGTGAAATTCATTAATTAATTGGTTTCTTTGCTCACTTTGTGTTTCTTATGGATCCCAGGGATAATTTTTTGTAAGCCTTTGTGAAGCTTTTTGAGGCAGTGACAGTATTTTACAGCAAACATGCCTCTTCAAGGACCTTATATTAAAGCATGCTTTGTTTCTTTGGTCTTAGCCTGTTCACATGGTTCACTGAGATTCTCTTCTGAATGTGCTTTCCTTCCATTCTGGAGCTTAACTCGGCATCCCATATGCATAAGTTGCTTCTTAAAACTGCCTTGTTCCTGTCATTTTCATTTTTATCTCTTGAGTGATACGGAGGAGCTGTCAGGAATTCTAGTGGCGTTTCTCATCTTCATTCTCTTGCTTTTTGGTGTGCCCATGGGCAACGTTACCCTGCTGCTTATTTATCCTTACGACTGTACTGCCTTGTTAATAATGCATGTTCTTTAAAGTTGCATGTCCCATCATATCTCTAAATATGTGCCTGTAATGAGTCTGCTGGGACATCCCTTTTTCCTGCTCAGAAAATTTAAGACGTTTCATTGCGACCTGGCATCAGGTTTCTCCATGCCTTCCCAAGCTGCAAACCTGTAGGAAATCCCACAATCATGAAGCATGTTTATTCAAAGATTCAGCATCTCCCTTGTCCATTTCTTCTGGATGAGTACCCTTCTTAGTCTTGTGACAGCAAAAACAAGCATGAATTTTGTAGCACCTCAAAGACTAGCACATTTGTTATGCCGTAAGCTTTCATCAACTAATGTTCATTACATCAAAAATGAACACTATTGGCCTCAAGTCCTATGCATGAGCTATATTTAGTATACATTGGTCATTGTGGAAAGCAGGGTGGTGGATGAGATAGCTTTATATTGAATCCACCTTTTATTAACTAAAGTTCACTTTATTAACTTCTGATGAGAAGTGGATTCTAATACCTGAAAGCTTTTGCCGTTATATTTTCTTCCAGCTTTAAGGTGCTACAAGATTCTAGGTAGTTTTTAATTCTGTTCCTTTCTTTGGTATAGCATCTTAAATAGTCAGCCCTCACCCATTGCAACCATGCTCTCAATAGCAAGATGTTAACTATGCTGAATGCTTTCCTCAACAATTCTTTCTCCCTTTTTTCATTCCCCTTCCTAGTCCTAAAGCCATCATCTTTCTCACATGCTCCTCTAACCCTCCATTTTTTCCTATTAACCCCTTCCCACCTTGCCTCCTGACCTCCTTTTTTTCTTCACTTGCTTTTTGCAAGACTGTAATTTTCACATCACTGAATAACTTACAAGTTTCCATTCCTAAAGCGATTAACATGCGCATCAGAGGTGTATGCATTTTGCTAGTCCGTCGAGGCCGAAAGCCAAACGCTGTTAGCATTTAAGTATCAATGTTTTAAAATCTGTGGGATTAAAAAGTAGGCTCTTGAAACCAATTTTCCTACTATATGATTTCACTTTACTAAAGGTCTTGTTACTGTAATGAGTTATATGACCTGTCAGAAAGTGTTGATGATATGAGTATAATTAGAGTTAGATGTAATTGAAACGAGAGGTTAGCAAGTGGCATCTGGAATAAAAATGAAATGTCTGCATATTGCCTCATAAGTGAAGATCAGGCTGAACTTGTGCCTAAAATGCTGCTTTTCCTGTTTTTCAGTAATCTGAATTTCACAGTGGAGAAGTTGGAGAGACAGCTAAGGGGGGGGGGAGAGAATGCTGAGTTTCTATTGATAGATTGTGTTCAGATGTTGTTTAACTCTGATTTGTTTGTACATCTGAAATTGACCATGCTTGCTTACTATTATTGTTTGGGGGGGGGGTCAGAACTTACATTAAACAGTGGCTTGCAGTGGGAATTTGTGCCTACTGGACTTGGTGAGGCTGATAGCTAGGATGTCAAAGGGACATATTTGCTGAAGTTAAGGGGCATGGTCAGGAGAAGTTGCCACGCTCTCCCCATCATCATCCCTTTCAAAGGTACTGTGACCACTTAAGCACTGTATTTTGCGTGACCAGGCACGACAGCCCCAGTCCCCAGGGATCAGAAGAAAAGGATTAAGGACTCAGACAACGTTATGGACTTAAAATTAGGCCACAACTTTATTAAACTTTATTAAACTTCCGAATGTAGGAAGACCTTGGCTTAGACCTTGGGTGTGTATCCCTCCCAACCCCCCAGCCGGGGGAACTGGGGCACATCAGGGAAAATGGGATATGGGGGTGCTCTGTGAGACATAAGTATAGCAGGCAGCCAAGCCCATATCCCCATACGCAGGGTAGTTCACTGACAACCTTTCAGTGTATGGCCAGTGACACCCATTATATAACCCCTTTAAGAGGGGACCCTGGAATCACCACCGTAGGGGGGTGAATCACCACTTCATGCCCCCCCCCCCATTATAGAGAAGAAAAGACTAAAGGATTCCACCCAAGGCCATAACCGCCAAAGTTGTGACAAATTGCTATGGGGAAGACAAAACCTGCCAATGCAGGAAAATTTCTTCCCGGTCCTTCAACAGCAACCAGTCAAATACTGCAGCAGCGCCCGCTAACAGGAAGGAAAAGTTAACCTGCAAACAAGAAAACATTAAATACAGGGAGGGTAGGGAGGGTGACTCTCCAGAGCCGACTGCCTTGCTGTTGTTGGCTCCGCCTCCCATTTATAAATGGGGCTGGCCCCACCTCTCAGCAAGAATTAATTACTGAAGCTGGGCGTGAGCCTCTGAATAATAACCTGAGAAGCAAGCCAGCCCCCTTTTACTAGTAAGTTCCCTGGGAACTATAGTCCTGTGTGCGATCACGCAAAGTGTACCCACATTATGAAGTGTGAGTGCTCATTACAAATTGCACCTAATTAAACTGAAAAGTATCTTTGGTTCAGAAAGCAGTCTCTTCTGTGACAGTTCCTTTTCTGATGGGAGAGATTTGCGTGGCCTTCACCTGTTCTGATTCTCTCCCTATCCTTCTCCCTTGTAAAGCATCTGTAAACACTTAAGCACTTTAGTTTAACAAATACTTAGCATCTGTATCCATTTCAATAAGCACGATTTGTCAGCAAGAAGCTCCTCTCCCACCACCTTGGCAATAAAAAAGGCTAAAAAGTCAGCCAGCCACAGAGTGGGGAGGAGCAGCACTTTGGGAGGAAAAAATAAAAGGAGCAGTTTCAGAGATAGGGAGTTAGATGGGGTTTGGTTTTGAGAGATTGAGCTAGATTTGAGAAGAGCGATAGGATTCGATTTGAGATGTTAGACAGGTTTCAGGTTGGGAGATGGGGAGTGAGATAGGGAGAACTGGTTCTGAGAAGTTAAACATACACACTGAGGAGACTATCCAGAGCCAGAAGACAGAGCCTCACAGCTTGGATAGGGAGACAGGGTTGAGGGTCTGGGAAAGGTATATAGACAGGAGTGTTCTGGGAGGGCTGTGACTGAACCGCGAGAGGTAGATCCTGTGGGAATTCAGGCTACCTGCGTCTCAGTATAGCCAGGACAGGGGAGTTCTTCTAGGTACTGAAGACCCCCAAACCAGTAAGAAGAGGTGGGTCTGTTATAACCATTTAGAATTGCTCAGTTATGGGTAACTGAGAAGTGCCCCTTGCTAATGAACCAAAGTATTAAGCTGTGAAGGGAGCGATATGGTGTTGAAAGTATTTAATTGTCATATCTAAATGACAGAAAGGCACGCGGGTGGCACTGTGGGTTAAACCACAGAGCCTAGGACTTGCCGATCAGAATGCAAGAAATGAATTCAAGAAATGGAAGAAGGACTGGGCTATAACTGTCTCTGTGTGCTGGGGTTTAGGCCAGGTAGTGCCCCAATTCCCCTAAGTTAGGTACCTCCACTGATGGTCTGTCATTATGCCTAAATCGAATGCCTAGCTAATCTTAGTTTGCTGCTCCACTCTATGGCAAGCAAAGAACAGGAAGGAATAAATAGGACTTTCTATTCCTGCTGAACCTTTCTTGGTCTACAGTATCTTCCTAAACTGTGGTGAGTTCTTGCATCCTTAGTCGTTCTTTGGTCCTGATTTCGGACATGCTCCTGAATCTAGCCGCCTGGTTCAACCCCACCCACCCACTTTTTTTTGTCCTCACTTCTGGCTTGTGCTGCACATTTTGTTGCTGATTTCATTTGGAATGTCAATTTCAAGAATTCAGTGCCTAATAGGAAGCAGGAAAGCATCCACTCCTGCCTGCTGAAGCTGCCCTCCTCAGTAAGTGCATACAGAACAACTTCTGGAAAAGCCTACATGCATACTAACCATATTGTGTATGAGCTCTGTCGATCTGGGCTTCCTTGATCATGCATGCAGAACCTATGCACATACAGGACTCATGTATGCTCTTTCAGAAATCATGAGCACATATAGAGAGTGGGCAGGTGCAGAAAATCTACCTATCTTTTTACTCGCATTCCATGTACATAATTAGAACACATGCACATTTATTATATTAACGTAGAGTGATTTGATTTCATAGTCAAACAAATAAACTAGTTTTCTTCCAGTCATATATAGTTGGAAGTTTTCCTCCATTATAACTGAATACAGTAGCAGCTGCTACACAAGACCTGAGAGAATAGTTGCTGTAGCGTAGTAAACCATTGATGTTGGGCAATAAGATGCTGTATTGTGCAGTAAATTAGTTGTGACAACATTTGTGTTGTCCCAATTGAAGATCAGTGTTAAACATATACATTCAGCACCCCAACATTTAACTGGTACAATTCATGATTTGCATTGCATTTTGCATTTTATATTACAACTAGAGTGCTCTGCTAATGTCAGTTACTTAATTCGCATTGAATAGCGTTAAGGCCTTTGCTAACAAGGAAGTTAAAATGAGTGTCAGGTTTTGATAAGCCTTGACTGTAATTAAGTAGCTTAGGCAACTGTACCATTTTTACAGGTTTTTGTTCTTCCCCCTAAGCAAGAAGCTAAGGATAGTGGAAGCAATGTTTTTCATTTGAGTGTGTGTGTTGTTAATATATGTTGTTAATGTTTAGTAGAATTTTAACCTAACATGTCTATGATATTGTATATACATATTGTCCTATTTTCTGGGGGCTTTTGTTGCATAAAGCTTAGTGAACTGCAAAAAAATGCAATTTATGATCAGTGCAGATTAATAATGGGTGCTTCCATCGTAGCTGTCAACTTTTCCCTTTTCTTGCGAGGAATCCTATTCGGAATAAGGGAATTTCCCTTAAAAAAGGGAAAACGTTGACAGCTATGACTTCCATCATGGCACTTAATTGTGGATTTGGTGCTAGGGATGGAAGGATCTGTTCATTTCTCATTTTTCCACATTTCTGCAGCAATTTATGAATATATATAAAAAATCCTCATGAATTTTCTTTTCATTATTTTAGTGTGAATTTCTCCTATGGAACAGTTTTGACTAATGGACACATTTTTAAGCTACTTCTCTTAATATAATGTATTTTATGTTATCTTCACTAATAAATTCATTTTTATGCACAATTTCCCCTAAGGTATGCATTTTCAACATAATGGTTAGTTAGAGAACTACATAAAATTGGGTTGGTGCTTGAGCGATATTGGACCTATGTGAGTGAGGTGGAGGGATATCTTTCTAATCCTGCCAGGGTCTCAGCAAAAATATCCTCTTCAAGGATGCTATTTTCATTTCAAGAAAAGCTCCCATTAGTACCAGTGCAGTCTTCCCTCATAATGCAAGTAGAAGCTTCAGAGAGGCAATTTTTGAAATAGTCCAGTTTTTAAGAACCATAATCTTAGGACTGAGCTTTTTTGAAGACTACTTTAGCAGTTTCAAAATTGGAGTTTCCTTTTTTTTTAATCAACGTGAAATTCAGCAATGTCTTTGTTCCTCATGAAGGATATGTTAATGATGTGCCAACTTATCTCAAGTTGAAAATGCAAACTATTGCACCTAATAAGGTTTCCAGGAGAAATTTAATGTGAGGTCTGGAAGGAAATCCTTCTAACTCCATCCATAGCCCAGGGAAAGCACTGCAGTGATGTTTATGTATGCTCTTCAGGTAAATAATGTGGAATGTCAAACATCTATTAACACAAATGGCCATGTCAGTAATGATTAGGTAGATCCAGAGCAAGCTAGTTGTACTTGAGTCCTATTGAATTCAATGCAAAAGTTTAATAACTAAGTGTAGTCTCATATTTCACAGTACTACTAGTATCCTCCATTTGTCCTTTCATGGAATGAGAGAATTGTAGAGTTGGAAGGGACCCTGGGGATCATCTAGTCCAACCTCCTGCAATGAAGGAATATGCAGCTGTCCCATATGGGGATCGAACCTGCAACATTGGCATTATAAGCACCACACTCTAACTAACTGAGCTAAAAATGCATTAGTATAAGAACCCATTGTTAACATAAAGCAGCACAGCCAAACATTTGTTGTTGGGGTAGCTTCCGAGTTTCCTCTAGAATGCATAAAAGCACCCTAAACTGCAACAATATCTAAACACATTTTAGCTAAGAAGCTAACTTTGAAAATGACATTTTGATGCATTTTGTATTCGACATAATGCCTTAAGAAAAATGTTACGCCTTTTGGGCTGTTTTATCATTCCCATGGAAGGCAATATTGTTCCTGGTAATAAAAAGCATATTTAGTTGAGAGCTTTTCTGCTTCTATAAAGCATATACAGTAACATAATGTTTGCAGGGATTTGCACAATTATTGAAACACTCTTGGGTAACGTTTACCATGAGACATAGGTTTTAGAGCTCAGTGTGTTAACTAGTAGTTCCATTGATTTTTTCCAAGCAGACTCTCAGGGTAATGTACTGAATTTAAAATAAAGGGAAAAGTACAGAATTTGGTGGAGAGAGGCAAGTATGTGGCTTTGGAAAGGAATTTCAGGAACCACAGACATTGTAAATCAAATGGCCATTTAAACTGGATTGCAAATGGCAGCATGGTGCGACAGATTTTCTGCATGGGTTCTGCATGTGAAACCACTTTTTGTTCAAAAAGAAATTCTGCATGGTATGGAGAAAGTGGGTAGAGAGGTGTTTTTCTCCCTCTCTTTATAATAATAAAACTTGAGGTCACTCAGTGAAACTGATTGGGGGTACCTTTGGAACAAGCAGTAAAGTAATCTGCTTAAAGGTTCAAAAATACTAGAGAATGATAATTCAAACCTTAGGGATCCTATATTTTGCTTACTGATATAGTAGCGGTTAACCTATTTGTCATGGTGTGATCAGTTTATATGTGGCACTGAAATGCTCTACTGGCCCTTCAGAGCAGGAAATATTTAGGAACAGTTGGGGTGTGTTGTTCCTTTCTAGCTCAGTAGCTACTAGTAGTTTACTAGCTCTGCCTTGCCTGCAGGGGATTCCGGGTTCAGTTCCCAGGATCTCCAGGGAGTACTAGGAGAGACTTATTGTATGAACCCCTGGAAAGATGCTAACAGTGGTTCCGACTCAGTACATACAGATCCCGCTATCTGCTTGACTCAGTACATACAGATCCCGCTATCTCCCATGGACTGCAAGAAGATCAAACCTCTCCATTCTGAAGGAAATCAGCCCTGAGTTCTCACTGGAAGGACAGATCCTGAAGCTGAGGCTCCAATACTTTGACAGAGGATGAGATGGCTGGACAGTGTTTTCAAAGCTACCAGCATAAGTTTGACCAAGCTGCAGGAGGCAGTGGAAGACAGGAGTGCCTGGCGTGCTCTGGTCCATGGGGTCACAAAGAGTCGGACATGACTAAACGACTAAACAACAACAATGTACATTTAATATGGATCAAAGTTGAGGAAATCATTATGAAACAACGATGACTTGAGTTAGTTGCTTGAGAGAGAGAAAAGAGGGGGGCAGACAATTGAAATGCTTTGACAAGTAGCATGCTGTTAACAGTCTGGGTGGTATCCAACTTTACATTTCCCCCTCCCCCGCCCTGTTTATAATTTTCAGAACTCATATTGAAGATGTCTTTACATTTCAAGCTGTTTCTTCTCCTAAACTTTATGAAGATTGTACAATTATTACTGAGGAATGTCAAAACAGTGCATGGCTAAGCATAAAACCATGTAATGTATGTTGGATGGGGGTGGGATGTACTAGTACGCTACAGTCAAATTGCTAAATAGCTTGCACTCTGCAGACATTGCGATGAGGAATAAATATAACTTGCAAACATAAAATAAGAAATTTTGCTTCATGAGAGAAGAAAGAAGTGGGGGAAAGGCCAAATCAATGCAATCTGAAGCATGAGATTTTCCATTTCTTGTAATAATTTTATAACCTTGATATAGGTAAAGGTAAAGGGACCCCTGACCATTAGGTCCAGTCGTGGCCGACTCTGGGGTTGCAGCGCTCATCTCGCTTTATTGGCTGAGGGAGCCGGCGTATAGCTTCCAGGTCATGTGGCTAGCATGACTAAGCCGCTTCTGGCAAGCCAGAGCTACGCACGGAAACACCGTTTACCTTCCCGCTGGAGTGGTACCCATTTATCTACTTGCACTTTGACGTGCTTTCGAAGTGCTAGGTTGGCAGGAGCAGGGACCGAGCAACAGGAGCTCACCCCGTCGCGGGCATTTGAACTGCCAACCTTCTGATCAGCAAGTCCTAGGCTCTGTGCTTCAACCCACAGCACCACCCGTGTCCATAACCTTGATATATATGCATATTAATCTGGGAATTTATCTCTGTGAGCTTCCTTTTATGGATAATTCACTTGACCATTTTAGTGTTGGAACAGGACCAATCATGCAAGTAGGGATTCCAAGACTACATGAAATGGGGGTAGGAAAGGAATGTACAGTTATTATTGGTGAAAGAGGTTTAAAAGGAAAGCCCTCACTTTGTTATTGGGATAAGATGGCATTTCTCAGGTTAGTGAGTAATGATTGCATTGGGATGTGTTAGGATTGGTTCAGCGGGAGTGCAAAAGGTGGTCAAGTTAGTGGATTGGTGGTGTAGATTGTAATAGATTATATGGCACATGCAACAGTAATTGCTGAAAAGGTATTGATGTGACCAGTTAAGGAAACTGGAGTCATTTAACTGGAAATTATGTTATAGAGGTACATGGAATTGAACTGCTTCCTGCCATAGTACACAATGTGAATATTAAAGTGCTAGTGTGCATATGAACCTACTTTGTGAGTTAGACTGGAAGTGAGAACAGACAGTAAGATCAGTAAAGGTCAACAAGGTAAGTGTCTGAATTACATATTGTTCCAAAATAGATGAATCATAGCAAATGCCCTACCAGTAGCTTCTTTTCTGATACCTCAGCAGATGACGTTTGTATTAGGAGTGCAGTTAGAGGGTTGCCTAGAGGACTGAGCCCCAAGTCTTGCATTCTGTTCCCCAGAACTCTTCACTATGCTTGTAGACTTCATTGGGCATTCTGCAAAGTGACAATGAGAACCACCCAACATCTTAATTGTCCCAGAGACCTTTATTTGCAACTATGCATATAAATTATACAGTCATACCTCGGGTTACGAACACTGCGGGTTGCTCGTTTTCAGGTTGCAGACCACGCCAAACCCAGAAGTACCGGAATGGGTTACTTCTGGGTTTTGGCACTCACGCATGCGCAGAAGAACAAAATGACGTCACACGCATGCACAGAAGCGCCAAATCGCGTCACACACATGCGCAGACACAGCGCTTCAGGCTACAAATGCTGCGGGTTGCAAACATACCTCCCGCGTAGATCATGTTTGCAACCAGAGGTATGACTATGTACATATTCTGCAGACTTGCATTATGGGCCTGTGCCTTGAGTCTTTTCCTGAGCCTATTGGGCTTGCTGATCAGGAGGCTGGTGGTTCGAATCCCCACGATGGGATGAGCTCCCGTTGCTCTGTCCCAGTTCCTGCCAACCTAGCAGTTCAAAAGCACGCCAGTGCAAGTGGATAAATAGGTACTGCTGCGGTGGGAAGGTAAATGGCATTTCCATGCGTTTCAGTCATGGTGTTCCATTGCGCCAGAAGCAGTTTAGTCATGCTGGTCACATGACCCGGAAAACTGTCGGCTTGAAAGTGAGATGAGCGCTGCAGCCCCATAGTCACCTTTGACTGGACTTCACTGTCCATGGGTCCTTTACCTTTACCTTTTACCTTTTCCTGATAGTGAACTGGCAGATTCCAGACTGCTCAGGATGCGTGTGTATATCTCATGATTCGCTAGAGAACGTAAATGCAACACAGCCAATACAGGGTGATATTGCACATTTCCAGGAATGCTGTAAAAGGAAGCATTATTGAGTTAGACCCTTTTGTGTGTCTAGATCTGGGGTAACAAGCAGCAGAACAATGTGCACTTCAGTCGTAGAGAAATGCCCAAATTGGGAGCATACATGTGTTCCGGTTGGTTCCATCTTCACAGATAATGCTAGAAATGGAAAAGAGAGATGCCACTTGTGGTCCATTTTATCTATTTTTGCTGATCATAGTTGCAATGATCTCAATTTAGCATGTTTATTCATCAAAATCCATCTGTCTCTGCTTATCTCTTACGTGACTTTTATCCAATAAAGCTCAAAGTATTTAATAAAAACAATAAATATAGTGACTGTAAAAATGCCTAAAAGCAGCATAAAACAGCTTTAAAAACAGCAGCGGTGAGAAACATCACATACAAGAACACTTTTCAACAGCACACTAAAAAAACAAGCAAACCTGAATCACTCTCTAGAACAGGCAAGTCCTACATTGTCTCTTAAACACAGTCAGGGATGTGTGCTCGCATAACTCAGCAGGGTTTACCACCCTCTATTCCCAATTGCAGTATATACCAACTGGCATATGAGATGCAGCTATCTGCACAAGATGCTTTAAAAGCCAGGATGCAAGTCCACAGCACATAAGTGATAATATACCCATGACAGGAATGAGGTTCATCATCTAGGGTCGGTGCGTATACATGGAATATCTGAAGTAGCGCATGTCACAAATTGGCTTCCACCTTTGCTCTAACTTAGTACTTCCAATCTTTGTTAGAAGCCCACACTGTGAACTCTACATGCCTCATAATTACAATCATCCGGGCCCCTGGAAATGGACAAATTGCACAATTTTAGGTTATCATCATCTTTTCTGCATGTAGTCTTGATGTGCAACAAATATTTCTGGCTTCCATTTATTGTTCAAGCTTTGCTCTTTGCAGAAGCCAGTAAATGAGTTTGAAAGTTGGAGCAGGGAGGAAAGGGGGGGGCTAATAATACCTCTCTGGGATATACCACCTCAGATTGCAGGTGGCAGTTAGTGTGCCTCCATCCCCTGCACAAAGGAAAATGGAGTGCAGTGGGGTGCAGTGAAATTTTTCATAGGGGAACAGTTAGGGCTGGAGACACCAGCTTGCAAGGCGATGGGGGGGAGGGCCGATGCCACGTTGGTGAGCATCGTGTCTCTTTCTCTAAGACAGGCAGAAGTATCCTAGGTTTGGGGAAGGAGACACCAGGTCTCTGACAGGATGCTGGAGCCCTGCTGCCTCCTTCCTAAAACTAGGCGGGCTTTGGGATGGTGGGGGGAAGGCTTTTGGACCCAACAGAGCATCGCACCTCTCTTCCTAAGGTGAGCTTTGGGAAGGAGGGAACTAGTCTAATCACCCTCATCCAATGACTGCCTGCCACTGGTTTTAGCCCGTATTTCTTTCTGACTTCTAGTTTTCTGGGCAGGGTTTTCCTTTTCCTTTTTAAAGAGAATGTGTGAGGCCTCAGCCTCCATCTAAAGTGCTAAGACACTGGTTTACCACTTCTTTGAGAAAGCATGTTCTCCCTGAAATGAGAGCACGTGTTGCAGTCGGGTCTGCCGAGCCATCCCTCTGTTGCCAGGCAGCGTTAAAAGGTTGACCTGGGGCAATGATTGGATGGCCGGGTTGCTGGGGCAAATTGCATGTTGCAATGTGGTGGAGGGGACCGAAGGCTTTAAATATTGGGACACTCAGTTTATTGTGTTCTCTTTCGCTGAGTGCATCGGATCACCCGCCCGCCTGCCCTGAGCTCCGGTTGTCCTTGCTATGACTGTCATGGGGTCGTCTGCTGTTAGGGCAGGGGCCTGGTAGGAATTTTGTCCGTATGGCTGATTGGCTGAGCCATTTGGTTTTTGCCTACTACATAGCAATTCGTCACAACTTGTAAGGTTGCAGTTAGGCATTGGTTATAAAAATTGGTTGGAGGAGGGGTAAGGATAGGCTGGGCCTGCCCCTCCAATGGTGGTGCGGAAGGGAATTCCGTTAAAGGAATCCAAGGGCTTGCCACGATTTCGTCTAATCCCTGAAATGGGGCTAGGGCCGGCAAGCCCTGGGGAGCATGTTGTTGGGTGTTGTCATGGTGTTTGTGTGTATCCTTTTTTTATTCTACCAGTAATTTCTCTGTTGATCTGCTTTCTGCAGCCTTCCTGGGTGCCCATACTTTAATTAAATTCCATGCTAAGAAACATGGGGATTTTTCCGATCATGGGCAGCCAGGAAAACTTCTGAGTGTTGGATAAATGTTTACCCATAGGGACGGGGACGGCACCATCCCTGGCCACTTTAGAATAACAAGGTAAACTCAAAAACCTTCCACACACTGAAATTCTCAAGTAGCCAAAGAATGATGCCAAAAAACTGGAGTTTCTTTTGTAGAGGAAGAACTCTTTTTTTAAAAAAAAATTGGACAACAGATTTTGATACGGCACAAACAAAAAAAGTTTGCATTTTGATATGCCTCTGAATTCTCTGTGCTACATCTCTCTATGCATGTTGACACCTAAGGAATTTGGGGAGATGAAAGAAAGTAGGGAGAGAGCAACTCACCACTCATTTGCTTGCTCATATCCCAAGGATCGCTTGATCCTTCTCTGCCAAGCAAACTTTGTAAAGCATTAATAGTTAATAAAAGTAGTAACAGAAAGGTCTGTAATCATTGTCTAACCATGGTCTGTTACACATGCAAAGCAACATTTGTCTTTGATTTGTTGTCTCGGGACTTGCTTTTGTTTTATTGTCTCCTTTTGATTTCTCTGTGGGGTTGTATATAACTTCCTTGTATTTTAAGTGTACTGTTAGTGCCACTCTCCAGTGTAGTCCTCAGAGAATAATCATGAGATCGGTCTTTTCTTGTGTGTATAATTGCCAAGGCTTTTCATAGCTTAAATAGAAAAGCCTCTAGGGTGAGTTGCTTGCTTTTTTATATATATAATGTTTATGTGGCTAGTTCTGAAACTGAGCTGTCACCAAATCATATTACAGGCAATTTCAGTCTCTTGCCAAGAAATTGCTGGTGTGGAGCTGAGGCCAAATCACTTTCTTATCTGTGCCCATCTGTAGCGAATGAATTGTGTGAAACTGACAAGCGCATACAGAGCTGGAGATTGGGCAGGGTGAGGCTGCTGCCTCAGGTGGCAAAAGCCGCCAAGATGCCACCCCTATGCCTTCCCTGCCATCGGTGGTTCTGCCATCGGTGCTGACTTCAGGCGAGATCACATCCACTTGGGGTGAGATCTTACCCAAAATCACTGAGATCATGTCTGAAATCAGTGCCAGCGTCCTTTGTTTAGGATTTCATGAAAAGACAAACCCACCAAACAAAGCCACCACACAAGAAACAGCAAAGGATGAAATGATAGAGATGGATATCTGCACATTCTCAATATTGTTCAATTGTGTGGCAGATTTTAAAATACAAATAAAGCCCCAAACATTCAAATCCATGTGTGTTGTATTAGGTACAACACATCCTAGGAAAGAATTCAGTGTTGAAATTCATTTCTGCTTGTCTGATGAAATGATCTCTCTCCTCCTCCCACAGACTGTTCTGGGAGATGTCCTGACCCCGCACAAGCCAGCTGGGACGGGAGAAGGGGGAAAGCCCCATTACACTAGTGGACGTCTTTGCTTCCAGGGCCAGTTAGTTGAATTGAGCCCTTAATCTCCCTCCATCCTATAACAAACACCATTCTGCTTGTCACCTTCATGCTGTTGACTGTTCATTTATGGCCAAACTTCTGCATAGAGGCCAATGTGCGTACAAGTCTACTGTATTAGTTTTGTTGTTAAGTGCATAGAATCTAGGAAATTACTGTGAGGTTGAGACTTACATGCATAGTTTTACAGTTGAATGCTTCATCCAATTCGTCAATATATGGCAAGGCAAGTGTGCCTTGTGGCAAGGAACAAGCCAATCCAATTCCCTCTCGATAGGCCAGGCATGTCCAAAGTCCGTTTTGGGGACCTAATCCAGCCCGCTGGTCGGTTTAATCTGGCCCCCGTGGCAGTTTAGGATTTTACTCCAGGAAATAAAGAAACCTCAGCAACTTCAACCCTAAAAAAAGCTCAACAACATCAATCCTAAAAAAGGTTAACAACTTTGGTCATCCCTCATGGCCCTTCACTTCATCAAATCAGTCTCTCTTTGAAAAAAGTCTGGTGGACACTACTGCATAGGCTTTCTGCACCCAGAAGCTTGTCTGAACCAGGCCAATATGCCACTGCTTCGAGCATTATGTCATCTCATCTTTTTTAGTTTCCCAGTTTGAGCTCTTTATCATCTGAAGGCTTTTAAACAGATCAGAAAAAAAGTGCTTTGCTATGTTGCTGTATCCTTTAATTTCCTGTTATGTGTTGTATTTTTAGTGTTGCATTAAATATTGTACAACAGAAGTTATCTCTCATCGTAAGATACTTTCAATGGGACTCCATATGCTCCTAGCTAACAGGTTGTTCCAATTAACTTACTGTAGTTTTATGAAAATATACCACACATCTATATAAAAGAAACACCCACTTGGTACCTAATAACATTAATGGTGTGGAAACATAAAAGCCAAAATAAGAATTAAGAAGAAATTACTAACAGCAAGTGTAATGGCCTAATTAAATCATAGTTGATAACCATACAGTACTATTGAAGACTTTCTGGATTTGAGACTGTGTAGACACAGGAGAGTACTTCACATACAACTGGGCTCAGCTTGTTTTCTTTTTTTTCTTATTGCAACGTTTCAAGTGTTGAAGAGGAAGTATGCAATTCAGTACCTTGTTTAAATCCTATCCAAGTCTGAGGAAAGATTCATTCATGTTTTATAAGAATGCAGGGTCCTGGGGAAATGAAAAAATATATATAAAAAAGGAGAAGCGATATCAGTTACTTCTTAAAAACAAAAGAACTGGGTAGCTTCCATGTCCTATTATATATTCCGTTTCTGTTTATTGTGCTGATTATATATTTTTCATGCTTAATGCGTTCTCTGGACCTTGTTGTAGCAGAAAACTGTCTAACAGATAAAGACTTTATAGCTGAAAGATGATTCACAGCAGGCCCAAATAACTTGTGACCCACCAAGTTGAACAAAGATCTGTCAGTCATTTATGATGCTCTACCAGAAGCTCAGTAAATGAATGTTTTTGCTGGTTTTGCTGGCCCAACTTGGATTGAATGGGACAAGAAAGTTTCATGTAGTGTAAATGGTTGATGGGCCGAGCTTTGCTCGGCTTGGTAGGTCACAAGTTGTGCAGGTCTGATCTAAATATGCATTCAAGGTGTTGGAATGGCAGGACTCATAGAACATAATCCTGCCCTCCTTTACACTAATTGCTGGGTGAGTAAAGTGGTATATAAATTTGTCTCCTCTGGTCTACACCTACAGATAGGTATACTGCTATGGGCAGCATCACCACAACAGAAGGCATGAGCTATGGTCAGTGAGTGTTAAGCTACCAGTGGTGGTAAGGTGTGACACACTCAAAAACAGGGAATTTGGCAGCTATGGATCCACTGAATCCAGTGGCTGCAGTGCTGGATCTTCTTGAAGGAGCATCTTGACCCCCATCGTTCAACCCGGACACTGAGATCCAGCTCCAAGGGCCTTCTGGCGGTTCCCTCACTGAAAGAAGTGAGGTTACAGGGAACCTGGCAGAGGGCCTTCTCAGTAGTGGCGCTTGCCCTATGGAACACCCTCCCATCAGATGTCAAGGAAATAAACAACTATCTGACTTTTAGAAGACATCTGAAGGCAGCCCTGTTTAGGGAAGTTTTTAATGTTTGAAGTTCTATTCTGCTTTTAATGTTCTGTTGGGAGCTGCCCAGAGTGGCTGGGGAAACCCAGCCAGATGGGCGGGTTATAAATAAATAAATAAATAAATAAATAAATAAATAAATAAATAAATAAATAAATAAATAAATAAATAAATAAATAAAATTATCATTATTATTATTAATCATCATTACAACACATGTGCTTCACTGACCCCTCATTAACACTGATCTGCTTGTCACTTCAGCAGGTCCATGGACCCATTTGCAGAACCATATTTGCTCCCAGCATCCCCTATGTTGAGCCACATCATTTTAATCACCCGTCAGTTGATCTTCAAATTAGCTGCTGTCTTTGTGGTTTGACACATTTCCAGTGTGACTTTGATATTATGTAGGTTGCTGACACAGTAATATTTTAATATTTATACTGAACAGATTAGAAACTCTTTAAATTCATTGGTATTTGTATCGTACCTCTAAAGTGAATTGAGCAACTGTTGTACTTCTGTCCAGGTACTTGTGATCACCTTCTGATTCTTCTTTCCCTTTAGGATTTTGGCGATGATGGGTCCCTGTACATTACTAAGATCACTACAACTCACATGGGAAATTACAGCTGCTATGCAGATGGCTATGATAAACTTTATCAGACTCATATTCTTCAAGTAAATGGTAAGGGGAAATGTTTGATTTGCCAAGTTGTGGTGCCGTCTCTAGATTTAATTCAGTAGACTGTTTTGGTTTCTTAATTGCTATATGAAAACCAAAAAGCAAAAACAGACATGGATGATCAGTTTTCATTAATATTTTCTCTTCTATAAACAAAGCTACAGGAAAATGAGATTTAATCACAGCATGTAGCAATTCTAAATAATTAATTCTTATTGAAAATAATAAGGAAGACCACACAGTTTATTTACTCTGTACTTTGAGCTCTTAATTGTGTTAAACAATGTGCCTTCTTAGTATTCTGTTTGTAAAATAATAGATATTTAGGGAAAACATGGCTTTGAATAACAGATTAATCATGTTATTGCATAGTGCAATAATCCATTTGTAGTCTGTCTGTTTTCAATAATGTGGCATGCTTTCCAGAAAAAAAGCTGTCCTCGTATTAAAGAAAAATAGGACTTAAAATGCAGAGCAACCTAATGCTTCCAGTAAGTATTCATAGACCTACTGGAACTCAGTAACAATGGACACCATTGTCTCTGCTTAGTGGCTTGTAATGCATGTGTTTTGACTAGTATTTTGAAGCTCCTTCCCAAGCGATCAGATTATCTAATATGTATTTTGCTTTATTGAATAGAATGGTCAGAGGTCTCTATTAATATTTATTAGCTCTGTACATGTCCATCACTATGACTTCTTGATATCTAGGAAGGAGTTAAGACTTATTAGAAGGGTGCTACTCCATCAAACTCCATAAAAATCCAAATAAAAGGAGGCGTTTTTCTCTCTTTAGGCCAAAGGATCAAACCAATCACCTACCTTTTTTCTCTGTCAACTTAAAGGAGGTGGGATTGTTGGGGAAGAAGAAGGGCATTGAAAAAGATACAGATTTTTACAGGGTTATAATGTGCCACATAGTTTCTTACGTTAAGGATACATCTCTCTACAGTTAATGCAATCACTGTGACAATGATTTGACAGTACTCCTGTAGTTATATTTTTGTATTTGCACTTTCGTCAAATCAGATTGTGAACAGATGAATATATTGGGATTTGCACATTGGAGCTAAACTGGGTCAAAATGTGAAGCTTAATGCATTGGTCAGATGAAGCAGCAATTTTATGGATTCTGTTTGTAGCTCTAACCACTGTTTTCCTAAATATTGGCAAAGAAACCAGTACTTGTAGTCCAAGAAAAAGATTAATTAATGCGATGGCACTCGTATAACAGAAGAGTCAAAATAAGGTTAACAAGATAATGAAGCTTAGTTGATCTTTAAGATCTAATGTGAGAATGCTTTGAAATATGTTTAATTGGACTTTAACCACTTTTGCAACATGTCTATTTTCATTCATATGAATCAGTAGTAATTGTTATCACTAATGTTCTGTCATTTTATCGCAGTTAAAATTTGCTTTGTTTTTCCTTTCTTTTATCCCAGAATTAAATTCCATTTTTGTTTCTGTTCCATTTTATTTTTACTTATTTGTTTAGATTTATATCCTGTGTTGTTCTAAGGATAAATCAGCATATACAGTAAATATGTCACTTTCTAACCATGTAGGGATTTGAGCATTATTAAATGCATAGCAGAGAGAGAGAGAGAGAGAGAGAGAGAGAGAGAGAGAGCGGCGAAACAAGCACAGGTTTAATGCAATTATATATTGACATTAACTCTGTGGAAAGGCATTCCAATAATCACATCCATCCCTAGTCCTGCATATACTGCAATGTACTTGCAAAGGTAGTAATAATGCATGAGAGAGGTAATGCAACGTAATGTGGGAGAGCATCTACAGCTTGATTTTTCATTCCTACAGCCACTTGGTGTGTCTTAATCATTGTTGATCTTCCATGGGCAGGGGTACATCAAAAGACCCAACGTCCAAGCCTTTGGTCCCTCTTTTCCGGTGCACAAATAGCCACAACCACTGGATTGTTCAGTTTACTCTGGTTTATTATGAACAGGGTGTTATATCACATGATGTTCCCCAGTGAGTAGTTTCTTGTTGGGTAGTATCTGAGGCCTTACACCTTGCACTGTAGACTGCAAGCCACTCAAGTTTCTTCCTAGCACCTTCCCTCTATTCGGGTTTTTCTCTGGTCAGACCCTTTCTTCTCCAGTCATGTCCCTTCCTTTCCTCTTCAGTTATAAAGAACTCCATGTCAACAGCTGTTTCTTTTCACTCTTATCAGACCCCACTGCAGGGAGAAGAAATGGCATGTCTTGTCTGACTACAGGCTTAGCTTCCTGCTGCACAGAAAGCACAGGAAGCGGTGGAGCGGTTCCTGGCAACCCTTCACAATGAAAGAGGGAGGGAGCAGGATGGAAAGTGGCTGGTTGAGAACACTGATGGATATGTGTTTGGATAACCTGGAACTGTCCCATTGAGACAAAAATGAAGTGAATCAGCCAGCAGACCTGTCAGACTAATAGTTACCAAGCAATATGGCACATCAACCACAACTTGGCCGCTATTGATTTTTGATAAACTCCCAGATTATCTGATTCCAAGCAGAGGTGGATTTAAGGAAGCATGACCGCTTTGGTCACACTGGGCATGGGGCCTTGGGGACACCACCACTATTGTGTAAAATGGAAGCAAAGAGGCCGGGGGGGGGATTTTGGTGTTTCATAGGACACTGCTGAAATCGGAGACCCCAAGGTCCACCACTACTTCAAGGAGGGAGTCAATATGTATGTCATAGTATCTCTAGAGAACCATATCTCCCCAACCTTCTCACCTTACCTTACATACTGCCTGACTCTAAAAATAGGCATAACTCTTTGTACTGAATGATGGACAGAGCCTTGGCTAGCCAGCAGTGAAAATAATTTCCATACCTTCAGAATAATAAGCCTGTTAAGCCTATTGACTTGATTTTGTTTAGTTTAAATGTTTCCATTCTCTACTGGAGGCAAGAGCATCTATTTCCAGAGAGAACAAAGTGAACCATATTATTTATTATTATTCTCCAAGCTACTCAGGGTAGTGTACATAGTCACACACACACACACACATATGTCACAACAAACCTGTGACTGTACATCAGGATGAAAGGGTGTGCTGACCAAGGTCAACCTTTATGACCTTGTGTCTGAGCACAAGTTTAAGTTTTGGTCTCCCCGTTTCTAGTCAAAGACTCTAGCTATGACACAACACCAGCTCTGTTGCATAGTGATGGAATGGAACTTCTAATTAATGCCCTGTCCTGGCAAAGATGAACCCACAATGGAATCTGGAGGAAGGCAGTTGGATAGTGGCTCAGCAGATGTAGCAAGAAAAAGGAACTGAAACACAGAGACTGTGGAAGCACTTAACAGGTCAAGAACTGGAGTCAAATCAGGTCCTTCAGAACAGGTCCTAGGAAAAGATATGACTTGTTCTGACAAAGGTTGGTTGAGCTCTTCTGTAGTCCCTCTCTGCTCCACTCCATCAAAGTGACAGCTTCCTGACCCGTAACCTGGCAGCCTGTTTTCTCTGTTGCTGGGCTGTACAATGCAGTCATGCACAGATTCAGTGGCTTGTGAAGCCAGTGGAAGCAAAGACACTGGCTCCTCAGCGGCTGCAGTCACTGGGGTTCCTGGTTGAAGGATCTCAGGTTAGGCAGGACCCTGATGGTTGGACTTGGTCTCTGTGGTGCCAGGGTCCAGATCTAGTGTTTCTGATGACTGTGCTACCTGATTTCAGGAGCCCATTTTCATCTAAATCCCTTATGAACATATGGTAATGCAGCTAACGAACCTGCATAACACTTCTTTTTTGTGATAGGATAGAAATCCTTAGTACATTTTCCTGCAAGCATGATACTTTCAGTTCAGTGAGACATACTTGTGAGCATATGTGATTAATTAGTGTGTAAATCAAACAAAACATTTAAACAAAACTGGTTTATAGATCACCATTTTGATCCAGATCTATTGTTCCCCCCTCCCCCCGCTTCCCCCCCTTCTGATGTTGGTAAGTGCTACTAAAAGAGAGAGAAAGAGAGCACAATTTTATTTTATTTATGAATATTCACCATGTTAACTTTTGAGTTGATCTGAGCGTGGAAACAGAATGAATGAGGTAGGACAGTGACAGGGAGCAATTGATGTTTTTAATAATGTCATAGACAAGAGGCATTTGCTCTTTTACTGACTTATACATAATTTATAGAATTCAGTCTATAATTTTTCATTCAAACTTTGCTTCATTTTCAAAGAAGTACAATGTGCAAATAAAACAACACAAGTCCAATAGCAACTTTTCATACAACATAGATAAGTTGTTGTTGTTATATTATCTTAGTGATATGGCAGTTTGATGAATAGTGGCTACCTGAATAAAATAGCAAAAAAATTTAGAAGCAGAGAGAATAATATTTATATGGATATATATACAGTGGTACCTCGGGTTAAGTACTTAATTCGTTCCTGAGGTCCGTTCTGAACCTGAACCTGTTCTTAACCTGAAGCACCACTTTAGCTAATGGGGCCTCCTGCTGCTGCCACGCCGCCGGAGCACAATTTCTGTTCTCATCCTGAAGCAAAGTTCTTAACCTGAAGCACTATTTCTGGGTTAGCGGAGTCTGTAACCTGAAGCGTATGTAACCTGAAGCGTATGTAACCCGAGGTACCACTGTATATTGAAAAAAGAGCAATACCTACAAGATTTCATTTTAAGTAAATTCATGAGCACTATTCAGATGAATGGTTAGGAAGAACATTTGAGTGGGAGAAGATGTGAGTGGGAAGTAGGACCACATCAAATGGGCTTTCCCCCTGTAATCCACACATTCAGTGCAAATGTCTGAAGAATGAGATTGGACCATCATGTACACAGGCTTCCACACAATCTGGAACCCTAAGCAGTAGAAATCAGTCCTTGTCACCCTACCAAGAAATTTCAACCCAAAGAGGCTCACCTGGTGCCATCATTACATGTCTTTAGGTGCCAGGTGAAAACATTCCTCTTTACCCAGGCCTTCAGCCTCTAAACAATCTGCGGCATTTTAATGTGGGGGGGGGGGCAGTTATTATTATTGTTTCTGTGATTATTTTCCTGTCTATTTTTATTATACTATGTAAATGATTTTCTAATGTTATACACCACCCTGGGATCTTCAGATAAAGTGGGTTATATACTTTGAATTATTATTATTATTATTATTATTATTATTATTATTATTATTATTATTATTATTAATAGCAGTAGACAACCTCCCTGCAACAACCCCAATTTCCCCAAGTTTGTGAAAGGAAACATAGGTGAGGAATGTGAATAGCAACACTGGGGTTCAGGATTAAGACCTAGACGCTAGCACCAGCATGCTCATAGCAGTGTTACTTAATACTGGGAAAGACTGGAAGCTGCATTTCCCTGTTGTCAGTTGGCTGCTGCTGCGCATATGTTCAGCAGTGTCCAGAACTGAGTCTGAGGCTTAATATCCTTCATCGAGAAAGGGTGGGATAGCAGTATGAAGTGTGGCTGCAGGGCTTTATTGTAATGGATCTGTCATGTATGATCTAGTTGAGATTCCTGCATTTCAGGTAGTTGGACTAGATCAGGCACAGCCAAACTTGGCCCTCCAGCTATCTTGGGACTACAACTCCCACCATCCCTACCTAACAGGACCAGTGGTCAGAGATGATGGGAATTGTAGTCCCAAAACAGCTGGAGGGCCAAGTTTGGCCATGCCTGGACTAGATGATCTTCGGGGTCCCTTCCAACTCTACAATTCTATGGTTCTGTTAAGACTGGTGGAATAGAAGGGACAAAGGCCAAATAAGCTGGCAGCTTTTCACCTGGGAAGAAGAATAAAATCCCTGTAGGAAGCCTACGACCATGAAATAAATTGGTTACCAGGATAAGGATAAAAACCTCTCATCTACCACTTCAGAAATGGAAATGAGGGCATACTAAAGCACTCAATTCTCACACTGAGAATCAAGGTTCTACTTCACATTCTAAAGGCTTAACTCATTATTTGTAAGTTGCTTTTCCGGCTGCACTAGAAAAAGCATAATTGTCCTAAGCTAGGTTGTCAACAGTTCAGTATGCACCTCAGCAGCTGCATTATGTGGAAATGTAGAGCAGGCACTGCATGGTGCCTTTGCACTCCCATTATATGCATCTACAAGCGCGAGAAGCAGATACGAGGTACATCCCACTCTGAGATTTAAGTTCCAACTACCAGAAAACAGAAATTGTCTCTGATAAATAGGAACAGCTGGAGCGTATGATAAGAATCAAGATTAAAGTTTGTTATTTCTAATTTCCTCCTTCAAAAACTATTCAATGCTTTTCATTTTGTGTATGATTATTACTGAGGTGCAAAATGCGTCAAAGTCATTTCTTTCTTGCCAGCATAATTATAATGAGGGTGTCACGCTGAGCCATTTCCTTTAAACAGTTGGGCTGCATCGGAAAACAGATAATCCCATTTCATAATAGTCAAAATTAATAATTTATGTTTTATCATTCAAATTTTCTCCCGTGTCAATAACTGTGCTTCAGGATGGCACTGGAATGTTAGGGTGTTGTTGTTGTTTAAAAAAACAAATCTAAAAGTGTTGGAAAGTGCATTCTTCATATGACTGATTTTTCTTTCCCAGGTAATATCAGTTATGTCCATAAGTAATTAATGATCAGCTACCCACTCACCTTTTTTTTGCAAAAGTAACTCTCCCCAGATTTTTGGAGGAAGATGAAAACTATTAACAACAGTATTATTTAATAAGACCATTATTTTCACAGACCCCTCCCCCCCAAAAAAAAATCCCTGTGAAAATGGAGACCATTTCCTGCTGCTTTCTTAGGAAATGTCTCCACCTACATGATTTTCATCTCAACTTTATTTAACACTGTGTTAAACTCTACATACCAACTTTGGGAAACAATGCCAGAATGAGGTCCCTCTTTTGTGAAGACATTAGCATTTCTGTAAAATTTTCAAGGGAGAGTGTTTGGCACCTCCTTAATAAAAATTACAGCATGTGGTATGTGGTTCTTTCCTTTTCATAGTTATAGCATGGCATTCCACAGCCTCTCTAGATTCCTGTAGTTCCTGGAACAGCCCTGGGAAGACATTGCATTACAGTAGTACCTCAGGTTACATACGCTTCAGGTTACAGACTCTGCTAACCCAGAAATAGTGATTCAGGTTAATAACTTTGCTTCAGGATGAAAACAGAAATCGTGTTCCGGCGGCGCAGTGGCAGCAGGAGGCCCCATTAGCTAAAGTGGTGCTTCAAGTTAAGAACAGTTTCAGGTTAAGAATGGACCTCTGGAACAAATTAAGTACTTAACCCGAGGTACCACTGTACAACATTTTCTCCTGAACTTTCCAGAGAGAGGAGGAAGCCTCTCTGCATGTGGAGTGCCTGAGAGCAGCACGTTCATTTGTTTTTTAAAGTAAAATCCTTTCTTGCACCTCTGTCAGGTGTTCCACAAGTAGCGTTTGTGAAAAGCCCACGAGGGAGGGCCTTTCCCACAGCACACAAAGCTGGGTTGTTGGCACTCAGAACATGCTAGAGTTATGAAAAGGAAAGAGCACATGCACCCAGGCCATGTCCGTCTTCACTGAAATTCTCTCCTTCCCACATTTTTAAAGGAATATTTTGTACTGCCCTTCCCCCCAAGAATGGCCAGACAAGCAAACAAACCTTCAGCTGAGATTATTAGCACAGCATTGTATAATCTTCTATTGAATCCTTTATTTGTACTTGGTTCCACTGGAGGATGAGGAAATGATAATCCATCTTCTTACAGCAGCTAGGAGGTATACTAGTTTAATGGGGTAGAGAGAGATTCTAGCGACATTGGTATGGCTATTATGAATTTGGCACATTATGTTTATAATAAAGTTGGCACATTTTATGTGAGTTGGAGAAGGTAAGTGAGATAATATTAAATTTATTGGAAAACGGTACATTTTTATCATACCGGAAGTTGAAGGTGCCCGACCTCAGAACCATGTGGTATTCAGAATGATTTAAGACTCTTTTGTAAGGTATTATCTTCCACGTGTGATTTTCTGTGAACTTGTGTTTTTCTTATGAAATATATGGAAAAAGTAGACGTCCTCAACTGTTTTTTCCGTCTCTGCATTCTTCCATCCACACATTTACCCCTACATGATGCATGTATGCTAAAGCTGTATATGTGCATTTGGAGCTCCTTAGATTGTGAACAATATTGCTGGAAGTTTTTCTATGAAATAGGTCGCTATGTGGACTTTTGATACCTGCAGCTACCTCTAGATTATCACTTTTATTTTTTTCTGTTTCAAAGGAGTTAGCACAAAATCATACAATGCAAGCATTAAAATTTAATTAGTAGGGATCTACTGCAATCGCAGTGAAAGTAAATAACCTGAAGAGATGGGTGTAAGCAATCCATTTTAATTAGAGAGCTTTATTGTTAATGCAGAGGTACATTTGTATATGACAACTCTTATTTTACAATTACATCACACAGTAGTTTTGTCTTACACTGTAAATCCCAGGTGAGGTAACAGTATAGTCATAAATGACTAGATGTAATCCTCTGATTGCCACTCAGCCATGAAATGTGGTTTTCCCCTCACTAATTATGTATTGATTCCGACTCTACGAGTTTAATTTTCTCATGCAACTTGGAAAGGAAGATTAAATATATTTTCAATGCAGAAATATTTATCTACTTACCATCTGGTGTAGGCAAGTGGCAAATGGCCCTGCATGTTCACCCTTCCACAACAGAAGGAAAGGAAGAAACTGCCTTTATACAGAGTGATACATTTCGTCCATCTAGCTTAGTATTGTGTACACTGATGGATAGGGGCTCTCTAGGATTTCAGACAAGAAATCTTTCTCCCAGCCCTACCTCAAGATGCTGGGGATTGAACCTGCATGCAAAGCAGCTGTTTTACCACTGAGCTATGGCCCTTCCCAAATTGTATGACAGAGGTTAATATCTGCTAGGAGACATTTACATGCACACATTCATAATTTTATAGTTGTGCCGCCTTTCCACAGTTCAAACCATGTTCAATGTGGCTTACAACATGAAGAAAGGCATAACTACAACACAACAAAAGCAGTAATAAACAATAAGCAAAACATTAAAATACACAACCAAACTGAACAATTTCCACATAAATCACAAGATCTAAAATAAATATAAAAAGACCCAACAGCAACAACCCTTCCTCCTCAGCAAAACCCCCGGAACAAAACCCCAGCCCAAGTGTCTGTTCAGTAGCCATAGCTTTTTGTGACTGGAATCAGTCAGGGCCCAGGTGGAAAAGGCCTACAAGGCAGGGAGCAGGTCTTCAAGGATTTGTGGCCAAGATGGTCAATGTCATTATTTCCTTCTGCTTTGCCAATGATACACGGCTAAGCAGTTGTTGTCACTGATTATTTTAAAAAAAATATGTTTGTATTTGCATTCCATTTGATTTATCATTTTTTTGTCTATTTCAGTTCCGCCAGTCATAAGAGTGTTTCCCGAAAGCCAAGCAAGGGAGCCTGGTGTTACAGCCAGCCTTCGGTGCCATGCAGAGGGTATCCCCAATCCAGTGCTTGGCTGGTTGAAGAACGGGATTGATATAACTCCAAAGTTATCTAAACAGTTAACTCTTCAAGGTAAAAGCGTAGGCATGTCTTTTTATCTGCACTACAAAGACTTCGGAGAGCAACGTGAACTTTTAAACTGGTGTAATTTATTTATCATGCCTTCAGGCAGAGCCTTGAGCAACAGGTATGATGTGTTAACTCCACCTCTGAAGTGAAGCTGACAGTTCTGAAGTCTACAAGTTACCTGTTCTATATATGTTTTCCTTTACTTCTCTGTCTATAGCTATTTTCAATTCACCTTAGTATTTTGTGCAAGTGTATCAAGTAATCTTTTTAGGAAATGTTACCACTGTGAAGTATTTTCCAATTTGAAGTGGTAAGTTTATAAAAAAAAAACAAGCACATGCTGTTTAACCAACTAACATATCTTCTCCTTTAATCTGTGAATATCAGTTTCTGAATTAGCATTTTTAGAGACCAAATCCAATGCCTCTCTCTACCTGAGAGTTCACACGTGCATTGATTGACCTATGATGAAATGTGCACACATTGGCACTGAAATAGAAAAAGGCATTGCTCCTCTCTGATAGCAAGCCGAAGAATGTGCATCATTGACCAACTGCATATCTGTGGCCACATTTTATATCCCCCAAGTTAGGGGAGTTCAAGGAGGAGAGACAAAAGCTTTAAACGGGCTGGACTAAAACAAATGCTACCTGTTTCATCTTGCGAGCAAAGTGACACAACAAAAACCATAACTCACGTACTCCTTTGTTTCTTCTGCACCCAGCAAATGGCAGCGAGGTCCACATTAGCAATGTACGCTATGAAGACACAGGAGCATACACCTGTATTGCAAAGAATGAAGCAGGAGTGGATGAAGACATCTCTTCGCTTTTTGTGGAGGATTCTGCTCGAAAGACACGTGTGTACTTTTTATTTTTTTCCTCATACCTAGAGAAGAAAAGCTATCAGTAACTGATAGGAAGTACTTAGAAACCATAGGAGACACACACATAAGAAAAAAGTTTTACTGTCTCATAATATGTTTTGAGACATCCCTTGGAATGTTCTGATTGAGGCTAGATCATCAAATGTGGCAGGTTCATATAACTGGAAAGAGGTCAAATCACTGTAGCCTGCTAGTTTTCCCAGAACATCCTGTGCAAGGATTGCCTTGGCATCCATGTAATTGCCACAGAAATAACAGTCCCTCAAAAGCAATACTGACAAAAAGTAACAACAGATCCCCATTTAAGAGGTAACAGAGATTGTATCTTTATTTTCACTTAGTCATGCCTCTCATTCCTCAGAGGAACTGATTTGTTTATGAAATCTATGAGTTTTCAGATATAATTCTAAATAGCTCTTCCAGGAATTTAGGGTGTAAGTAACTGGCCAAACAGCCTGACTGAACCTGCAATAAATATCTTGTCTTCGGTTTGGTTACAATAGTGTGTGTGTGTGAGAGAGAGAGAGAGAGAAAGAGAGAGAGAGAGAGAGAGAGAGAGAGAGAGAGAGAGAGAAGGTGATATTATTAATTTAAGGCTTTAGTGCCTCCTTCCTGCTGCAATATCCAGAACCCTCAGAAAAGCTGCTTTCCAGTATGGTATTTGGTGTGACATGGGTGGAACAATAAGAAATCAGGGACCACCTTTGTACAAATAGGTGT
The DNA here is from genome assembly GCF_965112155.1 of Podarcis liolepis. Lineage (NCBI taxonomy): Eukaryota > Metazoa > Chordata > Lepidosauria > Squamata > Lacertidae > Podarcis > Podarcis liolepis. Next base: position 42,723,088 of record NC_139564.1, on the reverse strand, counting down.
GTTTGTTAGGGCACCATTGGGTCTCAACCATTAACATCTAAGGTCTGAGGTCTGTTCAGTCATATTTTTGACTTTATTATCTGGGAATGCATTGGAAATCTTATGGAGGGGAAATGTGTGGCTTCATGGAGTCAGCATAAATATCAACAACAATCATTTCCTTGATTTGTGCTGTATTTCCTTATGATGTGTGGTTTATGGAAGAAGTTGATGTACTAGACATCAACTTTAAGTGTTGACCAAGCAAAATTCCATTTCCCAGTGCTTTCTGTGCCTGGCTTATTGCCATAGAGCAATAGTATACACATTTGCACAACACAAAGTCCCACTGTGTTCAATGGGGCTTATTGCCAGGTAGCACTAAGATGTAGATTGGCTTCCCATTGCAATTAATTTTTGACTGATGGTTTTTGTAGATCCTTGAGATTACCTTTCTAATTCTAATGACTGGAGATGGAAATTGTATTTCCAAATGTGAACTTAGTTGCTGAGAAAATTACCACATAATTCAAATGTTTTTCCAGCCTTCTGCTGCTTCTCCTCTTCCTAGCTAGGCTGACACTGACATTGTCATAAATATATAGAAGGAAGCCCAATTATAGTTGCAGTAGTCATCTATGTCAGTACATCACTTCTAAGAATATTTCATAGCATTGGATACTATTCAATAATTTGATTATCTGGCTGAAGAATAAAACACTCCTTGATATATTTGGTGGCCTCTTACAAGTAAATGTCACAAGTGCCATCTGTCTTCAAATGGCAGCTTCTCTGCTATGTTGTCTAGGTGATGAAGTGAAATTGAATGAAATTAATAGTCGCTAGTGAGGCTGTTTACCACCTGGTAGCAGTAATTCTTACACAGTCAAAATAGACCATCACAGTGCCTAATAAAAACTTGTCATTACAAAACGGATATATCTTGACTCTCATCCCCACATAATAATATTCCTAGAAGCTCTCCAACAGGCTTGAGCCACACAATCTTGTGCTCAGTCCCACTGAAATCACTAGAGTTACATATGCTAGGGTAGATGCAATACTCCTCAGTACGACTACTATTTTAAAGAAAACAGTAGTTGATTTATCACAATATGAACTTCGCAGGTAACCTAACTGACTGTTAATAAAAGCAAACCACATATTTCAAAGCCAGTCCTGCCACAGGCAAATTGTGTTCAGAATCTCCGGCTGTTTTTTATTTGTATGTTTATTTTGCTTTTACCTATCAGCAGCCCCATATGGCAAATGAAGTTACTGTTGGGAAGGTGTGGGAAGCCAACTCTCCCCTCCCCACTTCATATCCCTATACTAAATGTTATGTGCTAAACCTCCATAAAGCAACTGGTGGTGCTGCCTGAATGGAGAGGATTGGTGCACAGAAAGAAGAGTTCAGTGCCCTTCTCCTGCTTATGAATCATCTGCTTAAAATCACACACGCCACAACCAATTCACATTTACACTGTGCCACCTGCATTCTAAGGCAGGATGTTAGCAACAAAAGAAGCTGCTTATAGAAAGTCAGGCAGTTTGTCTGTCTAACCCGTGGGTAGGTAAACTAAGGCCCGGGGGCCGGATCTGGCCCATTCGCCTTTTATTTAAAATGCATCTCTAGGTTATTTGTGGGGCATAGGTTCACCCCCCAAAAAAATATAGACTGGCCCCCCACAAGGTCTGAAGGACCGTGGCCCCCTGCTGAAAAAGTTTGCTGACCCCTAACCCAATATTGTCTGCTTTGACTGGCAGAAGCTGTCCAGGCAGGATGTTCTCCTTCAGCTGCGGTCTGTTCTATTTAAGAGGGGGAGGGGGTGCCAGAGATTGAACCTGGATCATTCTGCATGCAAAGCATGTTCTCTACCACTAAGCTTTGGTCTCCTCACATTATCTTTGGTTCCTTCTCAGTGGTAATCTCAGTGGTTCCTTCCAACTATTCCACCAATAGCTTCATCCTAGCCCCTGTTCCTTTCTTCTTTGTATGCTATTCCCCAATCTCAGTATGCATTATCATTGCCTCCCCTGCTCCCTACTCTGTGTGCATTAAAAACAAAAACAAAAGCCTATCACCATTCTTCATGTTTCAGCTGCCAGTTGTCTCTGGGAAGCTAGACAGAAACCTGTGGTCCTGTCCCTTCCATACCTTCTAGGGCAGCAGTCCCTGCCTTTCACCTTTTTAATATCATCAGTGGTCGCAATGTTGAAGGAATGGGAGCAAGTGACAGAACGCATGTCCCTTTGCTTCAAACTTCTCATAATATGTTCCCCAAGGAGCTCATTCATTGTGAGCTATTTAGTGGATGATAATCCTGGTCTACCTCACAAGGTTGTTTTGGTTGAAAGAAACAAAGATATTGGAACAGTTTGTTTTCCTAAAAGCACCATATAAAAGGGAAATAACGAATGCTATGGTTGCAAAGCATGAAAAATATTATTCTTTCTGGAATTAAACCCATGAACCTGACTAGTAAAAGTTAATAATACGATAGGTAAGGAGATGATTTACTTCTTATTTTCTTTTTATAAAATAAACTTTAAATCTGAATTTATAAGACATTCAAGAAGTACTACAAACCATAAAAAGTGAGGCAGGTGAAATGTTTTTTGCCAAAGCTGAGCAAACACAGCACAAAACACCAAGCACGTTTTTTACTTCCGTCGCTCAGTCCCTTCCTTCCCATCTATCAAGCTAATTTGGAACATCACCAGCCAGCGCATGAGAACATAAATCACCTGTAAGGACCTCCCTATGGTAGGTCTCTTTTAGTAGAAAGCTCAATCCTGATAATTCTAGCATTTTCCTTGTCACTGTGCTTTAGTTTGCAAGTGAACAGAACAGACATTTGCTGTGAACTGCAGATTTGATTGATTTTGGGGGTTTGCCTTGTAGAAGTCAGAGCTGAAGTGATTGCTGTGGCAAAAGGATTAAACCAAGAATTGTAAATCTGAAAAGTAATATTGATTTCAGCAATAATTTACTACAGCATGCCCAGTAATTGTGCCAAGCCTCTTAGCTGCGTATTTACTTGGTTCTCTCGGAAGCAGGTAGCAGACATTCTGATTTTATGGTAAATAGGAGACACAATCATGCCTAAGTTAAGCACTTTGAACTTATTCCTATTGATTTCAATGAGAAAACTGAAGTACTTGTTTTGTTCTCTCCCAGTGAAATCAATGGAACTTCAAGGTGTTTAACTTTTAAAAGATAATCTTTATGGTGAGTAAATATACTAAACATTATTATTACTATTATTTTTAAGATAAGGAATCTGGTTCCCTCAGTCCCATCGAACAATTTTCACCATGGCACCCTCATGCCAGAGTTCTCCGTCAGTGCCCATATTTGAATTTTTTAATGACCTATATTGTGCTATTTGCAACCTAATCTGTCAGTTGCTCTTGCACAATGAGTATACCCAGTGCTATTTTTCTAGAAAAGGAGTCGCCAGAACTCACCATGAACACCTCCCTTCTTCTCTTACAATGGCAATGGCGCCCACTTGAGAGGTGCTGGAACTGATTTCTGGTGAGTTCCACCTGAAAAGAAGTCCTGAGTATATCTAGTTTCATAAGGGACCCCAAGAGTCATCTTGTCCAATCCCGTGCAATGCGGGAATAATTTAATACTCACATGCAAATATCTTGTTGAAAATAGAATGATGATAGCAACAAAGGAGGAAAAAATGAAAGTCCAAAAGTGTTAGGCAGGAGAGTAGTGTATTATACAGAAGTGCCTTGCTGACATTCCATCTGTCTTACCCCTCCCCTCCCAGTAAGCAACAGTGACCCACCTACCAGGAAACTAGTATGGTGGTATTAGAAGAGAAATAATGAGGAGCCCTGGCTCTCGCCTATAGTCACTCTCTGCATGTTCTTCGCTTCAATGGCTGCAACACCAGATGTGTCAGTGTCAAGATTAACCTGCGCTGCCACCATACAGTTCTTTTTCCATTGTTCTCCATTAGCACAATATATATACCGGCTCCATTATTCTTAGGTTCTACTTTTGGCAAAGTAGCCCTCTGTTGCGTAAATCCATCAACAGAACACTTGAACACCTGCTTTTCTGGCTTTTCTGGGTAAAAAAGAAAGTGCCCTAGTTTAGTTATATGTCTTCCAACCTGCTATCGAGAGAAAGTTCCATGTGGTCCAGACATCAAACCTGCCGCAAAGCCTACTCTGTGTTGTAGAGTTATACAACTTTTATGAATTAATACAGATGAAAGGTTTTGGTCATAGGCCTCGGCAGCTTTCTTCTTCGTCTAAAGGAATGTGCAGTAATGCACATTAAAGAAATAAGGAAAAAAAGTTTCACAATATAAAGTTCATTCTTGACATACCTTCTCACCACAGCCCTGGAGATAGCTTTTTGGACCTCATGCATCATCTGCTTGCCTCTAAAGAGGAGCTTGGGAGGGCTGGATTTTGCTGAGTGCGATAAAGGTTCTTATATCTCACTGGGCTGTACAGAAGTAAAAGATATGAAGCATCCATTTCTCTTCCGCTGGATTTCTTTGACAGCAACAACAAAATCAGAAACTCGAATTTACTGGTGAGAAGTGGTTAATATGAAGCAAACCTTCAAAGCATTTACATTATACTTACACTTAGAATTTGAGATTAGATTTAAAAGATGTAATAACCTACAGTGTGGTTTGTTAGGAGATTAATATGCTGGCTTTTATAGCAGGCAGGAAAATGGAGTGATGGATAAGACCTTCAGTGGACTATGTGATGCCTGTTGCTGTTAGCAAGAATAAAAGGAAATAAATAGTCTGAGCTTTGGCTTTGGTTGCAGTTGGAGGATATAATTTTATTTTAAAGTTTCCTGCAGATAACACACTCTTGTCACATTTCTGCTCCCGAGAGAAGCCAGTACTACTAAGATGATAACAATTCATCATCAAAATGGAAATTCAAGATTAAAGTCAATGAAAAACACTGTGAAAGCATTTTATCCTGCAGTTGTTACATTTTTGTCTTCAAGAAGCAATGAGTTAAGCTTCTTTGACAGCTTGGCGCAATTTTAACAAAAGATGGTAATCTGGTAAACCCCTTTGACACTCCTATTAGTATTGGAACAACTTAATATATCTCTCAGTCCTAAGAGATTTTTCAGTCCTTTGTATAGACGTAACATGCCCGTTTGCACGTTGTCAACACTTATTTTATATGTATTGTGTTCTAGCATAATCACAGAAGTATAATAATTAACTCCACAAGAGACTTCATGCAAACTCCAAAATTCAGGAGTCATAAACTTAGAGTTGAAATGTGATTTCGAAATAAAGTTACATCTCAGTCCACAAAACCATGTCGTGTCCTTGTGAGCCCATAAACTGAAAGATAGCAAGGCCTGTTCAATCAGACCAAAGGCCTATCTTGTTCAGCATCCTGTTCAGACAGCGGCCTATGAAAAACCCACAGACCAGGCAAGAGTGCAACAATGTTCTCCCCACTGGGGATTCAGAGCAACCGGCATTCACAGCCATAGTGCCTCTGAGAGTAGAGGCAGAGCCATCATAGCTAGTAGCCATTCATAGCCTTAACCTCCATGGATTTGTCTGTTCCTCTTTTAAAGCCATACTCTATGGCAGCCATCACTAAATCTTGTGAGATAATGTTCATTGGTACATTAGCTTCATACCTGTGATTGGGAGGCCTTAACATTCCTAGGGCCAGTTAAACAACAATAGGACAAGTATTTCTGTTATGTTCCTAAAGGACAAGCAGAGCAATCCTAAACCCCTGATCCACGCTGCTGCTAGGGTTTAGGAGTTTCGTGAAGGTATCCATCTGCTGGACACATTGCAATGGATCAACTGGAACCAAAGCCCTTCCAATTCTGAGGAGGCCCCTGAACTGTGTCCTCAGGCTGTGCCAGTTTGCATAGTGAAACAAGTGCAAAACATCCCACTCCACCTTCTGCATTGACCAGCAGGAGCTGGAAGAACTGCAGATGTGGCTGGAAAATCCAGCCCAAGCTAGGATTGCTCCTTAGACTCAGTTGGTGGGGATCCTATAGCTCATAATAGAACCCTGTTCCTTCAGTGGCATACACAGGCCCTCAGATTTCCACATCTTATAGGGAATAGGAGACTTGTGTGCCCCCTTCCATAAACCTATCCAGCTCTTCTCAAAGTCTGGGGCTGCAGCCCTAACCCTGGGAGTAAGCCCTGTGGAATTCAGTAGGATTTACTTCCAAGGATTGCCACCTGACTAGCTAAAGACAGCTCTGTTATGTCCTAGAAAAGATTTCTCTGTGAATGGGCAAGGTAACTGTGGCAGACTAAATTGAGCAACTACTATTTAGTGTCCCCTGTCTGTTATTATTCTTTCTTTCACAACATTCACAATGATTACTGAGCATATACTGTGGTGGTGCGTTTGTATAAATTATGTTAGTCACAGAAGGATAATATACTCAAGACTCAGACCCTGCGACCATCATCTGAAGCCCTTCTTCATGCGCCTCTTCCACAAGAGGTCCAAAGGGTGGCAACACAATCTTATATTTCTATGTTGTGAACTGCCCAGATATCTACAGATGAAGGGCAGCATGCTAAATAAGTAAGTAAGTAAGTAAGTAAGTAAGTAAATAACTAACTCACTCACTCCCAGGGTGTACTATAGAGATGGTGATGGTGATGTTTAAAATAAGACTGACTTAAGACATAACAACCATAGGGGAATCATGTGTGACTCACTATTCTTCCATCACTGTAAGGTCTTCCATCCCCTCTAGGTCTGTTGAGAAGGCATTTTAAATCCTCATGCTCTCACACATCTTCCAAAGGGGTTCTTTGTCTCCCCAGAACGTGTTAGATTCCTCAAAGGTAGCCATGGTGACCCATCTTAAGTCATGTGAACATCTGAGGTCACCATTAACGCTTTGATCGATGAACTCTCAAGGATACCCTATGAATATATTTCAAACTTGGATCCCTGTTCCTTGAAGGCCCCAGGATGACATTTTAAAAAGTGTCTTTATTCATGTTTGAAACAGAGGAATCGCAAGCATATCCTAACCTTGAGGTCCCTTTATTTGTGTGACACTTGCTCGTGATAGAACTGTGGGAATGGGATATCATATATATCGAACATTATCATTGCCGTTACACTGTAACAGCATAATAAACTGCTTGAACTTCTGTTGCACCATTTCCCAGGTCACAGATGTAATATAAGATGGTATTCAACTCGAAGTAAACCTATTGAAATTAACGAACTTAACTTAGTCATGTTCTTTAATTTCAGTGGAGCAGCTGTGTGTAAGATTTAGTGGAATAGCATCTTAGGTTTTCAGCTAGAATATTTTTCAAACAGATATTTCTTTTAAAAAACCACTATTGATATTTTTATTATTATGATAATTTTCAAAAGCTTACTTTTAACAATAAAGGTTAGATTTGAATATTTTTTAAATAATGCTGTTCCGTTTCAGGCGATCTGGATTTCATGTTGTTTACCTGTTAATGAAGTGAGAGGAAAGTTTGCCACCCAAATATTTTGCAGTAATTTACAGATGAGTTGAATATTTGATGCCCAATTAATATTTCATCCTGCATTTTTTATTCTTTAACATCCATTACAGTTCCCCATGTTACCTGGTTAAGCAGCTGTGACTCTGTCACATTCTATGAAGCAACTTCTATAAATCCTTTCATCTGTTCACCCACAGCAAGCTGAAAATTATCTGCTTCCTGCATTTTGTGTCTAGAGGCTATGTTTAAAAAATAATATGCCTTTTCGCTACCATTAAATAGATCAATTTCTAACACCAGGGCCTTTTTTGCATGTCAAGGTCTTACCACCTAAGAAGAGGTTATGTGCTCTGAATACTACTGACTTCCGAGGTTCATGGCCATCTTCTCCTGCCGGGCCTATAGAACAGCATAAGGCTAAAAGCTTTTTTGACTCTGATTTATTGTCTAAATTTCTTCCACAGGGTCTTTCACAGGTCTCTCTTGCATCTCATACACAGCAATGCCTCTTTACCTCATTTCTCTGGGAATAAGTTGTGCTGGCATTTTATGATATGCCTAGGTATGCAGAGCTGAACAAAGGGTTTCCAGGGACTCAGTCTCAAACAGATTTAAAAAAAAAAAAAACCCAGCAACTGTTGGGGTCATCTTTGTTTCCAACGCCCATAAAGCATCTGTAGATTACCAAGGGTTTATTTATAAAACAAGATTCAGCAGTTATCTCTGGGGTTATTATTCTAAGGTTATTGTCTTCAGATAAAAACCCTGTCTACAGAACTTTCAGAGAAAGGAAATTTCAACTGCACATAACTAGCTTGCCTATATGTGGGGAATTTATGCAGTCTGTAGAACTCTGTGGTTTCTATAGATAAAACACATCGTTTTAATTATGTTGTGGTTGGAGTCAGACCTGCTGCTCTCTGAATGGAAGGGCTCCTTCCATTCTGAACAGTGAGCTGCATCAAGCAGAGGTACCCAAAATGGACACTCCTGCAGGTGAAAGAAGAGAGGTTAGTTTTGCGGATTCCCCTTTCCCTTTGTAGCCCCCCATTGGCACTTCCCATGCTGGTCCTCCAAGCACCCAGACCAGATTTTTGTTGGCTTTAGGCTCTCCATGGAACTTATCATTAAAAGATATAAAGAATTAATGATTTAAGATGACAAAGATTGACAGTTATGGAGTCATGGAAAGGGACACCAAGTTAAAATGGACATCCTCAGGACCTGTGGCAAGAGACTCTTCAGGCCAACGAAATAAGCCAATGTTAGTGTGGAGATCCTACAATCTTTAAAGACAGGGGATGGCACCTAAGCAATGGGTGGACAATCTAGAATTAGCAGCAGGGCTTCTGTGGATTCAGGAAGCAAACAACAGAAAGCAATGGAGAGAACTTGAAGATGTGTATCCCGAATATGGATGTGAGATGCTACAAAAAAAGACGAATGTGGAGTTCCACACTGCACAATTCTGGATCCTAACCATGCCCTCGTTTTTCTGGAATTTAAGGTTGAATATAAGGTTGTATTCAACTAATGTTTAGTCAGAATAAACCCATTAAAATGAATGAACTTAAGTTAATCCTGTCCATTAATTGTGATGGGTCTCCTCTGAGTAAACATTAGTTGAACACAACCCTTACTAAATAATAAATACAATTTTACCACTTTCTTATAACTCCATCAAGGTGGTATATAGGAAACAGAAAATGCAATCATTAACTCTGGCTGATCTAATATTGGTCCTGGATTCATTTATACCTGACTGGGACCTTAGACAGGATCAGTCACATTTACTGATTGCATAATATGTTTTCTGTAGGGCAGCCCCTAAAGAATTTGAAACTTCAGTATATCCAGGAACTACTTCTGGGGGGAAAACGGAAATGGATCTGTTTTGTCAGGAGACCTACAAGCTTAAATGGGATTCCACCCCCTACCCAATCTCCAATAACCTGTCATGGGGATTTCGGTTGCAGAACTCTTCACAGCAATTTCCTTGATACCTCAGCAGTCATACTGTGTATCTAGGCTGCCCTCCGATTTTTTCCCTCACCTCTCCCACATGGGATTTGAATTTTCTGCCTGTTATCTCTCCTTTCTTTCTCAATCTTATACTGTGTACCAAATCACTCAATGCCATTACCTTACAAGTACGACTTTACCAATGATTGAGGCCCTGAACCAAGGCTCAGAGGACCCAATCCTAATTAAATCTGTGTCTTCTCAATCATGAATCTTAATGATAGCAGAGATAAAAAGAGATTCGGAACAAAGGTGCCACAGTTGTTGTTGTTTATATTGTTGCCCCTGTGCTTTTAACGTAGCATGTTATACCAAAATCCAAGTGCAGATTTCCCCTCTTTTTCCCCAAAGCCAGGGAAAATAGCCTATTGGTTCTTATGTAGTAAAATTTTGTTGTATTAAAAACTGTGATACATTTTCTGCATAAGTGTCCTTGAACTGCAAATATACTCAACCAAATATTGATTCAGTCAATAAAACCTGGCAGTTAATGCACAAAAATGTTGCAAAATTATCAAATATGTCTGTTCATAGGTAGGAAAGTAGTATTACATTTCTTTAGATGAGACTTTTTACTTGTATATTCATTGGTTCATTGCTCTCAAAGTAATTTAGCTACAGTTTTGGTAATGAACTTACTTGTTTCCAATGATAAAAGTGAAAAATTCAGATAATCTTCCAGAATACAAAGTATTTATTGGATTAATCAACTCTTTCCAGCAATCTCAATGGAAGTTACAAACTAGTAATATATGGCTTGCTGTTTCAATTTATTCACATTTTTGTTTCTGAGGCGGTCAGGATGAGAGGGCACTTTGTATTAGATAAGCGTATGAAGTGAGCATAGTTTTATTTGCTGCCCAACTAGTATGTTTGCTTTTAATGCATTTTTATCGTATTGGAATCTATTGGTGGGTCTCTGGGCCACAATAAAGAGTTCAGTTGAATTGGAAGAAATTTCCTCACAGATAGAACTCATCAGAGTAGTGTTACCCCACTGAAGCTCCATCCAAAAGAACTAAAGGTATCCCTTGAAACATGCAAGAGAAAATGTCCTTAAGTTCTGCAAATATTTGGCCTGAAAGTTAACGGAGGTAGGGAAAATGCCAAAAAGGGGCAGGTCTTGTTGGCTACTGACAGCAAATGTTTAAAGTCCATATTTTTTATACACTGACTAATACAAGATCTACCTTTCCCAGGACCAAATGTGTGGTGGTGAGGGGAACTATGATGGAGAGACCCAGAGCACAAATACAAATATAACTTCTTAATGTCAAGAATTGCCTTCCATGATTTTCTTTAATACTAAACATGAATGAGTGGCTATTAGTTTGGTCATGCTATTACTGATACATAATATAAGGGTTTTGCCTTAAGCCTACCAGCCCAATATTACAGGATTAGCTTAGGGTAATGTTTGGATTTTCAGTAGAGCAAATAAGATTCCTGCATAGCAGAGAAAAAAATAACTGAAGGAAGAAAACTAATTAACATTCTGCCTTTTTCTTAAAATTCTAAGAAAAAAAATTGGTGTTCAAAGGTTGTTGTATACTATTGAATTCTCTGATGTATCAGTTTCCTGTGAGTGATCTGTTTCTGAAATGTCTTAGGAACTTTTAACTTCTACTTTGATTGGGTTGTGTCTGAATTTGTCAATTTATTTTACGATGGTGTATGACTCTGCCTAGTTATGCTTCTAAAACAGAAAAAAATGGTCATAGGTTGGATAATAAGCATTTGGGGTTCTGTTTTGTTTTTCAGTTGTAAATGCTTAAACCCAAACTCCATGAAGTGGAGCTCAAATTTCAATAATAATAATCTCTTGTAAATATACTAGAAAGTCTCTCTCTCTCTTTGCTACAGAAAATTATTGCCTTCAGTTTTGCATTTTGAAGGCACTAAGAAGCATCCCATAAGCTTCAAAGGAGTCAAGATCATGCAGAGCAGTTCTAAAGTGTCATTCGAATGCACCACTCATAGAATATTTTTAAATGTTTCACCTCTTTGAGATGCAGTGAAGTGTTCCCCTTTAGAATTATTCATTCTAAACACAATAGCACAATAAGACTAGCTGAAGTATCCCCATTGTCTATATTTCCACTTTAAAACCTTTTTTAAAAAAAATAATTAAAAAAGCTTTGTGGTTCACATTAGCTTATTCATTTTCATTGAAACGTGCTAAATTCTGGTCATAAATATCAAGTACAGTAAGTATATATCTAGGAGTCAAACAATCAGAATTTGTTTTAGATAGTTGATGTGTGCAAATCAATCTTGTATCACGTTCCTAATTTTAGAAACTGATGTGCCATTGGGTGATATTTTCATACTCATCTGTGTCTTCTGTTCTTTTCCTCTTACATGCTGCAGTTGCAAACATACTGTGGAGAGAGGAAGGTACTAATATAATTTTCTCCCCATCCTGTAGTAATTTTCTTGTCTGATGTACATATTAAATTTATAGTTAGACAATAGCTATAGCAATTATGTTTTAATTATGCATTCATTCTTCACAAATAGATCTTTGCTTCTAATTCTGTTATACGGTGTGTCATTGTCAAGGATAGAAAAAAACCCTAATTATTATTTGGGGTGGGGATGGTTGCAGTATCTGTAAATGTTTATCTTTTCCTTCTCTATTTGTACCTAACAATAACCCATGTTTCTAAAAGGCTTACGGGCATATCTGAGTTACAGTTAAAACTCCCTGTGGGGACTGTGCCCTTAACTTGTCCTGTTGCTGTCATAAATCATTTGGCCAATCAGCTTATCTTCAGTCAGAATGTTGACCCAGGAATGTGAATCATTCTTATTTTGCCAAGAGTGCTATCTAGTGAAGCTCCCAGAGTAACAGAGAAGTGCTGTTATCTGATTACTTGGTGAGACAAAACTAAAAAGCTTTAAAACTTGGGAAGTTTGTGTGGGGTGGGAGAGTGAAGGTTGGAGTTTACCAAAACCTACTGCTTGTGATATAGAATATAAGATCACAGCCAGAAGTTTTAATTGTATTTATTATTTTTTTACCCTGCCCTTCCTCCCAAAGGAGCTCAAAAGACACTATGACTCAAGTGATAGGCAAATATCCTTTAGCTGTTCTTTTCTTTTCTTTTTGCTTTTCATTTCTTTCTTTCTTTCTGGTGAAAAGCAAATGTCCTTTAGCTCAGTTCAGAAGCAACATAACATTTATTTACTAGTTGAGTTTCAGAGAGTTCGTCCTTAAAATTTGGAATCTTGGCCCATACTTTTTAGTTTAGGAGAAGTTTTCTTGCTACGGTGTGTATGTTAGGCAAAATTGTATACACAAATGTATGTATTAGGAAATTTTCACACTAAAATTAAAATGTTGACAAACATGCAAACTGATGTGGAAATGTGGAAAACTGAAGTTAAAAATAAGGATATCAGAGAAAGCAAAACTGACAAATTTTCCTATCCATATCTCTAGCCATGGTGCTGAACATGCTGACTCCCCTCCTTGGGGTGGGTGGTTGTGTGTGTTTTTAAGTACAATAACTAATTCCATACGTCTAGTTTAGTCCTCAGGTCCCACCACACAGGGCACATTCAAAATATAAGAGAAAACAATGGGTGAAATAGTCAATATATTAAAGAGGAAAGCAAAAATCGATCCTGAATTATAATTTAAATTTCCAATCATGTAAATCTTGAACGTACAATGTACAAATATTCAAATTCCTCAGTTATTACCTCCAACAAAAATAACTGTTTACATTTTAATTATCTAGCTTTTAAAAAGAAATATTTACATTGCTCACATCTGAAACTGAGATGGTTATTGGCATACTGTTTTCTATAGGGGTTCAAAACGTATCATGGAAAAATCTTGGAGTAGGCCCATTGAAATTAATGAACATAACTTATGTCCATTAATTTTGATAGGTCTATTCCAAATATTACGAATATTGTATGCAACCTATGTGATTTTTCAGAATCAACAGACACAGTTAAGTGTAAATGAGTACAGTGGTACCTCTGGTTGTGGATGGGATCTGTTCCGGAGGTCCGGCTGGATCCCAGGGTTTTCACAACCGGAGAGACCGCTTCTGCACACGCACACGCAATGGTAGAGCGCTTCTGCACATGCATGCGTGCCAAAACCCCAGAAATATACTTTTGGGTTTGCTAGTTACATATCCCGAAGTTTACATAACCAGAGGGATACATAAGCGGAGGTATGAGTGTATAGCAAAAATGGTAGGTTTTTGGAAAACATGTCAATAATCAGAATTAGAGTAAGAAAGCCAGCAGTTAGAATGCATATGCTAGCTGGAACGTGTGTAACAGAAATAGAATGGTTTATATTAGGCAATGTCTGCATGCTCTTTACTGTTCTTCAGAGAGATTTGAAATTTCCAAATGTCATGTTTTATTCACTGTCTTTGCTAGCAAAGCACACATACATATGGGGCTGCCAACTGTATACTGGCACCTGTTCCTATGCCTTGAACAGACATTAGGTGAGAGTGCTCCAAGCTGAGAAAAAATTCACTTGCTGATTTCTACAAATCGAGCTGCTATTAAAGACACAGGAACTACTTGTTTTGGAGTTGTCTCACAACTATAGACACACTCTTGTCAAAAGTAGATGTCTACGTTTAGTGCAATATTGGGGTATATCAAAACCAATGACATAGAATGACCATTGAAATGCAGTGATTCCTTTGAATGGCCATAATAACACGCTGAATTTGAGAAAAGCCATTGGAATGTGTCAAGGTGGGCACCCTGAAAAGACTTGTCACTTGTTGGATACATTTTTGTTTTTAGGCTGGCCTTTTAATTTATTTCACACACACCCCTTGCTGGTTTTTCTTCTTTTCTTTTATAACTTGCTTTGCTTTATCTGCCATGTTTGTTACTGATAGTTGGCTTTACATTTGCCTTTGTAGGCAACCTTGAATGGTTTGGTTTTTGAACTAGAAAGATTCTAAATGCTCAGAGAGAATTCTAGCTATTACAGGTGACCACAGCTATGTATTGCTTTGTTCCTCCAAAAAGATGTAGCTGTCAGTTGAGTTTCTGAATGGACATGCAGGAGAATTGAAAAGGGTCAGGTTCTGCTGACTGCCCTTGCCACCCTTCATTCCATCTTCATCTGTATAAAAAAAAAATCAATTGAATTTCTGAATGGCCATATAAATGCACTGAGATAGTTGCATCCTGCTAAATTTCCTTTAGATTTGGGTTTTGTAGTCTGCCAGGTCAATGAACAGATTCTGCATTCAGGTCACTGTGAGAAATTGAGCACTTATCTGTATGAAACAAGGAGCCGTTCCCGACCAAGACCTTAGGAAGCTTACAACCCAGCCCACCACTTCTCCCTGTCACCATTTTGATACCACATAGCCTGTATCAAGAGATCCTACAACAAACCCCACAGAAGCACTACTAGTAATTCTGACACCATGTCAAAGGAGATTCCATCCCTAGTAATGTGTAAGAAATATGAAAAACTGAAGCACCAAGACAGTATGTTTCCAAGCACAATTCAAAGTGTTGGTGCTGACCTTTAAAGCCCTAAATGGCCTCGGTCCAGTATACCTGAAGGAGCGTCTCCACCCCCATCGTTCTGTCCGGACACTGAGGTCCAGTGCCAAGGGCCTTCTGGTGGTTCCCTTGCTGCGAGAAGCCAAGTTACAGGGAACCAGGCAGAGGGCCTTCTCGATAGTGGCACCCACCCTGTGGAACGCCCTCCCAGATGTCAAAGAGAAGAACAACTACCAGACTTTTAGAAGACATCTGAAGGCAGCCCTGCTTAGGGAAGCTTTTAATGTTTAATAGGTTACTGTATTTTAATATTCCGTTGGAAGCCACCAATAGTGGCTGGAGAAACCCAGCCAGATGGGCGGGGCATAAATAATAAATTAGTAGTAGTAGTAGTAGTAGTAGTAGTAGTAGTAGTGTGTGCAAAGAGGAGGCTGACCATGCAGGAACTAATTTCTTGGCTTCCAGTTCTGTAGCCAATTTGTGAGAATAATGCTGTTTATTCTGTAACGCAATACCAGATATAATGGAGGGTTTCATGAATATTTGTGAAATAGAACGATCCTTTTACAGTGCTTCAAAGTATAGGGTTGTATGGAAACACTTCCACTGACACAAGCCAGGATGCTCACTTTTCATTGAGCACCTGGCCACCAGCACCATATCCCAGTCTGCTCCAGCAGATTCCTTAACACCTCGACTTTTTAAGGTTCATAGGTTGGTCAAGCTCTGGTGCCCCAAATTGTAGGGACAAAAGTACTCTTTGTTACAGCAAAGCTGGATGGGGTACAAACCATAAAATATATTATCATATGATAAGACACTTAAAAAAAATCACTTAGAAACCCAAACCCTCCATAATTTCTGTGTTGCCATGAACCTCTATTTTACCTCTTCCAGCCCTCATAAATGGCACAATGAGAAAATGTAAATAATTTATTATTTCTCGTTGATCCTAAATGAATAATAAATTCCTTACATTCTCTTTTGTTGCAGGTATTTTCAAAGTATGCCATATATTTCCAGACTAATATTCATGAAGCCATTTTGTTTCTCAGGGGGGTTATAATGTGAAATCTTGTATCACATTAAAGTTTCATTTTAAGTCTACAGTGTGTTTTTTCTTAATAATCCCACAGGATTAGTTTAATTAATTTTACACACATTAACAAAATATTATCTGGCCAAAAAAATTAGACAAAGCTTTGGTGCATGAACTTTTTCCCCCCTGAGTGGTTTAATTTTGTACTTTTAAACATGTTTTTGTTCCTAAGGTCTGGGAATTGGGAATATGTTCTATGTATTTTATGAAGATGGAATCAAAGTGATACAGCCAGTGGAGTGTGAATTCCAGAGACATATTAAGCCTAGTGAAAAGCTCCTTGGTTTCCAGGCAAGTATTCTGAAACATCTAATTACTCTTTCCTTCCACCATGCTTGATATTTCAAAAAGCTGAATATGCTCTTTGAAATGTTCTATCTGCTAATGAAGCAACGGCTGACAAATGTTTCCTGTTCCTTTCTGTCACTGGGCTGCCACAACAACAGAAGACCCTGACTTGATTGCCTCCAAAAAACTATGGGCAGAAGGAGAAATGTGTCCATGCTGTGCCATTGACTCTTGCTGAAGCGTTTGTGGAAGTCTTGTCTCAGTATGGTGCCACAGTGTTACATTAGCTGTGCAGTAGTATGAATGCCATGGCAAATATGGAAGATGCAGGTTGTAGCAACCAAACTCTAGAACAGGCTTCTTCAACCTCGGCCCTCCAGATGTTTTTGACCTACAACTCCCATGATCCCTAGTTAGCAGGACCAGTGGTCAGGGATGAAGGGAATTGTAGTCTCGAAACATCTGGAGGGCCAAAGTTGAGGAAGCCTGCTCTAGAAAGAACTCATGCAAAGGTTTACTATCGCAAATTGTTGCCACACTTTGAAAATGGGTCAAGCAGTGACGAATAGGTCAATCTGATCTTACCTTGAATTCTGAGTAAGAAAGCCACAGGTTGCTTCATTGCCACGTGACCCTACTTTGTATAAACTTTACTTCTATGTACCCATTTATGTGTTTCTGTGTATGAAGATTAGATAGACGAACACAAAGACAGACAGATAAGGGTGTAGATAAAGACAGAATCTGATCAAGTAAGTGGACCTTACTCCATTAAACTTCATGTCACAATAACTTGGTTAGTCTTTAAGGTGCCATTGGATTCCTTGTGGTTTTTGCTACAGCAGGCCAATACAGCTATCCCTCTGGCATTCATGCAAATATAACTGTGGGTTACCTACATCCCTACTCACATATTCCTATGTTTCTACTCTTCCAAAACCCATGCAAAACAAAACCCTTGGGCTAGATTTGCTTCTGTAATGATTACTGCCAAAGTTAAAAAATATATACAGATATATGCAGTGCTCAACAACAAGATAAATTTTTACTGCATGTAATTATACTTTCAGTAGCTAATCAAGCTTTGATTTGTGCTGCTTAACTAAAATTAGTTCAACATCACTAAAAATAAGTCAAAGACCTTTTTTCTCTCTCGTGTGGATGGGTAATTTAAAAGCTGATAATTTAGGAAGTATCTGAAAATTTTACCCAAGGAAACTTAAAATGAGAACAGTGAAACATAAAAGTATTCTGTGTAGCATTTCAGAATTAATGATAAGTTGAGTGATGAACAGTGAAGCGAAGTAATTATAATGTAAAATATATTAGGTTTATTTTTTCTTCTCCATCTTTAAACCCTCTCCCCAATACCAGAGATAAAATTTAGGAGAGGGAAAGATTCAGTTCATGGAGCAAGCAAGTGTGTTAAAGGTAAAGGGACCCCTGACTGTTAGGTCCAGTCGTGGATGACTCTGGGGTTGCAGTGCTCATCTTGCTTTATTGGTCGAGGGAGCCGGCGTACAGCTTCCAGGTCAGCATGACTAAGCCACTTCTGGCGAACCAGAGCAGCGCACGAAAACACCGTTTACCTTCCCGCCGGAGTGTGTAGGTGTGTGCAAATTACATAGGCAGAATTGTGTTGTTATTCCATTTCCTTTAGATCAGTGTTTCCCATCCTTGGGCCTCCAGCTGTTTTTGAACTACAATTCCCATCATCCCTGACCACTGGTCTTGCTAGCTAGGGATGATGGGAGCTGTAGTCCAAAAACAGCTGGAGGCCCAAGGTTGGGAAACACTGCTTTAGATAATCCTATGTCTGAGCTTTAGCCAGCTTGATCTGTGTTATCATCAGTATCTGTGCCATCCTTCAGTATCATCAGACTCTCACTTCAATGAAAGGACCTTGGTATTTTCACCATAGTCATATTGTGTCATGAACTCTGTAGTCTTTTGCACATGTTGCTTTCATCTGTGAGGATGAACAACTCATCACAACAAAGTTTTAAAAATCCTCTATCAGAAGAACATCTAATGCTTGATCAAGTAACACTGAGTGAATTTTAAGCAGTTTGTTTGTTTTGAGATCAGAGCAGATTTTGGGATAGCCCTCAATAAATTGAGTGTAAAATTCACAGTAGTTGAAATACATTTCAAAGTTACTTGTATCCAATTCATGCCTCAAGTTTAATACAGTGTCTTTCCAACTCATATGATGTATTCCTGTATGCCCCTTTGCACATTTAGACTGAACACTTGAATAGGGCAAAATTTGAACAGACATACACCACAAGTAGTAAGTTTAAACTACTCTTCCCTTGCAGTTGGAAAACAGCCATGCAAATTTATTTTCTGTGCCCCCCTTTTTTTGTCATGCAACTTTACTGGTTAGGATTTTATTATTATTTTTATGCCTTCCTGCATAGTGCCTATAAATCTGCTGCTGCTCCATAACTTGAATTACATAGCAAGGGGGAAATATTTTTCTACTCATTGCTTTGAATACAACATACCTTCAGGCAACTATGCTATGTTGTTAAAAAAAATCCTCAATAGAATTCCCTCCATGGAGGAGGAAAGTATGTTTCCAGCTCATTGAATTATGCATTATTTTAATACATATATTTCTGCTGCATAGACTGGCTCCTGAGTGTGGATTTCAAGCTGCTTTTGAGCTAAGTATCTGTTACTACATACCACATTAAATGCATAGCGTTTTGACGTGACAGTTTCCTCAGATGCAAGTACTGAGGGGCTTTTAGGCTTTTTAGAGTCCTCATTCTTACAAATTTAATCTGTCAATGTGTTTATGGCATTGGTTGCCCCAAAGCAGCGGTTCCCAATTTTTTTGGAGCCACCCCCCCCCCTTGGTTCCATAAACTCATCCCCAGGGCTCTCTGCCCTAACCTGTAAAAAAGCATTATTCAGAATAGTGATTTGAATGGCCCACTAAGGAAGATAATAAGGTAAAGGTAAAGGACCCCTGACAGTTAAGTTCAGTTGCAGATGACTCTGGGGTTGCAGTGCTCATCTCGCTTTACAGGCCGAGGGAGCCAGCGTTTGTCCGCAGTTTTCCCGGGTCATGTGGCCAGCATGACTAAGCTGCTTCTGGCACAACGGAACACCGAAACCAGAGCAGCACACGGAAATTCCGTTTACCTTCCCGCCGGAGCGGTACCAATTTATCTACTTGCACTTTTTGGCGTTCTTTCGAACTGCTTGGTTGGCAGGAGCTGGGACTGAGCAACAGGAGCTCACCCCGTCACGGGGATTCGAATCACCAACCTTCTGATTGGCAAGTCCAAGAGGCTCAGGGGTTTAGACCACAGTGCCACCTGTGTCCCTATAAGGAAGATAATACCACAGCAAAATTCAAAACAGTGGCAATTAATTGCATATTTATTCAAAATCCAATTAATACCATTTCATTTAATGAATTAAAAAACTCTGATGAACTTGATCCAGTGACACCATTTTTAAAAGTCTGATAGTCATTTACAGCTCCCTTGCCCCCCTGCAGCTCCTCTTAGCACCCCATAGGTAATCTTAATGCCCCCCTAGGGAGCAAAACTGCCCACTTGGGGAACCCCTGCTCTGTAGTGTCTTGTCTATTAAGAACTTCAGGCTAGATCCAAAGAAACAAGTGAGCACAAGTAAAGGAACTGTTAACCTAGCCGTACTTCACAAATGCTTGCCCAAGTGTTGGTGCAAGATAAAGTGCTCCAATGGGCAGGTTTTACAAAAGTTCTCATAAATCTTGATCAGCTAGAATTTCCACAATTTCATGGAATCTCTTGCACAAGGAGAACAACATATTTAGCATTTGTTTCCTTATTATTTTTCATGCAACGCTGTAGCAAGATGTGTAAAGCAGCCTTCTTATGAGTTGAAGGTATCTTTCACTTGCAGGAGTTCACCTTTAGATCTAGCAGCTTCCACTTTTAAACTAATTATAATTCCCCATTGCTTCCAAACTTTGGTTATTTCAACGACCGTTTGCTCACTTGCCATGATCCTAAACCAAGTTCAAGAGTTACAGGATGTATGGCTCTAAAAGAAAACATTTTAAAAATGATGTATAGATGGCACTTGATGCCAGTAAAGTAAGCTAAAATGTATAGAAAAAGAGAAAGAAAATGTTGGAAATGTAAAAAAGGAGATGGGGATTATTTTCATATGTGATGGACCTGTGACAAGGCTAAAAAATTTTGGGAATCAATTTATAATGAACTCAAAAAAAAATATTTAGGTATACTTTCCCCAAAAGACCAGAAGCGTGTCTATTAGGCTTAATAGGAATGGAAATTAAAATGGGAGACCAAAATCTGTTCATGTATGCTACGGCCGCTGCAAGAACCCTCCTGCCCCAAAGATGGGAAACACAAGACATACCAGCCATCCAGGAGTGGCAGGTGAAGTTGACAGAATATGCAGAACTTGCCAAATTGCCAGGGAGGATCCGGGACCAGGGAGATCAAAGATACCAAAATAACTGGAGTAAATTTATTGAATATTTAAAGGAGAATTGTAAAGAGGTTAAGACACTAGCAGGATTGACATAATACTTTCAATGTATAATAGTACTATTGTGAGAATGAGGTGCGCGATAGAAAGTGGTTAAATATACCAATTGCAGGGAGGGAGGGGAGTAGTGACTCAGCAGTGTCAAAGGGAATGTATGGCATTAATATTGTTTGTTGGAAAAGAATATGTAAGGAAAACAATAACAATTTAATTGGAAAAAAATAAACCAAGTTCAAGAGTAACAAAGAACAAAGTTGTTTGAAAGCAGAAATTAAGCTTCCAATATCATCACCGCTATATATAGTGGAGGAGACAGCATGCAAGACCAAGGCTGACTAAGGCTTCTTCCTTAGCACTAAATCATGGTTTAGCTTTACTTGTGAACATTACAAAGGTTCATTGATTGTCTGATGTCGGAATCAAACACTATACACTGGACTTAAGCATATTTGAAATTAAGCATAGCTGTTCATTTGCACAGAGATGCTCTGCTGAACTGAGATAGAAACATGAACTTTTAAAAGAAAAAAATACAGTATATAAGCAAACTTGCATTTGGTCAGTTGTTAAAATGTTGGCTCAGAAAATTAAGTAACAGTCCTTTCTCATCTTCAGAGCTTACTAGATATCCTTGGCAAATTCTGTTTTCCCTCCTCCTAACCTAATTTATATTACTTAGAAACAAAACTTTCAAAGTTTCTTGCAGATCAGTCATGTAACAAATTATTTACATGTATCTGAGCTAATTAATAATATTTGGATTGACTCAGGATCTACTGAAATAAGAGGCCATGTTTTTACTGACTAGACAGCTTGAATAAGGCATCCCATACAACTTTGCAAATCAATTTTCTTTGTAGATCTCAGTCTATCTCAGAAACAACTCTCCAAAATCACCAAATATTTTGCTTTATTCCATCTGCTGGTTTGAATTAGACTGAATCACTTTCTGCTTAGGAAAGTGTCAAAAAGCAGTGAAATAAATTAACATTTTTATTGGATATTATCAGATGTTCCTCTTATAAGGAACCTAAATTGGAAAAAAGGTGCATCAATCACTTTTTAATTAAAAAGAGAATTTGTTCCTATATTTAAGAGAAAATTATTTCATCCCATTATCTGACCACTGGGGAAATTTTTAATGGAGCTTTGCATTTGAAGGTAAAGAGGAGAATGCTAAGCTTAACCTTATAAAAAAAAATTAAAAATCATTTCTAAAACAGAAAATACTTCATTCTGCATTCTGTTCCCATCTATCAAACTATTTCTGGCATCAGCTATAGTCAGATTAATGGGTCTCATAGATAAAAAATAAGTAAGGAGAAAAAATTTGCTTAGGACTGAAGGTCTCATTTGACTAAGTTAATATTTAACAGCAGATATACTAGCTAAAAATTGTGATATGCAAAAGCATATATGTACATATTTCAGCATGCTGTACAAATAACTGAATATACATAATACGGTATTTGTCCCAGCTGAGGCCACATTAAGTGAGGCGTCTTCAATAGCTTTATGTTTGAGTGTAGTGATCTCTGATGTTTGATCTACCCAATTTATCCATAGAATGCTTTCATTTTTCATTTGTTTAAGCTTTTCAAGGGAATGTTACAAAAACAACCCTGTAGCTTTGGCAGGATGAGGTCAAGAAAGTTGAATTCAGCTAGCTGGATGCTTGTGCGGTCAAGTGATTTGAGCATGTAATACCTTCAATATGGCTACCTGTTTGTTTCTAGGCCCAATTGGTAACCCTTAAATAGTCCTGAATAGTTTAGGATCACATTAATTAAAGGACCACCTGTAGCCATACGTACTTGCCCAGTCCTCAGCATCGGACGTCAGAGTCCCTGCTTGTGTAGGCTTACACTCAAAATCTGTCAGATTGGCAGGATCAAGAAATGGTGTAGAATTCTCTCTCTAGGGAGGCAAATCACTCTACTTTGACGTTGGCATCCATCATTCTCAAGAGACAATGGTGTGTGCCTCTGGCCACGCTGGAGAATCACAGCACCTGCTGTGGCTGAAGAGACCAGTAATTCATAACTGCTGCCTCCTGCCTTGTTTTTGCTGTGACCTCTTCGGGGTGCTAGCCTGGACAGTGCGTCTGGAGGTCCTGGGCTGCCTAGATGACAGGACCCCACTCTTGGCCTCTCTGATATAGTCCAAAGGAAAGCAAAGCAATATGTTTAGCACCAACTTGGCTATAGGAATTGCTGGAAGGAGGCATACAAGATGCCATCTAACTGTCGTAGGGACTCTGCTCCAGGCTTTACTGCTTAGCCTTTTTTTCTCCCAAATATGTTCCACAAAGCAGAGGGTATGGATTTTTCTGCAAGGCGGCAGAGACTTAGGAACAGATATTTCCTTCTCCTAGATAGGCTACCTTTCAAGGTTGATGAGCCCCATCTACCCCTCACTTCCCTTTACAGTACTTGCAGAAACCATCTTCTTGATCGTTGGGCCCACTATTGGTCATGTCCACTCAATCTGGCAGAGCCTGTCTTTGCATGCAGGGGAAGTCCCTAACTCATGGAGGGTTTGAGACCCATCAGCTAACTTCAGCTGGTTTAGCCAGCCTTTTGAAATTGTTTCTCAGGGTGTGTCCACTGTCACATGCTGACAGCTCCTAGGAGAGACAGCTCCTGAGAGCTGAGTGAAGAGTGGAGACCAAAGATGGACAAACTACCTCAGAAGGAGCACAACATGTCACACACCAGTGGTACTACCCCTAATACCCCATATACCCCTCAGTGAATAAGAGACAGGAAAAGGAAAACCCCCTCCATAGGGGAACATAACTTTTGAGAATTTGAATGGCAAGATTCGGCACAGCATTAACAGAATTATATTAAGCAACCTAAATCAAACCTTAATTTTAGTATCAGCAAGTACTCTTTTGCCCGATGTTGGTCAATTCAAAGGAACCCTTTTTTAATGTTCCAAAGTATTATAGAGTGGTTTCAAACAGACACATTTCCCTGTAAGATTTAATAAATTCTGAGCAACAAATAATGACTGCTAACCTTCCTTGTAAGTGGATACATTCTAAGCAGGACTCAGAAATTGATTTCTGTTTCACTCTGACATGCGAAGATTCAGACAGTGCCTATACTGTGTACTAAAGAAAAACCATCAAACAGAGATGCCACAGAATGCTCAGATAAATTATATCATGTGCCTTTTAAAAATGTGCTTTCTAGTATTCAATCCCTCTGCATGTCACAGGTGCTGTTTTCCCCTCTATTTTTCATTTCAAAGAAACCCCTGCACAAGGAAAGAAGATATTTGCTTAGCAGCTCATCAGTGCCTGCTGTTTATTCCTCGCTTGAAGTCATCATCCTCTGACACACCATAAGTATTGCTACAGCAGCCTGCTATGATGTGTCAAATAGAAGATATTAGGTCAGGAATAAGCATCAGATATATGCTAAAATCTTGTTTTGATGAGCTGTCCTGAGTAATAAGATGAAGAAAAGATGAAGAGAAATCTTGGCAATGTGACACATTTCTGGCCCAAGCAATTTTCAGAACTGGAATATGAATATTCTTCAAGCATTCTTTGAAGCGTTCTTTGAACTGTTTGGCACACGGTTAATTTTGTAGCACTGGTGGATTTACTTCATATCCACTGATAAATAGCACTCTGGAAGATCTACATGCCTTCTATTCACACGTAGTCGCTGGCCATTTGCCTTTTGTGTTGTTACGGCTACATAACACTTGTGGATTTTCAGAAGACATTACAGTCCACACATCAGCTGCCAGATTAATAACCCTGTGTTCATATGAATCGTTTAGAGCATCCGGGATAGACCAGAAGCACTTTCACAAGTGATAATGGTTAAGTTTTGGTCATTTCCCTTCTCTGTATAGCAACTATAAATCTGCAGTGACAGGGCCCAGGTATCCGGGAATGGGAATTGAGGGCACTGTTTTACACTGCATCAAAAGACTGGCTCACACAGTGGGCCAGAGTCATAACAATCAGAAGCAGCATTGTTGCTGCTGACAATCTGTGCACCAGCCAAGCCATTCCAGAAGTCCCAGTGGTGCTTGTGCATAGGCCCAGCCTCACCACTGGCTCCCCCTCCTGATAAGCAGCAGCAATGCTGCTACTGGGATACTAGTACAGTGGTACCTCGGGTTACAAACACCTCAGGTTACAAACACTTTGGGTTACAGACTCGGTTAACCCAGAAGTAGTACCTCGGGTTAAGAACTCTACCTCAGGATGAGAACAGAAATTGCACACCGGCGGCATGGCGGCAGCCGGAGGTCCCATTAGCTAAAGTGATACCTCAGGGTAAGAACGGTTTCACGTTAAGAACAGACCTCCGGAACGAATTAAGTTCATAACCAGAGGTACCACTGTACTGTGAGCTTTTGTGAGTACTTTTATCGCTTTATTACTAGTAGTAGTAGTATTCTGTTGGGAGCCGCCCAGAATGGCTGGGGAAACCCAGCCAGATGGGCGGGGTATAACTATTATTATTATTATTATTATTATTATTATTATTATTATTATTATTATTATTATTATATTAGCTGCTCCTGAACATTACAGGTGTATGATATTTTCTGTCACAGATTCTAGAAATTAAAGGGACAGGATTCTAGAAAGTGCATTTCATGCCATGTACAATATTCTGTTTATTCCTGGGACACAGGAAACTGAATTACGGTATATAAAGTCAGGCTCTTTTTCTGTTTAACTCAATGATGTCTATTGTGACTCAGAGCAGCTCTCCGAAGTCTCAGATGATCAGATGATCTTTCACATCATCTGATTACTTTAAAACAGAACACAAAAGTGGATCTGGTGGGGACTAGATCTTGTAGCTAAGGCACCTCTGTGCATAAATGGCATCATAGAAGACTTTAGAGGTTTTACAGCTAGCACATCGTCCATTATGCTAGACAATAACTTCAAGAGACAAGCTAAACTGGGATGCGGGGGGGGGAGGTGGCTGAATGTTCTTGGATGAAACTGAATTCACGATTTGAAGCTAGTACAGTTAGTTCCTGAAATAGTTCAGGCTTTGCCTGTTCTTCTGGCATATTTTGAGCTTGCATTTGAGTCATGCAGAAATGTGGCAGAGTTGTTATGAGCACCCTTTAGAATTATTGTGGTCTTAGAGTGATTTGTCATCTTCCTTTCTTCTAAATTCTAGGATGAAGTTTGCCCTAAAGCTGAGGGGGAAGAAGTCCAGCAGTGCGTCTGGGCATCTGCTGTTAATGTAAAAGACAAGTTTATATATGTAACCCAACCCACCTTAGACAGAGTGCTGATTGTTGATGTGCAGTCACAAAAAGTTGTTCAGGTAAGTGTTCTTCCTAGGTAAGATACTCTTTTCTTTCATTTGCTGTATAAGGTAGAAAAAAATATTGGATTGAGGCCTGTTGCTTATTCTTTCTCTCATCAGGCCATGATTCAGGAAGTATGTAATCTCACAAACTACTACAAATCTCACAAACTACTACAACTGTGTGATAGTAGTTTCTATAGAATATCCTACCAGCCATGGATATCTGGAGTTTTTCAAAGGGAACAGTTCCCTTTGTGGCTATTAGCAAAGACAAAAAGAAACTGCAACCTGATTCCTATCAGTGTAATGTTGGGAAGAAGTTGCCTTATACCAAGTCAGACCATTGTTCTGTCTAGTTCAGTATTGCCTTTTCTGACTGGGAGCACCTCGTCTGGGTTTCAGAGGAAAATTTCCCAGCTTTAAATAGAGATTCCCAGGGTTCAGCTTAGGACCTTTTACACCCACAGGGCTAGGGCCATGTCCTTGCAAGAAACTTATATGTGGCTTGGGATGTGCACTGTGACTCCTACCTTTCGGTGGTAAGTCCACCCAAAGGAGTGTGATCATATCACATTCTGCAGTGTGTGTTAACAGGCTTACGAAAGTGCTGTTCTCTGTTGGGAGGGGGCTTTGCAGTAGCCATGGAAAGCAAGATGGATATAATGCTATTGCCAGCAATGTTCCTACCTGCAGGAAGAAGCTTACAACTCTAAAACTGATGTTGCAGAGGTGGAGCATGGCTGGCTGTGGATCTTCTGGATCCTAGGTAGATCCATCCCCTTGAAATGGGCCCCAAACAGCAAAAAAATATAAACACACACACACACACACACACACACACACACTTTCTACCCTTGTTAGCTAGACATGGCAGATGAGACATCCAATCAATCATTCCACTCTGCTCCGCTCCACTATGCTGGTCCCAGTGAGGGCTTCATATTGCTCTGCCTGGCTTCACCCTTATACCCAGTTTACCTGGGAATACATTCCTTTGGACAGAATGAAACTTACTTCTGTGTAGAATGTTGAGGACTGTGCTGTTTATTTAACAAATATCTTGGCATCCTTGAAATTGCTCATAGCAGCAGCTTATATTTTGAAGTCTGGATGTTTCAGACTTAGATATATGAATGCATGTTGCCCATTCAGTGCTTATTGTTAGACGTTTTCAGAGTATTACACTAAAAAAAATGTAAACAAAGTGCAAATATATTTCGGTGGAAGGGAAGGATATTTTTTTTAACCCTATAAAGATT
The DNA here is from genome assembly GCF_965112155.1 of Podarcis liolepis. Lineage (NCBI taxonomy): Eukaryota > Metazoa > Chordata > Lepidosauria > Squamata > Lacertidae > Podarcis > Podarcis liolepis. The sequence goes on along the minus strand of NC_139564.1, from coordinate 42,695,607 downwards.
TGTATTTTAAAAATTGGCAAGTTTATAAACCCCCAAAGTTTTTCTCTGGGTCCCTGAGTTTATCATTACTTTAACTATGAATGAGGTGTACATTTACCTGTGTCTTTATGTCTATATGGATGTGTATGTGTACATGTGATTGATACACATACATAGACAAGTAGTTGGCATGTTTTATATATCATAGCAAATATAATTGCCTGTTCAACCATTGGCTATGATGTACAGTTTAAGTTTTAGATACTTCTCATCTGTGAAAAGGGTTAGCCAAAAACATTCAGACAAGAATTTTCACCTTACTCTTGAGAGCAAAATCATGTCAGCACTATGTTTCAGAACACAAAAAAGTGTCTTAAAATTCATTTCAAGATCATAAAATTTGCACTTTCTAAAATACAAATGTGACTTTCCTGCAAGCAGCTGTGCTTCACTTCATGAATAGGCATTATACAGTTGCTAAAAAATCTGCTGTCATCTTCATAAGAAGAAATGAAATTTGAAAGTGATTGAAAGTGTCAGGCACGGCTGCTATTAAAATTTTAATCCTTGCCAATATTCCCAGTACCCTAGACTTCTTTATAATATAACAGACACTAATATACAGCTAATGCTTGTACACCAGTGCTCATAATTTCTTTTTTTTAATCATGTATCAATATGACAGGTTAAAATAAAGATAACTATAATTTATTTTAGAGCAGCTCTAGAACGCCATCATCATAGCATTCAATAAAATACAAAAGAAAGGTTCTGTTCATTTTTAAGCACAGAATTATAGTTAGGGAAGCAGTTGGAAGACTGCATAGTTCACCTGCATTTCTTAGAATGTAATCCAGCTAATCAAAAATAGGCATTATTTTGTTTTTCACATTTCTGTCTTGTCAAATCCAAGCAAGAGAAGAATTTGTGGGTTGCCATGCTCACCTAGTATTCAAGGTGGGTCCAGTTTATTAGTTTCAGGGACATTTCTAAAGCACAGGTAGTTCACAACAAGAGGGCTCACAGGACTTCTCCTTTTTCAGCCTGAGGGCCACATTGCTTAGAGGGCAAGCTTCCAAGGGCTACATGCCATGGAGCTTGGGAGAGACAAAAAAAAAATAGTGGTTGGAAGAAGGGATGCAACTCTTCACCTATGAACTGGAAGCACAATTTCAGACATACAAAGTACCAAAGTTTTAACACCACTACAAGCTTTTACACCTCCTCATACACATCCCCTCCAGAGTCGTCAACCAGGCTGGCAAGAGCCATTTTCACCAATCATTGACACAATATAGCCATGTAAAAGCACTAGAGGAAGTTGTGGAGTGTGGCTTGAGGAGGAGTCCCATGGCCACGTAGGCCTAGACAGCTGCATTCAGCCCTGGGCCTGATGTTCTCCACACCTGGCCTATCTGAATGAAATATCAGGTTCATGCTTGCTGGAACTTGGATTTCCCATATGCAGTCCACAACTACTTTGGATGGCCGTTATAATGTGTTATATACAGTATATGCTTTGCCTTAGACTGCATACACACTGTGCTTTCAAAAGACACTTGAAGCATATTCTTTCCACCAAAGAATGATGGGCGCTGTAGTGTACTCCTCACAGTAACAATTCCCAACAACACCAATTAGTTTTCAGGCCCAATTCAAAGAGCTGGTATTGATCTATAAAGCCTTACATGGCTTAGGGCCTTCATACCTTAAGGACTGCCTCTCCCCATACAAACCGACCCAGACCCTGCATTTGTCATCTGAGGCCCTTCTCTATGTCCTCCCTACCTGAGAGGTTCAGAGATTGGCAACAAGAGAACAGGCCTTTTCTGTGGTGGCTCCCCATCTGTGGAATGCTCTCCCCAGAAAGCCTTGTCTGTTGCCATCATTGCCTGTCTTTAGGGACCAGGCAAAAACATTCCTCTTTACCCAGGCCTTTGACGGTGAAATAATCTATGGCCTATTAAAGGTGTGTGTAGAGAGGCTCTCATTATGATCATTTTATTATTATGCTATCTGTCATTATGCTTTGTATTATTATTTTTATTATTATTATGCTCCGTAAAATGTGTTGTAATGTTAAACACCACCCTGGGATCTTTTGATAAAGGGTGGTATATAAATTAAATTAACAACAACAACAAAGTGCAGTGCCCATAATTATTTGAGTCAGGAAATGCATGCAGCCTTAGTGAAAAGTGTTTATAGTTGTGCAAGTCAATTCCCACTACACATTTAGGCCTCTTGCCAACCCCCTCCCAAAAGCTGCTCCTGGGGGAGTCTCTCTGCTACAGAATGGACTCTTGTGCGAGGACTGTAGTAGGCAGGCTGGTGTGCCCTGTTGTGAGTCCAGAAATATTGCCCATCAAGTCCAAGACACAACCCTTCTAATATTAACATTATAACAAAGTTTATTCTCATTTAAAGAGGACCCTGGCACTATTTCTGTTACACTGATTCTCACACATTTCTGCAAGAAGGCAATCCCTTTAATAAACTGAAATATTACACTACATTACAGGTTTTTTACCCTTGATAAAAATCCTGTGAGAAAACGGAAAGTGTCTTGTAAGATTTTTAGCCAGGGTGACAAAATATAATGTCTAAAGTTCCCACAAAAAGTTGCCAGCCATGAAGGAAATATCACTTTATCTCTGTCATTTTACAGTAGAGATTTCAGCACTGAAGTATAACTAATATGAAGTACTTTGGCAGTTTTTCGGGAAAGAGTTGGCTCAGCAATGCTTGTAATATCATAGAAACAATCCTGCTCTCTTATCCTATAATGATATGCTACTGTATTCTTTTTGCAAGCCCCAGGAGTTATTTTTCTCTTGCATTTAGACATAAATCTTTAAATATGTATAACCGATATGTGAGGCATTTAGATTCTTAGCCAGTCCACTTTGAGGGAACTATTTATTTTTTCTTTCCACATCACTAAGATGTCTTAGCATAGGAAGGTACAAGAAGTCAAATATGCACATTATTCAGAAGGTGGATATCTTTTGCTCTCTATTTACTCGAGAAAAATTGCATACCTTTCTTGGAAAACAACTCTAGATGGTGCCACAAGAGGTGATCTTGTCAAGCTATAATTGCATGCATGGAAAAACATGTTGTTGCAATACAATCCTGTACCTGAATGATATCCAGCCTCCCCAACAGGAACTAAGGGAAGGGACCAGCAGAAACACATTAAATGCGCTGGGTGGTCATGCCAAGCAAATTGTGATTTTGGAGTGTTTCACTAGGGATGAGCGAGACTGTCAATTTCTGTTTCTCCTTTTTTCCAATCATAAGTCCAGTTTGCCAGATTTCCACATCATGTTTTCAGCATCCTGATCTCACATTACACCTGCTGGGTGAGGTAGTTTGGTGTGAAGTTACTTAACACATTGGGTAGAGGCAATTTTAAGCACGCCAGTACAATTAGCAAGACCACCTTCAGTGATTTTTCATCTTACATAGAAGCATTTCTACAACCATGGCACCTACACAGCTAATATCCCATGTAATATAACATCTCAGATACAAGGGACATTTCGGAAATAAAGTGAGAAGCAGACCTAGCACACAGATTAATAGAAGAATTGTGCTCTAAGTGGAACTATTTAGACCTGCATTTTCAGTTTCAATGGGTTTGACCCAAGTCGCCTAGTTTGATTCCCTTCGATTTCTTTGCAGTGGTTGAACCAACAATAAGACGTTGTTTCAAACATGCACAATTTGCAGTATCACAACAGTTGATTCAGGCGTGAAAGACTATTGCAGGTGTTATCTAGCAGCATAAAAAAGAAAGAAAGGTAAACAATTGTCCTGGAGTTTGTCTGCTCAAGAAGAAAAACAGCTTTGGCTTTACAGGAAGCTGGAGTTTTTCACAACACCTCAGGTGTATAGTTAAGCATCACCAGTGGTCTCAGCCAGCCATTAGCACATTATCTTGAGGATCTACATCATTACTTTAAATTAGATCCACTTAATTAGCCAGCTGGTACTCTTCTTGCCAAACTGATAAACAAGCTGTGCTTCACAGTTTCGTGATAGAAAGACCAACAAACAAAACAGAACAAAGAGATAGAGGGGCTCCTTTTAAAACAAAACAGAAACAAAAATACAAATGCAGCCCTAATAGTGGAGTTAGTTCATTGACAGCAACAGAGAAATTTTTATGAAGATTACCCACTCTGGGATCCCACAGCTAATTCTCCCCTGGCCTCCTCACTGGCCCAAATAGGACTAATTTAGCCAGCTAGCCCTGGTGATCATCTAATGTTTATTGGATGGATTTTCCCCTAAATTGATTTTTGATTTTTGAATTTATTGTTATTCACATTTTTATACTGTTTTTTTTTGTTGTTGTTGTATCACAATTAAGTTTTAAATTTGTTGTTAACTGCCCTGAACCGGCAGGAAGGTAAACGGCATTTCCGTGCGCTGCTCTGGTTCACCAGAAGCGGCTTCGTCATGCTGGCCATATGACCCGGAAGCTGTCTGCGGACAAACACTGGCTACCTCGGCCAGTAAAGTGAGATGAGCGCCACAACCCCAGGGTCATCCGCGACTGGACTTAACTGTGAGGGGTCCCTTTACTTTTAAAACACACTTACTCCATTTATATCAAGCTGCTGCTGTGTTTGTTTCTGTAATTCTAAGCACCCAGTGAAGATTTCTTTCTTGTCCTACCTCTCTCTGTGTGCTTCTTCTACTTTTCAAAGCACACACACAAAATTATTTGAGTGAAATATAGAAGTTTTGTCTTGTTTTACCAAGTTAAAAATTACGTGAAAGCTATGATCAAATGATATACACATAGAACAATCACAGTTGTGTCAGTTTCCTTCTCTGGTCAGAATTCTTTTTGCTAGTTGAAATTCTTCAATTTGTTATTAAAAAAATGAAATGTATCACTTTGATGAATCCATGGTCAGTATATTCCACATTTTTCTCTTCATTTGCAACTTTTAACAAAAGCAAAAAGATGTTCACAGATAAACCAAGAAGCATACAATCTAGGAAGAAGGGTAAATAAATAGTTTGCTGCCTTGCCACTTTTGTCTCAAGCATTTTAATAGCTTTGTCGCGGCATACAACTTAATTAGGTGGAGACGGAACATATATCCATGTCACATTGTTCAAATAATGAGCAAAGATCACTGTTTAAGCAGGAGTGCTCTAGCTTCAGATTAATTAGAATGACATCAACAATTGAAGGCTTCACTGGGGTCTAATTTTCACTCCAAACTTGTGCAATATTTACGTTACTATAACGTTAAAGAAAAGCTGGTTCTTTCCTTGTTTCTTCATATTCTTTAGGCAGTAAGTACAGATCCCATTCCAGTCAAACTTCACTACGACAAATCGCATGATCAGGTATGGGTGCTCAGCTGGGGAAGTTTTGATAAGAAGTCTCCTACACTACAGGTGAGTATTTTTATTTCATTGTTTTAGTTATAGCCAAACTCGCAGTAGAATCCTATGATACACAGAGAAAAGTAATTCCTTGGAAGCTGCTCAACAGCAGCTATCAATGAATTTTTAAAGCTATCTTGTCAGCAATAAGACTTACTAAGAAATTCCCTTCATTTGTACGTGCTCAAAATGTAGAAAACCTACAGTGGAATACTTATAAACTATGTCCCCAGTTGGCACTGCCCCACAGTGAATAATGTCAACAATTTGAATTAAATCTAAACAAACACATATTTTATTTTGTTTTTTAAACTTCTGTTTAGAATGCATTTCTCTTACTTTGACAGTTACGTGCTGAAGAGGGAGCCCCCAATACTATTTCTGGTGATGTTTCACACATAAGCACATCAAAATGGCTTTAAAGTATCTACAGATAAATCACAACAAAGATTTTGTGCCTTCTAGTTGTGTGTAACAGGAGCCATGTGTAACAGGTTGGGGATGGGGAACAGAATCCAACCCTTCTTACATTTACGTATTTCAAACCTGGAACAGGTGCATTTTTTATTGTTGTGCACCATCCCAGGCTCCCTTCAGTGGAAGGGGAAGGCGTGAAAACAAAATGAAATAAATAGAAATAGCATTTTGTATGGGTTCATCTGGCAGATCTGCTGTAATATTTAAGGATTCTGTACTGATAGGTCCTAACACATGAGCATTGGTGAGGTTCATAGTTGATGATCAGGTGGAAAGATCCAGTGAAATGACAGGGTGGCAGACTTTTAATCCTTAAGTGGTGCTGTGCAGCTGTGGAGGAAGCCGCTTGGGGGTCTAGGGCGGCGTGCCCAGGGGCCAGGCAAGCCACCCATGGGGCGGGGCGAGGTTGGGGCACACCTCTGGAGTCTGCCTGCCTCCCATTCAGCCGCCCTACAGCTGGTGGGAGGGAGACAGCGGGCAGACCATGCCACCGCTTCTCTCCCAGGAGAGACGCATGGCTCAGGCACGCTGCAGGCCCCGCAGTGAGTGCCACCCGGCATTTTGTCACCCCCTCAGTGGTGACACCCAGGGCGGACAGCACCCACCACATACCCCTTCCTCCACCCCTGGTGTTGTGGAATGTACCTCTGGAAAAGTGACATTAAGCTATTACTGTGATGCCTGAAGGTACCTTACCAGCAGGAGAATTTTAAAGAGATGACCACATGTGTACAGTGTAGAATTAGAATTGAAGGGAGCCTTGTAGGCTCTCCTGTCTACCACTGTTTGATGCAGGAAACCTATAGTTGGAGCATCCACTACAGATGTCTGTCTAGCCACTGCTCAAGGAAAAATGACTCACTATAAGCACCAATAGTTGCAAATTTTAAAATATATAGAATGCACAGTAATTTTTCATCAGAGCTGCTTTGTTTATAATGATTCCTGACTGCATGAAACCAGTAAATCTCCAGGAATCATTAAGATGTAGCAAATACAGACAAATGTGTATTCCCCTGAATGCAGGAGCTGTGCAATGCTTCACATCCCGTCTTTATTAGAGCCTGAGCATAATTTGGATTGCCTGTGAATGTTAGTTGCTGAAGTTGGTTATTTTTGAATCATTTGTTTCAAAAGGGATCAGAACTATCAAACTGATAATGGGATTGCATTGAAAGAAACAGCTTGTTTTCGCAGGGAGACATACTTTCAAATGCAGGCTGATATATATTGCTATTGATTATGACTCGGGAGCTGATCGCAGTCTCCAGGGAGCTTTAAGCATTCCACTAGATGCACTATTATTGATAATTACTTCAAAATATTTATATGAACTTTAAGGCAAAATGGACAAGAAGATTGATTTCCTTATGTCAAATACATGTTTTAATTTGGATACAACTCTATTAATTTATAACCTGGCAGCCCAAACCTTGGGTTGCTGTGCAGGGATTGCTAGGTCTGTGTAATGCCATAACTGCTAAAGTTGAGGAACTGGACCAGCACCTTTGCAATTATATCAGCCACCATCTCTGACTGAGGTAAAAGTGCTATACAAAATTGTTAGTGGCAAAGGAATAGGTAGAGAAGTGGGGAATGGGGGGCAGCAGATGACTGTTTGTCCTCTTCAACTCTTTGGGTTAAAAAGGAATTGGGTATTGTGGTACAGTCCAACAAAATGTGTATTTGTTGTATTTTGTATGCCGCAGCAAACTGTTATAATAGGATTGGCCTTAGCATTATATCAGGACCAATATTCCTGACTTCAGCTAAATCTGTGCAACCATTCTGCGTATCTTTGTTTCTATACAGATTTATAAGACTGTAATGTGTTATTTGCTTACTTCAGTAGAAACTATTGGATTTACTTTTAAGCACTGGTATTTAAATTTTTATTGTTTGCATCAAAATGTAGGGCTTACTCATATAATATTTCTCTGTACATACACCACTAGTCCAAGCTGTCTCCAGGCACACATTCACTTGGGCAAACATAAAATGTCAGCACCTTATTTTCATGGTCACAGGAGCCAGGAAACATGCTATTACAGTTTCAGAAATGTATACAGTTCATTTGTGCACAGGGATAGATCCACATTCATCTTGCTTTGCAGCTTTCTTTAATGTATTAAAAACCCCTGATAATAATATTGTTGCTGAATTACAGGCTGTCTCTCATGTTATCAGGGTATACATGTTTTTGTCCTGCCAAAAACATTACAATACAAATTTTGAGCAGAGTTTACACTATCACTGAAAGTGAAATTTCAGTGCAAATTTGAATGTACCTATGGTACCTGAAAGAACCATCTGAATAATTCTGAAGGAAGAAAGAAACAGTGGAAGAGTTAGGATTTCTCACAGGAAGTTCATATATCCTTTGTACTAAAGCTAAAAAGCTGAATATATGTTGAACTCCTAGAGTTTCTTGCTATACAACCCACTATATTCTTATTTCTAATTGGGGGTATGAACCACATGCCAAAGAACAAATAAGGCAGGTATTTAGAAACATCTACTTTCAAAACAATGACAATAACTGCACCCATTACAGTAACCTTGTTTGAGCCAAGTGTTGGAATAAGTTGTTGGTAGCCTTACCCTTAACATAATTTAATCAAACATGATTGATTTAAATTAGATTTTAAAGAAAATGTGAGTAATTGTCCTCCACAATAATACATCTTCCAGGTGATAACCCAGGCCAGTGGGAGTATTTCTCATCATACTATTCACACTCAGCCAGTGGGGAAGCAGTTTGACAGAGTGGATGACTTTTTCATTCCATCTACAACCCTCCTCATCACTCACATAAGGTAAGTGACACACAAAGAGTTCTGGAGCCAAGGGTTTGTACTTACTTATCTATTGGATATTTTGTAATGTTGTTGTTGTTGTTGTTCCCCAATATCACATTCATTCTTTCCCCAGGTTTTAGGATAGGTTTTCCTGTAGAGTCGTACCTTGGAAGTCGAACAGAATCTGTTCCGGAAGTCGGTTCAACTTCCAAAATGTTCGGAAACCAAAGGTCAGCTTCTGATTGGCTACAGGAAGCTCCTGCAGCCAATCAGAAGCCACAGTTGCCCCGTCAGACGTTCGGCTTCCAAAAATAGTTTGCATACTGGAACACTCACTGAAACAGGTTTGAGGCATTTGGGAGCCAAAACGTTTGAAAACTAAGCTGTTTGAAAACCAAGGTGCGACTGTAGTCCTATATTAAAATACTCTGCCCTCTCAGTCCTCTGATCTTAAGAGCTCCACCTTTCTGCCACAGCCCATTCCCATCCTATCCTTAGATCTTGTGGTCCATGGCAGAATTGTCTTCCTAAGCAATTTTTTACTTGGGGTGCTGCAGTGTAACTTGAAAGCAATTTTTTTTGGTTCAGCTAAAAATAAGGAGCATAGTGACAATGAAAAAATGCAACATGGGGGGGAGTTTGATGGGAATCAATACAACTTACAATTATATATATATATATATATATATATATATATATATATATATATATATATATGCAGGTTTTGGTGTCCTCGGGTGTCTTCCCGTGTAAAAGTTGGGGTGTCTAGGCGACGTTTCGACGAGGTCTCACTCGTCATCTTCAGGCTGGTGCTTTCGGCTTCTTGTTACTGGAACAGAGCGGGATCTCAGTGTTTGAGTTCCTATAAATACTGTAGAGGGGTGTGGTGTATTGCCTCAAAAGTTCTGGGCAGAGGGGAAGTTCCCAGGCTAGTGTTCTTTTCTTCTTTTGTTCCTTAATTACTTGAGGGATATCTTGAGTGATTTCTTGAGTGATATTCTGAGTACCACTTAGGTGGGTCATTAGGTGTGGATTAGTTGCTAAAGCCTTCGTGTCTTGACCTCTTGAATTTGTGAAGAGTTTTTCTGGGAAGATGGCTGTACTGCACTTAGTTGTGCTTTGGCTTGGCTTCGTGTATAGGGGCGAGCTGTGGTTTTGTGCCCTGTGCCAGCCAGATCTGTGTAGGGATTGCAGGGGGGTGCAGCATCCGGAGTTGCCACTATGGTTTGGTTACTGGATGGTGTCTGTAATTTATCTGTGGAGAGGGTCTGGGTTTGGGTCTGGTGTGGTTGATTGGTGGTGGCGTTCTGTGTGCCTCTGGATCTGGTGTCGGTTTTTGTGGGGAGGGCTAATTTCCAGATGTCTGGCAGGCGGGACGTGTCGTCACGCTTGTTCATGTTGTGAGGGTGTTTCTCTATCTCGATGGCTTCCATGATTATTCTCTTGTGGTGATGTTCCATGTTAAAGAGCAATTTGGAATCTGCAAAATTAATTTCGTGTCCTGTTTCTTTCATGTGTTGGAAAAGAGAGGAAGATTTTTCTTCTTATTTGACGGCATTCTTGTGTTCTGCGATACGTGCATTTATTCGTCTGTTTGTTTGTCCAATGTACGTGGCTGGGCAGACTTTGCAGGGTATTTCATAGACCCCTTGGTTTTCCAACGTCAAAAAAGAAGAAAAATCTTCCTCTCTTTTCCAACACATGAAAGAAACAGGACACGAAATTAATTTTGCAGATTCCAAATTGCTCTTTAACATGGAACATCACCACAAGAGAATAATCATGGAAGCCATCGAGATAGAGAAACACCCTCACAACATGAACAAGCGTGACGACACGTCCCGCCTGCCAGACATCTGGAAATTAGCCCTCCCCACAAAAACCGACACCAGATCCAGAGGCACACAGAACGCCACCACCAATCAACCACACCAGACCCAAACCCAGACCCTCTCCACAGATAAATTACAGACACCATCCAGTAACCAAACCATAGTGGCAACTCCGGATGCTGCACCCCCCTGCAATCCCTACACAGATCTGGCTGGCACAGGGCACAAAACCACAGCTCGCCCCTATACACGAAGCCAAGCCAAAGCACAACTAAGTGCAGTACAGCCATCTTCCCAGAAAAACTCTTCACAAATTCAAGAGGTCAAGACACGAAGGCTTTAGCAACTAATCCACACCTAATGACCCACCTAAGTGGTACTCAGAATATCACTCAAGAAATCACTCAAGATATCCCTCAAGTAATTAAGGAACAAAAGAAGAAAAGAACACTAGCCTGGGAACTTCCCCTCTGCCCAGAACTTTTGAGGCAATACACCACACCCCTCTACAGTATTTATAGGAACTCAAACACTGAGATCCCGCTCTGTTCCAGTAACAAGAAGCCGAAAGCACCAGCCTGAAGATGACGAGTGAGACCTCGTCGAAACGTCGCCTAGACACCCCAACTTTTACACGGGAAGACACCCGAGGACACCAAAACCTGCATTCCTGTACCCGTGAAAATCTACGAAAACATATATATATATATATATATAAACAAACATATGCCAAATACATTTATGTTGCACTAGTCGACAGCAGAAGGAACAGGGAATGATCAAAGGGAACATTAACCCTGAAAAACAAAAAGGGGCAGGCTTCCAAACACAGGTCTTCTTAAAAAACAAAACTTTTCTTAAAGTCAGAAACAGGGTTAGCCAGAAAAAGCAGTAAGCACCCTCTCTCCAAACTAGGAATCCCTAGTTCCAAAGAAAACAGAGCATGGCAGACAGTTAGCAATATAGGACTTGTCATCAAGTCCCTAGTTCTCTGCAGGCCTAGTTGAACCCCAGCCCTAGAGGATACTTCTATGTACTCATGTAAGAACACACAGCAGTGTGGAAGTACTTCAGTCCCTCACTCTTGGGCTATGCAATCCAACTGAAAAAACCTCAATGATCATACCTCCTTCTTTGCCTTACCTAGAGAGTTTTAGTCCTTGTGTTTATTCCTTCCAATGATTCTTCTGAAAGTTAGTTCAAATACATGAGCTCAATTTTCATTCCTGTCAGGCATGTCAGCTTTTGACCTCAACATCAGCTTTACACAAAAATGTTCACTCACAATGAACTTATTTGAACATTATAAAGAATTTTGGTTTTAGAGCAATTTTTTAACTAGCCTTTGACAGCATATTAAAATAAACCAGAAATTAAATTATAAGCCTGTACGGACCTGTTTCTCCCTTCCCCCTCCACCTCTAGAGAAAGATATTTTAATTTGTCCACTAAGGAGTTCAACGCTCACTAATTAGTTGTGCCTTGGTTTAAAAACCTGGAGGGCTGGTTTAAATAAAAAATGAAAAAAAAAAATCTAAGTATTGTGTCAGAAAAGGGTTTAAAAGCTGTAATCTCATTGAACTTGATGGGACCTACTTCTGAGTAGACACATAGAATTTAAAGGTAGCTGTCTTTGGTGAAAATGCTCAACAGCAGTGCCAGCACAGAAGGGACATTAGGAAGCAAACATGAGATTGCAACCTAGGGATGGAAAAGGAATCTGTTTTAACAGGATTTATGCTCCTTAGCCTGGCCTTGACAACTCAGACATGTGTTTTCAGGGCCCATCTTACTCCTGTGATGGTGGTAATCTATTTTAACCATTTCTAATTATCTTGAATTTTGAATTATTGTAGCCTGCCCTGGGATGCATTGGTGAAGTCTGAGTAGTAGTAGTAGTAGTAGTAGTAGTAGTAGTAGTAATGGAATTTAGAGTTTGTGACCTGGTCGAGTTTTCCCCATATCAGACTGCCTCTTGAATTGAGTACTTGCTTCCATGCAAATACATACAGTGGTACCTCGGGTTAAGTACTTAATTTGTTCCGGAGGTCCGTTATTAACCTGAAACTGTTATTAACCTGAAGCACCACTTTAGCTAATGGGGCCTCCTGCTGCTGTGCCGCCGCCGCCAGAGCATGATTTCTGTTCTCATCCTGAAGCAAAGTTCTTAACCTGAAGCACTATTTCTGGGTTAGCGGAGTCTGTAACCTGAAGCGTATGTAACCCGAGGTACCACTGTATTGAGTTGACCAGGCCACAGAGTGACTCCGGACAGATTGGGCTGCTCCCTGAAGTGACAGATACAGCTATCAGTCTTCTGCTGGTGTACACTCCTTTTAAATCCAACACTAGTGAGTGAGGTAGTAGATGAAATTAAAGACAACAAATCAGCATAGAGTTTCCCAAACTTTCTCTCAGTATTGAAGCATTGCTTAACTTCAACCTGCATTTTATCTTGGTGGCAATAATACATTTAATTCGGCAAAGCTTTGTCAAAAGTAGCAACAATAGGGCCCTTAATTGTCCCCACAGGTGTCTCTAGACAGGCATTAAATTTCTGTGAGGAATGAGAGAGAGAATATCAAAAGAGAGATATTTAGAAGTCTGTGGAGCAGAAGGGCTGATTATTTTAGCTCCACAGTTCATAAAATTAAGAAAAGTAAGATAATTGGAATAAATTAAAGGCTCTAATTATAATATTATACAATGTTTCAAAGCAATGTTAAATGAAATAATTGTAAAATATTCATTCCCAGTCTTTGGCTGCTTTAATCTTTCTAGCAGGTGTTATGAACATCACACGGTACCTGCCTTCACATGTGCAAAAATGAACAATCAACCTACTGGTGTGTTAGCCTGAAATTTAAATAGAATTAATTATTCTGTCTTTGAAATAGCTCTCTTTGTCTGAAGTGCTAATAGACATAGGAGCAATATTCAATCAGAAGCTATTCTGATTTTAATTCCTTCAAACATTTTTGAAGTCTTTAAATGTGACAAATAAAGGAGCGTTGGAAATATAGATAGGTGCAGTATATTGAATTGGATCATTGGTCCATCTGCCTCAGTATGTTCCTCACTGATGGGAAGTGCTTCTTCAAGGTTCCAGACAAGGGGGCCTTCCCAGCCCTGCACAGAGATGCTGGAGATTCAGCCAGTGGCTTTCTACCTATAGACCAAATATGCTCCCACTGATACAGGGGAGTGTTCCTGCACCACTCGACTTTCTTTGTTCCTGAGTGCTAGACTTCAGGGAATGAACAGAAAGGCCCAGAAGAAACAGGATGGACTTCTTGGGATGGTATAGCACACCCTGTTTCCTGTAACCCAGAGTCTTGGAAGCTATGACCAAGAAACACAAATTAATGGTTGGGCTATTTTGTTGTTTCTGGTTCTCATTTAGTATTCCTACACTTCTCCTTTTGTGGCTCTTATACTGGAGATGTAAGTTAATGAGGTTAGATGGAATGCTTAGGATGCTGCTAACACTATTATATGCTGCCTCCTCCATAGTTTTTCTTGCAGCTACCCAATCGCTGCCAGATTACAATATTTTCTGCAGATGGTTTTCTTAGACAGCAGTCTGTTGCCACAATACGTATTCCAAATCCTTGTATGTCAGACACAAGTGAGTCATACTTTGGATGACTAAGATTGCTTATATCAGGAAAGCTGTGTTTTCCACATTTTTATTATTATTTCAGAAGCCGGGTAGTTGACAATAGCATTGTCTCTGTACCCTTCCCATGTCCTCTGGCTGGCTGCTGTAGGAAAGAGAATGCTAGACTAGGTAGCTGGTTTGGTCTCAACCCGGTTTTTATATGCAAATCAATGTATTCACAGAAAATAGTTTTCAAAAATGCAGCCGCAAATATGCCACAATTCGGTTAAGCCTCATGGCATTTGTGGTGCTCCCTTGAGCAATGAAGGAAAAGAAATACCGTATATACTCAAGTATAAGCTTTTTCAGCATATTTTTTATGCTGAAAAAGTCACCCATGGCTTATACTCGAGTGAGGTAGGTGGTAGAGGGTCGAGCAGCCCGAAAGGAGCCCTTTCAGGCTGCTCCTTCCTCTTCCTCCACTGCTGCCGCCACCACCAGGTTTGTGGTGTGGTGAACTGGCTTATACTCAAATCAATAAGTTTTCCTAGTTTTTTGTGCTAAAATTAGGTGCCTCGGCTTATATTCGGGTTGGCTTATACTTGAGTATATACGGTAACATCAGGCTAACAATTTTCTCAGCATGCAAAAGTGAATCAGAAGCCATACTTTAAATTTTACACTATCTTCTATATTTATCACACTCCGGAAGCTGGTGGGGTATTTGCTGATGCAGAGAGACAGCCTACTACTCTCAGGGGATACTTCTTCCCATGGGTTAGACTGCAAAAACATTTAAGGGACAGCTGCAGTAGTTCACTTTAAAACTAAAAAGAAACACAAAATTGCCACTGTCCCACTTTTCTTTGTTATTCCTTCCTTGTAACATTTGTGGCAATGCAACATATGTATCAAATGATAATACTGTGTGTCTACCACTCTTGCTTTGCCTCATTGACTGGTGAGGGCAGACAAATGCAGACAAATGCATGACAAAAGAACATCGCCTCATGTGTTACATTGCAGTCAATGTCGAGAGGTAGAGGAAACAAAGCTACACAGAACAGTAGCAGTCCTGCATCTCTTATAACATCCTCTCAATGGCAAGGGAGGCAAACCAAGGAAGGGTGCCCAGCATTTGGTAGAAAGGTTTGCTTTTCAACTAGTGATAATCACTGCCTTATAATACCTTAGCTATGTCCTTCAAAGTCCCAGTTCTAATCTTAATTGATGCGGTAAGGCTTTGGAGATTTAGGCCAAGTCTGTTCTTCGATATGTCCAGAACATGGCCAGTCTAATTCACGGTTGGTGTCATTACTTGTGCCTTAAAAGGTTCATTGATCATTTTTTGCTCAAGCAGAAACAGAACATACTGGTAATTCCCAAAGTTGTGAGTACAAGTGGTGGCTGAGTCTCCATGATAGCAATAACTTAGCTGAGATGCTATCCTCCTTCTCTCTGAAAATATCTCAGTGAAGCAATTAGCTTATACTGTAATGGGAATTTTTATGCACTACCAGTGAACTATATCCCATTATTCCAAATCAATGAATTCATCACCTGACTCAGTTCTCTGTGTCTGAGAAAGTTGCATGCAGCTTTATGTCTGAATAACCATACAGCATGCTAAGATTCAAAATGCATTCAACTATGGCATATACCGGTAATACCCACCAGGCAACACATTACCCATGCCATCCAGAAATCAGCAGGCATCTTGCATTTAAAACTCTTCTAATTAATCATAGATATGTCAGATACATCACAAAATGAAACTCCAGTAGCGATGCTGAAATTTAATATAGTTCATAATCATACCATCAATATATATGCTGCTGGAAGCCCTAGTTACAATTATATTACTTAACATGGATTTTAAACAAGATTTATAATAATTATAGTGCAATCCATAACAAAATTATTTCCTTAAAAACCAAGAACAATACAATACTCGTATTATTTGTAAGATTTTTATTAAGCAAATCTATTTTCAGGTTCTACAAGAAACATGCTCTCTCCACATTTTGGTTTTAACTGATAGAACCACCGCTCATTTGCATATACATTAGCTGAAAAGTAATCAGGCCCAAAGCTGTTCATAATCTTTATCAAACAAGGGGAAAAAATGCATGTGACCAAATGGGAATTTTAATCTTCTTAATCTTAAAACCATTTTAAGCTAAAACTGCTGTGCAAAATTTAACTTGACTTAGTTTGATTGGTTTCATCCACATCATTGGAAGCACAGGTTAGGATCTACTCGTGTATGTGATCATGTGAGACTTACTTCTACGCTTGGAAAGAGAAAGATGCTAGCGAGCCTTGATACTATGGCCATGGGCCTTCTTTTATCATGAGCACTAGAAATGTGAACAAGAAAGAGAGGTCTTATCTATTTTTTAAAGTGAATGCTTAGTGCCAAGCACATGCCTTTAAAATGTCAATATAATCCCCGTACCAGGTTCTGACAATTGATTTTTCGTAAAACCACAAGTTATTGATGGTCTCTTGTCAAAGCTTCACTAGATGGTCATTTGTAGTTTGTGAAAAAGCCTTGGTCACCTGCTGTTGTAGGTTGGGAAAGCCTCCCATAACTTTCGTACTCTGTTCAGCCTTGTGTCTGATATAAAACCCTCCCATATGGTTGTCTGTATGTCTGTGACAGAAATGGAATTACCAGTATTTGTACTCTCCTTGAAGTATGTTCATACCGATAACTTTATAGACATCATTGTGTTCCTGATACCTCTGCAGTAATGACCACAGTTGTTCTTAAAACCAAATGCCATTGTTGTTACTCACTCATGTAAATGGGTCCTGTAGGCTAGACATTGAAGAAACACTAGTTTGTAAGAGTTGCTAAGAGAAGGTTATAATTAGTGGGTCAAGACTGATATCAAAAAGGAATCAACCCAGAGAAATAGGAAATGGCTTTACACCAACTTCCCTGGGGCATTAAAAAATGTTAAATGGAAGTATGAGCCACTGCAGAATTAACATTGGATTTGGCTAAGCCAATGTAAACTGAAGAGAGTCTGAATGTGGTGGGATAAAAGGAAAGCAAAGACAAAGCTCAGAAGGTTGTTGTTTGCCTTTCTGAAAACCAATAATTACAGCTTTAAGAAGTTATATTAAAATTGATTTTATTTATTTGACAAAATTTAGAAACCACTTGATTGTAACAAAAGCTCCAAGCAGTTTGCCATAAATATTAGAAATACCCATAAAAACAAGTAATTAAAAGCATTTTTAAATCAATTAAAATCAGCAGTAAACTAAAAAGAGAGCAGGTGTCAAAGAATACAGTGAAGATTTCTGCCTGATGTCAATAGACAGGGAGCTCTGAAGCATATGTGCTTCCACACTAACAGAACAATTTTTTATTAAGTGCGGAAGGTTTTATGAATTTATTTGAAGTCACTGACAGGCTGCACTTGCAACCAATTTAGCTTTTTCAGAATGTGATTGGGGTGGGGAAAGTGTATGTCAGGAAGCTAGAAACTTCCAGCTTTTGCATATTCCTGTCCTTTGTGCTCAGTGGAAGATGTTACTTTAACCCCACCTGCGCAAGCAGTTCCTGCTGCTGCAAGGAAAACATGGGCTAGTATGTGTATACCGATGACTGCATATTCAGTTCATGCAGATCTTTTCTTTTATATATATATAAGAAATGATGAGAAATTTCTCAGCTCTTTGAGTTTTGAGCAGATCTCTGCTGTCTTGCTGAATTCACACTGAGAAGAGAGATATGAATTGTCTCCCTTGATTTCTTAGTTTTCACAGTGTCTCACCTCTCTGTGTCTTCAACAAATTGTCAAAAGCAAAACTATATGTTGTTTTAAATTAGTTCTTTCAACTAAAAGAAATATCCAGTTATCTTTTGCATGTGTCTGACCAAAATTCCCAGTTCTAGCTCACCCACAGCAGCTAGACTTCCCGAACCCTTTCTAATCTTCAGCACAGTATATTCTGCTACTGGTTTTCAATGTCTCCTTTTCATGTTTGACACAGTGTAGTCCAGGATAAGTCAATACAGTGCTATTCAGATGTTGTTGGACTACAGCTCTCATCATCCTTGGCCATTGCCCTTGCTGACTAAGCTTGACTGGAGTTAGCTACCCCAGTCTAGTCCACTGCAATTTGTTGTCCAAAAGGGTCCATCAGTTTTTCAAGAGGGGTCCAATAATTTCACCTGCTCTGAATCTACTCTAGTTTAATCTATAGTGCTATGATCAACATCCCCATTTGAGCTTCCCTCTACCTTTACCTACATTCTTTCTTCTAACTCTGAATGTGACTTCTGTTTAAACACACATGTATTTCACTTCTGCTTCCGCATTACATTCAGATTGAAAACTATTTCTTTAGTACATTATGTGTAAATATCACTCACTCTTTTCTTCATGGGAGGCAACTAGCAATAAGTGAAGCACAGCTTAAGTATTCAGAAACATTGAGCTTGATGAAGAGAAAAATGCTTTTGTCACATTGGGTGGATAGGACACAGTTATACCAGGTTTGCTTTCTTTTGAAGGACAGTTTTATTGGAAAGCGTTCTATTAAAAAACAAGTGTTTGAAGTCTACTACACAGAGCATTGTTTGTCTGGTCCATCGCTTTGTGGGACACTGGTCCCAGAGCAATATAATTCCAGAACTTCTGCGTTTTAGGGGAATGTTTACTGGATGGCTCTGCAACATATTTGGCTAAGCATGAATAAATAGTTTAGACATAGAGGCATGACCCACAATTTGCTTCATAGTGTTAAGCTGCTAGACTACTGGCATTGTAAAACTAAACAAGTAATAGTCATTTCCCCCCAGAGAGTTGTGCTACAACTAAATATCCAAGTTTGTTAGAACTTCGTGTACAGAACCTGGCACATTACCTTTTCCATCGCCCAGCCATTATTGTATACAAACAAAGTATGTGACACAACTTGTTTCCGTGGTGCTTGAATTTACCCATCCCTGACCCATGTTGACAGCAGTAACTGATGGGGATGGCAAAACTCATAACATTCCACCAAGGAAGTAGAAACTCATCACAATAAAGCCAGTGAAATGTTGAAAAGCTTTCACAACAGATACACCTCAGTAGGGAAGCTGTGGAATTACTACCCAGATATCAACATGGTCGAGTCTTGAGAAAAGAAGAGCAGTCTAAGATGTGGCATGAGCAAAATGTGGATTTCATATTTAATATGTAATTATAAGCAGTTACTTGAAGTTAGAAATGCAAATTCTGCATGTGATTGTCTTTGTCTGTGTAGAGGTCATATTTGTAGAGATCTAAACTTAATTAGATAAATATGCACCTTAATCTCCACTGCCAGTTAACTTATTAATAGGCTGTGATGATCATAGTCTGCCTTCTTTGATAAACTGTCTTTGGTAGACATTATCATACTATGCCAAAGCACCATGCACATTTATAGCACTATATCAATAAGAAATACAAATATTTCACCATGACATTCCAAAGCTTTATTCATGAATATTCCATAAGTAACTTTGATTATTATTCCTGAAAGTAACATTTCAACAAAATTACCTAGAGAAAGTCAAGCTTGGATACACAATGTACCAAAACAGTGTTTTGAAGATACACCAAATGATGAAGTGTGTGTGTGTGTGTGTGTGTGTGTGTGTGTGAGAGAGAGAGAGAGAGAGAGAGAGAGAGCACCCTTGCAATAAAGGGCACATATTTAGCAATTTGGTCCAAATGAAACCAATTCTAGATTTCTTTCAGTATATTCGTCATTTTAGAAATCAAAATCAAAACTACATTATTGCTATTCATTTGAATCTTTGCCCAGCAGACTAAGAGACAAACTAGATGAGGCACTAGGAGATGTTGTTCCTACGACAGCTTGACTGAAATGCAGACATCGGAAATTGAAAATCTGTTAGCAATTGTAGGATATTGGAAATGGGATCAGGCAGCTTTTTGCGTGGACAGGCGGAGTCCCCAGATCCCGAGCACCCCCCCCCCCGTCATGTGGAATAACGACTCAAGACAACGTGCTATTGGATTAAATTGGCCACAACTTCATTAAATTTCAAATGTGGGTAGACCTTGGCTCAGGCACTGGGCGTTCTCCCTCCCTGGTCCCCAGCCGGGGACCTAGGGAGCATCAGGGTTATCCAGTGTTTGTGTGGGGGATGGGCCGGCTCTGGAGAACATATGTTCAAGCAGAGATAGCCGCCCCCGTTACGCCTCCGCCGCAGGGGAGAGCAGTGATGACCTTTCGGCGTACGGTCAAAGCCTCCCTTCAGAAACCCCTTTAACAGGGAACCCTGGTATTGCCGCCGCAAGAAGAAGATGGACAAAAGGATTCCGCCCAAGGCCTGATACCGCCAAATTTGTGACGTTTTGCTACGGGAAAGGCGAAACCTGCCAATGCAGGGAAATTCCTTTCCAGCCCTTTGACAGTGACCTTAACGTAGCAGCACCACATACCTGTGAAGAAAAGTACCTGCAAAACCTGTGAAGAAAAGTTAACCTGCAAAATAAGGCATTAACTGAGGGTGGGTAGGGTGGGAGAAGCTCTGGAGCCAAGTGAGGATTCCCAGGTAAGATCCTCCCTCTATTGTGTGGGCAGGTAATCCCTCCCCTACATGGCCTGATCTCCTTGGCAACGCATTCCCCAGGTGGGATTGGACAACTGATTGGGGTAGGCGGAGACCTCCAGGTATCCCACCTGAGGGAAGGCAAAGCCAAGCCTATGCTGATGGAGCCGCTCCAGATCCAGGGGCTGCGTGCGTCCACGCAAAGGGTGCCCCCGTTTTAAGCGGGGAGCAGTCATTCTGACAAAATGCCTCTCTCTCTCCCCCCCCCCCACTGCTTTCACATTCACAGGTGCAAAGATACTACCATTTACCCCATACAGGTGGGGAAATAGCTTGTGGGGCAATTTTGAGTAAAACAAATGTCTGACAGCACTTTCTCTTCCCAAACAGGTACCCCATCCCCACCCCAGATACATTTCAGTAAACAAAAATGAAAAGGCTTTAGGAGATATTAGTTGGTTCTCAATCTTGCTTGTCGCTAATATACTCACAAAATCAGTTCTAGACTTGCCTTTCATCTTAGCCTAGCAGTTCTGTTGCATTCCTGAGTCACCATTAGACTTCCATTTGAACTGCTGGCACCAAATTGTCTATTCCCTGTTTACAGATTTGAAAGCAATGCTGTGCTCAAGTTCTGGCAGCCTCACTGGCCAACATCAGGTGGCTATTGAACGCCCCATGCTTTTTATGAGGGCTGATGAATGTTTTCAGCCCTAGAGCCACATTCTTCAATGAGCAACTTTCTAGGGACATGGAATAGCAATGGGTGTGATTTTTTTCTGCACACGCACTCACATCTCAGTCCTGCATCCATGCAGGAAGCAGGCATTATCATAATTCAAGGATACTTTTCAGCCAGTCAAAAGCTCTCAAGAAGGGTGCAGAACAGGACTCGAGAGGTGTGACCACGGATATATCCCAAGAGCCAGTTAGAGGGGCCAGTTAGAGCCAGTGTGGTGTAGTGGTTAAGAGTGGTAGTCACATAATCTGGGAAACCGGGTTCGTGTCTCCGCTCCTCCACATGCAGCTGCTGGGTGACCTTGGGCCAGTCACACTTCTGTGAAGTCTCTCAGCCCCACTTACCTCACAGAGTGTTTGTTGTGGGGGAGGAAGGGAAAGGAGAATGTTAGCTGCTTTGAGACTCCTGAAGGGGAGTGAAAGGCGGGATATCAAATCCAAACTCTTCTTCTTCTTCTTCTTCTTTTAGGGCCATGTTTGGCTTCTGGATCTGAGACTTACAACTTTTATATATCATTCAATTTGGAGCCTCATTTGATTGTCCTTTACTCAAGCTCTGCACTCAGATTAGCATTTTGATAAGAATTTAGTTAAGACATTTAGCAGGCAAAATGGAGACTGGACCAAGTAACTCCCCACAGCCTGTCATGTTTCACCCGCTCTAGCTTTTTTTTTTTTTAAGAAAAATGTTATTACTGTTGTTCTGTAGAACAACTAATTCCCACTTTTCACTGTTTTGGACGGATGAAAGAAGGATCCGTATGTACTTGGACAAAATCGTGTTGGTGATTCTAAGCCAGGCACTGTGCGTGATATTATTTCACAGGGGAGACATGAGGGTTAGACGTCTCATAAATATTAATCAGGGATTAATGAACAGTGGGAGGCCTCCGTATATCAATCTGCATGAAAGGGAAGTTTGCATTAAACATGGCACTTTTTACATATAAATCACTGGGGGAAACTAAAGGCACTCTGATGTATCACTTGTTGTTCTACTAGAGACCTACTCATAAAACAGGTTTATAGTACATAAGCCGCAAGCATAATTTTATGGCACAATTATGAGTGACTGCAGGTTTTTGCCCCTAATCTTTAAAAATTAAATGCTTATGAAAGGTACCAGATTAACGGCTCTGAAAACCTGAAGCCTTCTATTCAAACTACAGCCTGAAGATTAGACAACCTTGGAGATAACTTCCTAAAGAATCTGGCTTAACTTCCTTTGACTGCGATAGGTCTCTGCCGCTTTAATCACTGACTGTTGTGTTTTAAGATTGTGTCCATGAAGGGGACAATTTAGATTCACCTTTGTGCAGGGGATATTTTTCTCTGAGGAAATAAGAATCAATACATATCTTACAGGTTGCTCAGATGTCAGCCCTTGGCAAGAATGTTTGCTCACTAATGACCTAGCGCAAATGCTAAAGGCCACTTTTTTGAGGGAAATTATAGGACTTGTTGCCAGCTTCTGATCTATCAACAAAGTGCAGGCATCTCCCTGTTTAATTGCTGGACTAAAATGTGAGTGTGAGTGGCTGGCAGGGCTTTTTACTGAAACTTTGCTGATACCTCATTTGCCGTTTGTGTAGAATTATAGAATTGTAGCGTTCCAAGGGTCATCTAGTCCAACCGCCTGCAATGCAGAAAACTCAGCTAAAGCATCCATGACAGAAGGCCATCCAGCCTCTGCTTAAAAACCTCCAAGGAAGTAGAGTCCACAACCTCCCAAGGGAAACTGTTCTACAGTCATACTTTGGGTTGAATGTGCTTCAGGTTGAGCGCTTTCGTGTTGCGCTCCGCGGCAACCCGGAAGTAACAGAGCACGTTACTTCCGGGTTTCGCCACTCGCACATGCACAGACGCTCAAAATGATGTCATGCGCATGCGTGGAAGTGGCAAAATGTGACCCGCGCATGTGCAGACGTGCCGTCGCATCTTACGTTCCATTCAGGATGCGAACGGGGCTCTGGAACGGATCCTGTTTGCATCTGAGGTACCACTGTACTGTCGAACAGCTCTTACTGTCAGAAAGTTTTTCTTGATGTTTAGTTGGAAAGAGTTCACTATAAAAATAAACCCTTAACGTACATGAACACAGGCTATCTAAGACGAGATAGCCTTACCTTATATTAAAGAAAGGCTTAATTTTAAGGGAAGCAGGTGATGATACTCACAGTTACATACATGTAAAAAAACCTGGAAGTTTAACATTTTATGTTCAGTTTGATCAATTGAATTAACTTTCTGCAAAATCATAACAGATGCAGGATAAATTCTCCTCTTCCATTGAACTTTGGCCCCGTGGCAATATTTTAAAACATTTATATGGCATAAAGAAGACATTTGGATCTGGTAGTCCTTACTCAGAAGAGATAATGAGCTCTGATGATCCATTAGTTTGAATTTCTTTGGTGTTTGGCCATACACAATCTTGTAATAAATCATTCAGGAAAAGGTCACCCATTTTCTTCCTCATTGTGTTAGCACTGTCAAACGTTCTTAGGTTATGCAGCAACTATACATTCTTTATCCGGAGAAAGTGAAATTAGATAGGACTCCATTATATAAGGCATAGCACCCTGATGTATGTTTCATTAGCCATCCTTTCCTTTATTTGTTAAATCACCCTTCACATTTCTAGCATGCTTTAATTTTTCTGCATTGCAGTAAATCACATTCTTTTTGAGATGGAGCAAAGAAGAGTTCCTTCAGTCGGAATCATAAGCAGATATTAAAAATCAGTATGTACTCAGTCAGTCTATTCCACCTTCTCATCCCTGCCTCACTATCAGCCTTATTTGTTGTTAATCCTATTAACCTGCTGGTGTTATTTGTCAGGCTTTCCAGATATATTAGCAAGTTACATCAAGAAAACTTGGCATTGAGGATCAAAGGGTTGGAGAGGGGGGTGACATTTAGAGAAGTGCCAAAGCATGCTGCTAAGAAAAAGCCTGAAAGCTCCACTTGTGTTATAGTTAAGAATACTGTTATATTGTTTTTCTGCAAGGCTATAAAATATTGACGGTGTCGTGTGTACAATACAGTATTTAATGATAACCAGAGCTATTGTGTGAGTGTGTGTTTAAGAATTTGAATACTGTTGAGTTAAAATTAGTAAACAAGTTATATCATTTAAAATCTCGGAGCACAGTCTCTCCAGCTGTACACTAGAACAGTTCCTTATGAGAGCCAAGGTAGTCCTTTAAAGGTAAAGGGACCCCTGACCATGAGGTCCAGTCGTGGCCGACTCTGGGGCTGCAGCGCTCATCTCGCTTTATTGGCCGAGGGAGCTGGCGCACAGCTTCCGGGTCATGTGGCCAACATGACTAAGCCATTTCTGGCGAACCAGAGCAGCGCACGGAAACGCCGTTTACACTTCCCACCGGAGCAGTACCTATTTATCTACTTGCACTTTGACGTGCTTTCGAACTGCTAGGTTGGCAGGAGCAGGGACCGAGCAACGGGAGCTCACCCTGTTGCGGGGATTCGAACCGTGGACCTTCTGATTGGCAAGTCCTAGGCTTTGTGGTTTAACCCACAGTGTCACCCGCGTCTCAGGTAGTCCTTTAACAGCCATCAAATATCAGCCTGTGACTGCACACTCGCAGAGCTGAATACTTTGCAGTGTGTCTGACCAGCAGCTGGGGTGGAAGCCTGTGTAATAATATCCAGTAGTCCTGTTCCATTTCTGCTCAGCTTTATCATGCTTGTCTCATATTTTCTGAAAACCTCCGCATAGTCAATTTCCTTGGTTCTTATGCCTAAAGGTACTTTGAAAACGAAACAATTTAGGCCTTAATAGTTGGCAGGTATAATCCTAAATCGTTATGATGAGAAGGATTGGAATAATAGCAATGAGCATTGAATTCATGTTCATGGGGGAGAAATGAGAATGAAATGAACTAAAATATCTGGGATGTACTGCATGCTCCCATTGAAGCTGTGTATCTATTCTGGTTTAAGCAACAGTTAATTGATTTTAAAACTGCATATACGATATCTCGCTGGAGTTATGCACATCCAGAATAGTGTACCATTTCCTCTTAATCACATGGCAAAAAATATATTCCAATTAAACTTCATAGGTGGCTTTGATGTATGTTGTTCTACTTGGGAACTGAATTATAATTGCAGAGAAGCTATAGCCTTCACCAGCAACTTGATAAGAAGAATTTGTGACTTGGGACTGTTTCATCACTTGATGACTGCAGTACACAGTGGTAACTTGCATCCGTAAATAGGTTATCTTGGTTAACACTACCAACATTTTCTCTTCCATCTCCTCAAACAAATTGCTTTTCGATGGAATTGGTTCACACTTTAAGCTGCTCGGCTTCATCAAGTATAACTATACATTAATCTGATATAAGTTATACACTTCCCTGAGCACCCTCTCAATCCAAGTGGAACTTTTTGGTAGTACCACACTCAGCTATTTCAAATGTATCCCTATCGTGTTTTATGACTTCCTTGATATTGTATGTGGGCTGGAACTGGTCTGTGACCAAAATAATAAAATTCAATTCAATTCAATTCACTCAGCTATGGTATGTTGTCCCCAAGGGAGCTTGACAGGCCCCACATTGTTGCGTTTTTGGCTTTAGACTAAGCCCTTGCGTTGTCCTTCCTGGCTTTTTAAGATCGTGTTAATTTAATCCCTTTGGCAAAGTTGATTGTTCTAAACTCCCATTTTTGCTGCTTGTGTTTTAAACTACTGTGAGATCCATATTGTAATTTGTTGTAGGCGTTTTCTTTGTAATTTATCAATGTCCAGTCAGTGGCGAAGCTGCATGCTCCGATACCAGGGCGGAGAGCAGGTGGGGGCATGGCTGGTGCCCCCTGGGGTGTGTGATGCTGCGCGTGTCCGGGGTGATGGCACCCTACCAGAATAGTGGTGCCGAGGGCAGTTTGCTCCCTCCGCACTCCTGTTCCTCTGCCAGTGTGTCCAGTTCTACTTTCAAGTGTTGATTTTACCATTTTAAACCCTAAACTGATTGAGACAAGGTTATCTAAAAGGTCAGCTTCTCCTTTACCTCTTTGAACCTTAAGACTCTCTTCAGAGGCCCTGCTGCAGGTAGCTACCAGGGAAAGAAAGTTTTTCAGTAGTGGCATCCAATTATGGAACAGACTCCTAGGGAGGCTCACAGGGGGCCATCTTTATGATTATTTGTGGCACCAGGTGAGGACATACCTAGGTAAGCAGTTTGTACAGTCAGGGCCTCTCAAGTTTTAAATCTTTCTCCTTTTTAATATATAGAAGTGTTGTGTGCTCTGTTTGTGTTGTATTCATTTAGTTTTATTTCATATTTCATTTTCTATTTACTTTTTTATTGTAAGCTGTTGAGAAAACTTTGTGGGGATGTCATATAAGTACATAAAATAAATAATTTGGTTGGTTTTTTAAGATTCATTGTGGACTTTTAAATGTACTGTTGTTATGTTTTTAAGCTAAGTTGTATGAGAAACCTACATATGAGGTGACTAACAAGTACAGTATCACTAGCAGGATTTGAGTAAACACTTACAATTAACAAAATTAAATATAGAAATTACAAAGATGGTGTAAAAATGAGAAAAGATAATAACATTTAATTTAAGGAATTTAAAATTAAGATACAATAAAGCAAGCAGACGTTAATATGTTTAAAAACCAGAAGACGAAGTTGAGGGAAGTCATAGGGGGGGAGGGGAAAATTTGGGAATTGTATTTATTTTTGTTATTTGATACGATATTAATATGATAAAAACATACAATTCAATAAAAATTATTTTAAAAACAAGTACAGTGGAACCTCAGTTGTCGAACATTTAGGCTTTTGAATGCCGACAACCTGGAATGGAATGCTTCCATTTTCGAACACACTTCGAAAGTTGAATGGCTTCTGAGGTGCGTTTCTCCATTTTTTCAATGGAATTTGCTGACCGGCAATTGCACCTTGGTTGTTGAACATTTCAGAAGTTGAACAGTCTTCCAGAATGGATTACATTCGACAGCTGAGGTTCCACTGTATTTTTAAAGAGGCATATGATAACCAGATCTCAGATATAAGCAAGGTTTACATGTAACTCTTTGTGGAGATCTTTAAGCACTGCTTGCATTTGATTGTATATACTATGGATTTTTTTCCCTTTGAATTTGTTTTTTGTCTCATTTCTTTTAGGTTTGGATTTATTCTTCACAAAGATGAACCCGTGCTCCAGAAAATAGATCTTGAAACTATGTCGTACATCAAGACAATTAGTTTAAAGGATTACAATTGTGTTCCAAAGTCTCTGGCTTACACACACCTTGGAGGATATTATTTTATCAGCTGTAAGCCTGACACCACAGGAGCTGTCCCACCGCAGCTTATAGTGGACGGTGTTACTGACTCTGTCATTGGATACAATGGTGATGTAACAGGAACTCCATATATCTCTCCAGATGGTCACTATCTAGTCAGCATTGATGATGTGAAAGGTCTCATGAGGGTCCAGACCATCACAGTTAGAGGAGAGATACAGGATGCCTTTGACATCCACACCAACTTGCACATATCCGATGTAGCTTTTCAAGCATCGTTTACCGAAGCCCATCAATATAATGTATTTGGTAGCTCCAGCACACAAACTGATGTGCTCTTTGTAGAATTGTCCTCTGGCAAGGTGAAGATGGTGAAGAGTCTTAAGGAGCCTCTTAAGCCGGATGAATGGCCGTGGAACAGGAAGAACCGCTTAATTGAAGGCAGCGGGCTCTTTGGTCAGTACCTGATGACGCCTTCTAAGGAATCCTTGTTTATTCTGGATGGACGGCTGAACAAGCTGAATTGCGAAATCACTGAAGTTGAGAGAGGAAACACAGTGATTTGGGTTGGAGAAGCATAAGGAACCATGTTAGATAACAGCCGAGTGAATAGTTTTACAGTACATTGCACTTAACTTCATCCTCTAAATTGTCACTGTTTTGTTTTGATTGTGTTTTTTTTTCTTTTTTTAAAAAAGTTAGACCCTTCTGTATATGTTGTGTGGCTGACTAAAATGCAATTTTGGTGATATAAAAAATGCTGGAATTGTGAGCAAACATTTTGTGTACTATTGATGACCTCCTTAGGGTGATTTGGCCAATTGGTGAAAATATCAAATGTTTAAGGGACCCTCTACACATGAGCCATGTGTTGACAAAATGATGCCACATTTTAAAATGAAGGCTTTTCTTTTTTTAAAGGGGGGGTCATGTTGACTTAATTCTATTCATTGAAATGTTAGGGTACACTCTACGTACAACTTTAGATTTATTTTTTTTAACTGAAGCATTTTGTCCTGCCCTGTCCACTATTTAATCTTTTTGTGCCTTGAAGGGAAATGTCTCACAAGGAAAGAGAAGTCTAGGAAACATGTAATTGTATTCCCATTGTGGCTGCAGGCTTCCTTTTTCCCTGAAAAGAAGCTTTTGATATCTCAAGTTTTTCATCTCCATCAGGTTGTAAAGCATGGTTTTTTAAGACAAAGGAAAAGTATATTTGCAACATCTCTTGTGTTGTCATTTTTTTATTACTGCAGTTTGAGGATATGATTTTTATTTCAAGTTTCAGTTGAAATTCTGTTAACTGCTCATAGAACTTTGACCCCTCTTTTTTTGTAGCAGAGTTAGGCAATTATCTCCTCACCTCTAAAAGACTTGCATCAACAGAGAGTTTTGGTTCTATGAAAGAAAAAATGTCATGCGTATCTTCTTAGGAAGACATGTTTTGTCTAACTACCAATACCAAGAAGATTCACTTACACTGGCAAAAAAACTGTTATTTTTTAAAAAACCAATTTGTTACTAGAGGTGCATTTTTAAGGAAATTGTATATCAGTGGAACAAAAAAGATGGAGATTAACAGCACAATCCTGTACATGTCTAAGCCCTATTGAGTTCAGTGGTCCATACTCCCAGATGTGTGTAGGGTTGCAGCGTCAGACAATGTTTCTAAGCTTCTTAATGGAAGTAAAAGGTCTATTGAAATCAATGGGACAAACCTCTAAGTAAATATGTTTAAGATCACTTTGCTAGATGCTAGAGCCTCTACATGTACATTGTTTGTCAAATACCTGATTTTCCTCGACACTTTTAATAAAGCTCAGTAAATTTTCTATCCTGCGCCTCCCATTAGATCACTATTGCAAGGTGTTGTCTTTATTATTTCTTTTTGTTTAACGAATTACTGCTCTAGTTTTGAACATTGCTTCTACATCTATATAAGGATAATAAAGGTTCTAAAATTTAGAATCATTGTAGCCACTAGAATGAGGAAAAAATGAGATCTGCACTCAAAGTTAGCAGTAAAAAAATTCTTCAGATTTTCAGTAACAATATAGGTGGTTTTGATTTTTTTTAAAGAATGTGTTTCTTTAAATAAAGCAGGCTTTTCAACTGACCTCTGTTTATTCAATGCAGTCAGAAGTTTTATTCTAATTCTACCCTAATGTGTAAAGCTGCTTAAAAATTTGAAATTTTCTAGCATTGTATTTTCTTGTGTGTAATTAGCATTCTGCTCTGTGATACAGTAGAATTCTCTTTAGCTTAAGAAAACTGGCAGATTTAATTGAATAAAAGAATTGACTTACATTTATACCTACTGAATCCTTTTAACAATTTTTTCCTATTGTGAGCAAAAAAAAAAAAAAATCCCCACCACTGCCATGTAAACTGTTTGTTATTCAATGATTTACAGTCATCCGTTTCTTCTACATTATTTTCTTCTCTATCTTACACCATGTGGATGTTCTGTATGTAGAAAATGCTTGATAATGGAGAATAAACCCCTTACATTTTAAATGTTCTCGCCTTCAGTTGATATGCCAACAAATATATTTCTCTTTTCTTATAAGATCCACAGGAGATTGTAATGAAATTCTGTGAGGCAGGGATAGAGTGGGGAGATCCACCTTCTTTACAGCAGATGACACTGTCAATCTTAATCTCTCTCTTTTTGATTGGCCTACCTTTGTTTATCTTGATTTCAGCTAAACAATCGACAAAATTTCCTACAATATTTTTGTTACCGAATGGGTTTGATGTGTGCTACTGTCAGATGGATTTGCAGATGGTTGGAAATATGTACTCAAAGAGTGTTCATCTGTACCATATTGGCTCAAATATAAGCCACACCCGCAAATAAGCCGCACCTTTAAAATTCAAGGGGACAAAAGGAAAAAAGACAATACCCGAATACAAGCTACTCCCTTAAAATTGGAGAGAGAGAAAAAGTCACGGTGATTAGCCAGTGCTGACGCTTTTTTGGCATCTTAATCACTCTGACGCTCAAACCAACCAGTGGGTTGGGGGGTGGCACTGGTGCATGGTGACCCACTCCCCAACCGACACCAGCACTCGGTTCCGAGCACACTGCACACCCACCTCCCAGCCCTACCACCCTGAATGGGGGGCAGGGAGTAGCCGGCACCAGCACTTGGCACCCCTCTTCCCAAGCAAGCACTGGTGCTGGACCCCCAAATGTGCCGCGCACCAGCCTCCCCGAAGCTACCACAATGAACGGGGATCCCATCAGCATACCACCAATGCCCCACCAATGCTGGTCAACAGCCTCCAGGCAAACCATCGGGGGGGGGGGAGTAAGCCAATTTTTGTAAGGTTGCGAATTTATGCCACACTTTAACTTTTCACGGTTGGAATTTCGGGCGGGGGGAGTGCGGCTTATATTTGGGGCAATACAGTAATTCCAACAAAGCATCAGGAAAACTTTCGGACAGTAAGAGCTGTTTGACAGTGGAAGAACTCCTTTGGAAGGTGGTGGACTCTCCTTCCTAGGAGATTTTTAAGCAGAGGTTGGATGGTCATCTGTCATGTATGCTTTAGTTGAGATTCCTGCATTGCAGAGAGGTTGACTGGATCCTTGGAGTCCCTTCTAACTCTACAATTCTATGATTCTATGATCAAGCTTGATGGAAGTTTGGAGTGAAATACTGCAGGGCCTAGTGCTTTGCATGAATTTTTATGAGTGATATTGGTGGTGGGATGGAGGAAATCCTAACCAGATTTGTGGTTAACACAAACTTGAGAGGGATATCATAGCTAACACCTCAGAAGTCCGGAATAAAATTCAGAATACCCTCAATAGAATGGGAAATGAGGCTGAAACTAACAAAATGAAATCCAGCGATGATAAATGGATAGTTCCACATTTAGATTTTTTAAAAGAACAGGAAAAGGATCTTCAGGACTGCAGTCAATCATAAGCTGAATATGAGTAAGCAACTTGATGTGGCTATAGAAAAAAAACCTCATTCGATTTTAGGCTGCATTCCATGTTACAAGAAGTAATAGTTTGTACTAGTCATTTTGCATTAGTTGGAAAAGGAAACTATGTGAGAAACATTCTACAAGAAAAGGTATATTTAGGGTGGTTTCAGCAAGATTTTACTCAGAAGAGACCCACTGAAGAGGACAAGACTAGATGTAGTCAGTTCAAATTTTAGAAGAATAGATTTCAATTAAAATTAAGAAGCATACCTTGATGATGAGAGCAGTTTGCCAAAGGGACCAGTCATAAGGGGAACTTTCCCTTACAGGAGGTCAACAAGCAGAAGATGGGCATCATCTGTTACTTATGCCAGTTCAAGATTTCAAACAGTGAATAGATACCCTATGGTGAACTCTGTAAATCTGCGAATAATTTATTTCTCCCACTTCCTAAAAAAAGGAGCAAAAATGTCAAAGGAATCTCAGCATAACCATCCAGCTACTTTGCCATGTTCTCCATTGACATCTTCAATATATAACAAATACGTTGCCCTTAAAGCACCAATGTTGCTGTTATTTCAAATTTACAACTCAAGGGACAACTCGACAACATTCTTTTTCAGATTACTGGATGCTGATTATTGGACCCCATCTGTTCCAGGTTCACCTATAGACATTGGGTGCTTCTGTGGATATTGTTTCCACCATGGCCTACAACCAGAACCAGCAACACCAGGGTAATGAGGACAGAGCACACTGGACCATGATCACCAGTACACTATCTTTATAGACAACTCTTCTCACGTGAAGAAAATTGCCTTAGCTTCCCAGGAAAATCTCTCAGGCATTATTGATCCTCCCTTTCTCTTTTCATTCTGCTTATTGATTTTCATTTTAAGCAGGTTGGTAGCAAGTGCTGCTTCACTCATTTCTGGCTGGTGATTAGTAATAAATATCCACACAAAGGGATATCATTATCGGATTCTGCAGGGCTGATCTGTAAACATAAAGAAGCTTATGAGAGTCAAATAAAGTAGAAGGGAAAAAGGACATGTGGCATTGTGGCAACCAAGAAACCATTTTGCACAAAAATATTGGCATGTCAAAAGTGTGGGTTGAGGTGTTCTGTGTGGATTTCTGCATAAGGCAGTCATCTGGTTGCATTTCCATCCAATCAGTTTGCAGATCAGCTCACATTTGCCAAAGCACTGGGAAACTTCAGCCATAAATGTGGGGTAGGCTTGGCAAGTGGTGGAACCATCATATGATACTTTTAACTCTGAACATCCACCATTGTTTCTCAACACACAATTATCCTTCAGTATGAAAATACTGAGAAAAACACACATGCATGCACACCACATTCCAACAAATTTACCATAAATATGGGTTCCTTCATATGGGGCCACAATCATGACCCTATTCTGAAGGTGCATCAGTTGAATCATGCGATAAATAATGGAAAATTTGTGGGAGTATGTTTTCTGATTTATGGCTAGAAAATGGTTTGGTGGACTGATTCAAAACTTGGCTGTGTAAGAGAGGAATGTTTGAGGATGCTCCATGCCAACACTGGCATAGAAAGAATATTTTTGAAAATACTTATGTTAAACACATTAAAATGTGATGAAATTAAATTTATGAGATACTCTGGCATGTTGACAGCTTGGTGTGTGTTTTTCTTCCATAGATTTTTTGGGGTGTTTTTTTCAGAAATATTTATCAATTCATATTCTGACTTTGAGGAAACATTTGTGGTTTTAGAACCATGGAAAATTTGGTATGTACCGGGTACTTTTACCTATAAGACATTTTGTAGGGGCAGAGTTTGGTAATATGGTGCCCTGAATGAAAACAAAATTTGGTGCCATAGATATTTCTTATTTTCACAATAATTCATTTTGGTACAGTTGTTGTTTTTTAATGGATCTTCTCAGTAGGTACCCATATAAAAAGGGTTATCATCATCATCATCATTATGCCCCCTTGGCATGGCACTCTAAATCTGCCCTAAATTTGGCACTGCACATCTGTAGTTTAATTAAAAGGGCCTGTTTGTGGCCACTGTTAGTCAACCGAGTTGCTTATGCTATTGTCAATGGTCAACCATTTCTGGCCAATATTAGCCTCTGGAGGTATAGAACCTTGCTATTTCTAGGCAAGATTCTGATAGACCAGGCCTGAGCTATGTAGAGTTTATGGTTTAGGTGGGCCAAGAGGTTAGAAGTTAGGTATAAAAGGTCATGGGGAGAAGAAATCAGAGAGGTGAGTACAAACAATTTGAGAGAAATGGGGGGCTGGATTTCTGTTGGACAGCTTTTAAGGATGCAAAAGAGCTTTTAGGGGAAACCGTTCAGGAGCATAAGGTTCATGGGACAATTGAGTGTGGCATATTATTATATAAACATCATTTTAATACTGTGGTAAGTGTAAGAAATAACAAGTCCTGCCCTTGTTTTTGATGCAGGCCACTTTGAAGAAGAATGGAAATGGTGGGTAGTAATTATTATTATTATTATTATTATTATTATTATTATTAATACCCCGCCCTCCCCAGCCAAGACCAGGCTCAGGGCAGCTAACAACCAATAATAAAAACAAGTTGATTAAAATACAATTTAAAAGATTAAGGTACAACATTAAAACATTAGGGTGCAATCTCTTCATAGGAGGAGAAAGGAAAAAGAAAGAGGGAGAGACAATCAAACTGATTCTAAGCCAAAGGCCAGGTCTTACTCTGTCTTACAGTCCCTGCGGAAAGAAATCAGGTAAGAACCTCTGCAGCCTGCAAATTCCACTGTCAAGTCATGAGTGCCTCCACTATTATTTCTGGGTTGGCAATTGCACCCCAACTCTTAACCCATGGGATTTATTAACAGTTGGCTCCAAATGGAAGGCATGTGAATTTCAGAGATGATTGGAGATGTCCCTCTTCACTTTAGTCTTTGGGAGAGGTCTGTTTAGGCCAGATCTGTTTAGGCCAGCTGCAGTTAATAGATGCTTTTGAGGGAGCAGTATAATAGGATTCAATTTTAAAATGGATTTAAATTGCATTCTATAGTTCTAATATGCAGGTGCTGGTATCTATAAACCTTCCTGGGATCATATTTGATGAAGGACAAGTAAATACATGAAACCTCCAGCTCCCGAGTGAAAAGGAGGACTGAAGATTGTCACACATTTCATTATTCTTACCAAATACATCACACTTATAAAGCTCACAGCCAGTACGTTAAGATTTCTTTCTATATATCTATCATGTTTAAGATGCCTATTTTACTAGTAAAATTGCACCCCCTGTACTGTCAACTGCATCAGTGCTTTTAAAAACAGGGAAAGATGATTCCCACACAAACACCTCCCACTAAGCAGCACTTGACAGTACCTGGAAAATTTTGGATATTGAGGATATTGAGATGGTATGATGTGTGTTTTTTGAATTGTTTTTGCTTTTGTTTTGTTTAATGTGTTAATGTTGTGTTGTGTATTGTTTATATATTGTACTGTATGTTTTTTCTTCTTTTTTCTTCTTTTTTTCCTTTTTTTCTTTTTGTAAGGTTTAAAAGTAATAAATATTATTATTATTTTTTTAAAAAGGAAAATTTGGTTCTTAACAGAAGTCTGAAGCAAACTGAAATTGCCTTAGTATATTTAAAACGAGTATGTGAAAAATCATGTCTTGCTCATGAATATTAAATTTATTCTTATTTTAATCTTCTTGATGGAGAGGGGGAAACCTTTTGCTATTAGGTTGTTAATATTCTTTCCCTTTTAAAAATCTTCCTGATGGCCATATCTGATGCATATCTTGGTGCTACTGAAAGGCATTGTTGGCTCAGCTCCCTTCTAAATTCTTCCTTCATAATTAAATTTCAGGTAATTTCTCCCCCTTTTAATTAAATGCGCACTGAATGTGTAATGAAAAGCAATGTATTTCTCTGTTGAAGGTTCTTCAGAGAGATTTCTTCCCCCCTTTTTTTTTTACAAAATGAAAATCCAATTGCTGCACCAAAGGAAAATTAACTGTAATCTTGAGCAATAAGTGCAATGACTTGGGAACAATAAACAGCAGTGCAGTGAAGTGAAAAATAGTCATGCCTAGGGACAAAGATGAATCAGGACTGATAGAAACTTTGGAGTAAGTATGGCAAAAAAAACCCCCCCAAAAAACCTACCACTGAAAAATATAGGCTTCCTTTCCAGGCAAAAGGCAGCAGGCATGTGGTGCTCAGAGAAGAAGTGAGGCACCAGAGGACTTCAGAAACTATTATTGACAATAGTGCAACAAATTTATTCAGAAATAAGTGTGATGAATTTATGACACTATGAAATTAAGTAAAGATTTATTTCCAGGTTCATTAGCGTTAGCCAAAAATTCATCAGTAGTTAACACGTTCTAAAGGAAAGCTCATGATCAGCAATTCACTCAGAAGTTGTAACTCAGATCTGTTAAATACTACAAAACCCCTGAGCCTCTTGGGCTTGCTGATCAGAAGGTCGGCAGTTCGAATCCCCGTGATGGGGTGAGCTCCCATTGCTCAGTCCCAGCTCCTGCCAGCCTAGCGGTTCGAAATCATGCCAGTGCAAGTAGATAAATAGGTACTGCTGTGGCGGGAAGGTAAACAGCATTTCTGTGCACTCTGGTTTCCGTCACAATGTTCCATTGTGCCAGAAGTGGTTTAGTCATGCTGGCCACATGACCTGGAAACCTGTCTGTGGACAAACACCGGCTCTCTTGGCCTGAAAGCAAGATGAGCGCCTCAACCCCATAGTTGACTTTGACTGGACTTAACCATACAGGGGTCCTTTACCTTTACCTTTTTTACTACACAACTGTAGGCATGCCATGTAGGTCTACAATCTGGAATATGTCGTGCTTGGAATGAACTAGTTCATTTGAGCTAGTTCAAAAATCTCTGAACTAAGCCTGAAAGTCAATACTATATTTTCCAGGAGCTAAGTTCATTTTGGGGTAGAACATTGGATGATTTCTTATTCATCTTCACAGTGAGGGAAGAGAGGGGTAGTCAGATGGGGCAGAAATTAATCTTCTCAGACTGGAGGAGCAACAGGGAAGAGTAGGGCCAGGGCCTACAGCCTCAAAGGTAGAACCAACCAAGCCTATGTTCTCACTTACCAGAGATGTAAGTCAAATGCAGCCAACCCAAATTCCTAGTGGAATTGCTTTTCTCCTTTAAGCAGTGATAGAGAGCAAATATCAGAAGCATGAAAGTCAGTCAACATGGAATGAGAAGATGGAATCGGGATTCAAGATGACCTTAACAGGTTGGAGAACGGGGTCCAAACTAACAAAATGAATTTGAATAGGGACAAATGAAAGGTTCTACACTTAGACAGGAAGAACCAGATGCACAAATATAAAACGGGGAACACCTAGCTTACTAGCTGTACATGTTAAAATAATCCAGTGGTCTTGGTGGACCATAAGCTTAACATGAGTCACCAGTGTGATGCAGCAGCAGAAAAGGCTGTATCAACAGAAGTATAGTGTCCAGATCAAGGGAAGTAATAGTACCACTCTATTCTGCCTTGGTCAGACCACATCTGGAATACTGTGCCCAGTTCTGGGTGCCACCATTTAAGAAGAATGTTGACAAGCTGCAACATGTGCAAAGAGGACAACCAAGATAACCAAGGATCTGTAAACCGAGCCTTATGAGGAACAGTTGAAGGAACTGGGTGTGTTTAGACTAAGAGGAGATATGATAGCCATCTTCAAATATCTCAAGGGCTGTTACATGGAAGAGGGAACAAGCTTGGTTTTTTCCACCCAGGAGGGGGGAACTTGAACCAATGGCTTTAAGTTACCAGAAAGGAGATTCCAATTAAACATCAAAAAGAACTTTCTGTCAGTAAGAGCTGTTCAACAGTGTAACAGTCTCCCTCCGGAGGTTGTGAGCTCTCCTTCCTTGGAGGTTTATTATTAGTAGTATTAGTAGTATTAGTAGTATTAGTAGTATTAGTAGTATTAGTAGTATTAGTAGTATTAGTAGTATTAGTAGTATTGTTTCCCTCCCATTTGACTGCTTTTCTCCAGCCACTCTAGGCGACTTAAGCATATATAAAAACATAGTAAAACTTCAAGCCATCTGTCATGGATGCTTTAGCTGAGATTCCTGCATTGCAGGGGTTGGACTAGATGGCCCTCCGAGTCCCTTCCAACTGTAAAATTCTATATTTCTATGATTTGGAGAGCCATACGTAGGTTCCTCATTCCTGCCCATGAGAGACAAATTCATGCAGAATCCAAATGGGATGGTATTCTATGCAATCATCATGATGGTGGGTGGGTGGCAATGAAGTTTTTTTAAAAAAACAACACAACCCAGTGATTCATTCAGGAATTGTGTGAATTGGTTCTTACTCAGTTTGATTTACTGACATTAGAGTCTGATAGTACTCAGAGATCAGGATTCGGCACTTATCTTCACTGCATGGTTTAGAAAACAACACTGGCCCCCTTTCCACATCTGTTTATATGAGTAACGATGGCCTTGACCTGGCTGGCTCACAGGACCATTTTGAAAATTAACACGATACTGATAGCAGCACATTATTAGCGTCAGCTTCAAATGATGAGTATTCATGTGGGTTGCATAATTTTCTGGAACATTTGTCCTGCCACATTTCTCCAGCTTTCTATATTTCCATTGCTTTAAGTCTTCATTCCAGTAAATGTGAAAACTTTCCAAAAATAATTTTAACAGCTTTAAACCCCTGTTAATTTTCTAATCTCCAAATTTGAGTTTTTAAGTTAGCTCTATTCTCATTTCAATTAAACTTCTCCTTTAAGCCAGAGACCTAACATTTTTGGGTCAGTGATTCATTTCATGATTACTGGTTTTCATGAACAGATGGAAATTATACTTTGTTTTCCAAGGATTACCTTCAATCTGTTGTTTGTGTTTTCATGTCCATTTCACTAGTGATCATTTATCTGCTTTCAACGCAGTTCCATGCACGTTCAACCTAACATCCATTCTTGTATCATTCAATATTAGGTTGATTCCAAATAACTACAGGAACATATATTTATTTTAACAAGATCTTTCCCCTATACATTCATATATTCCACCCCCTGACACTTGCATGTAAAACAGAATTAAGAGGCAAGGAGTTGGTTTGTTTTTCCATTGCTGATCATTCTAACAGGATAATTTCTGTCATAGATTTTGAAGTTTCCTAATGATTCCCTGCTAACTGTACAGCAATCTCAATGAAAGACTGATAGCTTATCTGCAGATTCATGACATTAGGAAGCCATCAGAAATCATATCAGTGTGTGTGGCACTAACAAACCAATAAATTTCATCTCTCTCTCTCTTTCTGTATCATCTTTCATATAGGAGGAATGTAAGATG
This sequence comes from Podarcis liolepis, assembly GCF_965112155.1. Taxonomy (NCBI): domain Eukaryota; kingdom Metazoa; phylum Chordata; class Lepidosauria; order Squamata; family Lacertidae; genus Podarcis; species Podarcis liolepis. The sequence goes on along the minus strand of NC_139564.1, from coordinate 42,656,589 downwards.
TGATTATTCTACATTCCTGGCTAGCCTCTTACTTCATAATACAAGTGTCTGTACAGGCAAAGCGAGAACATAAAATAATTGGAGAACTTTATCTCCTGCTGTCCTAGCAGGTAATAACTATTCCTTGCCCTACCCTGCACCATTTCCTAGCCATGCAATTAGGAGACAGTAAGACCAATATAAAGCATCAGCACAGTATTTACCGGTAGTTATTTTGCGACTGAGTTTTTTGTTCATTTTATATATGAATTGCAATCTTCAGGGGAGAAATGTGTTGATTATGTAGCCAAGACAGCATCACTTATGCACAAGAGAGGTATCACCAGACTCAGGGAAATGTCAAGGTTTTTTGAAGTACAACGAAAGCCTCATGGGGAAAAACCCACATTCCAAGATCAGCCCATTGAGGACTGAGCAAGCTCAGTGGCCAGGAAGGATGGAGGAGGGGATGAAATGGAATATTTTTGGCAGGTGGTGAGGACAAATGAAATAAGCTTATATTTTAAAAGAGTAGAATGAAGGATCCTTTGGTTTGGGCTCTTTTAACTCACAAGCATAACTGACATCAATCAAAAGAGAAACGCATAACTAGCAAGAGGAATAACTATTGAAGAAGGGGGAGGATCAACAACAAAAAAGCTATGAAACAGCCATATGGATTTTCCATATGGATTTTAAAACCTTGCAGAGAAGTGGTGTAAGGGAAGAGTAGCAATAAATAATTTTGGCTTCTATATAGATGGCAATTTTCTGTTTGACATGTTAACACCTGTCACACTAGATAGCCTAACATCACAAAGTTTCATTTTGAAACAATGCAGGAACTAAATATGCTTGGCATATCCCCCCCCCCTCCAACTCTTAGTAGGCTTTTCTGTTGTACAATAGCTACATTTTGACAATAAATATGATACAAAAAAAAAAATTCACTGGTTTCTTTCATTAGAACTGAATACTTATAGTCAATGCCGTATTCCTGCTTTAATGGGGAATAGTAGTATAGTTAGCAAGAAGGGAAATGCTAGCAACAGGCAAACACACACACACTTTTTCCTGATGCTTTCTTTCACTTGACCCTTGAACTGCTGGAAATATTCAGTATGATCCATTATCTTACTGGCCATTCTGACGCTTTCTGCCACTGTCAAGCTGGCTGAACACAGCTTTGATCTGGCTCACCGTATTCTCAGACTCTTCACATCAAACATATTACAAGCTTGTCAAACCCAGCAGGCTTTGATGCTGTGCGTTTCTCAAGCAGCAGCCAAATTGTAAGGTGCTTCTGAAAAGCAGGAGGTTTTGGAACTATTTATGATACAGCATGTGAAGCGATACTGGCCAAAGGGGAAGGAAGCGAGAGCCTACTAGCTACGCAAAAGCCCTTGGGCATGCCTAAATTTGCTCTCTCCCGCCCAAGGAACTCCTACACAAAAAAAGACAGAATATTTAGCTTCAGGGCAGGATCTCCGCCACACACATCAACTCTCCTCAGCTTAACACAGTTAACCCTGGCCACAGTCTGCCGCAAACCAAAATCAGGAGCAAAAGAGATACAGTCCACAACGGTGCCTGTAAAACTGGTGAGTTTGTAGGAAGCCAGCTTGTAAAGCCAGCATGTTAGAAAGAAGCAGGCTAGACACAAATGCCATATATAATCCAAGTGAAATGCGAGCAGATGGGAAATGATCAGGCAAGGGAAATGTAGCTCTAGGGAGGGCACAGCAGGTGGAAAAGCTTCAGACTTCACCTCTTTTTTACTTAATTAATTTAAGCTTTTTATTTAATTCATGAATAACTATTTAATAAACAGGATATGATGACAGTTCTACCTCAGGTGCAATGCCTGCATGCAGAAATATTACTGCAGGACTCACTTCTGGTGTGTTTCCTTCATCATTTGTGCAGGAGGGTGTACTCATGCAGGAATGAGAAGTCTGTGCAGGCCTCCCCCATCCCCATCCAGCTTTTCATGCAAATTATCATTAATACTCTGAGAATCATTAAATTCCATTGTGCAGGGAAGCAGAGCTGGATGGGAGCATGGGAGGTGTAATTAAACAAAATGCTGTATATTAGAAAAACACACACATTAAAATGTGTATATTAGGGGAGAGACACACTAAAATTCTGATGAATTTTCATGAACATATTATTCCAAAGAATAATTTGGAAACAGATGCAGAAATGTGGCAAACTGAGCTAGTCTATAAAAATGAGACGGTGACAGAAATCAAAATTTACACACTTATCCGTTGCTAAAAGGAAATCTACCCTCTGCCCCTTTAACACAAATGCTATCCACGTCTTTTAGGCCGTGTTCTACCAGTCTCCATATTGCTTTGCTTTGTCTTGTAGATCTTCTAAGCTCTTGTTCAATCTGTTTGTGTCTTTCTGATGTTTACGCCAGATCACCATCATATCAACCCTTTGTAGAGATACTACTTTCTGCGCAGACTGTCACGTGTTGGGTTAGAGCTCCTTAGTGTTGCATGCTCTGACTTGAAGATGCTGTGCTTTCCTTTTCTATTATTGGCCATCCAAAAGTGGCACTAAAAAGGACCGCAAAGCTTCTTTCTTAATAACTTTTACAGTCTGTGTTCATGCTGAGCCATCATAAATGTGCACCTGCTCATTTGCCTGTGAGGGTTTTCACGTTCTGTGAGCCAATGGCATGCTATTATTTAATATTTATATTTCATACTGCCTTACCAGAAATGTACTTCAGACTAGCCTACTTCTGGCACCATGTGTTATTCCTAGTGTTATGAAGCAATGCTGGAAACTGTTATATGTTAATAGCAAACACTGTGTTGTGGCTTTGCAGAAGAGCATTCCCTATTATGATGTTAAAGAAATCTAGCTCGGAAGAAGCCTTATTGGGTTAAATTGAGCTTGCTCCTAGGTAAAAAGGTATAGGATTGCAGTCTCAGATAACACTCCAGCTTGTTCCCTTCCACTCCCTCTGTCTGCTACTGCCATTATCCTTTCAGTCATTTCTAATATATTTGCATTTGACTGTCCCCTTTTCACACCACACACAGATGGATACTTGAGACCAAACTCAGTTATAGCTGTTAAGACTATGAACTGAAGCCCTCCAGGTGTGCCTGGAGAGCAACACTTTTAACTTTTGCAATTCTTTTCAGTGAGGGGTCTTAGCATACTTTTTTGGGTTTGAAGTATTCAAATCTGCTATTATTTTTGTGGTTGGACAACACTTAGCTTGGTAAATCTACATTTGATTTAAAAGCACATAAACTCTTCTTGGAAATCAAAAGAATTTTAAGTTTGCCTTCTGAAAATGTCAGATAATGCTATAAAAATTGTTTCTCTGCATAAAACATATCCTACTAAGCATATAACATCACCCTGGAATCAAAAAGCAACATTAGAAAGTAACGACATCAGTTAATAAGAAATTTAAACAACAGGTTTCATCATGTTTTGCTTTGTTTCTTTCTTGGACCTCATTTGCCAGCTTGCTTCTTGGCCTCTGATGTGGCCCTAACATTTCTCATGCGTATACACCCTACCTGCTGCCTCTGTGACTTGTTTCACACACCTCTCTATAGCCTGAGCATGACAGGGCTACTGTGACTATTGCATGGGCTCATCAATTAACTTCTTTACTTCTGCTGCAGTACGTTTACATGTCAAAGAAGGTTCATATACCCCATCTGACCTGTCTATCAGCTCCAACAGGAACAAAGCTCTGGGGTTGATGGAATGTGTCTTCCTCAGTCATACAGGAAAATCTCCTAGTGTCTCATCATTTCCACCCCTCAAGTCAATTTTCTTTTGGATACCAGCTCTCCTCTCATCACTGTCATCTGAACACAAGAGTGTTTTGCTTTGTAGGGGTAGTGCAGACAAACAATGGATTCCACTATCATTCTTACGATGTTGAGGGTTTTGCCTTTAAGTCATGTTTTGAAACTTATATGTGACAAAGCCTGTTTGCTGTTGTTAACCACCTGGAACGGCTCACTAGAACAATTTCAAGAAGAGGTAGATATGTGTGAAGTTTTCTTGTACTTGTGGTCTGTGTGATCTGATATCTGTATGCTTGAATAGTAGACAAGAACCTTTATGGCATTATCACTTAGTGACGTAAGAGGCTCTTCAGTTGAGAGTTTGGTGAATGAAGGATCAATTTCAAGATCTGCAGCACTGTCTAGTATCGTGCCAATGTTACTTGTTCTGTGATCAAGTGTCACTGAGGCAACACTTTTGGCATGGAGGACGCCAGATCAGCTTACAACCAAACTTGACCTCTACCCAGAGGCATAGGAAGGTCAGATGGTACCCAGTGCAGAAAATTTCTTGTCAGCCCCCCCATTGATTTTTTTAAAAAAATGCCAGCTCCAAAGGTCTTATCTTACTAAACTAGGGATTATATAGCTATATCTGAAATTTCATGCATATCAGTTAATATCTTGACCCTACTCCACTGAATTGAAATTTTAGCCTTCATGACATAGAAAAACGGCCAAGTAAACAGCTATTTTCATGGAGGAGGGTCAAGATATTAACTGATATGCATGAAATTTCAGATATAGCTATATAATCCCTAGTGTAGTAAGATAAGACCTTTGGAGCAGGCATTTTCAAAAAAAAAAGTTTTTTATGAATTGCCCTAGTAGGGCAGTAATTGTTCCTTGATAATTTGTCACCCCCCTCCATGATGCCACCTGGGGCAGCCCGTCCCCCGCTTCCTACGCCCCTGCCTCTACCTAATGCATGGTACCAGCCTTCCAGCCAGTGTTAACATTCCTAGAATCACTTCCAATGGCCTGTTGGCTCTTATCAATGCCTTTCTTCTTCATGAAATCTACCATATCATTAGCAATAACTTCAGCAGGTTTTTCTTTCTTTGAGCCTTTCTCTTAAGTGGTAAAGATATCTTCCACATGCCTCACTGCACACAGAATAATGCTGTTCTGTGGCAATGCTGGGGAACTGCTTATTGAACTGTCTGCTCTCAGCATAACTTGAGTTGTATCTTCATGGTCGTAAAAGAAGATGCAGTTGATTCAACCCTTCTGATAAAGATCATCAAATTCCTGATCCAGGGATTTCATAACTTTCTCTTGGATCTCCTCTTGTCTCTTGTCTCCTTCATGATCAGACCAGCATCCATAAAAGCAGTAGGAGGTTTGAAGAATTTGAATTAAACCTGGCCAGCGAAAATGCCCTTCTTTCTTGAGGATTAAGCGAAAATTCAAGATAATTGTGGTTAATTTCATATGCCCAAGAAAGTTGAAAGTTAAGCGGGGAACATGTTTTCTCTGCTGCTGCTGTTAGTTCCTGGTGTTCAATGTCCCACCACCTAGTTTTTATTATAGCCTTCCATCATTTTCATTTGGGCATTAGCCATTTGCTCTTCATTTTAACCAGCAGATAAAATTAATCAGCAGAGAAAATTATTTCATCTGATATTCTTGAAGCATTCTGCTTACTTCTCTGCTTATATTCAACAAGCCTTCTTTTCTTGTCTTCTTGTCACTTCCACTTTTTGTTATGCTCAAGCATATTACTTGGCAAATGTTTTTATTGACCTGTATGCAATTTTGCACACATATTTTTAACAAAAAAATAAGACAAGTTTGAAATTGAGAGTTAATAGAAATTACACAAAAATCTAAAAAAAAAAGTCAACATTTTTATGTAGTTGTTTACCAAGCAAAACTAAATTTAACCAACATATATTTTGAATTCCCATGTCATGTTAAAACTTTCTAGCACCCTTCATTTTTGGAGATTGAAAATTGAAAAATTCAGCACAACTACTAGTAGGAAAAGAGGAGTTACATAAGGTAAAATTTGTGAGAAAAAATCAAGGGGTTAGCAACAACAACAATGAGCACTCACAGTTTACATTGTGGGTGCCCTTTGCAGGATTGCACATGGTGCTACAGTTCCCAGGGAAACAGGGCAAACAGGGGCTGGCTTGCCTCTCAGTGTTAGTTTTTGGAGGTTCACACCCAGCCTCAGTAATCAAGTTTCTTGCTGGGAGGTGGGGCCAGCCCCATTTATAAATAGGGGTGGAGCCGACAATAGCCAGGCAGTTGGCTCTGGAGATTCAGCCTCCCTTTGCTTAATGTTTCTTGTTTGCAGATTAACTTTTTCTTCCTGTTTAGCCAGCGCTGCAACGGTCTTTGACTGGTTGCTGTTGAAGGACCGGGAAGAAATTTTCCTGCATTGGCAGGTTTTGTCATCCCTGTAGCAATTCATCACATCTTTGGGGGTTATGGCCTTGGGTGGAATCCTTTAATCTTTTCTTCCCTATGTGGTGTGTGTGGGGACGCGGGTAGTGCTGTGGTCTAAACCACAGAGCCTAGGACTTGCTGATCGGATGGTTGGTGGTTCGAATCCCTGTGATAGGGTGAGCTCCTGTTGCTCGGTCCCTGCTCCTGCCAACCTAGGAGTTCGAATAGGTACCGCTCCGTCGGGAAGGTAAACAGCATTTCTGTGCGCTGCTCTGGTTCACCAGAAGTGGCTTAATCATGCTGGCCACATGACCCGGAAGCTGTCTGTGGACAAACGCCGGCTCCCTTGGCCTATAGAGTGAGATGAGCACTGCAACCCCAGAGTCGTCTGCGACTGGACCTAATGGTCAGGGGTACCTTTACCTTTATGGTGTGTGAAGTGGTGACTCACGCCCCTGCTTCTTTATTCCTTATGATCCCTGGGGGCTAGAGGCTGTCACCGCCTGATCACACAATAACAATTCTAATACTAATATGATGATAAATATATTGTGTGTTTTTTTAAAAAAAGTTTTAATGCTTTTAATTGTCTTTTAATTGCTATTTTTCTTGAAAAAAAGAGGTGCTGGGACTCACCATGAACACCTCCCTTGTTCTCTTAGAATGGCAATGGCACCCACCTGAGAGGTGCAGAAACTGAGTTCTGGAGAGTTCCTGCTAAATTTTTTTAAAAAGCCCTGTAAATGCCACACTTTTTTAACAACAAAAGAGGTGCCGGTTCTGCGTACCCTTGATTACCTCCTGAAAAAAGCACTGCTTTTATCTATAATTATATTTGTACATTTTTTGGAGAGCTTTCTGATCATTTCCTAAATCATCATCATCATCTCTTCCTGCTCTTCTACTAAATGTACTTAAAGCAGCAAACAATAATAAACCCAAACAGTATACTAAGTAAACCATGCAAAATCAGGATAGCAAAGCAAGTGCAAAATAAGATAATTATGTTTTGCAGTAGTCACTGTTGGAAGCCTCATGTATGTAGTCTGTAAAACTTAAAGAACCGTTTCAGAGTTCAGACGGATTGAAAATGGCTGGTGTTGGGAAAATTGTTCTCCCTTGTTGTTCTCTTTTTCAGTATTAAAAAGAGAGAGAAAGAGCTCTCTGCTGTCCAAAGCAATGGAACCTGCACATTTCCCCCCTTTGTTCTTTCAATAAATTACTAGGCAATTTAAACCAGATAGTGTTCTGGTGCTGCTGAGAATTGCATGTCAAGGCATGTGGTAACTTCTACTTCTTGGTTTTCATCCCTGTAATGATTTTGAAGAACAACACTAGTAAACAAAGCCCTACAGGTAGGAAAATAAGCTTTCTTCGGGTTTGTTGTATTCATGCTGCTCAGTGTGCATTGAAAATCCAATTCAGTGTGTGCTGCAAAAAATGTGCTATGAAGGGTAGTTGGTTTTGTAAAAATGGAAGGTTTCTAAATAAGACGTTTACCCACACAATGTTCTCTGCTATTTTAATGGACAAATTTTAATGAATAAGCATCTTGGAAAATGGACAATGATCTTTCTCTAAAAGCACATCTTTCTCCAAGGTGGTTGACCTACAATTTCTTTTATACAATGCAGACTTTATGCAATGCCATTTCAGGAAGGTGGGGAGTATTGCTTCTCCCTCCTCATGTTTCTGACCAAATGCAATTATTCTCCAGGGGCACCTATAATTCTGGCCAATTCACAGCTTATACACATACTGTATAACTACTATTACAAACTAATTGTCCTATAGACTAGGACTACGACCCTTCTTTATGTGGGCACAATATCCATGCATGGAGTGATTCCCCATAGGGCTTTCTCCCCCCCCCCCCACCAACTCCTACCCTTGCTCTGTAAACATACAATGTTCCAGGATAAACTAGGAAAGGGGAGCTCTGCATCTTCCATCCCATTCTTTGCTCAGTCAAGCTCTAGAGTAAAAGTAACTTAACCAAGAGGAGAATGAGGGTTAGGTCAGCTTTGTATGGCTCTCCTATTCCCTACACAGCCCTAATGAACTGGTTGTGTGTTCCTGAATGTGTGGAGTAAAAAATAAATAAATCTGTTTATCCCTCAGCAGATTTCTCTGCATCCTGGAACAGCAGCACACAGAAGATATATCGGTAGATCTGTAAACCAAAGACAGAAATCCCTCTATTGAGTTGATTCTATGTGACTATGATAGCATTGCTAGAGTCATTATGAAGTATACCAAAAGCTACAGCAAATTCTCTTAAAATATTTTTTGCCGTTTAAATCTGAACATATTCCCAGGTGGGCCTTTTAGTATTTCTTCAAATTTCATCTTTTTCCATGAAATGGTACCCCTCATGACAATGAATGAAAACCTGAGTTTTATTTGGTTTCTTTAGTAAAAGGAAATTCAGAGTAAAATTGAGAGATCTTCTTCTCTATGTAGAAAGTGAAATGTGAAGAAGCTGGAGAGTTCTGTTCCTTGACCTCCAACTATTCATGAGGGCAGTGGTGATCAATACATAAATATTATACTAGTATTTGAATATTTGTGCCTTCTCTCTTGGTACTCTTCTGAAGTCCTATGCAGAATTAAATGGAACTGCATTGAACACAGGGATACTTACTTTTGAGTAAGCATGCATAGGATCACATTGTTAATTGCTTGAACTCCATATTGTTTTGAAGATTTGGAGTGTTCCTAATTACTAATTTAGGCAGTATTCTAAGCAGGAGGGAAATGGTGATATGTTATGCCTAACAGGGCTTGAAAAAGAAATGACTACTTCAGTTGGTTCACAAATTTTCAAGGTTATATCCTTAGAGTAAATGATGCATTTGGTCTTGTGAGATCTCTTACATTATAGAGAATAGCTTTTCTGAATTCATCCGCCTCATTGTGAAGCTCTCTAAAGACCCCTTTCCATGTTAGAATGGTCAGTAACAGAAGTGAGTTGACAAGTTACTCCCCTGACTGAAATTATAATGTGGAAAGGGATTATATGTATATATGCCTACCGTGAGCTCAGGCACAGGCCTGTCAAGCTGCTCTCCAAGTCCCAGTTGAGAAAACTTGGGACTTCGTGTGGTGCATTTGTATTTGTATTTTGTGAATGCATGGGGCAGGTCTCATCTTTAGCCAAGAAAGCAACATAATCCATGAAGTCCACTAATGTTGTCCACAATTTAGACCTGCTGGGCAGAGATAGGATTGCTCCAAAGTCTTCTTGCATCAAATATGTGTCAGTGAATGGATTCTAGGCTGGCATAGCGCCCACTGTTGTGTGCCAGCAGCATCTACCTCCGTTGGAACCATTATACTAGAAAAATGCTGTTAGTGCAACAGGGAAGTGGGAGGAGTTCGGATTGTGACAGGGAGGAATTCTGCCGTTCATCAAGTAACAATCTCAGGGCAGATCATGATGTTGATAATAGCATGGAAATCATAACTATATCGCATCATCTTGGCTTTGAGTCCTGGGAGATCTGCACTCTGGCTTGCAGGTCTTTCCCCACTTGGTCTCAAAGGGTGAGGACTGACTCTGGCTACAAAAGCTAAGGTTGCTGAATAAACTACTGGGCTGGTGTATTGAGATTTCCATATAAAACCAAGGTAGCTAAATCAGAATACAATTAATACAAAAGGTGTGTGTGTACTTTGGAATGCCTGGTGGGATGCAAACATTTCAAAATGGTGATGAAAGTCGGGTAATACTGATATCAGTTAAAACTCAGGGGGAAGAGTGACCCACATCTGTGGTTCAACCACCAAGAAGGCCCTGTCACATGTTCCTGGTATGCCAGGCTTTATTTGGTGCCAATGCAACCAGAAGGGTCTTCCTGGAAGACCTTTAATCATGGGAGAGACATTCCTCCAGGTAACTGGGTCCTGAAACTTAATCAGGGGTCTTGATCAGGGTTCACTCCCACTTACAATGATGGAACAATGTGAAACCTGAGAAAAAGAGGAAGCATACATAAAAATATGCCCACAGAAGTTAATGGACAACCCAGAATGCCTGAAAACAAGCGGCTTTTTGATGGGGATTTGGTGATAGATTGACAAACTGCATACAGCCAGGAAGAACAAAATGAAACAAAGAGCTGATTAATAACGCTTGTCCTCCTACATGTTTTATAGGTACACTAAAGATGACATTCCACTCTGCCTGTTGTTCCTCTCATATTTCCTTGCAGGATATTCATCTTGGAGCTAAATAACCAATAACTTCAGGAAGATCTCACACAGCCGCCGCCAGTGTAAGTATTGCTACAATGACAACATCATCTCCCCAAATCAGTAGATAATGTACTTCCAAATATAGATACCAGGGAGGTTGCAATTTGAAGAATACAGAACTAGCCTGGAATTAATTATAACTGGGGAGAAAGAGGAAAAATTCACTGAGCAATTGCATTTACCTGCTGGGATTCTGAGTAGTAGGCAAAACTAGTTAGATGAATGAATAGGCTGATGTGGTATACGGCAGCTACTTATTTACATTCCAGTACTGTACTGTACTGAATAAACATTATCCAGTTTTCAATAAATATATGTTCCTGTTGTTATCTATAACTTATTCTAACATAATTTCACTATTTCTGCTTTCTGCATTTTTAAAAAGACATTCATTAAAGCAGTTTCAGCATTATCCTTCCACTTATCTGCTATATGCAGTGCATTGATCTGAAACAAATTATTCATTATATGTTTCAGTTCGGCCCTCCAGATAATACAAATGTAAGACCACTAGATCCCTTGGCAAATCATATCCCAATATTTCCCTGATTTGTTTTGTAACTTTCCTCCAGAATGTTTGGTGTTTTTTTTAAAAAATATTTGTTGCAATGCCATCATATATGCATAAAAGCTGTTGGGCTGTTTTATAATTCACATTTCCAGGGTTTTTCCATTGTTGAAATTAGGTTTCTGTTGTTGAAATTACATAGTGTTAAGTGCTGCTGAAACATATTTGAGAGACATATTCCTTCAGGATTATGCATATCAGTTTATAGGATATATTATACCAAATCAATTCTCATGCATCTTGCAGTGCAGCAAAACTCCAAGCCTTCCTCCCATTTAGTTTGATATGGGCAAGTTGCCAGGAAATCCTGCCATTATTTCCTTGTTCGATACCTTAATAGATTGTTTAATATTGTTTGTGGCCCAAGTTTCTCAAACTTTGATCTCGCCCTGACATGTTGCATGATTAATGTGATAACTATGTGCCTTTCAAAATATTGACAGAAAGGCAGTCTTTTCATTTTTATATTGATTGCTAGTTCTTGAAACAAAAGTATCTGATCATTACATATCTTGGTGATATTATGGGTGAAATCAAAAGGCCCTCCAATGAAATAGAAATTGTTTGTGGAATGGACTGAGGTTCCCTCTGCAGCCCCCCCCCTCACATCCTCCACATGCCGCCCCCTAATCTGCTTGAGGTGGTTCCCCCCCCCCGGCAAATTTTGGAGTTTGTGTGAGGGCTACTGGAGAAGAAAGGAAAGAAAAATTCTATTGCAAAAGTGAAAATGTTTTCTGGATTTATCAATACCTACATTTTTCTATTTATGAAATATTCATGTTAAAGATTAGAAGTAGAGGCTCAGTTTTGATCTGCGCATATCCCAGCTTTCATTGTTAACAAAGCATGGAGTTGGATCTGTGGGAAGAGTTCCTCTCATATTAAGGGCATTTCTGGCATCCACTAATGGAAGTTCTGTCTCTTGCAGCCTGATATCCCTCCCCATCAAATGCTGCAGATGGTTGGGGACCATAATGCAATACATAGGGGAGTTCTTACATTTGCTTACTCTAATACCTAGTTTTATCAAAATAGGCTATTAGGTTTCTCTAATTTAATTGTAACGTGCAAACAAAGCATCCTATATAAATATTCCTTAGCATATTGACTACACTCTGATTTTCTAAATATACACACATTTAAAAGGCTAACTCCAGGCAAATTATAGCCATGAAATGATGCTGGTGATGAATGATTATTTTATGATCAGGACAAAACACAGAGATTATCTTTTTGACCTCACCACAGATACCCATTGATTATCTTACCCTTTCTTGAAGACAAATTTACTTCTGCTTTGCCTGTCACCAAAACAGACAGGAATCATAATACTTAAAGCATCTGCAACTGATATCACAATAACATGTTTGTCATTTGGATACACTCAGTCAACACTACTTTTCATCATCTGATGAAAAGGATTGATGTTTATGACTTCCTAAAAATGAAATTATTAGCCTCTAGCTTTGAATGTTCCAACATAGATGCTGCTAGGCAAATAGTCCCCAGAAGCATTTGGAGAGGAACAGTTCTAACTTTTTTATAACATCATATTTTACCTTTATGATTTGCTGCTTTGCAGATTGATAGTTGAGGGTTTATTTTATTTTACTTTATTCCTGCACAAGGAGAAAGTTTGAAGCATTGTCTGTGCTAGCCATCACCAATGTGGTACCTTCCAGGTGTTTTGGCCTATAACCCCCAACAGCCTCAGCTTCCCAGCTGTGGAAGTTGTAATCCCAGACATCGTCAGGGCACCGGGTTGTTGAAGGCTGGTCTATACTTACATCAGAGTGAGGTAATAAAATGCTGTCTGGCAAAATGGACTGTAGCACTTCAAACTGCATGTAGGGGATACATTTTTTAAAAAAGAGTTGTTGTTTTAAAAAGAGTTTGACTGCATAACACTTTCCCGCACTTAAAAATCTAGCTTGGCTAGTTTTCTACTTATCAATATTTCTGTTTTGTATTAAAGGAAGGATCACAATTTCCCCCACCTGCAGGATGAAGTTGTGTTGTCAAGTACCTCAACATTCTGTCTTGTTATTTCCATTTCATTCTGAGGCATATGTTGAACCAGCCTCACACATTCCTTCAGAGGGAATGGAGAAGCAACAGCTTGACTTGAAAGCCTCAGAAGGTTTGTGTACCCATGTTATCACCAGCTGTTATCGGAAATTAAACAATGTCTGTGTTTTGAATTTTCTCTTTACTATTACTCATTATATAGTACAACACAAGAAGTACAAATGCCCACCATCTGCGGTTTCCCTCCCTCGTTTAAAATACTGTTTATTGAAAATGATCATGAGTGGACCAGACAGAAGACTTTGCTCTTCCTGGTCGTCTCCGAGGACTTAAAAGGCAGGCCCCATCTGTTCTCCTTTCCTCAGACCATTCCAAGATTTCATTTTCATTAAAAAATATTTTATTTATGGGAAATTTCGGACTTGGTTCAGATAAGCAACTTGATCGTAAATAACTTAACCAAATTATATGCTCTGAAAATAGCAGCTTATGTCTTGATAAACCCCATTGCCCACCCCTCAACTGCCCTAATTAAATTGAGACATCCCATCGTGAGGTCACAATCTCATGCATTTTGCCCCAAAATATGTGTTTTGGGGCTCAGTGATCTCACGCAGGTCATGTGAGTCATGTGGGAGTGCAGCTGGGAAGGTGCACATTCCAGTTTTTGGCCTCAATATATTGGAGTGCAGGATCAGCAGCATAGACTCTTTGCTGTGCCTTAGGTTTGAAGTCCAACGTTGACATAAAGATGTGATTCTGTGTTCGTGGGATACACAGAGAGGTTGCACAGAGGGAGAAGACTTGACAGCAACTAAGGCTAAAACTTGGGCTTAGATAGGCATGTATCCATTGGGCTTAGATCCAAAAGTGTGTTTAGGTGAGCCGGCATGATGACCAATGGGAGGCAGTTAAAATGAGGAAATGAAAGGGGATTGGATAAATTACAGCTAGGTGTGCCTGGGCATTGGGGAGGGGTTACAGGAGAGAAGACCCAGTAATATGGCAGGGAAGGTTCTGCTAAGATTGGGGCGTGTAAACAAGGATGATTCAACTGGAAGATTTATCTTGTAGATGCTATTTCTAAATGTATTTATCTTTCAAGAACAATAACTATACCAAGTGTCTTCCTGGTGACTCATGCTGTTTTTCTTGCATATGCCTAGTGTTTATCAGTATGCGGATGATACCCAGCTCTACCTCTCTTTCAAATCAGAACCAGTGAAGGTCCTGTGTGAGTGTCTGGAGGCGGTTGGAGGATGGATGGCAGCTAACAGATTGAAGTTGAATCCTGACAAGACAGAAGTACTGTTTTGGGGGGACAGGAGGCGGGCAGGTGTGGAGGACTCCATGGTCCTGAATGGGGTGACTCTGCCCCTGAAGGACCAGGTGCACAGCCTGGGAGTCATTTTGGATTCACAGCTGTCCATGGAGGCACAGGTCAATTCTGTGTCCAGGGCAGCTGTTTGCCAGCTCCATCTGGTATGCAGGCTGAGATCCTATCTGCCTGCAGACTGTCTCACCAGAGTGGTGCATGCTCTAGTTATCTCTCACTTGGACTACTGCAATGCACTCTATGTGGGAACCTGGACTCCTCACAGCTGCCCTCATTGCTGAAGTCTCACTTACTGGGGTTGAGTTGTGGGAGCTTCCAGCAAGTTCTCATAAGAATTTTCTGGAAGCCGCTGCCATGACACCCTAGTGAAAGGGGTGGGTGGGGCCCTGCGGGATTCTGTCACATGAGGCAGCTGCTTCCACCTGTCTAATGGGTAGGTCATTTCTATCTGCATCTATATTTGTGTAAAATTTCTGGTTTATGGAGAAAGTTTGTCTCTGGAGCTCAATGTAGGGGCTTTTAGATGCATAAACCATCATTTGGTGATCTTACCAATCATTTTGCCTTATTATTGTTATTGCAACCTAGCTCCCTGGTAGTCCATGAGTCAACTTCCTGGATCCTCATGACCTCACTGACAAGAAGGCCAAGCATAGAGAAATCAACTACAAGACTGGATGTAACATCAAGAAAGAATGGTCATTCCCATGTTCCTGTGTTTTAGCTAAAGCAATCTTTGGTTAGCCCCAAACACAAAATGGAAGCTAACAGCAAAAGCCATGTAACAGCATTTCCATTCATGAAGGTTGGTTTTGTGTGTTATTTTACTAGTACATCCATGCATGTGTGAAAAATAGTAAAACACCACACACAAAAGGATCTTGATGCAATCACATGTATGTACAATTGCTTTTCCTTTTCCTTTTGCAGTGTTTTATCACAGCAAAATAGACGAGGAAAGACTCACAAATGCATGATAGGAACTCAAAGAGGCAGCAAATTCCACATGTACTGCATTCAACACAAAATTTAAAGGGGAAAAAAAGAACAGTGAAGGATTCCTAATGCATCAGTTCCACTTTGGAAACAAGATGAGATAATTCAGAACTACAGGGAAACACCTGGATGAGAATATCGCTGAAAGCATCACAAGTTACTAGCAGCCTCTCTTGCCAAAGTGTTCATAATTCAGATTATTCATAATGCATCACGGCTCTTGTGCATAAGGACTCTTTGTAAGTCAAAGCAGTTAGTCATACAAGTTCTCTGGAGAAATGTTAAGGCATCAAGAGAGAAAGCAAACAGGTAAGTAGTCTAGGTTTATTCTATGTCCTTCAGCTGGTTGTGATGGTTTTTCCCCTCCCTCCACTGTAGTCAGAATCAGCAGTTGGTTGCTTCTGAAGTTAGAAAAGTAGATATATTCAGTATTCAGAGGAGAAGCATGGAGAGAGGATGTAATGCAGTTGACAACTAAGGAATCTGTTTTTGCAGAAGCTGCCTAGATACTTTTAACAGAACTTTTGGACACCAGAGAGAATATCTCACGCTGGGCTTTCACATCATTAATCATGCTAGAGGTGGCTATTGGTAATGACAAGCTGCAAATCTGTCCCGCTGATTATTCTTCTATCTCCAAGTTTTAAAAGTAGAGTTTGACTGACATTCGTAATAGCCTCTCCTCCTTGCTCATATACGCTGCTTTTTAGTCTCTGGTACTAAGCACACTCTATTTTTGGCCTCCCTAATCCCAATTTCCATTTTTCCTCCATCTGCCTCAAAAAGCACTAGCTGAAGACCAGCGATTTTTACAGAAGGAGTGAAAGGCACCTCTTACCCAATGAATGCATGAAACGGCTGGCTCTCCGAGCTGGCTGTAACTACCTTGGCGGTGGGAAACAATGTTCTACATAACTGCACAGGCAGCAAAGTGAATAATGAAATCCACAGCTTTTATGAAAACCTCAAGGACGGAGATAGGATTTCTCCCTCCACTCTATCATCATTCCAGATGAACTATCAGCTTATGGAGTTAATATGGTAAAATCTGTAATTATCTAATTGCTTCTAAGGCTAGAGAAGCAAGCTGGCTCACATTTTGCTTTGAACTAGTTGAGTGTGAGGCCTGCTTCCACTTGCAATTGCCTGCCTGGCATCTCTTTTCATCCTCTACATTTGCAAAGAAATCAAACACGGGGAAATAATGCCTTACAGCCCGAGGGCCACACTTCCTTCTGAGCAACCTTCCAGGGGCCACATGCCAATAATGGGCAGGACCAGAGGCAAAAGTGGGCAGGGCAATGAATGTAAAGTTTGTCTTTGTACAATAGGGCAGGTTCTACACATGCTCACTTGCCCATCTCTACCATCCATCCAGCAAAGCAAGAGGCATGATTATAGTTCACGGACACATTCCAGCCCAGCAAAAGCACGCAAGTAAGGCATGCAGCAAGACCAGTCAGTGGTGCAGGGTCCGACTGAGGAGAATCCTGAGCACCAGATACAAACGCTTGAGTGAGGGACACATTTGGCCCCTGGCTCTGAGGTTTTCCATCCTGGAAACAGAAGGTGCCACTGGAGCTACAAGGAAAGGAGTGGACGAAGAACTGCTGTGCTCTTCTGTGTCCCAGTAGTAGTTGTGACTTTTTTGCTTACCATAAGTCTTTCCTGCCCAGAAAAGCAACTGCTGGAGAAATGGCCCCGAAGTTGGCTTTTCAGAAAGGAAGGCACAGTATTATTAGACTTCTCTCCTTCAAATAATAATAATAATAATAATAATAATAATAATAATAATAATAATAATTTATTTATACCCCATCAGAAAACCGGGATCAGGGCAGCTAACAACAAATTTAAAACACTTAATTGTGATAATACAAAAAACCAGCATAAAATATAGTATAAAAGTGTGAATAACAATAATTCAAAGTCCTAAAATCAATTTAGGGGAAATCCATCCAATAAACATTAGATGATCACCAGGGCTAGCTGGCTAAATTAGTCCTATTTGGGCCAGCAAGGAGGCCAGGGGAGAATTAGCTGTGGGATCCCAGAGCGGGTAATCTTCATAAAAAGGGGAGGGGGAGGGAAGGAAGGGGAATAAAAGATCAGGCTAAATTCAAATTGAAAGCCAGGCGGAATAGCTCTGTCTTACAGGCCCTGCTGAAGGAGGTTAAATCCTGCAGGGCCCTGGTCTCATGGGACAGAGCATTCCACCAGGTCGGAGCCATCACTAAGAAGGCCCTGGCCCTGGTGAAGGATAATCTGACTTCCTTAGGGCCCGGGACCTCTAAACTATGATTATTCATGGACCTTAAGGTCCTCTGTGGGGCATACCAGGAGAGGCAGTCCTGTAAATGGAAGACAATCTTATGTTCCTTACTGAAAGGAAAACTATAAAAGGTAAAGGTAAAGGTACCCCTGCCCGTACGGGGCAGTCATGTCTGACTCTAGGGTTGTGCGCCCATCTCACTTAAGAGGCCGGGGGCCAGCGCTGTCCAGAGACACTTCCGGGTCACATGGCCAGCGTGACAAAGCTGCTCTGGCGAGCCAGCACCAGCGCAGCACACGGAAATGCCATTTACCTTCCCGCTATAAAGCGGTACCTATTTATCTACTTGCACTTTGACGTGCTTTCGAACTGCTAGGTGGGCAGGAGCTGGGACCGAAAGACGGGAGCTCACCCCGCCGCGGGGATTTGAACCGCTGACCATGCGATCAGCAAGCCCTAGGCGCTGAGGTTTTACCCACAGCGCCACCCGCGTCCCGGTCCTTACTGAAAGGAAAACTATACTTGACATTATTTCATGATAATGACAGCATCAGAAATAATTGGGATTGAGTAGAAATAATTGGGATGAAACTCAGTCTACATGTATAATGTCCCAAGCTTTTTCTACAACCTGAACTCTTTAGCTCACTCATTATGAATGCTACCAAATTTTCATTTGTTTGAATGCGAGTCTCTGTGAAGCTTTCAAAAACCCATGTACCTGTAGTCTCTAGTACCACTTGGAGCAAGTCCTTTAACATCTTCAGATGAAGGGATATACTTTCATCTATTTACCAATATTAATGTTTTTTCATTATTCAGAGGCATCTTTGTAGCCAATGGTGTTTGCCTCAAGACAAATTTTGGAAGGTTTTACAAAATAAATTTCCTCCTTCAATGTGAGTTTAGAAGGGTTGACAACTGAACTATAAAGAGATTTTCAGATCTGAGTGAGTTTCCAGAGGCACCAACAATATTTTCACACTTAAAAGCAGCGATGTATTTGATACACATTCCTCATACTGAAAAGGAGCAATGTATTTGAGGCAGATTCCTTACATGCTGTTACAGCATATTTCCCTCTCTCTGTTTTAAAGTGAGGTCTGTTATTACTGCACATTTTGTAAATCAGTTGACTCCTTCTAACACCCCACTCCCACACACAGACACAAACTTTGTCCATTATTTTTGGTAGCCTTGGATATGGCTATGTTGTTACTGCCCAATGATCATTTGTGCACAAAATGCAGGAAGCTCTTTCCTTCAAATGCTAAAAATTCTCTTTCAGAAACCACTTGCCTCCAGCCAAGAATCAGAAAAGAAAGAGATCTGGGTTTCTTTTTATTGTGCTTCTTCCCTTGAAAGACTCTGAATAGCCTGCATTGAAATATATTCTATTGAAACTATTTAGGTTTCCGTGGTGGAAATGTTCACTCAATCTCCTCCACAGAATATTGATAGTCTTTCTCTTTTTTTATTTTGTGAAAGGGAGGCAGCAACTAAAGAATATATTTCAATTTCCCAGATGGAATACATAATTTCAAAAGGTTTCTTGTGGCACTTTTCCCCCTCAGTATTCGCATTGCTCTTTTTAAAGTTTTGATTAAGGGGCACACCTTTTACAGTAGGAGGCAAAATGTACACTTGAGAAGCTACAGCTTTTGAATTGCACTTGGAAAGAAAGGGCAGCTAAGATGAATGAATTAGATGCCTTTTAAAGTATATTTTGTGTGAGTGCCTATCTAAAGTCTTTCAGGGACCACATACCAATCCATGGAAACAACCTGTGAGTAAGAGCTGCCCTATGTGTGGATGACTCTCATTGAGTGGAGAGATTTTGCTCACCACCAGTTGCTTCTGGTGACAGACTGTAGCATGGAAAAATCTCTGTCAAGAGTAGAACTCTGCATAGTGGCATTGTCTGTGCTCTCCATTAGGTATGGAGAACCTTTTTTGGGCTGACGTCCACATGACCTGACTGGAAAACTGATGGGTGTTGCATTACAGTAATGCATAAGGCCAAACCCACATGCAACCATGCTCAACACACACAAACACACAAAGCTATTTTTCATGGAATATATTTATTTCTTAGGAGCTTCACACTGATTTCACCTTCTATTTTCTCCTCATGCTTGAAAAAAAAAATCTCCCCAAACTCAAATGTTAGCATACTGTTACAAAAATTGGAAGCCGCCCCCCACAGGGCCATAGGCATCTCAAGAGGGGCTTGTTCCCCATAGCAGTGCAGCACTGGAGCCCAAAGCATCTCATCCAACCTGCCTTCAGCCTGCCTGCCTGAGATGGATCTCTTTTCCCTCCTCCTCCTCCTCCTCCTCCTTTTTCTTTTTCTTTCTCCTCCTAACACACCTTGTTCAAGACTCTCTTTCCCTGTCACCTCACCCCCTCCCCATCACCTTGGCAACCCCTGTCTTAGATGGGCCATCAGCACCCTTGGTCATGTTAATGGCTTTGCTCTTCACTAGGCTGGCCAGGTTGGTTTGCATAAGCCAGCTCAGGGATTCCTTGTCTAGCACAGTTCTGCAGTGAGTATTTTCATGCATATCCCAAATAATCAAAATTCCACCATTTATTTGTTTCCTGGGTTTAGCAGGGTCCTCCCTATAACACCATGCAGTTGCAAAATTCATGATTCAGCTATGTGTGCTGTAAAACATCCGCTGTGGTTCTTGTGGTGGCAGTTAACAGTTTGTTACGATATAGAAGCAATGCAGCTGCGAGCTGCTAGCTTGAAAACATCACATGATGTTGGGACTGTCCGTGGGAAACAGAGGGACAGTCAATTCACAGTGCGAAGCACCTGAATTAGCTCAGAGTGTAATATGAGCTCTTCCTTTTGTTCCTGTCCAGTAAGTACAGGAAGTGTTTGTCACTCGACTGCTGGAGTTTGAAGAGAGCAGTCATGTTTTTTGTAATGCTGCAAAGACAGAAATAAAGGCATGTAAATACGTTTCTGTCTATCTCTTTCCCCTGCCGAGGGGGCAAGAAAGAGGGGGGTGTTCTTCTCACGCTGAGAAGGATCGCCTATCGTGACCTCTGCCTGGATCTTGCTGAGGAATGCAGACAGGGAGGTCAACAGGAGATCAAGCCGGGTGCCTGGAGAGTTGCCAGCTTCTACTTATATAGGCTTGAATCTCGACACAGTTGCCATCCAAGTTTGCTGAATGGAAAAATGGATACAATTTTTGTGGGTCCTGGCAAGCTCCTGCTCAGGCAAAACACTATAGGAAATGGAAATCAGAGATACTACTCAGCAATGTGCATGGTCATGTCTAGGTTGCCACCAAATTTGGATTGTCCGTCTCAAGTAGAACATACAGTATATAATCGAAAGTAGGTGTCGTTAAATCTTCCAGTTTTGGATTCTCTCGATTTCTCATTTTCCCAGTCTAAAGTTCAGTTCTCCTCATTTCCAAATCAGTTTGAAGTGCTTTTTAAAGTTCTCTTGAAAATTCATCGGTATCTTAATGCAAATTTCTCCCAATAAGCCAACATTTCAATGCAATTCAATAAACACATATATGCACACTTTACCCTGAGATATGCATTTTTTTCATTCAAATTGCTTGACTGGAAAACTTCACTGCAAAATTCAGAGAAGTGCAGTTGTCAAAGTATGATCGTGCTTTGGTTTATGTATTGTTTCAGAAAAACTGAATTAGGTAGATTTGCCTTCAAATGCAAACTAAATCAAATTTCTCCCCCACCCCAGTCTAAATCTGGGGCAGCCAAAGTGGTGCCCTCCATATCATGATAGATGACAACTTCCATCACCCCTGAACATTGACCATGCTGGAATTGATAGCAGTTGGAGCTCAGCGGCATCAGGTGGACACCCTGTTGGTCTACTCTGGTCTAGAGAATTTTGATGTGATTACTGAATATTTTCTATAGGGCTTCTTACATCCTTATGCAGAACCCAAGGAACTGCTGAAGTGCAGTAGTTGGGGTTTTTTTTTGCATGGCCTGTTAACCTCTAGATATACTTAGAAATTAATTATAAAGAAATTAATGGCATATACCTCCAAATTAATCCCTTTAAGACGAATGTGTAAAATTGAAAGTTAGCTTAACTGAGAGTAAACCCGACTGAATTCAGTAGGATTTGATTCTGAGTACATACAGTTAGGATTGCGGCCTAAGTCTGAAGAAGTGGAGGTCTCTAGATTTCAGGAGAGGTCTAAAATGTGATTAATGTACTATTTCCTGGGTAAACTATTCTTTTTGGCATTTTTTTTCTAAATAGTGTATATAAAACTACAAGTTATCCTATCATCTGCTTTAAAATGACAAATCTGATGCTTTTTTTTAAAAAAAAAAAAAAAGGAAAGGTGCCAGCTGTGGTGGGAAACTCTCTACTTCACAATGAAATCTCCTTCCCAGTCACGGGGATCTTTCTAGTCTTACTCGCTGTGTAAGAACTCACTATTGAAAGAACAGTCTGTCTATTACAAGGGATATATTACTAAAATGTGATTTATATGTAAATGCCAGTGACCTGATTTTCTTCTTGAAATAGTCTATATAGCTGCTTTTGGATGGGCGAGGTGTGCCTGTGTGTTTTGTGCTTTGCAAACCTAGCCATTGCTATCAAGCTAAGATGTCCTCTAGTGGCAGTGCGTGGGTTTGGTTGATCAAGGCTTGTGGAGTTATATATTTGAATCAAAGTTGGGAGTTTAACTTGGGGTCCATACTCTTGGGATTCAAAAAAAAGCTCCATCGAGAGCTCTTTTTCTTTTATCTGTTTTCATCTTGCCTTCCTTGAAACCTTGCATCACAGAGAGACTGCGAGGAAAGGAAAGGACGGGTCTCCTGGCGGATCCTGTCTTATGTATTCAGCCAGAGGGCTTACTTTAAGTTACACGAGTCAAGAGATATTCTGTCTCCATAAGAAGTTAAGTGAGTTGTCAGGCCTGACCCCTGCTGACTGGGGAATGAGGGACCAACATCAGAATCATACAAGAAAGCTTTATTTCTGACATGTTTGGTGCAAGAAAGAGATTCATTAGAACAAAAATCCTCCCCCAGAAGCACTTACCTCAAGCAGGTACTTTTATACTCTATCACATATTTGCTTGTGCTCCCTCTTGGTGTAACTTGTCCAATTTTAAAAAATAAAAAATACCAATTCCTTGCTCTAGAATAATAGAATTGTAGAGTAGTAAAGGACCCCAGTAGTGATGTATGGAAGTGAGAGCTGGACCATAAAGAAGGCTGATCGCTGAAGAATTGATGCTTTTGAATTATGGTGCTGGAGGAGACTCTTGAGAGTCCCATGGACTGCAAGAAGATCAAACCTCTCCATTCTGAAGGAAATCAGCCCTGAGTGCTCACTGGAAGGACAGTGAAGCTGAGGCTCCAATACTTTGGCCAGAAGAGAAGACTCCCTGGAAAAGACCCTGATGTTGGGAAAGATGGAGGGCACAAGGAGAAGGGGACGACAGGGGACAAGATGGTTGGATAGTGTTCTCGAAGCTACCAGCATGAGTTTGACCAAACTGCGAGAGGCAGTGGAAGACAGAAGTGCCTGGCGTGCTCTGGTCCATGGGGTCACGAAGAGTTGGACATGACTAAACGACTAAACAACAACAAAGGAGCCCGAGAGTCATTTAGCAGGCATCTCAACGATTGATATGAAGACTGAAAAGACTTCCCAAGTAAAAGTCATACAATGAAACACACATTACCTTTGTTTGTGGTTGTACTTATGCTGACATTGTATCACTATCAGGGGTGTGAAGTGGATTTGGATTAATCCTAACATCTGAGCCAAAGAGCGGTGCGTCAGAAAAATTCTGGGCCTGTCCAAGGTGAAGCAAGATCTGTATGAGGTGCCAGTAATGAAAGTGGGGAACCTCCCCTCTCCCCAAGTTTCAGTGAGCTGGACAGCCAAAACATGCTACAGACATTAAATCACCTGTGTGTATGCTTTGTATGTATATCTCTTTTGGGCGGGTGGAGTTATTCATTAATCTCTTCAACAGCAACAAAAGACACAACTTTTTTCTTAAGCATATCTTATATTTCATCACAGCAGCTTGTAGCGTTTTGAATGTTGACCCCCCCCCCCCCAATGAGGCTCCTTTAACTTGAACTGAGCTGTGAACTGAAAAGGGGATAAACGTGAACTGGATTCATTCCTTTAGGGACATGTTGCAATTGAACAAAACCTAATTTATTTTTAAAACCAACTTTCCAAGTTCTGGTTGGCGCTAAACCCTAGTCTTTATAGGCTTGTACTGCATGTGATTGTGAAGCATTTCCATCTGAATTTTAGCTGCCTGTAATAAGATTCTTGCAGCACTTTTTGAGAAAAAGCATTGTTTCATGTCTTGTGAATCCTTAACTGATGTGCCCACACAAACTCAGGAAGGTCCCTTAAGATAAAAAATCAGCCTGACAGTTTGATGGCTCTCGTTTTTGTTGATGTCTAAAAAAAACTACCTCAGGGGTTTATTTCTTGTGCTGACACCTAAATATTATCTAAGTTATGATGGACACTCTTAAATACTCTGTGGAGCCATCCACTTAACTCCCTTTTATCATAGTACTCCATCATGGCCCTATAATACATAATTTTGTTGCAGCTGGAGAGCCCTATATTAATTATGCTTCATGGCTATTAAAACCCAATCTTGTTCTGAGTCAGACGGTGGTCAAGGCTCATAAGCTTCACTGTCCTACATAACAAAAGGTGCTAGCCACCCGTTTAGGAAGGTGTAGGGATTGAATGCCGTCCCTTCCTGAACAGGACTGCACACTTGGTTTCTAATCCAGCAACAAGAGGCAGATGTACAGATAGTTAGAAATATGACCAAGCATTAGGAATTATTATGCACCAGCACCTCTTGCCCAAATGTGTGTCATGATTCAGTAGAGGAAATGAATAAGAAAATTTAAGCACTTGGGGCAGTATTCTGTCATACAGTTCTTCTTTGCCACTTTCATGAGTAAATCACAAGGAAACAAAGGGGGCGGGGTTGATATGTCAAATGACATCCACAGTTGTGTTATACCATGTCCTCTGGCAGGAGTGAAATTTACACAAGTGAAATTCATGACACAGCAGTATCTTGATATCTTGACAGTTCCATTATGCAACAGATAATGCAGTGTGAACTGAACATTAGAAACTAGAACAGAAGTGCTGACATTCTAAGCAGGAAGCCTAATGCAATAACCCCCACTTCTGAATGCACTCTTAGTCGGATGGACTTTGTCAAAAGCTTTTTGGAAGTCCAGATATAATATGTATTTTGTTCCAAGAATGGGGGATTTCATGATCTTGTAATGACAGGCTCCTGCTTAAAAAATAAAGTCAGGGAATTAGAGATAATTTGCTTGTGCCATCATTTTAATAATGTTATACTTTTTAAATAAAAAAAATCAAACCGTGAATAATTGAACTTTTTACACAGTCTGAGTTCACTTATAAAATCAAAGCTGTTAAACCTTTTAGCTTTATGACTTCTTGATAAATGTAGGCAGTCTTTGGGGTAATGTTTTCCTCCCCTCTTGCCTGAAACAAATTAATTCCAGAGCTAGGGCTGCAGATAAATTGTATGATATTTAGCTTTCAGAAAATACTCTTTTTCCAAATGGAAAATATTTGGCAGGCAGTTAAAGCTAAATGTAAAAAATATGATTCCCTGTTAGTTCCAAGATGCCATAAATCAAAACATAAAGCCCGAAACGCCACAGTTGTGCGCTAGCATCTATTAGAACAACAGGACAGTACTGCAAATTATTTAAGAAAAATGAAACATTACAAGGCTTTTAAGTGTGGCAGGAGAAAGTTTTGTCCCTGATAACAGTTACGGATAGTTAAACTAGGGAATCTGGTGAAGTAGAGGGTGTAGCTGTGCCAACACATAGGGTGTTTTTTAAACAGTGGCTATAGAATTCCTGCTGTCATTTCCATCTTTACAGTTAAAGACTCTAGTACTGAGCATGGAATATTGAAGAAGAGTTCTGTTAAGTATTGATCTGCAGTAGAGCATGTCATTTGATCCTGGACCTCTTTGGCTGCCAGAAGAATTTTTGGAACGGTATGAGGCTATCTCCCTTTGGCGGATTCTGATCCTGGTTTGGGTCACTTGTCAGATGGGGTTGCAGCTTCCTGAACGTGTTTGTGCAATGAGAACATTGTCAAGCTCCTACCCAGGCAATGATAAAAGGTGAGTACACTTGGGGTAGCATTGACAAAATGAGCCCCACTCTTGGCTTGGCTCAGGACTTAGCGTCTCAGAATGAGGAAATGAGATGGCAAAGCATCCAAGATGGCAGACCACTAAGGAAGTCAGAGGATTCTGACAAGAGCAGAAACAGGAGCAGAAATGGCAGATCTTTGCTTATCTGCCACATGTCTGGAATGGAAGTCAATGCCACTGAATATGATCGGCATTCACTGTTGTTGTTGCTTTCAGTCCGCAAATGATTTGCATTGTGCTTCCTTCGCACTGGAATGAATGGGGTGATGTAATGACAACATAATTTTGCCACAGTGAACAGAGAGATGCTGGAAGATGAACTGCAGCAGAATGGAAACAATGGAGAAGGATGCCTTCTTTCATCCCTACAGATCACACAATAGGTTTGTGGTGGTAGTGGGATGTGTGAAGTTACAGGGGTCATTAGCCCACATGTGCCACCTGCTTCCATCTATACCTACCTCATATTTCAGGTCTTTCATAAATTCAAAAGGCGGTAAATAAAGTGTCTCTCCTCATGCCAAGAAAATCAGAGGCCCATAAAATACGGGTTTTTATTTCTTTAATAAAGGGAGCTACTGTTTAATAATATAAAATGAGTATAAAGGAAATCACACTGAAAGGCAGCAAGTGTATACAAGGATGCTGCTCACTCGAGACTCTAAAGCATTATAAGCTTTGGGATTTTCTGCACACAAAGAAGTATAAATTATGGCTGACCAAAGCAAGTCTGCAAACATCTCACTGTGCTGAAACAACAAGCTGTTGAGAGAGGAGGGAGGAAATCCAATAAAAGAATGGAGTAACTTTTAGCAGGCAATAAGTTATGATTTGATTCCTCACAAAATGTTTAAGGAAACCTGTTTTTGTGGCATTCTGCAGATTTGCCTTTCTTTTGCTAACTCTAAATGTGTGAACTTTTCCATTTAATCTGTCAACTCTGCTGTTCGTTCTGTAAAGTAAATACCTTTCTATAGAACCAAGGGCAAGATGTGAGAAGTTAAAAAGATAATATCTTTCTGTGCCATGGAATCAAAACCATTTGCATGGCAACAAGAAGTGTCCTGGCATTTGTTGTTGGGGTTTTTGTGTGTGTGTGTGTGTTTTTGTCAGTGGCTGTTCCTCGCTCCTTCAGTTCAATAACTCACAAACAGAAACAGGGTGCTGAATATGTAAAAATACCACAGTCCTCGAATGTAAGGTGCAGTGCTCTGTTGTTGAATGATCAGTCTCTTATGTTGGTGTTAGCCTACTGCAAGGCACTCTGTGTGTGGTTCCACAATTATTTGATACGTGGCAGCACACAATCATTCATTTTTAAAAGCCTTGACATCCATTTGTATTTCTCAAACAGAAAATGAAATAATAATTTTATATACAAGGTAAAAAATAGATATTTTGGTGAAATATCCCAGCAACTATCTGTCTGCATAAAACAAAACAAAACATGAGATGAACTCAACTACTTCACCTTCCATTTACCTCAGGCTAATGTTGCTTATGGTGAAACAACTAAGGGCATGTTTTGAATTTCCTGGTTGGCAAAACATGGAAGAAGGGAAACAAATATTGTTTTGATGAAGCCTAGCAAAAATTTCTTACAGGGGTTCTGAAGAGTCCCATATCAAACATTCCTGTCCATTGTATACCACCAGCTGCTTATAAAGCTTTCACAATAGTACAACATTTTATGGCAGGTTTAAAATGTGTGGTGTAACATCTTCCCCCTGGAGACTTAGTGACCTACTTCACTCCAGTATGTATGATAGCACAATACTTCAGATAAATTCTGTCAGAGCTGCCAAGAGTCTGCTGCCAACATAGTGGTGGGAGGGATGCTCCTGTCGAGGTCACCCATTGCCAGGTGAGGAATCTCTTCAGGGGATTCCTTGTGCTTGCTTCCTGGGACTATACAATGTAAGAAGATATAATGGCAATTGAAAACTGCTGTTAGCTCAGTAAAAACTGAACCAGACTCCATTTAATTGAAATAACTGCCGTGCGTTCACACACTTCCTGAAACATCAAAGTGTGAGGAACAGATGGGCTGTAAGAGAGAGAAATCCTTTTGGATAAAGAGTCCCAAAACATGCTATAATTAGTAGAAGCATCAGGGAAAATTATTAACACAAGACAAGTAAATTGATCAAAGTTTTCTAAAAGATTGTGAGATTAGTGCAATGTGACAGTCCTAATTTGAATTCATTTTCAGTCTCCCTCCTAATCCCTGAAACAAAATATTGCAAAATACCATCTGACAAAATATCAACAATAAGAAAGCAGATTGGCATTCTACCCTTCAGTCTTACTAAACCAGTGGGGTTCCCCCCTCCATACTCACATTTTGTTTATGCATCTTCTAAATTATAGAAACGGCCTGCAATTCCAGTTACAATCCAGAACTGCACAGCACTAAAGGCCAAATTCAGACAAAGAAAGTGAAACTGTGCATTCTCTTTGTCAAGGGGGGAGAGATGAAAAATGTTTATGGTGTGATGGGATCAAATTAAGGATTAGGAAAGGGATGATGTGGTGTGAGATGAATAAATGATTAATGGGAAGACGTATATACACCCTGCAAGCAAATGAAGATGAATGCTCAATAAAGACTGGACATAGTCTAACTGCTGCATAGGCTTTGTGCACACAAATCAAGATGAATGCTTAATGTACAAGTAATCTGGAGAAGCACCTCAAAGGAGGCTACCATAGATAAACGCTAGTCATACTCAGAGTGCACCCATGGAAAGCAATGGATTTAAGTGCTTTTACTATCATTCAAGAGGTCAACATGTTTATTACAGGTATATCCCATCATTCCTCGCAGAGCATGGGGCAGCTAACAGAGTCTTAATCCACTTTATCTCCCTGGATTCCTTTTGAAGTGTGTTCATGTATTAGTTATGGAAAAGTTATATGCACGAACCAGTCCTCTGACTTGTCCATGGAGATGAACTTACTTTATTTCTTCAAAGAAGTGATGGAATCTGCCCCGATCCACAAATTTTGTGTTGATGCTTAATGATGTCTAAGGGACACACACTTTTGTTTATTGAAGGTAGGTGTCTGTTACGAGCATGCATAATACTATAAAAAGGAGGGTTATCCATAAAAATAACTTTAAGAAGCTATCAGTAGCAATCCTATATGTTACAGTCGGTAACACCATACTCCTTGCAACTTTCACCAAGATGAAAACAGAACCTAAAGCAGCTGGGGTGGAGAAGGGTCCGTTATGCTGAATTGATTTCTATGTGAAAGCTGGTGAGGAAAGCCAGGTCCAAATCAACTCACATGCAGTTCTAACAGCATTCATGTTGTGCTTGATTTATCTAATCAACAACATTATACACCCTCTGGACCTAAATGTAACTCAGACTGCTCCTAGGTGAGCATGACCTACAGAGTTCTCCAGACAGATGTCCTAATGAGTTTAGAGCAAATAATGATGAAAATCTAACCAGAAGAGAAAGGTAGCGGTGCAAAGGGCATGGTCAATAAAATGTTCACAGAGCTATACAAACAATGCAATTTCTTCTTCCACAACTTAACCTGAGGACTAGAGTGAAGGGAATTTTAGTTTAATTTGTGCCTGATTTACTTTTGACCTTTCTTTTTAAAAGTAATACAAAAGGAACTGGATTGCTTAACAAGAGGAACAATAAATAATCCTGCATGATTTATTTACTCATTTACGATTAAGAAAGTAAAGGTCAGATAATCAGGCACTGCTTTTCTTTTCTTTTCTTTTCCTTTCTCAGTCACTTGCTTTGGAACAAATAATTGCATGCTTCAATTTGCATCTCTGTTTAGACAACTTCACTCACTTCAGTCCATAGATAACTTATGGAACCAAAACCTCACAAACAAACAAAAATGTGCAGAAAGCAAGCCAGGTATCAAAGGTCTGCCTGTACCATTCATGTTCTGTTGAATAAGATTATGCACAGAACTGTTGTGAGCTACCTGAAATGCAAAAATTAAATATTCATATCTCTATTTATCTCCACACAAAACCACTCCTCCTTCAAGAAATCTCGAGAACTATTTTTATAAACATGATCCTCAGCCTACATCTAAAGGCAGGTATGGAGAGCCTCTTGTCCTGCCTCCTGAATATTGCTGAACTACAACTTCCATCTTGGTCATGCCTGCTGGGGCTGGTATAAGTTGGAGTCCAACAACATCTGGAGAGTTGCAAGGTCACCATTTTTGATCTAAGGTTATAGAAGCTAGAGAGAGAGAGAACTGGTCCTTGAAATACATTCACCTTACAGATCAGCATCCACATAGAGAGTTCCCTACCACCATTTCCCACTATCTCATTTGGTACAGCTCAATGTGTGGACTGCAGCTATTATGTGGTAGTGATTTCCATCCCTTCCTGGTGAATACCATTGACATGGATTATGACCAGACCAAGGAATGAAGAGACAAGATACATAAAACAGGTTGCACAAGTTCACATTTATTAACATAACATCTGCAGGGTGAATGGAAAAGTGTAGGAAACTAATCTCAATTTACTGCCCTAGGCAAGCCAAAACCTCTTGATGGCACTGGGCATGACAATGCATAGCTCCAATGACTGGTCCTCACCCTCTGGTGTGGAGGGAGGCCCCACAGTACCAGGCAGATGATGTAGATTGGCCACAAGAACATTCCATTTTCATGATTTATTTCTTCTTCTTTGGGAAGATATCTGTGTAGAAAATAAGGCTGGGGCAGGATTCAAGGAGAAATAAATTTGGGAGAATCTGTGGGAAATCGATTTTTGGTGAGTGTAGGAGGATCTGTTTGGGAAGTGATTCTGTACTACACTTGTGGTACAAAAATGGTGATTTGGGAATTGTAGAATTAAGTAGATTTCTCCTGAATCACACCACTGTCCATATTGATCTGTTTTCAACAGCAGCCAGCCAGATCCCCATGGGAGCTGATAAGCAGGTCATCTAAGTGTTGGACTTCTTTTGTCCTTTGATTGAGGAGAGGTATGCTATTTTGAATAAAGATGTTTCATTGAGATTCTCCCAATTGTTCTCCAGCTGATTGGCCCAGTTCTAGCTTATCACTGTAAACCTTGAGATGTATCTTCTTGTCAGAGCTGCCCATAGATCATTCTCTCATCACAGCTAGATGGAATTCCATGTTATCTATTCTGAAAGAATCTCAGGTTGGCCAATAATGTGTTGGATTCCAAATCCAACACTAATGTGTTTCACAATCTATATTATCTATTTATAAGTATTAATTCTGGACTTCGTTAGAATAAAATTTGCACAGTAGGGGGATTCCTCTGCTGTTGCCAGATGGTATTTGTGTCACTTACACATCTCATGCAAATCCATCCAGTGTGTTAGATATCCCCTCCCCTCCCACTAAATCTGAACTCGTAATATCAAATCTGGCTTGATACATATGAAATGTTCAAATAGAATGCTATATTAAAGACATTTATTTCTATTGAATCTAGATTCTTGACCTTTATCATTTATGTTGTGCATTAGCTTAGCTTTGATTTAATAGTTTAATATAATCCTTTAAAGGCTTCCTCTTGATGCTTTTCTTGTTCAAAATGTGTAACTGCTTGAAAGATTTAAAAGAAATAAGGTGAACACTTGACTAACAGACTCAATTTTCCTGAATCATGTCTCCTCTATGTTTCCTCTTTTCCAGGCTAAATATATCCAGCTCCCTCAATTGTTCCTCACGAGGCCTGGTTTCCAGATCCTTGATCATCTTGGTCACCCTCCTCTGTACAAGTTCCAGCTTGTCAATATCCTTCTTAAATTGTGATGCCGAGAACTGGACACAGTAGTTCAGGTATGGTCTGGAATCCAATTTTCATGTCACCAGGGACATGGGTGGCTCTGTAGTCTAAACCACCGAGTCTCTTGGGCTTGCTGATCAGAAGGCTAGCAGTTCGAATACGCATGATGAGGTGAGCACCCATTGCTCTGTCCCAGCTTCTGCCAACCTAGAATTTTGAAAGCATGCCAGAGTGAGTAGATAAATAGGTATCGTTGCAGCAGGAAGGTAAACTGTGTGGCTTCCGTCACGGTGTCCTGTTGCACCAGAAGCGGTTTCCTCATGCTGGCCACATGACTTGGAAAGCTGTCTGTGGACAAACGCCAGCTCCCTTGGCCCGAAAAGCCGGATAAGCGCTGCAACCCCATAGTCAAGTATGACTGGACTTAAACATCCATGGTTCCTTTACCTTTACCTACCATGTAGAGAAGTGATGATAATGGGCAGAGATGTACTGGTGTATAATTAGAGTGTGTTGAATTTTTCAGAAATATTCTTTTATGGAGCTACCGATTCTCTAATATTACATACTGAGAAACCTCCCTTCCCTCATAAGATCTTTGGATTTTATTTTGTCCTTTCATCCTCTTTCTACCAACCAATTGCTTGTGTGAAATAGGAACATGACTGTTTGTGCAGGTGAAACATGGTTGCAAGAGACTAAACCTGATGATTTTATGGGAGACTTGCCATTTAAACGGTATGTCTGTTATTTGCACAGTACAATGAAAAATCAAACCAGCACAATACTGGTACAAGACACTGGAAAATCAGATTGAAAAACTGAAATGAAAGCCTTGGGGGCAAAGTTCCATTTGCAGAGTGTTTGATAGGTGTCCACTTTCATTTCTAACAGGACAAATAGATTACACTTTTGCAATAACTGGATGATGCAATCTAGAGCAAGAAATAGTTCAGACATTAAATTTGGAGCCTATCCAGGTATGCAGAAAGAGATTCAATTAGATGCCTCTCAGCATACAAACTATTACTGTAGGTATTTTTTTTTAAAAAAAAAATAATAGCCTATACTTTTTTTCACAACCTCAAAGTGCCTTACAAAAATCAAGAGTAACAACTAGGGATAAGTATATTCACTCATTTCTATGAAATTTATTCTACCATTCAGTTATGACTTAGTTACAAGGTGTTTATCTTTTTTGGGGGGAGGAAAAGATTTATTTTAGAATATTGCTAATGAATTTTGGACACATTCAAGACAACAACAGCAACTCCATCATACAAAAAATTTGTTCCTTTGAGGTTTTTTGCATGTGTGTGCTGCCTTTCTGCTGGAGTGTGCCAGGTGTGATCCTGCGAGCTGCTGATTCTGATAAGTATGAGAGCTGATACACAGATGGATGCTTTCAAAAGTCCAAGCGTCCCAGGACATGAAGGTATTCAATTTTAAAACTAATTCCTTGAATTGGGCTTGGAAGCAAATAGGTAGTGGGAAATATTAGTTAAATCAAAACACCAGAGTTGTGAGGGTTGGTTTTTGTTTTGTTTTGTTTTTTTGGTAAATATTTATCTCTGTACTAGTTCTTAGACATCTTGGCAACCTCTAATATAGATGTAGCCAGATTTTGATGGACTGCAGTTCCCATCACCCCTGACCAGAGCCCATGTTGGCTGAGGCTGGTAGAAACTGCAGTCCAATAATATCTGGAGGTCAGCACGCTGCCAACCCCTGGATTAATAATGCACAAAGAAGATCTCCCCAATGAAACTTTTATTTTTAGCATGCATTGGCTTTATACCTTATATGGGAATGCTTGCCAACGCAATGTGAGTTTGAATTCCAAACAATACCTCATACATAATCGAAATAAGGTTTCATTTATTTCACTAATCCATCCAAATCCATTTTTAAATGGGAAAACAATCTGCTAGAAGTTAGTGTATTGTGATAAACAAGCCAGTATGAATAGCATTTCTGTGTGTGTCTTGCAACCATTTCCCTTGAACTATGTGACCAAGGATTTGAAAGCGTAGGTGGATTTATTATAGGAAATGAGTTGTTTCCAACAAAGTTATACTCAGATTAGACCCATTGCAATGGAGCTAAACTGTGTTCATTAATTTTAATTGGTCTACTTTGAATATATCTAATTTGGATGTAACTCAGTACAGTGGTACCTCAGGTTAATTACTTAATTTGTTCCGGAGGTCCGTACTTAATCTGAACCTGTTCTTAACCTGAAGCACCACTTTAGCTAATGGGGCCTCCTGCTGCTGCCGCGCTGCTGGAGCACGATTTCTGTTCTCATGCTGAAGCAAAGTTCTTAACCTGAAGCACTATTTCTGGGTTAGCAGAGTCTGTAACCTGAAGCGTATGTAACCTGAAGCGTATGCAACCCGAGGTACCACTGTATCTGGAAACTCAATGCATTTCTTGAATGTGTATCGTGACCATCTTGGTGGTCTTTACCTTTTTCTGTGGCAGGGTGCTTCCTTTACGTTGTTGTGTGGTATGTGGCAATGCAACAGTAGAAATTTAAAACTGAATCTCCTCAATGGGAAAAAAAATGCTCAGCTTTCATAAGCACATTATTTTATGAGGTGCATGGGGTGTTAGGGAAGGTGTAGTACCTCTGGTGGAGGACACATTGTGCTCCTTCTGGGATAGTACATCTGCCTTTGGTCCCTACCCTCTGGGAAATGGCTTTGAATGGCTGGCTAAACCAGGTGAGGGTAGCCAATGGGTCTCAAATCCTCAGTGTGTTAGGGACTTCCTCTGCATGTAAAGACAGGCTCTGGCAGATTGAATGAACATGACAAGTCAAGAAGGTGGTTTCTGCACAAGCAGTAGAGGGAAGTGAGGGGCTTGTCAACCTGGGAAAGTAGCCCATCTAGGAGAAGGGAAACCCTGGTCTAAAGAGCAAACTGTACAGAGTGGAGTCTGTAAGACGGTTGGATGGTGTCTGGTACGCCTCCTTCCGGCAACTCCTGCAGTCAAGCTGGTACCAAACATATTCCTCTGCTTTCCTCTGGACCATTATCAGCAAGGCTGAGGGGAGGTCTTGTTGTCTAGGCAGCTCAGGACCTCCATACACACTGCCCGCATTTCTACCCCAGGGAGGTCACTTTGGCACTGCCAGTGCAGTGGTTTGACTTCACCCCAGAAGGTGCACTACATTGTCTCTTGAGACAGATGGATGCCAACAATATATTTATTTATACCCTGTCTTTTTCCCTTACAGAGACCCATGGAAGCTTACAGATAAAAATAAGAACAGCTAAAAAATAGAAAGAAAAAATTCCGTAAGAACAATTATTGATTGAATTAAATTTATCTATCTATATGTATGTGTGTGTGTGTATAAACACACAAGCGTGAGAGAGAGAAATGTAGGGACCTTACATTGTTGGGGTTTTAAATGAACATTTGAAGGTTCATCATGAATGAAGAAGGGACTGAAATAGCACAAGATGAATCTATATCGCATATAGCTGCATGAAGAGATCAAATAGGATTTCTCAGTTTGATTACGTGAACGAGTTTTCTTGATCCTCAAGCTTCTGTACTCCCCACTCCTCCAGCACCGTATGAGCCACAATTGGCAATATCTGCTTCCCATTTAGTAGTAGCAGTGGCTTACTGTTATGACCCTAAAAGGAGTGTGGTTTGTGTAAGCTACAGTTTAGTGAGACAAGTCAGACTCAGACCATGGTTTATGGTCCTGGTATATTAATAAATCATATTTTACACTAATCTACAGTTTGTCATTTTGGGAGATACAATAAACTGCAGCTACGGCTAAACAGGAAGTGGATTCTTCCAGTCTCCTTCTTGTTGTTGGACCAGGGTTGTGGTATGTAGTGGGAGACTAGGGCCTCAGCAGGCTCATTCATATATCACAAAATGGTTTAGCAATACAGTCATACCTCTACTCACGTATCCCTCTGGATACGGAATCTTCTGGTTATGGCCACGGCAAACCCGCATGCGCAGAAGCACGCCTCTATTTACGTAATTTTTGGGATATGAACGGAACCCTGGAACGAATTAAATTCGTATCCAGAGGGTCCACTGTATATCCAATCTGGGTGTGAAAACTAGCAGGTTAAAAGCAAGTTTAGTAGTTTTGTTGTTGTTTTTACCTTGTGAGCAGAATGTGCCATAGCAAAATGTTGCAAGCCTTTGGGTGTCTCAGAAGGAATAAAAGCCACATTTGCTATTTATTTGAGACATACACTGTTGGACAATAAGCGAGGATGATCGTGTGTATCAAGCATCTGTTAGTTCAGGAGAACAAGAAGCATTTATATTTGAGTCAGAATGGGACAGCAGTGTTCATTAAACAGCAAATACAAAAAGCTTACGTGTTTACCTTTTAAGCCCATGGATTCTGTTCTGATTAGTCTGAATGGCAACTGAAAAGCATGCAAGCAGTGTAATAGCAAGTGATACACAGGAGGAACATCCTACAAGAATGACATTGGTAGGATTTCTGCCCACGTAAAAGTTAACTGGAGTTAATGCATTTTAGGAAGAGGTAGGACAGAACAAGCAAAAATGTCTATTTGGAATAATAAAATAATCAGTATAGACAGTTGCTGCTGCCTGCATTAGAAATAAATAAAAAAAACATAAAATCCATACAAAATAAGCATGTGTCAGGTGGCTGTAAGCAACTCCCACAGCCGGTTGCCAGGAACATACAAAAACAAGGACAAGTTCTTACCATCTGCTTTTTATTCAATATTTACAGAGAGAGGCTTGGAACATTCCCCAACCCTCTTCTCTCCCACTTCCTCATTTGTCATCAGCATCACCTTCTCTAGGGGTACCACTTAGTGCCATCTGTCTTTGAGCTCTTTGCTCTCCTACTTTTAAGGCTCGCCAGGTTCTGGGAGATGGTGGGTCTGGAATGCTTTCTAGTGACAACGTGTCAGCCAGCTGCTGCTCCTCCTCTCCGATTATTTCCCAACTTTCCCCCTCATCTTCCTCTGAGCTGTGACCTCCCTCAAACCCCTGTTGTGATTCTGAACTGTCTTCTGCTTCTCTGGAAGGGTCAGGCTGGGGAGGCGGTCTCCACCATTCCTCCTCTGCCCAGTCCCTGACAGCAGGTCATGATTTATTCACTATCCAGAAGTTGCTGAACTCAAACTCCTATTGTTCCTATTGGCCATACAGCTGCTGAGAGTTGTAGCTCAGTAACATTTGGAGGGCCAAAGGTTCCTCACACCTGTTTTATTGGATCAGTTCCTTTCTCCTTTAGATTGTTAAGGCTGGAGAAGGAGGGAGGGAGTGGTTACATTTCAGTCTTCTACTGCAGTTCTTGTGCTGTGTCCCACCCAGGTATATAAAGCCAGATACCTTGCCAGAGATATTAATCCTTCACATGAGCTGAAGGGCAAGAACCAAAGGGCTCTCATCCTGTGGCTTGTCACCTGTACCACAAAGACTGCGGCAAATAATCACGACACACAGGGCGCAGAGTTGTTGAGATTTGCAGGTTTTTTTCTGGAGAAGATCCACAAAACAGCTTTGATCCTGGTCAGGACTTCCCTATTGTGCCTGCAGCTTATGTGACTCCACCCTCTTTATTACTTCCAAAGAAAACTTGCACAGGAGAGCAAGGAACGGCCTTCATTTGAAATCCTTTAGGATTCTGTTTTGCTGCAGCAGCTGTGCGTTCAGAGATAATCTAAGCCTTAAGGCTTATCTGAAGTTTCTACAAGAGTGGTGGTTGGCAGTTTAAACTGCAGTACGGGGATTAGGCGGTGCTTCCTTTGTTGAGTTCTCTGGGTTCCATTTATACTTTCTTGAATTCTCTTTTTTTAATTATGTGGATTTATTTTTAAACTTCTCTGGGTGATCGTGGCTGGAATAGTTAAAGTTTTATTTTTTCATACCATTTTACATTTTTAATGCTATATAATTTTTTAAATTTTTATTTTTATTTTTAATGGGCATTGGAAAAAAAATCCTCAGGTTACATTTCCACCACAACCCAATGACAAATAATTTAAAGTGGGTAAACTTTAGAGGCAGAACATAGATTCACAACACCAGACTCTAATAGATTTCATCTCCTAGAGAAGGAAGAGGCACAAGTGTCTCCAGAGAACTTGAAATTTCAAGACTAAGAAGGAAAACTCATAGGCAATCATAAAGGTTTCAGACAAAAGCAAATAGGTTTTCATTCAGTAGCTAAACAATGCTTTCTTGCTGCAGAAAGGGCAACTAAAATTGAAACTAGCTGAAGCAGATATCTCTGTTCAGCTGCTTTAATTCAGAAAGAAAATACTAATAATGGTTTTCCAGGTAAACATGTAGTGGCAAGACTATGCACCGGTCCCAGGAATACATTTGTACAGTGGTGGCTGGTGTGGAAGACAAGGAGGCTAATGGTAGGTGGCACTAGAGCAAGTAACAGGCAGAGACAGAGCAATGATCATTGGAGCCAACTAATTCTAATTTCCCCCCAATCCTTCTGCTGAGTTCTGTGAGGGCAAAACTGCAGCCAAGGAGAAGGAAGCTGACAGCCAGGGCCACATCCTGAACTGCTGGTAAGCAAGATGGCAAATGTAGGTTGGCTGAGGGCAAATGGTGGCTGGTGGGATAGTGCCACACTTGCCCTAATGGACCAATCTCCCCTGTGTTTATAGTTGTAGTAGTCACCTCATGAAGCAGCTTTAACTGTTCTGAGACTCTGTGGTCTGTCTGCTTTGACTCACACTCCAGTTTCGGTGGTTATTCAGCCTCTGCTTAAAAACCTCTCATGATAGAGAGTCTACCACCTTCTGAGGCAATTTGTTCCACTGTCAGACAGCTCATACCATCTGGAAGTTCTTCCTAATGTTCAGCCTTAAGTTCTTTTTATCACTTGAACAAGTTGGTTTGGGTCCTGCTTTTGAAGCAACAGAATGTTGCTCCATCATCTATGTGATAGCCCTTAAAATATTTGAAGAGAGCTCTTCTCAAGGCTAAACATATCCAGCTCTTATAACTTTTGTTTATCAGTTTCCAGGCTCCTCACCATGTTTGGCACTGCATTCCAGTTCACTGTTATCGTTCTTAAGCTGTGATTCTCAGAATCTGCAGCACTGCAGGTGACCAAAGCAGCATAAAGTACTACCATAATTTCTCATGGCCTGGAGACAATACTTCTGTTGATGCAGCTAGAATTGCTTTTGCCTCCCCCTTCCCATTTGCTGCCACATCACACTGCTGACTCTTGTTGAGCTTGTGGCCTGCTAAAATCCCCAAATCAGGTTTTTTTTACATGTATTGTTGCCAGGCTAGATGTCCCCTATCTGACCATAGCTGTCAACTTACAGATTTGAAAATAAGGGACCAGCAGCCTTGAAAATAAGGGAACTGCAGCCTCACCTGTTCCAGGCACTCCAGTCTTCCTGTCCTCCTGCAGTCTGGTCAAACTCATGCTGGTAGCTTCGAGAACACTGTCCAACCAACTTTGTAACCAGAGGTTCAACTGAATAGAATCTGAATCACATGCACCACAAGGCCTATGCAGCCTCAACTTAAGATGGCTCCCCGGCCTGGCTTTGCACTGCAAAGTTTGCAACAGCACGTGCAACAAAATGGCGTCCAGCATTCAAAAAACCCCTCTGCTTGCATTAACTAGCCACACACAAGGCATGCAAGCTCCACCCCCCAGTCATTCTTAGACTTCTTATTGGGTGAGCAACACAGCAAAGCAACACAGATGGAGCCTCCCTCCTCCCTGGCCGGCAGGGAGGGAGGGAGAGGAGCTGCTTCCTTTGAAATTTAAGGGATATCATTTAAGGGACATTTAAGGGACATCCATCAATAAGGGACAGCAGTGGGACATGGTGCTGGAATAAGGGACTGTCCCTTCAAATAAGGGACACTTGACAGCTATGCCTATCTGACTCTGACTCTTGCATCTGACTCTTCCTATCTACATGCTCAACTTTACATTAATCTCTGTTGAAATTATTTGTTGTCGTTGTTAGTTTTGGCTACTAGTAATCCATCTTCCAATATCATCTTGAATCTTCTTTCTGTCCTCTAAGGTATTAGCTTCCATACTTTGTTTGGTGTCATAACCATGTTTCATGAGCATCCCCTCGGCTTCTTCTTCCAAACAATTTATAAAGATGTTAAACAACATCAGGACCACACCGCTAGTCACTTCTCTTACTGGTGAGGAGCTGTTCATTATCATTGTTGGATATGATCTATCAACATTTTATCAGCTACCCAGCAAAAAATATCACAGGGACCTTGTCAAAAGCCTTGCTGAAATCAAGATAAACTAGGTCCATAATATTCTCCTGATAAGTTTTTAAATTGATCAGGAAAGGAGGTACAGTTAGTCTGGTGTGGGTAGTTCTTAAGAGACCTGTGTTGGCATTTTGTAATCACAGTATTCTCCTACTCCTATGTTCACAGGCAACAAAAAGTACTTAAGGAGTAGAACATGGTAGTTTGCAACTCATCTCCAGATGATAGGGTCATTTTGCAGGTGCAACTGGAAAAAAAGAGCTATTGGGGGTCCAAAAGGGGCTTCAGGATATTTAATGCAGCAGACTAACATGCTAGAGACATGTTAGCTACAGGGGGCCATTGTGGTAGAATAAAAGGGGAATTATGTAATGGGCCTAAATTAGCCAGTCAGCTATTTATTTATTTTTTAATGCTCTGGCTATATTGTTTCTCTCATTCTAATTGGCTGGATAGAGATAATTTGTTACAAAAAACCCAATATGATCGCATTCTACAGTACTTTGGCAGAGCCAAATCAAAGCAGCCCTCACAGGTAGTAATGAGAACTTCAGCATAACAATATTTTCTATGAAGCATTTCTAAGATGTTCCCTGCAGTACTTTAAATACTAGTCTTTCAGAGAAAAGAAAGCTATGCCACGGCTTTTAGTTG
Source organism: Podarcis liolepis (assembly GCF_965112155.1). Classification (NCBI taxonomy): domain Eukaryota; kingdom Metazoa; phylum Chordata; class Lepidosauria; order Squamata; family Lacertidae; genus Podarcis; species Podarcis liolepis. The sequence continues at coordinate 42,616,009 of NC_139564.1, read as the reverse complement.
TTGTAATAAAGCACTTACCAGCTGTTCAGCCCATTTGCATTGCTCCAGGGTTTGCTCCTCCTTGGGTTGTTGATGCAATCTGAAGTTGATTTCATTTTTCACAAGAGCAGTGAGATGCATACCTTCAAGAGCACTGGGGCAGAATGGAATAATTTCCATTCTGAATTCAGAAGTGAAACTTCCAAAGGACACAGGGCTAAATCCTTCTTAGCTTACCCTCAAGACAGTTTGGATAATGTCAAGTGGTTTGGGTAATGTTTTGTACGGTATCTGCTTAGTATTTTCGTTGTCATCATGTGTGAAAATCATAAAGATCCATGAGGAACTGTACCTGGGGTCAATGTTTTTGAGGTGCTTGCAAGCTCTGTGTCACTGGAATTGGGGTTGCTTGTGTGTAAACCTCTAGCTGTTCCAAACTGCTTAGGGGCGGTTGTGTCTTTCCCTGACTGAGCAGCTTGGGTGCTGCTGCTCAGTCGCTCGACGAATCCGTGAGTGGGCGTCTCCTAAATTTCCTCCAGCATAAGAATTCCTTAACGGACAACCTTCGCCTCGCCTCTCTGCGCAGAAGCCTCCTGCGCAGAGTGGGCGTGCCCAGTGGTGGTCCTCCACCCTCTTCACTGACTTCACTGCTAGAGTCTCGGAGCCTCACCTCCGAGATGCTCTCTCCCTCTCCCTTCTTCCTGGTGTCACCTGGACTTTCTTCCCGAGATGACGTTCTCTCTCTACCCTTACTCGTTCCCTCTCCTGCAGAGTCTGGAAGCCTCGCCTCCCCCCTCTGCTCTGATGTCAGTTCCCTGACACTCTGGATCTCTACTTCACAGTGCACCAATATAAGCTTTAATTTGATATTGACTTGTGGGGACAGGATCCATGTAAAACCATGTAAATCCAAAAGATCTATTTTAATTTTTTTGGATCCACGTTTTAACCAGATCTCTATGTGCGTGGGGGAGAGAGAAAGAGAGAGAGAGAGAGAGAGAGAGAGAGAGAGAGAGAGAGAGAGCTTTGTGTTCTTTTACCTGTTGAGGGGAAACATAAATGGGGGTAGGGTTGGGCAAATCTGTCAATTTTGATTTTTCACTTTTCCAATATTTAATTCATTATCCACATTTTCAATTTCTCTCTCTCTCTCTCTTTCTCTCTAAATAAAAAGGTCCTCATGAAAATTCAACATTTTGGTAGGAAATTCCAGGGAAGACTGAATGTGGTTCCGAGTGCTCAACCACTGCAAATGGTACCTTCACCACTGTTAAGTGTTCCTGGAAAGCTCTCCATGGCCCTTGTCGACTCTCTCTGGTGTACTGTTGTACAGCATCCCACACCTTTAGAAATATAAGGGATATGTGAGTTTGTAGTGGTAGTTGTGTTGACATATTTTCCCAGCACAACTTTTTCTATTTCCTTGTAGCTTCCTACTGTTTTGAAGGACAGCCAGTTCTTGTCTTGAAAACTCTAGCACATCAAATTGAAATCCTTTTATTTTCCATCAACATTTCTACAGATTCTGCAAAATTGCAACAGAGGTCTCACCTTGTTCCATTTCAAATTTCAGAATTTTGGTGGGAATCCAAAATTATATTGCCTAAAATAAGGAGTCGCTTCTTTCTCAAGGTTAACCAAAGAAACCCTTTGGGGCCATGGAAGAATTTTATATTTTAACTAGCATTATGTAATAAATAATGTAATAAAATAAGCAAGATCTTTTCGGAACAAGCATATTTTCAAAGTATCTTATAATCCAAATTTTATCTTTCGTGTTTTTTGTTTGTTTTATTTTTCTGACTTAGAGTAGTTTCTACATTTAAATTAATAAATTCCAAAATTAAAAGTCAGAAATTATTTAATTGTGCTACATTTGAGAATGAATAGCAGTATTTCTCTCTCTCTCTCTCTCTCGCTACTCTCTCTCATATAGATAGATAGATAGATAGATAGATAGATAGATAGATAGATAGATAGATAGATATAGAGAGAACCATTATACATTATACCTTAAATTGTGATTGATGACAAATCTTTGGAAATGGTGTCATTCCAATTAAGTGGCTTTGTGACATGCTTGAAGCATTGATTGTTATAAATTGAATAAGAAAAATCAGCATTAATAGTTTAAAGCATTCAGGCAAAAGGGAAAAATACAATTATTCTGAGACAGAGAACACAACATAATCTAATATGCAAACAAATAAAGGGTTTTTTCTTATAGTTATTGGGGATTTTACCAAGTTTTAAATTTTTCATGGTTTCTCACTCCCAGCTCTACACACTACTCCTCTGACTCCTATTTGTCCTCTCATTTAAGTGTTGTGGCTCAGTCTCAGACTTGGTGATTATTATTTAATGAGCAAATGTCCGCCTTCAATTCCAGCTATTTGCTGGATAGCGCAGTTATTATGTGTTCACTTGCAAATTTCCTCTTCTGTATCTATGATCTTCCACTGTGGATTCCATTATCCAGACAGCTATCTAGACTGCTATTGATCTTATTTAAGTATCAGTGTTTTGAGCTGTTACATATTGTTGCTAATATATAGGACTAAACTTCAGTGCTCATCTGCTGAGTTAACGATTCAAGGAGGCTACATTTTTAACAATGGAGAAAACTTTTTTATTACAATTTTACCTCAGTGTTGTGGTATTTAACCCATACTTTGTTAATACACTTCTCTTCGCAACTTCAAGTGCTTTGTATGTGTGTGTGACCACATATCTGCACCCCTCTTTTCTGTTCTCCAACCAACAGCACCCTCAGCGGCACCTCCCTATCTCACCGTGTCTCTCAACTATCCCATTTTTTTCACACCACAGCTGTCTCTATACCTCCATGTTACCCCTTTCCTATTATTACCCCATTACCTACTCTTTTCTCTCTGTACTTCCATTGCCCACTTCACTCCTTTTCTTTCTACAGTTTCTCTGTGTGGTTGTGTGCTGCATGCTCTCATCTGTCCACCCATTCTATTCCTCTTCATGCAATTCATCAGCGACACCAAGTATTCCTCACACCGACTAAACACCAGAAAGAGACGGGGTGTGCACCATTGCTATCTGACTTCAACAGGATGGAAAAGAATCGTCCTCAATTCCACCCCATATCTCTGAATCCAGAAAGGAGGAGCAACGCAGGTACTTCTTCCTTCTATAGCCCCCAGCTTTGAGCCTGGAGTGGGCCTTAGATAAACTTAAGTGTATAAATATTCAAAACTGAAGAATGGATATTGCATGTGTTGGGTTTGGACACTCTGAGAACTTCACCTCACTGGTCCTGCAATAGCAATGGATGCTTCTGTTCATCTGACTATTATCAGTAGAATCTAGTAGACCAGGAATGGGGAACCTAGAGCCCTCCAGGTATTGCTGGGCTATAACTACCCTCACCCTTGACCATTGGCCTTGCTAGCTGGGATGGATAGAATTTGGAATCTAACAACCTCTTGGTTTGCTGGATCCTCTTGCCTCAGCCCCCCTTCCCCCCACTGTCCAGACTTCCATTTGGGAAACTGGGGAGGGTACAACATCAGAGTGGTGGTGGAGCATGCTTGCACCAGAGTAACATATTAGAGGATGAAAAGCCACAAATGAAGGATGCAGCAAAACCATATATCTACAGTGCCCTGTACAAAAACAAAAATGGAACAATGGAGAATTCTTAATACACTGGTATTATTAATTCTGTGGTCATCTATCTATCTATCTATCTATCTATCTATCTATCCACAGAACTAATAACTCCATAATCTTGGGAGGAATCTAGACAAGAAGAATTTTGAAAGCATCCCCAGTAACACTTCAGCAGCAGCAGATATACAATTAAAGAGGAAAACATGACTTTGAAACTTCCTGTAGTTTTAATATCAGGTATCCCTCTTTACGTACATAATCTCAGTAATCCTTATAACCAAAGGCAGGTCAGTGGTGTTATCCCTGCATTGCAGATGAAGAGGCTGAAGCTGACAGAAGTTTCCCTAAAGTGAGTTCATGACAAAGGTGAGACTGAAGCAGGGACTTTGGGGGTCAGGCTTTAATGTCATACCCATCGCTCTATCTGCAAGCAAAGCATCACATATTACAAAGACAAGGCAACACACTCTGTGCTGCCAGTGTAGTGCACAAAGGGAACCTGCACTTCTCCCTTCGCAGCACGATGCATTTAATCTGTATCTGGCAATGGGGCTGTTTCTTAATGCTTCTAAGCAATGCATGAAGCTGTTCTAAAGAAGTGGGGCTAACAGCTCCCAGACAACTGAGGGGTTAATGTCTGAGGGTGTTAAACTATTGTAGGAAGATATAAAGCTAGTTATCGCTGTTAAGTTGATGGATTTTGATATCCAGCAGAGCTAGGAATTATAGTTCTAGGCCATTTTTTGGAAGGCGTAAAGATTTCTTTTTGAAGGGGAAGAAAGGATTGAGTGATCAGAAATAGAGTACTTCTATTTGACTATTCACCCAGGGATAAAGGACTGTTTGCTACTGTAGAATTTTGCATGTGAACTAATTAGTGATTCCAGCTATTGCTTAGCTTCGGTAGCTTAGTTGCTCGCAAACGCATGTGATGCATTGAGATGAAGGAGCATCAGAATCTGCTTTCATCTGATTATTTAATGAGCAACATGTGCATTTGTTTGCAACAAAAAACGAAACAAAAATAACTGGCTTGGGCTATTGTACTTAATATCTATGTATTGATTTCTAGGCATTGTTGCAGGTAATGATGAAAGGGACATTATAAAAAAAGGCAAACATTATGATTCACGTGTTACAGAGAGGTGAGAGGATATGGTTTACCTAAGGCCTTCAGATGAGTTTAAGGCTGATGTGAGACTTACACTAAGGATGAGGAACCTGTGGCCATCCAGATGTTGTTGGACTATAGCGCCCGTCACTCCTGAGCATAAGCCATGTTGAATAGAGCTGATGGGATGTCCGCTCTTCTTCAATGGCAGGCAGTTAGGCATTGGGTAGGACTTTGTCTTGGCTGCAGGGGAGGTTGTAGCCTCTGCTTGCCCCTCCTTGGTTAAGGGCATCTTGTTAAAGGGATCTGGGAGGAGTAGCTTCTGTCTGGTGCCCAGGTGGGGGCTAGGGCCATAGCACTCCCCACAATGGGTGTGCAATGGGGACCCAATAAATATTGTGGCCTATTTGAACCCATAAACTATATGCTGTTGTCTTGTCTGGTTATTCACTCCTTAGGGAACTGTGGGGGGTCACAGGGTCTTGGCCCACAACTGAGTTCCTACTATGCTTGCCGTGGCACAGGTTCTCCATATCCCTCTGCTCATACTAGTACAGTGCAACTCTACACACATCTACTCAGAACTAAGCCCTGTGGAACTCAATGTGGCTTACATTTGAGTAGATGTGCAGGTTTAAATGGTTAGCCACTGTGTACCAAAACTGGCATATCACATTTATGTTAACACAGTCCTATTGAACTAGTTTATGAGATGCCTTAATAGAAGTATGCACTATGTTATTTGTGGATCCCAGCCCCAAGTGGTATGAACTTTTAAGCACCATCAGAGATCCCCATCTTTCCCTGGTGCTATGTCAGGTTTTCCTTAAGTTCAGATTGCATACAAAGGTAACACAGCCATCACTCCAGTCATTCTCAAAAGTCCAGCTTATGCAATTTACAATTCTCTCATGATGCATTGTTCTCAGACGATCCCTGGAGATTTATTCATTCATGCAGAGAATGTATTGTAAGAACCATAAAGCTGCTGCTTTTTGGCAGCAATTTCTTTTATTGTAGCTGCAATCATAGAAATAGCCCACCCAAGAATGGTGGTTGTATTAATAGAGAGCTAGTTTATAGAATAAATTATCTACGTGGATGGGTCCTCAGGGGCATCTAGAGAGCACTAGGAGGAGAGAAAATAGAATGATAGTATCAATTGGAAGAGACATCAAAGATAATTTAGTCCAACCCCCTGCCAATGTAGGGAACACGTTCAAAGAAAGCTATGTGAATGTGTTGCAAGCATCAGGTGGGTTTTGCCATGTTGTGCCAAGCAACATGAAAGGTAGAATCTTGAGTTCATCTGTTGACATGGAAGTCAATAGGTGTCTAATCTCTTATTAATATTTTTATCAGAAATACATGCACATGCTGCCAATTGAGATCTAATTTCTAATCAACGGGAGGTAGAAGACTGCTTAATTTCTTGAATACAAAGCAAAATAAATACTCAAGTTTATTCATTAATTCAATTATTCTAATAAAAGCAAACTAATTATCCTTGTCTATGGTTACTAAGGCTTGTTTCTCCCAAATAGCTTTCAAAAGAGTAGCACTGTTATGCTGTTTTTCAGAATGCTAACAAAGCTAAACACCTTGGATGTCCTCCACGACAACAATCTTCTAGCTTTCTTTGAAACTTCCTGAAACATATGTGGATAATTTCTGGTACTTTTGGATTGGAGCTGTGCCATATTCTCTTGGGCTCATTCTTCTTCCAGGCTGTTTCAAGTTCTTGACCACATCTTGAGTGCATGCATGTTGCTTTTGCCTCATTTTGCCACAAACAGTTTATTTATTAGTAAAATACTACACAAAAAGAACCTTGGTGCAACCAGTTATCACATCAGTACTCATTTTTTCAGTGTATTATCAAAGTGCAAATTCACTTTGATATTGTGGGATGGAGGGAAAGGCATGAATATACTGAAAGCTGAGCCAAACTATACATGAGCATCACTCTACAGAATTCAGAGGTATATAATTTGAACAATTGAGGGCTTGCAACATTTCCTTTTACTAAAGAAAGTAGAAGACAAAGGAATTCAGATCTTGGCATTCCAGGCATGGAAAGTTCTCCCCAGTGAGGCTCACTGGCTGCCTTCTTTAGATATATTTAGGCATCTGGAAAAAAAACATTCCTCTTCTCCCAGGCCTTTGGCTAATTAAACAATATATGGCCTTTTAAACTGGGGGGAAGGGAGTTAATGTTTTTGTTTGCTATTATGTTTGTATTTTTGTGTTTTTATATTGTAAACCATCCTTGATCTTTGGATGAAGGGAGGTATAGAAATTTGATGATGATCATGATGATCATGATGATCATGATGATGAAGAAGAATTTCAGAAGCTTTTCTAATCTTTGGCCATTTCTTTCTTTTCCTGAGATTACTATCATTGCATTGGCACTTTTACATTGTACAGGACCATTATCAGCCTTCACTTATCTCATTCCACTTGAATGCTAATCTTTTATACCCCTTCTGTAATGTAGCATTAGACCACAATTTTTCAAAGGGACAAATAAAATACTCCAATTCACACTCCATCACTTGGTAGATTTAATGGTAGGTATATCTTCTATGCATTTGTCTATATCAATCAGTAGCTTAATGGAGTATCCATGTTTAGAGCCAGTACACTTTTAAATACCAGATAATGTTGTCCAAAAAAATTGAAAAATGACAACCTATCCCATTGACTATTGGTGGAACCATGACATCTCCACTGAAGGAGAATTCTTATTCTAATCTAGAAGGGCTATACTTATATTATTGTGATTTTCTGCTTTTGCATGAAATCCAATACAGAAAAAACAACTCTCACATGCTTGCAAATAATGACCATATATATGGAGAGTCTTAGTGCCTGCACAGACATTGATTGGTTTAATGAGACGTGGTAGGAAGAGCTAGCTTTAATAGCTATTATTTTCTCCCATAAACACCTGTTTCACTCTATTTCTATTCTGTAGTTCATCTTCTCCTTTTTGCTAAAGGACTGCAATGTTGCATGTGTTTACTTCGTTTTAGCTTTTGTCAGCTGGGCAATTTGCAGTGTAAACTAGAAACATGGGCTCAGCTCTGTGGTTGAGTTTCACTCCCAAATCTTGTAGCCACATAATTATAGCATTTCTGATAAGGATTACATTCTCTCTCTTAAATTCAGAAATCTAAAAGTCATGTATTGAGCTTTATAAATTCAGAACACTTCACAACAATTTGGTCATCCAGTTTGCATAGTCTGTTTCTAATGATCATTTATAAATGTATGGTGCATTTTTAGTGCTATTATTAGTAATGAAGAGAATTCCCCTAGTCAGGCTCAGTACTGGCAAGGGAGGAAAATGAACCATTTGTTTCATTGCTTGCATTCATTTTTGTGTCCGTTTTTTCTGCTAAACTTTTGGTTTTGCTGCTGCTTGTGGTAGTTCACAACACTGGAACACACCTCTGCAGCTGCCTCCTGAAAGCCACCATATTATTTTCCCAGAATGCTCTACCTATTGCATTATTTTTGGGCAAAAACTGGTAGCTGCCACAAAAAGAATAGCTGACTGTCTGGCAGCCACCATTTTGGGGGGAACCAATGTCATTTTCCTTCCACCTTCCCAAATGTCCCAGAATGTTACACAAAAAGCATTCTGGAAAAAGAAAATGGCAACTGAATGGCGGCAGGCAAGAAGATCATAGATATGGTAATCCCATTCACATATGTGGAGTAGTGAATGGATACAAAGGCATTATGAGAGAGAGAGAGAGAAATGAATCCTATTCATAATCTTGGTTTTAATTTTGTGACAAATGAAAATTGAACTCCATTCAGTTCATTTTGTATTCGTTATGAAATAAAAGCATACCCTTTCTTTAGTATACAGAAAATAATGTCTCTATATAATCCAGAAAGCAGATTGCACCTATATTACAAGGCACTGGCAATCCACTGACCATTCCTTTCCATAGGAATTCAGAATTTACCAAACCCATTTGGAATAGTACTCCATTTTTTTCTGCTTGTAAATCATAAAACTTTATAACATAGATCTTTCAAATTCCTGTGTAAAAAACCAGAGATAGCATTAAAATGTGATGAGAACAGAAGCTACCTCTTCATTTTTAATTACCTTTCTTGTCAATAAACATAGGAAAGCATGGAGATAAAATGCCTGCTGGAATCTAGGAATTTACATGTGGAAATGCGAATAAAACAATCACAAGGTATTTCATGTTGTGGCATACAGTGGCTGCCACACACATTCTCTGTATAACACACCTTGTCTAAGGACACAACTTGTTAAAAAACCATCTGAGAAAATAATTCATTTAAGACCAAAGGAAGAATACATGCAATGGAATACAATAGATCAGGGATGAAGATTCTGTGACCTTCCATGTTTCAAGAGTCCAAGGGGGTCACGGGTGGCGCTGTGGTCCAAACTACCAAGCCTCTTGGGCTTGCCAATCGTAAGGTCGGCAGTTCAAATCTGTGCAACAGGGTGAGCTCCCATTTCAGTGCACTCTGACACTCATCATGGTGCTCTGTGTACCAGTAGCAGTGTGGTCATGCTGGCCACATGACCTGGAAAAGCTGTCTGTGGACAAACACCAGCTCCCTCGGCCTGAGAAGTGAGGTGAGCATCCCACCCCATGGTCGCCTTTGACTAGACTTAACCATCCAGGGGTGCTTTACTTTACTTTTCCTCAAGAATCCAGCTCCCATCAGTCCCAGCCACCATGGCCAAAGCCTTTACAAAATGGTGCCTCCCACCCACTGGAAAAGAAGGGGTGAGTGAATACCTACACCAGGAACAAGGAGGGGGAATAAAGATGTACATCAGGAACACAAGGGGAGTGAAGATTTACTCTGGGGACAAGGGATGAGTGCAGTTGCAGCAACAGCAGGCAATGTACTCCTTGGAGGCTGGATCTGCTGCCCAACACCTGCAGAGCCAAAGGTTCCCCATCCCTACTTTATAAGATGTAGTGGTTGAAAGGCATTTTGAAAATGTGAGCCTGCCATATCGTAATCTAGCCACACACTTTTAGGCCACTGTTAGCCAAATACTACAACTAGGTTATAGAATTCCGCGTTGGTCTTAAGTGGCCATATCATGGATCACGGCTGAGGTAGGGTGCAGGGACCTGCAAATTTAACATGTCTATATGCTCCAATATATCAAGGTAACAGAAGTATGGTTGAAAGTGGTTGTTCCAGCAATACTCTGTCATTGCTTGATAAGTGGTCCATAGAAATTAATCAGTACTCCACTGATGATTAGTTTGTAGGAAGCTCAGTCTCTTTACCCATTATTTACTGTGGTAGCAATGCTTATGCGGGAAAAATGTCATTGCGACAAAAGAAATATGAATATGAAGCGTATTGTAGGAAAGGTCATTAAAAACCCAGAGCTAAATGGAATCGTATTTAAATTATATTTTATGAATATATGAGTGGCAAGAATGTACCTAGTTAGAGGAGAAAATGAAGATGATATATTAAGGCAGCAAGCTACCTGACTTATGAACAGAAATAAGCCTTATAAGACAAAGTTCTACTGTACACGATAGAAGTTAATAACCAGAAACATGATCTAGTAAGTCTTTTTTAAAAAGTCAAGAGATGAAAGGTTAATGTGGTAATTAAAAACCAAAAGAGATGGATACTAGTGACTTTTGAAAGCATAAAAGTCAACAATTGCCAACAGTTCACACTCTAGGGTACATTGCATCTTCTAAGAACATCCCCCTTTGAGTTTAATGAAGCTGCACATTGGTCTCTTGGGGTGTGCTGCTTTGATGAGTAGATATTCTGCCTTGGGCCTGCTACTGAGCTCCATGCAGTTCCCCATCTTTTGCATGGCCATTACGGGCAGCCTAACTCCACTAGCCAAAGGCAGAGAATGTGAACATGCACAGACATATCATCAGCCAATGAGTTAGCACTATATAACAAGCTGAAAATAGCTGTGTTCAGGCACTTGCCTGAACATGCAAAACAGTTAACACACATGGGGCAAGGGTGCACACATCCAACATCCTCAGGCACTTGAGTTGCTCTTCATATCTTCATGAAACTATCACGCAGGACTGAAGACGGGTTTAAAGCACGTTCAGCTGAACACACTTGGAAAGATTCCTCATTATTATAAACCCTAATAAGTCAGTGGTGGGCCCTTAGGGTGTGGGTGCACCACTTCCCCATCCACAGTTTTACACTGCGATGCCTGAACACTGTGTTCAAGCAGACACTTGTACATAATGGGCCTTTATAGCTACCAGCGGGTCATCCTAATCTTCAAGCTTTTGGGTGAAGTGGTTCATCACCATGTCCTGAATCATCAGTGTATTCAGGGGACTCAGCTACATTAGTGAAGAAACAGCGACTTGTGCTGTTAAACATGGGCGACTTGTGCTATAAACATGGGCACCAGATGGCACCAGAGAGCAGGAAATTTTAGAACTCGGTTTTCCATAGGGATTTCTTTCTTTTGCTATAACGATCTAATTTCTGATTTATTTATAGCATCCCCCCCGTGTCTATATCCACCCCAAGCACCCCATTAGAGGAGTTGCCAACATATCATCCACAGGTGTCAGTTTGCCTGCCAGTACCCCCTATAGCACTAGTGAAAGGTCTCAGTAAATATTCATTCTGCATTACACCATGCCCTAATGGCATCCAATTTGTAATATACCACGCTCCACAGCAGCTGTTTTGTGACTGGAGACCAAAAATCCAAATGTAACCACTGTATCCTCAAGCGTAGGTTCTTTTTTTTAATAAATTTTTATTAAAGTTTCCATAATTGTTATAACCTCAAGCGTAGGTTCACAGAGCAAGGGAAAACCATGGAGTCTTGCTCAAGGGCCCTCCAAAACTTGTCTGTGACTCAGCTCAGACTGCCAGCCATTCCTCAGCCTTGACCATCAATCCGCAAGTCTTCAGGCTACCTGAAACTCTACATGAAAAATTCACAGAATTATAGAATTGCGAGGAAACCAAGGGCCATCTAGTCCAACCCTCTGCACTGCAGGAATCACAGCTAATCATGTTCATGTATGACACAGAAAGCTGGAACAGCTGGAAGGAGACAAGACAGAGGCTGCATACACACCGTACAGTTAAAGTACACCCCCTCACAAAGAATCGAGGAAACTCTAGCTTTTGGCTCACAGACCTGCAATTCCCGGCACCCTTAAGCTACAGTTCCCCGATTCTTTGGCAGGGTGTGGAATGGGTTTTGACTTTGCCTTAAATGTGTGTACACAGCCAGAGTAAGATCAGAGCAGGGGCCCATGCACAGTGGCGGAGCAAGCTGATCGGACACCCGGGGCAGCGCGTGTGCCCTGTGCCCAGGGGCAGGGTCAGCCGCCTGCAGTGAGGGGCAAGCAAGGGCAGGTTGCTCCACGGGGCCTCTGAGGAGTCTGCCTGCCTCGTCCCACTCAGCCGCCCTATGGCTCGGGCGCACTGCAGGCCCCACGGTGAGTGCCACCTGGCATTTTGTCACCCCCCCCCCTCAGTGGTGACAGCTGGGGCATACCACCCCCACCGCTCCCCTTCCTCTGCCCCTGCCCATGTAACATGGGTTATTGGAAGAGGTCTTGTTGCTGCCATTTCTGTGGTTTCTTCTGCACCATGGCTGTCAATGTCTACCCTTTCTGCCCATTTAACTATGTGGTTATATGCCACATAAGCAGCATCTGGGTATATCGCTGCTCCGAGTCATGGAGCCTGAGAATTCCTCTGTTGTGATTCTTGCTTGCTTGCTTTTTCTTTCACAAAGCACAGTACAGGAATGTAGCTGCTCTAATCTTAGATGGGAAAGTTATTATGACAGTATAGCATCTGACATCCTCAAGCCTTCAGATACGGACCATTAAGTAGGCTTTAGTGTCTGTTTAGTGATATACATAAAGCTTTCAGCCACAGGAATCATCTGTGCTCATGAGGAATGAAATATACAGGCTTTTTTCATAAGCGACTTGTATGGATAGATCCATGTTTCAAGAAAGTACAAGGATTCCATCCACCCCCAGTAGAGATTATCCTTGGGGAAAAGAAAAAAAAAACCTTAAAATGATGACTCCACCAGGGATACGCCATACTGTGGATTTTTTCCCCTTTCAATTTTATGAACTATCCATCTAAACTATTATAGATGCCACACGCTTCTCTTTTCAGATGAAATGTGTAGTACTTTGGTGATAAACGAAGCATATCTTTAAAGTTATGTGAAATATACAGCTGGGAACTGAGAATATTTGCAGTTTGGAAAACAACCCATCATAGAGTCTTTTGTAATTGTTGCAGAAATGTGATTTTTCATTGAACCTGAATATTGCATTTTCTAGGCCCCCTGAATTTTTATCTAAGGTGGTAGGAACTAGTTGCAGTACGCAAACTATGGCCATCCTACTTCTCATCCAGTTACAGGTAGTCTGCAATCACATGTATCTTATAAAGTGCTTTATTTATTACATGGGGATCTTTCCCAGTTTCAGCTGATGCATAGGGTGCTGTTCAACATTATGCTTTCTACTACAGTGGTACCTCGGGTTAAGAACTTAATTCGTTCTGGAGGTCTGTTCTTAACCTGAAACTGTTCTTAACCCGAGGTACCACTTTATCTAATGAGGCCTCCCGCCGCTGCCGTGCCGCTGCTGTGCCGCTGCCGTGTGATTTCTCTTCTCATCCTGAAGCAAAGTTCTTAACCCGAAGTACTATTTCTGGGTTAGCGGAGTCTGTAACCTGAAGCATCTGTAACCTGAGGTACCACTGTACAGGGAAATTCTGTGCCAGCTACCCAGAAGTGAGATGCATTAAGTTCAAAGGGACTTATTCCATGTATAGGAATGCATCTTAAACATCACTCCAACTAGCTTGGGAGAAGATACTACCTCATTTGACTCTTTTGGGTACTTCCCTGTGATTAAACTCTGATGCAATACCATGCGTACAGTTCTATTTCTCTCTACAAGGAAAAAATGTTACACACACACACACACACACACACACACACACACACACACACAATCATCCTATTCTTCCTCCAAGAAGACCAGGCTAGTATATATGGTTATCCCCTTGTCCTGGGAGCCTGCATTTTTTTCTTAAGCATAACTGCGCCTCCATTCAGTCGAAATTCAGGCAAACGCAAATGATGATATTGATGATGACTTTGTTATATCTCACTCATTTGGCTGCATTGCCCCAGCCACTCTGGGCAGCTTCCAACACATATAAAAACATAATAAAGCATCAAACGTTAAAAGCTTCCCAAAACATAAAGCAACTTGAGTCATGATGCTTTTATTGTTACCAGATTAAATTATATGATGGAAATATAACAGTGAAGTTTTCAAATTTAGTAAAAAATAAATAAATTTCAATAACTTTACTCAAGCTGTGACTGAGGTTATTCTCCCAGTACAATCATATCTGCGGAAAACTGTAGAGAGGGAATATAGGTTTTGGGAAAAGTACAGAACATGTTGCTAAAGTGATACTTGTGTCCTGGAACACAACTTGTGTTTTTGAAAAAAAAAAGTATATTATGTACATTATGAGAAAATCACCAACTTTAAAAACAAAAACAAAAAAACCCACAATCCTGATTCTTTCTTTATTTCTTTCTTTCTTTCTTTCTTTCTTTCTTTCTTTCTTGGCTCCACTCATGGAGGGAAATTGAAACAGGCATTGTGGTCTCAGTTGAGCTTCGGTTAGATGGTTGCATGAATAAACCCCTTTAACTGTTTGGCACAGTGCTCCGTCTTTGCTAAGATGAGAATGGGGACTCAATTACTCTGTTATCCCTAGAAAAGATGGCCTTTTCAGGTCTGGATTGTGGTGTGATGGAGCAGAACAGGGAATATCTACTAATGGAATAATAAAAGGATTTCTCCTACTCCCTACCCCCGCTTCTCCTTTCGGCTAATGAAACTCCTTGTGGGATTTTCATGGACTGAATAGCTGACATTAAAATGTGAAATCTTGAATGGGGAAGGATCATTAATAGGCATGGCAAATACATTCTCCCCCCTCCCCTGTCCAAATGTTTAGAAGCTAAAGAGCTAATTCTTTACCCTTTGCTGCATCTGCGCTTTGAAAATGGCAATGTGAATTCAAGTAGCTCTTGAAATGTCTAAACGGGTTACGAAATATTTCCAGCTGTGGGTCTACTTTGTCAGAAATAACTTTTAGCTTATGTGCTCTGTCCCATTGTTCAGTTCCCTTTAGGTAATTAAACTCAATTTTAGATAGCATTAGAGCTAAATTATGTTGGTAATTATAGTACAATGATAAAACCCCAGGCTATTGATCCTAGTGATATTTGTACTTATCTTTTATTCAGTGCACTGTTTGAAAATGATTTATTACCGCCTTAGGCCATAGTTAGTGAAACGAAAGCTCTGAATTTAGAATATCTATTAATACCCATTGGGGATCCAAAAGGCTCTGTCTTCTATCTTTGTCCTAAGATCATAGTTACATATGTGATTGAATGGAGTAGGAAAGACTCTTTAGCCGCACTTTTTAACAAATAACCAAGGTGTCATCAGATTCTTTTTATGCACCATCTGTGCAGTTACAAAATTAGCGGCTCCAGACGGCAAAGAAAGAAAGCTATTTAAAATGGTCAGCAGCATTCTCTGTTATGGCATTCGTTTCAGACTAGTTAGATATGCCGTGCTGGTGGCGACATGTGCCGTTTTGTAGAGCTGGGATCCAAAGCTCTGCAAGATACACAGACAGAGCTTTGCACAAGCAGAAACTTCAGTGTATCCTTATCATGTCCTTTGAGGGATGTTCAAGCAATTACTCGTCTTCACATGCCAGCCACATGCACCAATGTGTTTGGTGATTTTGCCCTTTTATATGGTTTTGATTCCTGCACTGTGCTTTTATTGTATGTTTCTTTGGTATCAGGAAAAGTAGTTAAAGTTTTGCTACTGTTGTGAGCAGCATGGAGCTCAACTTAGACCCCATCTGCAGTACAGTCGTACCTCGGAAGTCAAACAGAATCCATTCCAGAAGTCTGTTCGACTTCCAAAATGCTCAATTTCAAAATCACAGCTTCTGATTGGCTGCAGGAAGCTCCTGCAGCCAATCAGAAGCTGCAGAAGCCCCGTCAGACGTTCGGCTTCCAAAAGAATGTTCAAAAACCGGAACCCAGAAGGTTTGACTCCCAAGGCATTCAGGAGCCGAGGTACGACTATATATTTTTAAAGCAGAATCATTATACATTTAAAGGAGAACAGGCATGGCTCCCCGCAAAGAATTCCCCTTTCAGTGTGGTTTAACAGTCAATCCCTCTTCATTGGGAACTCTGGGAATTGTAGCTGTGGGAAGGAAATCAAAGTCTCTCCTAACCTCTCTCAGCACCCTTTACAAACTGCATTTCCCAGGATTCTTTGCAGGAAGCCATGGCTGTTTAAAGTGGCATGATACTGATTTAAATGTATAGTGCAGATGGGCGCCAAGGTTGCTGGAAAGCTGTCATATTAAATCAAAATCAACATGGAGCTGCTCCCTGCAAGGGAATCTTGGGCAAAGATGAATTATGTGCAGGTTGATAGCAGGAGGCATGGCTCTTGGGCTTAGTGACAGAGGGCAGGACTACATGACTCGCCTCAAGTATTCACCTTAAAATGTGTCTAAAAATTGATGAATCTGTCCATTTCAGTTCGTGGTTTATTTATTCAAAAAGACTGCATGAAAATCCATTGGCATTTTAGTGCATTCCCCCCTACAATTTTGCCTAATATACAAATTTTTGTAGAACAGTTTCCCATAACATTATGTCTTGGGGGCCTTGGGCAGGTTGTTTTTTTTATTAATATCCACATTTGTGTGCACAGTTTGACCCAGTACATGCATATATATTTTTACACATTACTTGGCTGGAGAATAGCAACATTTGGAAAATCTTAGAGAATTGTCGTATCTTTGTTCTTATATTGTTTTGGGAAGTGCTAATGAAGAGGGTTTGCTTTTAAATAGAAACTAAATCAAAACTCTTGCCCAGCCCTATGTATGAAAGGGTTCATCTGACCATACCCTCTTATTAGATTTCCTAATGTTGAAGAAAATATTGCCCTTCCTTCTCCTGTAGAATTCTCCCACAGTGGTGAAGTTCTTAATTGTGCACTGGGTATGCTGCATAAAGAAATGTTTTATTTCTAGTGATACCAAAAGTTAATAAATCTTCAAGACAGGCAAGGCAAGCTCTCCTTCATGCCACACATAATTTATGGAACTCTCTACCAGAATATATGGTAATGACTACTAGCTTTGATGACTCTAAAAGATAAGTTCACCATGGGAAACCACCGTCTGGTGAGGCAACTGGAGGAAGACAATGTCTTCTGTTCATTCCCCTGTTTGTGGTCTTTGCAGAGGCAGCCTGTGGGAAATGGGATACTGGGTAGAAGGACCTTTGGTCTGATGCAGTAGCAAACACGTTGTCAGTCAGAAAAAGAAATTGGGTGCACTATCAATATTCCCAGTGTTATTTTTCTAGAGAAAGAGGTGCTGGAGCTCACCATGAACTTCTCCCTTGTTCTCTTAGAATGGCAATGGGGTCCACCTAAGAGGGGCCAGAGCTGAGCTCCAGTGAGTTCTGGCTGGGGGGGGGAGCCTGAATAGTCCTCTGTTAACAAAAACCAGCATTCCCTTGTGGAAACTACAGGGTATTGACAACTTTTAGTGAACATCTTGAAATCCTGTTAAGTTCCTTTTTGACTTGAAAAGTCTTCAAGAAATGTTTTGACATGAATCAGATCAATAATTTTGTTCCAAGTCAAGCAGACATACAAGTGCACCGATGAGTTATGTTGACAAACTACATTTTGTATTTTATGGTTTTGCAATGGCAGTCAAGGATAAGAAACATGTTGCCCACTGTAGCAGAAGTAGAGAGAGAGCATGGGAGACTTGAGGACATGGATGCTGCATTCTGCTGATTTAGCCCCTCAATCCATCTAGCTTTGTATTTTTGACATAGTGACATAGGCTGGCCACTTTGAGCACAGGGTGCTAGACTAGATAGACCACTGGCCTGATCCAGCAGATTATTCTCATGCTCTTACAAACCTGACCAGCAGTGGGTCGCCAGAATGTCAGAAAGGTATCATTCCCATTCCTATCTGGAGATACCAGGGTTTGACCCTGAGGCCTTTTTCACACAAAGCAGGTACTCAATTGCTGAGCTCCTCCTCCTCCTCCCCTGTTGGAAGAGTGACTGTTTAATGCTTTGATAACTGGCATAGGAAGGCCTCACCCATAAGGCAGTGAGTGGGCTTCCTGAATTGCTGCATGGCCAGAGCAGTAACAGCAGCACTGAAGGCATTTTGGAACAACTGCGGGGATTACTCTGGAACTGCAGAAGCTGCTTTATGTCCTGCTGCCTGCCTGCCAGTGAAGATGCAAGTTTCAGCGTACAAACAAAATCAGGTATGCTCAAATGTAGTTAGATCTGCCTGAATGAGCTAGCCTTCTTTAATAATTTCATAATATTTGATAGTTGATGACAACATGGTGATATTTAATTGGGTAATGGCTGACTGTTGCAGTTCATACATTGTGAGCAGCACACTTATGAGCCCTGTTTCCCACTGTCAGTGGGAATGTTATTGACACAATAAAGGTTCAGATCAGTTCCATAACTATCTTCTTACTCTTCTTTCTTTGCTATTGGAAGGTGAGCCTGACCTGAACACAAGGTTGGAAGCGCTAGCTCATTTAACTGACAATCAAGTTTTTACTTAGCCTCCTTTGATTTGATTTGGCTACAGTCACAACTGCACTGACCTGAGAGTGAGCCCCATTGAATTCTGTAGGACTTAGGTCTATCTAGATTAAACTGTGAGGGTCCAATCGCATACCCACCAACCTGGCAGAAAGTCCTCAGTGGGATTCACTTCTGCAAGGGCATGCATAGGATCACCTTCACTACCAGTCATGTGTGTGGTATGTAGGATAGCCATTCAAGTCGTACAGGACAGGCAGAATATAGGGAGGAAGGACTGAGACCCCATAGCAGCAATAACAAAGCAATATCAGTTCCTCTAATAGCAAAATTTGTTTGTGGGTGCTGATAGGACTAGAGACAAAAGAGGGGTTACTAAGAAACAGGAGGGAGGCATGCTTGGGAGACCCCAAGTTTGCAAGAGTACCAAAAATATTTAAAGGGGACCCCCCCAAATAGCTTGAGGAGAATTGAGCATGCTCAGTTGCCACAGAACACTGATTTTTTGGGTGGGTGGATGTAAAATAGGTGGGAAGACAGAATGAAATGAAGATCATACTAGATAGTATGAGATGGTAATTATCCATAAGATCAATACCTCTGTCTGTCAGTAATAAGAAGACAGATATTTAAATATGTACAGTGGTACCTCGGGTTACATACGCTTCAGGTTACAGACTCCGCTAACCCAGAAATAGTACCTTTGCTTCAGGATGAGAACAGAAATCATGCTCCGGTGGCATGGCAGCAGCAGGAGGCCCCATTAGCTAAAGTGGTGCTTCAGGTTAAAAACAATTTCAGGTTATGAATGGACCTCCGGAACAAATTAAGTACGTAACCAGAGGTACCACTGTTCATTGTAAAGTGTTAGTACATTCAGAACAAGAACTTTTGAAACTTGTACCTGCCTTTTGTGGAAATTTCTTGGCTGAATGTAAACAAGTAGATTGACATATTAGACAAAACCTGAATCTTTATTAAGAAGAAAACATTACTCAGTGTAGTTTCCTGGAATAGTCGTAAATATTTTGGGCTTCCTCGGTATATCTGCTAGTTTTTCTTACGCTGCCTTCTCATTTTGGGCAATAGAAATCCCAGGAAACAAGTCAGTTAATGAAGGGAGTTAATGGTAAGCAAGCATACATTTTATAAATATTTGCTCAACTCTGGGACTTAGCTTCAAAATGAAACTGATGACATACTTTTTGTGACATGCCACTGAATATATTTCATTGGTCCTTTCTGACAGCTATGAGGAGTAAAATTAAATCTCTCTACAGGAGTTTTAATGAACTCTGATGGGACTAGTGCATTACCAACATAGTATTCCTAAGGCTAGCCTTTGGCTCCTAACTATCTATATCAAGAAGATGCTTAATTAGTTAGCTACCTTATACAACTGTGGAGGTTTTATTTTTAATTTTTTAAAAAACCCACATAACTTTACTGAATCAATATCATCTACATTATTTTGAAAATTATGCGCTTGGTTTTACTACTTTTTAGAATAATGAAAGACACTTCAGAACATGATACGTGACACACTGCTACGTTGTGTGCTGAATATAGTAACAACATTTTAAAATATTATTGGTACTTTAAGGTCAAAGAGTAGACCAGAGGGAGAACGGTCTTTCCTCTCATCTGAGCTCTACACACCACCTCCAAGGGGCCAGAGCAGAACACTGTGAAAACAGACACCACCTTTGTGAGTCCCTTCCTCCCACATACCAATACACATTGACACAGAAAATTCATTTTCTGCGGTGTTTACATTTTTCAGTACAAAACAGAATGTGCATATCTTTCCATGTAACAACATTCCATTTGGACAATGACTTATTCATTTCCTTTCTTGCTTTTAATCATACCAAAAGTTATTATTAATTTCCAGACTTCTCTCAGCCAGTCATTAACAATTAGGTGTGTATTTCTCTTCCTACCCCCCCCCCCTTTTTGGGCTAGCATTAGTATCGCAGATATTAGGAGGCTGCTAATTAGCAAGAGCTGCCTTAGCAGAACCTGTCTTCTGTTCATGGCTCATTTGTGCTATCCCTACCAACAGCATGAAAGCAGACATTGATGGGGAGAACCTACACTTAGCATTTGGGTTGCAAGCTCAGTGCACCTTCTAAAGATTTAACTGCATCTTGATCTATGTCATTACAGAATAACCTAAGACAGGAGGAATAGTGTGCTGCACTGTTGTTGTTGTTATTGGACCAGCTTCAACCTGAGTTCACAGGGTGGTGTACAAAAGTACAGTAAAATAAAACACAAGATCAACAAGAAAACGGTAAAGCCATCCTACTTACTATTATTCCTCCTACCATGAACACTCTTTCCAGTTCAAGTCATAACCTGGAGTAACATAGGAAGTTACTCAGTATTGCCTCTATCCCAGGCATGAGGAATGTCATCTTGGCGGCCAAATGTGGCCCTGCAGACCTCTGTATTGGGTCCTCTGGACCCTACACATGCCATAGCGCTTCTTCATGCACACTGACCCTCTCGCCAACCCACACCTTTCCCCAGCTCTGCTTCAAACTCTCCTTGAATGTTTCAAACTCTCCTTGAATGCTTGCCTGAAGTGTGTTCTTGAACTTCAATGATGCTGAAAAGAGTCCTTTCCCCACTGGCTGGCAGATACTTGCTAGGCTTTCAAACAGCGGTCTACACAAGATTGAACCTGAAACTGAACCTGGGAACCTGTTGCCCAGCAGTATCCCTTACTGAGGTGATCTCTGGCATGGCATTCAGGGAACCCAGGATGATAGTTCTGGGTGACTTCAGTATTCATCCGGAGGAGGCCATGGGATGTCATGGCCTCCCATAATAACCGTGGAGCTGTATCAAATGGTGTTGCAGTTTGTCTACATAAGCTTCCAGGGACATGTATCTTGCTTAGTCGAGCGAAACAGCAGGAAAGTGTTTATTCTGAAAGGAGAAGGAAAGTCCAGGCTCTCTGTGTACAGGTACTGTCAGATTTGCTGCAGGTTTTTGTTATTTTGCTAAAAGGAATGTAGTTCAGGAGGGCAAAATGCCTTAGGGAAGAGTGTTTTCTGAATGCCTTTTGCCCACTCACGGCTAGAGTTGTTTAAGTTGTTTTTTGTGAAATTCCATTCAGAGAACTGAAACCTGTCACTACGTACTCCCTGAAATTTACTATGGCTCCATAGGATATCTTCAGATCCTTCTCCACTAGAATTCAATAGTCACAAACACTTTGAATGGTAGGCTTGTTTGAGGAGGGCATGGGGAACAATTGCCTTGAGCCTAACACATGCATGGGGGGGTGTCACCTCAATACTGACATTGCTACATTGTCAACTCATTTTCTCCCACAATTTTCCTAACTTCTCCCAGAATCTCAGTAATTTCCATAAATTGAATAGAGTGCGTTGTTGTTGTTGTTGTTTTTAAGTTTTAGATGATGACATGGTGAAACTGGCTGAGAAGGTATGTGTCATCTGGAGCATGTGACCACAACATCCACAGGCCTATTCTATGTACACACCACTCTGTAATTGTTGTGATTTCTCTGCCCCACTTTTTTCATTTTTCTCCTGTTTCAGAAATGATGGCACACCTAGCATTGATAAAAGAGTCAGGCAGCAAAGCCTCTCCTCCTCCCCCCGGAGGGGAGGGATTGTGATCGGGAGCCTTTCCCGTGCTTTGCAGGGAGCGTGCCAGCCCCCTGCCCATCATCCCTGCTGACGCGCCCGCTCCCCGGTCAGTCTTCCAATCAGTAGGAAGTTCGGGGGTGGGGTTTAGCCGCCTAAATGTGGCCGCGGCAGCTCTTCCCCTCATTGTGCTGCCAGTTCCATCAGGTCATCCTGTCCAATGCCCTGCTGTGGCTGGGGGGCCATGGCATGACCCCCGGTGACATCAGGGGAGAGCTTACAGTTGTATTTTCATCAACAGGCTCCCCCTACTGGTGGTTAACCCATTTTAGACTCGCCCCTGCCTGAGGGGCGGAGTTGAACTTTGAGGTTTCTCCAACGCCTAAGCCAATACCTCTCACATGCTGTAATCAATAAAGTTGTGGCCTTTTCTAGCCCATTAACCCTAAATACTGTGTCTGTGTGTCTTTCTTATCCCCAAGCATGGGGGAGGGTCCTCGAATCACAATCCTATACCTATTTACCTGGCTGAAAGCACACAACTTAGTAGGACTTGCTTTTCACTAGACATGTATAGGATTACACTGTCAGAGGATAATTTGCAATTTATCTATGGCTACAACACTAATGTTTCCTATTGCTCTGTTTTAATGCTGAATCTGCCCCTCCTCTACACTCTAGGCGAAAATGAATACAAAGAGGTAGCAATTAGAAGCAAAATCATGAGAAGTAGGTTCATATGCTCTCTACAAATTAATTGTGAATATTTATAATCTGATATTATGAAGCTATAACTATTTTCCCAGTAATTTATGCACTTGGATAACAGCTCCCTGGGAGAGAGCACTCTGAAATCTATAATGTTTTTCTTAAAAAAATTATTTTACAGACATATGTTGTATAATGAAGTTCATATAACACCTTGGTGATTAAATAAAGCATCAGCCCCTTCATTCTTTTTTTCACCTCATTAAGCATTTTACAGCTGCAGCTAATGAGAGAAAATAATCAATAATTCTGAGACAATTGAAATGGACTCTTATTAAGCTCAGGTCATCGACTGAATCTACAAATTCTGCTTTCAAATTATAATTTACATTTTACTCTCACATCAGGGGCATATGTAATGTAACACCTTAGCATAGCTGAAATAAAGATTTAACAAAATAACTTCATTAGAGAACATCCAGACCACATTGAAAATTGTGTTGTATTTTCACAGAGTGAATTTCAGAAACTGACAGGAGTATTTTAAACAAGAAGAAATATACTATCTCTGCAAGACTGTTTATTTTTCCAACCAGAAGCTGTCCTCAAAAGCTTTAGAGAGCTTTTAGGAGGAGCAGAAGCAGAGGCTATAAACCTGCCAGGCAGTTTGGGATGGGAGATCACCATGGAAGCCTTCCCAATGCCATTGGAATTAGCCATGCAGCCTCTGGTACATGTACCAGGAAACATTGGCCCATTAATTAATGGTGTCCCTCCACCTGCACAACTATTTTCTATCGTGGTTTTGTGTTTATATTCTTCCCATATATATTGTTCTCAAGTATATGTCATGTCAGCTCATCAACACGAAATAGTTGTTTTTAGCAGAGTCATTTTACTTGGCACACACACTCTAGATTTACACAAAGGTTTCTGTCTCTCTGAGCCCAGTGAGGGGTCTTTGCTTCCAAGTCCTTGCTGTGTTTAAGCCTTCAGCCAAGTTCTAAGTTCAGTTGCTTTGAAAACCCATGGCCAGTGCTGTATCCTCTGCTGATGGAATGCATTCTTCAGTAGAATAGGGAGAGAGGCAATTTCCAGTGATTCCTTCTCCAACCTGCAGCCTTCTGTGTCACCGCCCCCCCCCAAAAAAGCTGAAGGGTTGGGGGACACAGGGGGCAGCAGGAAGGAGAAGGAAGTAGCAAAATTTGCTTCCCTCCATGTTCTGTTGATAGATGTCTTCAAACTGAGAAGGTAGTGTTGGATATTGTGTGCTTGGAGTTCAACTGTTACTTTACCGGTTTATCACTATTTTATTTACTATTCCTGTGTAACAAATGAATTTTAAATCAATTATAAATAATAACTCATCCATTGTAATACATGTTATGTTAACAATGATACTCAAGTAGCCATATTCATTATAAAAATATATTTACAAATAAATATGAAATAAACATCAACACCATTATCTTATTGATTCACTTGTTCTATTGTCCACATACACCTTCTTCTTCCTTCTCATTCTTATTGTCACTATTAAATGAGAATTGTACATATAAAAAGAAAGGAAGGTGTGGACTAAATTTTATCTAAAACAATCAGACCTTGTTTGCTGTTGGGGAACACCACAATTCTCAAGGGGAAATTGTATAAAGGGACACCAAATTTCCCAAAATGCATTTCTTCTCCCATTTGAAGCTTATGTTCTTAAATAAGATGCCAATTTAACCATCACAACAAAGTCTAATGTATTGTTAAATCAACATTTCTAGTGAGGTAGTACTAAAACTATCAATTTTGGGGGAAGCAACACTGTTGCTTGTGCTTTTATAGTTCTTTATGCTCCCCTTTTCCATGATATGATATTTTGTAAACCACTTGGAGGTTTTGTTCTGCTTTTTACCATCAAGCAGCATAAAAGTTTTAATAATTACATAAATAGTAACAATGGAGGGTCTTGCAGTACATTGTTAAAATAATGACCACAATTTTGAATTAGAATTTTATTCCACTAGTTTTGTGCACGTGAACAAGTCCAGCACATTGGAAAATATGTTTCACATTCTTTTTTTACACCTCCAACACATTTTAGCATATCTTATCCATCACACCAATCATTACAGGAGTTAGGTACCAACTTGATGTGGTTGAAAGCAATTCTCTCTTATGTTCCCATTTACACAGACTTTATATCTCCCCATCCACATAGCTTTCCCCATGTTTCCATAGGGATATTACTCCCAATATCTTGAGCTCATTTTTTCATGTACTCCACCTGTTCTTGTTCACAA
Organism: Podarcis liolepis; assembly: GCF_965112155.1. NCBI lineage: Eukaryota > Metazoa > Chordata > Lepidosauria > Squamata > Lacertidae > Podarcis > Podarcis liolepis. Next base: position 42,590,902 of record NC_139564.1, on the reverse strand, counting down.
TCTTTTTCACAAAAGATGATATATCTTAGATATCGGTTATTTCTTTATAAATTTTAGAACTATTTCTCAGTAACAGTAGGGCTACAACTGTGCCAATGCTTTCCCTCATAGACTGGGCACTGAAATGGCTTCTGGATTCTGCATGAATATCGCTGTCTTCAAATGATTAGAAATACATAAATAAATTTAAAAATGCAAGTCTGCTTAGTCCCAAATGCCTTGCATAAGTGACTTGACAGAAATGAAATTCAGGCTGTGCTGCATTTGTTCAAATTTATTTTGGCTAAAGAGTCGAAAGGGAGAATTCACCTTCAAGAGCACAAGTCAAAAGATCAATAGAGTCAGCATTTCAATTTACACTTTCCTTCCCAGCTCTAGAAATCCCTGATCACAAAGAGATGTTGTATGGTATTTTCTTGTACATTAAGAAAGGCATTTAAAATATACAACACAGGCTTTGGGGAAATTGTTTAGACTCCCTTTTGCAATCCACCTGACTAAGCTTCTAAAACTGCATTTAATCTTTGTTTTAAAGCATCAAGTAGCTTGTCATCCCACCCCTTTACAACTCAAGGCATAGTTCAACGAACTCCTGACGCAGAAAAAAGAATTGTACCATATCCATGGAACCTAAGGCTGAACTGTTGTTGTTGTTTTAAAAATGCATTGGGAACCATACATCTCTCCTTCTCTCTTGATTCAAGTGGTATATTTGTTTTTGCTCCTTAAGGCAGATTTCCATTATTGATTCCAAGTGGGGAATATTTCACAGATTGACTTATATAATGGCTACAGAAAGATGATTTCAAGTTATCTTGGGGCAAGTGTGTTCAAGATCTATCAGCACCAGCCCCCTCTGTGCAATCTATCCACTTCTTTGCCCAATGAACTTCAAGAGCAGGGGCCTACACATATATCCACGTGCATATATAAGAAGCTCCAGTTCATGCAAACATGTTCCCAGGGTTGAGAATCTACCAGACAAAAATCTCTGCCAGCCAATTTCAGGAGGTAATCTCTCTTCCCAGATGCTTGAGAGATTCTGTCCCCTGCCCAGTTTTTCCATCCATATTTACTGAGCAGCAGCTAAAGTGAAAGTCTGTGCACATCCATCTATGCATACATGCATTTCCAACCTGTTATGCACATTTTGAAATAGCTGCCCTGCCTAGAGTCATGGATATCCCGAACATCAATGAGGAAGAACCAGGCTGGATGCCTTGCTTGCATGCTTTGGGTGCCATTGGGTATGTTGAACATGCTTGCTTCTACAAGGGTAGTGGCATGGATTCATGTCATGTTAGCATGCAAGGTGAAAGAAGGCACAAGGAGGCAATGAGCAAAACATTGCATAAACTGGCTGACTCACCCCATAGGTTTGCTGCCTGGCACTCCGCTGACACATGGAGAATCCACTGGGTGTCCTGCCTTCACAATAATATGAAATGAACTCACCATTTCCTTCTACATCCTCAATACCTGCCTCCCTTCTCTGTTAGACTGCTTAATACCTCTCTTGGATTGGGAAGATAATTGACAAGGAGCATTACAGTGGTACCTCGGGTTAAGAACTTAATTCGTTCTGGAGGTCTGTGCTTAACCTGAAACTGTTCTTCACCTGAAGCACCACTTTAGCTAATGGGGCCTCCTGCTGCCGCAGCACCACCGCCGTGCAATTTCTGTTCTCATCCTGAAGCAAAGTTCTTAACCCGAGGTACTATTTCTGGGTTAGCAGAGTCTGTAACCTGAAGCGTCTGTAACCTGAGGTACCACTGTACTTAGTATTCTCATTCTCTGGTTCTCTCTGTGTGTTTAAGCTAGAAAAAGGATCAGAACTTCTCCAGTATGTGTATGCCCTGTTTAGATGTTTGGCCATATAGATCAGTCCATTGGCCTAACGAGGATCCTCAGCCCTTGGGACCTGCATTGCCAGGCTATTTGGAGTAAATCACACCCACTTTTCCCACACCTGAAGCTGCTCTAGGGAAGAAGAATCCAGTGTGTACTCTAAACATGCTCCTAATTCTTATTTTTCATCAAAAAGTTTGTACCTTTCCCTGCTGCCCATGAGTTTTCCTGGCTTGAACTGCAGAGAAAGATTACTCCTTTGCAGCCATGCCTTGACTTCAAACCAATGACACAAAGGGGTATTTTTTTATTTTACAGCCTGTTCTGAACTCATGCTGGACTACAAAGGAACAATCTAAAAAATAGGTTTGCACTGCAATTTTAGAATAGGTTTGCACTGCAATTTTTCAGAAGACATTTCCCCCCCCCCTTAGATAATTTTGTAATTTCCTCCACCCCAGAAGAAGACAGCACTACAGAATTTTCTCTGTACTTTCCCCATTCTTTTTGTATGGTTGCTGTCTTTCTCTCTCACCATGCCTGGAACAATGCAAAATGATTGCCAGGCTGCCAGCGCAAATGCTGTGACAGCCACTTGCAGCAACAGCAACAAAAACCTTAGGGGAAATAATATGTTCTCATGTCACTACCCCTGAGAAACTCCCCCCATCCCCACTTTTCTCAGCCTACAATAGGGCAGAGAATTTCAAGAGGCCATTTTCACACAACTCTAGGTTTGTTTTGGGTTTTTTCTAGTGATGAGCTAGGGTCTGAAATAATTTACTGAAGAATTATTCCCCTTTTCAACCTTGACAGAGAGTTGCACCCTCAGATGTTAAGGTCAGTAGCCTCTTCTTTCACAAAAGAGCACATTCTTGTTGGAAAGCTGCATGCAAGGATCATAAATCCATCACTGGCAAAGAAATGTGCTCTTCACCACACTAATCTGTGGACCTCATCTTCGGATAAGTACAACCAGTAGGGTTCTTGCAACATCATACCCTTTTTCGTTTGTAGAGAATCAGAATTTCATCTCCAGCAATACAAAAGCCTTTTCTGATCTTATGATGGAAAGCTCCTTACAGCTTTATAAATCACTAATAACACACTGAGTCAGGCAGCTCCCACATCCCTTCTTCCATGTACCTAGCAGAGCACTGCAGAGGCTCGGCTGCATCAATCTTCAAAATGTACAAAAATGTACAATTCCTACTGCTTACTCATCCACTGTCTCTAAACTTTCTTTTCAATATAGGCGACACAGTGCACTTGAAGGGGAAATTGTTCAATAAGGTAATAAATTTCTTACTCATATCTAGAGAGGTTTGTGCTTCAGCTGTGTACAGTTAAATGCAAAGCTTTTGTTCGCACTGATAAGTTAAATCTAACTTGCAATCTGCACTTTGAATATTTTTGTTGTTTTTGTTGTTTAAATACCTTTGCTTGAGTCAAGTGTTCTAGTAGTTTTCTTTTCTGGAAATTGCTAATGTACAAACCGTCATCCCAAAGTTTGTGCCTAATGGAGAATTTTCTGGTGTCATTCTCTGTCATAACCAAATCAATAGGTTTATGGGTTATTGTTGTTTTAAGTATGTATAAAACACATACATCTTGGTTCATGTTACAAATTTATGTTACAGGAAAGATGTATTGATTCCCTAATGGGAAAGTAAAAACATAAGCAACTTCCTGCCTGCATTCCAGGCTGCCAGATACACCCCTGACTGTATCTGATACCTGCTTTGTCTTACAATAAGAATAAATCACAGCCTGCTAGATCAGGCCAATGGTCCATCTAGTCCTGCATCTCACAGTGGCCAATCAGATGCCTATGTGAAACCTGCAAACAGAACCCGACTACAAGAGCTGTGATTTCCAGAAAATGGTATTCAGAAGCATTATTACCTCAGATCATGGAGCCGGCACATAGTCATCATTCAGTCTTATATGCAAGCAGGAGGATAGTTTGTAGAAGCTCAGCCTACACTTGAGTAGGACCCTGGCAGAGACACATGCCCAACTGGCATGCTCTCTCCCTCCTAGTCGATCGTTCGGGAGCTTCAAAAGCTTTCTTTTGTGAGGCCTGAACATCACAGCAACTGATGCCAACCGACACCGGCACACTTAGGGATCCACAGAGTTTGCGCAGTTGCATAACAGACCTCAGCAACTCAGCATTTTGGCCAATCCACTTTATTTACATATAAACACACACGGAGCACTGCAACATGGCTCCCTCTCTCTCTAGCGTCAGATAGCAAAGAGGAAAATAACAAAAGAAATAGTCCCACTTCACGGAACACAGTAACACAAACATCCTGTCTCCGTCACTTCCCACTCTGTGGAGTCAAAACATATACCATCATGTGAAAGACAACAATCCCATGACTGCAGTCATGGAGCAGGAATTCTAACACTTTCCCCTCATTGCAAACTTTCTTCTGGCAGTGCTCTGTCCTGTCCCTGTGCTTCTGACATTCTCAAATGCAGACTGGGTCGTAGATAGATAGATAGATAGATAGATAGATGATAGATAATACTTTATTCGGCTATAAGCCCACAAGACAGACTGGGTCGTAATTGTGGGGTGAATTAGGGAAACCATGCCAGGTTCTGTGATCCACTTTGGGGTAGGTTTGGCAGCCTTCTCCAATTTGGCATCTTTCAGAAATTTTGGACTACAATGCCCATCAGTCTTAAGCAGTGGTCAGGGATGATGGGAGTTGTATTCTAAAACATCTGGAAGGCATCAGATTTGGGAAAGACTGGTGTAAATAGCTGGAACTCCAATGAATGCTTTTGTTTGTGAACTTGTACAGTTTAATGGCATTGGGTGAATATGACTTTAGGTTGGTGGTTCTCGCTAACAAGCTGATTCTCATCTGTATCATCTCTGTTAATGACAAACTGCATTTTGTATCACGTGTAAATTGCTACAATAATTTGTTTGGGAAGGAATCCATCACCAACATGGCAGGTGATAATATCACCTTTCAATGAATCATGGCTTCACTGTCTTTTGCTCTCCCCCTTATGCATGATCATTAACACCTTGATGGTACAGGAAAGGTCAAAATGAAATGCATGCATTGCTTGTTGCATCCTCCTGAAATTTGCTATTGATCTGTCCATTTCTGCCACCAGAAGTTAAAACAAGCAAGCACCCTTCACTCACAACTCATCTGAACAGGAACAGGAATATCAGTATGTTTTACAATGGAAAATGTGATAAATTTAAGTGTTCCCCTACAGATAGTTTAATTAGTTTCCCTTTATTTCCTTTCAGTGCATCAACATGACAGCTGGTGGTTGATCAAGCCTACACTATATTCTATTTCCTTCCAAGGTAAATAGTTCATTTTTACCTTACATTCTTCCATTATCTCAATATAGGTTTTGGAAATCAGAACACATGCATTGTTAGGCTGGCTAAACCTTTCACATATTTGTGAGTAACTTCTAATCATATAACAGCAGTGTTGATCCCTGGATGATGCTGGTTTTATCTTAATGGCCCTTTTATTGATATGTAATAGGGTTATGGAAAAAGATCAATGACTGCATTCACTCTGTTGTTTCATAATGAGGAGAAGAGTTGGGGAGAAAATCGTAAGAAAAATGTTCATTGGTTTTAAAAAATGTAAATTGCTTTCAGATTCCAGCAGACAACTTGAAGACATGATGTAAATACAAAGAGAGGAAAATAAGATGGCAAAATAAATAGAGAGAATGCAATCTACCAGCCAACCTCCACTCATATTGATAATGAGGTTTCAGAGCTGCCTCTTAGCAGAAAAGTTTTCCTTCTTTAGACTCCAGAGGAAATTATTTGTCAGACACTTCTCTGATTGCCACTGACACATATTCAATTGTGTGTGAGCATTTTGAGTAACTGTAGTTGTTGAACTTCAAATGTATTAATTGTTTAATTGCTATATTTGTGCAGTGCCTTTCAGCTAATTAAATGAAATAAAGCTAAGCAGATCACAGTAATCCTTTTGTTTCTCACTGTCTTACTCCTTCCCCACATTTCAGCTGGTAAGAGTGGGAATGACATTTGCACCCAGCCCTTTGGGGCCAGTAGCAAATTATTTTTGCCTAAGCCAAGGGGAGGCTGTCTCTAGCCAGTTTTGTCTGATATACCCTCCTCCCACTTTTCAGGTGTGACTTGGCCAATGGTCTGGCCTCTTATTCATCATGGACTGGTTGGACGCAGAGGAATGGTGGAAGGAACCAGCTGGGGAACCACCAAAGGAAGAAGGTTCAGAGCCTGGGGAGTAGTGGTGGGACAACACTGACAACAGGGAGAAGACTAGAAAGAGAAGGTGTTGAAAACTGAAGAGGTAACAGGGCTTAGTGAGCTGGGAGAGTCTGTGGCAGAGAGAAGTTCAGAATCAGAGGGAGAAGCTGAAGCAGGATAGTGGGAGGAGGGAGGCCAAGAGGCAGAGATGAGTCAGGCTGGTGAAAGGTCACATGTTGAGATAAGCTCTCTTCCCCGGTTGTCTTCTAACACCAGAAGGGGCATAAAAAAGGACAGAGAAGAGTTTGGCTTCATACAGGTGCAGTCTCTGATTGCTTGGGGAAAGCCCTGGAGAGGAGAGGACTTAGATGGCTTTGAGAAGGCAGGGACTTTCAGTCTCAACAACTGATTTTCATTGAGTAAGACTACTGGAAATGAGCTGCGCTGCTCATTAGGTCTGTGGAGCTGCTCTGCTCATTAGGTCTGTGGAGATCATGTTTCTGCTAATAACTCCAACTTTGAACTATGTGTTTACTGACCAGCACACTCCTGTGACAATATTAATTGGCTGCTACTGTGGTCTGAGTTCCCCAGTGTTGCAGAGGGCTGGGACTAGTCTACCATATTCTCAACGGTATCAGTGGTGGCATTTTGAGGGTCTCACCACTTGTTTCTGTATCAGCTCTACTGGCAATGAAGCTGTTTGGGTTTATGTGAGGATTTGCTTTCTTGGAAAGAGAAGTTTGGAAGACAGATCTCTTATTGTCTAGTAGCAGAGTTAGCACAATGGTGATGCTTCAGCAACATTTTAAAAAACTTGGTTATATTTGCATTTGCCCTTATCCACCTTTAAACAAACATTCACCACAAAAATTACTTAGGCTAGAATAAATCACAGATACTTAGCTTTGCAAATAATATTCTATTCACAGAGTTTCCAGAAGTTACAGCAAATAAGTCTCCATCTATTGGAAGTAAAACAAAAAAGAAGGAAGGTTCCAAATGACTAAAAAAGAAAAGAACTTGGTTTCTTTACAAAAAGGATCATGTCAGTTTCAGGTTAGCAGAGATACATGTTTTAAAATCTTGCTTTTGGAAAGATTCACTTCACTTGTTTTTTCCTGCAGCTGAGAGCTATTGACCACATGGCTCCTTTTTTGCTTGTTCCAAGGACCATGAAAAAGAAAGAAGAGAAAGTGGAGGAGCAGAGGCTGCTGCAAGCATGCTAAGCTACACCCACTCTGGTAACCTGAGTTCAGGTTAATCCTTTCATACACACAAGTGTGAGTCAGTAACTGTATATTACAACATGCTTTCCCCTCAGTTTCTCTTCCCTCCCACCACCCCAGGTATTTTGAGCAGCCTTAGACATAGAGCCTAGGGCTTGCCGATCAGAAGGTCAGTGGTTCGAATCCCTGCAATGGGGGCAGCTCCCATTGCTCGGTCCCTGCTCCTGCCAACCTAGCAGTTTGAAAGCACGAAGTGCAAGTAAATAAATAGGTGCCGCTCCAGCAGGAAGGTAAACGGTGTTTCCGTGCGCCGCTCTGGTTTCGCCAGAAGCGGCTTAGTCATACTGGCCACATGACCCGGAAGCTGTACGCCAGCTCCCTCGGCCAATAAAGCAAGATGAGCACCGCAACTCCAGAGTCGTCCGTGACTGGACCTAATGGTCAGGGGTCCCTTTACCTAGACACTTTAGGCAGGCAATTTGTTTTTGTTTTTCTCACTGCCCCATTAGTCATTTTGGAGTCATTTTATATTTTCACTTGAGATTTAGGTGTCCTTGTTGTTATGTTCAGCCCTAAAAGAGAGTCAGTGTGGTGTAGCTGTTAGAATGCTGCACCAGGACTTCAAACCCCGTTCAGACATGGAGCTTTCTTGATGACCATTGGCTAGTCACTTTCCCTCAGCCCAAACTACCTTGCAGGTTTGTTGTGGGGATAAAAAGAGGAGATGTTCGTATGCTGCCTTGAGCTCCTTGGGGGAAAGATGGCTCTGTAATAAATGAGTGAATGAGCCTTGAAAATAATAAATAAAAATAGTGTCTTGGTGAAGCATCCTCCTCTCAAATGATGTTTGTGTGTAGATCCCCACACAGCCTTTTGTATCCTGGTCTCTTTCTTTGATTTGTTAATAGATTGGAGATTACAGACTGAGACTGACTCAGTCTCATGGGCAGTTACGGAGTTACTTGAGCAAGTGGATAATTTCACAATGACAGATCACAACTGGATAATCCTCTTACTGATGCCATCATTTTCTGTTACACATATTGACAACCAAAGATCTGAACACCCAGTAAAATTCTGCTCTTTAAGGGTTTTCTTTTTTATGGTTTGTGTTCATGCTGCTTGTTAAAACAGTATACATTTAAAATATATTTTAATATATTTGATACACATTTTATTTTATTTTTTAAAATGCAACAATGTTGAAATTAGCAAGGTAAACATGTAAACACCATAACACCTTAATAGCATATCAGTCAGCTGATTTCTTCAAGCTCAGCCCCTGATGCTGGTTTTGGAAATGCTTACTCATATAGTTAGCTATTTTTCCCTGGAAATGTCCCTTTTGGACAAGAATGGGAAACTGTGACTCTCCAGCTGTTATTTGGCTACAGCAGCAATACGGGTTGGACTCAACTTCCAGCATCCTATGCTATGTTGGGTGGGTGGAAGTCCAACACCATCCAGAAGGCTACACAATCCCCATGAAAAGTTTAGGGCTTGCATATGGATTTAATGGTTGGTAGGCTGTCACACATACTCTACGAAAGAATTCTAATAAGTTGCTTATTTCATTTTATTTATAAAACACCCCATCTCATCCAAATGACAACATTCAATGTGAAAATTGAACCACCAGAAAATTTTCTCTCTAGAGAGGGTTGAAGCAGGGCAGAACAAATGTAAAGAAAAACTCAAGTACAAATGCAGAATTAAAAAATAATAAAAACCCTGCTGGAATATAAAACATAACTAACTGAAATCACTTTAGGAAACTCTTCCAGCTCTTTTTAAATTTAGCCAGACTTACTTGAATGTCCAAGAAAAGTTGTTGTCTAATGGATAGTGCAAAGATCATGACAGGATATAAGGGAAGAATCGGTTTCTAAATAGTTACCTTGTCCTAAGTGTCAAAGGAGATGGCAGAAAATGTTAAAATTGCAGGGCCAAAGAGCAAAAGTAACACTGAACTATTGAAGTGCTGACACTGGACTTCCCTATCAGCAATGCATGTTCCATGAAAGCTGAGCTGAAATGGACAAGGGGAGTGACTTTCATGAACACTTTTGTCCCCTTTTGGAAATTTTTGCAAGATTTTCTGTAGGATTAAAAATGTTAAGGGTGTGACAGTTGTGAAAGCAGCTGGGCTGACACTCTGCCATGAAAATTGCCTCAGTGATGTGATTTCCCACCCCTTCCCCACATCAGTCTTAGAGCAAGGGCAGAGCTTCACACATTACAGTTGGATGCAAATGTTCATCGAAAGCCCATTAGCTTCCAAGTGTTTTCTTATTCTTTGAAGTGTAGACAAAAATGAGCAAAAATGGCCGATGCAAGCCTTGTAATAAAGCTGATGCTGATTTTCTACAAGTGGTAGGTACATTTGTCCTAAAATACATGATTTTGGAGGAGGTGGAACAGTTATACAGTGGTACCTTGGGCTACATACGCTTCAGGTTATATACGCTTCAAGTTACAGACTCTGCTAACCGAGAAATAGTGCTTCAGTTTAAGAACTTTGCTTCAGGATGAGAACAGAAATCGTGCTCTGGCGGCGTGGCAGCAGCGGGAGTTCCCATTAACTAAAGTGGTGCTTCAGGTTAAGAACAGTTTCAGGTTAAGAACGGACCTCTGGAACGAATTAAGTACTTAACCTGAGGTTCCACTTTAAGTTAATGACCAGATATCAAATTCTGGTTAGGCCAATAAATGTTGTTTATTGTTATATGTATATTGTCAGCTCTGTGGAATCTTTTAACTATGTCTAAAATTTTGAGAGTTTCCAAATGGGGCTCTCCAACAGCTTCCAAAAACTGTAGAAATGTCAATATTAACAAAGATTGCACAAGTAAGTGATGGAAGTGAAATCTTTTAATTAAGTTTGTTAACATTTATTAATTTTTTGTAAATCCATAAATCTGTAAATAGAAGGGAAATGTTGATGTGTTGGCAGCTTTACCATCAGCCATTCCCGAGTCCATCTGCAGCTCCTTCTGCCCATTCTCTCTGTAAGGAAGAGCCTGACATGCACACAAACCAATACATCCCTAATTATACTTTTGGGTGGCTTTTAATTATATGCTGCTTTACAGAATCAGTCTTGGCTATAAAAGAAATCAGAATATGCATCTATGTATAAACGAATAAACAGTGCTGCTATTTTCCATCTATGTGCTTCATAATAGCTAAAATTATAATCATATACCTGTATACTTAGATTTAAGTGCCACTTAGTTCTAGGCAGAGAAGCATAGGGTTGTGGCAACAATATTGTACATCTTGTACATAGAGTTGTACAATATTGTACATAGAGTTGTAGAGTTGGAAGGGACCACAAGGCTCATCTGTTCCAACCCCCTGCAATGCAGAAATCTTTTGCCCAACATGGGGCTTGAACCAAGTCTCATGCTCTGCCAACTAAGCTATCCATAGTCAACGTTACTTCTAATTAAGTATATAGTTTATTTCTATGTCATGTATTTTTCCTTTTATTTAGTAACATTCTCCATGCGCTATGTGTGCGTGCACACACAATTATGCATTACAGATCGCAGGGTGAATAGCTTGCCAGATGTGAAATTTGCAGATGTTGCCCGTCTCATGGATAGCCTGGTAGATAGTGCTGTGGAGGAGTCAGTGGTCATGGTGCCTGTTGCCACCAGTGACATGGAGCCATGGAGCCATGAGGTCCTAGAAGCAAAATTTAGGTTACTAGGTAACTAGGTTACAAGGCAGCTTTCTCTAGAGAGCTCAAAGCACTACAGGTCAAAACGCAAATGCCTAAGACACTTGAAAAGAGAGACTGTATACTGTACAAATGTTTATATGCTGGTGCCAGATGCCTCCTAGTCAAGATGGGTGAACTGGAGTTCTTGGTCTTAGAGGATGGCACTGAAAGAGTGGGCAAAACTTAAATAGAGAGAACCAGTGGGACATGGGTACTTGTACACCTAAGAGGGCATCAAGCTAGTAATCGCCAAAGGGAAGAACTTCGCCACAGAATCATTGTGGGTGGTAATACAGCTAAGCTACTTGCACATATTGTATACTCATTGTGAATACCCAGGTATCTTCTGACAAAAGGCTGTGCTCTGTATTTCCTTTCTCCCTTATTTCCATTTCCCCAAACTTTATCCCCCCCCCCACCGAGCTCTATGGATTCTGTCAGGAAAATCTGAGACTCTCTCTGAAGCAGGACCATTTGCTATTTATTTATTTATTTCTTCTCTCTCCCTGCCCCCTCCTTAGGTATTAGGAGTCTCTTTTTATAACACTCCCAAGGCTTAAACACTATTGCAGCATACGTTTGAGGTGTAAGCCATTTCATAGCTTAGTTCCCATGATAGCATGCTTTCTCATTAAGGCAGCACATCATTTTTTTCTCTCAACCATGCATATTAACAGTTTTCATACAATGTGAAAACTCTTTGCAAGAAATCAGGCCATTTTTTTGAATTAAAAAAAAAGTTTTTAATTTAAACATAATAGACACTGCAAATGGTCTGCAAATCCCAAATACACATTTTCCCCCTCAACTATTTACTGGATAATTTCCCCATGGATGGATGATGATAATGAGATCTATGGGAGAGAATCTTGCTTGAATTTCCCCACAAAATGTATTGATTTATCTCATGCCTTGGCTTTTGCAATGGCCTAGGAAAGAATTATTCGATTTAAAGGGGGGATGTTTAATGACTATTATTGTATCCTCTTTCCCTCTAATACCTGAAGTCCCATTCAGGAAACGTGATACAGATAGATGAAGGGTAGTTTGGGTCATCAACTTCTATGTGAACACTATCTCAGATTCTCTTCTAGTGACTTTCTAGTAGTTAGGTTTCTATTAAAATAGCAGCAGACCTGATTTTTATCTCCCTTCTGCCTTGCAGGCTGACTTTGACAGGTAGAAGAGAGATTCTCCTATCAATCATCTAATGCCACAGTGATGCCAGGTAATTGATTGATGAGTGGTCCTGCTTATTGTAAAAGTTGGTCCATAGAATGAGGATAGATAGTGACTAAGCAGGATTGACCTTCTCATGTATCAACTGATGGGTGGGAAATTCAGTCTTGATTTCTGTGGGGTTCAGGTGCACTAGAGAGCTACCTACTAGGTGCCATGTGTCCTAAGGAGACATCCTGGCAAGGGTAGTCTGAAAAGAAGGAATGGGGTCAGGCTGTGGAACTGGATCCTGGGAAAGGGCCTAGAGATTTGGGAGGTTCTGATGCTGGGGAGGGGCTGAGTAAGATGTAAGGAAAATCTCTCTCCTCAGCACCATAAGACATCTCAAGAAATTGATGTGATTCTACCATAGCCCCACATCACTGAAGTGCTCCCCACCTCCATGGAGGCATCTGAGACTAGATGGGAAAAGTGAGCCAGCTTCAACTCCACCTCTTCTTCAAGGATGTGCTGCCGCAAGTGTGAACATGAGCAGATCAAGTCTACTCCCAGGAAGGCCTGCTTGCTTGCCGAGTCCTAAGATTTGGGAAGCCAACCACATGAGTGATTGTACCTGCCTCAATCCTCCCAAGATGAGCATGTTAAGGGGGCATGTTAAGTGTTGGGACAACATCTTAGCTTATACCTAACCATGTGCCTGAAAGCTCTGATATAACAACTGACTTGCATACCTTGTAACCTGACTGATGTTCAGGCCATGTAATGATTTCTGGAATAAAGTGTTTGGCAATAATCGAGACGGAAGTTCAGGTGCAGCTTCCATGAGAGCAAGCCAAGTCATTATGAGGATTAATAAAGCCCTCGTTTATTTATCTTCCTCAGATGATCTCACTCTGTGTATCCAATTCAGGCTTTGAATAAAGAGACCTGTATGCATGTAATGTTTTGTTTATACCATATATAGCAATGGGAACCATTTTTGTCTCTGGGGATTTGGATGGCAGACACTCATGCACATCTTGTAATTCATTGCAGACACGAGGACTCCGATTCACACACAAAGGAGACTAATCACAAGTCAACTTCACATACAACAAGCAGAAAGGTCTGGAGATCCTTCAGGCATAAAACTTTATTATTGTGAATTATATTTATAACCTGCCTGCCTTTCATAATTGTACCCAAGGTGCGGGCTGCCGAGTAGCCACCAATCTTGGCACAGAGCAGACCCAGCTTAGTTTCAGCAAGGTGGTGTTTCTGGACTATGAACTAGGTCATGCAATATTTTGTAATATATATTAGAGTCTTATTGAAACCGTAAGTGTCTTGAAAGATCAAGGCCTTTTCATTGACCTATTCCTCATTCAAGTAAAGAAATATTTTATTTTTATTTAGCATAGCTCAGTGTTCTTCAGTGCTGCTAGTTGTTTAATCAGGTCATTTAACTCATCAAAGAGAATTCTTAGCAATGGCCATCATTTCCCCTTTCAGTTATGCAATTTTAAAGTCTCCTAATCAGAAAAAGATCATTCAAAAACAAATTATGGTAAATTTTCGGTAGGTTCATTACAAGCTTGACATTTTTATTATTTGCATCAAGATGATGAGCGTTCCTATATAAAACCCCAAGGCAGGGAATATTAAATTAAATGGGTAAATCACATTAAAAAATAGTTCATAGACTATGTCTTCATTATGGTGCCCAAAATATGCCCTGTATGCAGCTTGTGAATTAGGCTACTTATGCATTTAAATTGCGTAGGTTATGATACATATTTATTACATTTAAACTAGGCAAGGGTTTTGTTTTGGCCCAAGCAACCTATTAAAGGAAAAGACTGAGCAATTATATTTCACTAATGTTTGTTAAAAAGAAAAAAAGGAGAAGCCTACATTCTGTTATTATTTTCTGATCTCAGCTAACTGGAGTCATTTAATTTGGGTTGAATAAAAGAGAAATTGTGATGGACCATGGGGTAAGTTTGGGTGGTTTAGCAACCAGTCTGTGGTGGTTTGTATATCATGGCACCTTTTTAGGGTTTTTCCTGCTGACTAGAATTCACACCTGCAGCATACAAATGCCCATCCATCCTTTCTAAATTTCCTCACATAAATGGTGGATGCCAGTGAGGCTGTCTTTTTTCCTTCTTGGTTGTAGCAATAGCCCTCCCTTCCTATTGTTAACAATGGATGGTATCAAACGTTAGTCATACTTGGATTACGGCGATTGAAATCAATGAACCTATGTAACATGTTCATTGATTTCAATGGGACCCTACTGAGAATGAGCTAGTTGGATATCACCATGTGTTTTCAATTGGAGAAAGAACTACCTTAGGGATGCTCAGCTGCCCCAGTGCCTTGTTATTATCATCCAGCGCAAGCAGAGGCACTGGTAGCAATTTATTGCAGACTTTACGCAAAAAAGCAGAGTTCTTGGTATCCAAGAACTCAGAAATTATTATTAAAACCATGGAAGCATAAACACGAAACAGCTGTGAACTGATTAATCATTTAATTCCCTGCAACCCTTACTAACTTTTCCCCCATCACAGACTCTCTTAACTCGCTCTTCACTCACTCAATCTAGTTATCTCAGCTCATAATGGACATGAAAGTCTCTGCCTTTTCTAACTGCTGTTAAGTTCTGCCATCACTCAAAAGCAGCTGCTCTCAGTGTTCCATAAGGTGTATGACAAGAGTGGGCATGGCTGGCCCAGCCATCAGGCAGCGTAAGGCCACTGCCTCAGGTTGCCAAAGCCCCTGAGGCAATATTCCTGTGGGTGCCCTGCCTGTGTCCCCACCTCTGCCAGAGGCAGAGAAAACAGCACTGCCATTGGCACCAGTTTGGAGTTAGATCATGTACATTTTGGTGGCAAATTCACTCAAAATCAAGTGAAATCTTGCAGAGCTCCTACCAGTGGCAGCAGAGGGGGTTCTGCCAATGTCAGATGTGGCAGAGCACAAGGCAGCAGTGGTGTAGGTGGTTGTAGTAGCAGGTATGGTGCGGTGGGGGCAGCGGGAGTGGCAGGACAGCACTTCCTGATTCTCCCCAAGCAGCAAAATGGGATGTTCCACCCCTGAGAGTGGACAACCTTTTTTAAAGCAGTGGGCATTCACTCAGAGGAAACACACCACCCCATTCCATATCCATCTCTAAAGATCCACACCACCACTGTCCCTCCTTTTTCCCCTCAAGAAGAGAGACAGACAGGTGGTGGTGGTGTTGGTGGTATCCAGAACCATGTAAGAGACTTGAAGTAAATTTTGGCAGCCTAACAATCCATTTTCATGAAACTGGAACGGAAAATTATTAAATAATATGTATTATTGTATTATGCCCAAGAACCACAAGTCACGTGGCTGTCTACAGTAATTTTAATTTTCTTTTTACTTCAGTATTACAATAATTTGTTTGTGTATATAAACTGCATCTAATTAAAATTAAAAAGAAAGAAAATTTCATATTAAAATGTGCAAAACTATATTATATTAGAGAAAAGACTTGAAGAAGCTCTTATATTAGGGCAAATCCATAAAGACCACGCATGAGGACTTTTGTGCAGTCTTTTTTAAAAAATAAAATAAAAAAATAAAATCGATGAGATACAGAAATGGAAAAAAAGAAAAAAAGAAATCCTTAGTCCAAAGAAGGAGTGGGTGAAAAAAGAGCCTCAGCATGCACAACTTTTGCTAAGCATAGATGTAAGGTGGCTGAGTAAGTGAAATGCTACCTAAAAGCAAGGTATTTCTTTAGTTTTCATGTGAGAAATATTTTGTTGCTTAGTCATTTAGTCATGTCCGACTCTTCGTGACCCCATGGACCAGAGCACGCCAGGCACTGCCTCTCACAGTTTGGTCAAACTCATGTTAGTAGCTTCGAGAACACTGTAAAACCATCTTGTCCTCTCTCGTCTTTTCCAGGGAGTCTTCTCATGAGGTGGCCAAAGTATTGGAGCCTCAGCTTCAGCATCTGTCCTTCCATTTCTTAAGAATGGATAGGTTTGATCTTCTTGCAGTCCATGGGACTCTCAAGAGTATCCTCCAGCACCGTAATTCAAAAGCATCAATTCTGGTCCAGCTCTCACTTCCA
Source organism: Podarcis liolepis (assembly GCF_965112155.1). NCBI lineage: Eukaryota > Metazoa > Chordata > Lepidosauria > Squamata > Lacertidae > Podarcis > Podarcis liolepis. The sequence goes on along the minus strand of NC_139564.1, from coordinate 42,574,586 downwards.
TACATCACTACTGGGAAAACCATAGCTTTAACGATACAGACCTTTGTTGGCAAGGTGATGTCTATGCTTTTTAAGATGCTGTCTAGGTTTGCCATCACTTTTCTCCCAAGAAGCAGGGGTCTTTTAATTTTGTGACTGCTGTCACCATCTACAGTGACCATGGAGCCCAATAAAGTAAAATCTCTCACTGCCTCCATTTCTTCCCTTCTATTTACCAGGAGGTGATGGCACCAGTGGCCATGATCTTAGTTTTTTTGATGCTGAACTTCAGACCATATTTTGCGCCCTCCTCTTTCACCCTCATTAAGAGGCTCTTTAATTCCTCCTCACTCTCTGCCATCAGAGTTGTGTCATCTGCATATCTGAGGTTGTTGCTGTTTCTTCCTGCAATCTTAATACAAACTTGGGCCAGTCCCGCCTTTTGCATGATGAAGGCGTCCAACATGCTACTGAGGAAGAGTGGAGGACAAGTACAAGTAGATTCAGAGCTGATGAAGCAGCTGGACCAAAGCCGAAAGGTCACTCAGTTACAGATGTGCCTGGAAGTGAAAAAAAAGCCAATTGGCAGCTAAAAAAGCCAATGCAATTCTGGGCCTCATCAATAGGAGTATAGCATCTAGATCAAGGGAAGTAATAGTGCCACTGTATTCTGCTCTGGTCAGACCTCACCTGGAGTACTGTGTCCAGTTCTGGGCACCACAGTTCAAGAAGGACATGGACAAACTGGAACGTGTCCAGAGGAGGGCAACCAAAATGGTCAAAGGCCTGGAAACGATGCCTTATGAGGAACGGCTAAGGGAGCTGGGCATGTTTAGCCTGGAGAAGAGGAGGTTAAGGGGTGATATGATAGCCATGTTCAAATATATAAAAGGATGTCACATAGAGGAGGGAGAAAGGTTGTTTTCTGCTGCTCCAGAGAAGCGGACACAGAGCAATGGATCCAAACTACAAGAAAGAAGATTCCACCTAAACATTAGGAAGAACTTCCTGACAGTAAGAGCTGTTTGACAGTGGAATTTGCTGCCAAGGAGTGTTGTGGAGTCTCCTTCTTTGGAGGTCTTTAAGCAGAGGCTTGACAACCATATGTCAGGAGTGCTCTGATGGTGTTTCCTGCTTGGCAGGGGGTTGGACTCAATGGCCCTTGTGGTCTCTTCCAACTCTATGATTCTATGATTCTGTGATTCTGTGATTCTGTGATTCTATGAAAGGAAAGTCCAAAGGTGTAAAGAAAAATATTGCATAGGAATCTGGAATGAAAGATCCATGAACCATGGTAAGCTGGATGTGGTCAAAAATGAGAAATATACACCACTTGATGATGGTGAATGATCGGTAGCTTAATAAGGTAGAAACACAGCTGCAAGGGACAGATAAAACTTGTTGGACAATCAGTTCTGTCACCTTTTCGATAAAATAAATTGAAGCTGATGTCTTCCCAGTTCCTGTGGAAATACCTCAGGAAATTTGCAAAATTCACACACAATGGTGGAGCAGACAAACAAAATCTCTCCAAATGAGGAGTGATGCTTTGTAGAGCTGAGAAATACATACCGGAGCATTCAAAATTATTTGGTTTCATCCAACCTTGTAAAGTTCATAACTTTTCATTATAATTAGTGCATCGATAAAACATGGTTTATATTCAGAGAGTGACTATAATGCATGTGGGAGTCCTTTTGTTGTCTGTAAGCTTTGACCATTCTCAGAACATATCTTTGTCATGCCAGATTAGCTTATCTCAAAAGACATGCAAACTTACCTTGATATCAAAAAGCACAGAGTCCACAGCAAATTATTTCCACTCATTCTATCTTCAATGCTATGATCATAAAAGTGAAGTAGTGAATTAATAATGTGTGTGAGAGATACTGATCTGTTTGCTTATGGATAAAAGTTATTTCAAAGTCATATCTTGTTTATCTATGACTATTTTGCCTGAACTCTTGCATATTTAGCATCTAAAATAGTGTATTAGAATCCCATTAAATTTATTTCCATAGCTGGCTATCCTCATATAAATAAATTGCTGGCTTTAGGCTCCCTACTTTAGTAATGTAAAGACTACAGCCTTGGTTATATGAACCCCCTGGAAGATATCAATATATGGACAGCAAGGAATTTGTTTAAAGTGGTCTAAACCATACATTAAACATATTTAACTTAAGTTCACATTTGGAACCATGAAGTGAATTCTTTTAATGCAACTATTGTTTGGGAAATGGCGAGCCCCTTATTAAAAAATAATAATAATATTTTAATTAATTTTAATGTCAGTAAATTAGTATTAATCAACAACAATCCAGAGCATGTTAAACAGATTAAACCTAGTCAAAATAAAATAATTCCTTCCAGTAGCACCTTAAAGACCAACTAAGTTAGTTCTTGGTATGAGCTTTCGTGTGCATGCACACTTCTTCAGATACACTGAAACAGAAGTTGCCAGATCCTTCTATATAGTGAGAAGGTGGGGAGGGGTATTACTCAGAAGGGTGGTGGGAATGGGAGATTGCCTATATAGAAGGATCTGGCAATTTCTGTTTCAGTGTATCTGAAGAAGTGTGCATGCACACGAAAGCTCATACCAAGAACTAACTTAGTTGGTCTTTAAGGTGCTACTGGGAGGAATTTTTTTTATTTTGACTAGGTTTAATCTGTTTAACATGCTCTGGATTGTTGTTGATTTTGACTATGGCAGACCAACATGGCTACCTATCTGTATATTAAACCTATTAAAAGAAAACAAAATCAAAGCAACACAAATACATTATCTAGTAAGAACTTATATCAGACAAGAGGGAGTGCATATCTGAAAGGTAGAATCTAAGTTTAAATACAGTTATGTATATAAATTGAATATAAATGATCTAAACATAATCTAACAAGAATGTATTTTCTTCTAGGAACTAGGGATACACCCATTCTGTTGATGTTGGGACAAAAGTAAAGGGGAGGTTTCAGATCAGCCAGATCCATTTATAAGCAGCCAGTGGAGATTGTCCATTTTTTTCTCATATTTGTATGCTCCACAAAATATTAACATATAGAAATAAACTTACTACTTTCCCTCTGACCTCTAACAAATATTACCTTTTAAGCTAGTTTCTATGGAAGAGCTGTTTCCCAAACTACATGATACAAGTAGCTTAGGTTTATATATCTTTCCAGAACTGTGCTATGGTGGACTTTGCAGCTTTTAGTAGAAGATATTAGTTCCTTAACATGAAGACCCACACTTTCATGTAAAATCAAGTTCAGGAGAGCCAACCGTGGGGCAACCTATTGTGTTGTTTGGTTCTCATAGCAGTTTGGCGGGTTTTATTAAAATGTTACAGATTTTCAAGGGTAACCCTTTCATATGATCCCCCATTCATAATCAACACCCGCGCACCCGCAGACACCCACACACCCACAAACACCATTTGTAACTCTACACACATCCTGTTTTCCATCCATTTATTGAGAATGTAATCTGTTTAAAATGTCTTTGCTTAGCAATGATTCTGAATTTCATGCCCTTGACACAAAATTAAACCTTGACATGTGGATCTGATGCCAAGCATTTCAAGTAGAAGCTTAGAATTATCTCCCTTACTTCACAGCAGGTGACTAATACCTACTGATCCAGAATGCAGATTTTAGTCAAACTGCATGCACACTAACTTAAGAGTCACATATTTAGCAGTGCCCTTAATTTCTCTGCTTACCATTGCAGCATGCTGTTTCAAACTGTTGCCATTTAATTAACTGATAAATGAACACAACTAAATTGCTCCAATCTGCAAAATTTATGTGCATACGTTACACACACTGACAGTAGCCCCTAGTGAGGCAAATGCCCTTGCTCATTATATAGAACACGTATGCAAGATTTTGCAGGTTTGGGGCTTAACACTGAGACTCATTCTGTTCAATTACTGCTGGAATAATTACACAGATAGTACAATTCTGTATTACTGGCTGTATGGATAGTCCCTAAAGTGTGAAATATAAAAAATATAAAAAATAAGCTGAAATAAAAAATAGAAGTACTGCAAAAATATCTAAGCTTTTTATATAAAAGTCTGAAGAAATAATAATTTCACTAAAGTAATATCGAAGTATTCTCATTCCTTTTGGCTGTTATTTGGGTGTTATTCAGAAGACATCTGAAGGCAACCCTGTTTAGGGAAGGTTTTAATGTTTGATGCATTACTGTATTTTAAAATTTTGTTGCAAGCCGCCCAGAATGGCTGGGGAAGCCCAGCCAGATGGGTGGGGTATAAATAATAAATTGTTATTGTTATTGTTATCCCTTTAATACATTATTTTGCTAGCCTTTGCAGTCATTGAATGTCCAAGAATAATGAAAGCTTGTCAATTCCACTCCTTGGCCTGCATGCATTTATTGGAATGGGAGCAGAGGAATCTGTGATGCTCCAGATGTTCTTGGAAAGGGGTGCCCAGGTAAGCTTCACCCTGTATAATCAATCACAAGATGCAGCACACACTAACCACCAAGGTGGGACTGGTAGACAAACAAGGTCTGAGGAAAATACATGGGAAAGTAAAAATACTCAAAGACAAAAATGGAATTTCATGTGAAATGATATGGGAGGACCTGACTGGTAAAGATGGTACCTTGTGTGAAATGATTTGGGAGGCTCTGACTATGTTAGAGAAGAAACAAGAAGGGAGGGCAAAAGGTTTAAGACGCTACCCTTGATGGATTGTTTGAACGAAAGACTTTGTTCTGATATGCCAGATTGGATTCCCGGACAAGACCAGCCAGCCCCTATGGAAGGAAGAAGCCTTGGTCAAAGAACATAAAGAAGAAGATAAAGAAGAAGACTGGCAAAATAAATTATTGAACTATGCAGGACAAATTATTACAAAAAAGGGGCAATTGTTTAAAGCATATTTTCTAAGCTTTGTGTACAGATTTTTACATAGCGTGTTCTCACTAAAAGAGAGCACGTGTTGCGGATGGGGCCGAACAAAACTCCTCTTGGTTGCCAGGCAGTATTAGATTCAAGGGGCCTGGAGCAGATTGGAGGATGGTGTTACTGGGGTAAATTTGATGTTGCCAATTTAGGGGTGGGATCAGTGGTTATTTAAGCAAGGTCCACAGCTTTCTCTTTCTCTTTCGCTGTGGACATCGGATCTCCCGCCCACCCTCCCTTGATTTGGGCTTGCGCTTTGACCTTGCTCTGCCTGTCATGGGGTCGTTCGCATTGGTGCGGGGGCCCAGTAGGAATTTTTCCAATTGGCTGATTAGTGTGTGCCTTTTGGGTTTTGCCTACTGCTTAGCAAATCGTCACAACTTGTAAGGTTGGCGGTTAGGCATTGGTTAAATTGGTTGGTGGAGGGGTATGGATTGGCTGTGCCTGCCCCTCCAATGCTGCTGCAGACGGGTATTCCGTTAAAGGAATTCTGAAGCTTACCATCCCCTTCGTCCAAACCCTGACGGCAGGGTGCGGGCCGCGTAAGCTTCAAGGGACAAGCGCGGAGTAGCTGAGGGCCTGTGACGCAGCTCCAGCTGACTCTGTCCCTTGTTCCTCCGGGACTGACTAGGGAGTCAGTGCTGTCCCCCAAGGCGGGGGGTGACAGATAGTCATAACCAATGCCTAAGCAACCACTCTCAATTTGTATGAAAATAAAGTTGTGGCCAAAAGTATGCCAAAAACCTTAAACAAAAATTATGTGTGATGTGTGAGTTATTGGGGTAGGGGTTTTGGGGGACCTCAGCACGCAATAGTCTAACTTTTAAAAGTCACTTGTAATAAGATGAAGACGGTTTTAAAAATGGATTGTTAAGTATATAAGGTTTTATGGACGTGAATAAACAAGTATATTATAATGGAACCAAGAGGGGGAGTGGAGGGAAGTCAACCAAAATTTATGGTTCAATTTGTTTATGAATTTTGTCCCCTGTTGTTGTTTTTGTATTGTTATTTTTTGGAAAATCAATAAATTGTTATCAAAGAAGAAGAAGAAGAAGAAGAAGAAGAAGAAGAAGAAGAAGAAGAAGAAGAAGAAGAAGAAGAAGAAGCAGCAGCAGCAGCAGCAGCACACATACCGTTTGAATGGCAATGCCCATTAACTTTGGAGGTGGCGTTCCCCTCAAATATTTTATTGGGGAGGGCAATATTGGCTCCTATGTTGTTGGACTACAACTCTCATTATCCTTAACCATTGTCCATAGCTGGCTGGGGCTGATAGGAGTCCAGCAATATCTAGAGGTCCCCTGCATTAGAATAGAGGCACTCCATTTGTACAGATGTAGGAATGAGTGTCACTACAGTTGTTCTAATCAATGAATTGGGTATGATGGGGTGGAGCTTCTTCCTACATGAATGTGAAATGGCTGGTAAGGGGACCGTGCTTTCTCTGCCCCTCTGTAACTTAGGCATCACTGTAGGCATCCCAATAGCATCATTAATTTAGTCCTGAGGTGACGAGGGGGAGAAATATCACAGCGAATTGGAAGTGAAAGGGATTGACAACAATTGAAATTCAGTTCCATTGCAGGTGTTCCTCTCCAGGTCACAGAAAACTTTGCCCCTGTGTCGCTTACAGGCCACTGCTATAGCAACATGTACAGGGTGAGTCTTTTAAAAGAGGCCCCACGGAACATGTGTACTCTGTATCGACCGGACCTCTTTTAAAGGACTCACCCTGTAGAATCACTAAGAGGAGGGTTCGTTGATGGCCACTGGCAGGCAGAGAGGCTCCAGTGTCACATAAACCCAGTGCTTTTTTTACTGGGGGGATGCAGGGGACGCATACCCCTAAACATTTTGTTAATATAGGTTTGGCCTCATTGAGGAGGAGTATTTCAATATGAGCAGGAAAATGAGAGAACCCCTAAACATTTTTTTAAAAGAAAAAAAAAGCACTACATAAACCTAGGCAGAGAGCCTTCTCGGTAGTGGCACCTGCCCTATGGAACGCCCTCCCATCAGATATCAAGACAATAAGCAACTATCTTACTTTTAAAAGACATCTGAAGGCAACCCTGTTTAGGGACGTTTTTAATGTTTAATGCTGTATTGTGTTTTAATATTCAGTTGGGAGCCGCCCAGAGTGGATGGGGAAACCCAGCCAGATGGGTGGGTATAAATTATTATTATTATTATTATTATTATTATTATTATTATTATTATTATATCATCGATTGTGCTCCCATTCCCCAGCAATGATTGAAATAGCATCCAAAAAAATCCAAAAATAATAAGAAAATTCTTATGGGTGTGGTTCAGGGGTTTTGCTGCACTTATGTTTGTTGTATTGTGTTGCAATTTCCAGGTGGCCAAATTTCATTTTTCTCATTCTAAAAATCATCCCTACAGTGCCTTGGATTCTGCAGCCCACTAGAACATCCCCATTTCCTAAAAATCTTCATACACACAGAAATGTGGGGAAGTTTCCTACTGTGCATCTTTTTAAAAAAGTGAAGTCGTCTTACTTTTCAAGAAATTGATGTGGGATTATTATGTTAAGAGCTAAATTGATAGACTTCTTTTAAAGACAGAGTCAGGTAGTGTACTGAAGACAAAACAAGATAATTTCTGCCATGGTTTTTTTCCATAACTGATCAGGAAGGCTTCACAGCTCTGGATAAAAGTTTAATCGACAGAAATGCGCAAGGTTAACCACAACCTCACAGCAACAATAAAGTAAGCTTAATCCAACATCTACCAAAATTCTAAAAAGCCTTGAGTAAGAATTGGTGTCGGGCAGAGGGAAAGAAACTTTTTGAGGAATTGAATGATAGGTTTTGGCAGTGCACAAGAATAAAGCTAACATGTGAAGCATCTCTTTTTCACACCACGAGAGGCAAGATTTAGCAGTGTAACAGCTGTTCTAGAGAGGTGCAGAATTAGAGACCTGTATAAATAAACTGGCATGCATCTATCATTTAATTTTTTTTCCTCCTGAATTCCAGTGAAAGCTCATAGCAAGTCTCTGGAGACATTAACAGATCAGTTTTCAGTATATCAAAATGGATTCCACAGTCACCTTATAGTGTGAAGCTATTGAAATAGTGTCGCTGCAGAACCATCATGGTGCAAACCACTCAGCCTACTGGGCAATGTTATCAAATATTTGTTCATCTCATTTTCAATTCTTTGTATGTTTGGGTCAGGAACTGCGACCCATGTTTACCATCATGTTTTGCATATAAGCCTGGCACTGGTCAATACTGCAAAATATTCTGCTTCTGTTTTGATAGGTGGTGTTGGGGGAGAGATAATATGATTACGGTATATGTGTTGATCTGATTGTTCATTTAGTTTGTATGCTAGCTAATAAGGCACACACTTTTGGCAGATTGTGAGAGACTGACTGGCACAGTTTAGTTTCATATTTCACTTGAACTTGAATCCTGAACTCTGGTGCTCAGTACTCATTATGGGAAGTTGAATAATGCTATGCATAAAAAGGGGTAGGAGTAGCTGATTGCCACATTTCAAGTCTTTCTTAAATAATTCAGTACACCATATGTGCTTAACCAGAGGTTAAGAGCTACTGCAAAATTGTTTTCAAGATTTAATGGATTAGTTATGTAATCTATTGCTGATGTAATCTATTGTAGATGTTTCAGATATCAGCTCTGAAACATATTTATTTAAAGCATTCGTATCCCATTCTTCATAAGGAAAAAAGGTTCCAGGAGGGTTTTTTTTTACAAACAACAATAAGACGTGTGCATATTTTTGTGTGTATGTGTGTAGGCATGTTCAGAGCAGGTGTCACTGACTATTCAAAAACTGCTGCCAAATTTCAAAAATCAAACAATAAGGAGCAAGGTTTCTATTTCAGAGGGTGTGGTTTCCAGGCAAATTTACACACCAGCATTACTTTTGGGCAGACAAATCCTACGGAGAGCGGGGGGGGGGGGGGACCAAGCTGTTATTTCCTATGTTCTGCCTGCTTGTGTTGCCATAGCAGGAGGGGTGTGTGTGTGTGTGCGTGGGTGTGTGGGTGTGGGTGTGTCTTTCCCCAATTTATTTGATATCTTATGGTTAGTTTCCTGAAGAATTTTCCCTCCCATTGGTGTAAAAGGAGTGGGATTCAGCCAATCCACACCCATTCCTGGCACACCTTCCACTTTAGTTGCTGTTCCATCAAATGGAAACACATTGTGAACCCCAGTCATTGATGTAGACTTTTGCCAATTGAGGACAAATTAAAATTTGCGAAGTACTTATCTTTCAGAGGAATGCAGGATGAGTTTTCATACTCTTTGAAGGAAAGTACTGTATGCTTCCTTTTACCACAGATTCTCCCTGCCTCTCCAAGCATAGGAAACCAGAAGTTTCAGCGACATGATAAGCTCTGAGAATCTTATATCAGTGAAGACACCTTTGTCTTCCTTCAAAATTTCACTTAAGGAGGAATAGTCAAATTCTTAGAATTTCACTTCTGGAAATGTTTGTCCGGCATCTTGACTACTACTGAATTCAGCCAAGGAGAACTTCTCGTTTGCAGAAATCCTCCAGTTTCTCTAAAAAAAAGCTTTCACCCTTAAGCTATTCACAGAGGGAAAGAACAACTAGTACGAAGCTTCTGAATCTTTATTTTTCCAGGATGTTTCCCCTGGTCCATTTGTTATGATACTTTGGATTGCTCCTAACAAGGCAACTTTTTGCATTATTAATTTTATTGTGTGTTACCCAAGACATCTTGGAGAATACCACATTTGTCAACAATAGGTGTTGTTGTGGGAGGGGAGGGGCAGATACAGAAAAGTACTGTGTGCAGTCAGAGGAGTGTGAAAACAATGCTTTAGTGTCTCAGATACAGAAAGGACCAACAATTAAATGTGTGGATCCTTGAGACTAGGCTGTTGCTACTCTAATCTCTTCTTCTGCATTATAGCTACATAATTAACACATGTGCTCCCTTTTCCTCATGTCCACAGCTTAGCTCATTGTCAAAATGAAAAGCTGGACATTTGTGCTAATTCTATTAGCAGGATTTTTTTGTGTGCTGCTGAAACTGCATTCCAATTAAAACTAGTGTTGGGTCATTTGAGGTTATGGTGACCTTTAATTGACTTTCTGAAATTAAACTTTGTATGCACATACTGATCAAATACCCTTCTGCTCATAAGAAATACTTTCCTCCTGCTTTTTCACAGTAAGGAGTGGTTTGAATTCTTTGTAGGAGGCACTGTTGTTTGCAGGTCATTGTGCGTTATAGTGGATGGAATCTTTATCTGGACACATTTTAAACACCTATTTGAGTTTCACATTTTAAACCAGAGCATTGGATAGCTACATGCATATGCAAATTCCAACCTGCTAGAACTCAACACGTGGATACACAGCATGAGCAAAGACTGCCCTTCTTCATTTTATGCAAAGGAGAGAAAGGTGAGAAAGGTAAAATATCTAACCCAGTTCTCCCTCCCACTAGCACAGACACCATCAGTACTTTGTATTGTTCCCGTAGTGTGTGCCCCAGCAGGGGGACACACCATGAATCTGGGCCAGACCTTCAGGATTTCTTAGCTAAGCCAAGAAGTTATCTGACATTCTTTCATGAGAATTACGGTACTGAATTATGCAAAACTAATACTCCGGTTTTGAAAGCAGTATTTTCAATTGCCTCTTTAGTTGTTTGTTTTCCAGTATCTGTTGCTTTGAGATGAACGTGCATCCTCCTAGACCTATTGATGCTTGAAAGCTCATAGAAAGCTTTCCTCCGGCTTATATGTAAAACAAATAGTGCATATTATCCATTTACTTAATATTCTCTAGTCATTACTGAAACTGAGATTTTCTTCCCAACCTCTTCTTTCACTTGGCCTCTTTCAAGCCATTGTCTTGGGTAGTGTTTTTTTTTAGCAACATTTGGCCTAACTTTGTCATGTTGTAGACCACTTACTGTATTTGTACCTAATGCTCAGAATAAAGGTAAAGGGACCCCTGACCATTAGGTCCAGTGGTGGATGACTCTGGGGTTGCGGCACTCATCTGGCTTTATTGGCCGAGAGAGCCGGTGTACAGCTTCCGGGTCATGCAGCCAGCATGACTAAGCTGCTTCTGGTGAACCAGAGCAGCGCACGGAAACGCTGTTTACCTTCCCACCGGAGTGGTACCTATTTATCTACTTGCACTTTGACGTGCTTTCGAACTGCTAGGTTGGCAGGAGCTGGGACCAAGCAATGGGAGCTCACCCTGTCATGGGGATTCGAACCACCGACCTTCTGATCGGCAAGTCCTAGGCTCTGTGGTTTAACCCACAGTGCCACCCGCGTCCCTTTAATGCTCAGAGTACTGTACAATTATTATTGTTACTATAACTATCATCATCATCATCATCATCACTGCTACTATATTTATTACTCAACCTTTGCCAGCAGGTCTCAAGGCAGGTTACAATTCTAAAATCAGAATTAAAAACAGTGGAAACAGATCAAACTCACAGAAATAGAGTGGGTCCTGAGAACACACATATCAAGTGCCAAAGGGCAGGGTTAAGAGTTACATCTTCAGCATTCACCAAAAGCTGTGCAGTGAAGAGGCCAGATACACCTCTGTGCAGAGGGAATTCCACAATTTAAGGGCTGCCACAGAAAATGTCCACTCTTGAGCCACCTCCCACCTTAATTTCTGAGGCAGGTGAGACAACCCTATGGTTGTCATAGAAGCCATGAAGCCCATTTGAAGCATCATCAGCATGGATATTGAAGTCCCCTGACACTATTGTGAAAGGATTCTCCAACACCGCCTCTGAGACTCCTCACAAAAGCTCAGTTAGGGAGGTTGCAGTGCGGCTGAATGAAGGGGATGGGATACTAACAACATCCATGTTCCGCTAGGTGACAAAGTCAAACACTCACATCAGGAATGTTCTGTTCTCTCCAAGCATACTGAAGGACTACATTTCCCTGCATCTTGATCATTCTTAAATCACATCCTTCACCTTCTTTTTGATGCATCGGTATGCTAACATTTTTTACTGATTACAGCTACTTGACGCTGCATCATTTTGTCCTGACATCCTGCATCGTTTTGCCATTCTGTAGTTTCATTTTCTCAGTCTAACGACATGATTAAAAAAAGGAAAAGGTGGTGTTTACTTTCACTTTCTGAAAACTATACTGCACTTAACAGTAGTAATGCCAGGTATTGCTCTCATTCCCAAACTGAAATTACAGAGACCAGGACAATCTGTTTTTCATACTGTATTATTTTCCTGGCGGGTTTTTATTATAGAAAATAGTCTGCCTGCTTGCTAACTTGTGCTAGACTTGTTAGATCGTAGGATCTGTTACACCTGAATTCCGTTGACAGGTTTTTTCCTACCCGTCCCAGCCCCATCCTTCGGCTGTGTTCTAATCTGTGTTGAGAATTATGAACCAGAAGAATTAAGCAGAGATAACATATGCAAACACTGAATATAAATCAGCAAACACTAGATAATAAAGATTAAATCCAGATAACTCGGGGATGAAAGATCTTCCTCATGCTCATTAATATGTGCTACGTGTGCATTATAATTTCATTCTTTTTTCTTTAGTTGCATATGCACAAAAATGGCAGTTTAGGGGGAGCATATTTGGTAAAATAAAAGGCAGTTGAAAAGCTATTTCTGTGCTAAATTATTCCAAAAGGCAAAACCTGCAGAATTCAACCTTATATTAGCAGAATAGTAAGAAAGTAAATATTTCCAGTTCCAGTCAAAGTGAGCCTGAGGTTGGAAGGCCTGGGCTCCATGTAGTACAAATGGCGTGACAACATCTAGGGATCAAAATGGCCACAACTTTATTGATTACAGATGACAATAGGCTTTGACATAGGCATTGGGTATGTATACTGCATCAACCAGCCCAATTGCTGACTGATTACTTCATCAGGTTCAAAGGGTGTCCCCTCCATGTGGCCATTTGGGGAGTTATATGACCCTTTAGCCCATCTGGGCATCCAGACAGAAACCTTCACCCTGGGAACTGGGTTACTCCTATAATCCTAGTCATGCTTAAAGAGGGGGAGAAATCCAGACGCTGCTACCTGTTTCATTCTAACAGTTAAATGGCTCATAATGCATAAACAAGGTACATAAAATGCTTGAGCCAGGAAGTTTGGAAAGCTTTCTAAACTTTGCTTGTGGTTTTGCTCTTCATAAATTATTGACTCATTCTTCATATGTGAGCAAAACTTAATTTATACTGTGACATTTCTGTATGAGTACAAGAGGAGGCCATCACACACACCAGCTTGCAAGGCTATATAAGCAATTAAATAGTGCTCTTATGGATGATTCCTCCACAGAGCTGAAAAATAGGCCTTTTCACTTCACAAATGCTCAATGTACAAAGGGAAAGTTCAGTATAGCCTTAAGGCGCTCTGGTTAATCTGCAAATCATTTGTATCCAGCCATGTCTTGCAATCCATTAGTGCGCCATGTTTTTATGGGAAAGAAGTCCAGCCATTAAGTTGTACTTCTTAGAACAGCCTGCTGATTTCTAGATCATGCATCCTCTGTGTACATTTGTCTTTTATTTGGCTGGAGATATGCCATAGAAATTCTTGGGTGTAGGGGACTCGGTGACAGCATCATCATGCATATTGTATCAGAGTTCCAGCAGGCAAGCACATTACAGAAAAACAAGATTAATTTAGTTTGGCAGCACAGACACAGCAGCATTATATGAATATTCACAGTTTGTATTGTTTTATAGACTTTTAAGTTCATTTTTATTTGTTCTGTTCATAGATTTGTAACTTTATGTGTTCTGTCTCAATTATTATGCTATGGTGTACATCTCTGATTGCTTGTTTATGTATAGCACAATTGATTTTGCTATTACTGATGGTAAAAGCAAACAGAACCACAGTGGGTTGGAACCAGATTGAATTGGTTGAATTTAGTTCCCACTGAAATCAATGGGACTGAAATCATTATTAACTTGTTCTGTTGGTCTCTGTGGGCTGTATCCAACACAGTGCTAAGTAGTACCTTTTGTACATAGAATGACTTCTACTGCACGATGGGACTCTCCACCCCTCTCCGCCTCCTGTGTGTTCCATAAATTCATTATGGTTTTTTTTGTTCCTGTCTTGGGGGAGGGGTATTTGGGATTTTCCACTACCCAGTGGCTCAGAAAGATAGTGTCCATAGACCCAGAAAGGTTGTCAACCCCTGATCTAATGACAACATAGGTAATAAGTTCAGGAGACAGAAGTAAGAAAGAATGCTGACAATCAGAGCTATTCTATACCTTACTTTTTAGGACTGAGCTGAAATGAGGGGTGTGTGTAGTGGGGGGGATAGTTTGCTCCCGTGAGTCAGGGGTCCTCATTTTAGCAAAATTTGTGTACATATGAGAAAAGGGAAGATTAAACACATCTCCCACTGTACCTTGAAGCAGTGGAGTCCCAAAAACAGCCTCCACCTGCAGCTGCATTCTGTGTTGTGGGTTGCTGATATGTGTAAATAAGTAGAAAAAGAAAAGTCCATAATTTAAAAGGTGTAATGGAAAGAACAGGTTGCTTTCCAATACAAAGCTTCTTTAAAAAAAGAAAAGTATTCCTGTTTAATTTGCCTTGACCTTCATGTTACAAAGCAAAGGCATTTATCAGCCAGCCTGGTTTCCTTCCACTGATTTTCCCCCCACTGCAAAAGTCTGTAATTAGAAACACCTGAACCAGAAATGACATAAGTCAGGTAACTATATAGGGATTTAACATGAGACAGGTTTTTCAAGCCCTTTTGGGAATACTGTCTTTCAGCCTCATCTTAGTATTAAAGAGCAATTATTTTATGCCCTGAATGCTTTTGACAATACAAGTAGGAAGGGAACATTCCTGAAATATCAAAATTTTTGAAATGAAATCTTAGAGAAGTGAAGATTCAGAAGCAAATCTACACCTACAGGAAGCTGCAGTGACTTTGCTAATAAGGGTTCTACACAATTGCCAATTTCTGAATTTCTATCCTTTCATGTCACACTCACCCCCTGCATGTTAACTGCATTCTTCACTCCCTTTGCCTCTCTCCCTCTCCCTCTCTCTTTGGAGAAGACCGTAACCCCCCAGGGCATCATCTAGCTGTATATCTTTATTCTGAATCAATTCTATTTACATGGCATACCTCAATCCAGGAGAGTATTAAGGAATATGAAATCAGTGGATACATATATCTGAAAAAGGATAGTGATTTGCCATTTTTGTTCATTTCAAATATTTATAACCAGTCTTTCCATAAATTAGTATCTACTCAGTAGCTTTGCAACAATTCATTTAAAAGCATAATATAGCATTTACATCCTAAGAAAGGTAGCAAAAACCATCAGCAGTTGCACTTGCCCTGTCCTACCTTTTGGTCACAACCAAGGAGTCCTTGTCTCAAAGGAAGACGGAAAACCAGTTTGATGAGAATCTAAAAGATTATCAAGGTCAGCCAGGAAAGCCTAGAGCTGGACCACCACTGTATGTTCCAGCACTTTACCCAATAACAGTATGTCTAGGTAAAGGTAAAGGGACCCCTGACCATTAGGTCCAGTCATGCCCAACTCTGGGGTTGCGGCGCTCATCTCGCTTTATTGGCCGAGGGAGCCAGCGTACAGCTGGGTCATGTGGCCAGCATGACTAAGCCACTTCTGGCGAACCAGAGCAGCGCACAGAAATGCTGTTTACCTTCCCACCGGAGCGGTACCTATTTATCTACTTGCACTTTGACGTGCTTTCAAACTGCTAGGTTGGCAGGAGCAGGGACTGAGCAACGGGAGCTCACCCCATCGCAGGGATTCGAATTGCCGACCTTCTGATCGGCAAGTCCTAGGCTCTGTGGTTTAACCCACAGCACCACCCGCGTCCCTTTTAACAGTATGTCTAACACTGAGCAAATATTTGGTGATTTCCCTTCCTCCACTGACTGGAGCACTGAGTTGTGGGCTGTGTCTATTCTATGCTTCACTATCACATGAAGTTGACATGGCCACTAGCTTAGATTGCTTTTAAAGGATTAGGCAGACCAACGGAGGACAGGTTTTTCAATGGGCGTTTACCCATGATAGACATGCTCAGTTATTATACCTCTGAATAACTAATATGCAGACAGACAACACGTGAAGAACGATGCCTCCCAACCCTGTTTGTGAAATTTGTGGGTGAACTTGACCAAAGTTGGAAACAGGGCACCTCCAGATGTGGTACACTACAACTCCCATCATCTCATACAACAGACCATGCTAGGTGGGGTTGAAAGGAGTTGGCATGGAAACATCAAATTGCCTGCCCCTGCTTTATTGTGAGAAATGAAAAGGGTGTGTTTCAATTAGGTCTTCTGGAGGCAAGTTCTGGATCAGACCGAAAGGCTGTGTAAATGCCACTGGTTTTAGCTCTTGAATAAGAATGTTCTACAGTGGTACCTCGGGTTACATACGCTTCAGGTTACAGACTCAACTAACCCAGAAATAGTACCTCAGGTTAAGAACTTTGCTTCAGGATAAGAACAGAAATCGTGCTCCGACGGCGCAGTGGCAGCAGGAGGCCCCATTAGCTAAAGTGGTGCTTCAGGTTAAGAACAGTTTCAGGTTAAGAATGGACCTCCAGAACGAATTAAGTACTTAACCCGAGGTACCACTGTATATCCTAGTGAATCTGTGATTCTTTCAGGATGCATTCATTTGAAGACAAAAAAAAGCCAAGTAAAGCATCTTATAATGTTAAACTATGCAAATAAAATATAAGCCATTTCCCTTCCCTCTCTTCTTCTTACATTGTATGTAAGTGCCAACATCTGAACCTAAGGAATAAGACAACCTTTATGGCAATTTAATCAATATCATAAGCTTCATGCAAACTCTGATTGGTGATGCTATTGACTAGTCCCCCGAAACATGATATCAGCTATCAGCCTCATTCTATACAAATCTCTTTTCTAGGTGATATGAGGCAAGTGCTTCCATTTTAAAACATGTCATTCCTGGGTAATTGTTTTTCAGTGCATAAAATAAGGCATTTAACAAGGTTGTCTTTCACTCTGGGTGACGGGCAATAATGAAACGAAGCTATTAACTGTAGATCCTCTATCATGTTTACACTAGTTTAAAAAAGAAGAAAATAATTTTTAATTGGCTTCTTTTTGACAGGTGTAGATTCCATGACAAACATCTATGTATATTCCATGAGATTAAAAAGAAATGAGACCATATTTGCTTTTTCTTATCTGTTTCTAGTCAAACTGCTTTGACAGCTGCAGTATATCTGGGCTGCTTCAAGCCAAGGAAACTGATATGATGGTTGTACAACAGAAAAATATAACGATGCAGAAGATTTACTCCCAAAGCTTGTCTTAGGAAGAAGCTGTCAAGGAAATAATAGTTTTCAAGAGAACTAAAGTAATATCCCTCTATATAAAAAAGTTAAAGAAAAAGTGCACATTTCCTAATAGATAGTTTTGCTGCTAAAATTCCAGCTGTTCATCTCCTGCAATTAATCCCATAGATTCTCATCATGTTGCTACTGCTAAAAGTATCAAAAGTGAAATATACCTTGTAATTGTCCAGTGCCTAAACTCTTTCTCTCTTTACGAAACATAAATATTCAGTTCCTTCCTCACCATAAATGCATCATATGACAAATAAGGGGCGTATCCTATAAAATGTTTAATTAGTTTGAGGTTAGCAACTGGTGGGGAAAAACTCTGAAACATTCTTAGTCGTGTTGCTGGATTTTTACAGCCTTGGTGTAACTGGTCTCCATATTGATGAAAAATTCTTAAAGAACAGCACAGGCTGGATCTCACACCAATGAAGCAAAAAGAAATTAGCCCAAAGCAAATATTGATCTGCCCTGGTATCCTTCCAACATTAAGCTGAAAACTGATCATAGAAAACAGATAGAGGATTTTGAGCCAATTATTTTTATTCTTTTCTGTGGGAATATTCTTTTCTAGTTGTTGTTTTTTTTTGTACCAGTAAAATGGGTTGTTGTTGTTGTTTTTTTTTAAAAAAGGTTGTATTTCCTTAACATCATGAGCACAATCCATTTTTAACAATGTTGGCTTCACAACTTCCATTCATTTCTGCTAGATCTTGCTGGATGGCTTCCTTGTATGATTTGTGAATGTAGAGCATTTAGCAATAATTTTCTGGCATAGCATATGTTTACTTGGTGTTAGTTTCACTATATGCAGAGGGTGTGCACAGGACTGGAGCTTAAAAGATGGAAGTGACTAGAGTAGGTGCTTTTTTCTGGGAGGGATGCCCAGGAACACATACCCGTAAACATTTTGTGAATCTAAGTTTGGCTTCATTGGGGGGCAGTATTTCAGTATGAATAGGAAAATGAGAGTACCCCTAAACCTTTTTTAAGAAAAAAAGCACTAACTAAAGTGCACCATCATTTCCAAAGCAATGAATTAATAACACCATCTGAAAGTATAATATTTGACCAGGGCTTAGGTTTCTTTTTTCTTTCTTTTTTAAAAAAATATGATTTAAAGAGAAAGTCATGAGAAACCATGACAAGTTAGATAAAATGCCAACATTTTATTTTTGCTGCATCTACATGATATTGTTGACATATGGGGGAATGACTAAAAAAAAAAAGTCATCTACATGGAAAACTCCCACCATATCATCAACCAGCACAACAGACAATGTGCAGAACTAGTATCTTTCTACCTGGTGTGCTAGGGGCTTTGTACCTGTACACGGCAAAGGATTCAAAATTGGTGTCATTGAATTGAACGATTTCCACTTACACTGTGGAATGTCCCTCCCCTCTCCTGCCCCTGCACACACTCTTCCCCACCACTATCACAAAATCTGCACCTGAAGTGTGGAGGAAAACCCAGAGCAGATCTGGGGAGTGATGTGTGGGAAGGAGACTGCAGGAAATTTCACCTGCATGAGCAGAACTCGCTCCACTCCTGCAGTGTCAGATTTAGGACGCTGTGGGCAGTTCTGCCACACAGGGCACCAAGCCAAAATTGTGAAGATCCAGAATTGAAAAGATCCGTTTGGGGGCACCAATTTTTGGTCTTGCACCATATTACCAAAGTCTGCCCCTGACTCATAGCCCCTTAGCTAGGCATAGGCAAATTCAGCCCTACAGAGGTTTTTTTGGTACTACAACTCCCATCATCCCTAGCTAACAGGGCCAGTGGTCAGGGATGATGGGAATTGTAGTCCCAAAACATCTGGAGGGCTGAGTTTGCCTATGCCTACCCTTAGCTGTAGTCTGAAATAACACATGATCATTTTACCATTTTCATTTCATTATGCTGCTTGTGTAGTCCTGTGGTGTGCTTTTTTAAAAAAATAACCAATGTGATGATTATATCTGCCACATATTTTTGCATTTGTTTTAAGTCTAAGACCCTTTTCAATTTTTTAAAGAGCAGCAGGTGTGAATACCAAAAATTACAGTAAACAACAGACACCTCAACAACAAGTTCTTGCTCTGATATTTGCTTTTTCATATATGTTTATTTATTGTATGTTTCAAGAAGTGAATTTTTATCCATGCTCCACTCTGGGAATATGCATCTTATTGAACAGCTTCTCTGTCTTCTTCCCCCTCCTGCAGTGCTCAGTAAGCCATCTGCAAAAAAGAAAAGAAAACTGCTATGTAGCCAAATGCAGACAAGGATCACCAAAAAGCCTAAAGATTAGTTTGTGCTGCGGGAAAGTAGCAGTTCACAGCAACTTTCTCTCCCTCACCCCCTTCTCTTTGCCCTTTTGGTTGAAGGGCACACACGGGTTATTGTAAATTCAGCAAACAACTTGGTGTTGCTCACTGTGAATTAAGGTGTCTGAGTCAGACAGTATATCATTTTACAGCCAGGTGAGATAATGTGTAACCCATATAAGTTGCTGGGAGTTTTATGAAGATCTGTTGCTATATTTATATTGGTGTCAGTGGAGAATCACAGGCCCTTTCCCAGTTAACACTCTTAATGTTAACGCCTCAGTCCAATCATAAACAAATCAATTATACATCTGCTAATCAATCAGACAATGAGGAAAGTGTCTATACAACCATTAAATGACATGAGTCAGCAAGACAAGGAACAAATGACCTCTACATTAATGAGAAAACACATAGGAGTGAGTTTCCAAAGAGTTGGTTATCTTTAAAATGAATTAACGAAATGTTTAGAATTTGCGATTGTTCTTTAGATCTTATGGCAGGGGAAATTGGGTATCTGGTGAAAATGATCACCTCATGGACCTATAGAATTCAACAGAAGCAATCTTTGGTCAAGAAGCTCTGGCTTATGGTTTAAACAGGCCTCAGCTTCTTTCATAGGGACAGAAAGGGCTCTCTGTGTCTGGACTCTGGAATGTCAGAAGCAGAAATGTTGACATGATCTCAGCTGAGTTAACCCAGTGCACCAGTGTGGAGATCATGAAGGATTTGTTACCTTTTAAGAGCTAGTGGCTTTGAATGACCTTCGTGGGTCTCACATGCATCTTGATAAAGCTCATGAATGCATGCCAGTCAATCCCCTAAAACAATGGAAAGAAGGTTTTGTTTTGCAGTTTCTTCCTTCTGCTCTAGCATTTATTAATTTTAAATATTTATATGCCACCTGTCACGCAGGCATCTCCAGGCAGTGTCCAACATGAATACAAGATACAATATAGAATTTCAAAATACAAACATGAAATACCATAGCATTTAAATTCAGCATTGTGTGTGTAATCTAACCTAGAACAGATGTCAGAAATTAGACAATCTCTGCCCAGATAGGGTCACAGGTGGGCCACCAGCCAAATCTGATGGAAGGCACTCCATGTCACTAAGGCCACCTGACCCTCAAATGACAGCAATGGGTCCAGAAGTAACCCCAAGCTGTGTAGAGGGAGTGTAACTCCATCAAGAGCAAGCAACCTTCCACCCATTTGTGTGATTAAAGAACAAATCAGAAGACAAAAGGTTTCGTGGGTGTTGGGAAGATCAAAAAGAGATTGCATGAAAAGAGTCAGAGTTCATCTCTTGCTCACTTCTTCACTTAGTTTTATTGTTATTGCATAGTGTCACTTTTAATATCAGAGTCCACCATGTCTTTTTTGCCATAAGGGACTTCTTCTTTGAGCATATTTGGCCTCCTGTTTTGAAGCTGATTGTAGCAAATTCCTCCAACTTTGGGTTGGATATCTGGCTCAGTAACAATTTAGAACAAATCTCAGCTCCTATATGCTGGTGGTAAGCAAGTACAACTTGTGACACTGTACATTGCATTTATTGGTAATAATAGATGATATGGAAGTGAAGGCATAAACCTTTACTTACAATTTCCTTTCTCCTTTGCTTTCTTCCTGTGTGTGTGTGTATCAATTTGGAGAATTGCAGAATTTGCCTTACTTTCATTTTGCTTTAAAGTTGTACAAATAAGTTTCTGTCGGAAACTGGCAAGGAAATGTCTATACAGTGCCACCGGCTTTTTGGCAACCTGTCCATAATCTACAAATGCACATTCACAACCATTTCTGCGCATTTCAGAAACATTTGTTAACAATTCCAGTCACCATAACCTAACCATAAATGCCAACTGAGAATTCCACAACGGCTTGTTGCCATGGATAACTTCAACAAGAATGTCACACCAAATGACAAGACATTAAATAAATCTGAATGGTGACATTTGTGCCTTTAAGATCCTGGGCTTCAGTGTATGTTAGCAAAACTTCACCTGTTTTGAACAAAAGCACTGTGAAAACTCCAAAACTGCAGTGTTGAGTGCAGAAATAGTCCTTCCTAGTATTAATAGAATACATTTGCAAGTGGCAGAAATGTCACGTTTGCCTTGTTTATTGGATTTTCTGATAAAAGATGAAGAAAGGAAAATGTTGTCAGTCATCTAGAATGAAGCAGAGAATGTGGTTAATCAATTTGACATGTCATCTCCTCCCGATACACACACACACACACACACACACACACATATGCATACATTTTTGTGCCTTGTAAACACATGTGAAAAGGCTGGAAAAAATAGAATATGGCATTATCATTTGTATCTAAATCTGTCTAAATCCAATCACTTCCATACAAAGCAGGAAGACACAACAACAACAACAACAACAACAACAACAACACTATTTCTGCTGCACTGCCTAAAGTGACTAAATCAAGAAGATTAACCTATTTAGACAACACAGCAGTCCATCTAGCACTCCGTGTTGCTATTCATTGTGAAGTAGGCAAAAAAACCCAATCTGTGATCCAAAATGCAGACTGGGGAAAATTCCTACATGGCACCCTAGTGGTGACCCCAAAGCACACTGGGCGACAGGTAGGGAGGGCAGGTGCTACTGCAAATGGAGAGGCTGAAGGAAAGGCAGATTGTCCCTTAATTAGGGATCAAGCCCTGCCCACTCAGTCAGACCTCCTTAGAAATGCACCAATCGGTGATGGGAATTTACCTGCTCTGCCTCTCTTGCCCAACAGGCATCCAGCCTTCTTGGCACCATCATGGCCTTTTGGCTGAGCGTTGCTTTGTTCTCAGCTAATATACACCAAGAGAACTGAAATCCTCAAGAGATCTGCATAGCACATAAACTACAGAAATTCCCTGTGCTGCATAAGCTGCCCACACTTCTCTTTCTGTTGAGTAAAATGGGAATATTTAAGCTCCCAGGTTTAAAATCACACAACACATTTCCACCAAACTAATAATGAAACACTTTATTTTTTAAAAAACCCAGTTTATTTTCCTTTTCTTGACACAGTCATAGGAAATAGTGAAAATAACTTCTCCTTGCCATATCTTTAAACTGCTTTTGCTCAGTTATTAATTTGTCTGAAGAATGGAAACATTTTACACATTATGTGCCTTATGAATGAGAAGCTCCATACGAAATATCACCACGATAGGATGGATTCTATTAATTTAAGGAGGAATAACAATTGTGTGTTTATACATTTTTGTGTGCTAAAATATGAAGAAGGAGTTGTGTGTAAACTATGAATCTGTTCCTATGGATCTCTCCATATATCAAATGAATAGTAAACTCAGAAAAACGTTTTCAGGAAAAGTTACCTACTGTGAGGGATATCTAGAAATCTAGGCTTTCAAGGCTTTCAACAAATCAGCTTCACTGCTTCTGTTTCAAAAATCATTGTGCTTGGGCAGGATGAGTGGTGGAATCTATGTGAATAGAATCTGGTAAAGTGGGAGACTTATAATGCGTTGTGGCAAGAGAGAAGCCATAGTTCCTGTAGATAAAGCCAACACAAATTTCCAGCAAACCACTTCAGAAAGCATGAACTAATAATGTGCAGAATGGAAGGGAGCATGGGCATCCCATGCTGGCACCCAGTGTAACAGGGCTAACCAGGAGTAGCCAACATGGTGCTTGTGGGCATCAGTGTGCTTGCCAATATCTCCAGTGATGCGCAGAAAAAGTCTCAGTAAATGTCATCTTAAAAAAAAAAGACAATGCATGAGACAATTTGTTCTTCCTGCTCAGTTCCTGTTTGCACTGGTTCAGCCTCTTCTGCATTGAACATAACCTTGTACACTTGCCCTATTTCAGGGGTTCACAGACTGTGGCCCAGGGACCACCAGTGGTCTGTTAGCATCATAAGAGGTGGTCTTTGGCATGTATGTGAAGAACACTTGCAGTCTGAATTTTATGGAATTCAAATTGTGCACAATAAAATATAGTATGAGAAAGTGTGTTCTCCCTCATGGAGAGCACAGGTTGCGGGCGGGGCTGACAAGACACCTCACTGTTACTAGGCAAATGGTTTGGCCATCCTTTAAGCAAGGGCGGGCTGTTACTGGGGAAATCTAGATGTTGCCATTTGTTGATTGACAGCCCTATTTGTTAAATACAATGCTCGCAGCGAGGAACTTCCTCTTTTCGCTGCTTACTTCGGATCACCCGCCCTCCCTTCCCTAATTTTAGGCTGTTTGCTTGACCTTGCTATGCCTGTCATGGGGTCCTCTGCTTTGGGGCAGGGGCCTGGTAGGAATTTTGTCCATTTGGCTGATTAGTGTGTGCCACTTGGTTTTTTGCCTACTGCGTAGCAAATCGTCACAACTTGTAAGGTTTGCGGTTAGGCATTGGTCTTGGAATTGGTTGGTGGAGGGGTATGGATCCGGCTGTGGCTGCCCCTCCAAAATGCTGCTGGTGGTGGAGGGGTATGGATTCGGCTGTGCCTGCCCCTCCAAAATGCTGCTGCTGCTGCTTCAAGGGTTTTCCATTAACGGAACCCAGGGGCTCCCCATGCTTTTGTCCAAAACCCCCTGGCAAGGGCCACACAAGCCCCTGGGAGCATTCTGGGGAGAGGTGAGGCATGGTTCCCAGTCCCGTCTCTCTCCCCAGGTGACTTACTCTTGCTGACTTCGCGGGGGGTGCGGATGTCAGAGCTGTCCCCGTGCGGGGTCAGTTAGTGCTACCAATGCCTAAGCAACCACTCACATTGCTGTAATTTGAATAAAGTTGTGGCCAAAATTATGCCAAAAACCTTAAACAAAAATTAAGTGTCAATTGTGACGCGCAAATGATAGCAATGGAAATACAGTTAAAAACCATACAGAATCTGGCACAGCACGCTGCAAATACTACAAGTTGGGGAAAAAAATATTACATGTTTTTCCAAGATCCTCAGCAATTTTCAAGTGGTCCGTTGGGAAAAAGCCCCGCTACACTGGATGCCAGCATGGGATGTCCATGCTGCCTTCTATTCTGAACAGAAGAAACATGTGAGGAGGTTCTCTTTGTGTGCTGATGTAGGTGCATTTTTGTAGGGGGGGGAGGTGTGGAGCTAGACATGCCTACACCATTTTATGGCCCTGTCTCATTCTCTATTATTTTAGATGTGGCAGCCATTATGTGTAAAGCTGCTGCCATTTTGTGTAAAGCTGCAGACCCATTTTGTGGTGGCCATTTTGTGACTGGCACCCATGGCACTTTCTCAAGATTCCAAATGTGCCCACTGACCAAAAAGGTTGGCAGCCCCTGGTTTATGCAAGTCAGAGATCTCCATAAAACACAGCCAAGTGAACTAAACCACAGACACCAGAAAAAAATATTTCACACATGAATGCAGTATAGTGGTTAAAAAGCAACTGAGCAATTATACCATTTACAAATGCCAACCCAATCCTGCATCTGTTTCTGAAGTTCCAGCAGCAAAGGCTCTGGCCCTTCATTATCAGCTTGTCTTATATATTCCATTTTTTAAATGACAAGAATAGCCCTTGGGTTGGTTGGATGAATGAAATACAAAATGAATTCTGTGAGATATTAAAACAAACGAAGACCTTTTGCAGTCATAACACTGGCCACAGCATAAACGAGGAAAAAATAAAAATAAAAAATGTTTCCCTTGGATTTAAAAATATACCTGTAGTACTTCAGGTGATTGTTTTCTTACTGACTTCAGATTGTGAGTCACAAAAGGTCTGCAAGTTTCATTTGATGAAGCAGATCCCTCCAGGTCCAATTATAGAGGGTGACATTCAATCAACCACTGCGGGTTTGCTTAGAAATGTTGTTTTCCTAGGACTGATGTGGATAGCAAGAGAAAATAAATAAATGAGTGCTCAGAACATAGAAATGCATCTTTCAGTTAAAGCAGCCAAAACTGTAGCAAAATATTTCTGTGAAATCAGTTATTTTATACATACATGCATGCATGCATATATATTGTTTTGCAATACAGGTGCCCTAATGTCTTATCTCTTATATGAACTTTAGATTAAAATGTGTAATTAGTTACCAGCATTGCTTCAGTTTGCTTCCTTATTTTTTTTTATAAAATGTAACAGTATTCTCTTTAAGGCAGTTAGAAATCTCACAGCTATTTATTCTGGAATAAAAGCAAAAACAAAAAAAAATGATAAAAAGAAGTGTGCAGTTCTCTGGTCACTGGGATATCAAATGGAGTTCCCATATAAGAGAAAGAGATCCATCATCTCCACTATTACTGGTTCCTCTGAAGGACTGGCCCAACCAATGTTGTGTAGGGCCAAAAGCAGGTATAGGTGTGTCTGGACCATTCTGGGAAGTGGTTTGGATCCAAAGCCATCCTAGCTCACACACAAACACAAAACCTGAAGAATATTAAGGCATGCTTCTGTTTAAAGTCAAAAGGCTGAACTGGGAAAGTCAGAGGCTGAGGCTTATAGCTTAGTTATGGGACCCCTACATTTCTTTCCAAAATTTTGAACACCACCCTAAGCAACCCGAAGTTTCACAACATGTTTGGAGTACCAGTATAGTCTATGACTAAATTAGGTGAAAAATACTGCATCACAGATCTAAGTCTGAGTTGATAATACCGGCTTTCACTAAAATCAAGTTAACTTGTCCTAAGGTTATTGAATATAGGATTCTAATCCTTCTGTCTTCAATGCTTAGAAGCTTCTTCACACCAGTGTTGCACCAGTTAATTAAATGTGAGTTTTGCTGCTTTTATTGACATGCCAGCTTTACCCTGGAAGATGCATTGCATTCTTCTGCATGAAATAGACAGATCTTCTGATAAACTTTAGCACCATTACTAACTAAAATAACATTAACGGCAGTTATTTTAAAGGACTGATAATGATCACACTCCCTGGTGACCTGTCCCAAATATCTTTTGGGGGAAGTGCTTTCATCACTCCATTATTCAGTGTCATGACAGTCCTTTCAGATTCATGGACATTTGGGACAGCTTTAGATAAATTCATCATTTCTAAATCCTTCACTTCTAGCAATGAACTCCTACAGTTGTGTGTTCATGTGTTTTATTTACTGGGAAGTCAAGGAATCCCATCTTTCAGAAATGTTATTGAATGTGCAATGCTCTACAGCTTTGGATGTGATAAGTAGAACGCATCCAAAACTGTTTTACGTCATTTTATGTGTACATGTAGTTATTATACCTTTTCTTCTAATAGTGAACTCAGGTAAATTCTCTTTAGATCTTCATGTTCTAGCCATATGGCTATGCCCAGTTACTCCATTCAACAGCATGCCCTTGGACTCCCAAGATTACTCCAAATGCAAATTTAAGTACTCACATCATAGCATCACATTTTGGGCAAAGCTGGAACGCTGTCACAAGCAGTCCATCCCTTTTAATCCCTGAGGAACAGGAGTGGTAGATTGCAGGGTTTTAGCAGCACACAGAGCCCTCTCAAGACACCTGAACTCAGGTAGAAAGTATCAAGAAAAAGGGAATCAAAATGGAGCCACTGAAAAACAAGTGGAAGATTTTAGTATACTGTACTTGGAGGGAATCTTAACTTCAGAAATACAACCCCCACATACCTCCCCCCCTTTTTTTTACAAAACACCCCAAACAGTGAAGAGAGGACTGAGCATGTTCAGTAGCAAAGAGGGTATTAGTATAAAAAGGATAACCAGGTGTATGGAAATGGAATGGAGTGGCTTTCTGTAGGAAGGCATGATAAGCTAGCTGGAATTCTTCACAGGAGAACATTGCAATACATTGCAGCATTTTTGTTGCACACTCCACAATTGTATAAAATGCCATTTCAAAACAAACGACATTGGTTTCTGTGATATACCTTATGTTGTAAATTGAAGGTTTTTTGTGATGTAGTAAAAAGAGAAATCTTTGAGGTAGCCTGATTTCAAATTGTGTCAGGACATATTTCCACCTAAAATGGATCCAACCATGTACTTTGTGACTCACGAAACCCAAACGTGTGTTTGGGGTGGGTGGGGATTGAAGTGAAGGCCCAAGACAGGTGTTGATCATCGTGTGAGCTGTGCACAGGTGGTCTGAAGTGAGCTGCTGCCATTCCTGTGGAGCCTCTTTTTATTGAGACAAATATGCAAGCCAGGCAAATACATTTTTGGGCTGTGACCTTTACACATCTTCCGTCCCGAAATCATGGGGTGGTAAAAAGCTATTTTGGCACCTGTTCCACAGCGTCATTTTCCCCTTGCACAGTGTATGACGAATGGAGACAAAAGGTCTCAGGGAAAAGTGGTCACAGATAGGACACCGCTAACTGCTGAGACCGCAAAAGGTCAGACATAGGTGGAACGATGTACAGACAGCTGTGGCTTGTCTGGGGCGGGGGTTTCCCTGCACCCCAAGGTCACGCGTGCAGGCAGACGTGGCTGCCTGCTGGTGGGGAAGTGTGCTCCCTCCAGACCCCACTCCCCACTCCGCGATATCCCTAAAGGGGATGTCATCTATCTCTTTTACATTATACATATCATCAAATGCCCCTGAAGCTGAATGATTTATAACACAAATTTGTTGTATAAAAATTTGAAGGTTGGAAAATTCTCATCTTATGATCAGCAGTGGATGGTGTGGTGTTGCTATGGTGCTCACCTGATGTTTGTGTCAGGGACCGTGCTGAGGAGGGCTGCACTGAGGAGGAATGGTGGGAGCCTCCCCCTCCCCCTGCTCCTGCTCCTGCTCCTGCTCCTGAAGCTTCCCAGGAGCAGGAGGACAGTATAGATTTGGAACAGTGGTTTGCAGAGGGACATAGTTCAGAAGGCAGAAGCTGGGAAATACTGGATGGGGGACAGCTAGGAGAAGAAACACTGGAAGAGAAAGGGTTAACATATTCACAGTCTCTGGACAGCATTCCTCTGCTCAGCCCAAGGTGAGGAAGAACTCAGAAAGTGTCAGAACAGAAAGCACAGAGGATACAAGCTCATTTTACAAGACGTAGGATTGATGTAGATTAACAGGAATGGAAGAGGGTGTGATCCTTAATTGGGAGCAACGCCATTTCTAGGAGACGTGTTCTTTGTTCTCTCGCTTTGATTATTAAAGTTTCTAACTGGTAGGGCATTCCTTTCTTTGATCTTCTTATCTACTGCCACGAGGGAAGGAAGCCAATTTCCCAAAGCCTGACAGTTTGTCTGGCTGAGTCACTGCTGCATATTGGAACGGAGAAGGGCAGGAGTACAGCAGAAGTGAGGTTGGCATGGAAGAAACACACAGGTGGAGCCAGTCCAGTGCTACTGCTAGTGCATTTGCACCATGCCTACATTGCTGCCCCACCTCCCCATCCCTGCATACTGCAATGCCTCAGCCAGGTGGAGGTCAGGTGAGTGACAGAGCCCCACCACACTGACCACTGCATGCTATAACTTAAGTAGAACCATGAGTAATTAGATTAAGGATCCATCAAGATTTCTCCAGGAAATGTGCATCTTGCACTACCCACCACCACCACCTCCCACCTTCTGACTTTAAGAGATTTTGTGCCCTGTAAGATTATACCGTTATTGTTATTGTTCTTCATTAAAATCGCCTTCCACATATATGTGTCAAGGTGAGGGACAAGATATAATAAAAACAGCAAAGAATATAACAGCACCTGAATTGAAAAACAATAAAATGAGGCATTCATGGCAGGTCCACATACAATAGCATTGTACTTGCTTGAGGGGATGTAACAGATTGCCTGTCTTCTAGATCACACTACTGCCTTTGGGAGATGGTACTGCTGCCATCTATTATAGAAAAGGTGATGGATCTGGTAAATGCAAGAAACAATGGAATAGAATACAGACGTGAATTCCTAGTCTTGGTCATTAAAGGAAGAGATAGTCGCACCTGATTTTAATAGAAGTGCTGAAAACCAGGATCATATGAATGGAGCCAAAGCTAATTGAATTGAACCTAATTCCTCAGACATAAAGTTCTCTAGTTTATTGTAATGGTACATTTTCCCACCAACTACAGTCTACTTAATCTAGAAAATAAGTGGAGCGTATGTGTGATACGGATGGGGGGGGATGTGTTTAATTTGCTTTTTAACACAAACCTATTAAATTCACAGTTCCCCAAACAATAAACAAACCAGAACTCATGATCCATCACAATTCACACTTCCCTGAATTTTGTGGTACAGTTCAACTAAAAATGATGTCTAAAAACACATAATATTGCCTGCAAAAATGTGTATGTTTGGAGATACACACAAAATGCACATAGATATATACATATTCAGAGAGAAACACACATTAAAATGCTGAGAAAGTTTCTGTGTGGTAAGATGGCATGCTTATTTTATAGATTAATTATAGAAAATGTGAGTAACAAGCTTATTGTGATGAAAAAGTGGCTTTTAAAAATCTTGGTTTTTTACAGAATAATGAAGTGGTATTTAAAAACATCAGAAAAGACAACGATATAGCATGAAATGGGAAGTGCAATGTTCAGTGGACCAAAAGTAAGAGAAAACTGAAGACTTATTTTCCTTATGAAGAATTTTGCATGTACCTTTGGTCTTGTATAAAACAGCATGCTGAACATCTGCAATTGAAGAAGGAAGGTCACAATTACTGGCGGTAGAGGCTGTGGAATGAGCTTTTAACTGCCAAGAAATGAGTAGCTGGCAGGCAGTTACAAAAATAAAACATTGTGAGGCCACAAACTGCAAAATGTTCTACAAATTCATATTCAGGAGCTATTCTACACGTGCGAAGTCCACTGAGACCACAGAGATTTCAAATTCATTTTAACAGATTAAAGAAGACCAATTTGACGTGCATATCCTTTTGTTCATTCAGATTTGCACCCAACTTTAGTTCTATTCAGAGTTCACACCTCACCTGATGGACACCACAAGAGGGGAAGAGCAGGACTGCATTTGTACCCCTGCATGCACACAGATGTCACACTAACCTCCACATCCCAGTGTTGGGGCAGAAGATGATTACACAGTGCTAGTTTCCCAAAACATTGTTATTCAAAGGTCCATCATCCGCAGAGCCTCATCTGATTCAGAGGATTTGGAGAGAGTGGGCAGAACATGGTTGTCATCTACATACTGGTGGCATTGTGCGCTAAATCCCTGAAATGACATATTGGTGACCTCGTGGTCCAAATTCTCCCAGTGGCTTGATATTGATGTTAAAAGTATAGGGAACAAGATGAAACACTGATGTACTCTGCAGCACAACTGCCAAGGAGTCAAGCAGCAGTCCTCCAATCACTCTCTCCGGTAACAGTAATGCAAGTCATCAGCCAGTACACCTAGGCTCTTTTGGTTATGGACTCCATGGACTCCATGACCTCACCCTTCCTCCAGTTTCTTATAGGTACCTATAGCTCACATACAGTGAGCAAGCCTTCCATCCACTGCAGTGTGGCAAAACAATGCATTTGATAACCAACAAGGCACACCCAATCCATTCTGGAGTAAGGTTCCATGTTATCAGGAAGTATCCTTGCAATACAGTCTCCCCCTCATGTTATTACCACTGCATGAGGTTTCAATGCCTGAGCAGTGCATTTGAAAGGAAGCGTGCACCCTCCAGGCACAAGTGTCCCTTAAGTATACAGCTGCTGTGCTGGAACTGCAGAATCTAGATGCAGTAGCTTCAGAGTAATCAACACAGCCAAGTGAGGGCTCTCTGGTTAAAGCAATATGGTACAGTCATATAAAGCCAACAGCATACTGGATCTAAAACAGCAACTGGGATTAACTGACTAAATATCTCATTTAGACTGGCATGCTGCGCTAAAGGTTTGGATGCTATTTTATATGTATCCAAGCTGCCTAATATTATATGCATATATGTAGCCATTATATCACTCTTGTAAGAGTGAACTCCAGTGGTGAGAGGTAAAAGATATGGAGCCAAAAGAGAACCACTTAGATCAAAAGGAAATGGCATGCTTTTCCTCTTAAAGGATACTCTAAAAAGCAAAGATTTTACTGTGAATAAAGCACCTTATTGCCATCTGTGTGTTTGAGGAACTAGCTCTGAAAAGCAAACAGGACACAGGGTCAGGAAATCTGGGATCTGTTGCGAAGAAGGTATATAGATAACTTCTGAGACATTCAGTGAGAGACCTAACATCTTTGTATCTCCCACCACCACCACATTTGTAACATGAGCATCTCAGTCAAAGAGCCCAATAGTTGAAAATTTCTAAAAGATCCAGAGATCAAACATTCGATGGATGTACAAGGTATTACAGCTGTTGTTATAAAACTTGTCTGATTAAGCTGTTGGGACCTTTTTATTGAAATGATAACAAAAGAATGCAGACAGTATTAAGCGGCTTTGATTTCAAAAGGGGTTTGAGGCAGCCTCACACAATAGATGTACAATAGAAAAGATTAACAAATAAGGGATAAAAAGCCTCCAACCTTGAATAAATAAAACAGATTAAGTGACTAAGCACAGCTTGTGATGGCATATATTTTAGCAGACTGTTAGGGCAGATGAAAACGGAGTAGCACTGGGTGTTTGCAGCTTACTCAAGATTTCTCAATCCAAAAATGTATATGCAGGGATGAAAATTCACATGCAGGGAGATGTTTTCTTCTTGAAAATGAAAACAGGATAAACCAGCAAGCAGAATAAACATGCAAACTATGACCGGTGTAAAGTCTTTGAGCTGAAGTTGCAGGATCTGAGGCATGCAGCAAATGGCCTTGAAGGACTGTTTCAGTATTCAAAGCAGTTCTGCATACAGTCTGGCCTCAGATTTAGAGGGTGAAATGATATTTAAGGGAAGCAGGAAGGAAATTGCTTGTGCTGAGCTGAAACAGGTGGGTGAATTTTGTGGCCGTTATGACCATCTTTACCTGAGTTTTGAACACCCCTGTGAAAGGGTGTGAAAGTGTTGACAAGAAGGAAAGTGTCCCCATTTGCTGATGCAATTGGGCAAATGCTCTTCTGTCCCAACTGAAGCAGCTTGCCAGAATGGGAATGTGCTTTGGATACACATCCAAATACAATGCAGTTTAGTTAGACCTCTGAATGTAGATGTCCATCTGTGCTACATTACTTTTAATGGAATGGGAATTGGTGTGCTCATCCAAATGCCTATCCCCATCTACATTCTGCCTCCACAAGGCATGTGTGACCATGTGCAAATAGAAATGGAATTAGGAAAAAGACTTGCCAGGACAGTATGACAAGATAGGAAACACTGAACCAGTTGCCTGTGTTAAAGTTTAATGCTGTGTTCAAGTACATTGTATCTAGAAATGCTGTATTGGAAGTTTGTTTGTTTTGCCTTAAGCACAGGGCTAGTGTTTTCTGTTGTGAATGAGCTAAACACCTTGTGACCAATCTAATGACTAGAAAGTCACAAGACATAACAAAAGATGTAACCTGCGAACCACTTACCTGGAGGTTGATTGCAGCACATAGGTGCAGAAGCAGACAGGCAGATGCAGGGTATTGTTGGAGAGATACACAGAAACTTCATTTTAGTAAATATGCTTAATACAGTCGTAATTCGGCTTCTGAACGCCTTGGGAGTCGAACACTCCAGCTCCCGAACAATCGAAAACCAGAAGTAAGTGTTCTGGTTTTCTAACTTTTTTTGGAAGCTTAATGTCCTGCGCAGCTTCTGCTATTGTTTCCGGCGCACCTGCGCAATCGGGAACCAATCAGAAGTTGCACCTTGGTTTCCGAAATTTTCAGAAGTCAAACAGACTTCTGGAACGGATTCCATCTGACTTGCGAGGTATGTCTGTATCTCACTTTGAGAGCAGAGTTAGGAACTTTGGGGAACTGAAACTCATTACAATGTATGACTTTGTTATTTTGTAACTAAGCGTTTAAGACTGTTCTGCAGTAAAGCTTTAAGATTTATTCTTGTCTTGTGTAATTTCTACACAAGGTCCAGAACAGGTTTATTTGCTAACAGCCTAGACAATAGAAATGAATTCATTCTTCCATGTGGCTCTCTGAGTAAAAAGTGTTCTCATCCCTGGGTTACACTATGGCAAATAAACAGGAAAAAAATGGTTCTTAAGCATAGCTATATTACTACTAGAAGGAAGCAGTAAGCCATGTTGGAGTCATCTGGACAAATAAGATGCAACCAACTGAACAGTGGGGTTGCTTTAATTTGCTACAGAAAATTTAAGAAACAGTACCAGCAGAGTACAAAGTATGTTTATCTTTCTGCAGTGGAATAGCAACAATAATCAGATTCAGCATTTCAGCTCAATAGGATCGTCAAATGGTTACTTTTACTCATATATGATTTAAAGTGTGCTTATCTTTCAACATATACAAACAGCTCAGTCCAGCATTTTAGGCTAAGTGACTTTGGAGAATTTGGTGGGTGATGGATAAGATGATCAATCTACCAATTTAAGAGGAGTTAAGCGTGCTGAGCTGAAAGGCACAGATTTTCAGGAAGTGAAACTTTTCAGAAAGAATGCAAAGAAAGAGAAAGTGAAGATGGTGTAGAAAAAGGTGTGGGTAGCGTTGCAGACAGAAGGGCTTGCTTAATGTTTCACCAATTACAGAAACTCCATCCAAATCTGAATGTTGTTTTGCTCCAAACAGTTTACAGTTCACTGAGCAAATACACTGGACCAAGCTTTCCTCTTGCTAGAAATTGCTCTGTGAGTTGCAAAACATGTGCAGACACATACCTCATGATGAAAACCTGGCAGTGCTCATGAAAAGAGGCAGCGCAAGAAAAGTGATTGGTATTCTAGCTAAAACAGTATCAAAGAAAACAACATGGAAGAAACTGTGTTGGGGGTGTGTGTGTGTAGCATTAGAAAAGAATGGTGCAGTTCTCAAATCCAAACAGAGACCAAATTGCAACTAAAGGTAGGCAAAATGCCAAAGCTCATTTGCACTGGTATATCCATCCTCCACAAAGATGGATTTGAGCCTGTGAGTCCATTCATTCATCATGTAAATGAAACCTAAGTTTCTGCAGGGATGTTTTTTTTAGGGAGTGGGGTAGCACAGAAAAGTGTCCCTGAAATTTTCAGGGTGGGGTGCTTAGATGTAGGCTGTT
Source organism: Podarcis liolepis (assembly GCF_965112155.1). NCBI lineage: Eukaryota > Metazoa > Chordata > Lepidosauria > Squamata > Lacertidae > Podarcis > Podarcis liolepis. The sequence goes on along the minus strand of NC_139564.1, from coordinate 42,539,910 downwards.
TTTCAAGTCTAAACCTGCACAGTGGGTAGGGTGAGTGGGGACGATGACTCTGTATGCTGGGTGGGAAGGGCCCAGGGGCTGTATTTCCCTATGACATAATAAGAACATGTTTTACAAATGTAAAACATTTGTTGAGTATGGGTGACCTTTGTTTCTAGAATATATATGTGATAATAAACTCTCCCTATATATTTATCTGTCTGTATCTTTATCTGCAGCTATATATCTAGAGGGAGAGATGAGACAAAGTGGCATGTCACCAGTGGAAACTGGTGCAACAATGGTTCATATCTGTCATGTGGACAATTAAGTAGAACTAGTGCTGGCTGAATGGAAGTTGCCTGGTGGTTTGCAGAGAACAAATGCATTGATTTTGAGTATTTTCCCAAAAGCTGTCTCAAGCTTCATTGAGATAGATCCAGGGCCGTCTTTACCTGGGGGTGCAAGAGGTGCGGAGCACCTGGGTGTTGAATTCTGGGGGGCACCAAATGTATACCTACTGCTGTATACCGGTCCCTCTCGATTGGCAGCAGTGAAAAGCAATGGAGCGAAAGTGTCCCCCCCCCCCGTCGCTCTGTTACTTCCCAGTGCCAAATATTCCTGACAACAGCAATGTTCCTGCTGCATCGTTGTTCCCCTCCCCCCCAAAAAAAGCTCAGCAACTTCTCTGGCTCCCCCCCTAAAAAAAAAAGCTCAATAAAAGTTAATTTGGGAGCAGCTAAAGAACTAAATTTTGGGGCGCTGGGCGGATCTTTGCACCCCAAGGCACATATGCTAAAGACGGCCCAGGATATATCCATGCAATGAAGGGATATCCCATTATTGAACATATTGTACAGTATATTTAGTATGATGATCTTTTCCAGTCCCTGTTTCAGGTATCCCACTGAACCTTTAGATTGTGGGCTAGTGATGCAAGAATACATGCACCAATATGTGTTGTTGTTTTTTGCTACAACAATTATGTTTCATCATATTACAAAGCAGCATAGCAGAGAAAAGCAGTCTGCAGGAGTAAGACGGAGCAGGGAAAGTAAATGACACACAGTCTCCTGTGCCAAGAGTGAACTCAATCCAATGGCTTTCCATGACTGAGTGGAGTTTCTCTGGCTCGGGTACCAAATGATGCTGGTTTGCCTCTGAAATTGTCAGCCAATTTAAAATTTATGCCCTTCCCTTTCTCCGCTCTTTTAAGGGTTTCAAGATGAAAATCATATTCTTTGGGCAGGATGCCCTTTTGCTTGGCAGAGCACAGAACATAATGAGTTTTTCCTTGTTCCTGTAACTTGTAAACAGTACAAAACACCTGAAATTCCACCCCACCCCTTTCTAATCCCTATTATTTGTCCATACATCACCTTAGTTATTTCGACTAGGGAGGAAAGGTATATGCATACCCAAAGAGCAAATAAGGAATGGAGAAGTAAAAGCATTTTGGTTTTGGTTTTTCCTTTTTCAGAGATCCAACTGCATGCTGGCTTCACCCACAACAATACAACAAACAGGATGTTACCTTAACAACAACTGTAAGCGACTAGCCTGTGCTTGTCACACACGTTGCTTTCTTTTCTTTTCTATTTTACATTGTCTTGTGCGTGAAATATCCCTCCCCCTCCCCCCCACACTCCCATTTCTCATTTTCACATCTGACTGAACCGCTCTCAAAAGCTGACAGGAAACTAAAACTTGATAAAAGGAGAATCATGATCGCACGTTTCACTTGGAACCACTTGCACATATCCCAGACTGACAGAATCCTTGTCAGCTGAGGTGTGCGTATGCTTAGTATGCTTGAAGCATGACTGTGGCATAGTTATCCACAAAAATTGGAGGCTCCGCTCTGCTGTGGGTGTAAATTAGTCAGGCTGTACTGAAGGCCTGGGACTCACTCGCACTGGTTGAATAGCAAGCTCAGAACAGTAAGCTGCCAAGGAGTTCTCACATGAGGTGACTGGTGCTTTAAAGGTGAATATTTAGTTTCTAGCAGAGGTAGAATTCACTCCTCTGATGATACGAGGCACTCATTCCATTACATCAAATTGTGACACCCAGGCCCACAAGCCATAGCAACAAAGAAACCTGCAGTATTCTGCAGCCTGCTGTAATAATATGCATGTATTAAGAATCCTGTGTGGTTTCCTAACTAAAACATCCCTCCCACCTTCTGAAATGTTACTGTTTTAGGTTGCAATCCTAAACACAGTGGACCTACTTCCAGTAGCAATGCTAGAGATACAGTTTGTTTCCTGCTTCAAATGCTTTTTCTTAAGACTACAATCCTATACCTATTTACCTGGGAATAAGCCCCATTGAACTCAATGGCACTTACTTTATATTCCATGTACAGTGGTACCTCTACTTATGAACCTGATCTGTTTCGCGGTGCCGTTTGCACCCTGAAAAGTCCGTAAGTAGAGCACCGCTACTGAGCGTGCGCAATAGAGCACTTCTGCACATGCACAAAGCGCGCAGATCGCTTCTGCGTGAGAGCGCGCAGCGAAACCCGGAAGTATACACTTCCAGGTTTGCCATGTTCACAACCCGAAAATCCATAACATGAAGCGAACGCAACCAGAGGTATGGCTGTATTATCTGCCTCTGGTCTTTGGTCCTTGGCCCATACCATTTTCAGAGGCAGATTTAGGAGAGCGTGACCAGTTTGCCTGCACTGAGTGCCAAGCCACAAGGGTGCTGCAAGGGGCATCACAACAGTGACTTAAACCAGAAAGTGAGAGGTGGGGGAGAAGCAAATATTGGCATTGCACAGGGTGAAATTTGAAATCCTAAAGTCTGCCACTGCTGTTTTCCTGCAGTTTAAAACAACCCAGAAATAGCACATGTATGTGGCTTTCACCCATAAGTTCCCTACACCTGATTTTTTAAAATAAAAAATAATAATTAAACAAAATGGCAGCTTTTTTGTGTGTTTTCAAGGGACTGTGGCTTTCACCCATAAGTTCCCTACACCTGATTTTTTAAAATAAAAAATAATAATTAAACAAAATGGCAGCTTTTTTGTGTGTTTTCAAGGGACTGTGCTTTCTCTTGGGGGGGGAACCATGTGGTTCCCTGCCTTCCATTTTTATGCAATTATCAATAATATATTCAATCAAATTTATTTCTGAAATTAGAGGGTAATAAAACATTATGCCTTATAGCACATAACTCAGCTATATAGCAGTGGCCAATTCCAAATCAGCGCTCATCAAGCTTTGGAATAAGTGAACCAATCAATAGCTAGTGTAAATCTGCAATGAGCTCCCCACTCATTTATGCCATAGCTGAAATTCTGGCATGCTGTGCTCACTAGATATCTACTTAATATGGATTAATACCAGCTAGGTAATAAATTCTTCAACATTAGGATTGAAATGGAAATGCTGACAGAGTGTTAACTACCCTTATACTGATGAATGTTGCTATGATGGTACAGTAGAAATCTTCCGTGGTACTTGATGTCTTTAATTTCCAAGATGCATCCTCTCTCATCTTAAACACCTGCTCACAAACAAACATGATTGAACATACTCTCTCCAAGCAGCTATCTTTAGCTTAACACGCTCCCTGCTTAGCTATATATTGTGCACATTTTGATGGGACAGAAAACACTTTTAAAAAAAATTGTGAGCTTGTTGTGATGACCAACCATCATTCTATAATGTATTGGTTCTGCTGAAAGGCTGAACATATTAAGCCAGTTTTATATGTTGCTTTGTTGGTTATACCAGTTCATGCAGCTCCTCTAGTTGGTGTATGTGTGTTTGGACTCTGTGCAGTTTGTTGTTTTGGCAGCTGAAGCCCTGAAGCATCCAAATGCACTAATATATCCAATTTCACATCCTCTTACCACTTTGCAATACGACTATATTTCAAAATAAGCCTTTGCAATCTCCTATTAATGCTTGGTGTGCCACCAGATAAGTGCTTAGGAGGATGGGCCTGATTGGTGGCTTGTCAAAGCATGACTGAGAGATGGTCTCTTTAACTATAGTGCTTTTCTGTTTTTGGCCTGAGAAGGAGTTTATGTTTATCACAAATTATTGTCCAGTGCACAAACCCCAGACTATTCTTTCAGCAAATGCAAAGCCGCTTCTAAGTCTTTGGTACCTTGACACCTAGTCCTTTAAAGACAATTACAAAGACATCTCTTTCTCAAGCCCAGGAGTGCCCTACCTTTTGGGGCCTGTTTGCAAACTGGAGAAGTGGATGTGGACAACACACACACACATAGAGCGACCAGTTCTATTGGTTACAATATACAGTGGGTGGCGCTGTGGTCTGAACCACTGAGCCTCTTGGGCTTGCTGATTGAAAGGTTGACAGTTCGAATCTGCACAATAGAGTGAGCTCCCATTGCTCTGTCCCAGCTCCTGCCAACCTAGCAGTTTGAAAGCATGCCAGTGCAAGTAGTTAAATAGGTACTGCTCTGTCAGGAAGATAAATGGCGTTTCCATGCACTCTGGCTTCTGTCATGGTGTTTCGTTGTGCCAGAAGCGGTTTAGTCATGCTGGCTACATGACCCAGAAAGCTGTCTGTGGATAAACGCCTGCTCCCTCGGCCTGAAAGCAAGATGAGCACCGCAACACCATAGTCACCTTTGACTGGACTTAACTGTCCTTTACCTTTTACCCTTTTCCAGCTTTTTTCAAGCCTGATTTTGGTGGGGGAGAAGACCCCACTGGCACCAGGGAAGGACCTTGTGGGCACACGAACCCACAGATGCTGCATTCGCAACTCTGCTCTATTCTAGTTTTTCCTTCCAGATGATGCATATAACTAACTCTATCATGAGCCTCATCCTAGATAATATTCCACCATACCTTTCCAGGTGGGTATCATCACTTTATTCCCTGCAGCCCCAATTATTATATAATTATATAATTATATAATATTATACAAGTACATGAAGAGCTGCATTACTCAAGGAGGCAACCAAAGACTCAAGAATGCAGTTATGTATATCCTCTGCTCCAGCACAAAGGTACATAACATGGTGTAGACCAGCAAATATGTCAATGCAACGATTATGATAAAGGGCGTTGTTTTCTTAATGGATGCATATTATTCACTTTCCATGCCATACAGCTGGGTTCCTATTTTTGTCATTTTATTAATTCATTTAGAAATAATATTTCGATTCTACTGCATTCAATGCAATGTACAGCCATTATAAATTCAATTTTCTGGAGCCCATACAGTTCAGGCAATTTCACCTGGAGAGAAATAGGGAAAGAAAAATGATGGGAGAGCAGAACTAATGTAAAAGAATAAAGTCAAAACAAGATAATTTCTGCTATCTATAGGAAGTGTTTTATATAAAGCACGTATTTAAAGTCATGCTTGAATTTATGGGATACATAAATTTGACTGAATATCACTATGGCCATATGTTGAGTAACAAAACACACTGGAGAGCTGCTGCTAGTGCAAAATGCAGCTGCTTCACTGCTTACGGGGGCAGATCATCATCACCATGTTGTGCTGATTTTGACAACATTGTGCCAGGTGCCAATTAGCTACTGAGCTAAGTTCAAGGTGCTGATTCTGGCATGCCAACCCATATAAAGCCATCAGTTGATGATAATCTGTGTGCTGCACTTAGTTAATTCTAGGTGCTTTATAAATGAGTTGTTACTATTAAACATTTGGCCACAACTTAGTCTGGATAGCAATTCTAATATGAACTCACCTGATCTGCACATCCTGGACCAATGTGCAGATCCAAACACAGTTATTCTTTGTATTTCACACTTCACAGAATTTTGCAATGCAGTAAGCCACAGGGCGCTGTGGTCTAAACCATTGAGCCTAGGACTTGCCGATCGGAAGGTCAGCTGTTCGAATCCCCGCGACGGGGTGAGCTCCCATTGTTCGGTCCCAGCTCCTGCCAACCTAGCAGTTCGGAAGCACGTCAAAGTGCAAGTACATAAATACCTTCCAGTGGGAAGGTAAATGGCGTTTCCGTGCACTGCTCTGGTTTCGCCAGAAGCGGCTTAGTCATGCTGGCCACATGACCCAGAAAAACTCTGCAGACAAACATCGGCTCCCTCGGCCAGTAAAGCAAGATGAGCACCACAACCCCAGAGTCATTCGCGACTGGACTTAACTGTCAGGGGTCCTTTACCTTTACCTTAAACATGCTGGAAGTATGTTATTTTAAAGATAATGCCTTTGAAAATCTCTGCCACTAGTACTATTTTTGGAGTTGCAAATTTACATTTATGACAATCTCCTATATTAAGGATGAGACACGTCCCACTTCATTTTGTTTAAATGGTTCCTTCAGTCTGGACATCAGAAATTCAAATGCCATATTGGCCCTCCCTACGGACTCTGATAAGGATGATAAGGGGAAGGAAAGGGTCAGAGCCCTCCTGCTCAAGTCAGGACTTTCTGTTGAATATTTTCCTCTAGAAGTCTTGCAGCCCTTCCATTTCAACTCTGGGTAAGTAGGGGCTAGCCAAGTCCTGGGAGGTCACTTCTCGTGTCAGATATGGGAAAGAGGAGCTCCATTGTACAGACTGAGCTGTCAGGAGAGGAGGAAAGCCAGGCCTTTTCTCTGAGACAATAGTGGGACGTTAAGAGGCAGGAAAAGGCCTGGGTTCCATGAAACTGGGTTCCACAGTTCTCAGCAAGACAAGCATGTGAGCCAATAGCTGGACTTTCCCTGTCTTGTTGAAGAACATGGTGGGTGTTGGAATAACTTCATGCTTCTGTGCATGAAGCTTTGAGCTTATGATCTTGGAATTCTGACCAGTGACTTTGTCCCTTATCTGTATTTAGAGATTCTTGAAGCTCCTCTCCTAAGTTGGTTAGATGGTTGTACGTTTTTTTGTGCCTATGGGTTTCTGGACTAATTTCTGATCTTCTCATTTTTCTGAGATTGCACTATGCACCATCTGGAGTAAAGCTTGGCTTCTTTACGTATAATAAAGTTGTTCTTGGACAGGAGCAGCACACCAAGTTCTATTCTCAGAGTCCATCCAATGTACCTGAGAGAACATTTGTTCTGAAAGATTTTTCTGGGATGTCTTGTTTGGTATGTGTAATGTTCTGCTCAAAGTACTCAAATTCAATGCACATTTCAGTTTTTCCATATAATAGCATAATGGCCATCTGTTAGGCCGGCAGGATGCCTAATCAGAAATTTGTTATGCAAGTATAAACAATGCATAGAAGAACTGTTGATGGAACAGGTTGCTTTTTCTTTAGCCAGAAGGCTCCTTATGTGTGCAACTTGCACTGAGGCGCCCCTTTCTACTTAATCTATTTTGTCTGCTTTCCCAGTGTGATTTGAACAACTGGAAGGCAGCACATGGAGAATGAGATGTGCTTATATTTCAAGCATGAATCTCAATTCTGTTTTAGTGTGGTGGGAAAAATATTTTGTGAAGTTTGCAAGAAGGCAGGTCCTTGTTTGGAATGTTTTACAATCTGCAAAGATAAAGGACAAGCAGGAGCAAACCAAGAAATACCCTACAACATCCCTTAGTGCAAAACAAGAGGCAACCATTTTGACAATATACACAGAGAAGGTACATGCACCCAGATCCTGCAAGCTGCTCCAGGATATTCATGAAGCAATCCTTTCTGAATTTTAATTTGAATAAGTTTATATGTACAATTCTTAGAGGCTTAACATGCTGGAATAGGGAGATTTGAATAGCAAAATGGTTTTGTGGGTTTCCAGGAACTGGGCAGATTTTCAACAATATTGAGTGTTGGTTGGTTTTGTAGTAGTATATGACTCCTATCATCACACCTCAAATAAAAAGGAACCATTAACTGGCTTGAACTATGGAGCACAGCTGTATTAGAACCCAGTTCCAAATTTCGGACCCTTTACTGCAGCAGTTTTCTTCACCTTATTCTACATCGTCCGCAGAGATTTCCTAAGGCCCCAGAAAGGCTTTTTAATGGTCACTGGTAGCTTGGCTGCAGGTGGGAGGGGATGTGGAAGTTTCCTTCCATGACCTTTCCCAAGTTAACAGATCTTAAGATTCAACCTAACATTTGTAAGCCTGTCTGAAACAGGAGAACATTTTTTCCTGTCACGTTTCAATAAAACCAGAGAAAGGAAGCATTATTATTTTTATTTGCCATTTTTCAAATGGAATTTGGAATGTATGCATTTGCCTTCAAGCCTGCCACTCCTGAGGGAAAAACCCATATTTGTATGTGTCTGTAATGAGAATTTGTAGACGTGGGCACAGCAGCCCCCAAAGGGAAAGCATTTATCACATGGATATAGATTAGAAAGGTGTCAAGGTTTGAATCCAAAATGGATGTATGAGCAAGGCTTCTTAAACTTAGTTTCTGACTGAAACTGATTTTAAGCATTGAACCTGAAGTGAATGCTGTGCTGATACCTCTCTACTTTACATAGTACATTTCTGCAACAATAAGAAGCAAGCTGAATTCAGCATTCAGATAGCTTGTACTCTTATCAACAAAGAAGCCTTCATCGTGACTTTCCTCTGTTTATCTAACCTCTTCTGGTTCAGACTGTTGAAAACACTGGCAGCCATAGCATACTTGTGAAAAGAGTTCTGTGGACAAAGGTATCTCTTCCACATTAAACTTGGTTATTTCTCTTGATTTTCCTTTTATATATTCTAATTTGTAAATGACGTTATAGACTATTAATGGCTATTATTCTGCCTGTTATGCACTCATCAATATAAAATATTTATCTAATGGATAGGGGAGCCTGTGGCCCTCAAGATGTTGTTGGATTCTAATTCCCATCAGATCTAGGCAACATAGTCAATGGTGAAGGATGACTGGAAATAGAATTCTGTGACATCTGGAGGGAGACAGGCTTCTTACCCCTGCTCTGTCTAAAACTAAGATTTGCAGTCCTGCATCTTTTACTTGCCGAGAGCATAAAAGTTCAGGAGAAAGTCTATCTTTTCTATTTCCACAATGCCCATCTCTCAAAGCAGGTGATGATGACTGGCTTTCTAAAGTTGACAGACGAACTAAGTAAGGCACCGGAGAAGGGCACCTCCATTCTTTAGCAATATTTATTTGTTTATTTAAAAGATCCCTACAGCACTTTTCAATGACTACTGCCATTGTTCCAAACAGTTTAAACATGACCAAGAAAGAGAAGTTTTAATGAGTAAACATTAGGTCTTTAATTAATTATTCAATGTGTGAATTAATGAATTATTCAATTAGAAAAGGTGTGTGTGTGTGTGTGTGAGAGAGAGAGAGAGAGAGAGAGAGAATATAAAACATTCCACTAAAAAATCATAAACTAAGTAGGTTAACTTCTTTTCAGACCAATTTAAGGGATTAGGTTTGGATTTCGGACCATCCATTGCATGGAAACTACAACTAATCCAGAATGTGGTTGTCAGACTGGTGACTGGGAGCTGCTGCCCAGACCATATAACACCAGACTTAAAAGATCTACATTGGCTCCAAGTACATTTCCAAGCACAATTCAAATCTTGCTGCTGACTTTTAAAGTCCCAAATGGCTTTGGCCCTGTATACCTGAAGGAACATCTCCATCCCCATCATTCAGACAAGGGTGGATCTACTATGAAACTAATGAAGCTTAGCTTCAGGGCCCTTAATCCCAGAGGGGTCCCAGAAGCAACTTTAGTCCACATGGCTTAAAATCTTGGGATCTCATAGACCCAATTTGAGTGGTACTACTGCAGGGTATTAGACTACTAGATGAGCCTCAGGGTCCCTTCCAACTCTGCTTCTATGATTTTTTTGTTGTTGTACGTATTTCAACAGTCCCAAAGTTTCACAGTAAATAGCACAGATGTTGTAAAAGTGCGGTAGCCTGCCATGGAACAAGCCCATTGCAGAAGATAACAGTGGTTACCCAGACCTTACTTCTGTGTCAGGAATGAGCCAGCTCCCAGTGCAGAATTGCAGCTAGCTCCCAGTGAAGGGGTACAGCCAGCTCTCAAGGAAGATTTGCAGACAACTGAAGGAAGCAGCCAGGAACAGCGAGGGTTGACTTTCATGCAGGATGATCAGCAGAGAGAGCTAACTCCCCTGCCCCTAGGAATGCCGGGTAATAAGAGAATGATGGGGCGTGGGCGGGAACCCAGTTGGAGTTCTTGGGAAGTTCAATCAGGAGGGAACAGAGATGGAAACAGTTTGTCAGAAAGGGAGGAAGGGGAAGCTGATCCAATCTCTCCTCAGAGTCAGTTCAGGGGAAGGTTGCTAGACAGGAAGCAAAACAAGGGTTTTGTAAGTTCAATTTTCGGCCTTCTGGGGATTAGAAGGATTAGAGGGACCTATGGTTTGAATGCATATAAACAGCTTCCTGTGTTCCTCTGAAGAGCAGTGCCATACCCTACTGCTGCATAGGATATATTGCATAGACACGCTATAAAGTGCTGTGCTCCATGTAATAGCAGATATTTGCAAACTGGCCCACAGTTCCCAGACTATGATTATACTGTTTATGACAAGCATATTTTCCACGTAACAGGTGGCAGTGAAACGAGCTAATATTTGTTCCTTTTATGAATGGTAAAAGTCAATGTTTAACAGTGCGGCACATCAAGATAGGAGCTTTGTATAATCCTGTTTTTTGGTGCTGTTGCATGTAATTGTAAGCATGGTAAGAGCCCCAAGAAAAGGGAGACACTTTTCTCTCTCTCGTGCCATTCTGTCCACCACAAAGGAACAGGAATTCAGTCTGCTCCACCTGTGCTTTTCACATTCAAGCTGGTATCAACAGTGAGAAGCAGGAAATGAATAGCACCGGGTGTAAGAGAACAGGTAATTGTCAATATTAGAACTGTCTGAGTATGCCCTGGGAGGACAGCTTAGATAGATACACACAGTCACTGTTTAGGGTCCACCTTTGATGTTTTATGAATGATTTAATTATTCATTGTATTCAAGTATAATCCTACAACTGTCAGGATGTGCCTTTTTGCTTTCATGTTGACTTCTGTTCATATTTTGGCAGCTTCAGGCATTCAGATGATGACAGAGAAAGCATCAGTCACTTCTCTTTGTGCATCCTTTGTAACGTGGATAGTAAAGGATTTGCTCACTCGTATCTCCTGCGGCGAGATGGATGAGCTCCACATGAATCTGGAGATCAGGCATCCACATATTTACTGTCTTCTCAGTCCACTTTCTGGATGAAGTGGGCTCGTGCTTTTGAACTCTCATTCTAGAACAAAATAAAATGTGGCAACTCTCTGTCTCTTAAAAGAAGAATCTCCCTTTGCATCAAAGGATGGACAGACAAATCCATAGGCAGTGACTGCTTTGATCTCTCTCCCATCATAGAAGTAGAGGTGGTGTGAAGTAGGGTGGGGAATGTTTTTTTTTTAATGTTTTTTTTTTAATGTTAATTTGAACTGTTAGTTTAGAGAAAAGGCAAGCAAGAGCTGAATTACAGAAGAGTATAAAAATATGCATGGCTCTCAGGGACTGGGCAGAGGAGGAATGGTGGAGACCGCCTCCCCAACCTGACCCTTACAGGGAAGAAGAAGACAGCTCAGAATTACAACAGGGGTTTGAGGGAGGTCACAGCTCAGAGGAAGAAGAGGGGGAAAGTTGGAAAATGGTGGGAGAGGAGGAGGAGGCAGAGCTGGATCAGCTACCTGACACATTATCACTAGAAAGCATTCCAGACTCACCATCTCCCAGAACCCAGCAAGCCTTAAGAAAGGAGACCAAAGGGCTAAGAAGCAAAAGGCCCTCAGTGCCAGCTGCAGAAGGGATGATGAATGAGGAAGTGGGAGAGAAGGGGAGGGGAGACTTAACTCAGAGCAACGCCATTATTCCAAGACATATTTGTCAACGTTTTCCTTTTCTTAAGGGAAATTCCCTTATTCCGAATAGGATTCCTTGCAAGAAAAGGGAAAAGTTGACAGTTATGCCTTTCTAAGCCTCTCTCTGTGAACAGTGAATAAAAAGCAATTGGTAAGAACTTCCTTGTCTCATCCATTCCTGGCAACTTACTGTGGGGGTTGGATCCATCTTGACAATGGCATGGTGAATTTGGATAGAGCAAAGTTTTTCTCCCTTTCTCATAACACTAGAAATTGGATACATCCAATGAAGCTGAATGTTGTAAGAAGCTGAATGTTGTAAGAGTTAGATAAATGCATGAAAGTTAAGGCTATCAATGGCTGCTCATTCTGATGGCTATGTTCTACCTCCACTGTCAGGTGAATCCAGCAGGTGCTTCTCATGTTTTAGACACTGGATCAGGTGCTACAGTTCCAGCCTTCTTTTAAGTTTTGTTTGCCCAGGACCCCTGGTAATTCTTTGCTGCACTTTCTGTAATTAAAAAAAGAAAAGAATCAACCTCATGCAATTTGCAGACTTTCCCACTCAATTGTAGAAAGGCTTCTTATTTCAGAAGGGATGGCATGCACATAATTCCTGCCTAGATGTTATTTCCAAAGAAGTAGTCAAAGTACTCGAACCAGAAAAATACTATTGACAAAAGTTTATTATCTACAAATCCAATATTGCTTTCTGCTCCTGCCTATGTAGGGAAAGGCAGAAATTGCTAAGAAGTCCACCAGAGAATGACTGTATTAATGGAAAATGTATATTTTGGTTGACTTGTGATTTCTTGGGAATATTACCAGAGTCGTATATTAAAGGGAATTAAAGACAATCTGTCTGATCTTTGTAGCTGGATTATGCAGTGTTGGAGCAGAGTTTACAAGCGAGCCAAGAAAATCAATGATTAGAAAGTATAAAACATAATTTTAATTTAGAAGAACTAACATGTTACCAAGAATTTATTTTGCACTTGGTTAATTGCTATTTTCCATCACCTGTGAACTAGCCCACTATGAAATGATCTCTGTTTCATTACTTGGACCAGTGGTTCAATCAGATGCAAAAGATCCAGCCATGGATATCACCTATTTTATTTAAATTCATTGTGCAAGGGAGAGAGCAGGGCAACACTGTATCAGAAGAGACTTGAGCTGCATGAATGCGTCCATGGGATGCTCTGATGGCATTGTTCCTGGAGATCAAAGTAAAGTCGCCGGCTTTCTTGTACTTGTGATTTGTATGTTTTGTCATTTCAAGGACACCTGTATGATTTGGTTTCATATGCCTTTTGTGTGTGTGAAGGATAGCAAAGCAAATGAAGGCAGACAAGCAAGTAGCAACACTGGTAAAGCCAGTAAAGGAAAAGGGCATTGCATCAAATCCCACTGAAATGCTCTGTTTGTAACACCATTGCCACCCGTTGATAGTCTTTCCCCGTCCTTACCAGAAACTTTTTCAGTCTGAGGGACACATGCTGTCATGCGCAGCCTTCTGAGGGCTGAATGTGAATGTGAGTGCCGAGCCAGAGTGAAAAAGTGGTTGAGATGACCATTGTAACTTTTAGCTTTGTGCAGGAGACTATATATTCCAGCAACACAAAAACCAGAGGTTTCTACATGCATCTGTTCATCCTCAATCCAGGCAAGCAAAAGGAATGATCACAGTTCAGGTACACATGGTGGCCAGCCAGAAGCAGTTGAAGAAGTTGCAGAACAGGGCTGGTGAAGAGTGTGGCATGGCGGGGTAGCGTCAAAGGTCAGATAGAAAGTCCTGGAGGGTCATATTCAGGGGGTGCTCAAGGGTATGCAGTACCAGCACTTCTTTTTTGTTGTTGAAAAGTGTGGCACTTACTGTAACAGCTTCATGGTGAGTACTGGCACCTATTTTTCTGGGGGGAAAGCACTGGGCATATCCCACCATGTTCCCTATTCCTGGTCTATCGAAACACATTGTTGGATGTGACACCATCACAGTTTGAATGCCACCAGTGGGAGATGAAAAAGTCATAGTGTGATGGCACCATGGCAAGTGGTGAATTTATCTAAACATAATGGAGGGTTTGAGAGAACTAGATACAAAGATGTTGTTTTTAAGACAAGTCTCTTGTTCAGTACTGGCTTCACAGTACAGGCTGCACAAGTGACTGCTTGGGGGACATATCCTGCACAAAAGCCATCATTGAATTATCACTATTGCTTGCAACACTGTCTATGCCTCCATGAACAGTGCTAAGTCTAGGATAAACCTTCAATGGCATCCCTCTGCCTTACCTGAATTAGGCCTTAGGTTTTTTGCCCCCATCCCAAAACTGCTTCAAGACTTCAACAGCTTCCCTAAAACCAGAAGAAGGAAATGAGAGATAGAACTGTATTTCATCTACATACTGATGACACTTTAGCCCAAACCTCCTCTCAATGGATTTATGTAACTGTTACAAAGCACAGGGTTAACCTGAGATGCCCCAGGAAACAAGGACCAGGTATGGTTACTACAAGGTCCAGAGAACTAATAGAGTCTTCCTCACACACACAAACATCCCTAATACATTTCCTGGTGTAAATCAACCACCAGGGTGTTGGGGGTAAGGCTGTTTATGTCCAAACATCAGGTCAGAAACCTGATTGGAACAGTTACATATCCAAGACATTGTACTATCCTTCTGATAACATTTTTTCAGAACAGTAGGTCATAAAATAGTAAAACAGCAATAGTCAGTGAAATAGCTTGGTTGTGAATTAATTAGCTAATTATATGGTCTATGCAGAAATATGGAGGAAATATGGTGCTTGTAGTTAAGTCATCTATTTTTAAATACATACATATGGAATGGTCACTGGTAGCCTTAAAACATCCTCTTGATTTTTATTTCATGAACCAATCCTGAAATAATGAAAATGGAGAGAAAGATTGAGAGAGAGAAATTTTGTTTTGCGCCAAATGGGGGAAATTCCTTTCCTTTCATACAATATCTAGTTCTGCTCTAATTTCTGTAGCATTTCTGTAGCTTTCCTTGTTAAAGACCAATTACAACATCAGTGTGGGAGTTGCTTCCATATGCTTTCTTCATAACACACAGCTTGCTGGAACATAGACAGTGTTTGTATAGGAATGAAACTATGTCATAGGTCCTGCCCATGTTGTTCCTTAATCCATATGCTATTAAGGGAGTATGAGAAAGAGTAGACCCAGCCCTACCATTAGGCAGGATAAAGAGGTCCTATCAGGCAGCTGGGTTGTTGTTTTTTTACATTTTGGGGTGCTTTTTAATGTTATAAATTATAATAAAAGGAAACAAGCAACATTTAGAGTATAATTCACAGAATTAGATTGTCATTCTACAGTTCAGAAAAGAAAGTTACATTTTGTTCAAGTAGGTTGATCTCTCTCAAAAAATAATGTGTTTGAGACTCTTGGAAGGCAAAGACCACTTGTGCTTTCGCTTATATGAGGCAATAATGGGAATCATATTTCTATAAACTGATTTTTCCAGTCCTCTAACAATGGATCAACTTTTCCCAGCACTCTTCATTAAATTCTATTGTATCATCCTTGGGTATTATACCCTCTTCAAGATTTTCAGTGTTTTCAGCAATCTCAATAGATGCTTCAGCTAACATGAACTGAATTGTTGCTGGCATCTGCCTCCCTTGAGAGTCAGTGGAGTGCGCCTCCGGGAAGGGGGGGGGGAGAAAAACCACTGCAGTAGCAGCACCAAAGTAACTTCTCTGGGATGTGGAAGCCTGGGCAGTGTGTATGGAGGTCCTGGGCTTCCCAGACAACTAGATCCCCCTTTGGCCTCACTAATGTGATCCAAAAGAAAGCAGAGCAATACTGCATCTTGGCTGCAAGACTTGCCAGAAGATCACTCACCCTCTTGGTACAGTGGCATTGCGTTACAGTGGAGGCTCCTCCAAGGCCTCAATGAGGGAACTCAGGATCAGCATCCTATATGGATGGGTGGAAGAGCCGTAAGTATTATTTGCTGAGGTCTGTTTGCATTATTTGCTGCGCTGCCTCGGAAATTACATCAGAAAGTCTTCTATAAACTGACTTTACCACATATAAAACAAGGAACCACTACCACCCCACTGTTTAGGTTGCCCCCAAAGCCAGATCACAAACTCTTATTTATACAAACTCTTATTTTTAGTTTGAGGTGCTCCCTCTATTCATAGACTGAAATACTATCTGTGCACTACTTTCAGGGTTGTTTCTTGGAGTATAGTTGACATAAAGTTGTGTCCAAACATGTCCTCCTCAAAGTAGACCAGCAAAAATCAATGTACATAAATTAGTCAGGGCTCTGAGTATGACTTGTTTGAATACAACCCATAGTTTATGGAAATGCTTAGACCAGATATTTTACTAAATTCCATTGATGTAATGCACATTCTCCAGGTCATGATGGGTGTTATGTGTATTGACTTGGAAATGTGCACACTTCTCTCTTCATGGATGGATGAAGTCTGAGGAATGTGCACAATGGTCAGTTATTATGCACATCAACTGTCATCCCCCTTAACATCTGTGTGTGTGTGTGTGAGAGAGAGAGAGAGAGAGAGAGAGAGAGAGAGAGAGAGAGAGAGAGAGAGAGAAGCTATTGCTTCATAAAGTGGGTCTCTCAGAAGTAACGTTCTCATTATTGTATTATGGACATTTAGAAATGCAATGTGAAACAAATGTACCTGTTTTTCGTCTGTCAAGTGCTGGAGGACTGGGGAGCTTGGATTAATGGTTATTGCCAACTTAATTTGATAATGTGAGTAAATTTTGGATTTTCAATGTGTGGTTTCACATATTCTTTTAATTGGTGATCTAGCTGTACAATAAATGTGTTGAGATATCTCCTTTATATTGTTAGCACTCATTCCCTTTTAATTAGCATCATTTTAAGCAGCATCATTGCTTTCTAATTTGAATCTTTTCCCAGGCCAGGCTTGTAAAATGTTTTATAATAAAAACAGAAACTTTATTTATTTATTTTTGAAAGTTTCCTGCTTGCCAATCGTATCCCATACATCACAGTCTAATTAGAGGCAAAGAGCTTTTTCTTCTTCTTTCTCCTCTCATTTTGGAAGTGATGTTTGAGAATGGGAGGTAGAAGTCTGTCTTCAGCTGCCAGATCTACTCTGGACCCTCCCATCTCTCTGATTAAAAGTCTCCTGAGGTCAGCAGCTCATTCGCTTATGCCAGGAAATGACAGTTGCTGAGAACCAAAGGCAGACCATGGCTCAGTCAGTCATTGGCTTTATGGTGTAAAACATTACCATATTATGATTAGTGGTCTTAAGTAATACACAACACAGCCTGTAATAAATCATCCAGTAAGTCTTTCATCTAGCAAATGGCTTACTGAACAAGAAAAGAAATGACGATGTTCTGCATCGCATTAGCAGGGCCACTCTTTGAAACCTGCCACTGTATCTGGCATTCAGGCACACCAACTCATGGGGGCTGAGCTGCTTTGCACACCCTAATATCTTTGGGGAGGCACACATACACACACCCATGTTGAGGGGGCAGACAAGGCTGAGTGCAGAGCTAAGCATAGTGCATCTTCATGGAAGGAGGCTGAGTGAGAGAGAGGAGGAGCTACTGACCACTGAAGCCATGCTGTACTCAGCTCAACAATCAGCCTCCTCCCGACAATGCAACGTTTGATGTTACATGTGCGACACTGGGCTCCCCTCATTCTTTGGTGCAAGTTGGTGCTTCTGCTGGCATCAATCGTCTTAATCAGCCTGGCTTGCTTAAGAAGAAGAGTTTCGATTCGCTTTATCACTACCCTAAGGAGTCTGAAAGCGGCTAACAATCTCCTTTCCCTTCCTCCCCCACAACAAACACTCTGTGAGGTGAGTGGGGCTGAGAGACTTCAGAGAAGTGTGACTAGCCCAAGGTCACTCAGCAGCTGCATGTGGAGGAGCGTGGAATCGAACCCAGTTCACCAGATTACGAGTCTACCACTCTTAACCACTACACCACACTTAAGAGATTGTTCATTACAGTGAGCCAGCCATCTGGGCCCACATTGATAATCCTTTAGTCCCTGCCTTCCATGCAGGTGTTCCTTTGGTTGTGTTCTTCTCCCCTAGAGAATTCCAGACAGGGAGACAGGCTGCAATCACAGTGTTTTATCTGACTTTGACTCCGTCTCATGAGTTTGAATGATAGCGCCATTACAAGTTTGATGCCTCTTGCACAAATTATGATTCCTCCCTTCCAGGATGTCAGAGTGTTTCACCACCCTGAAGTATAGAAAGGCGTATTACCATTCGTACAATCATATAATGTTAGTGCCCTCACAGAGTAGAAATGGATTACAGGATTATAGGAAGACTGATGTTCTTAGGCCTTGCCATATGCTTAGTGAAAGATTGGGGAAGGAATGGAGGGCTGGTGCAAGGTTTGGGCAATAGGCTTTCCAGTCATAGTGGTTCCCTTGACATCAATGGTAAAGGTAAAGGTATCCCTGCCCATACGGGCCAGTCGTGACCGACTCTGGGGTTGCGCGCCCATCTCGCTTAAGAGGCCGGGGGCCAGCGCTGTCCGAGGACACTTCCGGGTCATGTGGCCAGCGTAACGAAGCTGCTCTGGCAAGCCTGCACCAGCGCAGCATGCAGAAACGCCGTTTACCTTCCCGCTATAAAGCAGTACCTATTTATCTACTTGCACTTAAGGGTGCTTTCGAACTGCTAGGTGGGCGGGAGCTGGGACCGAACGACGGGAGCTCACCCCGCCGCGGGGATTCGAACCACCGACCTTGCGATTGGCAAGTCCTAGGCGCTGAGGTTTTACCCACAGCGCCACCCGCATCCCCGATATCAATGGTGGGCCTCCCCAAAGCTGAATATTCATGATCTATGGTGCACAACTGCAAGCTGGCAGCCATTTTAATTACCCAGCTTTCCCATTGCTGCACTAGTGGAGCCCCAACTGCACCACCATCTTGTCCCATCTCCATTTTAGAACCTTTCACATTGTAAATGCTGCTATACAAAGCGCCTTCTCTGCGGTGCTCTTCCAGCTCCTTTGCATTCCAACAAGTTTGTTGTATTTGCTATTTAAAAACAACAACAGCTAATCAATGCCAAACATTTCTGTGTATGTTGAGAGCAAACAAGTACTCCACAGCTGCAGTTAGACAGTGTTTTTAGATGCCAGTTCTTATGCAGAAGACTTCACAGTGTACATCTATCTTAAAAATTCTTCATTACTTTTGGTGAGAAATATACCGCCCCCCCCAAGACCTACTTTATCAGTGCAAAGTTCTTGCAATTTCCCTTTCCACAGTCATAAATTACTGCAATGCTCTATGTGTCCCTTAAATATCCAACTTCTGTGTTAACAACCATGACTACACATTTCCACTTCATTGGTTTTCTTTTGAGCTGGCAACAATGCATTAAGTTACCTATAATGGAAGGATTTTGGTGGTGGCATGAGGCCACAGCAAACAACTCATTTAATTGTGTCTGAGAGCAGGAAAGCTGGGCTAGTGATATAAAGAATCAAGGTAGTACAACGTATTTCTGAAAAAAAACTAATAGGTCATGTCTGCTGCTATTTATAATGAGTCAAATCTGACATAACACCATGGGTTCCAGAATCTCATTCTGTACTGGGGCTGAATTGTGCCACCTTCCCCCACTTTGTGAATACTATTCACATTTCAAGCCCTTTCTGAAAACATCATGCTCATTATCAGCCCTTTAATCCACCTTTCTTGGTCCAGTGTGGTGTAGTGGTTAAGAGTGATAGGCTCGTAATCTGGGGAACCGGGTTCGCGTCTCCGCTCCTCCACATGCAGCTGCTGGGTGACCTTGGGCCAGTCACACTTCTTTGAAGTCTCTCAGCCCCACTCACCTCACAGAGTGTTTGTTGTGGGGGAGGAAGGGAAAGGAGATTGTTAGCCGCTTTGAGACTCCTTAAAGGGAGTAAAAGGCGGGATATCAAATCCAAACTCTTCTCTTCTTCTTCTTTCTTTTTTTATACTAGAGCAGACTTTAAATGAGGGGGTTGTGTCAATGAAAGAGCTCTTCTGTTGATAATGCTATGGGTGGAGCAGACAGCAAGGATGTTACCCACGTTTTCTTAAAAAGTATTTAAGATGCTTCAACTTTCCCTTGCCTTCCTTGCTTCTTCTTCTTATATATACACACTTACACACGCATACATCTAAGTTGATGGCGCAACAGTAAAAATGGGGTTTCTCATAAGTGCAACCAACTAGAAATAGGGTAGGTATAGCCAATGTGCTGCTCTGCCAATATTGTGGACTTCAGTTTCTGCCATACAGCATAAGAGTGGGCACCTATGCTGCCAGCCAATTCACTCATGCCACTAGCGTGCCTGCTTTGCTCATCACAGCACCTGCTGTTGTCACACTGCAGTTCATGTGGCCACCTATCAGCAGCCATGCAAACTGCAGCATGACAACTGTTTTTCTTACAAAAGTACAATATACAGTAGTAAGACATTGTTCCATACTTTGTTGAAGAAGAAGAAGAAGAAGAAGAAGAAGAAGAAGAAGAAGAAGAAGAAGAAGAAGAGTAGTAGTAGTAGTAGTAGTAGTAGTAGTAGTAGTAGTTTGGATTTGATATCCCGCCTTTCACTCCCTTTAAGGAGTCTCAAAGCGGCTAACATTCTCCTTTCCCTTCCTCCCCCACAACAAACACTCTGTGAGGTGAGTGGGGTTGAGAGACTTCAGAGAAGTGTGACTAGCCCAAGGTCACCCAGCAGCTGCATGTGAAGGAGTGGAGACACGAACCCAGTTCCCCAGATTACGAGTCTATCGCTCTTAACCACTACACCACACTGGCTCTCACTTTGAATTCACTTTGTTTATTGGAACATTCTCACTTAGGTATATTTTCTTTTTCTTTTTCTAATAATATTTTTATTGAGATTTTATAATTGCAAATATCAAATATCATAAACCATTATCCAATCCTGCCTTACCTTACCTTACATTTACAATCCCCTTCCTCCCCTCCTGGCTTCCCTCATCTTCCCCTTCTGGTTTGTTACATTGTTTGTTGTATTCTGCATGTATATATGCTGTATATAGATATATTTTCTGTTCCAAGAAAGCAATGGCATTTGGTTTCATGAACATCTCCAAATCCCACAGTGAATTGGTTGCTTGTCTTTGATCCCAAGCCATCTGTTATCCTCTAATGTAGCTGAGTGTTGTCCAACTTGAATCTCTTGAAAATGGTCACCACTGTACCATAGCTTGGTTAATTAAATGTGTTATTGCTTCTCTATGTGTGTGTCCAGAACCACTCCCAGCCATATCCAGAGGACAGCAGCCAGGTGGAACAGAATGCCCTGTTATCGTTGCTGCTTTATATACTTGCGCTATTCCAGTGGAGCGAATCTGGATCCATATCTCGGGACCTGAATATTATTTACGATTTTGCATTCTTATTCATTCTTTTATGAAGATTTTCATTAGCCTGTATTGTAGTATTCCATTTTATTCAATCACATTCCCAAGACTGAAAATAACATACTGCAGAGAACTGCCTCACAGTTACAGTGGGCAGATTTATTAGATTCAAAGCAATTCATATTGTAAAAAGTGATTTATACATGCAGTGTATTTTAAGAAGTGACGTATCATTTATAAAGTGTCCTGCAAAATTAAATTTTATTTCATTTTTCATATCCTTGTTATACATGGCACACTTGACCATACTTTCTTGTTCAGTTGTATTTCTAACCTATATTCTGCTGCACAGTTGTGGCAGAAGATCAGTTCCAGCAGAAGGTCCCCAGCATGGGTTTATTGTGAGTATTTCATATAATTTTGAGAAGGGCTGTAGCTCAATGTTAGAGTATCTGCTTTGCATGCAGAAGGCCCTAGGTTATCTCTGGCATCTCCATGGAGAACTGGGAAGCCGTGGAGTGTCTCTGCCAGTCCATCTAAACAATACTAAGAAGGGGGCTTCCTATGTTCCTAATTTATTATGGTTATCCTTAGAAAGTCTTCATTTATTTACTCTGGAAGACTGCGAAGTGGGGAGAGCATTGTAGAGCCCAGGAGAGCTAGACTCATTCTTATTTGACTAAGGTGCAAATGGTGGGGAACCCATCTGGACTGCAGGAGGAAGAAGAAGGTGTGGCTTCACCAATACAGACATGAAAACACAAAAAGAGCAAGGCAGGGATTCAATATAATAAGGGATAAATATAATAAGGGACAGTAAAGCAGCAGAATCCAATTGAGGCTAAATCAGCAGCCTAAGTTGACACACATTGGGCATTTAACTATTCCATTTAGTTTTAATGCATCTGGTTCTGCATGTATTCAAGCATGTCTCCGGTTCCACAAGTTTTATATAATTGCTGCTGCATTAACAGTTTCCTATTGGTCTCAGCTGTGTGCCACCCAATAACAAAGAGTGTCCAAGGCCACTCACAAGTATCTGTTTGAGCTGGACATTACCCTACAGGCTAGCAGTTGAACATTCCTGGGTTGAAGGACTGTTCAGAGGTCAATGAACAGGAAGTCCATGAGAACGGGTTCAATTGCTCTTAAGCTAATTTCCAACCAAATTCCATTCCAGATTATTGCAACAGTGCCTCTAAGATTCTGCAAGATTCATGACAATTCCTGTTTCCAGGGAACAAATTATTAATATAGACAGTCCTCAGAAAATAAAAATATTGTGGGCGATGAGAGCATCACTCAGTGTTGTGACAGGTATGGAGAGTGTTCTAACCACAGCAAAACAAATGAGGTTCTGATCGATTTATCAATCTAGTAATTCGTATGTGGTGTCCAAAACTGAATATCTCAAAATCATCGACTCAAGGCAAGGGTGTCTCATCTTACTAATGTCTCTTGGTGGCTGTAAGATGAAAATATACCTATTTTCCATGTCACAAAATATAATAGTTTTGACTTGTAGCTTTCAGTGAAATCTGATTTCATACTGAACACAGCAAATATTAGTAAACATTACACATGTGGTGAGGGGAAGAGGGTTAATGGTTTATAGATTTCTTTTCTGGTCTAAGAACATTGAAAGAGCCAATAGTATTTACTCTGTTTAATGAAACCATGTACCCCTGTTAAATGTAATTGTTCTTGTCAGTCTTCTGCTTGAAATTGCACTACTGCTCTTAAGTGGTAAAAAAAAAAAAAAAGCCTGTCTACAAACACAATAGTACTTAATGCTTATAGCATATATATTGTTAATTTCTAGCATTCTGAAAGTCTCTGAAATGCTGTCCAGAAGGAAACAATAGCTATGAGCTGAAGAATTAAACTGCCACTCAAATCTGAATTATTTGTTGCTTAGAAAGAACGATAACACAAGTATGGCTAACCAGTAGTGGTTTCTTTAAAACAAATTTGGGAATTGCTTCCTGTGAGGAAAAGTGTATTGGTAATGGTAAGTGTAATTCTGAGTATTCTAATACCTTAGATATCTGAAATCAGATTTACCACATCCTCAGCCTGGAGATGGAAAGACCAATCTATTTCAAGGCCATGTTGATTTTGCATTTGTCCATTCAATTCCATTTGTTCATTAATATGTGTTTTTTTATAAAAAAAAACATGCAAAAATTAGATTTAAATGCATATTTAAATATTTTTAATCACAAAATACATATTTCAATACATATTTTATCTCCATGTATGTATTGCTATACATATTTTATGGGGTTGCCTGGACTGGAAAATGTTAGCCGCTTTGAGACTCTTTAAAGGAAGTGAAAGGCAGGATATCAAATCCAAACTCTTCTTCTTCTTCCCCTCTCTTGAGTCTGGTACATGTTCTTCCTTCTTGCATCATCCTGAACTGATCTGAATCCTTATATGTTAAGCTAGAGACATTGTTTCACTTTTAGTTGATGCTTTTCTGTAGCATTTATTTAATGTCTACATCACCGAGCTATCACAAAACATTTCAGGAATCCCTTAACTACACAGATCCTGCATCACTTCTGAAAAGCCTCAAATTCCTTTGAGGCACTTCACTTCAGTTGGGAATTCAGGGTTCATCTAAATCCAATGCACACCCTTAACATTTTGACTCAAAACATGCATTTTAGCAGACATTTGTGAGGTTTCTTGAGCTGAGAATTGCCTGGGCTGAAAGATAATTTTGTTGCAATTCACACAGTAGTTTGTGAGATGCAGTTCAGGAACATGCACATTGGTTTTCAGAGAAACTGAATTCTTCAAGTATTCCTCTCTTATATCTGGTACTTTTCTGTGTGCTCCATACAGATCCTTTCACGATCATCAAGCTATTATCTCCATTTAAATAAATGGGATGACTCATGTGAATGTGGGACATTCTTGTACACATATTTCATGCACTCAAATAAGATTTCCGAACTAGAGCACAGACTTTGATTCAATGCTCAAAATTTACCTCTGAATATGAGACCTCTGCCTACAGTAAAAGCTTAAGATAAACAAATTGGGTAAGTTGGCAACACATTTATAGGACTACACATTTATTGAATGACAGCCAAAAAGGAACACTGTGAATTGCTGTCAGGATATTTTTTATCCTCCGTTGCATATTTTGATCAGCTGAAAGGTCTGGATATTTTTGGTGATGAAAATCCATAGTAAGCAAAGTACTGTACAAATAGAATCTCTGTGTCTGCATTTTTACTGACAGCACAATTTTGAGATGCTTTATGCAGTTCAACAAATCTATTGGAGATAAAGAGCAATGGAAAGTAATTTACAATTTCATGGACAACTCAAAAGTTTCAACAAGCAGAAAAGAATCAATCAGATATCCTTGTGATTCAGCTCAATCAACTAAAGGGGGCTTGTGTGTGGACACACCATTCTCAAGCAGGCAAATCAGGACATGGTAGCATTAGCTAGCTGAGACAGGGAAGAAAGTGTCATGAAGTCTAAGTCTGGATGCTCTAATGTACCATAGGACATGACTAATGTTCTTGAGACTTGAGTTCCAGCTTCTAAACCACGTCAGGGCTTAATTGGGGAAAAAGTACATCTTAGCAGGACAATGAAGAAATACAAATTAATACAAATAGAAGACAACAAGATGATGATTTGGAGCAGGAGATACAAGTTGTAGTAAAGTCAGTGGAATTCTCATGGGAGGAAGCGTGGGATATAAATTTAGCAAGCTAATAGTAATACTATCAGTAAATCAATGATGTATTGGGTTTTATTGCACTTTTCTTGCTTTTGAGGTGGGCAGACTCTGAGGTGAGTCCTTTCATTCTGCAAATTATATCTTCCCAGGTGCCCATGGTTCATGAAAACCCCAAGGAAACTTCAGCTGGGCTTTCCTGTGTGGGAAGTGTGGGAAGCCAGAGAAGTCAGGAAAGTTGTAAACCATGCTTCCAACAGCTCTTTTTTTGTTTTGTTTTTAAAGAGAAGCCTTTTTACTTTTAAGGAAATCAGTGTGGATTATTATTGTTCTTGTTGTTATCAAAAGGAATGACTTTGCATAAGCACAACATCCATAAGTGTGTCAACCTCAAGCACTTGCAACTTCCTGTACATTAATTAAAGTCCAAGCCAAGATAGAATGTAATAACTCCTATAGGCTTTTTCAGATCAGGAAACGTGGAATCCGGCAAGGCTGCGGAGTAGTGGGGGAAATGTTCCATGTAAAGAAGAAAAAAACCATTCAGTACCCTTGGCCATCTCACAACAAAAAGGTAAACTCAACCCCTCATCTACTAAAATTATAAATAAATTCTAAATTCATAGGGGAAGGTTTCTTTTTTAAAGAAGCTGAAGGACCAGTTTTAGCAAAGCTGTCCTCTGAAATCATCTGAAACATACCAGTTACATATGTCTCCTATGCCTGTTGATGACAATACATTCATGATAAAAAAAATTTCTTCCAGTAGCACCTTAAAGACCAACTAAGTTAGTTCTTGGTATGAGCTTTCGTGTGCATGCACACTTCTTCAGATACACACGGTTCATGGTTTCCTTGTGACATACTTTGTTTTCGCATATTGCATGGTGGAGGGGGTTGGTTTTTTTCTTTTTCTTTTTTGGAGGAATGCTTGAAAGTTTGGAATAATTTTTTTTTATGAATACTTGATGCATTTGCACTGAATAGCTATTTATATAGATATAAATAATTATACAGAAGGCACCCTGACCCTCCTGAGATGATTTTTGACTGACACAGGAGGCTGCAGCACCAAAGAGTAGACAGGAAACTTTCCTCCCATGAGTTTCCCTAAGGCTGCAATCTTAAGACTTGGGGTGGTGGTGGTGGAAGCAGATGAAAGCAGTTCATCTATCTTATCCCAAACCCTGCAAGACTCTTTTCTGTGTATTGTTTTGTTTTTAATGTTTGATGTTTTAGTATGTTTTGATATATGCTGTGAGTTTCCCAGAGATGGGTGGGTTGTTGTTGTTGTTGTTATTTTTTGGTGTTGTCAAAATACGTTTTCTCCCATTGTTCTCAATGGGAGAGAAATAAATGGGAAGAAACTATGCTGGCTCTTTGCCATAGTTTATTCCCTGGTTTGGGGGCATGTTAGGGGACTGGAAAGTCCACTCCCTGCATGCCTCCAAACCACCCTGTACATGCGTCCTATTGGTGTTAATGCTCAAAGGGTTGTGAAATTTGCTGCAGCAGTAAGGAAGGGAAATCCAACATCTGGTCTCCCTCTCTGAAGTGTTTACTCTCCGTTCTCTGTCCCCCTTAGAGAGAGAGAGATTTGATACCTATGTCTCCTTGGGTGTTCTCCCTGGGGCTATAGGATTGCACAGTAGGATCTAAGCTACCAATGTTAATTGCACCCTTTCCTTTTAAGCCTTCTCGTTTCATATTCTTAAAGAACCATTTAAACATTAATACAGATGTGTGCTTTTGTTTTGATTCCCACAGTATAGATTACAAGTAGCTGACTCAGAACTCTTAAAAGCTTCTGAAATGCTGTCAAAGGACAAAGTTTTCTTGAAGTGGTGTTGTGATAGCAATCAACCAACCCCATCCTCACCCTGTTATTTACTGCTGAATACTTGATAAGCCTCAGTCAAACCGTTGAGTCAAGTTCCCAGTACCACATTTAAAGATGCACCTCTGCAACCCAGGGGAGATCAAGAAGAGAGAAATAAGAAACATGAAATGTTCATGTGCATGAAATGTACATTTTAAGTTGTGAAATAGAAATGTGCTTTTAAATATTTAGAAGCTTAGGTTAGCATCAGGGATAGTGACAAGGGTGGAGTAGTTGAGCAAACTTTAAGGGGGGGAAACAGTATTTTTATATAAATATTTACAAGTAAGGAATAGTTGAGAAGATTCTCCTGTGTTGATCCCAAACAACAGAAACATAGAACATATTAAGATGGTGGTTTTGACTGGACCATTTTTCATTACTTTAAAAATATGATATCTTTATACTTGTTCACATGACACACTGAACAATGGTGTAAGCTGTGTCTATGCATGTATATGTGTCTGTGTGAAAGAGTGTACACTTGTTGATTAGTACAGCTGAACTATTGTGTATACAGGCACACAGCCCTCTACTGCCATTGTACATTGCATGTGGAAAAATTGCAGAAGTGTACAGTTTAACTATTGTGCGCACAGATCATACACCTCTTGAATGTGATGTGCAAACATTCCTTTTCTCGTGCTAACCCAGTGATTTGACTCACATTTCCAAAACTTTACAAGTCTATATATTTCCAGTCCTGATGGTCAGCTGAGTACGTTAACTCAGCTGATGGATGCATCTACTGCATGGATAGCTAGAACACAGCTCTTGAGTTTTCCTCTGGATGCTGCCTACTAGAGGCTTCATTGTAAAGGGACCAGATCTGTGGCATTCATCCAATATCTTCAGTGGACTGAGTACCACAGATGGAATTGTTCCTGTTTCATTATTGTAAGGTAAATGTTAGAAGGATGCAGCCTAAGCCAAATCAGCCAAACCAGCAGGCTCACCTGTAATGATAGTTTAATGGAGACTCAAGCTGGTCGAGGAATGCAGATACATTTTCCTTTTCCTTTATTCCGCTCACTTACAATTTCCCCTTTTGATAATAGCCTGCACAGTTTACCCCTCAGAGGTAGCGCAACACAAGGAAAGAAATTGTAGCTCTGCCACTTGCCATGTATTAAGCTATGTCCTCCTGACTCTGAAATATTTAGAAAAACAATCATGCTGTGACCAGCATTGTATTTCCTCATCCTGATGGCAGCATTTGGAGCTGACGACCACAAGCGCTGCATTAGAAATTGTCTCCATAGTGAGTCACCATGCTGCTCACTAAAATGGTTTAATCTTCTGCCACAGTGCTTTTCTGTACCATTCATATTGCCGCCTATTACATAAATTAGATGCGGAGTCCTGTTATACTTTGCTGAGTGATAATATACCCCTCTCTGAGACATAATTGGCATTACCACAGTACCAGGCCAAGGCAAGCAAGGCTTTTATTTCCTATAAGTGGCAAAAAGTTTTCTCACTCACTTCCCCCCCCCCCGGCAAAAAATCCTGTGTTTTTTTTAAAGAAAAGAATAGGTAACTACAAAGCACATAACAACCAATTAAGTTTATGCTCAAAAGAAATAGGTTGAACATAGCTAAAGCTCTGCTATTAAATCCACTTGCACACAAGTGGATTCCACTGCAGGCTATGGGATGAAAATTCAGGCACAAATTGTTGTAAGCTCGCAGCATTAAGAAGGATAATGGCTTCATTTGCTTTCATCACAGCTGACAATCAAAGTTACATTTCTCTGCAAAACTGTCCTTTCACCACTCCCCCCACTCCAACTTATCAAAAGGCTTGTGTATATTTTGCTGCTGTGGCTGAGCAGATCAGGACTGTGCTACCTGCTAACACAACTCTGAGCATGATTAGAGAAAGACACATCAAATGAGCTCAGGGAAGGGATCTCTGGGGAGAGCTGCTGAGGATACAAGTCATTATTGCAGTATCTCTCTCAGGAATCCACACGTTACAGTAGTTTCTCCTCCTCCTCCTCCTCAGGAACCTGCCAATGACAACTCATTTTGAATGACATGGTCAGGGCTCATGGACAAATTCCACAGTCACTGATGCAATTACAAATTCTGCGGTCATCCGCCACCATCAGGTCTGAAAGTGGAATTTGGCCCATATGCCTAGGGAAGCATCCTTTTGTGATACATGGGTGGAATATAAGTAATCAGGTTTTTTAAAAATCAAATGCAAGCAGCCTACAACCTTTTCCTCTGCGTCAGAGATTCTGGTCACACACAGTTGAAGCAGAATGTGCATTACTGTGTGTCAAGTTTAGGGGTGTAATTTGGCTATATAAAATGTAAGGTTCCCCCGACAGTCCATGTTAGGAATAGTAAAAATATTACTGGAGGGAGTCTTTATAATACTCAATAATGCTATGAATTTAGGAGCGGGTATGCTGAGACATTTCTAATTCCTGGAATAGTCAGACTAGCTTCCTGGTGAGGTAATGACCATTAAGGTACTAAGGAAGTGGATCTGTGCCAGACAGCAAATGGATGTCCCCACTTCTTCAGCTTACTGGTAGTTAGAAGGACAAAGGCCAGAGTTGAGAGTTGAATTATGTCAGCTACAAACTGGAAGCTGGCAGACTGCAGGCTAGGCAGATGAGGGACAGAGCCATGCCTGATTTCTGCTGGAATCCAAGGTGGTGGCTATGGGAGAAGCAAGATGCTATTGGGGTGTTAACACTGTGAGCCCCTCCATCATAGGCTCAGGTAGTATATATGTGTAAATAAACCATACGCCACATTCTGAGGCAACTGAACTCCTGGAAATCTCGCACCACTCAGAGATTGTGGGTGGTGTGCCAGTTTAGTTGAAACTAAAGTCCCATTGATTCCAGTGGAATTTAGGATGCATCCAGATATAGAAATTATTGCATTAGCTTTCCTGATTATAATGCTAATGTTTCTGTCCTGGAATCTTCTAATATTCCTTTTACACTGCACACTACCTGTTACATTATGGAACTGTGGCTAAGTGACTGATATACATGCATGTCATGCTACAATTTTAATGGTGGGAATGAATTGTTTGACAGGATACTGCCACAAATCTCATCATGTTAAATTACACTGCAAAACTCCTGTGATTTTCCTGGTTGAAGGATTTTCCCAGACTGCAAACAGATATTTGTTTGTTTGTTTATAGAAGAAGATGATGATGATGAAGAAGAAGAAGAAGAAGAAGAAGAAGAAGAAGAAGAAGAAGAAGAAAGATCAGCACTAAACGTCTTTTAAATTCCACTACTTTTCCAGAAGTGCCTTTTATGTTGTGCGAAATATCACATGAAACAGAGAAATTATCAAGTAAGGAAACATTGGGGAAATGAAATAAAGTGCCTTCTGAATCTTCTTCTTCTTTGGCGATCACTCATAGCCAAGTAAGATTGTCTTCCATAAACACGGTTTTAACAATGAGTCTGTAGGTGACTGTGGAGGCCAATTCTGGATCCACACGTCCTTCCACAGTGGAGACATCAGTTTCCAGGCAGGAGTTGATCATGGTGTGGATTTGCCAAGTGTGCCTTCCTCTTAGCACATTTCTCCCTTGCGTCCTGAGATCGAGTGTTCTCCAACTGGAGTGCTCACAGGACAGTGTTTCCCAGTTGTCAGTTTATACTACATTTTTTTAGATTTGCCTTGAGACAGTCTTTAAACCTCTTTTGTTGACCACCTGCATTACGCTTTCCATTTTTAAGTTCGGAATAGAGTAGTTGCTTTGGAAGATGATCATCAGGCATGACCAGTCCAACGAAGTTGATGTTGAAGAATCATTACTTCAACGCTGTTGATTTTTGCTTCTTCCAGTACACGGATATTAATCCGCTTGTCTTCCCAAGTGATGTGTAAACAATTTTGGAGACACGCTTTCTGAATACAGCTTTAAACACCGCACTACTTTCCCCTCAAATTGGAGTCATCATGTTCATTAATAAAAATCTAGGTATCATACCATATGTTAGCATTTCCACTCTCATAATTTTAATGAAACGGTTTCGAGAACTTGCATACTTTGAGAACAAAGCATTCACCTGCCACAATCCCTTCTGCAGTGCAGGGAAATTGAATTTCTAAACAAAGCTCACCAAACTGTGTTCCCCTAATGGTCATCTTTTTTTGAAGGAGAAAGACTTGTTTAGTCCTAACTTAGAAAAGCATAACTATCACAAAGTGCACCACTGATGTGCCTTCTCGCTGGGTACTTTGTTCCAATAGTTAATCATCCTCACTGTTAAAAATCGGAGACTTCTTCCTAATTCAAATTTGTCCAGCATTAACTTCCAGCCATTAGTTCTTATTATGCCTTCTCCTGCTAAATTAGAGTCCTTTATTACCCCATTACTTTTTCCATGTAAAGGTGCTTATTCAGTGCAATCAAGTCACCGCTTAATCTTTGTTCAATAAACTAAATGGGCCAAGCTTTTTCCTCAGAAACATGGAACTCACTAAGATGTGCACCCTTCTGGGGGCCTTTTCGGTTGGTTATAGACAATTCTTGCCCATTTATAAGTATACCCAGGACTAAACATACTTGCATTTCAACCCCAAAGATATCTGTCCTCACAGTAAGAAATCAGACAGTAAGGTTTTCTGAATGCTATGACTGTAATCTTATGCATACTTTCCTGGGATGAGGAATGGGAGCAACATTCGATTCAGTTCACATTTAAATGCAATTCTGAATAATGAACGCTTTATGAAACAATCTGAGAACCAAAACACAGCCATCCTTCAAATTCATCCTTTTCCTAGTTTGGCAACACACTTCTCTAGGAAAGTTACGTATACAAAAAATGTGTATGCTCAATTCATATACTGGGTGTGCATAAAAAACCATATATTTGTGAAAATACCATACAAAGTCCTGGTTTGCTGCTCTGTCTGCCTCTATACTGGCTGGGGGGGGGGGGGGAATCTGTGGCCTGTTCAGGCCAAGAGAGACAGCCTGTCTGATGCTCCTGAATCAGTCACTTGTGGGGGTAGGGTGGGGTGGACCATCCTTTTGAGGGTTGGGCAGATGCCTCCCTCCCTCTTCTTTTCTGGGCAGCAGCACCCGTCCTTCCGTCTTGTCTCTCAGTGCAACTTGTTGGCTACTTTGGGGCTGTGTAGGCACCTTTGGCTGATTCACCTCTTAGTGGGCTTATTTCTTCACCTACTCCATCCTGAATATCGGAGTGATGTGCATTAGATGGCCTAGGTAAAGGTAAAGGGACCCCTGACCATTAGGTCCAGTCGTGACCGACTCTGGGGTTATGGCGCTCATCTTGCTTTATTGGCCGAGGGAGCCGGCATACAGCTTCCGGGCCATGTGGCCAGCATGACTAAGCCGCTTCTGGCGAACCAGAGCAGCGCACGGAAACGCCGTTTACTTTCCTGCCTGAGTGGTACCTATTTATCTACTTGCACTTTGGGGCATGCTTTCGAACTGCTAGGTTGGCAGGAATTAGATGGCCTACTGTACTGTTAATTAGGATAATCTTGTATTCAATTTGGTCACTTTTCGCAGTTCAAGTGCAGGATGGGCAAACTGGGCAAACTTTGGCTGTTCGTATATCTGAATCTTCAGCATGTATGGAGAAGTTTGGGCCAGGGGAATTTCAAATTGTCCCACTTTAAAGTGGCCAATCACTTCAGGGGAGTGGAGCTAAGACTCAGATGAAGTCTTCACTCAGGTCCAATCCCATGCCATTTAAATTGTCCCACTTTGTCACCCAGCACCACAGTCACCTTCTGGGTCTCCCTCCCTTGCTTATTTCTTTGTGCTGGTATTCACTTGACCTTGCTATAAATTGCCTCATTCATCATAATTGAGGCCAGAGTGAAGTTTTGCCCTCAGGCTAATTGGGCCTAACTGGTGTGTTTTTGCCTTCCTCATCACAATCGTCACAACTTTGGCCATCATGGAATCCCTCCTCTTTGTCAAAGAGGAAGCACAGGCCTCATCCACCCCCCTCTGCAGCAGCAGCGTATCCCATTAAAGGGATCCCAGGAGAGGTGCACATCTGTCGGATAGTATCAGTTTGGTGTATGTCATAGGACATCCTTTATCAAGTTTGATCACGGATTTGTCCAGCCGGTGGGCTGGACAATGTTGGATGTGCCCAATGCATATGTCCAATGCCATCCCAAACATAGGTAAAGTTAAACGGACCCCTGACCATTAGGTCTAGTTGTGGCTGACTCTGGGGTTGCGGCGCTCATCTCGCTTTACTGGCCGAGGGAGCTGGCATACAGCTTCTGGGTCATGTGGCCAGCATGACTAAGCCTCTTCTGGTGAACCAGAGCAGCATACGGAAACGCCGTTTACCTTCCCACCAGAGCGGTACCTATTTATCTACTTGCACTTTGACGTGCTTTCGAACTGCTAGGTTGGCAGGAGCAGGGACCGAGCAATGGGAGCTCACCCCGTCGCGGGGATTCGAACCACCGACCTTCTGATCGGCAAGTCCTAGGCTCAGTGGTTTAACCCACAGCACCACCCGCATCCCAAACATACATCCCTAATAAATAAAGTTGTGGCTAATTTTGAACCCCAGGTGCTTGTCCAAGCCTTTATTTATTTGTCACATGGGATAAGAGGGTGGCAGGTCACATTGCCTGGGTTCGCAACTTTGCTTGTGTTCTAGTAAAATGTATAACACACAGCAATACTTAGGATTGTCTCATACTTACAAATGCTAAAGTGCATTTGCTTAACTATTCACTATAAGTCCTCATGGTGCAATTTCATTCTCAGCAGAGGTCCTGCAAATCTACACTTGATGTGGTATTTTCCCCCCACTAAGATTGAGTTAACTCTTCTGTGTACCATTTCCTATATAATGGAATGTTGGCTTATATATATTATAATAATGGTGCCCACTCTAAATTCAAATTAAAGGTTAATTTCAAATGTGAAAAGGTTGGCCATGCAGGTTGAAGTTGAAAGCATTGAGCAACTGTCTGTCAGACAAGGGTTTTTTTCCTGAGGCATATGTGGAACTATGATAAAAACCTGGGTGGACTGAATCAAACAGCAGAGAGAACAGCTGGGCCCCAAAGGAGTATAGAATACTGAGAATTCATTGGTGAAATTGCTAGGGAACTGCCTATAAAATGCAGTTCAAGTAAAAGAGATTCATAGTAAAGTCAGACGGTAAAGAGCTGTAGGGCTCAACTGCTATGATTAAGCATGAACAAAGCTCAAATGGGATATCTGGTATTCTGTTGCATGCATTGTATTTGATGGAGCAAAGGAAATGGAATGTTGAATTCTGCATGTTCATTTTCATTACAAGACTTCATGGACCTCTATGACAGACACCACAGAAGGTAAGCAGCTTTAAAAAAAAAAAATTAGTAGTGAGCAACACAAAACTATTTAAGAAAGTCTAGGAAAAATCTTTATATTATCATAAGAATTAGCAATCACTTGTGAGTAATCCTGTACACAATTACCTAGTAGTAAGTACTTTTGACTTACCCCTAAAATAAGTTAATTTAAGGTAGTTAATGGTAGGTAAGTTTTATGTCCTTTTCTACCTCCAGCTAGGAATTAGGGGAGAAATTTGATTTGGTGTGAATTTATCTCATTCACACTTCACGAAATAATCTGAGAACTGTATTGCAACCACTCTTCAAAATGTGCATTACTCCAAATTTGTCATGAAGTTCTTCAGCTTGCAGGGGCCTCCTACCCACTATGTACCTCATTGTGCATTGTTTCTTCTTTTTCCCTGCTGGGACACAATGTACCCATCTCACTTCCTCTCTGAGAAAAGGGAGCGAGTAGGACAGGTTCAAATAGAAAAACATCTTTCAGTCTAAGCTTGGAACATCCAACTTAGACCTCCTTACTGGTAGGACTCACATGATTGAACAAAAAGAACCAAAGAATTATGTCACACCGCTTAACCTTGGGCGTAAGTGTTACTATGTGAACCCTGTTGAGTTTGGAACTTAACAGGTTAAGTTGTTCCCATGATGCCACACCATTCTGACGTCAGCTTTCGAAGCTGGGAGGAGTTTGGGAGGAGTTTGCTATTCTCTCTCTATGCTGTGAGGGGAAAGGAGCAGTTTTGTCATGGCTGCAAGCAGTCCTGGTTTTTCCGGAGATTTGTTGGAATAAACGACTGTAAATAGACAAACCTGTACTGTGTGTGTTTGTCTGGAAGCTAAGCCAAGCTACGTGACAGTTTTCCACCGCTGTGTTAAACTCTGCTGAGGCGTGACTGAGAGCTGCGGAGCGGAAGTGTGCCGGGCGGCCATAAATCGCTAATTGAGGATCGCAAATCAATTAGCGGGGTCACGTCAGACCAATAAACTTCAAGAGGTTATGGGTAACCTTAATCACCGATCGTAAAGCTGTCACTGGAGGCTGCCGAAAGCTTTGATCTGCGGTGTAGAGCAGAGAAGCACGGCAGGAGGCGGAGGCCGGAATCTGAGGCAAGCGGCTAGTTGAAAGACGCAAAGGTTTGCCTGTGTTGCTGCGGTGCTGAGAGTAGCAGGAATCGTTTCTCCACGCCAGAGGAGCTGGTGATTTTGTGAGTACAGCTTGGGGCATCTGGGGAGAACGGGAGAACATGGCAAATGGCCAGGAGGTGTTTCAAGCTCCGTTTGAACAGCTTGAGGAACTCACCGCCCAAGCGTGGAATACCTGGGCAAGAAGGGTGAGAGCATGGTTTTTAGCCACGGAAGTTTGGGACATTTCCCAGAGAGAACCAGTGGAACTGGTGGACAGAGATGACAGAGATGCAGAGACGCTGCAATCTGCTTCTCTGGAGGAGAAAATGCAGAGAGAGAAAGCTGTGAGAGCTGAGGTCTGCATGTTGAGAGCAGGTGTTCATGCTAATTTGCAACATCACCTGAAAAGCATTGAATCTGCGTGTGAGGCCTGGCGAGTGCTGAAACGTCTGTGTGAAGACTCAGCAGGAGGCCAAGGGCAGATGAAAGCTGAAAGCCTAGAGATGGCTGGAGCCCCTGTTCCTGATGATTTAGCCTCAAGGAGCGCTGGTGAGCAAGTCGGGGGGGCGGAGAATTCCAAAGGCAAGTTTGAAAAGTTTTCCACTGTGCGTGCTGGAGTGGAGTTCAGAGGGGGCGGATCTGGCAAGGAGTGCTTTTCCGGAAGAAGGAGGGCCAGGCCAGCTGAAAAGAGCCCCGGGCAGTGTTTTTCCACTGGAGTTCGTCGTTGCTACGTGTGTAATGCAACGGGACATCTGCGTCGAGATTGCCCCCACCGGAGCAGAGAGGCAAGGCAGGATGTTGTCAAGGTCAAGGACACCTCTCATGGGAACCAGTCGGGTTTCCATGGCAACCGGTCTGGAAAAACAACCAGGCGTGGGACTGAGGCTGGTGGACGTGCCAGATGCCAGGAAGAGACGTATCAACTCACGGCCAGTCTTGCTTTGTTTGAGCAAGGCTGTGGGACAGGCTCAGAGCTTTGTTTTGTTTTAGACTCTGCAGCGAACTGCAATTTGATTCCAGAGACCCCTGCTGTCGAGATGTGGAATTGCAAGGCAATTCCGGCTGGGAAAACTGTTCTCTTTGCAAATGGGCAGAAAAAGAATGTAACTAATTCTGTACATGTGCATGTGTCTGTTTTACAGGAGACGTTGGAGTGTTGTACCGTTCCTGGGATGCACCACTGTCTTTTATCTGTGCCTTATTTGCTGAAAAAGGGGTTTAAGGTTTGTTTCGAAGATGCTGTTTGCACAATCTCCAAAGGAGGGAGGATATTTGCCAAGGTTAAAAAGGGGCAGAATGATCTATTTATTCTTAAATCACCTCTGGAGGGTGAGGGGAAGGTTGGGAAAGCACAGGCTCTACGTGCTGAAATCAAAAGTCATGTGTCATGTGTCCATGCTTGGCATGCACGAACAGCTCATGGTTCTTTAGAAGAACTACAGGTGCTGCCTGAGGTCGCCGAAGGTTGTCACATTGTAGAATGTGGTTGTGCTGTAAAATGTGAAACTTGCAAACTGGCAAAGGTAAAAGGATGCAGTTATCCAAAAGTGGAGAGGGTAACCACAAGACCTTTCGAACTGGTCCACATAGATTTGTGGGGTCCTGTAAAGGAACCAAGTCTGGGAGGGGCCAGGTTTCTGCTGACGATGCAGGATAATTTTACTCAGAATTCCTGGACCCACGGTCTCAAATCCAAGGATGATGCAGCACAGCTGATCAAAGGTTGGATTGAGGAGGTGGAACAAAGGTTTTCCACCAGAGTGCAAGCTGTCACAAGTGACAGAGGAGCCCAGTTTACAGGTTCTGCTTTGCAGAAATTCTTTCGCAAGAAAGGGATACGTCACACAGTGACTTCACCCAATCAGGGGGGGTGGCAGAGCTGAGACGTCAGGCTCTGGTTAAGGCTGCACAGGTGATGCTGGCAGATTCTGGGTTACCTCCAAGGTTTTGGCTGGAGGCAATCAAGTATGTGAGCTTCACCTGGAATCGTACCTACAATTCACTAGTAGGTGACACACCCTTTAGGTTGTTGCATGGCAGGAAACCCCAGATTCATTTTTTGCGTATATTTGGGTCAGGTGCATCTGTGCCGGTACCTACTGCTTTGCAGGGGCCAGATGGATCCAAGTTCCGGAAAATGATCTTCTGCGGGTATGAGCCAGAAGCACGTGCATGGAGGTTTGCATTTCCATCAGGTGATCAGAGTAAGGTGCTGATCAGTAAACACGCTGAGTTCTATGAGCAGGATAAAAGGTCAGAAACTGCTGTCATGCGTGATGTGCTCTCAGAATGTCTATCTGATTCTGAGGAGGAAAGGGAGGCAGAGGCTGATCCCGGTGATGAGGACCAGGTCCAAGATCAGGATTCAGAATCCGATGATGACGATCAGGTAACTGACCAAAGGCAGGAACAGGAGGGGGTATCTGTAGTTTCTCCACTAGATGTTAAGAGAACACCCAAAAGCGAGCCCAGTTCTCCTGTGAGTGTAATGGAGAGGATTCGAAAACGCTTTAAGTCAGAGGGGGAATCCCGTGATGCTGAGAACACAGTTTCTGGTGGCGGTGAGTCAGAAGTAACATCTGAGTTTGTGCCCAGAAGGTCTAGTCGCACAACAAAGGGCGTTCCACCTGAAAGATACCAGGCAACAAGTGCGTGGGCAAGATTCGCACAGTGTGATTCTGGGAGTGTTGAAGGGGTTCAACAGGTGCCTGGGAAAGATGCCGGGAAGGGGCACAAGGCAAAGGGGAAGGTGTTGAACTCAAAAGGGTCTTGTCAGAATTTGCGGCAAGAGGGGGTGTTGAGTATATTAACAGGTTAAGTTAACAGGTTAAGTTGTTCCCATGATGCCACACCATTCTGACGTCAGCTTTCGAAGCTGGGAGGAGTTTGGGAGGAGTTTGCTATTCTCTCTCTATGCTGTGAGGGGAAAGGAGCAGTTTTGTCATGGCTGCAAGCAGTCCTGGTTTTTCCGGAGATTTGTTGGAATAAACGACTGTAAATAGACAAACCTGTACTGTGTGTGTTTGTCTGGAAGCTAAGCCAAGCTACGTGACAGTTTTCCACCGCTGTGTTAAACTCTGCTGAGGCGTGACTGAGAGCTGCGGAGCGGAAGTGTGTCGGGCGGCCATAAATCGCTAATTGAGGATCGCAAATCAATTAGCGGGGTCACGTCAGACCAATAAACTTCAAGAAACCCAACCAGGAAGGCTATCTAAGCTGGGTGCTTTAGCAACCTTTATGTTTCTATACAAATAATTTAGAAACGCTTACCATTGTGGATCCTAAGTTATACTATCTGGGGGGTTTTCTTGCTGCTGTATGGCAAAGCACATGCATCTGACCTTTGAAGAGTTTGTAAGTAACCCATTTTTAACTTACCAAACATGTGGTCTGTATGCTAAGGGAAGTGGGGAACTTTGGAAGCAACTTAGAAGGGAATATTTTAAAGCTCTAACAGCCTATATTTCCATGCTTTACTTTGCTGCTCATTTTGTGATTTTAAATTTCTGCTGGGGCTCTCCCACCAAAGAGTACTAGCCCCAAACCTAGATCTAAGCATCCAGATTGTTCTGTTTTTACTCTACCATATCTGTCTTTCCCTTTAACCAAAATGCAACATACCAACAAAATGATGCACACCCATGTGTGAATCGGCCCTGCTATTCCGAATTAATAGTTGTGAAGTTCACCATGGTGATTAAACAGCTCTCGAACTAATTATGTAGCAGCAGCTTCTTTGTGTTGTTCAAGCAGTTGCATCATTCGATAACTAACCACAATCCTTTGCATGTCTGCTCAGGCCTGTTTGAGTGTAATGGGACTTACTCCTAGGTAAGTGGGTGCCAGAGTGGAGCCAAAGAAAAATGGTTCAGTATAAGGGTTCATTTTTCATATTGTGTCAAAGTAGTCTTTGTTCCTGGAGAGATTTGAGCATTCATTTCTCTCAGTTCAAATAATAATAAAAAAGGCTACAGCACTTGTAGAGATTGACACACCAGAAGAAAAAGCTTCTGCAAGAAACTGATAAATTAAGCACCATTAGGTGGGTTATATCCAGAGGTATGAAAATGGATGTAAGAATGAAGTGGCTATGCTGCTAATATAGCTAGAAAAAGGCTTTTTTTTTAATAAAAAACCATGCTATACCAGAGAGTTTAAATGACCCTGGCAACTAAACGGTATTGAACTTCTGATATTAGGTAAGATGATTAAACCACCAATTAACAGCTTTTCTTCAATGGAACACCATGGGGTTAATTGCCCTGGTTTTGATGTTGTCAAGGTGCTTAATTGAATTTGGATATTTTACGAACAAGGTAATAACTGCGTGAATTATCCTGGCCAGGGATGCTCCCTTCCTGCTGCCTCTTATCGAAACAAGCCACCTCTTTATGCCATGGTCCCTACCTTGTGTTAATCAGTTACAAGCTAGTAAAAAGGTAAATGGGCAGTAAGATAGTAGCTAATGCTTCGCAGCTTAAGACAGTAGTTTGGTAATGTTGTATCTTTAGGCCCAAAATAAAAGTGGCATTTCTGAGATGCATCAACTATAAGAGATACATCCAAGTACAGTGGTACCTTGGGCTACGTACCACCCCCCTTACGAATGCTGCGGGTTATGTGCTCCACTAACGCGGAAGTAGATGCCCCTTGTTGCAAACCTTGCTCCAGGATGTGAGAGGAAGTCGCACTCTGGTGGTGCAGCAGCAGCAGGAGGCGCCATTAGCGAAAACGCGCCTCATGTTACGGGCAGTTTCCAGTTACGAACGGACCTCCGGAACAGATTAAGTACGTAACACGAGGTACCACTGTAAACAAAAGCGGCTACTCACCATGACAGCTGTGTTCTACCTCCACTGTCAGGGCCATTTGAAAATACACAATGAAGAAACTTGAATACTAAGAACCCTGCTCATATTTTATTCCAGAATATATTTTTATTACTTTGTGAACACCCTTCCCTCACTTTTGCTCAGTATGGGAAGAGGGTGTGCCTTAGAGGAAGATGTTGATACATCTGAGCTCCTCAAGAGAGCATCTACTTGGCCTTCTAGATAACCTTGATCTATTCTATTATTTCTGATAAATATTTTATATTTTACTTTTTTCCCAGTGTTGACAGAATAAAATGATTTATTTATAGGGTTAACCTTTACACAGTACCAAAAGCAGCACATTTGATATGTTCAAAGGTTTGGGAAATGAGAAAACAACTTTCATTTCCATATTGACAGGTGCTGTTGATCTCTGCAAGCTGAGCAGATCTGATTTCCAGTTGTTCCAATGCATATGCACAAAACTAACATTAAACTTCAGTGGGGAAGGTATCCTCTGAAGTCCTAGGTTTTCCAAGGTTTCATAGGTCTAAAATTAAAATTCTGCAAAAAGCTTGCCCGTCTCAAAATCAACTATAAAGCAGTAATTATATAGCAGATCAATTATGATTATCCTACAAGCTCCAGCAAAAGACGTGGCATTTTAAAGCCTGCATATTGATTGTGTTTCCTGCATCTGTTTATGGTGACATTTGGATAATATCAGGCTTATATATAACACTACAAAGCCAGAAGCAAATCAAGACATGTCATTACTGTAGGCTGATGATGTAGAAGAACAAGATGATGATTATAAACTGAGTGTCAAATAAAGGAGAACTTAAGTCAAAATAAATGCCTTCTCTAACATTCCTGAAACCATTTCCTAGCAGTTAGGCATAATGTTCCACATGATTAAATAGCATATTTTACATTTAGCAAGTGTTCTAAAGGACACACCCTGTCACAGAAAGGCACACTCAAGACAATTCTTGTAAGGTAGAAAAAGGTGAAAGACATTTCTTTCTTAAATTCATCACTGCTGCTGCCACACTGATGCTGTATCCATGCCATGAAACTGTAGTTTGGCCCTATAACCTACAATTTCCAGCACCTTTAACAAACTACAGTCCCCAGAATTCTTGGTGTACATACAGCCTAACCCTACTAATTCTTGGAATCCAAATCTGCAGAGTTTGCTTATAAAGATGAGCATATGCATTCATTCTCCTTAAAAGCTTGAAGTATGGACAAGTGAATGAGACAAGTCCAGAGCTGGCAGAGTACTTAGTCTGTTCAAAGGATGTGAGACAAAACAAAGGACAAAAATAATGGCTTGCAATAAAAACAAAACCACGATTTCCACCTATCCTAAATTGATATTATTATTATTATTATTATTATTATTATTATTATTATTATTATTATTATTACAGTGGTACCTTGGGTTAAGTACTTAATTTGTTCTGGAGGTCCATACTTAACCTGAAACTGTTCTTAACCTGAAGCACCACTTTAGCTAATGGGGCCTCCTCCTGCTGCCGTGCTGCCGGAGCACGATTTCTGTTCTCATCCTGAAGCAAAGTTCTTAACCTGAAGCACTATTTCTGGGTTAGCAGAGTCTGTAACCTGAAGCGTATGTAACCTGAAGCGTATGTAACCCGAGGTTCCAATGTATTATTATTTCAATTTATATACCACCCTTCAACACAAGATCTCAGGGCAGTTCACAAGATAAAAATACAAGGAAAAAACACAAATAGCTAAAACAAAAACCATGGAGAGGTTGAGGAGAATTAACAAGGGCATATTCCCCCAGGATGTTGAACATTATTGAGGCTCACCTGCCACATCTGCCAAGAGTTGTGGGGCCTTGGAAAAGGCATGAAAGGCTCCCTACCCATCATAATGTGGGACCCACATTTTGGGTCTATGCCTTGTCATGCCCCTTGAAATGATCAGGGTTCAGCTTGTCCAGGGCTGAAGTTATGTTAGCTTCCCAATCTTCTCATTTCCCCTAGATAGTATTACTAAAAAAGTGACTTTAGTTCAACCCTTCTCTGGTGTCTTGCCTCTATATTCCTGGATACAGTCACATCACAGAAATTTTGTTAGATTGAGAATGACATTTCTCATTACTTTAATACATAGATATATGTGGGTCCCTTTTAATTCTAATATTTCCTGTTCAGAATTCAGAATTACCTGTGCCTCTGATCAAAGTAGGGAGCAGCTGTTCAAGAGGGGGGAAACATCCCACTTGTAGACTGTAGAACAAGAAGTGAAAGAAAGGAGGGTGTGTGTATAAGATCTGAACTAAGCACTTCAAGGTTGTGGTGAGTGATGTCTTCCCTTGTTTCTAGTAATTACCCAGGTGTGTGCCTTTATGTTAAAATCAAGCATGAAGATTTATCACTTAGAATGCCCTGGTTGGTCATGAGACCAAATAAATCACTTTTTAGAAATGCATAGTTAAAACTTAACGTAAGTCGAGATGAAATTTGGGGGGAGTGCGCTTTAAACTAATATATCTATTATTCCTTTTCCCTCCCCCTGTTTTATTCTTTCCTGGTCTTAGTGCCTTGTGACTGATACCATACAATGGAATCCTGGATTAGAGCAGTGGTTCCCAAACCTTATTCCCCATGGACCACTTGAAGATTGCTGAGCGTCTTGGTTTTCTGCCTGTTGTAGCAACCATACTAGATGCTGCTTGATTTTTAATTGTATTTTTATTGCTTCTTTTATTTCTTGCATATTATATTTTATTGTATTACCATTTAAATTCCATAGAATTTATTTACTCATTATAACCCAAAGCGCTGTCTATCCCAATACTAACGGAATAAATATATGTATCCTAGATCTTAATTACTTTTTAAATAATTTTAAGTCTTAAGTAAGAGTTCCTATATTGTTTTTACACTTTTACTGCTTTTGCTTTTAAGTTAGCTGGACTGGAGAGTGGGTGTTAGGAGGAGGGCTGCTTTCTTATTTCTTAAACAGCTGATGCAAATAGTTTCATATTACTTCTGTTTAGTGTTTGCAGCACTCTCATTCTCTGAATCCATTGCAGTGCAGTGCACCATTGGATTCAGGGGCATGCTTGTGTGTCCAGCCAGCTAGCATGGGTGATGCCCTTCAGTCCTTGCATGGAATTCTGCCCTCTTCCTCCTCCTTTTCCCCAGCAGCACTTGCAGAAAAGAACTCTCCTTCCACTTGCAGTGTCGCCCCTCTGCTCTCCCTGACCACTGCCAGATTTACGTATAAGCTAAACAAGCTATAGCTTAGGGCCCCACTCTCTTGCCCCCCCCCATATACTACTTCTTAATTGTATTTCACTGTTAATATACTTTGTTAAGTTGTGGGTGAACATATCAGACGACACAGTGATTCTTCAAACAGCTCTTGTTTATTCACAGGCCAGAACAGAACTGAACTGAAGGGTTCAACCAGCCTGCTTATATAGAGCCCCAGTACAACGCAACTGTAACAACTTTCTGTAACTATCCAGTCACTGAATGTCACTTTCAATCCCTTATTTGCATATGTGGACCTGAGTGAAAACTATCTACAGTATCCCCCTGCTGGCCCAGGGTGAGAACTTCAGTACATAACATACTACTTCTTAATTGTATGTGGTACCTCGGGTTAAGAACTTAATTCGTTCTGGTGGTCCGTTCTTAACCTGAAACTGTTCTTAACCTGAAGTACCACTTTAGCTAATGGGGCCTCCTGCTGCTGTCGCGCCGATGGAGCATGAATTCTGTTCTCATCTTGAAGCAAAGTTCTTAACCTGAGGTACTATTTCTGGGTTAGCCGAGTCTGTAACTTGAAGCGTCTGTAACCCGAGGTACCACTGTATTTCAGTTCAAGAATTACTTTGATAAAATACATATTTTGTTGTGTGCAAATGGCTTTAGATACCTATTAGGTCCATAAATTACTATATAGCATATATTCAACACAAAAAACAGTGACCATTCGTTGCTGACAAAGGACAGCTGGACATATAAAGGGCCCCATTACCTTCAGTAAATCCGGCCATGACCCTGACCATTGCAAAAGGCATTGTTTCCTGTTTCTTAACATCAGGCCAGCAGTAATTCTACCCCAAAAGCTACTGGGCAGAGAGACTTATGATTTGCCGAGGGCTTACCATTATCAAACAAACCAGGCCATTATCAGCCTTTTGCCTCTTCAATGACCTACCCCCAGACAGCCGTTG
The DNA here is from genome assembly GCF_965112155.1 of Podarcis liolepis. NCBI lineage: Eukaryota > Metazoa > Chordata > Lepidosauria > Squamata > Lacertidae > Podarcis > Podarcis liolepis. The sequence goes on along the minus strand of NC_139564.1, from coordinate 42,495,631 downwards.
CCAAGCTGGCCTCATGAGGAAGCTAGTCAGTATGATTTCCAGCCCTTGTTGAATTCATGAATTTATGGGTTTGCTCAAATTCTATACCTTCACTGAATGTAGAGATTATAGGCGGGCTCTGCTCCCCACAAAAGCTCGTAACAATATTTCTGTTCAAATGTTATCCGCAGATCAGTAGCTATAACGCAGTCCCAGTTTTATATTTAGGAAGCAGGGAAATTGTGAGAAAGCAATGAAAATGAGTTGCATCAAGTGGATCACAAAATGGCTGCCCCACCCCCCAGTTTTCAATAGACTGATACAAAAGCAGCATTCTAGTTTCTAGTGTTTACTCATGAAGGAACCATATTCTACAACATTTATTGACTCAACACAATTGACTCAAATAAACAAGTCTAAAGAATTCAGCTCACCCACTGAATATATAAATAAAAGATGTAGAAGTGAGTCCAATACCTGTGAAGGATATCTGATTGTGTATGCAATTTGTCCCTATTGAAGGCAATGAGAATTATGTTATACTCTCGCAACATATGATGAAAGTTAAGAGGGTGCTTCTTATACTGCTGTGTGCTATTTTAAAAGAACAACTGCCTTGGCTTGAAATGCACATGAAAAATAAATTATTCCTGGATCTCCTAATGAGTACCGGTAATTTATATTTTATATGAGGGTGTGGCCTGCTTCAGATGTCCAATAAACCATGAACAATTGTGGTTTAACTGCCCCAACAAACCAGGATTGCAGACTACAATTAAATCATGACCTGCTTTACAGTGGGCACTCAAACCACAGTTTCCTGGTTCGGATGTCAAAGCAAACTGGTTTGACAAACCAGGAAATCTTGTATTAATCTGGGGGTGTGAAGGGAGAAGAAAAGAAGTGGAGAGAAGTGTGTGATGTAGATTTGTTGAATTGGGAATGTGCCATCAGAAGCGGTCCTGTATGTATGTTTACCTGCCTGATAGTACCGTATTGGCCCAAATATAAGCCACACTTGAATATAAGTCACACCTTTAAAACTGATGAGGGGGGAGAAAAAAAGGAAAAATACCCGACTATAAGCTGCTCACTTCCTCGCTGGTCCTGAGTACATACTGGGCGGGGGGGGGGGATCTGCACTGCTTGTTGGTGGCCTTTCCACTTCCTTACTCTCTCCCTTCCCGGCCTTGGGGGATGATGGGGGACTACGCATGGGGCAGGGGCCACTTTGCCGCACTCCTGCCGCTGTTTGCCTCGCGCTCCCGGCTGCATACCGTAAGGTCGTGAATATAAGCCGTACTTTAACTTTTCACGGTTGGAATTTGGGGGGAAAGTGAGGCTTATATTCAGGCCAATGCAGTATTTCCTCTAAATAATGTGAGAATTGTAATCAGTTACAAGAAATGCTAAATGATTTATATAAAAGCCTATGTTTCAAAATAGCCTTTAATGGGTACTTTGGTGCATAGGTCAGTGGTGGTTTTCATATTACATATTATATCTTCCATAAGTCATATATTGCTGTATGATACCTATAGTTACTTTGTTAATGCATTGTTGATTAAAACAATAAAAAACATATCCCCCAAATTATTTTAATGGCTATAATCCTTAATGTCAACTCTTGGAAGTAGTGCCATCGATTTTGAATGGTAGTACATTTTTATTTTGTCATAATAAAATATCTCCGATTCTGAGCATTTAAAAAATAACAGTAGTGAACCCCCCCCCCCTTTACTGGTACACAATATTAATCTTGTAACAAAATTAATAGATATTCTTAAGCACACATTAAAATATCAATATTTCCAAAGGTGTATGCATGTTAAATAATTTATTCCAAAAATCCATAAAGCAATTTCTCTTCCACTAATTATGCTACTGCAAAAAGCCGCCGTTTTAAATTGAGAAATAACAAAAAGCCCACTTTTACCTAAGGTGACAAACTGAACATTCTAGTTCTGCTGCCATCATTCTTGCATGCATTTCTTCATCCATATCAGCTCAAGATCATGTCTGTGACAGAAGTTAAATGCATTGCATTTAAAAGATATAGTCCTTTCCAAAGAAGCAGCGATTAAATCACAGTATCTGCACCATGTGGTTGACTTATTCAGACTTGGAAGAGAAGAGTATTTGTACTCTCCTCACATATGATGAAAGATAAAAGTGTAAAGAAGTAATCTCCTGAACAAACTACATCAGTCATCTGTACCTTCCCAAAAAAATGCTCGTAATTAAGAATACTGCTACCTTGGTCTGTTTTTTAAAATAATAGGGTTTCACATTTTTACAACAACATGGTTTAGTTAGCTATCTTACGCCAACCTTTATCTCTAAGTCTTCTTTGAGATCATATTTTCAGTTTGGTTATTTGTTCCTTCAGAAGCTGGCTGGATACATAACTAGGTCTTTAAGTTAATGTTAAGATAATTATGTTACAACATATTGTCAACCTTAGCCTGTTGTCACTATTTGTTGAGGGCTACGCTACATCCGGAGAAGGACTCTGCACTCCTGTCATCTTGAGTGCCTTTGTCAATGCATCTCCCAGCATGTAGCTGCTTCTGCAAAACACGCTGAGTGCTGCTGTTCATCTCAAATGAGAATTAATGTGCCACTTGGTTCCAAAGGTTGTCTGCCAGTGGGTGTGATGAGCTAGCTATGCGGAATCCACTGCTGTTCATTGTCACGCTGATCTTTTAATTTGTGCCCAAGACAACTTTGGCTCATTATTTCTCAGTCTTTAACAGAACGACAGTGTTGTATGTACAAGTGCCATTAAAAAAAAACCCCTCTGTTTTATTAGTCTCACATTCTTTTGGCAACATACAGAAAGTTCTTCTGCAAGGGAACATAGTAAAGTGTGCTGGGCCAGGTTATTACTGAGCCAGTATGGAGTCAGATTGAGAGCAGATATGGGTGGCCATTATGGACACTCTGGTGACATCTAGTTAGGTGTTTTTTACTGGAACCTCAAGCTCCACCAAGCAGAACCAGTACAAAATAGTTGTGAGGAGGAGGAGTCAGATACAAAACGGTGGCTCAGGTTCACAGCCTACTGCACACCGGGAACCACACACCAGAGTGACTTGCACATACAAGTACAAATCTACATTTGAGTTTTGACCTGACAAGAATTTAAAGCAAAACTCTAAAACTTTGTGGAAGTAATACCTGCAATTTTATCAGGCATACTTGGTTTAAATACATTATTTTATCCACATTAGATCAATTTTATTCTGTCTACTTGTTTTGAAAGTTAAAACTCTTTTGGAGGAAACATTTTCTAGACCCATTTCAGTCAGGGTTTAGCACAGGCTTTGGGAGAGAAACTGGTTTGCTCTTCCTATATGATGGCTTCTGCCAGGAGGCAGGAGAAATATGTGTTGTTACTTCTTGGCATCTCAGGAGCTTCCAATACCAATGCAGTCATCATTCTCAGAAGGCAATGCTTGGGGAGTTTGGTTTGGCCACATGGAATCTACAATGCAGGGTTCTTCAGGGTTTGATTTTATCCCCCATGCTGTTTAATATCCACATAAGATTGCTGAATGGGGTCATCTGGAGTTTTGGAATCATTGTCAACAGTATGTTGATGACGCTCAGTTCTACTTCTCTGTTACATATGCATGTGTGGCGGTGGGTGTACGGGTCTGATGTCTTGCTTTGGTAAAGGACCAAATGATAGCCAACAAACTGAAGCTCAATTCAGATAATACCGAGGCACTGTTAATGATTGGTTCCTTAAACTGGATGAAGTTGCTTGCTACTGGTGTGGTTGCACTCCCTCTGAAAGTGCAGGAATGCAGTTTGAGGGTACTTCTAGATCAATTGCAGTTGTCCGAGGCTCAGGCAGCTTCAGTGATGTGGAGTGCCTTCCATCAGCTTCGGCTGGTGGCGCAGCTGTGCCCTGATCTGGACAGGGATAACCTAACGACTGTTGTACCACATGACCTACCTCTGAAGATGGTTCAGAAACTTCAGCTGATGCAGAATTCAGCAGCCAGGTTGCTCAGCACAGCAAAACAGTTTGAGCATAGGAACCAACTCCTACGGGCTGAGGTCCTCCATATAATATTTGGGGGAGCTGCCCCCCAAAGTTAATGGGCATTGCTATTCAAATGGTGTGCATGTGCCACATCATGTGATCAATTATACCTGCCCCCCCAATATTTTATTCAAGTTGGCATCCCTGAATTTGAGCATAGAACACCAATCCTGGCCCAACTGCAGTGGCTGCCACTTTGTTTCTGGGCCCAATTCAAAGTTCTTGTTTGGACCTAATGGCTCAGGACCACAATACCTCAAGGGACGCCTCTCCCCATAAGAATTGACTCAGAGCCTAAGACCCTTCCTCATGTTCCCCCTCCACAAGAAGTTCTGAGAGTGGCAACATAATAATGGGCCTTTTCTATGGTGGCTCCCCATGGAATGTTCTCCCCAGGGTCATCATTATAGATCATTAGGTGCCAGATAAAAACATTCCATGATAACCAGGCCCTTTAGCTTTTAGCTATCTGTGGCCTTTTGGAAGTAGGTGAGATATTTTAATGCCCCCTTCCCTTGGTTTTAATGTATTTATGTGGGTGGTGGGTTGGTGGTTTGTTTGGATAGTTAGTTTGTTAGTTGTAAGTAACTTTGGTTTGGCTTGGGCAAGATAAAGTGACTAACAAATTTAATAAATAATAATTATATTTTCTTATGCTTAGAGGTTTTTCCTGATTGTATGTTATATACTCTTGGGAAATATAAATAAATAAATAATGTCCATATTTTACAGATGAGGAACAATGAAGTTGTTGCGATCTACATGAAATCGGTTCATTTCTTTCCTAGTGTGACAGAAGATAACATGTAAAGGTTAAAGCAATTAAATTACTGTAATGTGATGAAATGTGATAAAAGCAAGCATAGCACGACTTCTCTGCCCTATCTAGTATTTTTCATCAAACTTAAGAAAATTAATTAAATTGCAACGTGTGTGTGTGTATGTATGCGTGTTAATAGCCTTTCATTAAAATCTTGCTCTCCAATTCAATTACTGGAGTTTAAACTGTCATATAGTTATGTAACAGAGCATCTATCAGCCCTGTATCATTCCAGCACTTGAACACAATTAGTGTTTGTATTTAATTTTTGATATTCATTATTCGACCTGGGCAACCATTGTTCCCTAATTAACAACACAAGATAGTATTTGCAATCCAAATTTGCCACATGTTTGCTCTTTCTATTTTTGCAATAGTATTGCAGATGCAATTGCAAGTTGAGAAGAACAGCATAAAAAGTTGAAGAATGCTGCAGACTGAAATCATGGATCTAAGAAGATCCTTCCTGGATCAGACCAAAGCCTTTTTAGGCCAGCATTCCATTTTGCACAGTGACCAGCCAGATGCCCATGGGACGCTCACAACCCAGACCAAAGTGTGAGAGCCCTCTTCCACTGGTGTGCCTCAGCAACTATTATTCAGATGCATGCTGGAGATACTGTATAGACAACATGGCTAATAGCCATTTAAAGTTATTTCCTTCATGAATTTCTCTAATCCCTTTCTAAAGTCATCTAAATTTATGACCACCACTGCATTTTGTTCTAGTGAGTGCCATAGTTTTAACTCCCAGTGAAACAGCCAAATTTGGAAATATAAAGTTGCCACTATCCAGGCTGAAGTCTGATTGATCTATCTTTTATCACTATTCTACAATTTATTTATACCTGCCAAATCATGATTTAAAGAAAGCAAGTAAATTCTTCAAAAAATGCATTGTTTCTAAAATGGCCATCCTTTGGGGGGGGGGATGAATAGGTGCTTAAGTGTTTGTGATCATTCCCCTGATATTTTCCTAAAATGAGAAAAAGCCAGGCATTTTCTCTTGCTGTGATTTTAAATAGCCTGTGGGACAGGAAAGTGAGCTCTTGCCTTCAGTGAGGGATATAAGAAGGCATCATCTTCCATTTCACCTTGTATTCATTCACACAACACTATTTCTTTTCATCTACCATTTGCCTCCCACCAAAAAAACTGTTCATCACACCATCTACTTTGGCAAAATTATGCAACTCACGTAATTAATTACGTGATTTACGTGAATTGCATTATATTGCACCACCCAACGCTTTCAGTGCAAACAAAATGCAGTGCAAATGGCAAGGGACATGTAATCGATTATGTATCATTTGCTGACTGAAACCGTCACAACAAACATACATTTCATAGAATCATAGAACTGTAGTGTTGGAAGGGACTGCGAGGGTCATATAGCCCCTGCAATACAAGAATCTTTTGTGCAACATGGTGATCACATCCATGGCCCTGAGATTAAGGGCCTCATGATCTACCGACTGAGCTATTCGCCTTATTGTATTGCCAAATGCAAGGTGGTTCTTCTAAAATGAGATTCAGAAGTAATACAAAACACAAGTCAGTGAGAAGATTAAAGATTTTATTCTAAACAGCAAACATTATATACATACGAAGCAAGCACCTCAATCTGCCACTTGGAAGCCCTCAAGAAGTGGTGAAGTGACTCTCCAGGTAACCTAAGGTTGCACGGCCCCACAGCCATCAGTCTGTGCATCAGCTTCTCTCTAACACTCTGCCCACAACCATCCGATTTATAGATAGCTAACCTGTGTGGCTTGCAGATCACTAGCTACGTGCAGATTATTCATTACCCACCATCTCCCAAAGCCTCACTTTCTCCAAACAATGTCCAACACCAAAGAAGGTACTCATCACTATTGGGACATTAAAGGCCATGGGTACTCAAACTAAGGCCCAGGGGCTGGATCTCGCCCAATCGCCCTCTAAATCTGGCCCACGGACAGTGCAGGAATCAGCACGCTTTTACATGGGTGGAATGTGTCCTTTTATTTAAAATGGGGCATAGGAATTTGTTCATTTCCCCCCCTTCAAAATATAACCCAGGCCCCCCACAATGTCTGAGGGACAGTGGACCAGCTCCCTGCTGGAAAAGTTTGCTGACCCCTGTTAAAGGCTGTTCTCAGCTATCAAAGAGATTAATGAAAGATAGGGGAAAGGAAGGAGCAGGGGGCAGGAAGGATAACCATGTCAGATCACTATATCTCCTCGAAATACAAATATCTCCTGCATAGATTGTCCATACACTTATTTATTTTATTTTATTTTATTTTATTTTAATCAGACTAGCAAGTGAATTTGACTTCAATGGTGGTGGCCCCCTCCACCACTCCTGTGGCCAAAATGCTCCTTTAGTGGATCTAGGGTCGAAATAATGATTACCCATAGCTCTTCGATACTCAGCACTGTAACCCACCTTCCAGCATCCACTTATGAAGACAGCTGCCTTATTCTAAGGACAGGTCTGGCTCTCCACCATCATTATATCCCTCAGTCTTAATTTCTGCTGTTGGAGGCAGGGCAAGAAGACTGAAGGAGTGGTGCAGCAAGTGGTGCAACTACCCTTCCTTGCTTCTTGAAACTTTCAAGGAACAGTCCAGCATCTCTGGATGGCAGCTCTCACGAATATGCGAATATGCAGTAGCCACTATTTCAGACCCCTCCCCCCAGTTTTCTTCTCCACTTAGGGTAAAACGAAGAAGAACAGGAGCAGTTTTATCCTCCTGGAAGTCATTGCACTTAACAGTACAGAAGTGAGACGCTTTACTGCTTTGAGGGGGAGAAGCAAACGGCTGTTCTTTGAAAAGTTAGGTAGGTATAAATTCACCTTCTTACCGCACAACCTCAAGGGACTAACTTAAAGCTCATAATGCCAGCTAGAGGAAGCCAGCCAGCACTTTGAGCAATAGTACGCAAATACAAATAGTCCTAAGTGACTATGTCCTGTGACTCATAAAATCAGCTGGAAACTCATCTTAGTGGCAGCTGCAGGTTTGTTTAATCTTTCTTCCTTCTTTTCTTGCAGTCTCACAGCATCTATCAAGTGTGCGGCTTTTATCACATGAAATACACCTGGGTGACATTTGCTTAATGTTTGGACAAGTGTCGCTTTCCAAGAACACACACACACACACACACACACACACACACACACACCAGCACCATCTCCTTCCCAATGTATTTGAATTCATTTTTTAAAAAGCGGGGGGGGGGATATATTTTTAAGCATTGTAATATTGAACTACAGATTTATTCTGATGGTATTAGAAGTCACATTTCCTTCCTTTCATCAGATCAAACATATATAAATGGAAGTTATAGGATTCCTCCAAGCTTCTACAAGAAAATAACACAGACAGCCAACTATAAGAATGCCTACTTCAATAACACACTTGGGAACGGAAGGTAGTGCTGTTGAATGAAACCATTAGGATTTATTGATTTTTTTTAAAAAAATAAAATTGCTGTTTTCGAAAAGTTTTATTTTGCTATTATTGCATAGAAGTTACTACAGTTATTTTTTTCCCCTGGTCCATATGTTGCTGTGTGTGTGGTAGTATTAACTCAAATGTTTGCTGCACGCCACCCCCAATATCTGTGTGGTACAATATTTCAAGGGCGTTTCAGACATGCTTACTCAGGGTTCATGTTTCATTTTAGGAACGAAGCACAGCAGAGACTGTGGTGTCTTTCTGATGCATGGTTTATTTACACATATATACAACCTGAAGCTATGATGGAGGGGCTCACAACAGTAACATTCCTAGTGTGACTTGCTTTTCCCATAGCCAAAGCCCTGGATTCAAACAGACATCAGACACCGTGCTTCTTCCAGCCATATATCCTCCAACATTTGCTTGATGAAATTAGGGACTTCCTAACGAAAAGCAGAAGGCTGGCAGGTGGCGCTGTGGTCTAAACCACAGAGCCTAGGGCTTGCCGATCAGAAGGTTCTATATTTCTTACAGGTATTTCAGGTTAAGACTGGAGCCTTATTCTGCCTGGTGTATCTTTCAGCCTCATGATGGAAGTGTTGCTGATGTAGACCTGAATGTAGGACATCTAAACATCATTGATGGTCATTGACATGAAGGCCACACATATGTTTGCCTTCACATATATAGCAAATGCATGGATGTAGAAGTAGAACCATGGCTGCTGGCCACGGCCCTGATGTTGCAGGCACATCTTTGATATCACTGCATTTGGCATTGTCTTTCAAAAAAAGAAGTCTATGTGCACAATCAGAATTCTTAAATATTTTTAAACCTACACATTCAGGCTCTCATTTTCAGAAGCTAGGGGCTTGTTTGTTTTTGACAAACAAGCCACAAAAAGCATCAGCATTGTCCTGCACTCTTTATCCAAGAGCATACATATGCAAGCAAATTATCTCTACAGTCCTATAATGATTCTAGAAGGTGGCAAATCATAAGGCTGTTCATATACATTCTTCCAAGACAACAGGGCACGTCATCCACAACAGGATATGCCCTTGATGACTATGTAATCCCTACAAGATGTTCAATAACTTTGGTTGTGCATGTGTTATAGATAGAACCAAAAGTGAGTAGTCAGAGGCTTATCATCTTGTAATGAAAACTGTTCAGTTATGCAGGTGAATGCAGAAAATGAAATTTGTGTAGTTGTTATCCTCCAGTACAATGCAGATGCAAATAGTCCCCTTCTAACTTTGGCTTCAGCACACCCTATATGAATCCATGGCAACTCCTCCTCTTTAATTATCTCCTCAAACCTTTGTTTAAGCACTTTAAGTGAGGTGAGATGGATGCCACGAAGGGAAAGAGCTTTCCCCCCCCTTTCCCTTTTTGCTTTGGTGCCCCAGTTATGAGATCCAGCTCAATTACTGTATTATCATTGTTCAGTTGCCAGGCGTTTTATTCACCCAGGTATTTTAAATTGCATAGGTTGCTACTGATAATTCTTCATGCGTTTCTGTCCTTTTGGTTGCTGGATGACATTGTATTACTATGCTTTTATGCTGTTGCAAAGCACCTTGAACTGTAGTAAATAAACAAATACATCTTGCCAGTGGTTCCCAAACTCCCCCCCCCCGCCACCGCTGCCACCAAGACTACTTGAAAATTGCTGAGGGTCTTAGTGTACCACTTAATGATTTTTCTGCCTTTTGTAGCAATTGCAATGCACCTTGCTAGACAGGGATAGCCTAACTTCTGTCATCTATGCTCTGGTAGCCTACAGGTTAGATTGCTGCAATGCATTATACATAGGGCTGCCTCTGTAGGATGGTTTAGAAACTTTGGCTGGTGCTGACTTGGTAACCAGGTTGTTCACCGGGACAAAACAGTTTGAGCATATTACACCAATTCTGGCCTGATTGTACTGGCTTTGCCTGGCACCTTCATTACATATCTTTCGACACCAAGCAAAAATGTTTCTCTACAACCAGGTCTTTGGCCAATTGACATTTTGTGGGCTTTTAGATGTTTTTTGTTGGAAGGGGGTTATTGGTTTTGTTTGTTTGTTTGTTTGTTTGTTTGTTTTATTGGGTATTTTGTTGTGAACTGCCCTAAGATCTTAAAAATTGAATGAATAAATGAATGACAACACAAATTGTATAAAATTCTGGGACATGTTTTAGTACAGTACATTGGCCAATATGCCAGGCCTGAACACAGTTCAACTTTTTGTTTCTGTTGTTAGTCATGAGATTTCTTCCAAGTGCGTTTTTCTCACAGGTGCAATTCTTCCTTTCCAAAATAGCTTCTCAATTAAATTAACATCTAGTATATCTCTAACGCTTCAGTCGGTTCACACTCAGCCATATAATCTTTGCAGAGTGATAAGTTATGATTGCTGATTCGGAACTTATATCATTCTTGGGCTTATTCTCTCTTGCTATATATTATTAACGAAGTTGCAGGAGTCTTTAATTCGGCTCTTGATAACATTAATGACCCTCTATGGATCACAGTGTTACAGTGTGTGTTTTAGGTCACTTTGATGCATAGCTGATATTACAAAGTGAGCAAGGTTGGAGGCTTTTATGGCAATAAAAGGCTTTATAAGACCTTTTCAGAGACATAATTCCAGTGATTTTCATGGGGCTTGCAACTGGAGCCTGAATTTTAATTGTGTTTCCTATATTGACTCTTTTAGTTCAGGGACATATTCCTTTGATAGATTGCAGCAGCAAAGCTAGTCAGTTTGCTGAGGGTCTGAGTTTAAATTAGAGAAGGGTGATCAACATGGTGCCTTCCAGGTTTCATTGGAGTCTAATTCCTAGGATGCCTAATCTTGGGCCATGCTGGCTGGGGCTGCTGGAAGCCACAGCTGAAGATTGCCACAGATCATTTTTCATGCTCAGGTATCTTGACTAAGTTCCCCACACCACCACCATAGCGTTATATTCCTTCTCAGTCTTCTAACACTCCCCTGTCCTTAAAGTGAGGAGTATACTATGCCAGCCCTGGATCTGTCAGTCACTTTTGTTTCTGTTATGTCCTGAGCTGAATCCTAGAACAATAGGATCCAGAATGCAGCAGTCTGATTGGTCTACAGGAGCCACCCAATCCCGCTCCAGGTGGAAGTGAATCAGCAACCTGACTGGCCTACAGGAGCAGCCCGGAATTAGCCAATCATGCGGGGCCCATTGTGTAAATAATGTATATATAGCTAGACGTTTTGGGGAAAGTTTCATTCATTGCTACTACGACCTGAATAAAGAGCATGAAATTCACACCCGACTGTGAGTATATTTCACTTTCCTTCCCGTTGTCTCTGTTCTTGGGGACACAGTTAAGAAAAGGATGGAGGAGGAATGCACAAGTTCATTTCCACTCTCCCTTCTGCCCTGCTGGTGAGAGCCTAGCAGGGTGTGAGGTGTTATGGGCACTTCACATGCCTTTGCCAATCCTACCTCACCCTCCTATAGAACTTCAACCAGGGCCAGGCCATCCATGAGGCAGACTGAGGCAGCTGCCTTGAGTGGCAGACTCCTATGGGGCAGCACCTCCTGCCGGTGCCAGAGAAGCAAGGAGATGGGGCAGCAGATTCGGGGGGGACGGGACGGGACACCTTCCCATTTCACCTCAGGCAGTGATATAGGATTGACCACCCTGATTGCAGCCTTAGCAAGTTTGGGGTTGGGGTTTTTTCCTCCTTAGGAAAGTTAAGAGGAATTATTGCTCTTTGATATTTCTGGCCTGCGTTAGAAGCTGTTTGCTTTTCAGAGGTTACACGAGGAAAGTTGGAAGGAGTGCACAGAATGTTAAGTGGATCTCCAGGGCAAGAGGCAGGATTTTACATGGCTTTAATTAAGTACACTAACACCATAGGGCACAAATAACTTTTCCCAGCAGATGGTTTATTTCTGTTTATTTTGAACTATATTTCAGCATTTTATGTAATTAAAAGGTACGAGCTGCTGTGGATTATTTGCCTTAAAGGTTGCTTAACTTCATAACATGCAATATTTTAAAAGGCACTCGCAACTGAGTGATGGGGAAATATAAGTCAATTACTGAGGAAATGAAGGTCGTTGTGGATTTCTTGTGGATATTTGTTTTCATCTAAATAGACCCAGGGCCAGTTCTTGGAATCATCTTGATGTGATGAGACATCTGGTAAATGCTTGCCTTTTTCGCTGAATGTATTTTTTCACCATGCACCCTGTTTTGTTTTGTTCCTTTAAGTTTGCTGACAGCCCAATAGCTGGCATGGCTGGCCTATTTTAAAGTTAGGAATTTTTGTGTTCTAGGCAGCCACTCAAGTGTCATTCCAGCTTGTTGAAGACTCCAGCAGAGGGTATATTTGCCTACTATCACACATTCCAAAGGATCACACAAACACACATATGCACACACTTGAAACTGTCTAATATTTAGTCATTCCATTGGTCCATGTAGCTTGGTATTGTCTCCACAAATTGGCAGAAGCTCTCCAGGGTTTTAGGCAGACAGATCTCCTGCCCTTCATTGGGATTGAACCTGGGATCTTCTGCATGCAAGGCAGATGTTCTTCCTCCACAGCCCTTCCCTGAGAAGGACAAAAGTTCATGTCATATGGTTTTATGTACCTTCCTCAGTACGTAGCCTCTAACTTCATACTCCACCCAGATCTGCCTCTGGACAACACAACTGCTTGACCGCCTCACAGATTTCTCTCCATTCTCCATTTTGAGTTCAACCCTTCCTTAAAAGTTCACACCACTAATTCTAGTTAGTGGGGCCAAACTAGATATTTTAGAAGCGAACCCATAGATCTTAGAACCTTGAAAGAAAAAAAAGGGAAAAGCTAAGTCAACCTGAGTAAGCACAGGAATATTGTGAGTACAAGTCTAGCTTCATGTCACTTCCCTAATGGAAGAAATTATCTTCATCATAGCTGCACAGCTCTCAAAGTCATTTTCTCTGAGTTCTGTCACAGGGTGGGCCATTGACATTACTTTGGACTAACTAACAGATGTGTTCCATTTCTTTTAGGAAACAAAATGTTTTTCAAAATATTTATAGATGGCTGAACATAACCAAATATCATAGCTGCGTACTATAACAACAAAAAGAAATAAATGGGGAAATGATTTTTCCCCCCAAAGGGAATCTGATATTACCTGGATTTATCCATCTGTAAAGGCCTGCAGACAAAGGAGTTTTTACCATCTGGCCAAGAAGGGTTTGCTCAACTTCAGTCAACAGTGTGCTCTGCAAAGCAAGTACAGAATATATTGTAGGACTATGAATTCTAGGTCTACCTGTGTGCTAATATAGCACAAAAAAACAGGCTTAGGTTTTGAACAAAAACAAGTGCTGGGGTCAGTCACAAGTATGAGCCATACAGAGAGAACTAAACAGAACTTGTAATTTTAGTTCTAAAACATAAAATGAACACAGCCGTAATAAAATCTTCAGACAGCTCAGGTGGATTTCCATTTGTGTTATTGTTGTCGCAGTGTATAATTTCAAGGTCATAAAGCTGATCTTTGTGTCAATGCCATGGAAACCTGGCAATGTTTCAGTTTTTTACTTCCTAACCCAATAAATGGTAAATAAACATCTCAGCTGCAATTCTCAAACCACTCTTTTATTATTTTGCAATCCCATTCTAAAGTAGTTTAAGTGATTTTGCTATGAATCACACTGGAGAAAGTGCTCTGAGCCTTTGGATTTCATCCTGATGATCTTCACTGCAAAGGTAGTGCAAACAGCATTTATTTCAATCTGGTGCAGAGAAATACAGATTCACCTGCTGGTCAAATTAACAGGGAGCAAGAGTTCCTTTCTCAGTTGTGTGGTGTAAATCAGGGATGGGAAACCTTTAGCCCTCCAGATTTTGTTGGATTCTTGATTCTATCAACCCCAAAGCCAATCTCAAGGCTCATGGGAATCCAACAACCTCTAGAGGCACACAGGTTCCCCATCCCTGATGTAAATGAAGCACCAATGGCAACATGTATTCTTTGCACCAGTGGTTTGATTGTGCAGGATTCTAAATCATGCAGAGAGACAACTCCCTGCTGCAGCCATTTATTGCCAAATGTGTGCGGGGATATGGGGATGTAACGTTAAGAATGTGATAGAGGAGGTAGGGCCAGTGAGAGCATTTCTTCTGCTACCCAGTCGCTTGATTGGATTTGCAAAAGGGGGGGATGTCCAAATAGTGATATTGCTAACTGTCTGACTGAGATTGTTATAGAGTTTGGGGGTGCAAGGGAACCCTTAACTGCTAGAGTTAGTGCATATTAGAAATTAATACACGGTAGAATTCAGATAACATGTGAAGTATTGAATGGAAGATGCCAGGACAGAAGAAAAATACAGGCTAGAGCCTCACTTGGGATAGAAGTCATTAAGAATGATAGAAGGTGTTGGAAGCAAGCCACAAACTCATCAATGAAAGCCATCATCAAGCCAAGAGATTCTCTGTCGGTGAATAGAGGGGTGGTACAGTTCCCATAGTTCCCATGGCCAGAGAAAGGTTTAGGATTGTAGATTCCATGATGTATGAAAAATTGGGAGGGGGCCAGCTGTGCCCACAAGAAAAAAAGGTGTCATTGGGTTTTTTCTGGCATGGGTCTTTGAGTAGGAGAAGGATGGAGCCAGAACTCCAGGCTAAGGCTATGTGGGGCAGATCTATCTTGGCAGGCTGGGACAAGAGCTGTGGGACAATGCTGTGCTGCTATGGGGAACAAGCTGCTCTGGAGATCTAATGCTCTGAACTCTCTCCATTGAAGTCTGTAGGTGTAGATATCTGTAAATAAACCAGATTTCTTAAAGACACTAGTCTCCACTGTGCTTTGATTTTCCAACAGAAATGCAACCCTGGGTGAGTGCCTGGAACCTCTGGAATCTCATGTGGAGATTGGAGTTTGTGCTCATTTAGTTTATATGTTTCAAATCACGGGCAACCAGGGAAGCATCCTCCAGATATATTGAACTACAATTCCCATCAGCCTGAGCCAGCATGATCAATGGTCAAGGTTCTTTTAATGCACTGTTAATTGTTGAATTATCAACAATTAAACTGTATGGTGTTGAGGTAGGTCTGTTGTTAGAGGGCAGTGGTGGTGAACCTTTTAGAGACCGAGTGCCCAAACTGCAAACCAAAACCCACTTATTTATCACAAAGTGCCCAAAGTTGTTGAGCTTTTCATTCAGTTTTGGGGGGAGAGAGAGAACAGAAATAAATGATGAATAATACCTTTGCTGGAACTAACATGCAGCACCGACATCATCGTCTGCCAAAGTGCCAAAAATACTAGCACAGTAAGGGTTAAAAATGAAGGCTGTTACACCCAATCAGAAACAGCCACTGAAGTAACAAATTGAAAAACAGACCAATCACCGAACACAATCTCCGGCTAACAGTGGGGCGGGGGGGGGGTAGGTTCTGTGTTTCAACAGGAGACACAAGCTGTAGCATGGGGGGTGGAGTGGGAGAACAAATGGAGAAAAAACTACAGCATCTGATGGCGCACGTGCCAGCAGTGAGGGCTCTGTGTGCCAAGTCTGGCACATGTGCCATAGGTTCGCCACCACTGTTATAGGGCCTGGGAGACTTGGGTTCAACTCCCCATTTAGTCATAAAGGCCAGCCTAACCGACCACACAGGGTGGTTGTAAGGATTAGAATGAGGAGGAGGAGATTAGAACAGTAAACAAATAATTTAAAATACCGAATTTTTATTTATTGTGGATTTTTAAATCACATTGTCTGTTCTGTGAACTGCTTTGGAAAATGTACTATATAAATTAACAACTGACTCACAGCAATCTATTTAGCAGCTCGGATAGTTATTATGTGGGCACAATGTTGAGATTATTGGAATTAGAGATTGTTCATTAAGCTGTTGTATTCTTTCTGTTTATTAAAGCTTTGGATTGTTAAACAGTAAATTGCTAAACTGTCAATTGTATTTTAATGCATTAATTTATTGTAATGCATAAGATTTTTTTATTATGCATTGTGATTACGATGGTTAGCAAAATGCACTGTTATTGTATTTAGTTTACTGTCACTTTATTTTTCTATTGTGTGAAATGTGGTATACATAAAGAATCCCCACTTACCTAGGAACATGCCACATTGAATTCAACAGGACTTCTGAATGTGCATGGTTTGGATTGTGTCGTATGTCCACGAAAGGAGGCCTAGGATTCATTTTCAACAACTGTCATTCTGTTGTGTGGGACAAAGCAAATAGATTTCGGTCTAAGACCACAGATGGGACTAGCACTAGCAGCCAAGCAGCAGTTTCAGTTCCCACCACAGTCATATCCTTGAGTGCACTCCTTTACTTTGCTTCACATAAATGAATGCTTGCTTATGGTTTACCACTATGGAGAAAAGCAAAGTAGGGCATTGCTGCAGTGAGGACAGAACTTGCCCTCCAGTTGTGATGCTGTGTAGTCTGGTCCCTATTAAGAGGAGCCCTGGAGGTGAGTGCAACACACCCTGAATTTAATTCCCAGAGGCTGTTGAATCTACAGATGTACATCCCGAACATCATAATAACAAATATTTTGATGGCTGTTTCTTCGATGTATCACTGAATTCTTTTTAAAGACAATTCGCATTGCTTTCCTTTGGACCACATCAGCAAGGGACTCAGGACCTCCATACATGTGGCCCCAGGGAGGTCACTTCAGTGCTGCTTATGCAGTAGTTTGACTTCACCCCTGGAGGTGAACTCCACTGTCTCTTGAGACAGACAGTTGCGAACAACAAAGCATATGACACATATTATGTTCTCAGTGTGCCATCAGTTTTATGGGCGTGTTTAATGCATGGCGTAAAGTTATCTTAACATCAGAAAAAAGCAAGCCTTGATTAAAACAAAAACAAAAATCAGTCCCCAATCCAAATGGTGCTTTTGGATGGCTTCCATTGTTGAAGTCAAACACCTAATTATGCTTGGTTTCTTTAGTCCAATTCATAGATTGCTGCTTGTAAGCAAAGAAATTTGTTTTCCTTATCCCATCTGGAATTAAGTAACATATGTTTCAGTCTGTATCTCAAAAAGATGATTGGTTGGGCAGTTACTTTACTGACAGCTGTTACCTGAGGCTATATATTAACTAATTATCCTCCAACAAATGATAACCGCAAGCATCAAGTATATCTGGTAGTGTCTTCAGTAAGTTCTCCAAAGGCACACTATACTGAAGAATAAAGGAAAAGTACTGCACTGTGGGGGACGCGGGTGGTGCTGTGGGTAAAACCTCAGTGCCTAGGACTTGCTGATCGTATGGTCGGCGGTTCGAATCCCCACGGCGGGGTGAGCTCCCGTCTTTCGGTCCTAGCTCCTGCCCACCTAGCAGTTCGAAAGCACCCCTAAGTGCAAGTAGATAAATAGGTACCGCTTTATAGCAGGAAGGAAAACGGCGTTTCCGTGTGCTGCGCTGGTGCTGGCTCACCAGAGCAGCTTCGTCACGCTGGC
This sequence comes from Podarcis liolepis, assembly GCF_965112155.1. Classification (NCBI taxonomy): domain Eukaryota; kingdom Metazoa; phylum Chordata; class Lepidosauria; order Squamata; family Lacertidae; genus Podarcis; species Podarcis liolepis. The sequence continues at coordinate 42,477,845 of NC_139564.1, read as the reverse complement.
CACGTGACCCGGAAGTGTCTGTGGACAGCGCTGCCCCCGGCCTCTTAAGTGAGATGGGCGCACAACCCTAGAGTCCGACACGACTGGCCTGTACGGGCAGGGGTACCTTTACCTTTACCTTTACCTTTACTGCACTGTGGTATTTTTACAGTTGGACATTGTGATGCAGGGACAGGAAGACATGCACAACTGACTTGAACATCTGTGTTTCACTTCAGGTTTAAATGTCCCCAGAGCTAAGGCAGAATCTGTGTTTGTCCACAGAGATCTATATGGATTTTAAAAGCATCACATGCTCATTTCTGAAAAAGCAAGGGTCTCAAATGTGTGGGGAAGCCACAGTTGTACAGATGAAGGCTCTTTCTGGATCTTCTTATGAGCCAGTGGAAGTGGAGTGTGCATTATGCTGCTCCCCCACTGCAGTCGTAAAGTCTCTGAAAGGGGCTAGGCCTTTTCTATATGCCACCTAATAATAAAGCTTACCTGCAGCTTACAGCAGGCTGGTAGCCCAAGACGGTGCATATTTACTCAGGATTCAAATGCCTTAGTGACAGGAACCTATAGGTTTGCTTGTGAAATTTGGCAGAATGTCATGTATATTTCTGGAGCTGAATAAATAAGAGTAAGTCTCACTGGATTCAGAGATGTTAATTCCCTATGAAGAGGAAGGGTCCTAGCTGAGTGGTAAACCATGATTTGCCTTCAGGTGGCCCCACGCTCAGTTGCTGGCCTGTGTAGTCAGGGCTAAGAGAAACTCATACCAGGCACCCTGAAGAGCATTTCCCAGTCACTGACCATTGACTAATATGGTATAAGGGCTGTTTAAGATGATCTGTTTGTTGGGCATTCGTCCTGATTTGTTTGCACAAAACTTATGCCAAGGTTCAACTATGTCTGGGCTTGGTTCAGCATTCATTCTGATGTTTTTGAGGAGGTTCTGCAACAATGCTCATTCATAATGCTTTGCTTGTGCTGTGTTTATACATCTTCCTGTTGATCATTCATTCATCCCACATTTTTGATGCATTACCTCATCACATTACTAGATGTAAAAAAAGAAAAAGGCCCATTTTAAAGCCTTTATGCATTTATTGCATTAGACCAGGCTTCCCCAACCTTGGCCCTCCAGATGTTTTTGGCCTACAACTCCCAGGATCCCTAGCTAGCAGGACCAGTGGTCAGGGATGATGAGAATTGTAGTCTCAAAACATCTGGAGGGCTAAGGTTGAGGAATCCTGCATTAGACAGAGCACTTTAACTCACTTTACGTGTGCAAACCTAGATGTCTGGTATGTGATTGAATCCCTTCCCCAAATAGTGACAGTCTGAAGGTGACAAAAGGTAGCAACCTGTGTCCCTATGTTCTGAGTGTGCATAGGGTTTCAGCCTGAGGATGCAGTCCTGAACTGGACACAGTGGGCCTTTCTTCAATGTAAGAAAGATGCACAAAAACTCAGCCCCACATGGCAATCATATAATTAAATTCTGTCAGTTGGATAAGGCAGTTAGGAGTTACAGTGCCATAACTTGATCTGTACCAATAAGTGTCATGTTGAAGTGGAAAGAAATGTGTGGAGTTGGGACATGATGTAGGAAGAGTGGAAGAAAGTCCAGTTTAGTCCAGATCCTAGACCATCTTGGACTCATTGGAAGAAAGGTGAGATATAAATGTAATAAATCATCATCACACTTTTGAAAGAGTAAGCCCCTTTGTATTGCAATGGTACTCGTTTCTAAATAGATGTGCACAGCAAGTTTTTGAGCATCAGATACTTTTAGGATCCAGATGAAAGAAGTATTCAGAGGTGCATTGGCAGGGTAGATGACCATATCATATAAATAGTAATGATGCCTTTTAAAGTAAAGAAAGGAGATGTTTACCAGAATATTGATAGCTTATTAATCATCCACTATTTGCTGCCAGCATTGCTCCCTACAGATCATATAAGGTTTTCTCATCTGCTGTTAGATACAGGGCCATCTGTTTCTGAGCATGTACTGTTTTAATTATCTCAAGGCTTGGCTACTTGGCAAATGCATCTATCTTGTGGGGCTCCTGCGGTTTACAGATTGATGCTTGGATACCATATGGGAGTTGTGACTTGAACTTTCATTTATAAGAGCCCACAGGTGTGTAAATACATTTATCCTGGTTGTTCTGGATTCCCAATCACATGGAGTGCCTAGGAACACACAGCCATATGTGCATGGGTTTAGTTTTAAGAATGCACAAACACTGGAGATGGCTCAATGGGATACATGATGATTGAGGCGAAAGAGTGGATGTGGTCCCATTTCTCCCCACACCCATTAGATCACTGAATGCATAGGGGAGGATCATGAGTATAGTCCTCAGGGTGGTAACACAAATTTAGATCTCGGCTATGTGACAAAGACTGGAACAAAAACACCAGAAAATGTGAATTTTACAACTAGTGGTCTAAAACAGTCAAATTATACAATGGGTGGTCTCTGCGGCTGCTGCAACAATTTAAAGAAACACTTTTGGTTGTGAAAAATAACCAGATAACCATGTTCCTTAACTACACCACATATTCCTGACCTAAGAGGGGAAAGAACCATGAAGTATTATGGGAAGGAACGTGGTTAAAATTGTTCTTGTTGTCAACTCTGACGCAGTAATATAAGGTTAAATAGGCTCTTCTAAGGCAATTGTTTAGATTTTTCACCTCTTAAAGCACACTATTATATGTATATGTATAATAATGTGTGTCTGAGTGCATATAATAGGCAGAAAGCATTCATTTTAGCAGAACTGGTATTTTTAAAAAAATGCTTCTCAGTGAGATCAAGGAGATGAGAATTAGATGGAAAATCAGTGTAGATAAGCCCACCAATGAGATCTGCCAAAAAAAAAAAAATCCATCCTTAGGCAATACAATATTGGAAGTTTTATTTTCCAACTATTTCCTAAGGATTCCTAACTTGGATTCCCTGTCCCCCATATCTGCCATACACTAGTCAATGTTTTAATTATGCTATCCACCATGACCACGAGACCCCTTTCCTGGTCAGAAACTGTTAGTTCAGACCCAGCTCGGACATCCTGAAAAACTCCTGGTGAGGTGATCTAGAAGTTCTAGCCCAGTGTCTCTTCAAGGTTCTGCCTATTTGATCTTTAGATATTGGGCTGCATGACATCATATTAAGATCCAGCTGGTCCTTTTTAATGGAGCAAGCACATGGTCCTATTCTGTCATGAACCTCCAAACTATCCCCTTTTTTAGTAGTGCCCCAACACCACAGAAAAATGAACATATGACCTGGATCTTTAACTAGATTTGGTCTCTAACTAGACAGATCTGCAAAGCCTTTAGCTGCCATATCTATTTAGAATATAGAAAAAGGTCAGCATAGATTGAAGCCTTAAATGTAACCAAAAGCGACAATTTTCTGCGTTTTATTGGAAGCTGTGTGCCAGGGCCCTAGCAATGCACGATGCTGTAACAATTATGCCTTTTAATGGGAATGAAATTAACTCCTGTCACTGGTACTGCTGAAAACTGGGAGATTTGCACACTGCTAATGTAAGTGGAACAGTAACCTTTGAAAAGAGACATTGTTATTAGCTGTACATCAGGTTTCACATAGATACAATGAAACAAAGAGAAAAAGATCAATGAGGCAAACTGCTGAGATACACCTTGACAGCCAGGGCATAACAATAGAATTCTACACTTAAAGTGTGTGTGTGTTTGGTGGGGAGGTTTAATATATTAAAGGCTTCCTCCTATGCTATTCACAGGTTCTCAAAAAGGTGCAAAGACTTGAAATTAGGGGGGGGGGGAGAGAAATAACTGAAAGAACAGGGCTGCATGTATATAAGTGAAGCTGAAAACCCAGAGTTCTATTTAGTAAATGAAATCAGCTGCACACAGATTTTGCATATGCCAAAGGAGAAATATATTGTTTCACAGGTTGGCTTGCTCAAATACAGTCTAGTATTATAATATTTGTTGCTTTGTTTTTAAGAATCTTGTCTTAGAAGGAGGTGAGTCCTCAGTGTTGAAGAGGCGTAAAATTGCAAATGAATGCAGAAAATGTCTCATGTCTCAACTCTTGGCACCCCAGTCTATAGATAAATGATAGGACTATGAACTAGGATGGAGGGGAAGTTTATTTTGTTCATATCTTAATGGGAACCTGCCTTATTGACACTTCCTGGACTGGAAGAGCTTGACCCCAGTGGTTCAGGCACTGATGGTTTCTAGATTAGACTACTGTATGTGTCTAGTGTCTTGCATTTGATCTAGTGCAGAATGCTGCAGCACAGTTGCTGACAGGCGTGAGACCCTGTCAGCATATAACATCTATGCTCAGAGATCAACATTGGTTGCCCATTTGCTCCTGTTCCAAGTGAGCTATGGACCATTAAGGGTTCAGATCTATGTACGGATTAGTGGCTTAAAATGCAGCAAGGTCTCCCCCTCCCCAGCTACCTTGCAAATCACATTTGCACATTGCTGTACACACCAGAAAAAAGAAAGAGGGCTCTTCACTCAAAGTGCATTTCCCCCTTAGTTTTCCTGTGCCTGCAACTCCTCTAGCTCCCATTCATCTGCACATGCACAATGGCTTCCTCAAATGTACACATCACAGTGGATGTGGCTTACGTTTTCAAATCAGAAAGAAGCTAGTTTGAGGGGAAACACTTCAAACAACAGTATTTCTCAAGAAACTACAGGATAAATATGGATTGCGGTTAACATCATGTCTACACGGCTTCAAACACCTGCGGTGGAAGCACGCTGCAGCCACAATAAACAGTAATGTGCACACAACTTTTGCCTCCACTGCCTGGGGGTACTGCGCTTGTTCACATCAGCCTCAGGAGAGGCCATGCATTCCTCTGTACAACAGAAAACGGATTCTACTTCATGTATGTTACTGAGCTAATTCAGAGACCATGTTAGCAAATTGTTTGGTTGGAAAATTATATTCTTTTTATGCAATATTGCTTTCTCTTTCACATTTACTCCTTTAATGAAAGTATCTTGAATTAGATATCTGTGGTTGGATGGGCAATTAATATAGATCCTGCAAGTCTTCATGGTTGCAAAGAGACTTAAACTTCAAGGCAGGAAGGATAAACTCTTACCATCTATTACTCAGTGATCTGAAGATCTCACTTCTCTTTCTGAATTTCAAAACACATCTTATAATTGTAAAACTCATTTGGATATCTATTTGGGCATATGGACTGCTTATGCTAATATATGTGTTAAGTAAGTATTAACAGATTGTTTTTATTGTTTAAGTGACCTGACCACACACAGAGACACACACAGACAGACAGACACACCCCTAGAGTTGATAAAATATCTGACTGCTCTTGTTAAACACTGTTTGATTACTAGGAGGTGCCTCAGGTCTGCCTCTTCCTCATAAGTCTGAATTTCCATGTGTTCAAATTAAATGTAAAAAAATGTGGTGGTGGCAGCCCTCATGTTCAAATAACCAGAAAGGTGTCTTCCAGTTGTGTGGGAATCCCTTGCAGATAACCACAGCACCTGGAGACAACCAGGTTATGTATCCACAGCAGTGACCAGAGGAGGAATGCACACTAGGAGGAGCACTGAAAGAAGAAACATCATGGTATACCTGCATCAGCAAAATTGGCTGCCTTCATTCTGCCCCAGCTGCAACAAACATGTATCAATAATTACAGCCACACAGTAGGTGCTGTAACTCTCCAATGGTTTGACTTCATCCCCAAAGTCACACTCCTCCATTGTCTCCTATGACAGATGGATGCCAACCGACCATCTTCCAGTCTGTCCTTCCTTGTAGGGTAGGTGGGAAAGAGTGTCACTGATTTACACATTTCAATTTTTTTTTAAAAAAACCCCTTTTCCTTTAAAAACAATAATTAGAATGGTATTCTCTTTTTCTGTTTGATTGATTTTTCCATATTTCACCTTTTCCATTCATTTCAGTTTCCCAATGAGTCCAATAAGAGAATCAGGAATTCCTCCGCCTATAACCAGAATTTTTCAATTAGAATAACATTTACAGCCATTTACTACCCCTTCTTTCAAGCATACCACCCACATTTCCGACAGATGGGGGAAAAAAATCACGGAACTCAAAGGTACTTGAAGATCCCCACTGTCTCAATCCACTGCCTAAAGAAAGCATCTGGGGGGGAGGGCACACACAACAATTCCAAAAATAGGCAATAGTACAGCAAATGGCATAATGTGGACCTAGACCAGAGTCCAGATTGGGTTGAGGATAAGGGTATTTCTACTCAGACTTACATTAAAGGTCTAGAATTCAAATACAGCAGTACCTTGGGTTACAGACGCTTCAGGTTACAGACTCCACTAACCCAGAAATATTACTTCGGGTTAAGAACTTTGCTTCAGGATGAGAACAGAAATGGTGTGGCGGCAGTGTGGCGGCAGCGGGAGGCCCCATTAGCTAAAGTGGTACCTCAGGTTAAGAACCGTCTCAGGTTAAGAACGGACCTCCAGAATGAATTAAGTTCTTAACCCGAGGTACCACTGTAATGGGTTCTATCAAATGAAGTCATCCCATTTACTCAAGGACTTCCAGTGAGCAATGGAGCTTCCTTCCCTCTCCTTTTTGTGTGTTTTCCCTGCATCCTCTATCCCCCCCCCTCTAGAAACCCCAGAACAGAGGAGAGGGGGCAGAAGGTTCTTTTCTTCAAGCAGAAGACCTTGCCTGAGAAGGATGACACAACTATATATCCTTTTAAAAAATGGCATTAAATTGATTAAATTAAAAGGATTGCAGAATGCATTAATGACTTCCCTTACACCTTCCTAGAGTGATATTATTTCTGCTGAATTTCCTTCATTTGAACTGCTCTCTCTGGAACATCTCTCTAGTCAGTTACCTGGCAACCTTGACACATTCAGGCTTTAGCTGCCATCTGCATCATTTTCCTCACCTTTAGCAAAAAAAAAGGCCCCTCATATATGAGCATAGGCTTAAGGTGGGTTTTCTTTTTTGAAATGCAGTTACTCAAATGCTATTCAGAAGGTTTCTGTGTCCTCTAGGCCCACAAGATTAACCAAGGTTCAGATCAGACAAATGTACTTACCACAGGTTTATCACTGTGTGACACAGTGGCAAACAAGGTATTGTTATGTTTAATATTCCATCAAATCATTCCCAGCTGTCTCCACTGCTGTATTTCATTGTATGAAATATAGACATTGGGTGGAATTTTAACTGAGTTGATTGGCTTGAGGCCCAGTTTAAATCATTGTGAAAAGTTAATCATGATTGGAGTCCCATTGATTTCAATGGGAATCAAGTGCAACTAACTTAGACTGTGTCTATTCAGAGGTAAGACCCTTTACATTTAGTGGATCTTACTCCCAAGTAAGTGGAGCTAGGCTTGCAACCTTAGTCTGGATTCAACCCACGATGTCTCAGGAAAAGCACTGGAACTCCAGCTTCTATCAAAATCAAGAAATAGTTCTGTTCCAATGCGTTCCTGTGTTCATTTTTGTTGCAACAAAAATCCACCATAGGTTCATTGCAAATTATACTGAGGCATCAATAATTTATGAAAACAAATTTCCAATTAAAATCTCTAAATATTTTAAATACAGACTGGAGCAATAGTTACCGGAATCTATATTCCTGCATAAATCAAAATGAACTTGGGCCAGACAGATCAAAACAGTGTAATGTTTTCTATACTCCCTTATTATGTTTAATGCAAATGGTTTGGGTGGGGTGGAGTGTACAATCTGTCCTTTTCTCACGCAGTTTACCACTGCCTACACAAACATAAGCATGCACGCACGCACGCACGCATGCGCGCACACACACACACGTAGTTGCATATCATGCTACTGTCTCAAGAAAAGTAAATAATTTGATTTTAGCACTAAGATAAAAACATTTTATTTCACTCTCAATAATTAAGTCATGTTCCATTGCCTTTTATTTGGATCTACTATCCAAATGAGGATAGAATGTCCTACAATATCCATATAACATTGAGAAGATCAAAACACAGTCTGTCTTTTTCTCTTTTTTCTCTTTTTTCTCTTTGCTTTCTGAAGCATGAGAGAAAATTGTAATTTACTGACTTTAATTAAGCGCATCCCTCCTAGCCTTTCAAATTCCATCATGTTTACAAAATATGTAAACTTATATTCAGTACAGTGCACTGAATTTTCTGGGGCACAGTGTACCCTTGAACTTGGCAATACAAGGACAGGATAGGGAGAAAGAATATGTAATCTCTACAAGCAACAGTAACAACTAACTACCCACTCCTTCTTATTCTGTTGTTTAAAGGCTATAAACCACTGTAGCATGCTTGCTGAGGGTTCCATCCTATATCAAAGACACACTGGGTGATGGGCTATAGTAGCCTTTCTCAACCTGAGGGTCCCCAGATGTTTAACTACAACTCCCATCACCCCTAGCTAGCAAGGCCAGAGCTCAGGGATTATGGGAGTTGTATTCCAACAACATCTGGGGACCCACAGGTTGAGAACCGCTGGGCTATAGGATTCGTCAGAAGCTCTGCAGTGCTGCCTCATTTCAAGGTGTGGAATGAAACATAAGCTATCATTGTAATAATACCACCACTGGTGAGACATCTCAGATATGTTGGCAGAGCATTCCACTGGAAGACCACGCCACATGGAGATGTAGTCAAATAACCCTTGGAGGGCTATAGGTTCCCCCATCTTTGGGGCAATTTGATTTTCTCTTCACTCCTCAAAACTGGCAAAATGCCCTGCACTAACTCATCCCCTGTAAATGGGATGGTGAATTGGGGGAACTCATCCACAATATCTCTAGAAAGCTTAGGAATATATTTAATTGGATGTCACCGTGCTTCTTTTGTGTGTGACTAATTTTGCTTATCCCCTTTCTGCTGTGGAAAATCATAGTTTGTTATGTGGAAGCAGACCATTTCTCCCCACTTCTCACAAAAAAAAGAAAACGGCAAATATATTTTATGCCAGTGGAAAAGAGCTGGCATTTGAAATGTTTCCTTGAGAACAGACAAGGCTCATATCCTTTGTCAAATCTCTTTTACAAGTTCATGTCTGTTCATTGCAATCCAATATAGTATTCAGTTGGAAAGCAATACTTTATTCAAGATTGTTTTCCTTAGGTTTGTATTCCACATATTAATCAGAAAGCTGCTTATGCCTACAGGTTATTATCGTTGGCACTGATTTATTTCCCCAAAAACATCTTCATAGGAAAGTGGCATGGTACAGATGGGTGCCCGTCAATTTCTTCCAGCCTACCAATTATTCTATAATAGACATGAAAATTAATTCTTGATTAATTAACCTCCAGCATTATTTTTTAAAAACAAAAAAACATAAACAGCCCTGCTTATCAACATGTCCACTTAGAATCCTTCAGATCATCCTTGAGCACTCAACACCTTGGAAAGAAAGGAAGGATGGAAGAAAGTACATTTGTAGCACCATATGGTTCCAATCATTATGAGTTCAACCATGCAGACAAGTAGGAATGCAATCTGAAAGTTATACTCAACCCAACGCACTGCATATTTTTAGCTTAATATTCAATGGGAACACTGTTGAGAAAAAGTTGAATATTTTGTTGTGAGACCTTTTTCTTACTAGAAAAAAAACCTGTTTACTCAGAGTAGACCTATTGAAACCATGTTCATTAATTTCAATGGATCTACTCTGAGTAAACTTAGTTGCTGAGTAAACTTACAGGGAAATGGCATAATTCATTCAGGCCAGCCATCTTTGAGATAGGCTGGGGGGGTTTTAGGATTGGCTAAAATGGGGTAGCCAACATGGTGCTTTCCAGATGTTTTGGGCTAGAACTCCAGTACCATGATTTTGTTGCCCCAGCCAGCATGGCCAACAGTCAGGGATGATGGGAGTTGTAGCTTGAAAACATCTGGAAGACATCATATTTGCCTCCCCTGGGCTAAGAGTTGCTCAAACTGAGGGACTAACAATGTAGCACTTATATATTGCCAGAAGGGCCCTTATTGGTTCCTTGGGTTATGTGGTTTGGATAGGCAGACAAAGTCACAGTATGCTATTTGGCCACTACAGGCCAAAGCACAGCACAGATTGGTACGGAAGGCTGCCTCACAGCTGCTCCAGTGATTCACCAGTTCACAAGCCTATATGGTGCTTTATGCAATGATTGGACTGATAGGAGGTTTTGTAGACAAAGGGTGTAAAAAGGATTCTGCCTAAGGTGTAGGTGAACTGGCAAGGATCCTTTTCTGGAGACTTAAAAATCAGCCTTTGGAGGCATTAAATGAGCTGTATTAAATATCCCATCACCTTGACAAACACTAGAGAAATATTCCTGGTTTTTTGAGAAGTTTTCATGCTTGTTCAACCTTAAACATGTAAACTGAAACTCATTAGCTCAGCTCTGTTCGTATTAGACCAATGCCAAATCATAACCACACACATTAATTCTCATTTGCCACCCATCTGTGAAAACTGTATCAAAACTAGGAATGGTACATTGATTGTAAGCTGGTCAGACCCATCGGCAGTCATATGGTTATCATGTGTCCCTCTATGCTGAAGTTGGTGCTGTTGCTTGGGGAAACAGAGATGACCTTACGCCATGTGCAAACTTATTACAGCATGTATGCAATCAGTTGGTGAGGTAGGTAGTACCCTTACTTCATTTTTCCAGGTAAGGAATATATTATCAGTCCATCACTTCCTAGGATGTTAGCATTGTCCTCAGCACCTGACAAGATGGTAGCTTACATAGATCCATGTTGTTATCACTTAGCCAACCCCGTGCATCCCCCAGGTGTTGGACTTGACTTTCATGAACCCCAGACATTGGGAATTGTAGTTCAGCAACATCAAGGGGCCAGCATGTTGATCCACACCTTGCTTAGCATATGATCGTTTGTATTCACCCCTTGCTTCCATATTACAAAGTTCAGGTTATGAGATGTAGGAGACAATTCAGAATGAGACATAAATATAACAAAAAATATTATCCTTTCTGAATTTAGACAGCAATATTATGAAGACATTGTTTGTTTTCAAGACCTCAGGGGATCATATTCTACCCACTCTTTTTAGACTATTTATGGATTGTTGATTCCATTATAATCCCTTCCAGAACGCATGACCTCTTAATAGCAACCACTAAAGCTCTGTGTGAGATGTACACTCTCAGCACCTTTAAAGCTATTTAACATTGCTCCTTGAGAATTGAAATCCTTCCAGACAAAATCTGGCAAGTTAATTATCTAATATTTATTGCTAGAAATAAAAGAATGCAGTGTAATAAAAGGTAATTGGGGGATTCCCTTTGAGTCAATAATTTTTGCTCAAAATAAAGGGCTGTAAAATAGCAAGAATAATAACAAGATTATTCTAGTACGATCCTTTAACTCTGGTGTGCTGAAGTTTGTCAGAACTTGTTGGTGTACACACTTAAGCAGATGCAACATTGGATTTCAGGAATGCAACTAATAGTATTATCGAAGCCACACAGAATTCATAAGAGAAGATATCAGTGAAAGTGGGCAGGATCAGGCTTATAGGTGGTGTGGTGAGATACACTGCTTCCAGATCTCCAACTTAAAAGGACTAAGCAGGCAAAGTGATTTATAAATGTTGGCTATGACTGAAGCTCAGTAAATGTGCACAGACATCAGAACATAAGAAAAGTTATTCTGGGTTAGACCAAAGGTCCTCCTAATCCAGGATCTTTTCCCCTACCTTAGCTGGCCAGATTTTTGAGAAAGCCCACAAGAAGGGCCTGTGCATGTAGACCTTTCTGATACTGCCAAGAACTGGTATTCAGTTGAACACTTCTCATCTGGACGTTCTTTACTATCATCCCTTGACAGACCTATTCCTCAGGGGGTTGTCTAATCCCCTGTCAAATATTCTCTAAGTGACGTAGTATCTTACTTCCATATCACGTAGTAAATTCCACCAACAGAAAAGTATGTACTCTGCAGATACCAGTTGCTATCAACATGCTAGTGTGTAGGCCCAGGCTGGTTGAAGGGCCCAGTGGCAAACCTTAGGATCTCAAATTTCAGCAGCGGTGTCCTACACACCACCAAAATTTGGTGCCCCTCAGCTTATCGCACTCCATTCTAAATCAAAGTTGTGGTGTCCCCTGTGGTGCCCCCAAGGCTCAGCTCCCAGACTCTGGTGTAAAGCATATTGTACTCCAAAGATCTTTCTGCCCATTTTAAAAGAAGAAAACATGAAGTGCTGGTCTGGGAGCTGAAGGTCAGCTAGGAATAGCCCACAGATCAGAAGCAATGACACAGGAAATATTGAAAGAAAGGAAGACCATTTTCTTTTTTTATTTGCCATTTATTGAAAAGCATTACTGTTTAAAATTGCATGAAGTTAGCTTGACCATAATTATGTGACCTTCAATGATAGCAGAAATTTCTCTTGAGTTGCAGATGTGCTTCTGATTAGCTGAATGTAATGTGGATAGTTTCTATGTAATAACATTCACCAGCAAAATAAATTCAAATGTCAACCCTTTAACATATTTTTAATACAGATTTGATAGCGGCTTTCACAAGGCATGGTATTCTATGCCTATTGCCACGGGAAAATATTATGGGCTGTCCCATAGCAGTCAAAAAACATTTTATTGATTTAATATACTTCATACATTTTTTTAAAAAAGTCAAGAACTGAACTCGAACTTTTAGGAAGTACTAAATGTGGTGAATGACTAACTTCCCATCAGCAGATTCCTCCAGGATGTGTGGATCAGGCCTGTTTATATCAGAATTTGCAAACATCTAATTCCTCAAGCATCCCTGGAGGTAATCTCATGTCTCTTTAACTGATGAATGGAAGTTGATAAAGTGAGTTTCATATCGCCTGGCTGTGCTCAAGATTTTTAAATTGTTCTTCCACCTCTACATCTAACATCTCTGAAACTGAGTTTAGTCATCATTGCCTATGGCAGTGCATTGAAATGATGACACATCAGCGAGATCTATAGCAAAACATTTTTAAAAAATACTAAGGAACAAATAGGTAAAAAGAGTTTGTTTTCCTGACTTCTTTCATGGCAATGCTGCAACAAGTCCAATAAATTATCAAGTGCAATGTTTTTGTTGCATGATAGTGATAGCTATAATAATGTCATCTTTCCCACTTGACCAGTATAGCTCAAAATACTCTTGTGTTGCCTGGTATTCAAAAATAGACAGTAAACTTTTATTTTCAGATATGAATGCTGCAACTCTTAAAGCATTTCAGAGGGATTCTGATAACCATTGTTTGCCACAGTAGGGCTGTGCATAGAAACACACACCCAGGTGGCCTTGTAGTCCCAATCCGTGGGTCCTGGATGGAGCCTATTCACCCTAAGCTGCCCTGAGGGAAGCCACTTGTGAAGGAACAGCACCATACTGAATAGAATCCTCCCATTTAGCAGCTGTTGAGTGGGAGGATCAGATCCTGCACAGTGCTGCTTTGGGGTCAGGAAGGAGGAGAGGCCTGGTGGAAAAGGCACTCCCGTACTTCCTTCCATGAAGATACAGCTACCTATTAGGTCCCACTTTTTCACGGTTTCTCCTTCTCACTCATATTTGCTTCTCCTGCCTGCCTGCCACCCTGCTGCTTGACTCTGGGCATGTCTAGATCAACTTTGGACAACAAATCTCAGCATCTCTGACTATTGGTCATGTGGACTGAGGCTGATGGGAGCTGTAAACCAAAACATGTGGGGAGCACCAGGTTAGGGAAGGCTGATCTACAGATTCCATTTAAATGGATCCTGTCCTACTTTAGACTTGCCATAAATCAGTCAGAGACATGACTAGGCAGAAAGGTTCCCTTAATCAAACAGCCTTACCTGCTTAATATTTTGAAAGGAATCATACTTAATATTTTGAAAGGAAGATTACAATCTCTAAGCTTTGGACAATTAAAATTATTGCCATTTTAAATCACTTTTCTATTATTTTTGATACAGAGTAGTCATTTAATACACATCTTCATTTTCTCTAGAATCTATTCTAATGTCAAACCATAAATCAACATTTGCTAGTCTTGGCTCCCAGTTGGGGAACTGTATCTAAATCTCTCACTCTGAGAAACAATGCATTATGGGGAAATTCATAATTTATCACATATATCTTCCAACTGCCAGCAGTCAGACATTTTTGTTCACTGTTCCATCCCTCTATGCAACTTACTTTCTCAGTCTTGACCTTTCTCTAAACTCATTTAGTATTTTCTTCTTTGGCTCTGCCTGCTCTGCTGTCTTTTGAAAATACTTCATATTAAACTGCAATCTAAATGTCAGATTTCATGCTGAATTTACTAACATTTCCATGTTTGTTTGTTTATTTCAGGGCATCTGAACTAGTCTTGGTAGGTTCAAATGTGCTCAGGTTTACCCATTGCTGCAGAACCGAAAGTTTTTTGTGCATTACTGAAGAACTTCAGTTTATCTGGAGTTGACTTTGTGTAAAATTGCTGGGTGGCTGGCAGAAATTTCCATCTCAAGTTCAAGTTCTGTGAGCAAATTTAGAGGCTGCCAAGTGTGATGGAAGCCTTATTGCTTGAGACCACTGGTTACTGTGGTTTCTGTATCTAGATAATTTCAGGCTTCAGAGGAGACATGTGCCTTGTGTTCCCCTCCTCCCCACATTTAAACTTAAGAGATAAAAACAAAAACAAACTGTAAGCTAACCATATGAGACATACTCCAATAGAGCACACTCTGAGACATACTCTACCCCTTTGGCACCTTTTGCATTTTTTGCTAGTTGATTCACTATTTAAAAATTGAACAGGACACTGCTTTGGATAGAAACCACCAAGCCGCTCTCATTTCAAGCCTTTAAGTTCCATGGGCTGATAACAGGGAGAAAAGGCATTGCATTTTTACGTGAACATAAGTAATTCTCACTTCCTGAAACACTACATGAACCAAAATGCAGCAATCCATTGACATTTGCACTTATTGAATTTTGAAAAACAGTTCTTCAACACACACACACCCAAAAAACAAATGTTTAAAACTGCATGTACTGGAGGAAACGTGGCTAATTTGGAGCTTGTTTGTTTTGGGGTGAAAATCATCATCCTCTGTCACATGCCCCCTTTCCACAAAATTGTACCCAAAGTGGCTCACCACATATCAAATGAGCAATAAGTTTTTAACACATTAGAAACAATTATAAATCATCATAATGGGCTATACTCAGCATAACACTAAGCAATCAGTTCTTTCTGTGCAAGTATTTCTGTTTGTGCAACCAAACTTTCCCCTTCTACCCTGCCCCTTCCCTGGCCTATATCTGTTCTAGGGATTTCCCCAACCCTGTGGAGCAGATTTGGGGAGGGCATGAGATATGTGAGTGGGAAGGCTGGGGGAATTCCCATTGTGGTAATTTGTGGTAATCCTTCTGCTGATGAGATGAGTTCCTAGAATGCTACCCAATATCAATAAGTATGAGAATGAATATATATCTATATCTATATAGATATAGATATATATAGAGAGAGATATATAATCAAACCATACAAATAACACACACACACACACACACACACACACACACACACACACTACATCAGGGATGTCCAACAGGTAGATCGTGATTTACTGGTAGATTGTGGGGTGTCTGTGGTAGATTGCAGGACCCCCCCCCCCTCAGCAGCTTCCTTGACAACATTGACTTCCTAAAAAAATCTCAACAACTCTGGTAGATCACTGTTAGGTTTTTTTAATAGTGGGAGTACTTCTCAGTCTCTTGAAAGTTGGACATGCCTGCATTAAATATTTGAAAATTGCTTTCAAACCAACTCTAGTTCCCATCATCAGTTCAAGCATTACATGGCCCCTGTTGATCACTGCCAGTCCTTTGATGAAAGTAGAGTAGCTCCAGGTAGCATCTACCAGCTACCCAGCCTTTGAGGACAACAAAACCATCTGTGGGAGCTATTTAAGTTCACCTTTGAGAGTTGGCTTTTGTATTTCCCCTTCATCATAATGCCACAGAGGTGTTCAACAATGTCCTCCTTTTCTCCATGCCTGCACTACACCTGCTAGTTGTGGTCAACTACTATACCCTCTAAGCAGAAACTTACAGAGTTATAGTTCTCAGATGTTTTCAGACCAGGAGCAGCACACCAGTGAAAGAGGTGAAAAAGAGGCTTTCAAGTTAATTTGTGACATAGTATGAGGAAAATAATCAAGTAGGGGCTGCTTTTTTCTACTTCATTCTAGCCATTTAAATATTATTTTATTAAATTCATATATCCTGCCTTTCCTCCCAAAGGAGCCTGTAACCTTTTTGCATCTTTTCTTGCATTTCTAATTAAAAGCTAACATCTGTATTTAGCTTTTGTTAAAGCTCACCATATTTTACAAGTCGAACCCACACAGTCAAAACTGAGATAAGCATCACTGAGCTTAGTGGCGTTTATCTAGGAAATTAGCCATAAGATTACAGTTATGCTGAACCTAATAAATTGGTTCATGTGACCATGGCTATGGACTAAGGAGCATGGCTAGGGGGCCTGCCATGATGAACATTGAAGAATTTACCGCTTCACCACTGGCCATGACCAGGGTAAGGTAAAACCAACCAAGGCAAGGAGTGAAAAGTCCTAGGGTCATTCTTCATGGGGCCAAAGTTGGTCAGACAAACTGCTACTTTACTTGAACAAGTTAGTCACAGTTCCAAACATCAGGCACTCAGATCAAGACAAAAGGAGTGGCACAACCAATCCTTTTAAATTCTGGGTTTCACTTGAACTAGCTTAATAGGCCTACCTATTACGGACACAGTTTAATAGGCCTACCTATAATTCTAAACATAGGAGTCCCATAAATAAATATGCAGGAAGAAGATGGTGTGGATTGTAGAAAAGTTCTACAAATCCTAAAGGCCTTCTCAAAGACAAAAGCTGTTGTTTTTTTATGAAATTCATTAAGCCTAATTAGTCCATCATTTGCTAAGACACCATATGGCATCAATAAATAATTTTTGTGCATTCCTGCTAGCCCTCAAAAACAGACAAACATATATCAAGTACTGGTAATTGAATCTGTTTCATTGTCCTTTGAAATATATCCATACCAATTAGCCTCCTAGAGTTGACTGGCAACGTCTTCATCACTTGGCTGATGCTTGTGGACATCTCAAGGGCACTTATTCCATGACAGAAGCTGGGGTACTTTGCTAGCATGGCTCTACAATATATGCATCTATTCCATGCTACAAAATACTGGGGCATCTCTTTCACCTCATCAAATCACCCTGTCAACCTAAGCAGCTACTGAATAGAAGTAACACTTTTTGGTGGTGGTGGAGAAGGCCATGAAAAACAGGAAGATAGGAAGCTGCCTTACATTGTTTCCACTGACTGACATGTCCTCTCCAAATTTTCAGACAAGAATCTTCCCCAGCTCTACCAGGAGATGCCAAGGACTGAACCTGGAAACTTCTGCATGCAAAGCAGATGCTCTATCACTTAGCAATTGGCTCTTCCTCCATGATTTTTTATTGGAGGATATAAATAAAGAAATTAACTTCTATTTTGTTATTTAGTTTCAGAAAGAGGAACATGAAGTTACATTTATTAGAACAATGGTTCCTAAAATCAGCAGCAACTAGGCCCCTGACAACCTTCGAAAACCTCCTCCTAACAACAAAGGGAAACGGTAAAGGGACGGTATCCGCAATATACAAAATACTACTCCAAAATCTCACAAACCCCCTAGACACAATCAAAAAACAATGGGAGAATGACATAGGCTACGAGATTAACCCCACTCAATGGACCAGAATGTGGTGTAAACCCCCTTTAAATCCATATCAATGAAAAGAAAAGAACTCACACTGAAACTCACCTACAGGTGGTACCTAACACCAAGAAAACTAATAATAATAATAATAATAAATTTTATTTATATCCCGCCCTCCCCAGCCGAAGCCGGGCTCAGGGCGGCTAACAACAATAAAACAGTATAAAAGTATAACATAAACAACACTCTAAAATCATTCATTGTAAAATTAATTAATTCAGGCCACTGGCAACCATTGGGCCAGAGCTCCGCGAAGATTGCCGAGGGAGGGAGTCAGGCTGTGCCCTGGCCAAAGGCCTGGCGGAACAACTCTGTCTTGCAGGCCCTGCGGAAAGATGTCAAGTCCCGCAGGGCCCTGGTCTCTTGTGACAGAGTGTTCCACCAGATCGGAGCCACAGCCGAAAAAGCCCTGGCTCTAGTTGAGGCCAGCCTAACTTCTCTGTGGCCTGGGACCTTCAAGATGTTTTTATTTGAAGACCGTAAGTTTCTCTGTGGGGCATACCAGGAGAGGCGGTCCCGTAGGTACGAGGGTCCTAGGCCGTATAGGGCTTTAAAGGTTAAAACCAGCACCTTAAATCTGATCCTGTACTCCACCGGGAGCCAGTGCAGCTGGTGTAGCACCGGATGAATGTGATCTCGCAGCGAAGACCCCATAAGGAGTCTCGCCGCGGCATTCTGCACCCGCTGGAGTTTCTGGGTCAGTCTCAAGGGCAGCCCCACGTAGAGCGAGTTACAATAATCCAATCTGGAGGTGACCGTCGCGTGGATCACAGTGGCCAGGTCAGGGCGAGAGAGGTAAGGAGCCAACTGCTTAGCTTGGCGGAGATGGAAAAATGCCGCCTTTGTTATAGCTGCAATCTGCGCCTCCATGGAAAGGGAGGCGTCGAAGATTACACCCAAACTCTTAACAGACGGTGCTGGCACTAATTGCGCCCCCGCAAGAGATGGGAGTTGCCCCCCCAATCCCATATCGCCCCGCCCTAGCCACAGGACCTCTGTCTTCGAAGGATTTAGCTTCAACCGGCTCCCACGTAACCATCCAGCCACAGCTTCCAAACATCTGGTCAGTGTGTCTGGGGCCGAGTCAGGATGGCCATCCATCAACAGATAGAGTTGGGTGTCATCGGCATACTGATGGCAACCCAGCCCAAAACTCCGGACAAGCTGGGCGAGGGGGCGCATAAAGATGTTGAAAAGCATCGGGGAGAGTATCGCACCCTGAGGTACTCCACACACCAAGGAGTGGCGCGATGACAATTCCCCCCCAAGCGCCACCCTCTGTCCCCGACCAGAGAGAAACGAGCGCAGCCATTGAAGGACTGTGCCCTAGATCCCCACGTCGGCAAGGCGGTGGTCCAGAAGTTCGTGATCGACCATGTCGAAAGCTGCTGATAGATCTAGAAGAATCAGCAGCCCCGACCCGCCTCGATCCAGCTGTCTACGAAGATCATCTGTTAGGGCGACCAGAGCCGTCTCGGTCCCATGACCAGTGCGGAAGCCGGACTGGAATGGATCCAAAGCCGATGTTTCATCCAGAAACCCACCAAGCTGTTCGGCAACCACTCTCTCAATCACCTTACCCAGGAACGGAAGATTCGAAACCGGGCGGTAATTGGATAGATCTAAAGGATCTAATGATGTTTTCTTTAAGAGCGGGCGCACCACTGCCTCCTTCAGTTCCCCTGGGAATGTCCCCGTGCCAAGGGACAAATTGATGATATCCCCCAGGAGGGCCCGCACCTCGTCTGGACACGCTCTAATCAGCCAAGATGGGCACGGGTCGAGAGGACAGGTGGTGGGCTTTCCAGCTCGGAGGAGTCTGTCCACATCGGCTGGGGATATCCGGTCGAAGTGGTCCAATACTGGACCCGAGGACAGTCGAGGGGCCTCCAGTTCCTTTATTGTATCCAAATTGGCAGGGAGGTCATGGCGGAGCAACAAGACCTTCTCCGCAAAGAAGCTCGCAAATGCCTCACAGCTAAGTGTCAAATTGTTATTTAAATTTGGCTGTCCCACAAGGGACGTTAAAGACCTGATTATACTAAATAATTGCGCTGGGCGAGAGCTAGCGGATGCAATGGAGGCCGAGAAGTATGACTTCTTAGCAGCCTTCACCGCCATCTCGTAGGTTTTCATAAAAGCCCTATAAGATGTTCTTGAGACTCCGTCACGGGCACCCCGCCATACTCGCTCTAGCCGTCTGAGGTCCCGCTTCATTTTCCGGAGCTCCTCGGTAAACCAGGGAGCCCGGTTTCTGCGGGGTCGCAGAGGGCGCTTAGGTGCGATCTCATCGATGGCTGCCAGGAGCTGGATATTCCAGCCCTCAACAAGCTCAGTCAATGAGTCGCCAGGGGGAGCAAGGTCCCGCAAGGCCTGACGGAATCTATCAGGGTCCATCCGCCTCCGCGGGCGAGCCCAAATTGGCTTGCCACCTAAGCAGGGTGGGGGCGGAAAGTCAATCCTGGCTTTCAGAGCGTAGTGATCAGACCATGGCACCTTCATCAAAGGAGACATGATCACATCTATACCTACGCCAAAGATCAAATCCAGCGTGGGGCCTGCTTGATGCGTGGGGCCCGAAACAAACTGGGAGAGCCCTAGCGCTAATACGCCCAGGAACCTCACCAAAATGCTGGAGAGGGTGCACCTCCACAGGCACATACCTTCACATGTGGTGGGAGTGTCCCAAAATCCAACTATATGTAAAATAACTAAGCAACTATTAGACATCACCCCAGAATTGGGGCAACAATGCCCATTTACACCACAAAGAACTCATAACCCACCTACTTTCAGCAGCCAGAAACGCCATAACCAGACACTGGAGAGACCTCTCAGGAGTAAGCATGGACCAATGGTACCAAATAGTATGGGAAACAGCCCTACTAGAAAAATTAACCAATATACTAAAACTGATACGGAAATAAACAGAAGAAGACGCCTTTACCTTTATCACATACACAGCCCAACATGACAATGACAATCCACCAACAGCATACAAATCAATATGGCTAACCTAATCCAAAGAACCCACCCACCCCACTCACACACGAAAACAAAGATCACCACAGCCAATCACAAACAAACAACCACACCCTAGGCCAACCCCAACCTCTCTCACCACTAAAGGAATACAAGTGAACAGCACAAGCAACGCTGACACCAAACCCTACATATATTAAGCATAATAGAAACATTGCCACCCAACCCCACCCATCTCCCTCCCTCCACCCCTTTTTTTTCTTCTTTTACTTCTCCCCCTAATGTCTCAACAAATGAAATGGATTTGTAAAAATGTTACATGGAAAAAATACGAGACATTACACGTACTTCTGTAAAACAATAAAATCTTTAATAAAAATAAATAATAACAATGGTTCCTAAAACATACTACCTTTGAAATGGCCCGTGCAGTTTTACAGGGCCACCCCAAGACCTTTTGGCAACTGAGGCAAACCACAAAATGACACTCCCCTCCCTGCCAAGAAGGAAGGGGGAGTGAATATGTATATCAGGTACGGGGGGGGGGGTAACAAATATTTACATCAGGATCTGCGGCTGCAGTGAATCCTGCCACCTTAGGCAGTCACCTCACCTTGTCTCAAGGGTGGGCCGGCCCTGGAGTTTTATGAAGACCTTAAGTAACATTTCACTTTATTAGTATTGAAAATGCTTGTGTGGTTGGCCATTCTGCTTACTTCTGTATCCCTGCTAATTTAATTCCCCATTCATAGATGACACTTCAGAAACTCATCAGAATATTGTTGTTGGCATCCGTCTGTCTCAGGAGACAATGTAGGAGTGTGCCTTTGGGGGTGGTGAAGTCAAAATATAGTTAGTACAGTGGCTGACAGTAACAAATGATCCCTAGGCTGACAGCATTAGCTCTCAAGCATGAATACAGTGGTGGTTCGTTAAATGCATGATGTACGGTGGTCTATTAAAAGTTCAAACACTTCAACATGATTTTCTACGGGTACCAACACAGAGACACAGGCTAATTATTTATTTTATTTTGATCCTCTGCCATCCCAAAGAAATGCCATAAAATGTGAATGAATGTAATAATGCAGCATAATATTTTGCCAGCCTTTTAAGACTTCAGTAAGACACAGTGTATTGTTATAATATCACTTGCATTCCAACTTTATACACCCTGTATGCTACAAGGGAAATTATGCCATCAGTTTTCATGATGTAGCATTTTTCAAGTCCTCAGATACCTGGATTAGCTGCTTCTGGGTGTACATTATGAAGCACTTAAGGTTACTGATTAAAGGGTACCGGTTTCTCTAGTGCAATTAGATTGCTTTTAGAGAGTGTTCTTGTGTCTCAAGAACTGTAGTGATAGACCATCTAGTCAAATCAATATTCCATAGGACCTGCCAAGTATTTGTCTTCATCAGCATAAAAGGCATATCACCTTATTCTATAAATCAATCTAAAATAGGAAAGAAATCTGGGACAGTATGTTTCACTTACCATCTGGAAATGGCTTCGGAAAAATATCACACAGTAAACAATCAGTCTCACTTTAAAAAGACTTTTTTATTATTATTATAAACGTCTTTTCAGATGGTATCTTACTCCAGCCAGATTAAATTGGATTTCTCCAACATCTAACAACATGTGCTGGGCATGTAAAGCTGCACATGTTGATATTATGCACATATTTTGGTCATGCCCAAAGAATTGTGGGACATGTTTTGCTAACAAAGCCACCGATAAACAAAGTAAGCAAATATTTGAATTTTTTTCACCAAAGAGTACTTGCCCCAAGCATATACAGCTCAAGGATCATCTAGTCCAACCCCTTGCAGTACAGAAATCCCCCTGGGCCCATAATCCAGATATAGGTATAAAAAGAGAGTTCCCTGGATGCCAAGTATAATACATACAGCAGAAAGCAGCCTATAGATTCAGAAGTGATTGTGTCCTGCTTCCTATTTAGGTTAACTTAACTTTTTTTTTTTTTTAAGTATCTAGCAATGATTTGATGACTTAGTCATGCAGGATTCTACGATGAGTGACTGTCTCCCTGACTCTGACCTCCATGGGATTGCTCTGCTAGTCTTATACATTTCCCCCTTCATTTATCTAATAATAATAATAATAATAATTTATTATTTATACCCCACCCATCTGGCTGCGTTTCACCAGCCACTCTGGGCGGCTTCCAACAGAATATTAAAATACAATCTATTAAATATTAAAAGCTTCCCTAAACAGGGCTGCCTTCATATGCCTTCTAAAAGTTTGGTAGTTGTTTTTCTCTTTGACATCTGGTTGGAGGGCATTCCACAGGGCAGGTGCCACTACCCAGAAGGCCTTCTGCCTGGTTTCCTGTAACTTGGCTTCTCACAGTAAGGGAACCTCCAGAAGGCCCCCGGAACCTCAGTGTCCAGGCAGAATGATGGGGGTGGAGATGCTCCTTCAGGTATACTGGACTGAGGCCATTTAGGGCTTTAAAGGTCAACACCAACACTTTGAATTGTGCTCGGAAACATACTGGGAGCCAGTGTAGATCTTTCAAGACCGGTGTCATGTGGTCTTGGCGGCTGCTCCCAGTCACCAGTCTAGCTGCTGCATTCTGGATTAGTTGTAGTTTCCGGGTCACCTTCAAAGTGAGAGATAACTAGAGCATGCACCACTCTGCAAGACAGTCCGCGGGCAGATAGGGTCTCAGCCTGCATACCAGATGGAGCTGATAAACAGCTGTCCTGGATACAGAATTGACCTGTGCCTCCATGGATAGCTGTGAGTCCAGAATGACTTCCAGGCTGCACACTGGTCCTTCAGGGGCACAGTTACCCCATTCAGGACCAGGGAGTCTTCCACATCTGCCCGTCTCCTGTCCCCCAAAAACAGTACTTCTTGTCAGGATTCAACCTCAATCTGTTAGCAGCCATCCTTCCTCCATCATTCATCTTTCTCTTTTAGAAGAATAGTTCCTTTATCAGTTTTTTTAATTAAAAAAATGTCTTGCATTCACTGTAAATGGTTAAATTTTTTTATATTTTACCTTAACTATTTCTACCTAAAACTCCTTTATCTTTGCAGTTCTATTTTCCTCTCAGTTTAGCCTGAAGATTTGATGTGGACTTTATTCCAGGCACATTAAGGTTTGTGTTGCTCGAGGAAACTGCTGCAGCCCAGGAAGGGGTAGAAAATTTGAATTAGCACAAAGAAAGAGCCTGGCAATCAACAAACCATTTGTAATAATGGGGTGGGGAGAGAGGAAGCAGGAATCTACAGGAAAATGCTGTTTCATGCCATTATTATCTTGAGGCTTTATTGTTTCATTGCAGGTAATAGTGAGGTGTGGGCGGATAATGTGATTTCAGAGCTAGCAAAAAGCACTAAAAAAAAATATCAAATGTATTTACCTATGGAAAAATCTCACACTGTTCTTCCTCTTCTCTGTCTTTTAATCTTCTTGCTCCCATTTATTACCTCTGCCATTTTCCTTTCTTTATGTAAGATCAGGAAAGAATGGGTGTGTTTTGTGGGGATCTCCTCTGAGCCTAAGTTCTTGGGAAACAGCAGCTCTCCTTTTCCCACAGAAGCTGGTTTTGAGGTTGGCTCAGAGATGCCACAGGCTGCTGTATAGCCATAGCCAAGTGCCAAGAAAGCAACACCCCCCCCCATCAAGCAACTCAGAATCAAAGGGGACTGGATGCTTTTCACCAGTGCTGCCAGAGTACAAATTTTCTGCCAATATAGCTGCTAGATGTGAAAAGTTAGCAGAACCACAGAGCAAGAGAAGACAGGAGAACTGTGTGCTGCGCCTCTCCTGAGCTCAGAGAACCCCTCTTCCTTGTTATTGCCACTTTATATATTCCTGGCATTTCAAATAGAGTTGATCCCTGGGCTTCGATGAAGGCCAGATCATTTCTCTCTTCCAACTATGCTTTCCAACTTCGCACTTCTCTCTTCCAGCTATCTTTCAACAAAGTCCCTTTGAAAGTTGTGCCTGAAAACCGCAGAAATCAAAGAAATGCTCTCAGTATCAAAATATCACTTGCATCGGGGGAAATGTCAAGTACCAAGCTTTTCCAATATTGCCAAACATACTTTGGAATGAGTCAGTCATTCACCACTGAAGCAGCCACCTTGGGTGCAGAATCTTGTGGGATAGCCTGCCCCTGGCGTTGTGGGGTAGCAGATTCTGGTGACATCTCATGAGATCTTGTTGAACTTGCACCAGAAGCTACAGCAGCAGCTGTGTGACCCTGGTGAACAAGGTGGTGGCAGCGCAGAGACAGTGGCACCTTTCCGCTTCACCTCAGGAAGCGAAATAGGGAAGGGCTGTCCCCAGGGACGCGGACTTAGAAAAAATATTGGGGGGGCCCGGGAAAGCTCATGAATAATAAATAAGCTCATGAATATGCAAATAAAGTGGCTCCGGCCCTAAATAGGGCAAGCCACGCCCCCCCAGCCAGCCGATTGGCTGGCTGGGAGGTGTGGCCAGTCGGGATTCCCCTGTTCTCGCGGGATTTCCGGCAGTGCCTCCGATTAGGGCGCGCGGCTGGCTGGCTGGCGAAGGAGCAGGTGAGGAGGAGGCGGGGGACGGCGGCGGCGCTCTGCTGGAAGGGCGCCCGCCCGAGATTATTGGGGGGGCTGAGCCCCCCCCAAAATTTTTTTGAGGGGGCTCGAGCCCCCTCAAGCCCCATGGAGTCGGCGCCTATGGCTGTCCCTGCTAGTTACTGTATGCATGATTGCCGAGCCTTCCTTCTGTGGCATTCTTGCATGGATGCCTTCAAACATTTTATTTTATTTATTATTTTTATTATTTCTACTTCTTCTTTTATTGCATTGCATTGCAGTAGCACCTTGGCTTACGTTACCTTTGGGTTGCGAAAGCGGCAAACCTGGAAGGGTTTCACCGCGTGCGCATGCACAGAAGCAGTCCCTCTGGTTGCAGAAATCTCAGGATCCAGCCGGAGCTCCGGAATGGATCCGTCTGCAACCGGAGGTACCACTGTATGTGCCAGCCACCTTGGAAAAGAATCGTGTGAGCAGCATAAAATCATTGAATAGCATAACATCAAGAATAAAATTACATTCATTAAACAAGTTACAGGTAGGTAGCCGTGTTGGTCTGCTGTAGTCGAAACAAAATAAAAAAATTCCTTCCAGTAGCACCTTAGAGACCAACTAAGTTTGTTATTGGTATGAGCTTTTGTGTGCATGCACACTTCTTCAGATACCAAAGAAGTATCTGAAGAAGTGTGCATGAACACGAAAGGTCATACCAACAACAAACTTAGTTGGTCTCTAAGGTGCTACTGGAAGGATTTTTTTTTATTTTGATTTATTAAACAAGTGCAAGATACATAACAAATCATTAAATCAGATTAACATGGCTGGTTCACCCCCCACTCCCCAGGGAAAACATAGGTGAGCAGATGAAGTTTAGGAAGGTGTATAAATGCCAATACTGTTAGTGCCTCCTTGAAATTTATTGGGAGTGCATCCCAGTGGGCACTAAATAATAATAAAAATGGCCAAGGACCTCTGGGTAGTTAAGTCCAGTGAAAGGAGACTATGGGGTTGCGGTGCTCATCTCGCTTTCAGGCCAAGGGAGCCAGCATTTTCCCATAGATAGGTTTATGGGTCATGTGGCCAGCATGACTAAACCACTTCCGGCGCAAGGGAACACTGTGACAGGAACCTTCCTGCCACAGTGGTACCTATTTATCTACTTGCACTGATGTGCTTTCAAACTGCTGTGTTAGCAGGAGCTGGGACCGAGCAATGGGAGCTCACCCCATCGCAGGGATGCGAACTGCCAACCTTCTGATTGGCAAGCCCAAGAGGCTCAGTGGTTTAGACTACAACGCCACCTGCATCACTAAATATGCTGGTGTTAATGGACCTAAGATGAACCTCAGGAGCACACAGCACTACTAGAAAGGTCTCCACTGAGGACTAAGTGACTAAGCAGGGCTTTATGAGGTAAAGAGGGCTTTAGGAAGGGTGTTTCCTAATATGCCATACTAAAAGGCTTTCCAGATAGGCCAATCCAAAGGGACTGTGGAACACGACATCAAAAATGAAACTCATATGCACAAAGCAATGACATTAAAAAAGGGGCAGGGATGAAAGCACCGTTGGGGTTGTCAGAGGATTCTAGAGAAAACAGAAACAGAAATAGAAGGAAATAATGGAAATCCCTCACCCCAAATCATATTCATGCAAGATTATTAGTACATTCCTCATGGGAAATTCTGTTCCCCATACTCAGTGTCGCCTCCCCCAATCTCAGGATGTGTTATGGCCCTACTCACTTCCTTCTGAAACTACCAAAAATTCCAGGTTGGGGACATTCCGGTGCAAGGAGATTGAAATAATCTTGTTGTAATTGTTATGTATGCAGCAACTGGAGTTGGGGAGCTTTGCTGCCTTTGTTTTCGCAGTGCATAGCAATACATTTGCAACTGAGCAAATTGATGCAATTTCCCTAGAACTTCCAAGCCCTAGGAATATTAAATTATTTTTGTATTGATCAAACTTTGTTTGCCTGCAGAGCACTACACAACTGCTTTAACTTTGAAGAAAAAGCATGTCGGAATAAGTTCAAACAAGGAGAACCATCTTAAACAGAAATGGCATATGGAGAGTGTGCATTAAAGATGCAAAGAAGAAGCAGGGAGAAAAGAAACCTTGAGATCAGATAAGAGGGCAAAAACTGTGATTGGGCTAACAGTGAACAAGGGCTGGAATTTCTCCTGCATTTAATTCTACCAAATCATTTCACTCATAGCATTTCAATCAACCAATCTAATTCAGCTAATGTTCACAAAATTACATATGGTCCATAGACAAATGGCAGCAGCGCTGTGCAGCATTCTAAGAGAGAGTTAGCAAAACAATCCCTTGGCACCCAATTATTAAACTTTAGTTCTTTTGAGGTCGATATACCTCACCTTTATTAAATCCAAAGACCAGTAACCCATGCCTCCGTCTAGCTGTCGATGTTCTAGTGTGAGTGCAGAACTGCCCACAGGCTGTTTCCCAAACACTTGCATGGAGGGAACGACTCAGCATGGTTAAAGAGATAACATGTGCAAAGATCACACCCACACACTGCAGTGAATGAAGAAATGCTCACATGCAGGAATTCTGGGCACACAATTTAGTACGCATTTGGCTTTGCAGAAGTATGCTCATACCCTTCAACTTTCAGATGACAATAGGGGCATTTCTTACTCCCCCACAACTGACCCACCTTTCCCGACCCATCATTTTTGTTTTCCCCTCCACCACATAGCATATCCTATTAGGAAAAGGGCGACCAGCACCACACCAACAGGCCACAGCAAACACTCTCTCCAGCATCCTGAGACACTTTTTACTAATGAATTGGAGCACACATCGATCCACTGAAAATCCAATTGTTTGCTCTGGTTCAGTGGTAAAGAACAGGTTTTCCCAGGAAAGTGGCAGGGCAAATGGGAAACCACTCAGACCCATGCTTTCTAAGGGCAGGACAAGCAGAAGTGTGGATGACCTAGGGTTGCCATATTTCAAACAGTGAAAATCCGGAGAAAAAAAGTTGTTGAGCTGACATGGGCAGTGGTGGTGAACTGCCTAGTACCCAGAAAAGGAGCACTCCTCTTGCGGGATGGGAATATACTGGAATATTTTACAGGCCCAAGTCCTTAAGACTAGGGTTCACACGGGACTGAGGGGAGAGAGGGAAAAATCAAAGATAAAAAAGGAGTTGCTCACATTCTCCCTGCTGCAACCCTACATATTTCCTTGAGTATTCATTTTGTTTTCTTATACGTAAAATTCCCGTTAAAAGCTATTGGCTCGGCAACTGTCTTAACTAATGGATTATGGGTTCATAAACAACCATGTCTTCTCTTTTATGCATTTATGCTTTGATGTTATTTTCCAGCTTGTTAATCTCACTAACTTTACTGTCTTCTGCTTTTTTTTATTAGAGTTATTTCCATCTTCATCTAATAACTCCATTTCACGTTTGCTGAAGTCGTTAGGTCTGATGGCTCTAGCTCATTCTTTCCACCTACAATAAAACTCACCTTTAATCCTCTTTCATCATCTGCTGTGTTTCTGCTCCCCAGAAGGAAAAAAATGCATTGTGTCCTTTTGTCTCCATACAGAGTCAAAATTATCTCTTCCTTCAGTTTGCTAACAGGGCTATAGCAAAACCAAATACTTTAGTCTGATGTCTTTCCTAAAAGGTATATTAAATATAATTAGACATTTTTGCAGAGAACAACCATCTGGCACTGTGTAAAGGCTTCTTTTCAGTTGATTATAGTCTGACCTTCTAGCTTTTGTACCAGAGCTCTCCAAACTACCTTGTCTGCAAACAGATCCCAAGGGGCTTTTTTTAATGCAATAATTTTCATCCTACCTCCACTTTTTGATAGCAGTTTTCTGGCCAAATCCATTTCTAAATCCATTGCTAAAATACTAAACTCCTTAAACAAATAGGTTTTTTTTCTTTACTTGGACACATCAAAATGAATTTCTTTTACACTTGAGCTCTTGGCCAGAATGAAAATGTCCTCCAGTCTTTATTTACCCATTTGCTTTCTATTCTGCTGATTTCCTGAAGTTTGCTTAATGGAGTCAGAGTATTCTTATGTATTTGATTTGAACAAATGTAGTCCAATTAACACTTGTGGGGTTGCATTATTATTACTATCATCATTAATAGTAATAATAATTTACACCCCACTCATCCTTGGGGGCAACATGGTATTTCCATTTCCCTTATCCTCACAACAACAAACATCCTGTAAATAGGTTGGGCTGGGAATTTGTGATTGGCCCAAGGTCACCAAGCATGCCAGAAATTAAACCTCGTCCTTCTTGATCCTCATCCAACACACTAAACACTACATTCTAACGGATCTCTCATAGTCTTTTCTTTAACGTCATGTAGCTTAGTTATTTGGTATCGCTGTAGTCCCATCAGATGTTCTCTGTGTGTAGAGTGACACAGTCATTCAATATGGCATGCCTTCCAAAACAGATGGAATACATGCCACAAACCCCACAACTCGTAGGCATGACTCATACTATTTCTTCATGTTGCTTCTGTGAGCCAGCTTGATCTGTTTCAGCCTTAGCTGTGGGCTGGAAAGATCTGTGGTCAGATCCTCTTCCAGCCACAGCTTATTAAATGGCCTTAAAGGGTGTATTATTCTCTCAATCTCAGTTCTACATTATAAGAATGGTGAGCTGTAAAGGATTGCTGATAGAAATATATTGAAGTCCTGTGCATATTAACGATGCTGCATAAATTATATTTATTCAATAATTCTGTTAATATGACCTTGTGTGCAGATTGGTCATTTGTCTCTAAGCCTGATCTGATTTTCAGGATTTATTATTTCCTGTGTTAAAATCCAAGTTCTTGCCCCACCTTTCTTTACCCCATCACAGTTTCATTTAGAGTATTGAATATCTTTCCTGGGTTCTGATTGCTAAAAATAATTAATTTCCATTTGTTTTCACTTAATTGCTTTTGCACTCTGCCATCCAGGTCACACAGATAATCTTTTAAAAAGAACCTCAAATGACATTTTGCCTTGTTTGTTCTGCCTCCAAATTTAACATTTAATATTCTTTGGAAATCTGGTTTACCAGCTTTGTTTGAAGCAAATATCTAGGTTTGCCTTGGGTATGCCTAAGAAAG
The DNA here is from genome assembly GCF_965112155.1 of Podarcis liolepis. Classification (NCBI taxonomy): domain Eukaryota; kingdom Metazoa; phylum Chordata; class Lepidosauria; order Squamata; family Lacertidae; genus Podarcis; species Podarcis liolepis. The sequence goes on along the minus strand of NC_139564.1, from coordinate 42,447,349 downwards.
TTTGTACTTAGGGTGCAGACTTTTATCCTTTATAGTGCCGTGAAATTCAGAAAAGTTCTACTTATATGTGAAATGAATCATTCATGCATCAGGCTTCTGCAGTTTTACCCACATAATCTTCTCTAAATAATGGCTCTGTTGTTAAAATGGTTCATGGAAGAGATCGAGAGCTATTCTGCATCCATTTCACACTTCCTTAAAAAAACAAAACAGTGAAGAACAAAATTCTAAATTACACTAGTTTGGGGAACTAAATGATGATCCTGTTAAGCCGCCATCAAAATAAATGAACCGTTCCTCCTATACTTTATCTATATCTATATTGGGGGGCTGGGAGGGGGCAGACTTTATGCTTATGCAATCTACTTTATTCACCCAGGCTCTATCAACATGGAGTGAAGTGCAACAGACATTCAATAAGACTTGGAATCTGTTTGGGTTTTTTAAGTATCAGAACTGAACAGAGTTCAGAGTTTATCCATACAAAAATCTACTCTTTGTTACTGACCACCTCCTTCCCGGTCTCATCATTTCAACGGTTTGATTTAGAGTGGGAGAATGTATTTGGTTGTTGCTATTATTAAATATTGGAAGTCAGAAATCCTTGACAATTTACTGCAAATCACCCAGAGTGCATCCCAATATATCTTCTGCCAAGCTCTGATCTATGTACATCATGAACACACACAGTCAGAGTATTGCCAGAGAAGGGGTGGTTCTTTTTGGATATTAAAATTAGGCACAGCATTACCAAAAAATTGAAGTAAAACAATGAGCACATAAATGGGGTGAAGCCAAAACAACCCAAAGAAAACTACACAGCACTGCCATTTTCTTATGACCCTGGTGCTATTGGAGATAGCTTGGCATAGAAGTCCCTGATAAGAGAGCTGTTCTAGGCATTTATATACCTTTGGGGTTACATAAATCACAGCTGGTATTGGGATGATACATCCATTTCCACCAAAGTGAACTGTTGGGGCCACATCTGGTGTTTGGGTGACACATCAGTTTCACACCCAATGAAAGACTAAATAATACTAGGCAGGGAGTCAATACAGATAAGGCCAGTTGATGCTTCTTATTCCAGGTGCCATAAAGGGAGTAAATTCTGACCAGATTTTCCTAATGGGTGAAAAGGTTTCTGCTTTAGGTGTTTGTTTCGTATTGATTGTGAAGTTACCCTCAGCTGTTCTTTGTGCTGTTTTTAAAAATAGTTTAGCTGATTTTGTAGTATGTTTGTAACTTATCATGAGACATGTGTAAAAGGTAATAATGATATAATAATAATAATAATAATAATAATAATAATAATAATAATAATATAAAAAATAAATTCATGCCATTGTGTAAGTAAATTAAAGAGGGTGTGTATATAATCTATATGGTTTTTCTTTGCCTGTATACTGTTTTCTGTCTTTACCTTCTTTCTCTCTCTTCCCCCCCCCCTCTCTCCCCCAGGCAGGGGCAGGTCAGTGCACAGAGTAAAAGGAGTGACTCTGTCTCTACTCATCTGTGAAGTATTCAGATTTCGTGAGTGAACTGTGCACTGTTCTCCTAAGCACAATCCAGCCTCTAGGCTTCTTTCCCCCGCCTCTCTTGCCCAAGCAGCAACTGCAGACTCATGTTAAAAATCCTCATAAGACGATAACATAGAACCTTGAGAGTGATACTACCATAATTAAGTTATTAACATTCAGTCTCTGAATTTCAGAGACTGAATTTCATAGTCAAGAATAAACAAACAACGTTTCAGCTACTATAATGATAAATGTTTTATACGTGATAAAGACCCTAAGTGGGTGAAGGTTTGGCCTTGAAAGAAAGTGGGTAGGTAGTCCTCAGATGGCAGCATAGAAATGTACTATTGTCATCAGGTTCACAAAATAACCCACATTGAATGAAGCCATTGGTTCTAATGCACACAACAAACATTTCAAAATGTTGTGGCCTTTCTCAAAAGCAACTACAGCACGCCTATATCTGAAATAACAATGAGATCCTAACTCGTAAATGTAGCTTCAGAATGCTTTAGGATGAACTCAGATCTTTTATGTAGCAAACTACATAAGATATGATTATTTTTTTTAAAAGAAGATTAAGGCATTCTACTGACGGTTGAGCATTATGAGAGTAAAAGTACAAGAACCAAAGAATTTTTGTCTAACGAGCTGAAGTGGCAGCTTCATTATCCTGCAGCACCAAAGCCATCTTCCTTTACCACAACAACAAAAAAGGCATTAGAACACCAATCATTCTATATAAAAGGAAGGATTCAGTGTTGCACTGTTATAAATGGTCCATCAGCACAAGAATTTCTACTTTCCTAACACTTTCCTTACTTCCCACCATATGCTATTCTCCCAATCCCCCAGAGTCAACTTAGGGGGACACAGGGGGAAGAAGAGGGGAGAAGCCCCTTTGCACCAGCAGAAGTCCTTGAGCAGGCTTCTGTTAGCAGGACCAATTAGCTGAATCCAGCCCAAAGTCTCTAATTTTCACCATACTTATTTTACATATATTTGCGTGCACCTTTTAATGTTTTATTAGTGAGCTTGACCTCACTGACATTTTGAATACCTCCTTAGCCTCTTCGCTCTGGAAGACTCTAGGCTGCCAAGAAAGTGCAAAACAAGGACTCAGATGCACAGGGCATAGAAAGATCTAGATTGCATTTGCTGACCTTGATTCAGATTAATCAGTGTGTTACTCACCAGTGATACATATCAGCACGAGGCCTCCAGGGCACACAAATGTCTCTCTCCTTCTGCCTCACCTCTAACTCCATTAAGTCATCTGTGGCATGACCTACCTGTAAATTACTCAGCATTAGAGCCCCAAAGCTACATGTCACCAATATTACCACCAACCAGTATGCACATTAGTATCCATTACTGTGGTGTAACATTCAGTTCCTTTTGCACACAACCCTTCATTTTCAATCTGCATTTTATTTACTTGAAAAGCCCATGACAGCATATCTGAATACCCAGTTGCCTAAACAGCACAATCTGTTCCTTGATCCTTTGTTCTCTCCCTTCTCTCCCTAAGTAACCTAATCTTTAAGAATTATTTCCCTTGAGATTAAGTGTTGTATCCTCATGGGTTCTCTTTTCTAGTCTGGTTCCCTTTCTTATCTCCTAACTTCCAGGCTCCATTGCCTCATAAAATCATAGAATTGAAGAGTTGGAAGAGACCATGAGGGTCATGGTTGTTATTTTGTACTCTTGGTTATAGAACTAAGAGAACCCATGGGTACACACAGCCTTGTTTTCCTCCTGCCAAATATCTCACTCTGAAGAGAACTCCCACCAAAGAGAGATCAAGGAATCGGAAGGACTGGATCCTCTGTTGTCCATTGTAAATTGCCCAAACAACTCTGATGACTTAGCACCTAAGGTAGTCCACAAGTTTCGACCCCTGAAGAAAAAGCGTGCTTTCCTCTCTTCATTTTAGGTGAAGTGTATGTTCTCTAATCAGCAGTTGACAGATGGTAGATCACATTCTACTTCTGGAACTCTGGGTTATTTGTAGCAGATTCACTTCCAATCATTTATCAATAGCAGCAACAACATAACTTCCCCTCTTTTAATTATACTCCTGAAATAATGAAAGCTGGGGATGGTAACCAGGAGTGAATTCATGTGCAGAAGAACTGTGAGCTCTGTTCAGATCTAGTATTAGAAAAGCCCAAATAAATTCCTGGCCTAAAAATTATTTAATTCTTAGTGTATGTCTGTTGCACTTAATTCCACATTGGTGGACCTCAGAGTTCTAGTAAAAAAAAAAAAATAGAATTCATAAACCTGAAATCTGCCTTCTCCTGCAAATCTTGTTCCTAGTTTCTGAGCAAATCAAGCTGCACTGCTTCTATCCAGTGCTGTTTTATTCAACCTCCCAGTCCAATTTGGCTCACCATGCTCGCCTGCTGGTATATATCACACTTCCCTTGCAATATTTTGTATCAAGATCCTCCTATCTCTGCCATTCATTTCTATTTAATCCTAAAGTTCCCAGACCAATTTTAATGCTGCCATTGTAATCTTTTATTTCTGGAGCAACTTGCATACCAGTCCATCTCTCTATTTTTGTATACTTGGTGGTTCTAAGCTTTAGTCTGATAGATAAATCTCCCCTAGTATAAATGTAACTAAGGTTGCATACACCCTATACCTTTAAAGCATATTTGAAGCACATTATTTTTCTGGGCCCTGTAGTTTACCCCTTGTAGAGTTACAGTTCCCAGCAACCCTTAACAAATGAGGGTAAAGGATGTGTTTTGAATGTGTTTTAAAGTTATAATTTGCCCTGTGACTTGCTATGACTATTAACACAGGACCGCCCAAAATACACATCAATTGGGTATATGTGCATGCATGTACACACATCTACATGTGGGCCTGAGGTGAGATTCTAGACGTGTTCTGCTGAACACGGTAGGAAGTTTCCCTGCTATCAGGAACCCTTATTCCAGGATGGCTTCTAAGTGAGTACACCCTTAAAATCTGCCTTCAGGTCTTCATGCTGAATTCAGAAAGTTTTACAGTGGAACTGATATACCCTGGGATGTTGGGGAGCAGACTTGCTCACATGGTCTCTTCCCCCATTCAAGGCCACACACATTTGCCCCAAATGCTTGAACAGGGCTAACACCACCCACTGATACTAGTTAGCTGTTAATACTGAACATCTAAACAACTAAAACATTTAAGGAAATACTTCTATTGCCGTTGCTACTTCCTGTTCCGGCTCCTTTTCCATTAAACTAAGGACAACATAGTTGCGACTAAACTTTTGAAGACACATTACAAGAGAGTGAAAAATTTAAGCTATATGTTATAGGGGTGTTCTGCCAATATGGTTTTCATGTAACCTCAGTATATTTAGTTTTTAAAATCTCTGGAAAGCACTTAAGAACACCTGCGATTGTTGTATTGATTTTCGTAATATTGCTTGATATACTGATTAAATGATTCAGACATTGATATCTGTTGACTGCAAAAGGTCTTTTTCATGAGAATCTCAGAGTGTGAAAAATGAAATGAGAAAAAAGGAGTTGGAATGATTGCTTAACACACTAATGCTTCCTGCCTTAGTTCGCTGATCCTCTACAGTCTTTAGTGCCATAACTTTGAATCCCATTGTGGGTTCAGCCTTTGAGACCATGGTGAGTTTCTGAATTTATATCATGTTGCCATGGAGGTCATTTTTCTTGGTGATAAGGTGTGTGATTGCTTCTAGAGAGAGAGAAAAGGAGGAAAAGAATTGGTAACATTTTACAGTCTTTGAGTATAGCAACCCATTACAGACTGAAAAGCTGATATGAACTGAATTTGCTCCTGGGTGAATGTGAAATTATTCCATTTCTACCTTTCTCAGCAGGTGTAGCAACAGGTAGCTATCTGCCAAAGGCAACAGGAGTAAAACCTTTTTGGCATGGAAGAATATCTACCCATTTCATAAGCAGAAATGAGGGGGAAAATTATTATTATTACTTGGTATTACTATGGTATAACTTTTTATTAGAACAGTGTGGCAACAAATAGATTTGTGTAATATTTTGTCCCTTTTTTTCTTGTACAGTCATACATTGGTTCTCAAAGGCCTTGTGACTCAAACCTTTTGGCTCCTGAACGCCGCAAATCCGGAAGTAAGTGTTCCGGTTTGCGAACGTTTTTGGAAGCCGGACGTCCAACTCAGCTTCCACAGCTTCCGATTGAGTGCAGGAAGCGCCTGCAACCAATAGGAAGTTGCCCCTTGGTTTTTGAACATTTTCGGAATTTGAACGGACTTCCGGAATGGATTCCTTTTGAGAACCAAGGTACAACTGTCTTGGAATATAGTGGTATCTCATGCCTATTGAGAGTTGTAGGGCAGGGAAACCAAGCATAGGTGGAGCTGAAGCTACTGACAGACAGAGCCAAATAATGGAGTTACACAGGAACCAAACTGGGACTGAGGAAGTAGAAATGGTTACCAGTGCCACCATGGGCATAGCCAGGATTTTTGTTAGGGAGGGGCAGGACTTTTGTCAGGGGTAGGGGGGGCTGAACCAATGTGATTGGTCAGTTAGTTAAGTATTTCTATTTTTTTACTTGATTGGGGGGGGGCAGCTGCCTAAATTCTAATCAGCCTCTTCATGCATTGCCACTCATGTTGGCTTGTTGAGTGTGACATCTGCAAAGCATATTACATTCATCTGAAGAAGTGCACATGCACACGAAAGCTCACACCAATAACAAACTTAGTTGGTCTCTAAGGTGCTACTGGAAGGAATTTTTTAATTTTGTTTACACTAATAATGACAGTGATCTTTATAAAAGGACAGGAAGCTTATTTTTATCTATTAAATTCATATCCTGTCCTTCCTTCTGAAGGATCCCATGGTGCCACAGTTAATGCCCCTAGGATCAAGGATCCCAGCTTGAAGGCTGAAGCCCTATAGACACTCATCTGTGAGTCAGGCCCATTGAACTCAGTGGGACCTGCTTTTGAATAAACTTTTATTGGATTGTACTGTTTATGCGTTTTCCATTCATGTGTTGAGAAGTAATTCCCATGAATAAAAAAACACAACAACAACAACTGATGGCAATTTTAGAAACTGTCATCAAATGGCAGCTGTCACTGAAACAAAAGAAATCGCAATACGTATGGAAATACTGACCCCTTTCCAGCCTCAGACTTGTGGGCTTTCTGGAAAAAAAAATAGTTCAATTGCTTTACTTCTGCAGTTCAAACACATATTTGGAGGGGAGGGAGCTGCAGAAATGGCTTTCACAGGGCAAAATGGTTGTACAACTGTTTCCTTCCTATCAATCACCTTTCCAAACTGTCTTTTAGAAAACTGTTTATAAAGCCCTGGGAAAGCAAGAATTGTTTTGTGTGACATTTTGGGAAATGGCTTTCTGTAGCCATTTTATAACATCTTCTGGTCTGAATGTGAAATCAGCAGAAGTTTATGTCAAGCTTTTGGCTAATTAAACAATCTACAGCCTTTAAAACTGTGGGTGTGGGGGTATATTTTGTTTGTTTGTTATTATGGTACATATTTTAGTGTTTTTATGTTGTAAACTTCCCTGTGATCCTCAGATGAAGGGCTGTATAGAAATCATAATCATAATGCAATGTGTGATAAATTGCCAATTGTTCAATAACAATAATCAGACATTGTTCACTGCAGTGAAGAATACAGATTTAAAAGGTTCTCTCCAGAGATTCCTGATGCTTTCACTTTCAAATCTCTATTGTTTTGTAGTAAATATGTTTTAATAACCTGATATTATTTTCATTCAATAATTGACAATTTCCTTTTCTTCGTGAAAGGAAGAAGGTTCAAGGCCTCGAGTATCACAATTACAGTAGTTTTAAAAAATCACTTACATCTTAACAGTTATCATTCCCCTTGGTAAAAAGACTGTAATTTATCATTTATTATGACAGATGTAACAAAGTCACTTATAATAAGACAGAAATGAAAGTATCACCTTAGACATCATTTTAAAAGAAATTGAAGTCATTAAGGATTTTAAAGATAACTAGTAGTTTGTGATGTTTAACAAATCATATCAGGTGTAAAGATGTAATCCTCCTCATACACAGCCTGGCCTGGCTCTACCATTGGGCAGAGTGGGGCATATGCTTCAGGCAGCTGTTTTTGAGTATCATGAATGGGTAGCAAATTGTTGTTTTTTCCTGAATAGTATCAGGCTAAGTCATAAGCAGAAACCAGTGCTTAACTTAGCATTTACTAAGGTAAGTCCATTGATTTCAATGGGGCTACTCTGTGTGTAATAATTGATACCCCTTAGAAATTATAATTGCTGCAATTTTAAGGCCAGGCCGAGGGAACATTACTCTTGGAATTGTCTGTCTTCAAAACAAAATGACTTGACATTGCTTATTATTGGTTGCAGTCAATTATCATTCGGAGCAGACCCAATGAAATTAATGGCCATATCTAACTGAGGTTCAGTAATTTCAGTGGGTCTACTCTGAGTAAATATTTGTTGAATACAACCTTATGTACCATGGCATCGGAAGCAGGGTGGTGACAAAATATATTAAGTCACGTACACTTGGTCTTTTAAAGCAGAAGCCATGATAGTATTCAGATTTGAGGTTTATTGCATTCGTTTTACTAATGCAGCCAGGGCTGGTCCATGGCAGCGGCAGCCTCTCCTCCTCTCTGCAGCAGCCCACGGGAGGAGGCCGGCAGTAGAGGTCATGGAAAGGCAACGGGATGCTCTCAAGTAGCTGTAGTCACCACTTGGGACAAGAGCTGGCTCATCCTCTTCCACAAGTTCAGCAGCAACAGCACCAGTGGAAGAAATAGGGACATTCTGGGATCAAATCAGAAGGCAGTATGGCTTTCATAGTTCAGAGGCTGTCCCTAGAAAATCAGGACATGGTGTGTGTGTGTGTGTGTGTGTGTGTCTGCGCGCACACACACACGTGCACACACACATTTTACTGCCTTTTGCTTAAGTTTAGCACTGTAGAGTCAGTAAAATAGAATAGACTTTTAATGTTCTGGTAGCACAGCTCATATAAGAGCATTAGAAATCTAATGATGGTTTGTTTTAAGATAGCAGAGCATCAGAATTCTAGCCAGGGTACTGTAATGCCAATTACTAAATCACCTCACACGCTCTAATTCCGCCTTTTATATCAATGACAGTTTTCGCTATATGAGAATTTAAAGAGTGACCTTAGACTGCATCAGATTAATGGCCTGTCTAGCCCACCAACTGGCACCTGTCTCAAAATCAATTGCTGTGTGGCATGCTGATGCCAATTACTTGAGAGATCAAGTAAAAGGAGGTGTGGGGTGGAATGGAACTCGGGACCCCACATTTGCAAAGCACCTCTGAGCAATTGTATAATCAATCCTGTACTGCTGTGTGCCATCAGAGTTAAGCATAAGAAATTGTTTGATTTAAACATTGTGCCTAGTGTAGCACGCGGAAGATTATAGGTAAGGGTTGACTAATCGATACGTCCAATGCTGAAGAAAATAGGCCAGATTTCCAGCTTTTGTCAATTGACTTTGCAGCCTCAAGTGGAGTAAATCTATTGAGTGGAGTGAATCAATGGAAGAGCATTGCTTTGCAACTTTGCAGCCTTATTTCCAAATATTCTGGTTGCTGAAAGATTGTTCCCTTGAACTGTGAAGTAATTTGAGGGCTGGAGTATAGATCTGACTCATAAATTATGCCAGTGGATGCCATTATATAACTATAAAGTCATTAAAATAATCAAATTCTACTTCTACTCACCTGCTTCTATTTATATTCTTCTACTCCCCCAGATGCAAAAGATGTGTTGTTGGTCTCTGTAAGAGTTTTATTGCTTTATAATTCCATCAGAATTATGCTTGAATTCCTTGGGTTACAAAATGCCCAGATTTCCAGTAAAATGTGTATCTGTCTTCCTCCTCCTCTGCATTTTATTTAGTGCTGAATACGCCCCTAAAAATTAGGTAGGGGCTTTTTGCCAATATTAGAGTTGCTGGGGAAAATCTAATAATTGGAGTGGGAGTGAGGGGCTTACTAATAGAAGACAAGGCAGCCAAAGGATTTCACTTTCCACTATGCAATTCTATCTCCAAAGTCAACTGAACTTAATGGACCTTGTTTCTGAGTAAACACATTATAGCAGTAAACTTGTAGAAGATCCAAAAAGTCTTGATTTCTGAACAGTAAATGACATCACTTGGTCCATTTCTCTCATAGAGATGCCTGACAAACACTTTCTCATGGAAAACAGCATGATGGCTTAGATTTTATTATATTTCCAGTGGCCTAGAGCAGAGAAACGTCCACTGTCCATTGATATAGGGGTTAAAACTCTTATGTATGTACATATGTATGTATGTGGTGTTGGATATACAACAGCAAGGATCATTTGCTTGTAATTTAAAGGATTAATTCTGTTCTCAGTGTACATCAGCTACCCAAGCCAGTGGGTGGAAGTGTGGTATGGCAACCAGTCAGAATAGCATGATCTTCACTAAGGCAGCAAATGCTGCTATTGGTTATGTAGTTCTTAGGGAGTTTACCTCTGTATGTTTGTTTGCATATCTTACACTATTCTCAACAAGGCCTTCCCTAAAACCCCAAACACCTCTGTTTCTTTCTCCTCAACATATACCCTCATTTTTGTTCTGTTTCTTTAGTAAAGTATGTCAGGGTTGGTTTTCTCTCTGACTCTGTCTGCATTAATTAAGTGACTCTGTTAACGTATGGCTAAGAGTGGGTTATGCATAAATCCAACCAAGCTGGTTTCCAGTACGCTTCTAAAGTTTCTGTTACATTTCACAAAGGAGGTAGACTGCACATACTGTAAGTCTCGTTGACAAGCCCTAAGCCTCTGAAGATGGTTCCTCTGCTTTGTTATCAGAAGCTTCATTCCTCCAATCAGTTTCATCAGGCTGGGATTTCCTTTGGTCTTCCCTTTAAAATTCATAGTGAATACAACAGTATTTATTCTCGTCAGTGGTGCTGTTTCATAATCACTGACAAGCCTGGCAGTTAAAAATTCATAGTAAGGAAAGCAGCTCATTAGAGCTTTCCTTTAAACACTAATACATTCCTGCTCAAACAATTATATCACATAATTGTTCCAACTCACAGCAAGGCTCTCAAGCCAGTAATTACAGATTCACCCAATGTCTCTTGTAGCTTTTAAATCCCCTGGAGTGAAGCCAAAGTTCCTAAACGCCATTATGTTTTTTTAAAAAAAATAATCCATGCAATATTCATATCTGAAGTTGCGTTACTATCTATACACCCTAATCCAAAACTCAGTTAAACTAGAATATTTGGATTCAAGGCAATTTGATCCCACTGGCTTCATTTGGGTCTGTTACCAACATTCAAGCAAGTCTCTCAGAGTCTATGCTTTGCAGGTGACACTTTTCACCATATCGAAAAAATTACAACTCAGTTGTAATGAGATGAATAGTGGAAACAAGCCAAGGAGCCATTGGAAAGATCAGAACCTATTTGAAAGCTGTGCTTTAGCTCTGGATTAAGTTATCTAGTGGGAGGTAACATCCCTTAGCACAAGGGTGCCAATTTGAATAAAATATTGGGGGGATCCAAGTAAGCCCTGAATAACTGATCACGTGACACGGTCACAGACACCATTTGAGTGGCAATGCCCATCAACTCTGGGGGGCCCAGACCCCTGAAATATTTTATCTGGGGGAGGGGTGAAGACCCCACAGCCCCTCGGAGTTGGCTCCTAGACCCAAGCACATGCAAAGGGCATTTCTTTCACACTAAGTAACCACACCCATTTTCCTCATATTCATGTGTAGGTTCTTAGCTCCGTACTTCTAGACAGGCTGAAGCCTGAAAGCTAACAAGTCCTTCAAATCACAAGCCTAGAGCCCTCATCTGCCTGTCTGACCATTCCTGAGCACAGTGAATGCAATATTTTGCTACTCTGACAGAAGTTACCCAACTATCTACTCCAGGAGTGGGAAAACTCAGGCCCAGACACAAGAATATAGCTACTTGGAAGTTGGGCAGCTTCAGCTTGTGGCTTTAGAAGGTTCAGTGGCTTGTCTAGATAGCAGTGTTCCTCATTCCTTTGTTCCATCTTAGGTTTGGTAGTAATTTGACAGTATACAAAAGACCTTTCATAAAATAAGATATTATTTTATTATTCATTATAAATCAATATTTAGAAGACATGGATGATTGTTTCCAGCATTTTGTGGGGTGGGGATCAGCGACTCAGCATTTGCTTGCAGCTGTGCTCAGATACGATTCTCCTGGGATATTCATTATGTATCAGCCGAAAAAGCCCTACTCCAGCTTACTGACAATGAAGTATCTAAACAATTTTATCTCCAGAAGGCTGTTCTCCCACACAGCAATTCCCTTGTTACAAGGCTAAATATTACTCACACTTCAAAATTTTCTTCAGTATACCACAAATGTATGATACAATTTCACCATGCTTAAACATTTTCAGTTAATTAATTTCATTGGGATATTTAGGCACATGATTGAATCTCACCCACAGCTTAATTTTACAGGATTGTGCCAAGCAGTAAATCTCTTACGTTCTACCCTTCCAAACATAGGGAGGAGAGGTAGATATGTGGAAGGGTAGGGCAGACTTTCAGTACTGTTCTGTGTGGCATTTCTGAATGTGTTATTGGTACTGCCCCAGCTGCCACACACTTGAAATGGGACCACTAATGTCCCTATGGAGGATGGCCACTAGCCACAATGACTATCTTCTACCTTCACTGTCAGAGGAATTGCAGGTGGACAGAGTGCTGTTTTGTTCATGTCCAGTTTGCAGGTTTCCCAACAGGAATCTAGTTGACCACTGTAATAACAGGATGTTGAAGTGGATGGGCCTTTGGTCTAATCCAGCAGGCTCATATTATGTTCTTATGATGCTTTGCAAGCACCTGGCATCATTTCCAGGGTCATTTTATGCTAAGGGCCCTGCTCCTGCCTCTCTCCACCTGGCCCAAGGTGGGGCCTGACAGGCTTCATAAGGACTGCTGCTGCCCAGCAAAGAGTACTGCTTCTTCTTTTAAATTGCTTTTGAATTGTGTTTTTAAAAATGTTTTTCTTTTTAGGTTTTAACTGGTTTTAGATGGTTGATTGACACCCTATGCCCTTTTAAAATGTGTTGGGGGGTTTATCTTCCTTTTCTTCTCTAAATGGCTAATCTCCCAGGTGATTACCTCATCAGGAAACTGGCCTAGCTTATATTTTAACATTTGCCTTGATTAAATTCTAACCCCTTCTGGACCCAGAAATATAGGGAGTCTAGTATTCATTAACTCATAACACTATGATTCATTGTCCAACCACCTAACTGAGTATGTCTCTATTACTCTATATGTTCTACACCTGTTTACTGATGCTTTGAAAAGATACAACCAAGGTTTACAGGGTATTCTGTGCAAAGTATTATACCCAGTGCCATAGGATTTAGACTGCATTTGGGCTTTGATAACTGTGTCAGAGGTGCCTTTCATGTGAGCAATGTATAATCTAGTCAAACCTATGTTTAAGGTTGAGCTTCCTCTGTAGAGTGCAAGCAACATGAGAAGATTTTAAAATGTCTTTAAAATGCATCTTCAAATCGATCTAAAAATATCTAACGCGATTGCTGCCTCCTCCTAAGAACTTCCCCAAGCAACCTGACTTTCTTCAAAGTTCCAGTGGGAACTCATTTTCTCTCAAGAACAAGAAGTTCTCAGCCATTGCTTGAGGCAGGCTGGTTCTCTATTCTCCATAGTGACAAAGCACACCAAGTGTAAGCATGTTCAAAATTCTACAAAGCACAACTTTCATTTTGTGTCTTGATGATTATTTATATCTGCTGTGTCTGTGTGCCCTCTTTTGTTTTCTGTAGCTGGAAGAAGAAGAAGAAGAAGAAGAAGAAGAAGAAGAAGAAGAAGAAGAAGAGGAGGAAGAGGAGGAGGAGGAGGAGGAGGAGGAGGAGGAGGAGGAGGAGGAGAATTATACATCTACCTAGGAATAACAGGGCTGGGGTAACCATGGGCACAGCTTTATGAACTTTGAAGTAACAAGGATTTGCAACAAATGTTTTTAATGCATTAATTCCGGGTCAGCAAAACCCATTGTTGAGTTTGAGGTGTTATATTACCTATATTCTTCTCTTCAAGCCACATATTTCCAGGTATTTAGGGAGAGCTTCCTGAGTCACAAGTGGGCCAACCCCAAAATTTTAAATGTGTGGACCAGATTAATTCCAAAGGTGTTGCTGCCCTCAGTGCTAGGTCTGACAGCCAAAAGAGGTGGTTCTAAGGAGTCTCCATTCACCACAAAGGTGTCTCTGACTGCTCACCAGTGTGGTTGCTTTTATCTCTGAATTTTCCTGCACTGCCCTGTCCTGCCATTGCAAACAGGCCAAAACATCCCATTTCCCAGCATTACTCACATACTTTCATCTGAAGTAAACAGTGTTGAGTATACGGTGGTGGTTGTAGGAAATCTCTCTAAGCCAATCTCATCGAAGGACAAAAACTACCTGCTTGGTTATTATTATTGGTAATAGTTGTAATATGTTATTGATTGACTTCTATACAACTGTTTCAGAACAATTTACAATTAAAAAAAAAATTAAAACAGTTAAACAAGCACACACACTTTTTTTAAAAAAGGCATTCATGGCAATGTCCCATTTATCCAGCTGGAAAAGCCTGTCAGAACCAAAATATCTTCAATTGTTTCTGGAAAGTGCAGCTATTGGGTACCTGCAATATCTTAGCATGGGTGCTGTTTCACAGAACACCAGCAGCAACACCAGAAGCCCTGCTCCGAGTTACTGCAGAGCAGGCTTCCAAGATCTTTGAAACTTGCAGGAGCTCTTCCACACACCACAGTGATATACTGAATATATAAGCTGGTTTCTCAAGTAACCATGTATGAGTGGGCTGCTATTACAATTCCTTTAGTGGATGCCAAAATCAAGGCACTTCATACAGGCCCAGCTAACTGTGGCAGTGCTTCTGTCCAGGGTGCTGAAAATTCTGATGGAGCACTTCCTTGAAACACTCCATGAGATGCTGTCGTTCAGGGTGCACAGGCTTACTAGCAATTTAAAGAATTGCTAGTTTGTCTTAAAAAGGCAAGGCATTGAGTTCGGGTGCTGGATGGGCCATTTTGAGGAACTGAAGGTTGAAACCATCCCACTGAGCAGTGTCCTAAAAGGAAGGACAACCTGTAGCCTCCTCTATCTAGTCTGAAGCAGATCCAGAGCTTGAGTTTATGCACATGGGGAATCTTGTCATCTAAGTCTTCCATGTTCATGCTTTATAGTAGAGCACCTCTGCCACCATTGATATAAGCCAGGTTTGTGCTAATGCTGACCCATTTGTATAGGAATGGCCTATATTGTGCTTATATCTTTCGAAGAGAAATATCTCATTCTGATTTTTAGATTCAACCTGCCTTAAATCCTAGTGGCAAATGTGCTAGATAAATATTGAAATATTATTTTACCTTATTATTAAAATTTATAGATATGTGATGTTCTTGAATGAATAAATGGTATGAACATGAACTTCTTTATTATGCTAAATGTTCACCTGTCATGTGGCTGATTATTCTTTTTTTAAAAAAGAGATATTTTCCAAACACTTAACACAGAATATAAAATATCAGCTAAGGGAGAGAAAGAGAGAAGAAGGGGAGGAGGCAAGGGATCCATCCAAACTTTAATTGCCATGAATTTCAATGATATACTTGTTAAAATTCAGCAATTATTTCAAAAGCACAGATGAAAAGAGAGCAAATTAGATGAAGTACTAAAGAAATAAATGTCCCCACTGTCTTTTCTTTAAATCTTTTTAACTGCCAAATTAATGCTCTTTCCACTGCACTAATGTTGTTCAGTTGTGTCTGCTATTCCAGTCAGGGGGTAATTCTAGGTGTCTCTTTCCCTAAGGATATATCTATTAAGATCTCTTTTCATTTGTAAAGAGAATTGCTTTAATTTGAGTACTAATTGCAGGGAGATCACGTGAGCTGCCATCTTTTAAATAGCTCTCAAATCTGTTAAAATAATTCCAATAATACTTACTTTGTGGATGCTTCATGATTGCAACACCTTGCAATCCCTTAATAATGCTCCCATTTCTGTTCTTTTTAAAGAGAAAGATACTAACTTAATGATAAGGTTTCCGTTTTTCCTCCACACTGTTATGTTAGTAGAGTTGTCATGTATTCAAATTAACGAACTGAAATACAACTACAGCATTTTTAAAAACAATGATAGTTAAATCTACACAGAGCTGTAAGGTTGTCCTCGCAAAGATATACTACTACTACTACTACTAATAATAATAATAATAATAATAATAATAATAATTTATTATTTATACCCTGCCCATTTGGCTGGGTTTTCCTAGCCACTCTGGGCGGCTTCCAGCAAAATATTAAAATACAATAATTCATCAAATATTAAAAGCTTCCCTAAAAAGAGTGCGTTAGAAATCCTGGAATTGTTTCTATCCATTGAAATGACTGGAGAATGTCATTTATAAAGGAGCTCTAGTCCAAATGAGAACACACACACACACGGCTCTAGATATGGGTGAGTGTGTGTAAATGTATTAGGGAGCCCAGCATGGTTGATTGGTAGATACGATGCACTGTCTTTGTGAAGCCCTGACTTCTGGGCAGTTTTCAGTGCAGTGTTTTCTAACATAAGGACCTGAGGCAGTAGTTCTTAGAATATATGAGAGATGGTGATTATCATTTAATTGAGAAATAATTTATACTTAGCTGAAATGCAGCGATATCAATATTTTGCAAATAACTCTTAAGTCCCCTTTGAAGTGATAAGACTATTCCCCGAAAGAGACACAGAATGATTTATAACCACCTTCAGTTGTTCCATTATAAAACATATGAGCTGTACATCTGCTGCACATAAAGGCAAGGAAGAAGCCACTTTTATTCCTTCCTCAAATCCCTCCACAGCAGCCACCACTTCAACAAAGCCTCTGGATTATAAGCACATGGCAGCAGGCTTCTATGTAGGCATCTTTAACAAATACACAAATGGATGCAGTGTGTTATTCCCTAGCTAATTCACTTATTAACTGGGGCTGTGCAATCTTGGCTGGAATCCTGCCAATCAATTGGATGCAAGGGACTGCAGGAGCTCAACATCCCCTTCCTTGTGCTTACCAAACAGTTGGTTTTTATGTTTGCTCCTTTAAGAACACAGCTACTTGAGTCGGACCATCGCTACATCGCTCAGTTTTGCTTACACTGTTTGGCAATGGTGCTCCAGGGTTTCAGACAGGCTCTCCCAGCCTTTCTAGGAGGTGGTGGAGACTGAGCACAGGGCCTTCTGCTCTATCACTGTGCTACCACATCATGTTCCATTGGAATAGAGCACATGCATGTTTAGCTGCACACTTTTTCAGGTGTGGAAAATGCTGACCGTGGTTCTTCTGCTAAAGAATTATGCTTCCATTTTCTTTCTGTCACCTCCATTTTGTGCAGGACTTGATGTGAACACCTGCAGCATTACAGAAGAGCTTTTTGTACTTCTTACTGTACGCTGCTATATTCTCATTTTTATCTGTCAGTCTGATAGAGTGCACAATTTTTCAGGCATAGTGTAGGCAATGTGAAACAGAATATACATGCTAGGGTAGTAGCTTTTTACACTGCATGTTACAGCAGTGTTCTTCTAGAATGCCCAAAGAGCTTTATGCTTTTCTCATCCCATTCTTGACAGTATAAACTCTAAGGGAACTCTGGATGACAAGGATTTATGAGACTCCCCATCCTAACATCAATGAATCACAAACACACATATATAATGGCACCTTCAAATTCCGGGGGGGGGGGGGCTGACGTTACCATCACAATTTTAGTCTCACACCCTTAAACCAAAACGCAGGTAGAAGCAGCCACACAGAAGGCCAGGAGGATGCTAAAACATTTCCTTATGATCAGGAAGAATGAGATAGTTACATAGGGGTGTCACACAAGTTATGCTCAGACGCCCATGAAGCCACAGATTTTTAAATGCCAAGGCATAGATTAGAATTGTTGATCCTGTATTTGGAATTTGTTTCCAAAATGAGGGCATTGTATTGCAACAGGCCTTGGTATTATCCAAAGAGATATCTGAACAATTACCAATAGCTTTTTCAGCATCTATAAACAGGAGCAGAAGAAGTTGCAAGGGGAGGAAAGGAACATAGCAAGTCATAGGTGTCAGGGAGCATGAAGAAGAATGATTTCCTCAGAAGATAGAAGAATTGTATGATACTTCTACTTCAGCAACTAAATGGAAATTCAACAGCCCGATCACATTGCATAGTCCCAAAATTTGAACTCATCTTTCTTTAGTGAAGGCTGAACCCAGGCCCTGGGACAAATGCAAATATGCTTTCTGTCAGACGAGGGCTAATCTTGGATGGTGTCTTCACACTTTCAGTAGAGATCAGAAGGGCAAACAACTCTAAGAAATAATTATTTTCTGTTTAACTTAAATAAAGACCACAGTTTCAAAGCTATGTAGTCATGAATGCTTTTCACGCCTTATATACAAAATAGCTTTGTCCTCATGAAAGCTTCATTACAAAGCAGCTTAAATATAATCTTGAAGCCATAACCCTCAGCAAATGCCAATTCAATAACACTATACAAAGATGTACAACAATAAAGAATCTGGCTGCGTTCGTACAATTTCCTAGGGGCTACTTAACATTAATCTTCGTATTCTAACAGCAGTGCTGGAAAATGATAGAATTTCCTGGTGTGAAAAACATTTATGGTTGATTAGCCATTTCAAATTGATTTTGTGTGTCTCTGAAAATGGCAGAATTTACACAAACAATACTGCACAAAAATTGCAGGCAAGCTGCAGTTTCTATTTAATGGTCAGTGATGTGGAAGCAATTGCATATAAATTAAAAAAGGACGTATAGGCGGGAAAAAAGGCATTTTCCTAAGAAAAAGAATAAGCCAGATGTCAACAATAAGAAGTACATGGTGGAGTTTTGTTTTAGTAACATAATTAACAGTGCAATCCTATACATGTTTATTAAGTTGCAAGGTCCGCTGTTCAGCGGACTTACTTCTTGGTAGATACATTCAGCCTAAATCTTTTTTCAGTAAAGACTATTACACTTGGAATTTCAGGGATATACTATGTTCAGTATAGGAAGCTGCCTATAAGTCAGTCCCTTGGTTCAGCTAGCTCAGTACTGTCTGCTGGCATTGGCTTTCCAGGGCTTCACAAAGAAGACTTGGAAATGCCAATGGTTAAGAGCATATTCCTATATATTTCTACTCAGAGGTAAGTATCATTAAGTTCAACAGGACAAACCTTGACAGCATCTTAAAAAGCAGAGATATCACCTTGCTGACAAAGGTCTGTATTGTTAAAGCTATAGTTTTTGCAGTAGTGATGTATGAAAGTGAGAGCTGGACCATAAAGAAGGCTGATCGCCAAAGAATTGATGCTTTTGAATTATGGTGCTGGAGGAGACTCTTGAGAGTCCCATGGACTGCAAGAAGATCAAGCCTATCCATTCTTAAGAAATCAGCCCTGAGTGATCACTGGAAGGACAGATCCTGAAGCTGAGGCTCCAATACTTGGGCCACCTCATGAGAAGAGAACACTCCCTGGAAAAGACCCTGATGTTGGGAAAGATGGAGGGCACAAGGAGAAGGGGACGATAGAGGACGAGATGGTTGGACAGTGTTCTCGAAGCTACCAGCATGAGTTTGACCAAACTGCGGGAGGCAGTGGAAGACAGGAGTGCCTGGCATGCTCTGGTCCATGGGGTCACAAAGAGTCGGACACGACTAAATGACTAAACAACAGAAGAATTCTAATAACAGTTGTAATGTAGCAAACACTATGGACAATATGAACAGATACAAAATATAGATTATGAAATAATATGCAGTTGAAAATGTTGACAATAGGACCCAGGGAAGGGATGGTGGGAAGTATTGAGATTCAGAGAAATCTCTTTATATGGATATGTGTTTGGTGTTGTTATAACTTTACACTTGTAAAACAAAAACGATTAAAAAAAAAAAGTCGGCAAAAAGTGTCCTCTTTTTTTCTCTTCAAAATACGGCACCCTGTAGGCTGTTAATTCATATGCAAACCAGAAGCATAAGTCTGCTAAAAGAAGGACCTTGCTGCTGCACTAAAACAAGCTAAGCCAATGAGACAGGTCCCACATTATGTACAAAAGGCTGTCACTTTCACCATTATAGGGCAAAAGCATTTGCTACTTATGTCAACCAATGATGAAAGCCAAGAGATTGGCAGCCAATTATATAGCCCCACTGTGATTATGGAAGAACACAAAGCATTGTTGATTGCATGGGTGTTTAATACAGGGGTTGAAAGGTTGGCAATCAGAATTTAATTGATACACAGTAGCAGATACCTAAATAAGGTTAATAAGCTGCTGAGTTATGCTCCAACAATCAGCTGTTCTTACAATGCATTATTCTGGCATAACAGTGGGAGGAAAGACATCTGAATCTCTCTGCAGGTATCAAAATTAATTACATCACTGTATGAAGAAGTTGGAAATCTAATCCTTTTAATTGTAAGCACAGCTACATGCTGATATGTCAGCTTAGTTTTGCATTTAGAAGTGAACTTCTAACAACAGTAGCCATTGAGCTATAATCAAAGCACCATTGTGGTTGAGAGTGAGTGACAAAACTGAAAAATCAAAAAACAATTTAAGTGCTAAACTTAAAAAGCAAGAGAACACCAACATGAAATAGCAGTTAAAGTGCATATTCAATGATGTACAGATATATGATGAAAAATATAATCAACACATAACCATGAAAAATGCAGACAGGGAGAAAATTATGTGAGAAAAATTAAAATGTTCCTACTATGTGCTGTCTTTTTACGAGAGAAGCCCAAAAGATTTCAACATAACACAGACCAAGTGAGAGAATGGCTGCTTACCCCTTTCATGGGTGGGTAGCAGTTGTAGCTTGGCTAGCCAATTGGTGATTTTCCCCAGGCCAGTGGGGTGAGTTTGGCTGCAAATAGAAAATTTGAACTGGCCAATCAGAGGCTCCACCTGGTAGACAGTGCCTCTGGACCCTTGCTCCTTTTGGCTGATAAAAATTAGCAGGGAGGAGACAGCCGTCTGGGACGGGGAGGTGATTAATGCCTTCTTTCGAGAGGGAGTGGTCCCCGCCTGCTTGAAGGAGGCAGTGGTAAAACCACCCAGAGAGGTGTGATTTGCAACTTAATTTCATATATTTAGGCACCAGGTGAAAACGTTTCTCTATAACGCTGTTTGGGCTGATTAACAATGGCCTTCTAAATGTGTTTCGGGGAGGGGGTTATTGGTTTGTCTTTGTTTTTGTTTTATTATATATTTTGTATTATGTTGTGATCTTTGAATGAAGGGTGGTATACAAAGTTTTATTATTATTACTATTATTATTATTATTATTATTATTATTATTATTATTATTATTTACAACAGAAACAATCACCCACTTTTGCCTCTGGTTCCATCCACTACTGGCCCATGGCTGGCTGTAGCAACTTCTTGTCACTTGTGATTTCCTAGTTTTCTGGCCTCTATGTGCTTTAAAGGTAATAAATAACACACTAAATTGTGTGCAGAAGCTAAATGGAACTAGCAACTCACTGGCTATCAAATCAGAAGAAATAAATAGATCAAGGAGTTGCTCTCACAATGTAACATTTCTAGACAGAAATGCTGGCGATACTCCATGCAGTAGGTTCAGGGTCAGCTCTGGGATCCAGTGGGATCCCTGGCACAATGCCTCCTAAATACCCTCCTTTTCCTACCCTGGGACCTCCTTTCCTACCAGTTTATATATATGTTTTAAAAATGTAAAGAAGACATAATCAGGGCAAAGGGAAGCCCAGGGTGGCCATCAATAGTGGCCTCAGGTTGATGGGGTCCAGGCCCAAGCTTAAAGGTCCTGGCACTTATATTAGCATTATCTGTAGGGTCACAGATAATGGAATCAGGTTGGTGCAAATGAAGTCCCAGAGATAAGCTTTCTGTGCAGTGTATTTAGAGCAAAAATGGGTACGTGCACGTCACTTTCCAATTGATACTGAACATTATTTTATTTCCCTCAGCATTTTCTATACTACTTAATGCTGTAGTCTCTGTACTGTAAGGTTGCAAAAGATATAATAAAGTTTAAATCAGTTAAAATAAACCAGAAATTCAGGAAATTTACTTAAAATACTTCCTGGTATTCACCAAAGGCAGAAACAAAATGCCCATTTTTGAGTCATCACCCTGTGATATTCTGTAGGTTACAGTGCCACAAGTAGAATTTTATCCAGTTCTATACAGGGACAGGCAGCTTTTCAGGTAACTAGATTACACTCCTTTTTTGTTTTAATTGGGAAAATGTCCAGTTAAGCAGCTCAGAAGATCTGAATCAAAAATGCTGGCCTGCTTTGAGCCAAAGTGAATAAAACACTGAATTTCATGAAAGCAAAAGCAAGTTGTAAAGTTATTGCTGTGAACTTGCCCACTATCTAACCTCATAATGTCTGTCTTATGAAAGACATTATAGGTCTTCACAGAATCACTCAACTTCCCATATTTAAAAAAATATATATCAGTGAAGTACTATAACTTCATAAAGTTCTAGTTCAAATTCACACCCGTGAGAGGTAAAGTTGATAACAAGTGAAGCGTTCTTTGTTACAGAAGTCATTCCATTCTTTTCTGAAATACAAAAGGATGCCTTTTGAAATGCCACTATATGCACTTGCTCAAATGACTCCTGCTGAAGTTGCTAGAGATGCTACATTTAGCAGTTCTTAAAAATGACTTCAATTTTTCTAAGTTCTGATACAAAAATCACTGTAATCCCAGTCGGGGGTGCCAACAGAATTCTCTGGGCCCAGTACACTGCTTGTGGATTGGGCCCTCCAGCCAACTCACCAAATTTGTGGACGCCGATTTGCATGAAGCTTACGTGTGCATTATGTCATATGCAAATCTGTGCCACCTTTTGCAGGTTAGCTATAGAGTGGTTTCTTAAAGAGTGCCACAAGAAAGACATACCCTCCAACATTTCTCAGACCCTCTTCAACTCCCATTTTTTTGCGGGGCCCCCACCTGCAGAGAATTTCCTATCAGAAGAAGGGTGAGCACCACCACAGCTGCACCAATGAGACACAGCACACACACCCTCCACCGTCCCAAGAAAACCCCTTAATCCAGATTTTATGTTATTCTTTGGTAGATTTACAAAAAGAAAAAGAAAAAAAACAGCAATAAACACACCAATAGATAAATTTTAGAAAGGGGCAAAATTAGACAGGGACATACAAAGCAGTTTAAAAAACAAAATCAAGACTCCTTGTGCTCCACTCCATTCCCCCTTTCTGCCTGCCCTTCAGAGCCAGCATGTCGTGCATGCCCTCTGCCTGCCCTTCAGAGCCAGCATGTCGTGCAGGTCTGGGTCTTGGAGTGGAAGCCTCTCCTCCTCCTCCTCACCTGCTCTCTAGCAGCTGCTACAAGCTGCCAATTGAGGAGGCCAGCAGCAGCGGCCATGGAGATCCAAGAGGAAGCTCTCTTGCAGCCGCTACAGCCACCATCGTTCTCACTTGAGCGAAGCTGTTATGTACTAAGCTTGGATCCTAGAACAATAGGCAAGTAGAATGCAACAACTGATTGACCTGCAGCAAAAGACCAGTCAGGCTCCAGGAGGGAAGCAGAATCAGCCAATCAGACGGGACTCATTGTGTAAATAATGCATATAAAAGCCTTAGGTTTGGGGGGCAATTCAATCACTGTTTTACAAGCTGCAATAAAGAGCATGAAATCACTACAGGACTCTGAGTATATTTCAGAAGCACTGGCTCATCCTCCTGCCCAAGGTTGGCAGGGGAAATGGGGACATTCCAGGATCAAATCGGAAGCCGGGATGGCTTTTGTAATTCTAGGACTATCTCTGGAAAATCAGGACACTTGGAGGGTATGGAAAGATACATCCTGCAAACTACAGAGATTTCAAGGACTAGAAAATGAGGCAGCTATTCCTTATTTGTTCTAGACTTCCTACCTCCATCGTATGATTCACTGTCGTTTTATTTCCACTTGTGATGAGAAGTTCAAACTACCTTCAGACTACCTCCCAACTCAGACATAAGTTCTGTTATTTATTTATTTTTTAAGAAACTTTATTATTTTTTTTACAATAGAGACAAAATACAAACAACACCAAACATACTGATGATACATACTGATACGAAAGGAAAGAGAAAAGAAGAAGAACTGGATAAAAGGGAGGGGAAGGAAATAGAAAATAATACCCTACATTAATTCATGTGGTGCATCATTTATAGTCACAATCCAAGACATTGAGAAATCACTTTATCCTAATCTTCTAAAATATATCCTCTCCACAAGCTTAATTGGACCATTGGGGTGGGTCTATGTTCCATCTCGGTTGTATTGATGTATGTCAAAAATTTAGACCAAATGGTATAAAAATGATCTGATTTAAATTCTCCCTTAGTTACTTTTCTTTGATATGTGAGACACTCGGAAAAAGCTATATCCCAGTCTCTGTTATTTAATGTGATTAATGTATCTAGGGTTGTAACCTCAGTATTCAAACCAGCCTTTGGGTGCATAAACCCACATATCAGCAATAGGACACAGCTCTCATTTTCTGAGGTCCTTTTTTTGGACTTAACCTGCTGGTAAAGTCTCCTGTTTCTTGCACATTCATATTGCTTCTCACTAATAATATGGATTGTTGTACCACTTGCTTGCATTCATTGTTGGAAATAACAATGGAGCTGCATACGGAAGGTTGCCTGAATTGACAGGCTAAGTTCTGACTCTAATGACTCCTTATGTTAATATTCTCCTCCTTCACACATCTGCTCCAAACTGCTAGCAGCTAAGTGAACCTTATCGAAGTGAACTTTATGCAGTGTGTTTTCTATTCTTGATTAGATAAAGATTGCACTAATCGCCTTGAAAAGTTCGAATCCATTTAAACAGCCTCAGGGTGGCTGACCATTTCATAGCTAATCCTCCCATACAATTAAACAATTAAATTTTAAGCCTGCTTGTTAGAAGAGATAGCCTTATCCAGGAGCTGTTTTTTTATTCAGTGCACGCAGCTTGCTGAACCACCGTCTTGAGGGGGCGGGGAACAAAACAAACCACAACAAAATGATTACACATTGATTTTTAAGTTTGAAAAAAGATTTGGGCCATTTTTAATTTTTGCAATTAAAACAGCAATTGGAGCCTAGTGAGCAAGCACACCCCAAGCTGCTGGATAGCACCAGTTTGTCAATGCAGGGTTTAGCATTTGTTCTGATTCAGCAGTGAACAGTGGGGAAGAAGAAGAAGCGGAAGCAGCAGCACCTCCTGGACCCATCACTCGAAATCACAGGACAATGGGAAGTGTGGATGAGCCCATTGTTAGAAATAATTGCATCATAATGTAATGGATTTTTGATACAATGAAATATGGCAAATTAATGTGATGGAACATCTTGCCTGTAAGTTGAGAGCACCAAGCAAAAGGACCAAAAGCCAACAAATTTCCTAATGTGTACTGAGTATGTTGTCATGTTGGATGGTGTATTTCAATCTCTATTGACTCATGGGACATTTTGGGGAAATTACTCCTACGTGGGCCAGAAACTCTGAAAGAGAATGAAACTAATTATTTGGTTGTACAATTATAGACTGCAATTTACCTCTCTTGTTTTTCTCATCCATTTGCTGCTTTTTCTCCCATTTTTGGTTTGTTTTGTTACTGCTGTTTTGCTGTATGTGTATGTTCACGCACATAAATGTGCATGTAAAAATCAGTAAGCGCATTATAAAAAACCACCATGTAAGTAAATAAAATATTGTTTTACAGACCTCCTTCTACATATAAATCCTCCCCATGTCAAAAGCAAAAAGTAAAACAAAGCAAATTAACCTGAAAAAGTTGGGTTTAGAGATCTAGTATTGCCTGGAACCGGTGGGGATTGTAGTCCAAAACTTATGGAAGGCACCAGGTTGGAGGAGGCTGAGCTAGGCTACTCTAGCAGTTGAGAGTAACTATGCAATTCATTTGTATTAAATCCCCAGGAAAATCCACATATTTTACAGGTGGCTCTTGTTTAGTAAGCATATGCCCCTTTAATATTTCATTGCATTGTCCCTGTGTACTGTGCTATTTTAAAGAACAATAGCTGTTTCAAGCTCATGTCAGTGCTTTGCCTCCTGTTTCAAGAATTTGGAAGCTAAATATTGATTTTCTAAAGAGAGCCTGGTATAAATTATTCACGTGAAGTCATAAAGAAGCAAGTGTAACAAATGGGAAGATGTAGACTGCAATGCAACACCTACTTGTGCTCTTCAGTTGTAAAGATCCTGTTCAATTCAATAAAAAATAAAGTTACTTTGCTGCAGCTGCACCAAAGTTTTCGGACTGCAATCTCAATCGTGAAGTTTCCAATACGCTATCAAAATATAGGGGATGGGCAGAGTAAAGCTTTGCGAATTTTAATCGTTGGCTTTGTGTACGAGAACATAGGCTCTCAAATGAAAGATGCAAAGTTCACATTCATCTGTGACCGCTTTCTCTTTCTCAAAATCAATAGAAGTCAGGGACATCTTTATGTTTGCCAGGCTTTAACAAAAATGTGAAATGTAGGGATGCTAAAGTTTATGGTGAAACACAGTTGGGGGAGCTTTATATAAATAAAGTTTACTTGCCTTCTTGTCATGTAGTACAAGAACTTTGGGGTGCTTATCTCTGGTGGGTTTGAGATTAAAAAATGGTTTCAGCCCAACTCCTGTTGGGCTTTGCATTTGGCCTACATTATTCTGCTTCTCTGGATACCATCTGAAGCCTCTTGATATTTTCCTCCTTGGAAAACGTTACTGGAAAAATGTATATCTGGACTTTAATATGAATCAATGTGTACCCAAAGCTATGTATCATACCCTACTTTCACGTTGTTCAAGATACATTTGTCAATATTATGGCTGATTCCTAATGTGGTACGCTATTAATACACATCTCCATACAAATCACAATGAGTGAGAAGCTATTTTGTAACAATTTTGCACATATCAGTTATACGGAACCTAAGACTGCAATCTGATACACATTTACCTGGGAGTAAGTCTCCCTGAACATAATGGTCCTTGTATATGCAGAGGATTACACTGTAAGCCTCGCTGATTTCATTTGGAATTGGGTTTTTTTTTATTCTTCAAGAAATGCTATTGCTAAAATAGAAAAGATAGACCACAGCATATGATTTTCTGTACCCTCCCCCCCCCCTTTATACACACACAGAGAGAGTCAAAAATTGTAGGAGAAAGAATTGTTACAGTACAAAGAATCCCAAGAAAAGAAACCAACTCTTATAAAAGTGAATTGATTTCTCTTATTTATTAAATATAACTGTTTCCCAGGAGGCTAATGTACACAGTTCTTCAATCCAATTTTGTATGACTGGAGAAATGTTTAGCTTTCCAGTATATCAATATAAGAGCTGTTGCTTGGCTTCATCTAAAAAAAACAAACCCCACACATATGAATAGAAAATTTCCCCAAAATAACACATACTGTATAAGGCAACAATGCCATGGAGCATAAGAGCTATTAGATTTTTGTCTCTGAAGTAACAGAGAAGATTGTCCTCAGAGAGAGTGGTTTGACATCAGACAGCTCCTATGGGTGGCTGTGGAAAGGTCCACAGCAAGTTCCTCTTTGACTTTGCAGTGGGAGAAGATAAGTCTTTCCAGGGGTATTTCATGGTTTTCTGGAGGAGGATGCACAGCCTTGCCATTCCCCAACATGCCCCCGAAGGGAAGAGAAATCACACCGGTCCTTGAGGTGATGTGCTTTATTTCCCTCTCATTGGTTCCAATGAAGAAGACTTAAAAAAATGACAAGAATGAGAAACTTGCCCAAAGCCCCCGCCTTCCACCCAGCCTGCGTGAGCCTAACTTCATTTCTCCCTCTCTCTCCGCTGCTTTTGGATTTCTCTGTAAAAAGCACTAATTGTGTCCAATACCATTTATAACCTTTACTTCCCCCTTGATCAAAAGGCAGAACAACCATGCAGTCCCATAAGACGCTTCAGTGTGCCAACTCTTTACTTTCCTTTGCTCCTGAACTCTCATCCTATCACTGTGGTATGGATTGCTGATTTGGAGGTTATGGGTTTTTTTCTGTGTTGTTACTATGCTTTAGTCCACCCTGGGACCTTTTGGTGAGGAGTGAGTAGGAAATACTACTACTGATGATGATGATGATGATGATAAGATTTACCCCCCAAAAAAAGTCTAGTTCCTGTTGCATAATGTGAAAATAGTAGTGCTATTGCATGTTTAGATTCTCGTCCACTTTTGTTCATTGAGTTATTTAATGTTGTTTGTTCTATAGTGCTTGAAAAACAAAGTACACAGTAAATGAAACCCAAAGTAGCCCTGCATGCCGTATTTCAATATAATATTTTGCCTTGCAAAACACACATCCTTTTTGTCTGCTGATGTAATGCTTTTAACCTTTATTGTGTTGCAGGCATTTCTCTTTGAGCTCAAATCTAAGCTTATGACTAAGGAGACTTTAAGTGGATGTTGCAGGAAGCTTTTAGATTCTTTTCTGCACGCACCTGCAGAATCCATATTCAGCATCCTGCTGTCCTTTTCCACTCAAAACCTCAAAATCTATTTCTTATCCCTGCTTTCTAGGAATGCCTTATATTTTTTTCATGGCATAACTAAAGTCTATTTGAATATTTGGTGTGACCATGGGGGGAAGGCCAGTGGCACAACCCCACACACATGAAAGAGCTAGTAAATATCGGGGGTCCACTAGGGGGAGCATTGGAAGATTGCCGACAATACCATCTCTCCGACCCACACGGGGTAATTAAGAGGCTGTTATGGGAGTAGGCAGCCTCCCTTGTTGCCCCAAGGAAATGGGGAACATTGCCCTTGCCTGCTGTGCCCATAAATCACCCCCTAATTTGAAAGAAGGGGGTGAGGGCCCTAGGCAGAATGCCCCCGTGTGGACCTCGGCTCTCCTGGACACTGTCTCTGATCGCGCACTAGCTGCAGCAATTTGGAATGATTAATTACAAAAGAAGCAAATGCACATATTTCAAGTGAAGAAGGGGAGTGAAGTCTGCTAATTTAAGTGACCTCTGCGAAAGAAGACGATGGGTTGGAGAAACAGGAATATTTTACGATGAAGATACACCAAAGGCTGGGTATGTTTGACAACGGGACTGAGTGGGGGGGGGGAGACCTTTTTTTACTTTCCTTCTATGTGATTTACAAAAAAAAACCCTCATTAGAATCGTCGGTTGAACTGACCCAAGCAGGATGATTAAGGTCTGTGTGGAGATAAACTTTAACCAAAAGTATGCTTTATGGAGATCGAGAAGCAATAAGAGCTTTTGGAATGGCGCAGCAATTAATCCGGAGTCACCATCTTGCCAAAGGATTTATAGCTGGAGGAGGAACGGACTTGCTTTCAGACTGCATTCCTGGTGAATCTCCTCAGAGGTTTTGAGAAAGGAGGCAGATTGGTGAAGATTAATGACGCTAAGACTGTTTTGATGTATGGAAGTGATGTTATATGGAAAACGTCTGGATATGGCTACTAGATAAAAAAAATAATATCCACGCAGGATTACAAACTGTTCTAACCAGCTTGCGGAGACTATCAGAGGTCACAAAGAGAAAGGAAAAATATATGAAAATAACAACAAGAGAAGCAGAAAAACAATAAGAAAGGACTGGATAGTACTGTGAACATCATAAGGTTAGATTTGTGGACATTAAAACAGCAGTAAGAAGAAAGAAGTTGATTGGATCCCCTTCGGAACTTGAAATATGGGTACCCCCAATAAAAATTTAAAATTCGGCTGTGTAATTTGGAATTTATGTAATTTGGTTTGATTTGATGTGATTGGTCGGTTAATAAAAAATTATTCTTAAAAAAAAGAAAGAGCTAGTAAATATCTTACTTCTTTTGGTCTTCAGAATAATAATCAATCCAGTTCATCTTTGGTTGGACAGACTTCAGAGTGCTGCTGTTGAGCATACAAAGTGTTAAGCAACGGTACTTTTGAAGTATGTGCATTAATAGATGAGTGTGTTGGTCACCTTTAAAGACTTAAGGCACCCCAAAATATTTCCCATAATCTGTGGATCTCTTTGGGTTACATATCCCATTTCAAGGCCTGTGCATTTGATGTAGTGAAGAACATTTTGCTTAGCTGTCAGAAGGTGAGCAAGGAAGCAAAGAGCTTGTGTATTATGGGAGTGTGAGACCCAGCTAAACAAGGTCAGGAATTCAATCTCAAGAAGCCTATAAAACAGAACATTGAATTTGTGGGGGGTATAGGTGAGTACAGGTAGATGACAGAAGACATTAATTTCATTTAAACATTTCTTTCACATAACATTTTGTTTACTATTAATAAAAGTCCTTTAAAAACAAATTATACAAGATACACAGCAATAATTAGTAAAATTGAAAAAGTCTTCCTAAAAGAAAATACCTCCAGTACATTTTGGCATCATATTTCTATATGCTAAAAGCAATGAAAGTTATTTTTTCATTACTGGAATTCCCATAAATAAATTGCATACCCTCCAACATTTCTCTGATGAAAATAGGGAAGTCCTATTCCATAATAATGATAATAATAATAACAACAGTGGCTTCCAACACATATAAAAACATAATAAAAGTACACAGGGCTGCCTTCAGATGACTTCTAAAGGTTGCATAGTTACTTACCTCCTTGGCTCTAGGATCACATAACTCCATACCATCTAACATTTCTCCAATGAAAATAGGGATGCCCTAAGCAAAAGTGGGACCTTCTGAGATCAAATTAAAAAGTGGGATGGCTTCTGTAAATTTGGGGTGTCCCTGGAAAATAGGACACTTGAATGGTCTGAAATTGTGGCTATAGATATCTAGGGGAAATATTTTGTTTTGGATGTACAGGGGAATTGGGTAGCAGACACTTCATTCTCCCACATTTTACTACCTCAAAAGGCTAGAGAAAACTCTAACCGATCCCTAGAAACTTTCACTGATTTCTCCCTCAGGTATGGAAGGTTGTAAATCAATCAAAATCCACCTCGGATCCACTTGGAAACTTCCTCTAGTACAGACAGTGCTCTGGATCTGAAGCAATAACCACTCTGAATGAAAAGCCTGGCTACATGCTCTGGGCCCCATCTCTTCCTGGGGTTGACAGCTACTGTTGCCATATTCCTCTTCCCCGGATGCAGGATGACTACCATCAGGGCCACTACCATCCTGCTAAGCATTGCCCCAAAGCCAATGGAAAGCACACCCATAAGCCAGACCACAGCCTTTTCTAAACCCATTTTTCGGCTACCAATGCCTTTCTGGCTACTGCTCTACTCCCTGTTATTGGTCATCCATGCTAAGAACCACAACCCAGAGGCCGGTGTACTGAAGCACTGGCCTTATATGTGCTCAGTGGCCCCCCAACTCCTTCACTGCCTGGCATGTACATGCAATGCATACCCTACACATTGGCCCTGTGTGTCCTGCTTGTCCCTTGACTAACCACAGTGCTACCCCACCCGCTAACATCATTTAGGTTTGAAGGAAAGGACAGATCTGCTTTTATCCTTCTTTGCTATTTTCATGTGGTACCATATTGCACCACTATTGTGCAATGTAGGGCAATCTTCTCACTCCCACCCTCATACAGCCTTCTAATCAGTTTCCTGTTTTAAATCCAATCTTCAAAGCTTCGTTTTTTCATCTCTGTGTGATTGATTCTTTATGTAAAGTGCTTTCTGATGACATGTAGGAGGAAAGCTATAAAAATAGAATTGATTTGTATTCTATTTATGGCTAGAACTCTGCCAATAAAATCAGCCATAGCTGGAGCCTGCAAGCAATATGGAACAGTGAGTAGTTTAATTTCTTGCTTTGTCAGTGTAAGTTAGGACCGTGGTACTATGCTCAGTTCGCATATCTTGGGCCTTATATTATTCATAAGATGAGAAGGTGAAGCTAAACATGACAAGGGAGATGAACTTCAGACCTTTCAATTTTATTATGAGCTCATTCACTGTGGTTGATGTGTCTTGACCGATGACTTTTACTGTTATTGTTAACCATTTCTCCTTTGAGGACTCTTGACTTAATGAACTAACTTTCGGTGGCTTTAGATATTGGCTCCGTTCCAGAGAAAGTGAAAAGCTGTGCAGATGGTACTTGTGTGGCCTTTTGCATGTACAAATATATATGTTGGGGATTAAGATCGTGCACACTGGCCGTATCCCTTTGTCACAAGTGATCTCTATGTCCTCAATTTCCAAGCAGTTGTGTCATGCTCCCCAAGACACATAGGCTAGGAAAGTGTGATCTGTATACTGGAAAAAAGCAAACTACAAATTACACACTGGGAGCCTTGGTTACTCAAGTTTACTATTCCTAACCAAAATACAAACCTCATGCTCTCCAGCAGGAATATCATTTGCAGCCTGAACCTACAATGGAGGGGTTCACAGCATCAACACCCCAAAAAGGTTCATATTTTTTCCATAGCCACAGCCTTGAATTCAAACCAAAATCAAACATTTCCTTCAAACATTGCTGTGACTCTCTCTCTTCAGCTTTCTGCTTTACTTCACTACTAAACTCTGCTCTCAACTCTGACTTTTTCTGTTGAGGTGCCCCCCAACCATTTGCCCTCTCACACCAAGCCTCTTAATCACCTCACCAGGAAGCTAGTTTGGCTGTTTCCAGGAATTAAAAGACTTGATTAGCTTTTAACACTTGTTGGAACTAGGGATTAGAAGGCTTGATTAGCTGTTAACACTTGTCAGATCCAGGAATTAGAGGGGTCTGGCACCCCACCCAGATTCATAACAATACTAGTAATATCAGACCTCATCAAGAAGTAATTGTATAGGAACACTTGCCCTTTGTATCTTCCTCCTTTTTCAGTTCATAGCTGAAGGGTTCAAAGAAAATTAAAACGTTTGAAGAAGCATCTTTATTCTTCCAACAGCCAGCAGCAAACCTAAACGTGTTAAATGTCATTTGTATGTTTTCAGAGAACTTTTGTGTCAGGCATTTGTGTCCATGGATACAAAAGCATTGCTTCAAATAACATCCATTTTGAATCAGAAAGAAGATGATCAAAATCTTCTAGGTCTAACCTTTAGTATTTCCCTTGCTGTATTTCAGTCAATCTTTTTGTAGGAAAAGATCTTTACATACAGTAATGGATGTGCAACCTGCTGCTGCATAACTGTATCTCTGGATCAAGACCATTAGCTGCAAAATAACAATGAGCTGAAAGATTTCTTTCCATGCACAGTATAAGAGGAAGGAGGCTCTGATATTTACTTGACATTCCCCACGGAAGCTTCAAGAAACTGCCATCTTGCTGCTCAGAACAGCCAGGAACTTTACTGACAACATATTTTTTTAAAATCCTTTTCTGTGATGTTGTACAGCTATGTTTGACGTTCAGTGTGAATTAGTGCTGATGGGAAAATTGCTATCTATACTAAACATTGTTTCCATCATCCCATATGGATTTAGGGGAATGTGACCAGTATGGTCACGCTGGGCGTGGAACCTCATAGATGCCACAACTATGATGTAGAATGGAAAGTGATAGGCCAGGGGTGCCGAATTTTGGCATTGCACAGGGCACTGCTGAAATTTGAGACCCCCAAGGTCTGCCACTGCGCTCGCTCTCTCTCTCTCTCTCTCTCTCTCTCTCTCTCTCTCTCTCTCTCTCTCTCCAACCATTACTACTGCAGTTTTTCCTGCTTATTCTGTCTCCCATGTGTCCAGGATATGGCAGAAGAAGGGTGAGAAGACAGAGCAGTGATTACTAGGCTAGCACAAACCAACTTGGCTGCTGCTGCTACAGCTAAAACTCCATAGCCTGCTCTTCAGCCTCTACATCCCAACTCAGTGTAGTGTTCTGAAGCAAAGAATTCTTCTATGTTCTGTCGGTGATGCTCTGGAATATGAGAAAGGCCTTATAAAGAATAGCCCCTGTATAAAGAATGTGCATCAATCTCTCACTAGAGACATTGTTAGAGAGAAATGGTTAAGAGAATGAGAGAAAGCCCTACAGGAACCTAATAACCCTATAATCCCTGTGTGCCAGTAAAGCAAGCAAGGATTGTAAAGCTGTACACATCTGTATTTAGGGTAGAGAAGATTTGTGTAGCTGGCTGGTCAAAACCCTTTATTTAAAAAATGAAGTTTACTTCTAAGGTTTTAAGAAGTGATTATCTTGTGCTGTCATAAAATTTGTTTAGCCTTAGAGCAGTAGGAAATGATATATGGTTAGCCATCATAACTGGAACACTATTTGGTAAATAATTCAGAGGCACTCTGGAGTTTTATTGAGGACAGTTTGCCATTGTGAGTACATGAAAAGCCGCAAATAAAGCATGGATTTTAGTGTGCTGACTCTCCCTCTTCACAACCAAGGAGACAAAAAGAAGCTCTTAATCAAAAGAAAAGTTTCACTGAAGGGTTAATGGACTGAGTTATACACCACCACATGTACTGTGTTTCAGAGAAAACAATTGAGGGGCATTTTCACGAACCATGTATGTCAGTGAAACTGTAGGATTAATATTCTCTGAGAATGAGGCCCAAGTAATGCACTTATACCATAGCTATTGCAAAGTGAAATTAAAAACTCAAGTGCTCTTGGATGCAGGAAAAATAAGAGTTAAAGCTTTAGTATTGTGCTGAAATACGTGCTAATTTATACTCACACAGCACAATGTATTTATTATGTGGAGCAGTATAAATTGATCATGGGTGGAACTTACTCATCTCCATGCTTCTTAAAGTGCTTTCAGTTTTGCTAAAGTGCTCATACTGTGCTGTCACTCGAATACCTTAATTGTGCCTGAAACTAAACTCGGAGGTTGTTTAAATCTCCTCCCCCCCCCCCTTTTCTTTTACATTGTTCAAAACTTTATTGCTTGTGAGTAAGGGCTGTTTACTATATACAAAAATGAAAACTGAGCCTCACACTGGGTCCAAAGGGTGTGAAATGCCTGAAAGACCCTGTTCTTTGCAATCTGTTGTCCAAATTCAACCAGCTGTAACACTATTTCCTAGTGCAAAAAGTTTGAAATCTCTTGCCGAAATTTTGTTGTTGTTGGAAATGCTGGATTACAGGAACAAGAACATATATATTTTTACCTTGTCACAAACTTGGATGTTGACATATATCACGTGATTGATCCATGGAGCAAATAACTCCTATTAAGGAGTAAGCTCTGTTGTGATCAGTGAGGTTCAGTCCCATGAATGTGGGTGTAGGACTGCTTTTAGAGAGCCAGCCAAAACATGTCTATGTCACAGTTTAAATCATTTATAAATCATTTATTTCACAGTTTTTTGATCCGAGAGCTGTGTTGGCATCTGCCAAGTGGAATGTACTTTCATAAACTGCCAATCTCCATATAATTTAGGTACAATTTTAATACAATGCAACTGTATCTTGAAAAGCTGGTGTTGAATCTGCATGCATACAGATTTTGAGATATGGATGGACAGTACTGATCCATTGATGAAATGAATGCAGTGATTTGCAAGGGGGAAGGAACCCAAGTTTATTTTTCTTGTGAAAAAGATATACCAATGGGACTAGAGATGTCACTTATGAATAATCTAGCTGGTTTTTTTATGAATGTAATCTAAGGCCAAATCCTCACAAACACTATTTCTCTGAATTAATTTATTTATTTAACACCATTTAGATGCCACCTGATTGTGGCTTGAAGACTAACATGGCCATGCGAGAAAGGCACGGAGGGGAGAGAGATCTTCGATTGCTGCGGCCAACTGGAGAGGCAGCGCCTTTCCCACAGGGCATTCGCAGTCTGCTTGCCTCCTCCCACTCTGCCTGCCCTACAGGCAGAGGCAGCATGGGGGAGGATCCGTGCAATCTGTTTTTTCTGCATAGCATCTTTGCGCAGCTCCATTTGTGTGCGGGCAGCGCAACGTTACACAGGAGGAGCACAAGGCGCAATGTTTCGCTGATGTCAAAGGCACAGAGGGGGATATTACTTCAATCAATCAATCAATCTTTATTACGGTCCAGAGACCCATAAGCTTTTACTAAATATCCATTGCAACACTCTGATCGCTATAAACTTGCTTTGCACAGACCCTCAGCACACTAGACTCATGGTGACATTTTCCAACTCAGCTACCCCTAAAAAGCTCCTGAAATAAAGGGCCCTCTTTCAGGACTATAATATTGAGTTGAGGCACGTTTTTAAAGACACAGAACAAAAACAACTACTGCCAAACTTGTCGTATAGCCGGACCGACCCCAAGCAATCACGCCCTCTCTGCCAAACGGCTTTTGCCATAGGGCCATGATTCATTCGGAAGGGCTGTCAAAGATGGATACGTGCAGTGAACCCAGCTGTAACACTCCCCCTTAGAGAGGAAAACTTCAGAGCAAAAAGGCCAAACACACAAAGAACGCCAGCCCAATCTAGATAATTCAAAGATAGGACACTCCATTACGCCTTTGGCAGATCCTGAATTTCACCACTCTTTACCCCGGCTGGAATCTGATCAGCCAATGCCAAGTGACGCTCCTCCCAAGGGAAATGTGACACACAGAAAGCCAGTGACAGATTTAATTATCTTCGACGAAGACCCCCCGATGGTCCCAGCAATTCAGATAACACCGTCAATGCCGGGAAATCGGGAAAATGCTGCAACTCAACCCCGAGAACAACAATATCGTGCATAACCTAAGAACGGTTGCATCACTACCGAATCAGTGGGAGAGCTGATAACAATTTCCCCACCACAATGAAGCCAAGCCAATTATGGAACGTGCAGCCTTAACATTATCTCGTGGAACATAGTGGGTTGGGCCAACAAACTAGGGGACGAGCCATTTCGTGAATATATAACGGGGTTTGACATAATAATGCTGCAGGAAACCTGGGCAACTGACAACATAGTTCTCGACGGTTACCATGCCTATGAAATCAAGGCCTCTAAACCTCTCAGAAGGGGACGACCATGTGCTCTCGATCTGTGTTTGCAGTGTATATGGTGGGATAGAAGCTGAATAAGAATGATACTCTTGGATTCCAGATGTAAAGTGATCCCCAGCGCCAGCTGCTCAAAAACTGAGCACTCAGTACCCTGTGACGCCAACTGAGTGCAAACACAGATCGAGAGCACATGGCGTAAATTCCATAGTTTCCTTTATTCCCTACAAATTAAGTACCCCGCATTGCCATTTTACCTAATGGGAGATAGGAATGTCAGAATAGGCTCAAATGATGATAGCCTGGAAATAAAATTCCCAATATTAAGAGATATTACTTCATTTGACTCACTCCTCCTGTGTAATGTTGCACCGCCTGCGCACAAATGAAGCTGCGCGAAGACACCACACGGCAAAAACGGGCTGCCTACAGCCTCCCTCCATGCTGTAGGGTGGGCAGACTGGGAGGAGGCAAGCAGAATACTGTATGGAGGCTCTGTGGGAAAGGTGAAAAGTGCTAAAAGTAATTGGGAAAAAAGCTTCACCACTCTCCCCCTCCTAAAAAAAGCTCAGCGATTGCCGGTGAGGGAACAGCTGATAGACAGCCTGATAGACATGTGGGGCTGTTAGCCTCTAGGCAATCCTTCCCCCCAAAAAAATTCAACGTCAGGGCAATTTCCCCCCATTTTCTTAATTTGAAGTCCCCCAAAATAGGGGGCGTCCTATACATGGGAGCATCCAATACACAGAAAAATACAGTACATAATTACAAACAGAAGTACTCATAAACAATAAATAAAACAACAAAAGGTGCACAACCAAGCAGAACAATTTCCGCATAAACCAGTGGAATTTGTGTGCATGGAGGTCCTGGGCTGCCCAGATGACAAGACCCCCCTCCTCTCGGCCTTGCTGTTGTGGTCCAAAGGAAAGCAGAGCAATACATTTGACTCCAGATATCTTGCATGAGTTGCCGGAAGGTGGCGTACAAGATATCATCCAACTGTCTTAGGGACTCCACTCTGGATTTGCGTCGGATTTACTCCTCAGTCTTTTCTTTCCCCAAAGATGTCCCACAAGGCAGAGGGTATATCTGGGAATGGCATGCCTTTTTATCAGAAGCCTGGATCACACTTGAACAGATCCTACGTAAGAACCCCTGTGTGAAGTGGCAGACCAAAACAGTCTTCTTCCTGAGGCAGAGCAGCAAATGGCGCCCACCATCATAAGCCAAAGTAGATAATGCCCAAGGCTGTTGAGTCATTTTCTGTTGAGGCAGAAAATAATAAACACCTCTCCACCCCATGCCTCATCATTCCCTGGCAGTTAAAAAGCCCCACAACAATAATAAGTTCAGTATCAGCTCCCTGAGGTTGTGGCCTCATTTTGTATAACGTTATGGAGAGCTCTGGCTGTATGCATGATGCTGGTAAAGCTCGTGTCCTGCAGCAGCACTACTATGGAGGTGCTCCAGTTCCTAGAAAGTAGCCCAAATTAGCACACACACCAAAAGCTACTTACAATTCTTTTCCTAACCCCTTCATATCTGGTATATTAGCACCGCTAATCCATGCAGAAAATGAACAAAATGCTAATTCAGACTATGCGGTTGAATATAGATTTTTGGGGGGAGGGGATTCTATAGCTGTTTTCTATGTTCAGCAGCACTAATCTTATTATAAAACAATGTCTGTTCATAACCTTCAAATAATGATGCTCAAAATAACTCAGGAAAATTACTATTTTATAAGACTTCCGCCCAGTCTAATTAATGCCCACTATTGTCATGCAACGCTTGATTAGAACTGTCATAAATTCAAGCAATTTCTTTCCTAGGAGCACCTCCCGGGGGGGGGGGAGGATGAATTAAAAACAGACATTAGTTCAAATATAGGGATTTTAATATTATTATTTTTGCTAGCTAATTATACACGTGTCTCATGAAAAAATATTGCTAGGCCAAGAGGTTCCACCCCATTTTTAATTGCCTCTTCATTCTTTCCTGTGATCTTTTTCAGTCATAAGAACCATGATATGCAAAAATCAGTTTCAATCAAGGTTTAGTTCACTTAAAATCAAACCTCCTTTTTATTTGTCTGGAACGTATGTCTGCATATCTGTATGCAAACAGGTCCATGTACTTCATGCATAAGCAAACAGCTCAATGATAGGATCTGGTTCAAACTAAATGTCCTGGACAGATGAGAAGGGATGTGAACATTAATTTCTTTCAGTGTGTGTGTGTGTGTGTGTGTGTGTGTAGAAAACACAAGCCAGGACCATGCATGAACCAGCCATGATGGCAGCCCATTTCACTTGTTTTCCTCCCACAATTCTAAGCGTGTGGAGCAGAGAGTGAAGCCATCCACATGTAGAGGGAATGTCTTCAATGGAGCAGCCTGCTGTGCACATCAGCAGTGGAAGGAGTGTCGGTAGTGCTCTCCTGGTGGTAGCACTACATTTGCTGGAACTGGATGTCGCGCAACAGTAAATTAATCAACACAGTCTTCTTTATAAACAGAATGAAACTTTTACTTGAAGAAAATAAACTTGTTCAGAAACAGCATAGTTAAAGAGCATACACAGAGCACTCATAGCAGCTATCTGACTCTTCACAGAGGCACAGTCTTAGTTACTGATTCACTAGAGTCCTGGAGCCACACTGTCTGTCTTAGCTTTACATAGCAACAACAACAGCAGGACTACTCCATACACAATCCATACAGTTCTCTGACTGAGGCTCATAGAGAGGCTGGCTACTTTTTATGGGGAGAATGAGTCATCACCAGTAGTTAGCCAGCTTAGGCTTGAATGATTGTGTCGGCTTTGCCTTACTGCTTCTGCTCTTAAGAACCTTTGTCTCAAGAAGAAGAAGAAGAAGAAGAAGAAGAAGAAGAAGAAGAAGAAGAAGAAGAAAGGATCACACTTCAAAACGACCTTGACAGATTAGAGAACTGGGCCAAAACAAACAAGATGAACTTTAACAGGGAGAAATGTAAAGTATTGCACTTGGGCAAAAAAAATGAGAGGCACAAATACAAAATGGGTGACACCTGGCTTGAGAGCAGTACATGTGAAAAGGATCTAGGAGTCTTGGTTGACCACAAACTTGACATGATCCAACAGTGTGACGCGGCAGCTAAAAAAGCCAATGCAATTCTGGGCTGCATCAATAGGAGTATAGCATCTAGATCAAGGGAAGTAATAGTGCCACTGTATTCTGCTTTGGTCAGACCTCACCTGGAGTACTGTGTCTAGTTCTGGGCACCACAGTTCAAGAAGGACACTGACAAACTGGAACGTGTCCAGAGGAGGGCAACCAAAATGGTCAAAGGCCTGGAAATGATGCCTTATGAGGAACGGCTAAGGGAGCTGGGCATGTTTAGCCTGGAGAAGAGGAGGTTAAGGGGTGATATGATAGCCATGTTCAAATATATAAAAGGATGTCATATAGAGGAGGGAGAAAGGTTGTTTTCTGCTGCTCCAGAGAAGCGGACACGGAGCAATGGATCCAAACTACAAGAAAGAAGATTCCACCTAAACATTAGGAAGAACTTCCTGACAGTAAGAGCTGTTCGAGAGTGGAATTTGCTGCCAAGGAGTGTGGTGGAGTCTCCTACTTTGGAGGTCTTTAAGCAGAGGCTTGACAACCATATGTCAGGAGTGCTCTGATGGTGTTTCCTGCTTGGCAGGGGGTTGGACTCGATGGCCCTTGTGGTCTATTCCAACTCTATGATTCTATGATTCTAAGAGGGGGAGGAGGAGGGGGAGGAAGAGTTTGGATTTGATATCCCGCTTTATCACTACCCGACGGAGTCTCAAAGCGGCTAACATTTTCCTTTCCCTTCCTCCCCCACAACAAACACTCTGTGAGGTGAGTGGAGCTGAGAGACCTCAGAGAAGTGTGACTAGCCCAAGGTCACCCACAGCTGCATGTGGAGGAGCGGAGACATGAACCCAGTTCACCAGATTACGAGCCTACCACTCTTAACCACTACACCACACTGGCTCTCATGACACTGGGATGGTTTGGGGCAAGGTGGCAGAGAGGTTGGGGGAGCTCAAGGTTGGTGGTAGCTCACAGGTGTGGGATGCTGCTGCCACTGCCGACCAGGTGCTCCCCTGGCTTCACCACCACCTCTCCCTACCCGATCCCTGTTCTGGCAAACCCACCACCAGCGGGAGGCTACGGCTTCTATCCTGCCTCACACATGCTGCAATTACACATGGTTTCAAATTGTGGGGGAAACCTAACCACGCACAACATATTTTCTCTTTAAATATTCTCCCATTGTCTTGATGGGACAAAGTGGGAACAGGGCCAGTGAGTATAGCCATTTCCCCCCTTCACATGATTGCAATTAAAATAAAAACCTCTAAAACCTAGGTCAAGTTAAATTAGTACATCCTACATTAGTGTTTTAGAAGACCAGTTCATCATTTTATAAGACCAGGTGCATCGTTCTGCTATCACTGCTAGCAGGTGAACCAGAAAGAACCAGGCCAGGCTAGTAGAAGTTGTGGCTCCAGTTCTTAAAGCACAAAAGTCTTCATGTGACCTGTCAGATGGCAATGGTGGTTGCTCGGGAGTAACCAGTCAGGACTCCAACCTGTCTTTTGCAGGTTTTATTTTGGTGCAAAACTATTTACAGTGCAGGGAGGCGGTGCAGTGCAGTGGGTGGCGCTGTGGGTTAAACCACAGAGCCCAGGACTTGCCGATCAGAAGGTCGGTGGTTCCAATCCCCACAACGGGGTGAGCTCCCGTTGCTCGGTCCCTGCTTCTGCCAACCTAGCAGTTCGAAAGCGCGTCAAAGTGCAAGTAGATAAATAGGTACCGCTCGCGGGAAGGTAAACAGCGTTTCCGTGCACTGTTCTGGTTCGCCAGAAGTGGCTTAGCCATGCTGGCCACATGACCCGGAAGCTGCACGCCGGCTCCATCGGCCAATAAAGCAAGATGAGCGCCACAACCTCATAGTCGACCACGACTGGACCTAATGGTCAGGGGTCCCTTTACCCTTTACCTTTTACCACAAGTTCATGTCTGCCTCAATCGCTAGCAGAATCCGGGAGTGGTCTTTTCCCGGTCCTCCCCCGACATAATAGCTTAATCACCCCCAGCCTTTTCCTTCCTTCCAGTGGCGTAGCGTGGGGGGTGCCAGGGGTGCCAGCCGCACCGGGCGCAACATTTTGGGGGGCGCGTTTGGCCGGCCCCCCTCAAGGAAGCGGGAACCTCTCCAAGGCACAGCGTGCCGTCGGTAGAGGAAAAAAGCCGAGCAGCAGCAGCAGCAAAGTCGGGAGGAGGAGGAGGTGGAGCGAGCCTGCTAATTCCTTGCAAAGTCGGGAGGAGGAGGAGGTGGAGCGAGCCTGCTAAGAATTCCTCGCAGCTGGCCATCCAACCTCCAGCGAAGGAGGGCCCCGCTCCACCTTCCGAGGGAGCCTGCTAGGACCCCCGGCTCCCTGCAGGTGGCTCACAACCCCCGCTAGCCCGGCCGGGGCTCGGGGAGGATGGGAGCCGCCTGCTGGGCTGGCACAGCTGCGTATGAAGGCGCGGAGGGAGGCGCTCCCAGGGCTGCCGGCGGCCTTTCCCCGCACGCGAAGGAGCAAGGGCGGCGGCGGCGGCGAGGCTGCGCAACAGCTGCTGCGTGAGAACGAGCCCTTGCCCAGCCTGGGGGACGATCCGGAGGCCCTCTCCGAGCGCGTCGCGTGTAGCCAGCCTGCCTGCCAGGGTGGAGCAAAGCGGCGGAGTGGGGAGAGGTTGCCCTTCTTCGCACGCAACCCCCCCCGTCACGCCTTAAATCCACCCTCCCACAAACTAGGAGCGAGCAGCTGAGAGGGAACAGCTGAGAGCCACGAGCAGCTTTTTCTGAAAATGCCCTTTAAAAAAAAAAAAATCCTAAAATTTATAAACTGCTTGACAGCTACAAAAGCGGTTTGCCAAGAGAATAAAACTGCCAGGAAACAGTGGTGTAGCGTGGGGGGTGCAGGGGGGGCCGGCCGCACCGGGCGCAACATCTGGGGGTTAGGGTTAGGGGGCGCAAATCCACGGGTTAGGGGGCGCAAATTACTTGCCTTGCCCCGGGTGCTGACAAGCCACGCTACGCCACTGCTTCCTTCTTTGCGTTTTACACCTCTGCACAGGGTAGGTGACGGAAGAGGCATGCTGCCCTCCTGGCGAGCTTGACCAGGAGCGGTGCTGAGGCTCCCAGCAGCATCCTCTGGTCCCTTCTCCTCTTTCCCACTGGAGGTGTGGCTTCCCCACCACAGGAAGAGGAACTGCTTCACAAGATTTTCAGAGGTTCCCTGTAACCCAGCTGCCCCTCAGCTTCCCTTCCCTGCCTTCCCAGGCAGTCCCCTGACATCCCTCATTTTTATTTTTTCATTGGGGGGGGCACTGCTTTCCCCTTTCATTCTAGCTGCCACTGAAGCCTTACTGCCATTGAAGTGTCTCCTCTGCGGGCTGGGGATTGTTAAAATACACACACTTCATATATGTGTACTGGGGAAAGAGTCCTATTAGTTGTGAAAATACCATAACAATATTGATACTGGCCAAGTCTTTATATATGTGAGATTCAAACATGCTCCATGTGCTCCTACGTCCAATTGAATTGTAATTATTCCCTGGCAAATACATAACAATGAGTAGCTACACCCATACCACAAAAGTCATTGGTTCACGCTAAGCTGTACTCAGAGTAGGCCAACTGAAAGTAGTAGGCCATCTGAGGATTGGCAATTGTTTCATGCATTCTAATTGTAAAAAAGAAACAAAAGTTAAAGAGTGGAATGAACAAAAGGCACCAACTATTCCCTTGCTCCCTAATTATTCCCACCCAGCTCTTCCTTTCAACTACCCTGTAGATGTTTATTTTGGAAGTGTTTGCTTATCCTGGAGATACTTGGTATCAGATCAGTAAAGGCACACAAAAGCTATGGCTTTCACATGTAGTTTTACAGATTTCTTGCCTTTGCGCTAGATTTCCACAATAAAACTTTTCAGCCTTTTAGAGCACACCAGCTGTGCCACTCAACAAGAGAAACAAAGAGGTTTCACATTTCTTCTAAAGATGTGCCCTTCGAGGCCTGTTTTTTCTAACTTACATTCCATTTTAGCTTTCCTTCCCCACTATAAAACCCTCAGAGTTCACCTGGAAAACAGCAACAATAAAGATGCAACTGTTAAAAGGCACTTAGCGTACACCTGTTTTTAAGGTGGCCAAGGAAGATGTAAAATACGCCATCAGAATTAAAAATAGTGTGCGCGTTGGGGATGACATTCTGTATTTTCCTTAGCACTGTGCTTGAAATTATCCTGCTTTTTCGCCATTCTTTGTCAATTTACAAGAATAGAAACTAGATCCAAAAATTATGAAAGGGAAGACAGCATAGTGCAGAAATTCTCATCTGTGGGGGTGCAGGTTTCAGTTGTGATTACTGAGGCAGAAATTCTGCAAAGTCCATTATCAGTGAGGCCAGCTTCACGCATGCAATGGTACATCCTGACCGCAAAACTGCCAACAACCAGTTTAGGAGGTGCCTCATGTTGACTGTTACAGTGAAAAGCAACTAACAGAGAAGATGCAAGGAAGGCTCTGCACATAAAGCAAAAAACCTGGGTTGAATAAGTGTTTTCAAGAACTGTAGATAGCTGAGAGATGATGGGGTGACAGAAGGTGGGTGGGGAAAAGATGAAACAGCCTAAATAACACATTTCCCCCTATATAGCATGTATCGTAATGGATATGCTCTCACAGACTTTTTTTGACTCTGCCCTGTAATGCATTACTGCATAAAAGTCTGACTAAATGGGAATCTGGTTTGAGCCCAAGGGAATTTTCTCCCACATTACCCTGCTTTCAAGGTGGCCAAGAGGTGATTGTCAATGTCCTGTCACTCATTCTACAAATCAACTTTTCAGTGGCCTGCAATTATACAGCCTTCTTGAGTGCCTGTGTTTGGTTAAAAAAACCAAAAAACCCCTTGATGGGCTTTCCTGTAAGGACAAAGATATGGGGAGCCTATTTGCTGTACACCGGACAAATATATAATCTGAATTCTTTTTACTTTTAAAGAAATCCTGGGTTGTAGGTGGTTTTAACATAGAATTGAGAAGTCCTCTTAAAAACAAAATCTACATCTGCATCATCT
This sequence comes from Podarcis liolepis, assembly GCF_965112155.1. Taxonomy (NCBI): domain Eukaryota; kingdom Metazoa; phylum Chordata; class Lepidosauria; order Squamata; family Lacertidae; genus Podarcis; species Podarcis liolepis. Next base: position 42,402,619 of record NC_139564.1, on the reverse strand, counting down.
CAGGTCATCTCAGCTAGCTTCTGTAGCTTCACATTCTTTATAATTAAAGCTCAGGGGAACACATCATGAGGTAACTTCTCCTAGGAGTCTTATACACATCAGGAAGCACACACAGGAGTGGAACATGCAGAGCATTGAATAAAAGTTTAATGAAGAGAAAAATGCACATACCACCCACAGTCATTCACAATGGGAAGGTAAGCTCAACTCAACAGTCACCTAAATTATAAGGAAATTCTAAAGTGCCCAGAGAAAGAAGCAGAAAAACAGAAGCTCCTTTCAGGAGAAGAAATTTTTTTAAAAACCGGAGGAGAGAGGTTCTGGCACAGCACTAACTTTCATGGATAATGTTATGTACTGAGTTGAATAGGATCCAAAATGCAGCAGTCTGATTGGTCCTAGAACAATAGGATCCAAAATGCAGCAGTCTGATTGGTCCTAGAACAATGCAGCAGTATGATTGATCCGCAGGAGCCACCCAATCCAGCTCCAGGTAGAAGTGAATCCACAACCTGATTGGCCTACAGGAGAATCCCGGAATTAGCCAATCACGTGCAGCCCATTGTGTAAATAATGTATATAAAGCAGATATTGTGGGGAAACTTCCATTCCTCCTCGCCACTATGAGCTGAATAAAGAGCATGAAATCCACTCTCGACTCCAAGTATAGTTCAGATAAATACTAGCTAGACCCCAGTTTTCCAAGGAGACAGGTGCAATCTGTCAAGTCACAAGTTCCCCTAGCCCTGCTCTAGAAAATTAGTACAGGCACACTCACCCACAAGCTTATGCACATCCCATTCGCGTGCAACTGCATTCAGGCAGGGCACTGTGAAATAAATAAAGACATTGGCCTTTCCTCACTCAGTGCTGCTGTCCAGAAGTTGCCAAGGAAGGGAAGGCAGCCTTTGATTGACCATTGGCACAGGGTGGAATGTGCCTTCTCTCTGCCACACGTCCGTGCCCACATCCTGGCACCAGTTCTGCTGGGTGCCATTCTTAGCCCTCTCCCTCCATAGCCAGCTACCATCGCACACACTGGTTCTCCACAGGCAGGCAGGCTCAGGACAGGACAAGCTGTGGCCCCAAGTGATTTCCAGGGTGAGTCTCTCCCTCCCTCCCTCCCTCCCTCCCTCCCTCCTGCCTGTGTGTCTTCCCTGTTAAAGTGGGGTGCTCCCCACTTACATGATTTCACTTATGGGGGGGGGGAATGTAACTCCCACCTAAGTGGGAAAATGCCTATACAACTTTCAAAAAGCAGTATAGGCATGATCAATTAAGCTCATATGCCCTGCCATAAAAATAAAGAAAATAAAACAACTGGCAGGCTAAAGGATGCTTAGTGTAGTAGACTATCTAGCAACAGGAGAAAATGATGTTCTAGGTATGTAATTTTAAATTTTCAAGGGTTACATGGGAAGACAGAAACCAAAACAGGAAAAGGCACTGGAAGGTGTGTGAAATAATGTAAAATAAGGTTATATCTCTTAATATTATTTAAACACTTTATCCCATCTCCAATTAATTTGCTACTATTTGCACACCAATGATGAGACAAACATAGCCTGGGTTTAAAATGGGCAACATTTTGCATTAAATATACTTAAATCTCCATGGAGGGAAAAGCTTATCTGTTAATGAACAGAGCTTTGCAGACACCAACCTATCATACTGCCCACCCGTCCTAATTTAAGTGGGACATCCCAGAATTACAGAAGGCATCCCGGCTTCTGATGGGATCCCAAAATGTCCTGCTTTTTGATCTGGTGCTTTGGTGCAAGTCAGCTGGCCCATGCCAGAGCACTGGACCAAAAGATGCTTATTTTTGGTCTCATGCTTTCATGCAAATCACTTGGCTCCCACAAGAGCTCAGGCCCAAAGAATGAGCATCCTGATTTTGGTCAGCGAGATATTGGAGGGTATGACCTATGTGAGTTTTTTGTCTCGGATAAAGCAAATACTTTTTGCTGCCATTACAATATACAAGCAGGCCATGTCAAGAGCATACATTCCATCCAAAACAATGGTGAGCCCCCGAGAGACATTATTATTCACTTTACCTTCTTCAAACTTAAAAATGACTTATTTCAAAAGTTCGTGGCACTGGAAGTTATAACAGAAAATTCAACAATAAATTTCTGCCAGGATCTTTGTTCAGTATTGCTGCAACACAGGCGTGGGTTTAAAATTTACACCACAGTACTGCATGAAGCAGGCATAAGGTGCTGGTGTGTTACCCATTCAAACAACTTCCACACAACTGGAAGCTAAAAATTATTAAATCAACTGGGACTGCAACCAAATGAAGATAAACAACTGAGAGAAGTAGGCCACAGAGAGGAAGACACAGAACTCAAATAAGGAGACTGGCAGCAAATGAAAGAAAAGGAGGAAAAACAAGACAAAAAAGACACCTGTGTAAAAGAAAGCAACAGCAGCAAAAACAACACACAGATGGCTTAGTCCCTTCTTCCCTGCCTGATGTCCCACTGAAACTATCAACTGTAAGTTTGACAAAGAGCTCTGAGCTCTATAATCAAAAAAGTGGGGAATTGGGCTATTATTCTCTTATTTTTGTTTGGAGTATAAGCATGCAAAACATGTTCTGCTTCTTGAGGGAGGGGGTATGGGTTAATGTTTGCCTCCCCCAGTTTCATCTTAGCTCAGGAGCATTTGGATCGTAAAGGAAAAGATGAACTATTGCACTCTCAATCCATAGATGTAGGGATAATTCTGTTGGGAAGGATGGGGGGATTAGGGAGGGGGGAAATGAATCACTTTTGGAATTCAGAGCATCTTTCTTTTGTGCTGATGGAATATGAAAATAACACTGAAATTACTAAGATGCATAACTCACACTGTTAGTGGCCTGGTCCAAGCCTGAGACTGAAGACCTCTCAGAGATATAGCAGCTATCTCAATGTACCAGACCAAGAGTGTAGATGGGACAAAAAAAGATAATGAGATCCATGTATTTTTACTTGGGACGCAGGTGGCGCAGTGGAGGTTAAAGAAAATATTGGAGAACATCAATTAGGGTAAGATTAATGGAATGTTTTGATAAGAACCCAGCGGAGAAGGAATAAGTTGGTGAAAAAGGAGGAGGAATCCATCTCTGGCGATAAGGTGATAAGAGAGTATAGCAAGACGCTGGGAGAGAGGAGGAAACAAAAAAGAAGAAAACAAACCGCCAAGTGAGTGTGGTGTGGTGGAAAGACCTCAGACACAAAGTATAAAGTCAGAGGCAAGGTAACAGTTACAGTGGAATTATTAAACGGCTTAGAGAGAGGGGAAAAAAGACTTTTCTGTTTCATCGGGAAGGAGAGCGCTACAGCCAGCACGGATTTTAGTGGAAGCTTCTCTGTTTCTAAATGGCAGGACTGGGGAGAATTGGGACTCAAACGGAGTAGGGGAGATAGGTGCCTTAGCTGCACTCTGTGTTTAAAGATAGGAACTGTGAGACTGTGTTTAAAGTGCCTAAACCTTGTTTAAAGGCTGTGAGACTGTGAAAAGACTGCCATACGGTGCAAGCTGAAAGGGGCCCACCTTCGTTAATTCAATTGGATACGCTCTTGATCTTCAGAGACGGCTGTGACTCTCTTGTCTCTCCTTGGGATTTAAAGAGACATACACTCCGGGAGACAAAGTTAAAGACTACGCCTTTGCAGGACCCTACCCATGAGAAGCATCTAAATCTGGAGACGTTTTGGTGGTTCAGGTGCTTCCTATATTTAATTATAAGGTTTTGAGGATTCAAACATCTGTCTTGACTTAGACTCAGTCAAAATCGTACTATTATTACGCTCTTGGTCTTCAGAGACGGCTGTGACTCTCTTGTCTCTTTTTGGGACTTAAAGAGACATACACCCCGGAATGCAAAGTTAAAGAATATGTCTTTGCAGAACCCCTACCCATGAGAATCCCCTGAATCGTGCTTTGGTGGTCCAGGTGTTTACCATATTTAATCATAAGACTTTGAGGACTCAAACACCTGTTTTGACTTAGGTCCAGTCAAAATAGTACTATTATTGTATTGTATTATTATTACCTGACCTTATATAAGAGTTAACTTTTGCACTGTATCAATCTAATTAATTTTGGACCCTCGCTGCAATTATCCGAGGGACGCTAGCCTGGTTACCTCTATACCTTACCCCTATAGTATATTAGGAAGACTTAAACTCAAATATACAAATGCCGAACGGCTCTAAGAAGGGGGTGGCAACACCAGCGGAAAGGAGGCCTTCAAGACAAGAAGAGGGGAAGGAGGCAAGAGAAATCAGAGACTACGATAGCTTGATGGCCGAAATAAGAAAGGAATTTAAAAATAATGAACAGTATATTGAGAGAAAATTGATAGAGGTTCAAGATACCCTAGATAAGAAACTGGGGGAAGTGGTGGGAGAATTGACAGGAAAGGTTAAGGATCTCTCGGTAAGAACTAAGGGTTTGGAGGATTCAGTGAAGAGGGTGCAAAAGGACGCGAAAGACAGTAAGAAAGAGATGGACAGGATTAGACTAGAAGTTAAAGAGATAGGAGCAACACAGGAAGAGTTGTTGGACAACATGGCTATGACACAGATGCGCCAGAATCAATCTAACTTAAAATTTAGAGGAATAGCAGAGGACTTAAATGAGAATATCCGAGCTAAAGTGGTGAAAGAGCTGGCAATATGGTTAGATAGAAAAGAAGAAGAGATAAACCATGGTCTGGTAAACATATTCCGAATAAGAATAAAATCGGCAAAAGCCAGAGGGAAAAAATTGCCAGGAGATGTAATAGCCATGTTTAATTCATTGGAGATAAGAAATGAAATTTTGAAACAGAATTATGTTAAAAGGTTATATATTGGAGGAAACCCAATTATTATTTATAAAGAGATTCCTTCGAGATTTCTTCGAAGGAGGGACCCATATAAAAAATTAACAAATCAATTGAAGAAAAATGGGATCCTGTACAGATGGGAGTTTCCGGAAGGCATTTCATTCTATTTCAAAGAAAAAAAGTTCAAACTGTCTACCATCTCAGAACTACAAAAATTTGCAAGGAGATATGAGAAGGATCTGGGGAAAATGATGGGAGAGGAGGAGGTGGGGAACCAGCAGGGGGAAGAAAATGGGGGGAGTGAAGAAGAAGAAAGAGAGGAGAGCTCAAAAGGAGAAGGAGAAGAACTAGAGAAAGGAGACAAAGAACAGTAGATTGCACATAGGTTTGATAAGTTAACTTATATTACAGAACAGATGACGTTAAAAATACTAAACTGGAATGTGAATGGACTGAACAATAAAAACAAAAAGAACCAGATTACACATGTATTATTGAAAAAGAATTATGACTTAATATGCCTCCAAGAGACGCATATAATAAATAAGCATAAGAGACTATTATGTAATAAGAGACTGGGAGCAGACTTTGTGACATCAGATAGAGTGAAGAAAAGAGGGGTGGTACTATATATTAAGGAAAAATATGAGCCACAACTATTATATAAAGATGATCAAGGGAGAGTAATCATTGTTCAGATGGTGTTTCAGGGAGAAAAAATAATTGTTGTTGGAATATATGCTCCAAACGATAAAAAATCTGCTTTCTATTCTGAATTAAGAGATAAATTGATGGAATGGATGGATCAAAAAATGATTTTAATGGGTGACTTTAATGGGGTGGTGTCTCCAAATTTAGATAAGCTAACAAAAAAACAAGAAAAGAAGGAAGGTAAATTACCGCGATCTTTTTTTGACATGGTAAATAATCTGGGATTAATTGATGCATGGAGACTCAAAAACCCCACTACAAAACAATACACTTTTTTCTCAAACCCAAATCAGAGCTGGGGGCGAATAGATAGCATTTGGATCTCGAAGGAATTAACCCAGAATTTAATTAAATCAGAAATTCTCCCAAGAATTATATCTGACCATAATGCGGTTTACAGTGAGCTGAAAGGCAAGGATATTAAAACAACTAGATGGAGAATGAATGAATTTCTATTTAATGATCAGAAGATCGTAAATAAGGCAATAGAGACAATAGAAGATTACCTTAAATGGAATCTAAACGGGGAAACTGCTATAGAGACGGTGTGGGACGCAGGAAAGGCAGTTATGAGGGGCTTTTTAATACAGAAAAACAGCCAAGTAAGAAAAGAAAAAGAGTTAAAGAAGGAACAGATCCTAACACAGATTATGGAAAATGAAAAAAAATTAACCATCAACCCCAGTGAGGAGATCGCAAAACAGAATATAAAGATATTACAAGCTAAACTTTCTACAATAATTGATCAAGAGGTAGAATGGAAAATTAAAATGATGAACCAGAGGACATTTGAATCCGCAAACAAGATAGGCAAATATTTGGCGTGGCAAATAAGAGAAAGAAGAAAACAAAATACGATTAGTAAGATAAGGGAAGGAGAAAGGATTGTGGAAGAGCCAAAAGAAATAAGGAAGATATTTCAAAAATATTATAAGGACTTATATAAAAGAGGAAAGGAAACAAAACAAGAAATAGAGCAGTTTTTGCAAGAACATCATTTAAAACAAATCCCAAAAGAAGAAAAAGAGATATTAGACCAGGAAATTACCCAAGAAGAGATAAAGAAGGCGATTAAAAAGATGAAAAACGGGAAAGTGCCAGGCCCAGATGGGCTCTCAGCCAAATATTATAAAACACTAAGTAACCAAATATCCCCAGTGTTAGGTGAAGTGATGAATAATATATTAAAGGAAGGAAGGATCCCGAATACCTGGAAGGAAGCATATATTACTTTGATTCCCAAAAAAGAGGCAGATACTTTGGAAGTGAAAAACTATAGGCCAATTTCACTACTAAATAATGATTATAAGCTATTTGCAGATATAATGGCAGAAAGACTAAAAAAGGTTTTGAACAACAGAATACATAAAGATCAAACGGGCTTCCTCCCAGGGAGACAACTAAGGGACAATGTAAGGAACTTGATAGACATTATTGAATATTTGGATATGAGTATAGATAGACAAGCGGCCTTGGTATTCATAGATGCTGAGAAAGCGTTTGATAACATCTCGTGGGATTTCTTGAAGAAAAGTTTGGAAATGATGGGAATGGGAGAGAAATTTAGAAAAGGCATAGAAGCTATATATAAGGAACAGAAGGCAAAATTAGTAATAAACAACACCACAACAGAATATTTTAGTATATATAAAGGAACTAGACAAGGCTGCCCCCTGTCCCCTCTATTGTTTATAACAGTATTAGAAATACTAAACGAGAGACTGAGGGGGGCAACAGAAGTCACAGGAGTCAGGGTAGGAAAGAGGGAATACAAAATCAAGGCCTTCGCAGATGACATTGTACTAACCTTAGAAGACCCAAAAAACAGCGTAAAAGAAGCTTTACAAAAAATTGACGAATTTGGAGCCGTGGCAGGACTTAAGGTAAATAAAAACAAAACCAAAATGTTAGTTAAAAATTTAACAAAGGAAGAAGTGATAGATCTAGAAAGAAAGACCAAAATTGCGGTAGCTAAGAAAGTGAAATATCTTGGGATCTGGGTTACAGCTAAGAACATAAATTTATACAAGGATAATTACGATGCCACCTGGAGGAGTATAAAGAAAGACATGGAAATTTGGGGGAGGATGAAACTCTCCTTTTTGGGGAGGATAGCTGTTGTTAAAATGAACATTCTGCCTAGAATGTTATTTTTATTCCAAACCATCCCCATACTTAAAGGCCTAAAACAATGTAAAGAGTGGCAGAGAGCCTTGGCAAAGTATATTTGGCAGGGGAAAAGGCCACGGATAAAAATGAAAATTTTGATAGACAAAAAAGAAAGAGGGGGTTTTTCTCTCCCGGACCTAAGTTTATACTATGAAGCGGCTTGTATATATTGGGTAAAAGATTGGATAAAACTGGAGAATAGAGAGCTACTGGACCTGGAAGGCTTTAATAATTGGTACGGATGGCATTCGTACCTTTGGTATGGGAAAGTGAAAGTTCACAAGAGTTTCTTAGATCATATTTTTAGGGGACCATTATATCAAGCATGGGAAAGGAACAAAAACCTCCTCGAAAGAAAGACCCCATGGTGGATTTCACCAATAGAGGCCTTAACGATTAAGAAAATAAATATGGAGGAGATAAACGCCACCTATGAAGAAATGTTAAGAAAAACTGACCAAGGGCCCAAACTCAGACCTTATGAAGAAATAAAAAATTTATTCACTGGTTGGCTGCAATACCACCAGGTGAATGATTTGTTAAAAGAGGATAAGAGGAAGGCGGGTTTTGATGATAAAAAATCAAAATTTAGTATAGAAGTAATAGAAGGCAAAAATAAAACCCTGTCCAGAATTTATGATATATTACTAGAGTGGTACACAAAAGATGAGGAGGTGAAGGAGGCAATGATTAAATGGGCAATTGACTTTGGTTATAACATTGATTTTGAAAGGTGGATAGAAGTTTGGAATTGTAACATAAAGTTCACAGCATGTATGGCATTGAGAGAAAATATCTGGAAGATGCTATATAGATGGTACCACACCCCTGTGAAATTGGCCAAAATGTATAGATTAAAGGATAAGAGATGCTGGAAATGTGGCGAGGTGGAGGGTGACCTATATCATTTATGGTGGACATGTAAAAAGGTGAAAGGCTTTTGGGAATTAATTTATAATGAACTTAAAAAAATATTTAAGTATACCTTTCCCAAGAGGCCTGAAGCCTTCCTGTTGGGAATGATGGATAAAGAAATTAAAAAGGAAGATAGGACGATATTCCTCTACGCCACCACAGCAGCGAGAATTATGTTGGCACAATATTGGAAAGTGGAAACCATCCCCAACATAAAGGACTGGCAGATTAGAATGGTAAACTATGCTGAGCTTGACAAACTAACAGGTAAAATAAGAGATCAGGATGAACAGAAATTTCTGAAAAATTGGAGTAAATTTTGGAAATATATTGGAATAAATGCTTAAAGTGAATTGACGGGGTTAGAACAATACGACCAGCGAGTGAATTTAAGACTATAGATTGAAAATCAAATACGTAATGGAAGGAGATATTTGATACTTATCAAAAGGATGGAGGGAAGTTCAGATTGTGTGTCTTTCTTTTTTCGGATGTGTGGTTTTTCTTTTTTTTTTCTTTTTCTTTCTTTGTAATTTTTTCTCTGTATTTTCATATATATCTGTTTTTTGTGTATAACTTCAATAAAAATGCATTAAAAAATAAAAAATAAAAAATAAACCACAGAGCCTAAGACTTGCTGATCAGAAGGTCGTTGTTCGAATCCCTGCGACAGGGTGAGCTCCCGTTGTCTGGTCCCAGCTTCTGCCAACCTAGCAGTTCGAAAGCACGTCAAAGTGCAAGTAGATAAATAGGTACCGCTCCGGCGGGAAGGTAAACGGTGTTTCCGTGTGCTGCTCTGGTTCGCCAGAAGCAGCTTAGTCATGCGGGCCACATGACTGTCATGCTGTCTGCGGACAAACGCCGGCTCCCTCAGCCAATAAAGCGAGATGAGCGCCGCAACCCCAGAGTCGGTCACGACTGGACCTAATGGTCAGGAGTCCCTTTAACCTTTATTTTTACTTGCTGCTCCAATGTTGACAGACACTGCCTGAAACACAACAGCATGGATTTGACATTGGCTCATGTCTTTCTTCCATTTCCCCTCTCCATCCCTTCTGCTGTATTTTTTTGAGAACTGTAATAGAAGGGACAGTTTACTAAATCTACCCTTTCTATCATGTTCTTGGATTCTATGCAGATAGCAGATACTTCATAGCTTTCCTTCAATTCACATACGTTCTCCATATTCTTATATTTGCCTTCCTTTTCATTTCAGCAAAACATTTGCCAATTTAAGGTTTCACAGTACTGAAAGAGGGATCTTGGCAGACGTTTGGTTTGATTGCTAATTCTTCTTCTTATTCCTTCCCATAAACTGCAAAAGGAAACATTGCCACCAGCATACAGTGTTTTCACAATGAGCTATGAGTATGACCTCTTGGCAGCAGCTGACCTATCACTTTGGCCTCAATAGATGCAAAGGGATTTTTAAGTGTGCCTCAAATATATGAGCTCAATTAGTGAGGGGGCAGGGGCTGTCATTAGAGCTTTGATACTGACTAACCTCAAGATCACAACCCTGCTTAAATTTTGAACTTCTGTGCTTATGCCACAGATATAGAGGTGTACCCAATAGACAGGTGAAAGCTGAGAAGTCTATATAGCTGTGAGAACATTGTTTGAAAGAAAAGCATTGGTAATTAGATTTTCGAATATGTTAAGAGAGAAAATAGTTTCAGTAAAACACACGCAGCATCCTGGCTGTATTTTTGAGCTGCCCACACTATATAACCTGATATGGCTGGGCTTTGGATTTAAACCAACTATGATAGTATTTTTAGGCTACCTTTTAGGGCCCAGACATTTAAAGATGACTTACACAACAACATTCAATTTACATTTTTTTTTAAAAATCCCCAAATAAATCTTAAAACAACTAGCAGCAACTTAAAAGTACCAGAAACGTTTCAACAAGTTAGTCTAAAACAACGTTAAACAGATCAGTGATTTAAAAACAACAACAACAGTAAATTAAGGCATTTAAGAAAAAGGAATCCAGAACAGATTTCTTAAGGTCCACTTATAGGCTTTTCAAGAAGAAAGCAGGTGCAATTCAGCACAGAGGGAATTCCATAATTGGGGGTCACAATAACAAAAAAGAGCCTTTTTCTCATGCTTGCTTATTAAGCCGAGGTTCCATTACTGTTTTAATTGGAATCAATGACTGGCCTTACACATTTCTATAAAACATGAAAACTTTTTATTTATTGATTTTATGTTAGCTAATTATTATTTTCACACCTTTCTCTGCCTTGGTTATCAGACAATGCCTTATATCAGGGGTGTGGGTGGGTGGGTGTGGGTGTAGAGATCTAAATTGACTGACAATCCCAACCCACTGTATCATATTGACATAATTTGCACATTTTTTATTTATGTATTAATTCATATATTTAAATACTTCTTAACATCAACCGTCTCTGTATATATAAAGGTATCAAATGTTGTGCAGTGGATAAACAGATATAACAGATGATGAAACTGAAAAAATACTATAGCAAATAAAACAACAGAATCCCTCCAAACCAAAAGCATAGGAGCCCATTTTGAAACAACTTTAAGAGTCAGAGATCCCCGACTACCAATGGCTTGCTGAATTCATTGTTTTAACAAATTAGTTGTCCAGTTAACCAGTTAACAATGACTTGTCCCATAGACAATCAAGCAATCACAAACAAATAACATCTTATGCCTACAAAGTTTGTTTTGCTTTGTTTTTCAGATGCTCTTTCCTCATGCCTTTGTAGTTTGGTGAGGTCTGGAGTAATCAAACTGACCATGGTTAAGAGTGCTAGGTACACATGTAATGCCAAACCATACTCAAAACAAACCAAGGTAGACAGGTCAACAAAATATCATGGCTTCAGATCACAATTTGTTGGCAATAAACATTTGTTACAGGCCACCTCCATCTCCAAGCAGTGTGAGATTCCAGAGGTACAAAGCATGCTTACCAGGGGCTGTGTTTCCTTTTGAACAATGGCCTTCTTAACAGGTCTTCGCACTCTTTTAATGGTCCATCTCTCCAGGCAATTAGTTCATCAGGAAGCCAACTTAGTTTATTTCTTAACATGGCTTATATTTTAACATGCTTAAATTAAATGACTGGTACCCCAGAATTAGAAGGGGGATCCAGAATTAGAAGTGGAGTCCAGGCACTCCACAAACTGGTTATAATACCATTGTTAAGCCTCTAGATAGGTTTCACACATAGCATTAAGCCATTATTTAATAGTTTAATAAACCATGATTTAGTGTTATTTTCCAAACCAGGACAGTTTTGTATACTCTCAAATTCTTGGATATTAGAACATTTGTATTCAATGTGCTGAGGCTTCTGGGGAAAAAAATGCTTTTCTTGTTTTCAACATAGGCAGAAAAGATCAGTAAAATATAGGCTAGATAACAAAGAAAAAGTATATCTATATATAGGCTAGAAGGTTATTTGGTCAGAAAGTGTTTCAGGGCTTGGTCAGACAAGTTCAGAGATTAAACAGCTCATTCGTTTCCTAAGGCTCCAGAGTTTATCTGGGCTTAGCCATGTTCATCCAGAAATCCTTAAACATTGCCCTTTGGGAGTGTTTAGCTTTTATATGAGCAGTAAATTGTTTCCAAAGCTCAGCATTAAAAGTTTTGTATTAAAAGTCCTCTCTCCATATATGCAGAGAGTCTCCTTTTACAATCCAAGCTGTACAAGAAAATAAGGTTTGATTGATACAGCAAACACACATTATGACTAGACCAAACTTCTGTTCTAAACTGAGTAAATCTGGCAATATTGTTGATTATGTGACCAGTCAGGAGATCTAGTGAAAAAATGGGATCAACTCGTTGCCTAGAGTAGGCAGAGGCGATATAGGAGCTAAGAATCGCAATTCTGGAGGCAAAATGAAGTCTCTGAAAAACTGAAACAGTCTTCCAAAGTCTGCTTAACATCAGCACATAAAAAAGCACTGCTAAAGGTCATCTAGTCTAGCATCCAATTCTCAGTGGCCAACCAGATACCTATGGGAATCACAATACCCAGAGCGGTTTAACAATCCGTCCTTCTTCCCAGGGAACACTGGAAATCGTGGGCTCCTAATGATCACCTTATCAACCTGTAACTATCGTAGGGGTTCTTCTGTAGCCCAAAGCTCTCCTAGTGGAGCTTGTGTATTCACTTCCTCCTCCTATGAAGATGTTCCTCCCAACGGAGACTGGAGTTGACACATTTGAGCAGCACAGTGGTACCTTGCTTTATGAACTTAATCTGTTCCGGAAGTCCACTCTTAAACCAAAGCGTTCTTAAACAAAGGTGTGCTTTCCCATAGCAGCGGGGGACTCCATTTACAACTGGAACACACTCAACAGGAAGCAGAACATGCTTCCAAGGCAAAGTTCACAAACCAAAACACCTACTTCGGGTTTGCAGCATTCTTAATCCAAGTTGTTCATAAACGAAGAAGAAGAGTTTGGATTTGATATCCCACTTTATCACTACCCGAAGGAGTCTCAAAGTGGCTAACATTCTCCTTTCCCTTCCTCCCCCACAACAAACACTCTGTGAGGTGAGTGGAGCTGAGAGACTTCAAGAAATGTGACTGGCCCAAGGTCACCCAGCAGCTGCATGTGGAGGAGCAGAGATGCGAACCCAGTTTACCAGATTACGAGTCTACCGCTCTTAACCACTACACTATACTGGCTCTCACTTAAACCACACTGGTTTAAGAAGCTGTTCTTAAACCAAGGTACCACTGTATAAAGCTCCAGACCTCCAATTAGAATGTCATTTGGTCCTAACGTTCGAGTCACTATTTCACTAGATATGTCAAGGGTGGGGAATCTGTGAACCCCCAGATGTTGCTGGAGTCTCTAATTCCCAGCATTTTGGTGGCTAAGACTGCAATCCTACATCTGGTTTCCTAGGAACTGACCAGAATAGAGTTGTGCTGTATAAGGTCAACTTATCTTACCTTACCATATCTACGTAGCACAGGTTGCTGTATTTGAGATACAATATCATGTAAACAGCCTTATCAATCTACTTTTTAAAATTTAGTTTGCTTTGCTATGGAGTGGGGTTTAAATACACTTATTAATTAATTAATTACAAATGCACAGCAAAGTGTTCAGCTTCCCATTCTCCATATTTCATCACTGCAACTTTATTTCCCTTTAAATGTTTCTCATCTCATTTCATCTTATAATTTCTTCGCCCTTTTCAGCGTCTTCAAATCACATTCATGCTTAGGTGTGGGGGCGCCTAATTCAGTGTAGCTAATTGTCTAGTAAATGTGCAAAATGAAAAGAAAAATGTAGACAATTATGTTGTTTAAAATATGTCAAGGTAATTGTCACTAAAAATATCCCAAAGACTGCGGTAAAGTTAATCTTTTCCCTGTCACGTGGTATGTTATCTAAACAAATTGCCATGGGTTTGAGATGTATGAATTGTTTTGACTTGTACTTTGCTTATTTATTCTCTAAATAAGCCCCATTTCCCCCCGTCCTTAAATATAGATAGTTGTGGGGAGGGGTTGCATATTCCACGGCATGTTACTAATTTTGTTCTAAGCAAAGGTTATTATTGTATCAAAAGCCTTCAAAAGCCTTCTGAGAAGCCCTTAGGAATGTAAATACATATTTTCCATTTTATGCTAATAGGAATAGATCTAATAAAGATTCATTTAAATTATGATGATGATGATGATGATGATGATAATTATTATTATTATTATTTATTTATTTATTTATTTATTTATTTATTTATTTATTTCTTGCCTGGTACCAGCAAGTACCAGGTCAGTTACAAGAATTTTTTTTTAAAAAAAAAACCAGGATTAAAAACAGTTAGAATAAATTACAATCACAGGAATAGGCAGAGGGAGGATGTCCAGAAAACACAGAGATCAGGTGCCAAAGGCCACAGTAAAGAGGCTTGTCTTCAGCATTCACCCAAATCTGTATAGTTAAGAAGCCAGAAGCACCCCTGTGGGGAGGGAATCCCACCACTTACTGTATGAGCTGCCACAGACCTCCAAACCACCACTGCCTGAACGTCTGAGGGCAGCGGTACTACAAGCAGTGGTTCTGCTGGTCTTAACATCTGAGGTCTGAATATGATGTCCCTTGCCCTCAGGTTTAGAATCTATAAGACATGACACAAAAGGGAAAGGGGTTGGGAGGGAGAAGGAAAAAAGCTACTTCAATCACTATTATTGTGATTGTACATTGTTTTTATTATTGTGTTTTAATATTGTATAATATTGTAACCCTCACCGGGATCTTAAGGTGAAAGGCAGGTTAGTTGTTGTTGTTGTTGTTGTTGTTACATATAAAGTTCTTGCAAGGACCACCCAGAATGGAAATATTTGAAAGAGAGGTGGAGCAAAACATTACTGGTCTTTTAAGAGTAGATGGAGAGGCCCTACAGTCCCATCTCAATATCCCTCAAGCCTGGTGGAATGGCTGCTGCTGAGGGTTGAGGGAGGAGCTAGGTGAAGTTGGTCTTTCAGCATTTGACTGCTTTCATTACATCATTGACATGCAGAGATATTGTGGCCCAACATGATTGCTGGGGGTTGATGGGAGCTGTAGTTCAGCAACATCTGGAGGTGCAAAGGTCCCCTAGAGCTGCTCTAAAACACACTGGCTCTTGTCTTTTCAAGAAAGTACAAAGAGTACAATTGGGTGGAATCGTGAGAAAGAATAAAAATACAATGAAATAAACAGTCAGAAAAATGTGCAGGAGAGGCAGAAGTAGCAGAAGGCAGACATGAATTAAAAAGAAGTGAATTAAAAATAAAGGCAATTGCAAAAGTGTAGGAAAGGAGGCCGTAATGAACTGTTTTACTGTTACATTATTTCCTGGCTCCCTGACTTAAAATATGCTGGAACATTGCTGCGCTGTGGTAGTATGCTGTTGCTTCAATGTGGCATTAAGCCTTTTTATTGCACTGAATTGGCATAGTTGATGGTATATCCCAACTAAGTAATTGTGTTCCAGTGCAGTAGGTTTTGTGATTGGAGTGTTAATTATCTTATTACAAGATAGTTAAAGCATTTAGCATCTATGGTGCAACTCCACTGACATCTTTACCATGCACAAGGCTATTACAGTCTCTACTAATGAGTCATCATACCACAGAATGAATCCAGAACTGGAACAGCAGATGGTGTCCCAATGAATAAATTCCCTTCTCCCATAAGTGAACCTATGTGAGGTGCAGTTAATCTGTAGAAGAGAACAAGAACTATCACAACATAGAGGCAGGACCTGTCAATAGTACATCTATGAAGGGCAACCTGCAATCATCATCCACTGTAATAACTCATCTTCAGGAAAGTTACAGCAAAAGTCCATTAAAATTATGCTGAAAATATCGCCATTAATTTAAAATAAGTAGGAGCTGTGTAACCAAAACTGATTATGGCACTTTTAACTTCTTAAGTGGCTTTTATCCTAAACTTTATAAACCAGACAGAGCAATCCATAATATTGCTGTAATGCCTAACTAACAGCATTTAATGATGTCTGATCATTAGGTTAATACATAAATTAGGCATTTTGTAGCTCAGTAAAAATAAAGATAGCATTTTATATTTCATTTTTTCTGCTTTTCATGAGCTGTTAACTTTTGGTTTAAATGCAGAGTAGAACACTCCGCTCTGAATGCTACATCCTGAACAGGCTACATTTGTAAAAATTCCCTGTTCTATACAACTGTGAAAGACACAGGAGCCATGCTGTCCTTTGCCTCTGGTCAATCTACTATTTTATGTTTGTGTAATGGAGCTTTTTGGACATTTCTGTGTATATTATGTTTGTGTAATGGACTGTGGACACTAATGAGAAATGATGGCGCTCAGTACCTTGTCAGATGAACCCATTTACAAAGTAAATTTGCACAAGGAAAAGAAAATTGATGCATTTATGAATTCACTGTCTCTGGATGCTAGTTTATCATTTTGCTGCTGCTGAGATAACTGCACCCGATCAGATAAAAAGGCTGATAAAACTTGAAGAACCCGAACATAAATGTTACCACTAGAATCTATGAAGACAGATGGCCACGCATCTCACAAGGCTCAAGTATTTATGATACACACTCAAGTTGGTCCACAATCTAGTTAAGCCCATGTAATTCTGTTTCAGGGGAGATATCAGAGGCATTATCTCCTTTGTTGAATTGACTAGAGTAAGGAGTCTCCTGCTCTTCTGTTTTTGCTGGAGAGAGACACTGACGTTACTTGCTAGCTCCCTTACTGGTGTGTCATGCAAGCCTTCCATGACAGCATTTTGCACATACATTAGCTAGCTGTAAGATAAGTCAGCATTATCAAGGCTTTCATGATTTCATTTGGCTTTTGACACAATGTTCCCCCAATGCAGCCACACTTTTCTCTACTGCTCCAGCAATATCTCCACTTTCTGCTCTCCTCCCAAGGGTTCCAAACAGCTGGTATACTTCCCAACCATGGTGACCACCTCCCATTTTTATTCACCCAAAATGCAATGACCAATATATCACATATGGTGGCATAGCCAAATCAAGCTAGTGAGGTCACCTTCTGAGCCATTGGTGCCCTCAGCTAGTGGCTGACCACTGGAGCCAGGCCTGACTATTATCTCCCATATTGCAGGTGGAGGGACTAAGGTTAGGAGTGTTGTGTTGTGCCCTGCCTAGGAGCCAAACTCCACATGGTGTCAGTCATGTAGCTCCACTTTTAAGTGTAGGGTTTTTTTCTTTGCCTGGGTAGTATGATTGCTGATATGGATCACACAACTGCCAAACAATTTAAACAATTTGGACCTTTGGGGGGAATGACAATTGAGGCACAGGGAACTGTGACCTCCATTTCTCACTGTCAGAGACTAGGCTAAGGAGTACAGCTCTGATGAGGAATGGTGGGAGCCTCCCCTTCCCCCTCGCCTTGACCAGGATCCTGAAGCTGCCCAGGAGCAGTGGAGTGGTATAGATTTGGAACAGTGGTTTGCAGAGGGGCATAGTTTTGAAGACAAAAGTTGGGAAGAACTGGGTGATGAACAGCAAACTGAAGAAGAACAGGGAGAGAGTGCTGACAGACTCTCTCTCGCTGGAAAGTATTCAGCCTATCAGTCCAAGGTCACGTCGCACAGATAAGGTGGCTGCACAAAAGACAGGGCGGTTGCAGGATCAGGTTGCAATCGGAAGTGACTAGGGGGGAAGTGGGTGGAATCTGTAACTGGGAACACCTTTATTCCAAGAATGGATGCTTTGTTCTTTTGCTGCGATCATCAAAGACTCTTTAAATGGTAAACTCTTTTTGCTTTGTCCTGTTTATCTACAGCCAAAGTGGGGGAGAGAGCCAAATCCCTGGAGCCTGACACCCACACTGGATCAGGGTCCCCACACTGGTTACTAACACAAACAAACTTTGCATTTAAGGGTGTGTCACATATAATCTGTCCCTAAGTGTGTGAGTTCATGGAACAGGAGCCTTTCTGATTTAGAACTTAGCCATGACACTACAGCTCTCTCAGATTAGTGCCTGAGTAGTGATTACACTGACAAAAGTTGTCTCTGGCTTCACCCTGGCATGACAGCTGGTATAAATGTTGAGTATAGTGTTATATTCCAAGTTGGGCAGCATCTCAAAGGAACTTGGCCAAAGTTTGACTTTCTGTAGAATTTTAAATTGTAGGCAGAGAAACATGCTAGCTTCCAAATAACTTCAATGCAAAGCTCAACTGCATTTTTCTTCTAGCGTTGTTTTATTTCACTGCTACTACAGTTGTTTTCCCCACAGTCTCTATGGGAAACCATAAAATTTTCATTTCTGTGCTAAATATTTAAATCATATCAGACCATTTAACATTTTACAGAATCAACATGAAGGAACTATGCAATTACTTTCCAAGTTTTACAGAGAATATAATTCTGAGTGAAGCAATCTTTTTTAAAAATCTCATGAACTGGAAGATATTTGCTCCTCTCCTAACATTAAGGGAAAACTTCCCTCCTGTGTGTATGAGAATGTAAGCTAATGACAAACCTCCAAATCTGGTCTATCTCCTCAAAACTTATGCCATTTTTTGGTGCTAGTTTTGTGCCACAAACCCCATCTTTTGAGGCGATACCAGATTTGACAGCTTGGTATGTGACAGGACTGTGATTCTGAAACGGAACAAACCTAGTCAAGCACACTGGACATTTAAAAAAAACAAAACCCAAAAAAACAGTCTGCCCCCCACCCTCCTGTCCATGTCCACAGCTTGTGTGGCTGAGTGATAAGCAATGTTCATCAATGGAACTAGCCACAGTGATATTCCTTTCTCTGTTTCTTTGTCCACTAATGGATTGCACAGGGACTAGCCCAAACCTTTTTGCTTCCAAAAGTGAACTCAGGTAACATACCCCATTGAACCCAAGTCACATATTTAAGGGAGTACAAAGGAAACCTACCAGCTTGTCACACTTTTCCTGGCTAAACCAGGCCACCGGCTGAAAGCAATAAATGCTTCTTTACATAGTGCATAGTTAAACTATGGAATTTGCTCCTCTGAGAAGTTCCGATGGCCACCAACTTGGATGGCTTTCAAACAAGATTAGATAAAATCGTGGTGTATGAGGCTATCATTTCCTGGGAATTCCAACTGAGGAGAGTGCTGTCATGATGAAATTCTGCCTGTGAACTTCCCCTAGACTTCTAGTTGGCCAACTTCTGTGTTAACAGATTCTGGACTAGATGGGCCTTTGGCCTCATCCAGCGGGATTATTATTATAGGGTTTTAATAAAAGGTAATGAATTAATAGAGGAAAGAAGAAGTTCAACAGTTTTAGATGGGAATCAGGAAAGAAGCGGAGATTATGGCTCAACACGAGGCAAATGATTAAATACCATTCTTTAGTTGAGACTGTCAAAGCAGATTTGTTACTGCATATATAGTTTTAGGAAAGCAGGACTATGAATCTTCTGCAGTGGTTGAATAGTTTATTGTGCAGAGAAAGGTGCTCACTCTAAGAACAATAGCAGACAGAACTACAAGGTGCAAATATATTTTCACACACCTCTCAAATTTATAAAGAGCAAGTGCTGTCAGAAAAATAATATTACTTGGTCACTTTAATAGCTTTTTTCTCCCCATGGCAACCACATCTGACTGCAGCAGAGGAAAAAAACCACTTGCAATATGATCAGTTCATTGAGCTCGCCTTTCAGTGTTTGGGCTATTAGGCCAGTTCTGTTTCTCTGAGCATTCAAGCAGATGAAGGAATCACCCCAATTATTCCTACTCTTGCTTTTCTTAATACTACAGTCATCGTGTTTTCCAGGAATCTCTTCAGGGACAAACTGCCTGGCATGTATCAGTTTCTTAAAGATTTCGCTGTAAGGAAGTTTGACTCAACAATACTGTTTCAGCGAAAACATATCTACTGTCAAATTCCTGCCCTCTTTTAAAAATCTGCTTATGTATCTTGTGTTACTAGTTTGTTTGCATACCCTCACCAGAAACCAGCAGCATTTAGCTCAGGGGCACATGACGCAATAGCAGAAATTGAGGCGCTTTAAATATACTAGGTTTGCCACATTCCCAAAAGTGAAAATCTGGACAGAGTTGTTGAGCTTTTGGAGGGAACACATCCCCCAAAAACATTTGTTTTGGGGCTTTTCCCCGGCAACCAAGGGGCGACCACTCAGGAGTTGAGGCCATCCAATCGTACCTGCCCCAGCAAGAGCAAAGCATTTTGGGTGACCTCACCGCAACACGTGCTCTCTTTGATGGAGGAGACAATTTATAAGAACAGAAGAAGAGTCTGCTGGATCAGACCAGTGGCCCATCAAATTCTCACAGCAGCCAGCCAGATGTCTGTGGGAGTCCAACAAGCAAGATTCAAGCACAACAGCACTCTTGCTTCCTGTGGTTTCCAGCAACTGCTATTCAAAAGCATTGCTGCCTTCAGCTG
Source organism: Podarcis liolepis (assembly GCF_965112155.1). Classification (NCBI taxonomy): domain Eukaryota; kingdom Metazoa; phylum Chordata; class Lepidosauria; order Squamata; family Lacertidae; genus Podarcis; species Podarcis liolepis. The sequence continues at coordinate 42,382,069 of NC_139564.1, read as the reverse complement.
TGGAGGCTGAGCATAGGATCATGACTGGTAGCCATTGATAGCCCACTCTGCTATAAATTTGGCAAATCCCCTTTTAAAGCCAGCCAAGTCCCTGGCCATCCCATGGTACTTTCTTTAAAGTTGCATGCAGTAGCATCTCGTTGCCATGCGGGCAGAGAGTGGAGGGTGAAAGAGCCTATTGTGGCACCTTTGCCTTCACCGCCAACCCCACCGGAGTGACCCTGCACTGCACCAGAGACAAGCAGGACCACACCGCCATGCCTGGCTGCCGGGAAGCCCGGCCAGCCCAAATGGAAGGCAACACAGCATGGATAACTGAGGTTCAGTCTATCCCAGTCCAGAGACAGCCATAACTGATAAACCAGCCTAAGCTGGGCATAAGCACTCTGAGGCAGACACTAAAAAGTGTAATTTATTATAAAGGATGCTTTGGATCTAGTGTTTTATTATAATAGGGAATGAAAAAGGGAGATAGTCTAGCCACAAAGCCTGAATACGAAAACCGGGGGGGGGGGGAATCATCATTGCAATATGCAAAAACTATTTCGGAGCATAGGAAGCTGCCTTATACTGAACCTGACCCATAGTCCATTTGACTCAGCATTGTCTACACAGCCTGACACTCCAGAGTTTCAGGCAAGACTCTGTCCCAGCCCTAACTGGAGATGTATGCAGAAGGTCCCAGGTTCTATGCGTAGATGCTGAACAATAAATGTGACAGTGGTCACGTCGAGAGGGAACACCAAGATAGGATGAGGTTCCCCATTTTTCTACCCTTTATAAAATTCAAGAGAGTTCAGCTTCAGCATCTTTTCAACTTGTAATACTATATCTTCTGATAATTTCATGCAACAGTTTAAAAGAATCCACAGGTGACCGTGAAATTAGCATATTTTTAATGAGGCAGAATACAGAACACACTACAGGACAACTCACGCCCTACTGGGTCCCACATTGCAGGGTTGTGAGCCAACTAGCTTGCTGGATAATAAGTAGAAGAATGCAGCATGAATGCCCAAAGAGATTTGAAAGCAGCTGTTGAACCTTGGAGCTTTCTCTTATGACAAATTTCTATTTATATATACTCAAGGAAAATAAAAAGCAACCTTTCCCCAAAAAGTTTTTTAAAACCTTACATTAAAAAATAACCATCACAATTAGAAGTTGTAATGCATCCTTTACTGTGATTTAACAGGTAGTGACAGGAAAAGAATAAATTCAGTTACTGGTTACAGATAGGTAGCCGTGTTGGTCTGCCATAGTCAAAATAAAAAAATTCCTTCCAGTAGCACCTTAAATATAGCACCTTAGATATCTGAAGAAGTGTGCATGCACACAAAAGCTCATACCAAGAACTAACTTAGTTGGTCTTTAAGGTGCTACTGGAAGGAATTTTTTTATTTCAGTTACTGGGTTATCTGTATTTCTAAAAATGATAAATGACTGTCAATCAGCTAATTAAAATGTTTGCTTTTGACCATTATAATGCTATACTAGCTGCATCCCTTTCAAAACATGGATATAATGGTTCTTCAGTTGAGCTTGAGCACTTTCAACCTCTTGGTAGGCTTGGCCCAGGATATTTTGCAGGTGAAGGATCTACGTAAGTAGCACCCCTTTCCCTCAGAGTAAGAATTATACTGCCCAATTGTTCCAACTGCTCAGAGAGCCCATTTTTTGGCTGTTAGGTGGTAGGAAGGAGGAGAAAATCAGTTCAGTTCTCATTTGAAGGCAAACCTCTCTAATTCACATTTTCCAAAACACTACATGAACTGAAATACAGCTATGAAGAACCCAACTGCCTTCTAAATCCGGCCTGTGTTTTTACATGAGTAGAATTTGTGCTTTTATTTAAAATGCATCTCTGGGTTATTTGTGGGGCATAGGAATTCATTCCATTTTTTCCTCAAAAAAATATAGTCCAGCCCCCCACAAGCTCTGAGGGACAGTGGACCGGCCCCCTGCTGAAAAGGTTTGCTGACGCCTGCAAAAGACCATTGCAAAATCTGGAGAAGTGTGTAATATGACTGGGAGTCGTGTTCTGATTTGTAAGCAAGTTTGGGAGCATCAGACCCAGCCATTCTGCTACGAAAAGCAGACAAACGAAGTCTTCTCCCAGCCCTAATAGAATCTCTCTGACACAGTCCCAAAGCATGGTTTGAGGGCACATGATGCAATTGAATCTAATCAGGTTTCAGTCTGGTTAGGGACTGAGCTTCATAATGGAAGCGAGGTGGGCTATAAACAAATCTGAAATCTCAGCTGTGTCTTAAGGACAGAATTCTCCCCTCCAAACCTAGTGCCATTTTCTCCTACAAATCAGTCCACAAAAAAGGTATATCAAAGTGTTATTTTCCATGACACAGCTGGGGTAGCTCATTGACTGATATTCAGAACAGAGGACACCACCAATCAAAACAGTGTAAAGCAGAAATCCAGGTGTTGAAACTGCTGAGACTAAGACATCCCAAGGCAAAGTATTCAGCTGTTCAGTGTATAGAATAGTGAGAACACTGCACATATTAAATACTGTTTTCAAAACATTTTAATTATAAATTGAATCTTAATAAAAGGAAAACTTGTGCATCAAAAACAATACAAATAGCCTCTCTGAATCCGCAAATCATGTTAAATCAACGACGTTACCAGGGATTCAAAATGACTGATAATGTTGAAGTTCCATGTTGAAATCTAATGAACTGGGATACCTCATGAGAACAGAGCCTTTCTCGCCACTGGGCACCAGGCTAAAATTAATAACATGAATCACTTCACACTATGTAACCGGCAGCAGGGGTTAAACAACACATAACCACAGGAACCAGAGAAGCACTTGCCAGACATACAAAATCCCTAATTTAACTGTAATCATTTCAGAAAATATAATGGAGATGTGACAGAAGGCACGTTGGCTAATTCTCAGCAAAACAAGGCAGCGAATCTTGCTTTATATTGATATGGACTGCTGGTCAATGCCACACAACATTCATGTCTTCAGCAGTTTTCCAAAGTCTGACAGAGGTCCTTCCTAGCCCTGACACATTAAGTCATTTTTTAACTGAAAAAAACCAGCACCCAGACTTTGGCATATACAGTGGTACCTCAGGTTAAGTACTTAATTCGTTCCGGAGGTCCGTTCTTAACCTGAAACTGTTCTTAACCTGAAGCACCACTTTAGCTAATGGGGTCTCCTGCTGCTGGTGCGCCACCGGAGCCTGATTTCTGTTCTTATCCTGAAGCAAAGTTCTTAACCTGAAGCACTATTTCTGGGTTAGCGGAGTGTGTAACCTGAAGCGTATGTAACCTGAAGCGTATGTAACCCGAGGTACCACTGTACAGCACATGTGATAGAAGTGCCATATTTCAAGAGGAAAAAATCCAGACACCATGAAAGTTGTTGAGGTGTTGTTGTCTTTTTATAAAACCCCCAAAATTGTTGAGCTTTTATTTACGAAAATGACAAAACCCCGTGATTTCTCAGTTTACTCGCCAAAGATCCACCACCTTCCGGAAATTCCGGATGTCACTTCCACCTTTGAAATCCCGGTAATGTCTGGAAAATCCTGGACATATGGCAGTCCTACACTGCTGTCTTGTTGGCCCTAAAAAAGAGAATTTCAATAGGTGTAGCCTGCATTGTAGAAGAATTAATGACTTCTGTAAGGTACAAATCAGACAGAGGAAGTCTTATTTTTATCCCTCTATGGAACTTTTTTTTTTTTTACCCATTATTTTTAATCTTGGATTTTATTTGCTTTTATCTTGTAAGCTGTTATGAAGGACCTTTGGAAGAAAAACAACTTAAAAATAGAAATAAATAAAATATTTGGTTTAATTTAGGTGTTTATATAGATATGTAAATTAGTTATAATGTGAAAAAGGAGCCAAGGCAATTTAGGCGTTTGGAACATCTCACCTAGAAAAAATAAAAGTCTGATTGGCTCACATACCTCATTTTCTTGATAACATACGACCACCCATTAATTGCCCTCTCTATTTAGAAAAAAGAAACCCCACACTAACATTGCAATACATTGTTTAAATAGACTCTCAGCTTGAGTTGCTAGGAACAAAGGTGGCTAAAATGGAACTGCTAGAGGGTGTGAAATTAATAAAGTCTAAGTGAAATTAACATGCTGTGTGACAAGTTGACAATCTAACAAGCTGATTACTGTATCCCAGGAGCAATTATCACATAGCAAAGGGAGAAAGAAATATATGAGTGAAAGCAGCTAAGAAATATGCAGCGAAAGAGAAAGGATAGAACTTAAAAGCAACCCATTAAATGTCATAGATGGGAAAGCATGCTACTTTATGGCATTTAAAATGCAGCAAACAGGTGAGCAATTAGCCAAATAACCTGCATCAGGCACATAGCAGATGGAACGGAATGCAATTACTGGGTCTTTCAACTTATTGCACCTTCAAATCAATAGCACCAGAGACTTAAAATAAAAAAGGCTGGGCAATTCAATAGGATAAAAGTAATACAAAACGGTTAGTCCCAAATTGTAGCGGGCTGGCAATTTTTGGCTAAAATATTGAGAGCCCTGAAACTAGGACTGCAAGTTTTATTGTGAGGTTTTTTTCAACTTGGAATTTGTTGATAATAAACAAACCCTCATTTTAAAGTTATTTGCTGGACTGCCTCAATCCTACCTCTGAATGAGAAAACAGTACCAGAGGACTTCCTCAAGTGCTGACTCGGTCAGTGAGGTTTGTGGCTTTGAAATCCACTCCTTCAGATCTACATAATGGTAATATATTGCAAGGATTTCCAAAGATTTTTTAATACAGTGGTACCTCGGGTTACGTACTTAATTTGTTCCGGAGGTCCGTTCTTAACCTGGAACTGTTCTTAACCTGAAGCACCACTTTAGCTAATGGGGCCTCCTGCTACCGCCGTGCCGCCAGAGCACAATATCTGTTCTCATCCTGAAGCAAAGTTCTTAACCTGAAGCACTATTTCTGGGCTAGCGGAGTTTGTAACCTGAAGCGTATGTAATCTGAAGCATATGTAACCCGAGGTACCACTGTATTGGCCTTTCATTTCCGAGATTGTTTACCTTTTTATTGCTGAGTTGATACTGTTCTAATTTGTTTTTGTAGTCTTGTTTATTAATGGCCTATTTATTGTTCACTGATCATGGATTTTTTTATTAGTTGCATTCCCCCCCCTCCTCAAAAAGCAACTTTTACCATTAAATAAATTAAATGAAAGTGATAGACTACATGGAATTGGCAGAAATGATTGGCAGAATTCGAGACCTGGGAGAAGAGTCAGTGGAAGAGGACTGGAAGAAGTTTAAAGACTATTTGCAAAAACATTGTAAAATATCGGAGTGTTAAAATGTTAAAATGTTGGAATGTTAAAATGATGCAAGATATGAAGACAATGTGGCATTAGTGACATAGGTAAAAGGAGTAGGTAACAAAAGTTTCAAAAGACAAGGGTGAAAAAAAAATTAGATTACATTGTGTCAAATGTAAACAAAAGGATATAAAAAGAAGAATTGGAGACACATTGGGTTGAAATTTATAATATAGATCAAGATTTGAAAGAGGGTAAGATATTTGCTGAATATGGTTGTGTAAAAAGGAACACAAAAAAGGGAGATGTGAGGAAGTCAGGAAGAAGGGTTATGAAAATAACAAGTAAAAATTTGATTTTTATGTCTTTTTTATCTTCTCCTCTTTCTTCTCTTTTTTATATTTTTTAGGTTTTTTCTTTTTTCCTTTTTAATGTATTTTAATGTATTTCTCTGTTTTATTTTGTGTGTGAAGGTTTCTTTTACTGTTTAAAATCTCAATAAATATCTAAAAAATAATAATAAATTAAATGAAGATCATTAAATAAATTACTGTAAATGCAAATAAAATAAATATAACATACCCTTCAACATTTCTCAGATAAAAACAGGAACATTCTATTCTATATCAGGAAACCTCTCCTGTGTTTGATCTCCTTGCAGACATAGATGTCTTATAGACATATACACCTGTCACCTTGAGCCAATTACAACTTCTGCCCTGAACCTACCTCACACGATTATCGTGAAGAAAAAATGTGCAATGGAAGAGATCATGTACAAACCTTCTACGGATAAATGGATTGAAATAAAAATTTAGCTGTAAGGTGCTGCCTTGAGTCCCTGTCAGGGAAAAAGGCAGGATACAACAAGAACAACAACTGAGAGAATGACTAGGAGCAAACCAGAGAGTAAATCCTTTGGACCCAGTGGGACTTAGTTCTGAGTAAAAATGCTTAGTACTGTACTGTGCAGTGTAAAGCTGTACAGTCTTTACCATGGGAGTAAGCCTTATTTCATATAGTGGGACTTACTTCTGAGTAGACATGCAAAGATTTGCAGTGTCTTAAAATCGGCACTCCACATGTTTCCAATCGGCACTCCACATGTTTCCAAAATTGGCTGGCTGCTGAAGCATTGCAATTAAGGAAGGTAAAGTGGTTTGGGGGACGCGGGTGGTGCTGTGGGTTAAACCACAGAGCCTAGGACTTGTCGATCAGAAGGTTGGCGGTTCGAATCCCCGCAACGGAGTGAGCTCCCATTGCTCGGTCCCAGCTCCTGCCAATCTAGCAGTTCGAAAGCATGTCAAAGTACAAGTAGATAAATAGGAACCGCTCCAGCGGGAAGGTAAACGGCGTTTCTGTGTGCTGCTCTGGTTCACCAGAAGCGGCTTAGTCATGCTGGCCACATGCCCCGGAAGCTGTACGCTGGCTCCCTCAGCCAATAAAGCGAGATGAGCGTCGCAACCCCAGAGTCGGTCACGACTGGACCTAATGGTCAGGAGTCGCTTTATCTTTAAAGTGGTTTGGATACATTTTGCTTCAAAATTATTGGAAGGGCTTCGTATGCCAGCCTCACCATTTCCTTCATTGGTGAGGACTCCATATTTTCATCTACACACACACACACCACTTTTAATTGTTCTCTGAGATGTGAAAGGGAGGAGAAAGGAAAATTAGGACATTCCAGAATCAAATCAGAAACTGGGACAGCTTTAATGCTGGGATTGTCGCTGGAAAATCGGGACACTTGAAGGATATGAAAAAATCAGTGGAGTTGCCACATGTTTAATTGTTGTGCCTATTTGAGTTTTTTTATTTATTACTGCAACAGGGGATGTAAAAGGAAATTTTAAAGTGGTCCTCCCCTCCCAACCAGGGTGGTAACTTCTGTTTTTTCCACTGTTATGCTACCTTCTGTTCCCTTCAAAACCTCACAACGTCTCATTAATTGCACTTTTAATAAAGTGCAGCTGTAAGTTTAATCAATTAATTGATTCCCTCTGGTGATTTCCCCAGAGCTGGCCCCACTATGAGGCAGCCACCTCAGACAGCTGATTTGTCATGACAGGGGAGAAAATTGTTAGTTAGGGAAAAGGCAACAATATTATATTAACTTTCAGGTGCCTGTGAGATTTTCTGCCTCAGGTGCCAAAATAACTTGGCTGCCCTTGGGTATTTTGCCCCTTGACTAGAATGGACTAGGTAGAAATGCTGTACCACCTCAAGCAACAAAATGTTTTGAGCCAACCCTGGCCTTCTGCCACATAGTAGGCATGGAATCACTGAAGGTAGTTTTTACCCAAACTTCTGAAATACTTGGATCTGGTTCTAGGGACAGCTGAGGCTCAAGTCAGGAATAATAATAATAGTAATAGTAATAATTTATACCACGCCCATCTGAAGAAGAGGCACTGTAGCAGACCTTTTTGGAGTTGGCTGCATGGAACTAACTCTGGGACAACCACCACCTCAACTGCTCCTCTCTGAAAGCCATGAGATAACTCTAAAAATAAAATTTAAAACCACAGTGTTTATTTTGGGTTTGGGGGGGGATGGATATTGTGATACCTAACAAAAATAAAATTCACGCATCCCTATAATCCCAACACATGCCCATGATCCTTCGGGCTGTTAAATGTCTTCTTCAAGCAGAAGGGACCCTACTTTTTGAAAACCTGCTTTTACAATCAAGCAGTGTATAAATTTTATTAACTAAATAAATACCTGGGACAGGAAGAGGACTGGGTAATAAGTGGAGAGTTTTTGCCCTCATCTTTTCCTCAGTAACCTCATCACTATGGCCTTCTCCCTTATCACCGTCCTTCTCAAACTTCTCTGTCACATCTCTACTTCCAACCAGCCTCCCTTCGCAACTGTTGCCTGGAGCTGGCAGCTGGGCAATTGCCCTCTTGCCTGGTGTCTCATGTAGCCTTCCACCTCACAGTATTCCTCAAGGCAGCAGGGGCTTGGGCAAGGTGCCTAGCTGAGGCAAAGTGAGCTTTACTGGCTTAGACTCAGGCAACACAATTAAACCCCTTCCTCAGCCCTGCTCTACATATTAAAGAAACCCCCTTCTCTCCTTTTTTCGGAGCTTCTTGTTGTTCCCCAGCAAATATATGGAGTCAAATTTCCCTAGGGGAGAAGTTTGTGTGCAGGGTCTTTCCTTATAAAATTCTTAGTACCTCTCTTAGTTGTAAGTAATAGTAAATAGTAAATATTCTTTAACTGGTTGACAACTCTGCTTGAAACATGACTTTTATCATGATCTTGAAATCTATCAGGAAGGAATTCTGAGAAAAGCAGTAGCATTTTAAAAAAGCAAAACAAGCCCCACAATTCTGGAACTGTTCGATTCTGTTTCTGTCAGAGATGAAGGACTGACTACTTTACTCTCCGCTCCAAAACAGGCTACAAATATTTGAATGGGAAAAGGCTGTCACAACACTCAGCAGGAGAGCAATCAGCACGATGACTGGTAGAGTCACTGCACAGTTTTGACATTATCTATGTAACCGGGTTCTTCATACAGCAGCAGTAGGCCCATTTCAGCAGGAAACGGTGTCATTATTAAGGTGTTATGGATACAGCCATTAAAAGATGTGGTAGATTTGTGTTTTCAGTGTGAGCCACACTGCACAAATGTGCTTTTGGCAATTTTCATCTTTCTTTGGAATAAGGGAATATAGGGAAATGACACATGTATTACCTGACAGCTTGCCCACAGGGGCATCATTACAAACGTATACTATGGAAAATCAAGATAACATTTCTTTCCTTGAAAACTGTAGCTGAAACCTGTCAAGTTCAGCTCTCTTCCTGAGCATAACAAGCTGCTGCTGTTGCCATAGTGCTCTGGTGGCCGCAGAGATTATAAATTATTCTCCAGGATTGCACTTTTTACATTTATCATTTGCATGTGTTCCGGAAAGTGTTGTTTTGAACATTTATTATTTCTATAACCAAAGTTCCCTAAGCTGTTCACCATGGCTCATCACCTGACAGGACTAAAGAGCAGAGGGGACTTTGCTGCTAGAAATACACAGATGTTCATGGGTTGGTTCAAACTGAGTTGGCAGCTTATTTAACCTTTTCCACTTTTCCCAAGTTTTATTAATCTGTCAAAAAATTTGGGGGGGGGGCGAGTCTGCTGCGAAGTAGAACAAGTGCTCTGAATGAGGCACAACAGTCCCTGCACTAGTGGCTAGAGATAGAGGCCTTGGTGGGACATCCCAGCTTGAAATCTTCACTTAGCCATGAAGCTCAAACAATTTGGTTGGTTCAAGGGTATAACAAACAAATTCATATGCCGTCAAGACTGAGTATCCTACACTAACCAGGTATGCCACTGGGGCACAACAGCATGAAATCAGTCCCATACAAGGAACATCAACCACCTTCAGTTATGCATCTCATCCAGCAGTGGCAGTTCGCCAGCAAAATCATTGGTGTCTGCAGCCAAAATCAAGTAGTTTTGCATCATACCCAATGTTCTGTTACAGGGATGGGGTACCTCAGGCCCAGGGGCCGCATGTGGCTCTACACGCATCTCTCTATGGCTCCCAGGACCTTCCCTAGGCCTCCCTCCCTTCCTCAAGCCCTACCCCTGACCCTGCTTTATGCCCCCCGTATAATGCTTTTGCCCGGCTTGAATGTGTTTCTCAACTCTAATAATGCTTCTTGTTTGCTTGATTAGAAGACAGAGAGTGGTGTGTAGGAACTGGCCTACTGTACAAAGGTGACATTCACATTCACTGTGCCCACTTTTGCCTCTTAACCTGACCCCCCAGGGCATGTGTAACCCCCCCCCCAATGTGGCCCTTGGGTGGAAACTGGTCTCCCATTCCTATTCCATTATCTTTATGGCTGTTGATACTTACCGTTTGTAAGCCACTTTGGGATTCAGTTGAATGGAAAAGTGCATAGAAATACAGTAACTCAAATGGTAAGTGTGAGAGTTCCCCTCTCTCTTGGTTGTTCCATTGCAACTTTCGGCAGTTTCACCAGTGATCTGCATCACTGCTCACCACTAAGAAAGGGGGGAATCTTGTTTCTCATTTTTCCAGTGCTAAATTCAGTTTTCTATATTTCCACATCAGTTTGAGATTTTTTTAAAAAAAATGAAAGTTTACTAGCATTTTAGTAAAAAAAACAAAAAACCATACAGACATTTGTATGACATCTTGCATAATATACACATTTTTGCAAATTGATTTCCCTTGAAGTGATGCATTTGTGTATGTTCTTTTCCACTAATCTATGCATTTCAGCGCACACTTAACCCCAGCATATGCCTTTCGTAGACCTTACTTGGCTGGAGAAATGCATTCCAAAATTTGAGGAGTGAATTTTGATGGATGTCTGTGTTTCAGTCCACGTATTATTTCAGAAACTGCACGATTGCTGGGTTCATCTTTAAAGATGAATTTAATCAAATTTCTCTTCCATCCCTAATCACCACTCATCTAATCTCAGTACTAACTACCCTAGAGATTGGCATGCCTATAGCATTTCCTTCCCTTTTCACTCCTCAAGCTATATCACGTAGTACAACTGACCACACCATTAAAAAATTAGTTTCCTTAGTACCACAATATCACTACTGTAGGTTGTGCACCTGGGGAAATGCATGATCCAATGACCTTGACTCGTGGAAGGAGCTAACCTAAATGATACGCCTGGCAGTCAAGAAACTCATCATGGAGATGCTGATCCTTGGGGTGATTTTGATCTATAGACTATCTCTAACATGGCTCAGGATTAGACAGAGAAGGCAAATGGGGAAAGGAAAGGTGAAATGAGATAGGGACCAACTCTGCCATGTACAGGCATTTTAGTCATTACTGAACCAGCTACAGCAGCAGCAATCCTACACACTGCCAATTATTTTGTAATAACTGTTAGAATGAGATTTCCAACAGACACACTTAGTAGCTGGAGAAATATATCCTGTTGGCTTTTATGTGGTCTACTGCCTTTATTATTGCTTGGTTTTGCTGATATATTGTTCATTTTCTTCTTACTCTAGATCCCCTCGGCGTACAATATGATTGAAAAGTGGTCTACAAATATTAATTATGAATTACATAAACAAGAATACTCCAGTTAGCTTTCCCAAAATGAGAGTTCATGCTGGTTCCCGTATTAGCATTCATTACACATCTTCAAGATTAGGATCCTCCTAATTTTCTATTTTTCAGTATGACATTTGTATCTGCCATTCTCAAGCATTGCATGACTTTACATCCTTATCATTATTAATTCTTGAGAAAGCAGCTATCTTCTTCAAAATGTTTCCTTACAACATCAGTCAATCAGGTACACACGCACACCCTCATTATTTTTAACTGCAGTCTGCAATCCATCCTGATCAAGTGTTTGATACCAAGCTGGCCTGCCCATGAGGCAGGATAAAGTGCATGCCACAGGCAGTGGAAGTGCAAGAGGCAGCGCTCTGCCTGCCCCACTGTTTCCACCACCAAGAGGGATGCGTTCCAGCATGTGGCATTGCCAATTGTCTTCCTCACTCCTGGTGGAGAAGCTGAGCAAGTGGCAATTCTTTGAGGAGAGCCCTGGGGGAAGCCCTAGGATGGATGCTTTGAGGAGTGCTCTGCCTCCCACTGTGCTCAACTAGAGCCAAGCGTTCCTGCATGCCAGTTGTCAAGCCAAGCAGCCACACTTTAAGGTGTGCCCCGGCTCCTGCTGAGTTCATCTAGGGCTGAGTTGGGGCTATAGTGGCAGAGCAGGCAAGAAGCAGCAATTCCTGTTTTGCGTCAAGTGGTGATATGGGACAAGCCTTAATTCATGGAGGAGAAGAGAAAGATGAAACTTCTTCAAAGCATGTGGGTTCTGGGTGCATCTAAAATACAGAGAAGCTTTAATTGTCACATGAAAATGCAGAATGAAATGTTCAATTCCAGATCCACTCAGAAACTAATTTATTTATAAAATATTTATGTACCGCCATCTCATAAAATATCAGGGTGGTGTACCATAATTTATATACAACAAAACATAAAACATAATTAAAACCTTTTATTTGCTTATTTTAAATATTTATATACTACTTTCCCTGGCAAAGGCCATCCACAGTGGCTTACAACAATAAAATTATTGAAAAAATGTTTTATTACCAATGGGCTCACCATTTCTATGTGGATTTTGCAGAAGAGAATCTGCAGGAAGGATTCTATAGCCCAAGTGGAGATATTTTTCACTTGTATTCTAACACAGGTATTCCTCCATTGGGATGGGAGCAAAACTAAGATTTTAAGAGTCAGTTTCATGCTGTATTTATTCAGTAACTGGGCCCTATCTGCAGCATACATTTAAAGCAGCATCATACCATTTTAGATAGTCATACCTTTCCCAAAAATGTCATGGGAATTTTCATTTGTTAAGGGTGGTGATGGTTGTTAGAAGACTCCAAACAGCACCACAATTCTATCTTCACTGGGAAGAGGAATTAACTTTTAAACCACTCTGAGAAGTGTAGCTCTCTGAGGGGAATTGGAGTCTCCTAGCAATCTTCAGCAGTGATAACAAACTACAGTTCCCAGGATTCTCTGGGGGAAGACATGACTCTTTTAAATCGTGTGGTGCTGTCTTAAATGTGCAGTGCAGATGGGGCCTAGACTGCAATTGGAGGCAGAAAACCAACTGGAAATAAAGAACTTGGAGAAGCCTAGAGCTGACCCTTCAGTCATATTATAGATGAGTATTAACCATTTGAAAGTCAATTAAATGTATAACTGGGACTATACTTCACCACTGATGTGAGTCTACAGTTTGGAATGAACATTAACTTATATCTCAATGTATGTAAGGGTGGAATATATGTGTCTACCGTTCCAAGGAATATCAAATTATGATGCTCAAAAACATGTTAACTGATTTCCCTTCCACTTAATTTCCACCCTTACCATACTTTTTTTTTTAACCAGGACAATAATGAATTAGCCCTCTGGGCTCATAAACCTACAGTACATGCCTTGAAACACACTGCCACAACGCTCCACTATGATTATACCAAGAGACATAAAAATGGATAATACTTCAAAATCTATTCAACAAAAAAGTGCCACTAAAATTGCAGCCCTTGCCCAAAAGAAAATCTTGAATGTCATTCATCTGGACGTTTAATGCTGAAATAGATAGCTCTTTAGAGCCTTTATCTCAATTGGATATAATGGATTGTAATTACTACAGAAGTACACAAGGGAAAGCCAGAACGATGACATATTTAAGAAAGAAGCATTTCTCTCCATGGCATTTTGAAATTATGATAAAGCAGGCTATATTAGACCTGTTCCTATGATCGTCCTCCATGTAGTTAGCATCACATAGTGAAAGAAGGATGGATGACGAGTGTGCTCACATGCAAAAAGCTTACAGAAGTGGACCTGGTTCCCACTACTGACACCCTGCGGGGATGGAAACGGGGGCAAGAATGATCATCTGCAATTCCTCCTCCATTTATTTATAGGGCTGATGTTGCTGAAAGCATATATAATTTCTTGGCTTAAAATACCACTTTGTGGAATATGTGCCCTCAATACAAAGGTGAGCCTAATGGTCCCTTGGTTCTGCTTCAAATGTGTATTTTAATCCAACTGTGAAAAGAGCTCCTCCCTCTCATTCTCATAAGGATGTAAGGAGGCATCGGTTTCTGTTCCCATCTTTGCTGCATGCAGTGCTGTTTCTGCTCCACTGCAGTTGAGCTTCTGACAAAAAAAAATCTATGTTATTCGTCTCACAGTCCAGTATGGCAAAATGTTTACAACATTATCATTACATGATTTAATACCATTCATTTCATGGCAAAGGAAGTGCAATAGAAATGGGAGAGCAAGAGTCATCAATCATATCACAACGTATTGTTTAGGAACTGAAAACAACAGCAACAGTGAATACCAACTGTATTCACAGGAGTGATTTCCATTCCAGAAATGGCATGAATAAGCAAGCAACAGTACCTTAACACATTTCAGTTTTAATTCTCTTACAACCTACTTCCCTGCTAGTTTTTATTTTCTCTCTTTGTGTTTGTCAGTGGTATTTCTCTCTTTCCTTGCTCTGTCTCCGGCATCCATAGCTGCATTGGGAACTCACAGCAGAGGTGGTTCAGGAGCTCAGAGAGGAGGTTTCAGTTGGCAAATACATACTGATTTTTTTTTAAAAAATATATAAGTTAAGAGCCTTAGAACAAAAATATAATCAAAATGAACAATATATACACACAATACAATTCCGGAAAACCCATGTATCTTATCATGGAAAACAAATATATTGAACCAATCTGCAAGTTGGATTTTGAATTCTTGAGGGAGGAAATGGACTTTTGTCTGAGAGTTCTCATCTTTCATTCACAATTGCCAGTTGGAAACCGAATCATGCCAGTAGACTTTATCTCATATCCTGAAAAGTGCCAGCACACTGGGCATGGTAACCAGGAATGAGACCTTGGGGTCATTGTCGATAGCTCAATGAAGATGTGTGTGGCAGCAGTGGGGGGAACGGCAAATTCCATGTCTTTAGGAAAGAAATTGAAAATAGAACTGCTGATAATGCCATTATACAAATTTATGGTGTGACTGCATTTGGAATAATGTGTACAGTTCTGGTTGCCTCACCTCAAACTCGATATTGTAGAGTTGGAAAAGGTTCAGAAAAGGTCAACCAAAATGATCAAGGGGGTGGAGTGACTCCCTTATGAGGAAAGGTTGCAACATTTGAGGCTTTTTAGTTTAGAGAAAAGGTGAGTAAAAGGTGAGAAGTTATGAAATTATGCATGGCATAGAGAAAGTGGAGAGAGAGTTTTTCTTTTCTTTTTTTTTTTTTTATAAAATTTTTATTGGTTTTACAACATTTTTAAGAAAAACAGACAAACACTAAAAATGACAAACATACACGTATAGTTTCAAACGTATTTTCATAAACCTCTTTTCTTGGACTTCCCCATACCCCCCCTCTCTGCATCCCAATGTCCATAGTTCAGCTAGCAACTCCCAATTGTTACTTTCCAATCTCTATCATCTTAGTCCTCTTTTATAATCTGACCTTATATCCCTGTACCCCTTTGTTTCTGGCAACCACGGCATTTTAGCATTCATTAAGTTTATAGTAGTCCTTAAGATAGCTTTTGAATTTTCTCCATTCTTCTTCCACCGTCTCTTTTCGTTGGTCACGGATTCTGCCTGTCATCTCGGCCAGTGTCATATAGTCCATCACTTTCATCTGCCATTCTTCCAAAGTGGGTAAATCTTGTGTCTTCCAATACTTTGCGATGAGTGTTCTTGCTGCTGTTGTGGCATACATAAAAAAAGCTCTATCTTTCTTTGTCACCAATTGGCCGACAATGCCCAAGAGAAAGGCCTCTGGTTTTTTAGGAAAGGTACATTTTGGATGTGAGGGCGATCTGGCTGCGACATCTGTCACCCCATTGATCGCCAGGGTTGATTCGGCTGATCTGGCTGGCTAGGCGGGTGTCCCCTTCCTCCCTCACCGCTCCATGTGCGTCCCTCCCGAAGCTGCGCGCTCGGTGGAAGAGGACGACCATCCCAGATAGAAGGAGTGTACCGTTCTTCGGTCAAGGGTATACGATAGCTGCGCTCCCCTGCTAGAACCTCCAAACAAGCGAAAGTGGAGAGAGAGTTTTTCTCCCTCTCTTACAACACTAGAACTTGGAGACTTCCAATGAAACTGAATGTTGGAAGATTCAGAACAGGTAAGTGAAAGTACTTTTTCACACAGCACATCATGGATGACAAGGGTATCAATGGCTACCAGTCATGATGGCTATGCTCTGCCTTCACAGTCAGAGTTTGTATGCTTTTGGGTACCAGTTTCTGGAAACCACAGGGGGAGAGTTTTCTCATGCTCGGGTCTTGCTTGCGGGTTTCCCACAGTGGTTGGCCACTGTGACAACAGGATGCTGGACTAGATTGGCCATTGGTCTGATCCAGCAGGCTATTCTTATGTTCACAGAGTAAACACAGAATCAATAATTTTATTGAGACTTCTTGTTTTTGTTATATTCCTTGGAAGGCCATGAGACATTCCTCACAGTGACAGCCACCCTTTGTCGGCAGCTGCTAGGTTTGAACCTCAGACCTCTGGATCAGGGGCTAAAGACCACAGGCTCCTTCCTAGAGCAACAAAAGTGCAGTGACGGATTTGATCTAACCTCCACAGCCCACAGCATCCGCCATTGCATAAATATAGAGACTGGCCTATGGTAGCCAGTTGTCACAAAAGATGGAATCAAAGAATCTTGCAGTGCCCCAGTCACCTCAAAGCAAAAGAAATGCACAGTGTTACACAGAGAAGGCAAATAGGGACATGAGGTCTATAGATAAGAAGAAACTGATAGAATTTGTTGTGAAGTATAAAAAGCAATAAAAGCAGATAACAGAGGAAATGTAGATGTTGCTTTGCACAAATTGGGTGTTATCAGAATATGTGCTACCTCACATGTAATTAGTGGTTTTATTTAGAAACTAATGAGTTTCTTTTGATTGGGAACAGATATGTATAGCTATTTTTCCAACTGCAAAACAAGGCGGAGGAGGTATCTTTCAGCCTGCCAACCCCAGGGTTCTTTAAGGGCTGATTCGCATGGCAAGTGAATTTCAAGCACTGCACTTTCAGCATGAAGTGTCATCAGGCATAAGTGATACTCTGTGCTCTCCACATGAGGCCATTATATTTGAATTGGCCATAATTTCTTCCGATAATAGAGGAAAAGGTACAAATTAATGAACAAAGGAATATGGGTACACATATACACACAGAGATATACACAGATGCATATTTAAAGTTATACTTGGCAATGAACTGTGTTAGACTGATTAAAAAATTAATGGAAATAGCCGAGTGTAAGTGAAAATTCCATATGAATGATTTATTTCCCAACTGTGTATCAAATACTTATTAAATAATTCAACAATTGAAATGTAAATAATTGAATATTATTCGGCTCTGTAATATAAATTATGCAAATACAAATGTCTCTGCATAAATACAGTATTATTGTACAAAAATAATAGATTTCTTTATAATGGTATTGTAATAAGTACAAAGTTTGTACCACATACTGATGACTTAATGTACTGCATTGGGTAGGATCTTACTGCGTATGCATTTCAGAGCATAACAGGGAAGGGAAGCCCCAAGGATAATTGCCCAATCTTTGTCTCCAAAACAGGAACAACCACACCAGAATCCTCTTTTTCTTGCTATTCCTAAAAGCTGCAAATTAGCTTCCTGTTCTGAAGTTTGACCCTTGAGAATCACTGTAGTCTGACTGTGATAGCTACACCTCCCAGGATGTTTGTGGGGGAAGAGAAGTGGGAAGAGAAAGAAAGCCAAGTTGTCGGGTTTAATTTCCGCCTTTTGTGTTGTTCTTATCAGAAACAAGCTCAAAAATAAAACTATGCCTGATGTAGAGATGCAAAAACCCAGCAATTTCTGTTCTGGTTCTTTTTTTGGCACATGCAGTGTTGCTTCCATTCCGCTGTAGTTTGGCTTCTGCCAAAAACTGCTATTTGGCTCACTGTCGTTACATTATTAAACATCCTTTCTTTCAGTGCAAGGGTCATTCATTTCAATGCAAAAGAAACACAATGCAAAAGGGTGTGTTTGTGTCATTCATTACATAACATTTGCAGGCTGAAAACAAAAACAGCAAATACTGGTTGTATTTGGTGGATTGATTTCTGTTCTGTACATGGGATGAATAACAGCATTAGCAGTTTCAACCCCCATTTTTGTTGGGTTATGATATCCCTAGTCCTATCATTATAAATAAGTATGAGTATACGTATAAGTAGTATAAGCATAAGTATAAGTAGTGATGAGTGAACCCCTCCAATTGTTCTCTTTGCCTTGGCTTGGAATAATCTGAACTGATCCCTCCCTCCCAAAGAAACCACTTAGCTTTCTCTGATCTAGACCAAGTTCCATTGGACCACACCACATCCCCAAGGGGATTCAATTTTCCTTTCGACCCCATGAGCTGCCAGACTTCTTCCACTCCCCAGGATTCCAGCATTTCTGTCCATCCATCCTCTTCACATATTGTTACTGCTCGTACTTGGCACTTGCATCACAAGTTACCCAGGGATTATGAGATTTAGTAACACTGGTAGTTACAAAGCTAGCAGAAAGGAGGTACAGTATAAACAAAGCATGGCATCATGGTGGTCCCTGAGGAGTCTTTGGCTCCAGATGACTCCAACAAAATGCTGCAGAGGTAGTGAGAAAACATCTAGTGCAGCAGTAGGCAACTTAAGGCCCATGGGCCGGATGTGGCCCAATCGCCTTCTCAATCCGGCCCATGGACGGTCTGGGAATCAGCGTATTTTTACATGAGTAGAATGGGTCCTTTTATTTAAAATGCATCTCTGGGTTATTTGTGGGGCCTGCCTGGTGTTTTTACATGAGTAGAATGTGTGCTTTTATTTAAAATGCATCTCTGGGTTATTTCTGGGGCTTAGGAATTTGTTCATTTCCACCCCCAAAATATATATATATATATATACTCTGGCCCACCACATTGTCTGAGGGATGGTGGACTGGCCCATGGCTGAAAAAGGTTGCTGACCCCGATCTAGTGTCACCCTCTTGTCTAGCCTAGAGAGAGAAATTCTGAAACTACAACTAGAAGGCAAGGAACATACAGATTATAAACTGCAATGTAATTGGCAGTAGCCTCCAAAGGAACTTGGGGAATGTTTGGAAGTTGTGGAGTGTACCCTGTTGAGAGGGTAAAGTAGCAGTATCTTACATGACTTAAATGAGGCATGCAAGTCTGTGCTGCAGTGTAGAATATTTCTGTTTAGTGTTGCAGCCAGCCAACTATGCTCTCCTCCAGGAAAAGGAATGGAGAGGGGAGATAATGGATAATACTCCACAAGAAAGATTGAAAGTGGAGGGACTGATTGTGATGGGAATAGGGAAAATGGTCTTGGACAAATATCAGGACTCATTCCATACGTTTCCCAAACTTTGGATGGTGAGTGAAATCAGCTTATTATGCCCCACCAGAATCCCAGACCACATTCAGATTTGCTGGATGTTCTAACACTTTTGATATGCTTTGAGACTTGCAATATAGCCACTTCCTCAGCTCCCTAGAATCTGCCAAGCATGGGCAGCGGGGGGTGTAACTTGGCTCAGGGACACCATATCACACCCTCCTCCTATGTACAATTCTGGAACTTGGGATCTGAATCTATTCCCAGATGCTTCCATTCATCTGACAAGTCCCAGTTCTTATCTGTACAGTGGTACCTCGGGTTAAGTACTTAATTTGTTCCGGAGGTCCGTTCTTAACCTCAAACTGTTCTTAACCTGAAGTACCACTTTAGCTAATGGGGCCTCCTGCTGCCGCCGCGCCGCCAGAGCCCAATTTCTGTTCTTATCCTGAAGCAAAGTTCTTAACCTGAAGCACTATTTCTGGATTAGTGGAGTCTGTTACCTGAAGTGTGTGTAACCTGAAGCGTATGTAACCCGAGGTACCACTGTATTTGGTCTGGGGCAGTGATTTCAACGAAAAGAAGTAAGGAGGGATGTGGCAGTTAAGGGGAATTAGAGCAGAACCATTAGTTAGCTACATTGAGAAAGACGTAATATGGTGTACAGCAAGAGAGGCAGGCAGGGAGGGACAGAGATCTATCGACCTTGGCAGCAGAGAAAACTAGAGGAAAACAGAACATGCACTCCTGCAAACAGCAGAAAAAGAAAATATTTGAAACTTAGAGAAGCAAGGGAAGTATTTGCTAAGGCTAACCTGACCTGACATGTAGAAGCTGTTCTGCTTGCTCAGAGCCCAGTTCAGAGAGAGAGAGAGAATTTCTACATTTTACTTCTTCTCAATGTATTTAATGTCACTAATAATTCTACTTTTAAAATATGATGCTGGCATGAGGCTAAGGAAATGGGAAAAGAGGAACCAGCAACACCGACCAGCCTGAGTCAAATGCATGAAATCTAAATGTTGAAAGATAGCAAGCACTAGCCTGCTTCAAGGCAGGTCTAGCCAACTCCATATCACCAAAGATCATCTTATACAATCCACAGAACTCCATGTACAGGCAAAGAGAAGGTGCAAATTGCTCCAGGTGACTGTTGTCACTTATTCAGAGTTTCTGAAAGCTCAGTTTGGATAACAACGGAAAGAGCAAAAAAGTCACTCCACAAAAAGAACAAAATATACAATCTGCCTGAAATGCTTTTTTTTTAAAAAAAATCCATTCCTTAACTCCTGAAAACAATTTCAGAAACCTTGACCATTTTGGAAACTCCTCAGCCAAATGTTTTACAGTCTCTTACAATATTAGCAGAACCCCAGACCATCCAATGAAACTGAATGTTGGAAGATTTGGCTTAGACTTTGTACCACCTCCAGTATTGTAGGTAGCATGCCTCTCAACACCACTTGCTGGGGATGATGAGTGGAAAAGTGCTATAATTATGTCCTACCTGTGGGCTTCCCATTGGACTCTGAATGGTCTCTGTGAGGACAGAATAGCAAAGGCAGCACTGCCTCCTGGAAGGCTCCACTGCTGTTCCTCTACCCTGCTGCCCACTTCTGCTATCACATTGCTTGGTCTGATTTGAAGGAGGGGCTGATGAATTACCATCTCTTATGGGATAGTGGGATGTGATATAGAAGTGTATATTACCATTATCTACTGGCGTTGATATCAATCCAGCATCCTACACCAAACTTGTGACCAAAGAAGTGTATTTGAAAACACCCTGCAGCCTAACTAAACTAATGGACTTTACTGAACCATTTGAACCCCTGAAACGAAAGTAAATGGAACAGACTGGGGGGAAAGAAAGATGAATTATCACAAAACTTTTTGGAAATGTTGTATTATACTTACTGGTGTTTCAACAGTTACCCAACTGTGAAGCACTCTAATGTGTGTCATTGAGGTCTGCTGTTTCCCCACTATTCACTTAGCAGGGTGTCCGATCTGCTCTTCAAGGTTTGTGACAAAAGAAATGCGACAGCAATCAGTGGGTGAATAGTGAATCCATGAGCAGTGCTGGAGTAGTTCATTGCTGAAGTGAACTTTTCAGTACTTGATACAAAAACTATACTGAATGTTTAGCGCATATATATATATATATATATATATATATATATATATATATATAATACTCTAGTAAACGAAGGCTCAAATTGATCCCTTTGAATGATTCAGAGGGCTCAAAGTGATCCCCAACCCACCCCCTCACTGCAACTTTTCCAATTTTGCTGCTGTTCGCAATAGTTGTTTCCTATCACTGCTGCTCCAGCGCCATTTATTTCCCCAGAACTTATTTCTCCATTATATGATTCCAGCCAATCAGAGATTACATAATAAATGCAATTATTTGCTATATCATGAAGTCAATTCACATGCCTTCACTCTGAATCGGCATCAGGAATCATGTTTGTAGTCCCTCCCCTCCCTCAAAAATGTGAATAATATGGTAGCTTTTAAAATTCTTTTTTAAATAAATGGTTACTGATTAACTAAGAAATTTCTAGTAACTTGGACCACTCAGACATTTTATGCCGGTCTATGCTGGACTTCATGTGCAACTGTAGATTGTGCTTTCTATTGCTTGTATTAGATGCTGGCAAACTGTTGTTTGTCCAGTTAAAGAGTTGCAGCGCCTGGCTCTCACACTAGTTACTGACTGCAGCCAAGAATTCCCACCTCCTGCTCAGGTTTACCATTTCACTTTGCTGTCTCTGGTGAAATGCTTCTTCTGTTGTTTTCCAAAACCTCAGACTTTGTTTCAACCCACCTGAACTCAAAGCTATGGTTTCAACAAAATAAATAAATAAAAGCCTAGGTTCCCAAGGCATTTTATACTTGGTGTGGAGAAGACTTGAGTTATGTAGGAGAACATCTGCCTTGCATGCAAGAATGTCTGAAGTTCACTTCCTGGTATCTCCAGGCAGAGCTTGGGACAGAAGACAATACTGAGCCAAATGGATCAGTGACCCGCCTCAATATATGGAAGCTTCCTATGTGCACCTCATTATCACAATGGTTGCATGCGTATGATATATGCAAGACATTTAAGGACACCCAGTGTAAGAGGATACAAGGCATTCCCCTCTCATGTAGCACTTATTCAGAATAATGGAGGAGCCTACATATTCTACAAGTGCCATGTGGATTAGAGTAGCAGTGCAAGACTTAGCACTGTGCTAATAGCAGCTACTGGTAATGAACAGAAATATTGTGACACCAGTAATTGCAATAGCAGTCATAGGACTACAATAGGATAGTTATAGATTCTGAATCCATGAAACCTGAACCAAGCTGAAAATTTACCATACTACAGGAAAATCCTTAGGATTTAATGCAATGCCACAAACATGTTGGTGCCTCAGAGAGCGCAGCCAGAAACCTTGTACAGTGGAACCTTGTTTCTTGAACAGCTTAGTTGATGAACAAATCGGCTCCCGAACACAAAAAAACCGGAATTAAGTGTTCCAGTTTTGGAACATTTTTTTGGAAGCTGAACGTCTGATGTGGCTGTCGGCTCTTGTTTCTGTGGTGCCTGCGCCAATCAGAAGCCGTGCCTTGGTTTTCGAACATTTTGGGAGTCGAACGGACTTCTGGAACGGATTAAGTTCAAAAACCAAGGTACCGCTGTAATTTGAGACTGAGATTTTGCCTACTTAATTATGTACTATGTACAATTGATCCTTAGAGCGGTCTCCTGGGATCAAAAGGAAACTGGGGGTGTGCCCAAGTGGTTTGCACATAGTATGGAGCATCTGAATCCTAGCAATCTGCCTTTGCTTCCGCAATAGGAAAGTGGATTCTGCTTTCTGTATCACTTCTGGTTTTGCTCTGGCTTGGCAACTCAGGAATCCTGCATTCTCCAGGTTCAGCTTCAGATGGAAGTGCCCCAAACCCATGGTCATGTCCTGACAATCCTGCATTCTCCAGGTTCAGCTTCAGATGGAAGTGCCCCAAACCCATGGTCATGTCCTGACATCTATGAAGGCATATTTAAGTATTGGTGATTTTAATGGGAGACCTATCAAAACTTTCTTAATGATGTCAGCATTAGTTCTAAAAAAAATTATTAATACTGGAAATAAAAATAGTGGTGTTTTCTAGATCTGCTTTATGCTACTCTTGTGGATGTAAAAGCAAATATAGAAGCCCAGCTCAGAAACTGCAGAATTGTAAGCTCCTTGAGCTCTGCATAGCTTTATGCCTGATAGCTCAGTTGGTTACAGCATAGTGCTGATAGGGCCAAGGTTGCAGGTTCAACAGCTGCATATTCCTGCATTGCAGCGGATTGACTAGATGATCCTCAGGGTCCCCTTCAACTCTATAATTCTATGATTCTACGATTCTATGCCTCTTCTCACAAAGATGTACTCAGTCAAACAGGGCACTGTTTTCTCCATAAAGTTCCTCTGGTGTAGGATCTGATAGATGAGCACTGCAGGGGCTATGCCTTAAAACCCAGACTAAAATTCCGCACACACTTTCCTGGGTGTAAGTCCCACTGAACACTTTGTAAACCTCTTTGACGTTTTTTGTTTTTGTTTTGTTTTCTACAACCAAGCAGTGTATAAATTTTATGAAATAAACTCAACACAACATACCTCTGAGTAGACACACATAGTATTGTACTGTTGGTTTATAAATCAATTGGCCATGAAAACCAGCAAGAGGAAAAACTGTATCATTTCATTAACATAAAATAGACAAAGAGAGCCTTCTGTAGACATTTATGAAGTTTTCAGTGGGAAAAGGATGGCAGATATTACCAAACCTTCAAATATAGCCGCATACCACTGCTTAAATATATGAAACCATTCTTTCATCCTGCCCCATCTCTGCAACTATATAAAGCTAAGCATTATTAATGCCATAAATACTTTGACAGGGGTTGTATAATGTATTGTAGCTGTACTGCTGGCATACTGGCCTAGAGTCAGGGCTTTTGCAATATGCTCTCAGAAGAGATCAGAATTATGTTATGGACGGTACCGACATGAATCAATGTAACTGCTTCTGAACTCAGGAAAAAAACTTTCTGGATTTTATTAATTGAACCCAAAGCAGAAAGAAGAGGCCCTGAATATATCTGAATCTTTAACATTTTTTTTTTTAAGTGTATGTGTCAATTCCGTGATTTCAAAGCACTTAGCACTGAAAACATCTCAGGTTGCTTCTCCTCACTCTTTCCCCAAATATAAGTAAGATTTTGGATGGGTGAAAAAGTGCAAGTTTAGTTTTCAAGCTAATAGGAAAGCACACCCAATCTTAAATATATAAAGCAATTTCCCGAAGTGGGATGGTTTTCATTCCAAGAAATCTTCCAATAATTCACTGGAACACATGGAGGATGCAGCATTAGTTGGGCAAGTCTGTGCCAGGTTTGCAAATGAAAATGGGTACTAAAAAAATCTGCACACATTCATACCCGCATTATGCCCGCATTATTCATCACTGGAGTAAATTAAAAAAAAAAAAAATTACAAAAACTTGTAAAAGCCTTGAATTGAATGAAAATGTCATTTTGCTTTTTAATCCGCTTATGTTAATAAGATAGAAAAGAATCAGCTTGGACTGGGCCACATGAATTTCCACAAAACATGAACTTCCCTAAATTATGACAGTTTGAAAATGTGCCCGTTTGAGATTAAAATCCTAATTCCCCTTGAAAAAATATGTAAATTCTCAAATGTCCACTGTCTCTGGCTCCACTGGTACGTCCCACTGCCCTATATGTGCTGCCACTCTCTCTGCCACCCACATATTTAACTTGTAAATGAACTCTGTGCATAAAAAGTATAAGAGGAAGCATCCCTGGGTGGGATGAAATTTCCATAATGACATTATAAATTGCCAGCCTCTAATTAAAACTTGCTGCCTTTACATTCATACTGCATTTTTTAAGGGTTTAAAAATAATTGCCTAATTGATTTTAATTTATTTCTTTCCTCTAAAGGTGCAGAAAGTAAAAAATATTGCAACCTCAATTAAAAGCACAGCAAACCCCAAAATTAACCACAAAAGTATTATTGAATTAGCAGTGGTGCAAAGAACCCACTAAAGCAGGAAATTTAGTTTAAAACAACTAACAAAACATTACATTTGATCCACACCAAACCCTATTTGAGCTGCAAAAGTTATAAATTGTGCAGAGAACTTCCATCAGTAAAGGGAGCTCCCTGCTTCAGATTAAGCTCCCTAATTCATGGGGGACAGCAGGGATAGTGATACATGGGGGTTAAAACTTAATATATTCATCCCAGCTCATGTGTAGGATTTACACGGTACTCAATTATGACTTAAGTTAGTTGCACTTGAAATCAACTGAAATCAATGGAACTAGTTTTTAATGAACTCAGACTAATTGTTTCATATGGCACTAAGAGCAACTAACTCAGTCTTATTCTACAAGAAGGATTTTACTTGCATTTATTTTGACATATTCTTTTCTAAACCAGGGTTGAGACACTCATGAGGCAGGATGAGGCAGTCACGTCCAGTGGGTGAAGCCCAAGAGGCTACACTCATGTGAGTGCCCCACCCACCTCAACGCCTACTGTCTTTCGGCAAGATCTCACGGAGCACATAAGATCTCATGAGATTTCACTGAGATCTTGCAAGACCTCCATGAAACCTGCTGCCGTAGTTCCTGCAGGTGCCACCACGCAACCCAAGGGAGGCAGCGGCAGGGCAGTGGCGTAGCACGTTCCCTCAGGTGGCAAAACGGAAAGCACCACCCCTGTTCTAAACCTTGCAGAAGTTTAACTTTGAATGAGACATTTCATCTTTACTGTTCTATATCTTTTCCAGTATGCAACCACACTCAAATAACTTTTACATTTATTCACATAAAATAAAATACCGTATTTTTCGCTCTATAACATGCACCCGACCATAACACGCACATAGTTTTTAGAGGAGGAAAACAAGAAAAAAAAATATTCTAAACGAAACAGTGTATGTATGATTTTTGTGGTTCATGCTGTGGTCATAGACATGTGATCTGACAGTGAGTTTGGGATAGCCCCAATGCAAAAATCCTGAGGAGCCATGTGGATCCATGCTTTGTAACCACATTTTTGCACCACTGCGGCCCCAGGCAACAGTGGGTGCGTGATTTTTTTTGGTGCAAGCTGTAGCCCTAGACATGCTATGTGATCTGATGGTGAATTTGGGGTGACCCAGTGCAAAAATCCTGAGGATCCATGTGGATCCGTGCTTTGTAACCAGGCTCTCTGTCCCTCTCTTCTCCCCACTCAGTGGCTCTTCTCCCGCTTTGCTGTTTCAAAGTGAGCAAAGCGAGCCATGGAGGAGGGAAGGAAGGGGAACCATGGATCCTCTGCTCATGACTGCAGCAGATCCCCCCGCCATCCGTAGGCATTCGCTCCATAACACGCACAGACATTTCCCCTTACTTTCTAGAAGGAAAAAAGTGAGTGTTATGGAGCAAAAAATACGGTAAGTCTCCGAATTTGTAATGTGTGTACCATGTAAAATAGTCACGATCCAACAAACCGCTCTGTGCGTTTGCAAGGAGCTGCATGCATGCAGCATAATTAATTTCTAAACATCCATTTCTTGCTGCTCTTCAGCCATGCTACACCAGGAGCTGCCTTTTAAACCTTGAAGAGCATCAAAAAGAGATTGGGATGGAATCACAGGTTCATCTTCACCTGCATTATTTACTTCTGAGTTAAATTCTCATTGCAACCACAAAAATCTTTTGATAGCCTTTTACAAATCACTTTCAGTCAAGCTGAAATTCTCAGGTTCGTTAAACAAGAATTGCAAGTGAATTTTGTACAAATGTGGTTGAAATTATTGGAGAGTGATAGTGTGCACTTTCTTAAATGATTTGCTGGGGTTTCTGCTCATTCTCATGTGTGTGTGTGTGTCGGTGGCGTCTCAAGAGAAGGAGCTGAGAATTGCACTAATCCTCTGTTCTTCCTCTTCCCTCTGAACTACTGATTGGTATTATATCACCAATCATCTAGTCTGGATAATAATGCATGTGTAGCTTTGTCTCCTATGCACGCATATAGCTGGGCTGGGGCTAGTGAATCTTGGATTTGCTGAGTGCAAACAAATCATGCTAATTAGTATTTAATTCCATTGTGCTGTAGTCATTTTGTTGTATTTCTTAGCTGCTGCTGCCATGAAAAAGACAATTTTAATAGATTTTCCCCCATCTTCTTCCCCTCATTACATAGTTCTCCGATGAACATGAAAGTGAAAAAACCAGCTATATTTCATGCTAATGATGAAGTAAGACTAGCAAGAAGCACATCAGAGCCATTTCCAAATTAACTAGCATCAAACCAGTAATTTTGTTTTACTGAACACCACAAATAACTATACTGTGTTGTGTACAATATGTCCCCTGAAGTACCTGGAGGGTTACTGCTTTTCTGCCGGTGTATAAAAAACAGAGAGTAATTGGTCACTTAGATAATTACCTTGGCTCTGAGTGAGCTTTGCTTCTGGGTGACTACAGAGTGGAACTCCTCTTCCTATTGATGCCAGGGAAGTGTATAACGGTGACTGCCCAACCTGAGATGATTGAAAAAATAGCCTTGTCACCAACTCTCAGATGCAATCAACACCTTGAAAAGCAATAGGAGCCAAAACCAGATTCATTCGATGTTCCTGTTAAGAACTGCACAGTGGTGCAGACCTTGGTGACATCAGATCAAGCCTCCCCTACTCCACCCAGAAGCTGCTGAAGCTTTTGATGACTGAGTGCAGGGAAGCTGTTAATACAGACTTCATTACTGTCAGGAAGGAGGGTGTCTAAGTGAATTATAACCCTCCTGGCTGTAACACTGCCTCCTGCTGCTTTTTACCAGGTAGCGGGAATAAAAAAATAGCAGTGCCAGCTCTCCAGAGAAGCTCAGGCATTCATTCATGCCTACAGTGTCCCTATCTACCAATGAACAAGACAAACTTCTCTCCCAGCTGGCTGAGGGACCAGCAGTCTAGGAACTGGACGTGTTTGTTTGTTTAAATTTATACACCGCTTGAATGTAAAACGGGGGGGGGGGTCTCAAAACGGTTTGCAATAAGATAAAATAATAAAACCGAATGAGGCAAAGGTTGATCATTTTCCACTTGGAGAAAAGTGTTTCCTGGAAAACCATCAATCAACATCTACTTAGGGGCTGTTGGGCTGTGGTTTTTTTGTACAAAGGGTCTGGAGATCAGTATTTAAACCTTTGTTCACAATGGGTCACTCTAAAAATCTCCACTACAGTTTGCCAGTGTTAGTATTTCATGCCTCCGATGCTGCAGATGAGATTGGTGTAAATCACATGCCTGTCTGGGAAGAGTGTGGGCACAGAAAACAGTCTTATCTCTTCCGCTGTATGTACTATTGTACTATACTTTTGCTTTTACTTCTTTCTGTTTCTTCTCTCAGAGCTGGAGAGAGAGGACGCCATGACGCCTTTGTCTGTACATAGCAGGCAAATAAATACGTAGATTAGCTCTATGATCGTCTCACGCTTCTTGCTGTGTTAGGCTGGAAGGTTAGTGTGCATATATCATTTGATATATGTCGCTGAAGCGCACTGGAGAAGAAGGGAAAGGTCTTTTCCAAAGTTGCGCATACCAGGGGACACTTGGAGTTTGGGGGCTACAGGGGCACCCCAGGGAGTTTTCCAACAGCCACTTCATCCTAATTTTGTTTACTGGGAAGTAAGTTCTGCCATTTCAATGGTGCTTACATTATGGTTACCAGACGTCCCCGTTTCCTGGGAATAGTCCCTGGATTCACAAATCTGTCCCCGAACAAAATCCGTCCCCTGAATGTCCCCGGTTTCATTTAATGTCCCCAGATTTATATTTTAAGTGTTGTAGATTTATTTGTAGGCGATAAATGTTGCGTGATTGGTTCAATGGCACAAGACACATCATATAGCGACTTCTGGCGAGGCAAAATGAAGGGTGCCATGGCAGCGAGCAATTCCTGAAGCCAGCCAGAGCCAACTGCACTACCAGGCTGGCTCCGGGCTGCTGGGACTGCCGCTGCCACCGCCACTGCTGAGGGGGAGCCGGGGACACCCAGCATGTCAACCGGCGAAACTGCACACAGACACACCCCGCAACCCAAATCGAGCCGGGAGTGGGAGTGCCCAGCAGCGCTCTGGGGCCAGTAAAACACCCGGAGCTGACGCAGGGAAAAGGAGAAGGGGAGAAGGAAAAGGAAGAGGGAAGACGAGGAAGAGGAAGGGGGGGGAGAGGGAAGCCCCGACCTTGCTGTGCCACTGCCACCACTGAAGAGGAGAGGTAGGAAAGCACCGGGAGGGAAAGGATACGTGGCTGAGCCCAGGCCCGACCCAAGCCTACTCCATGGTGCATAGTGCTCCAAGAGAGCAGGCTGGGGCCCAGAGGAAGGCCGCGCAACTGAGGAAACCACAGAAGAGATTACTTCTTAATTTTTTAAAAAATACATTTTTTTAATAACTTTTTTCCTTGTCAAAAGTGTCCCCGGATTATTTGGGGGAAAATCTGGTAACCTTAGCTTACATCCAGTTATATGTGTTTAGGTTCAGCCTGAATTTTAACTGTCAAGATGTTATACTTTTAAATCTTAGCCTAGTGAATTAAAAATATATATAACTGCATTGTATTTCAATTATACAGCACATCTCATGCCAAGAATAGATAACCCTGTAAAGATGTTTCTTTCTAGAGCTGAACATGAGTGTTGCTATCATATACTCTAGCCCGTTGTTGCTCCTCCACCACCACTAACCCAAATATTGTTTGTTTTATTATTAAAAGAGTGGTTAATGTGTTAAGGTGGGTCAAATGTTTTGCAGCTATGAAAAAAACAATCATTTAAAGCAAACAGTATTAGATCACAAGGTGTTTTCAATATAGCCAAGCCAACTTACTGGTCACGAAATCTATACAGGCCACAACTTTGTTACATTATGAGGGTCAACACTGGATCATATTCTTTCAGTAACTATCTTAGTCTAGATACTCACTTTCCATGACTTATATATAAGCTGCCAGAAACAAAACAAAAAAAGTAGAACAGTGCTGAAACAGAATTCTTTAAATATTTGGAACTTTATACTGTATATAAGAAGGTGCTCTGTTGCCATAGCACTCATGATTGATGTCTGTTTGCCCTAGGATGCCTCCTGCCCACAAAAACCCACCGTTCTAGTAACCACAGGGGCCTGGAGGCAGCTAGGTCTTGGTTGTCATCACACACCACAACACCTGGAGAAAGAAAAATTGCTGCAATCCTTTTCTCTGCAAAGTTTGGCACCATGAGAGGGACAGGAACTAGCATGCTGTGTCTCACTTACCAAGTTAAGGGCATCATTTCAGCAACGGTATACACACTGCAAGCAGAATTTGTGTCGCTGACAGCGTTATACACATGGACTGAGCTATGCTAGTAAATTCGATTGAAATCCATTTTCTGCTGTACAGAGTCAGACCGGCACAAATAAGTGCACAACACAGAATTGCATTGTAATCGTTTCTTTAGTTTGTGCTATCGCCTCTCTCTTGAACCTGGAACTCACAATGTCTTGTCAATGGAGAAGATGTTTACTTCTCTGTGCAAGATGAATTACAAGATGAAGCCGAAGTGCTTGCCCTGTGATTAATAGTGACCATGGCTGCCCTTGCCAAGATGCCCCATTCAACTGTTGTGCAATCCACAATGTGAAGGAAATGTTTTGTTCTGGGTTTATTTCACCTTGATCTTCTGCTGTATATCAGATCAAAACTCATTTTTCATTTTGTGCATAAATTGTTTGCTTAATCACAGTATCATAGAAGCATAGAATTGTAGAGTTGGAAGGGACCCCAAAGGTCATCTAGTTCAACGGCCTGTAATGCAGGAATATTTTTGGCTGCTGCTGGGCTTGAACCCCACGAGTAAGAATCTAATGCTCTGCCAACTGGAGCCATCTCAGCCAGCATATTACAAATCACTTTGTCGAAGAAGGGCTATAGCCCATAACTTAGTGGGAGGACATCTGATTGGCATGCAGAATGTTCCAAGTTCAATCCTCATATAAGGCTTAGAGAGGCACCTGCCAGGCAGTGTAGACAATATTGAGCTATATAGACCAGTGTTCTGACTCTGTATATGTCAGCTCCTAGGTGCCATTATTATTTATGGTTTGGGAAATGTTTAATATCATGCTGTCCACAGCTGGAAGAGCCTATGGGAAGGTCCTACACGCCAGTTCTAGGCTTGCAAGGAATTTGGGCTCTCAAAATAATTGGGGGTAATAACTTAAAATAATTGAAAATAATCAAGGCCCAGGAACACAAAGAAAGTAGAATCCAAAGTGCCCGATCCTATCCAACAGAAAAAGGCAGTGGCCTTCAACAGCTGTTTCCCAGTCACTTTGCTCTCACACCCCAGGAATAGCTGACTTGTCCCCAGAGGTTGTTGGATTCTAATTTCAATCAGCTCCAGCCAGCATGGCTAAGGGTCAGGGCTGGTGGGAGATGTTAGCTACCTCTGCCGTAACCTGCAGTGGAAGATGTGTGCCTCTCCTGTTCATTTACCACCAGGTAGCAATTTTCCATTGCTGAAAAGCAATGATGAGGATATGAATTTGAAGGATGGCTGTGTTTCAGTTCATAAATTATTTCAGGAAGAGTGAACTATGTAAACTGAATCAATTTTATCCTCTAATACAGGCATCCCCAAACTCAGCCCTCCAGATGTTTTGGGACTAAAATTCCCATCATCCCTGATGGGTCCTGTTAGCTAGGGATGATGGGAGTTGTAGTCCCAAAACATCTGGAGGGCCAAGTTTGGGCATGCCTGCTCTAATACTAGCAGTTTCCAGATACTAAATTCCTGTATTCCCATTTCATTTTGAGCTGTGGCTCTCCTTCAAGCAGCAGCAAATCACTCAATAGCAAAAAGGGTCAGGAAGGATATGAAGTTCTCCCAGAGACAGAAACACGCTGTAAGCATCTGTTTAA
This sequence comes from Podarcis liolepis, assembly GCF_965112155.1. Classification (NCBI taxonomy): domain Eukaryota; kingdom Metazoa; phylum Chordata; class Lepidosauria; order Squamata; family Lacertidae; genus Podarcis; species Podarcis liolepis. The sequence continues at coordinate 42,349,756 of NC_139564.1, read as the reverse complement.
TTCCCTCCTCACTAACACTGTCAACTTTGAGAGGCCTTTGAGAGGACTTTTATCTTTACATGGAAGCCTTTCCTTTGATAATATGAAATAATAGGTGTGCCAAAATATCTGTAAAATAATTCATTGAGTCAATAGAAGAACAAACTAAGGGCGGGGGGAGAATATCTACAAGCTCAGCTTTTTAAAAAAAAGATAATTTGATTTGCAAATAAACCACTCATTTCTTGAAAGCCCAAGGACTGGGGGGAAATGTGTTGTGTTATTTAAGTTTTGTTTTTCTCCTTGTGCTTCTTGTGCTTATTGTCACTTTAGCATGTCTGGTAAATTGGACAAGGTAGTAAGAAAGGCTGGAGTCTCTGCCACTTGTGGGCCAAAGTGCGGCAGGCCAGCAATTGCTGAGGGACAGTGCAATATACCTTATTTGCACATACTGAAGAATGCATGGATAAAGGAATTCCGTGGTTGCTCCTACATAATGAGAGTTCATGTAAAGACTTCTGCCCAGTGTCTACATCATTTCTGTAAGAGACTGTTTAGAACATAATGCAAGTGATCTACAGTTCAAGCTGTCACTTCCATGGTATGCTAAGCATGCTGTAAAAAGAGCCATATGGTCAGAAGCCTTAAGAAAGACTCCCAACTCGGGATCAATGAATCTGCCAGTTTCAGTTTCTCTCTGTTTCTCATTATTCCAGTCTTGAGTTCAGTTCAGCACATTGATTTGTGATTTATTCATTTTTAGAAAGCCTTCACTAAAACTCAACAGTGTGACAGCATGCATTTCTCCTGATTTTTCCAACCAAAATTTGCTAATATAATGCACTTACATGTTAATATATGCATTTTTATGCACACTTTATCCTAATATACATATTCTGGAGAACTGTATTGCAAAATGTAGAGAAGTGTGGATTTCAAACAATATCTGTCTTTCAGTTTGCATATTGTTTCAGGAACTGTGAAGTTGGTAGGTTTGCATTAAAATGCAAGCCAAACCAAATGTATACATCTCTGCTCCCAACCCTTTAGGTGTTACTGCATGATATGCTAAAGTCATGGGGGGGGGGCTGAATGAAGGAGAAAGCCTTTTAATAGTCCCTGGCTAGTATGACAATAAAAGCTGTAGCTATAGGGACAGCTTTTGCATACAACCTGGAAACGGATATAAGGATGTATCTTGTGGCACAGCAGATTAAAATTGTTTGGATCAGGACATCCTAGATCAGCCTTCCTCAACCTGGTGTCTTCCAGGAGTTTTGTGCTACAACTCACATCACCTTGAGGCAGCGCACTATGCTAACTGGGGCCGATGGGAGTCCAAAACATCTGAAGAAGAAGAGTTTGGATTTGATATCCCGCTTTATCACTACCCGAAGGAGTCTCAAAGCGGCTAACATTCTCCTTTCCCTTCCTCCCCCACAACAAGCACTCTGTGAGGTGAGTGGGGCTGAGAGACTTCAGAGAAGTGTGACTGGCCCAAGGTCACCCAGCAGCTGCATGTGGAGGAACGGAGACGCGAACCCAGTTCACCAGATTATGAGTTCACCGCTCTTAACCACTACACCACACTGGCTCTTGGCACCAGGTTGGAGAAAGCTGTTCTAGGCCTTTGCTTGACAAACACACAGTCTAGTGTTCAGAGAACAGCATTTGAGAGATTTCACATCTAAGCAGCTAACAAATAAAATATTTTAAAGCTGAGGCGTGTGATTCCGTATGTTGTTTTTTTTATGGGTGTCATATTTAGGTTCCAATGCTTTCCCTCTGCTACAGCTATCTACTACAGCAGCCTCTTTTTTGTAGCTGCTATGACTAAGCTGATGGTTTGAAAGTTGTGGGGTTTTTTTTTACAATAAAACCCTAAATCCTTTTCCTGATCAGTGCACTGGATGATTGTTCCACTTAGCAGCTATTCCCTAGTCTAGTTACTCATTCACTACACCGTACTGACTGAAAATAATTCACTACCAAACCAAACAGGCTTTTCTCAGCTAGGTTTATTCTGACAAAATGAATAGCTGCAAAAAAAAAGGGGGGGAGAAGAAAAATCAGGTTTAACCATAAGTGAAGAGTTGTGATTTTCTTACATGTTCAAAGAGAAAAGTAGAGAAGGGTTTGAATTAGCTACTATGACAGGTAGAGGTGGGGAGTGTCTTTTCCTGTTGGTTTGTTTTTAGAATAGGGGTTAAAAAGCAAACAAAAAAGGTCCAATAAGAATATATATCATTTCAGCATGAAAATAGAATTGACTATCATCTGGTGTCAGGGCCAGGCAACAGGAAGCAGGCTGAGGTGAGCAAGGAGAGTTGGAACCATCCAGCTTTCAGGACCAAAGAATAACCAAAGATAAAAGATTACCTTGTTGCTCAAGCATGACTCAACTGGAACAGCAAGCCTTTTATATATCGAAGGAGAAGCCAATGCCAGCCTAGGTTAGTGGAGTCAGTCCAGATCTTGAAGGTATTTCACTGAGAAGCTGCTACCTAAAGTTCAGAGGTTTACCACATGGGTTGGTTATACGAACAATAGCAGGCCATGATGGAGAGAGGTAGAGCCACTGAGTGGTATTCCTGCCAGTGCACCCACCAACCCAAATCTTACTGCTACCGTCAGGCTGCCAGGCAAAGCTTACCTTCCCCCTCTCTGTAGATAACAGCACAAAGTGAAAGCAGTCTTTTGCAGCAACAGAGAGGTTTACTGAACCCAGCACAAACATTCAGGGTCCATTCTCATCGTGCAGGGGCTCCAAATTGAGTTCCTCCCACTTCCCTCCAGTTACTTCTGTCTCCCCGTCTCCTCACCACGTGATCCCTCCACCACTGAGCCTTCTGAGAGGCTACCCTATCTAGACGCCTGGCTCTCAGGATCATGGGATGCATACTTTCTAGTGAGGGAGACTCAGCCAGCTCTCTCTCTTCCTGTTCCTCTCCCCTTGGTTGCTCTTCTTCCAGCTCAGCCCAACTGTCAGTTCCTGAACTGTGTGTCCTTCCACGAACCATTGCTCTAGGTCGATACTATCCTCCTGCTCCAGAGGAGCTTCAGGATTAGGCCCTTGAGCAGAGGGAGAGGGGGGCTTTCACCATCCTTCCTCAGAGCAATACGCTTCAGTCTCGTTCCTGACAGCTACGCTCTCCAAGCAAGCTGCATCTCCACCCCACCCCATGGTTTGCTACTCTTGATCTTAAACAACTCCTGACATCAGGCTTGGTCACCTGCAGTGAATATTGGAAATGGAAGAGCTCTCTCCAGTTTGATTTGGATTAATCTGGTAATGATCCAAATTCGCATGCACACACACCCCGCAAAAATATGCAGAAATACCTCAAACCATTTTCTGAGCCAATCTGAGGTATAGTTTTCAAACCAAGCTCATGAAGTACTCACTTGAGTTCAAAAGCCTATGGAAACCAATGGAAATATGGGGTTGATAAGTATGTGTACGTCCAGTGACATTTGTTGTGGTCTTGTGCATCAGTGTGATAGTGTCTGCTTCCTGATCAAAGTTAACTTTCCATTTCAGTTTGTACATCCTCATGGGGCAATTTCACTTGTATGGGGAAATAATTCTGTCCTCTATCTGATCTCCTCATGGACCATGTTGCTGATGTAGTTGTGAAGCCCAGCCATGTGAAAGCAGCAACCATGATGCAAACACACTGCTTTCCTTGCAAGGAGAGTTTAGTGCTTCATAAGGTCAGTGTGCTAGCATTAGATATCAATGCTCAGTTTTCTCACTTCTGCTTGCACTACAGCATCTGTGGCTTCACCAGAGGATTGGCCTGCCATTGTCAGCACTGTTACACAGCCCGTAACAGTGTTCTTTCCCCCTTCAGCATTTGTTATCTCAACCATCCAACCCAAACACTGTAGCCATACTTTCATTGGCATCTCTCATTTTCCAGAATGAAGTCAGTTATGAGGATTTGATTTCCAGATAGGTATCTATAGTTTGTTGCAGCAAAAACAAGAGACTTGTGGCACCTTAGATTTTTTTTTTTTTATGACATACTACTCTCCTGGATGCTGTACGCCGGCTCCCTCGGCCAATAAAGCGAGATGAGCGCCGCAACCACAGAGTCTGTCACAACTGGACCTAATGGTCGGGGTCCCTTTACCTTTACTCTCTACTTCACCAGCAGCATGAAGTGTTAGTGAGTTATAGGTGTACATGTGTGCCTGTGTGTACACATGAATTGTAAACAGGTCAGAAGGAAATGTAACACAGAAAGTACAGAAGGTAGTAATTACATTATTAACAATGCCTCCACCAAAAAAAAAAAAGTTGGTGGACATGTTGGCATTGGTAAACCAATTAACAAATGTAGTGCTACTTAGAAAATAAAACACTATACTTCAGAACCTGTAGAATAAAACTCGCTTGCCAGTTTCTAGTACCACTTTCAATTGCATTTCATAACTAATCTTTCAGTTATTCTTATACTCTAAATACACCATTTGTAGAAGTCCTGACACTCTCAGTATCTTTCTTTCACACTCCCACATGGATGCAGATACAGTGTTATGATGAAATAATGAATTGTATTCTTGTAGTTTTACTCCAGCAAGCCAGTGCTGCTTCAAAGAGCATCAAAGTACTCTTTTGATCAAGTGGGAAATGATCAAAGTCTAAGCCTCTTACGGAGGGGGGAAAAATAGACAAGGAAGACATTCCAGTGTTTCTTTCATTTTCTTTTTAACCTCATGATTTTTGATTATGCACTATTGTTTGAAAATACACTTTCAAGAATAGCACTAGATGGGGGGAAATGAGGTTTTGCAGGAACATTGGCCAAGTATCACACAGAAACCTATCTGGTACATTTTCTGTGAAGTGAATTAGATGAGAAGGACTAATAGAAGGCTCAGACCTTAAGGAGCAACAGTGCCTTGGTCCCAGAAAAGTCCTCAGCAAAACTGGCAAACACGTTATTTTTTAAACTTCTAGGAAGCACTTTCGAAAGAGCTGCGGTAAATGCCAGTGAGAAGCTTATTTTAGCGTTACCTTGCAAATTTCAAAGACAGAGAATGAAGCAAAACTCAAAATAATCAGTGAGGGCCAGTGCTAAACACATTTCCGGTATTTCCATAGTTTGGCCATTCTGAATTTCCTGTAGGATCCACATACCAGAATGTTCAATACGACCAAGGGATGGAGCTATAATGCTGCTTTCTTATTGGCTCTGTGGGTTTGCCTCTCTGTAGAGGGAAAGGCAACCCCAATGATTTGGTGTCAGCTGACTTTATGGTCTGTTTGAAAAGCCGAGAGAATTGGCAAGGCATGTCTTCCCCAGATCTCCCACTGTGATGGCACTGGCTGTAGCCTGCACCATGAGATGCAGGGAAGTGGAGAAAACCAGATCATTTAGCATCTCATGTGGTTTTCACCTCTGCCAACAAGTCAATTTTTTTCCCAGGTTTCTTCTCCTAAAACAGCCCTTTATTTTCTATGACTTCACTTGTCACCTATAGACTTCCTTACTGTCCCAGTCAACTCACTGTCTCCACTTGATGGCTAGGAAATTAGGCATCAAACAAAAGCTAAACCACCCATGAATTATAATTTTATGAAAGGTTTTGAAAAGGGACAGTAACTATACTGAAATTTCTAAGGCAAAATTGTTTTCTATTTTGTATTGTCTGGTATCATTTAATACCTTTGTACAAAATGTATTTTTTGAATATTGGTAATTGAATGTAGTATGAGTATGATAAAGGAACTGATTTTAAAAGAGTTTTAGCAGTTAACCACAAGCAAAATTAAGACATGATAATATGTTATTATGGGGTAGGTATTTATCCATCTAAACTTTCTCTTGACTGTTTCTCCACATAAGTCAAAACACAGCAATAAATTAAACACATTTCTAGATCCATTTCAACCAGGGTCTAGTCCTGGTTTTGTCACAGAAATTGCTTTGGTCACCTTCTATGATGACCTGTCCCCACTGTGTAAGGATGTGTGGATCCAGAATTGGCCTCCACAGTCACTTACAGACACACTGTTAAGACCATATTTATGGAAGACAATCTCCCTCTGCTACAAGCGATCACCAAAAAAGAAGAACATCTTAACTGGTAGCTAAGATGCTCAAAAAGTTCCATGGCATTACCTTTTCCCAGGGATTTGGAGCAGGAAATGTATGAAATTAAACAATGGCATAATAAAAAACAGGAATGAAATAATATGAATGTGCTTGGAACAAGCACCAAAAATGATGGGAAACAGGTGTTTTTTGTGACTCAAAAGCAAAGCAAGGAGAATCGTTTTGGCTCAACTTTTCCTTACATTCTTTTTTAAGTTGCAGGACAATAGGATTTAAAATTTACAAAATTTATAAATGCCACCTATCTGTTTTAATGATCTGCCAGATGAAAACCATTGATCCATACGAGCTGTTGATCCATATGTTATGTATTCAAAATGGTGCTGATTGTATTTAGAAAGTGACATTCATAAACTCCCATCGCTTGTATCTTTCCACAAAATTTGGCTTACTGAGTAATGATACAATTTAAAGCCCTTGTTCTTTTTGCCATCACAAATGAAAGATTCGGTCTGAGGGCAAATGCTGGTTAAACACGTGAATGGAAGATAAAGTATGAATTTCTGAGCACCTTGTTAACAAGAGCAGGTGGGAGGACACTGTACATCATCTCTAGTAATTCATGTTAAATTACCCTGGAGCAGATAGTAGTGGACAGCATAACTTTACAATCTGTTAGCTCTAAATTTCACATAAAATTGTTGCAGTGGGAGTTTGAATACAGGTTGAAAGTATAAAGAAATTAGCGCAGCCTAATAGAAGAATGGTCTAATGAGCTGAAGTCCAGGGAAAGGTACATCAGCTTACCATGACCCAGAAATAAGTGCAGTCTAACTAAGGGTCTAACTGAAGCGCAGTGTAATGAAAGGAAGTTGAGGGAAAGTTAAAATTATTTCACCAGGTTCTTAACATACTGCAAATAAAATATTTGAAAATCTTGAGTGCACTGGACATTGAATCATTTGCATATGGAGCCGAAGTGCAGAGCTTAAAATATAACTGAATTTGCTACACTGTTAGGTCCCAATTACACAACCCCTTCTAAGAATAGTAGCTACTACTTGTTCAACAGGCAAGTTGCAGCTATAATCAAGAGAGCAAGTCAAGTGAAGGCTGATGGTTTATGCATAGGAGGCTCATGCTAAATATTAGTGTTAGCAGATTTCTCCATATGTTCTACCCTCTCATATGTCTGACTTTGCTCTTGGTAATAGAAGCTAGGGATGTAAGTGATATATGATTCAATCTGCATATACAGTGTTACCTTGGGTTACATACGCTTCAGGTTACATATGCTTCAGGTTACAGACTCCGCTAACCCAGAAATAGTGCTTCAGGTTAAGAACTTTGCTTCAGGATGAGAACAGAAATCGTGCTCCAGCGGCAGCGGGAGGCCCCATTAGCTAAAGTGGTGCTTCAGGTTAAGAACAGTTTCAGGTTAAGTACAGACATCCGGAACGAATTAAGTACTTAACCCGAGGTACCACTGTATTTACAAAGATATGTTTTGAGAGAGAGTCTGTGTTGGAGTAACATAAACTAAAACCTGACCTTGCTAACTGTGATAGTAACCATGGTTACAAGTCCAAGAGGGGGTGGGGAAAGAGAGGATATCTCTTGATAGAGACTGAGATGGGAAGAAGAGATCATAATCATTCTCTTGGGCTCTTGATGACTTATAGAATCATAGACTTATAATTGGAAGGGTCCACGAGGGTCATCTAGTCTTGCTTTAGTACTAAATGAAGGGATGTGAATGAATTCATTATTTTTGTATAGACTGTTGTCTTGTTTCTATCTTTAGTTACTTTTAACTTCTCTGATCCTTTCTGTTTTAAAGTGTGTGTGTGTGTGTGTGTGTGTGTGTGTGTGTGTGTGTGTGTGTTTTATAAAACAAATAGAAAAACTGCCTATATTCTGTTATCAAATTAGCTCACTTGAGTACAGTATAGCAATATTCTTGTGCCTGGGAAATTGGAGGTTAGCTGCTGGCCTCCCACATTCTAAGGAAAAGGCTGTCACTCAAATAGGAGAGCTTGATCTCTGATAGGCAAAATACATACATCCATTTCAAGGTCAGGAAGAAAACCCTTGGCACATAGAGATGTATGTGTGTAGACTCTACATTCATGTATGTGTGTAGACATACATTCAAATGAATGTACTATACGTAGATTTGACATGGATAATGCTTCTCATTGCCAATGTACATTCAATATTCTTGGACTGGCTGTGTGAATAGGGTTATAAGTGGTTCTGTTTTTATCGGTAAACCGTCATGGGTTCCATCAGGGAAGAAGGTGCAGTATAGATAAAGAAAAAAAGAAAAAAGATAGATAGACCCATTTGCGTGTGTAGGTCCCCAGGCCACCCCTCAAATAACTTCACACATAACACGTAATTTAGTTTTGGTTTTTGGGCACTATTTTGGCCACAACTTTATTAAAATACAAAATCAGTGAGTGGTTGTTTAGACATTGGTTATGACTATCTGTCCCCCCACCTGGGACAGAACTGACATCCTGAGGTCCGATCGGTAGCCAGTAGAAGGGAAAGTCAAACTTGGGGGTCATTTGAGCTAAGCGTCGGACCCACGCCGCTCACCCCAGCAGCTCCCCGAAAGCTTGACGGCCCTGGTCCTATGACAAGGATTCCCATGACAGGGATTGGGCGGCCCCGGTCACATGACAGGGATTGGACGAAATTGTGGCAAGCCCCAGGATTCCTTTAATGGAATTCCCTTCAGTGCAATAGGAGGGGCAGGCACAGCCTATCCTGACCCCTCCACCACCAGCATTATAACCAATGCCTAACCGCAACCTTACAAGTTGTGACAAATTGCTGAGTAGTAGGCAAAAACCAAATGGCACAGCCAATCACCAAATGGCAAAATTCCTACTAGGCCCCTGCGCCAAGGCAGAGGACCCCATGACAGGCAAAGCAAGGTCAACCGGAAAAGAGGGCGGGCGGGCGGGTGATCCGATGCACTCTGCAAAGAGAAAGAGAAACCAGAGTGCACCAATATTTAAAGACTATGGCCCCACCCACCCAATTTGCAACATACAATTTGCCCCAGCAACCCGGTTATCCAATCACAATGCCAGGCAACAACTATTAACCTGCCTGGCAACAAGAGGCCTGGCCCGGTGGCCCACACCGCAACACGTGCTCTCATTTATTGGAGAGCACGCTTCATCAGCAAAATTGAAATACTATGTTGTTTGAAGCTGATAAAACAATATTTTTAAAATAATGTGTAAGTATGATAATTATCATATTTTTTGCTCTATAAGACTCACTTTTTCCCTCCTAAAAAGTAAGGGGAAATGTGTGTGTGTCTTATGGAGCGAATGCAGGCTGCGCAGCTATCCCAGAAGCCAGAACAGCAAGAGGGATTGCTGCTTTCACTGCACAGCAATCCCTCTTGCTGTTCTGGCTTCTGAGATTCAGAATATTTTTTTTTCTTGTTTTCATCCTCCAAAAACTAGGTGCGTCTTGTGGTCTGGGCATCTTATAGAGCGAAAAATATGGTAATCAATCAATTAGTATAAATGTCCTGGCCTATAGTTATCTTGTTGTCAATGATGATATCTCAGTGTTGAAGAGGCACTCACCATTAGATGAAACCAGCACCTTGTGGAAATTGCTCTGGGATGCTATTATTACTTGGGGGGGGGGACAAACAGGAAGGGAGGGTGACCCATTTGAGAGGCTACTTTATGTGGTGGCAATGTAAGGTTATTTAAAAAGCTTGGTTAATGATATGTAATGATTTGAAGAAAATGCTTAAAATAACATTTGGGGGCGGAGGACAGAAGCCTTGACATTGAATCACACAGGATTGGATGTCTTCAAAGAACCAAAAAATCTCCCTCTCCTTTTGAGAGCAGCTGCAAGGCCAAGATCCTCCCAGAACATGAAAAAGAAGTCATCCCCGCCAAAGAAGATCGGCAAAACAAACTAATTGACTATGCTGGAATGATTAATGAGCTTGAAATTTTATTGCATATTTTTAAAAGCATTGTGTACAATATTTTACATCAGTAGGATTTCGAAAAACACTTGTAATATGATGAACAATGTATAAAATTTGAAATTATTGTGAATTGAAGATATTGAGGCCGTGCATTTACAAATGTAAAACAAAAGAACCAAGAAGGGAAGTGGAGGGAAGTCAGGGGATTTTGGAAATCCTACATTGGGGAGTTGTGATGTGATATTTTTATTTTCTGTTATTATAAAAATTAATAAAAAATAGTATAAAAAAGAAGAGGCATTCACCATTATCTGATGGCTTGGTAGGCATCTGAATGAATTTGTTTAAAGCAGCAGAAAAGCTAGAAAATTTCTGAACTAAAATGGCCTTCATAGCTTTACCGCTAACAGGGTATAATTGAAGGATCATCAAGCTGAGTTCAGTGCTCCATCTCACAGCTTGAAGAAGAGATGGAATGTCTGCCAAGCAGAAGCAAGCAAAACCAAAGATCTCAACCACAGCGTTCCAAATGCCACCTATCTATCACAGTATTTTAAAGGTTATCAGAAATTGAAAGTTTGGCAAGTAATCACCCCAAGGCAATAAAACCCTTGGAAGTGACGCACATCAAAAGATAGCTTCTGCATTGCACAATATCTTCTCTTTCTTCAATGGTGGACAATGTCTGCATTTCAAATAGAACAATGGTTGTCAAGCGTCCAAACGCTTGCACCTGTTGACTATAAAGAGGTTATTTGATCTTTCTCCTAGTAACCCACAGTTCATGTTTGAAGTGACATTTCCAGCTTGGATTTGCCCTGCTGAAGATCACAGAGGAAACAACCAACTTTCTGTCACAGGCAGGGACAAAGGCTGATGAAAGCTTACCAAGGAAGGGGTTTGGATAGCACCATGTAATCAGAAACAAGGGAATTCTGAGCATAAGTAGTGTCATGTTTCTAAATTGGATGCAGCACAGTATTACTGGAATAGGTCATAAAACACAGCAGGCCTAGTTGTGAAGTCTGCCAAGAGACTAAGGATTTGAATAATATGCTCTGAAGGCTGCTTCCCACATTAAAACTTTTGTATCAGCTGTGTGAGCTCCCAAAAGGCACTTCCATGCATAAAATAGCAGGACATTTTAATATATTTCTACGGTGCATACGATTAAAAAAAAAGAGTGAATTTCAAATATCTAGAAATGTCTAAGACAGTCTCAAGTTACAATTTTAACAACAGGAAATACTTGAGAGAGAAGTCAGCATAAATAGTGACCCTCATTGAAATTTCAATCAAGGTAGCTTTAGCTGGCTCAACATGAGAAATTTCCACATCAATATAATCACTAATTATGGATCATAAACATAAGGCTAGGAACTGGAGAATTGACATGGCCTCCTTTTCTAATTCTGACCATGTGAAAGCATACGGTCAGACCGTTTGAACTGTCTTACAACAACAATTTTATTATTTATATCCCACCCATCTGGCTGGGTTTCCCCAGCCACTCTGGGCAGCTTACAGCAATACCTGAACTCTCAGAAAGAGAGGACATAAAAAGTGGAGAAGTACATTCAATGCTCTTGTGTGGTAGAGTGGAGATCAGATTCATAACTCAGTTAAAAAAACTTAGGCTTGGTAACTCCATAACAGAGACCAAGCCACACACAACCTGTAATTAAAATGACCAATGTATGAGCACCTAACAAATGCCAGCATGACCAGGATAACCTTCATCTGAGAGGTGCATAGGGACTGAGTGCTTTGTGATGGTCTCCTACAACATAAGGACACCCCTTGAGCTTCTTAGGTAGATAGTGAACAAACATGAATATATGCATAGAAATACAGTTTATTTGTTGGTGTATGTGTGTGTTTGTGTTTTAAAAAACCAGAATAGCCCTATATACATAACCCTGACTGTCAAATATTTGCCTAAATACGAGAGATTTAGGGTCAGGCTAAAATCCACTGGAAGAAAATTCTATATATGGAAATCAGGCACCATTAACATAAGCTTTATGTTAAGTGTATCTTACTCCTGCCAGTAAAATTATAAATGTTGTGCTTGCATTTGGCACAACAGATGTCTCTTTCTAATTTTATTATTTTTCTGCCAAATTAAAATATGACACTTAAATCGCTTACTACTTCATGTTAACTGATTTGCCTTTAATATCAAATGTTGGGTTTCTGTCCTGAGTCTATAAGGAGTCTGTTCAAATGCCCTCTCCATTTATTTATTTTGTTCCAGTAGAGCAGGAGGCAGACCTGTAGTTATTTAGTTACAGGTAGGTAGCCGTGTTGTTCTGCCGTAGTCGAAAAAATTCCAGTAGCACCTTAGAGACCAACTAATTTTTATTCTGTAGTTATTTGATACTGTTATCCAATTGATGCTGCTAATCCTGATTACCTAGTTTTCCATAATAAAGTTAGCATTGCCTTCTCAGTTGCTTCAATAGAAAATGAATTTTTTTAGTTTCTTCTACAGAGCAGCCATCAGTGGGCCATCTCATCTCCTTGTTCCTCTTAGATCATATTTAAAAAAAAAACCCACAAAAAATAGAACTGTAACTTGCAGCTCTTTTTCTGGTTTTTATTTAATACAGCAAGCAATGCTTTCTTCCACACTAAGTTCAATGGGCTCCAAAGACTTTCCAACAATGCCCAATGAAAAATCTTAGCATTTTATACCAGAAGCTGGAGGAGGGAAAGGAAACATCTATGTACCTTATATTTTCATATACCAGGGAATCTTTGGCATTCTGGATGTTGCCAAACTGTAACTCTCACCATGCCTAGCCTTTGGCCATTCTTGCTGGGACTGGTGAGAACTGCAATTTGTCAACATCTAACAGTAGCAGCTCCAATGTCACTCAGTCAGACCTTAGGCAAAGCCTTGGAGCTTTATTACCTGGGGGGGGGGCGGGTAATAACAGCACAGCCTTAACAGCTGTCCTCCCTTCCTCAGCTTCATCCCTACAGGTTAACCACGTGGATTTTAACTGCTCCACAAAATGGAGTCTGAAAGAGATGTTTCGCTTGCCTATCTGGATATGTCCACACCTAGAAGAGTGTGGCTATCCCATCCCTTCACTAGCAATGTGGAGTGGCAGGGATAGTCATAGTGTGGTGGCTTCACTTTACAAGAGAAAAGGTTACTAAATATTATAGCAGGTGGCAAGCGAGTAAAGAACACACCACAGGGATGCCATTTTCAGCAGCAGCCCTGTGGTGTGATGCATGTGCTCTAGCTCTTAATAAATGTAACCCGATTCTGTAGAGCTAATGGGCAGCCAAGAAGCAATTGCATCACAGGAGGAGGAGAAAAGGGAAGATTCCCTCTGAAGGCAAAGTTTTCTAAAGAAAACAACAATGAACTTGAAATAACACATCTACCCAACAAACCAATTGCTGTTATCCAGGATATCATATGAATCCATAGAAAATGCAATCTTCTGCTGCTGATCTCCTGTGGAGTACACCTTTGTGCATTATATGCCTTTCTAGTACAAGATGACAGAGAAAGTTTATTTTTATTGTTTCCATTAGCACAATAGGAGAAGGAAGGCATTCTTTCCCCTTAATATTTTTTTTGGAAAGTGTAACAAATATGATCCATTGGAGAAGCAGTAAGAAAATTAGGATTATATAGAAATAGCAGGATAATGAGAAACTGCAGAAGAGCGCACAAGAAAGGGATAGATTCTGAATGTATAATGGAACAGGGATAGCAATGAAACAAATTATTGTGATAAAAGGACAGAGGTGGATTCTAAATTGCACCAACATAAAGCATAACATGTTTAATAACAAAAATGGCAATGTATACAATATACAGAACATTACTAGGAAGAATTTATAAGCACAATAAAAGCAATTTACCCAGAGAAATGTTGAAAGCTACTACAATACAATATGGAAAACAATATAATTTATAAAATGTAACAGAAAAGAGCAAGAAAAGTTGCAGAAGGATAGAGATGTAACAGTCTAACAGAAATAAGACCACCATAGGTCACATCTTTCATAGCTGTGTGACATCCAGTAGGACATTCCAATTGCTGCTGATAAGTGCACACACGCACACAAACACAATTAAGTCAATTTGTTAGCAAAATTATTCTTTCCACACTTTCCAAATCTTAAAGACATACTTTGGAAGTTCAGTCAATACTCAACATCCATCCACATCTGTTCTCAGCTCAAATAAGTTATCTATACAGTGGTACCTCGGGTTAAGAACTTAATTTGTTCTGGAGGTCCTTTCTTAACCTGAAACTGTTCTTAACCTGAGGTACCACTTTAGCTAATGGGGCCTCCCGCTGCTGCCGCACCACCGCACAATTTCTGTTCCTATCCTGAAGCAAAGTTCTTAACCCAAGGTACTATATCTGGGTTAGCGGAGTCTGTAACCTGAAGCATCTGTAACCTGAAGCATCTGTAATCCGAGGTACCACTGTATAAGACATACCATATTTCAAAGTTTCCATTACTCACCCATCAATTCTTCTCCAAGATTGTCTTGCTCAAACTTACTATAAGGTCAGTGGTTGCTTTGCTAGGAAGGTTCATGGTCATGCCAAGGCACATTCATTTTCTACACAGGACAGGCACTTGCAGATCACCGAATGAAGATGAAATGCATCACCAGAAAAGAGGACAAAGAAAGACACAGCTTTGCATACAATTTGCATGTGCTCATATATACATATGGATGCAAATTTAGGAATAATTTCTACAATTTAAATAGAAATATTGGGGAAAGGTGGCCTGCATGGCTGGCTCCAACTAACAGTTGGTGAGCAACATCAAGACCCCTGCTCTGCTTTCCTGTGCTTCTATATCTTCAACTAGACATGGACTAGACAGCCCCAGACAACATAGCACACCTGCAACTAAAGGGAGGTCTTCTGACAGCCATCCAGCAGATGATTCTCCTCTGTAAAGTAGCACAGATGGTACACCCAATTTCCAAGCCACGTCATAGCTTGAGATCCAACAAACCCCCTCCCCATTGTTTATTTGTTTGCTTTAGAATGAACACAGGGGCATTGTAAAGCTGGTGCTCCAGTATTTGGAGTTGCTCCTGTGCTACATTGATATACATGAAAAAGATCAGTTTGGCCTATAAAGCCTTGGGCATATTGAACTCAAGTCACTTCGGGGCTTTTGATGGCAAGATGAAACTCACTGCACATGCTAGGTGTCATATCCTCCTCTATGGCTCATGATGACCTCTAAGTTCAACAGACGGCATCCTCTTGACAATAGCATCCATAGACCAGCTTGAATAGCAGAAGTGTATAGAGAGCAATTGTAATATTCAGCCGGCATGGATGTTTCTCACAGTGAAATGCCAGCAAATACAGATCAAATACTGGCAAGTTGAAAATACAGTTTCAGAGGATGCCTTTGGCGCCAAGACTCAGGTCTTGTCAACCTCATGCACATATATTAACCACACATAATACAGATAAATTGTGAAGTTAGGACTCAGATCATAGTGCAAATTTTATTTGAGATGGGGAAGAGTTCCACCTAGAATGCTTTAAACTCACATTTGTTGTTCACTCTCAGCTGGGTTGGTGAGATAGCATATTGTATGTAACTATTGTGGGATCAAATAGTTCAACCATACCCCCCCCATCCCTCATATGTATGCAAAACTTATTTAGCCCTTTAGCTGCACATGCATATGGATTAATTTGAAGAAACATACTTGAAATAATCTTTGAATCCAAAGACACAAATACAAGCGTGCACTTTCTATGTCTAAAAGAAAAGAGAAGGCTCCGAAAAATTGGCTCCAAACATGAACAGATGGCAAGATCAACAGAAGCATTATTTGGCCTGGTTTTTATATAGAACAGACGATAAAGTCACGAAGGTGCCGATAAAACAAAGTCAACAACTAAAACAAATTAATGAGGTCCAAGATAGTATGGGAAGCAACAAATAAAGAGTAGAGAGAAATAAATGTATATTACAGATGAAAACTTGGGAAGGAAAACTGATTGACACCTAGAGGGTCCTGTGAAGTGTGACAGCAGGTATTAGTTTTGTAGATATCAATGTAACTTGGGTGTAGTATTAGTGTGGGAATGTTCAGGGATGCAGGAGAGAATATATTGTTTGATTATATCCTTTCCAACTTGTGTTAACAAGTTCCACCATTTAGCAGAGTAACATTCCCCCTTTTAAACTTACACAGCGGATGCGTTTGCTCAGGCTCGCTAAAGCCTCTATAATAAGTTTTAAAAGTAATTCCCAGTTTAGTCCCTCATAAAAAGATAAGACATGACACAGGCTTCTATAAAAGTATTAAAAGAGTTTACTCACACATTCTGTTCACGATTGGATCCCAGAAGGCAGACTTAGCTTAGAAAAGTAATATACCTGGAAACTATCCCATAAGGAGACAGTCCCCTTGTCCTCTCTTGGTTGGAAGCCAAGAGAGCATCTTAGGCTAAGCAGATGTTGCTTCGTCAATGAATGTGGTCAGAGAGAGAGATGGCTGACCAGTCCTGCTCTTTTGTTACATCGGCAGGTGAGGTCACGCCCACCTCTAGTCACATGCAGAGGAAGTCTGTCCCAACCTATGAGAAACAGGAAGTTCCGACTGGCTGGTCCAGACATCCCCTTTTATGTCCACTCTAGGGATGTTGTACTTGACTGCTCTTGTGTTTCACATCCCACAATTAGCAATGTTGTATCTTCTCCCACATGAACTTTGTGGTCTTCAGAAATTTACCTCTGAATCCTCCTTTCCCTGCCTTCTAAGGTTTGTCAGGTAATCAAGAGAGAGTATGTTTTCTGAGTTGTGGAATATATGTGAAATACCATATGTGGAATACCCTCTCCAGAAAGCCCCATATGGTGTCAAGAATAAACATTTTGGCCTTCCAGCATGCAAGCAAAGCTAGGTTTGGCTGTTCAGTATTTTTTGTTGGGTTTTCTGATTATCGCTCTGTTGCATAGGCTCCACCTTCTGAAGAAGAATGGGGGGACAGCAGCACATGGCTTGTGACACTGTGCGTGTGATGTTAGGATGTGGGAGGAGCCAAGGGAGGAGCCAAGCATGGCGACAGTGCAGCTGCAGCACAGCCTTCAATCCTTCTCCTGCCACCACTGGCCTGGGGCTGCTTCCCCATCATTGGACTTTGCTTTGCAGGACTATATATGGGACTATATTTCTTTAGTAATTACTCAACATTCATTCTGTCAATAATTTCAGAACTGAGCTCTAAACTACGGTAATAATGTTTCTGCTACAAGGATTAGTAGTGAAATAGTTAATACTAAAATATTAAATTATCTTTCATTACACATGACAGCGACCACTTGACATAAGTTCACAGAACCTCTTGCAACACTAATTGGAATTTATCTCAGGTGTGCTAATTGAATTAATCTTAGACTCACAATTCATTACCCACAGGTTGTATTCAACTTTAATTATTGTTCAGACCATATATATACCATTACTCTCAAAGCAACAGTAGTTGTGCTTGTCCTGTTTGCTTATTTAAAAAAATAATATTGTTTCATGTATTCAAATGACGTTGGTGATATCTAAGACATTTGTATGCCCAGGCACCATGATCTGCCCCCTGCAACACCATGAATTACATAAATGACCACATGTAACAATATTATTTGGTTCAAATTACCTTAGGCCATAAATTTATAGATTACAGTTGTATGTGGTTTAGGCTTAGACATTAAGTAGACACTTTATAGACACATCCGCCTGTGGGTCAATTCTCCAAGGGATTCAACCTATATTGAGGGAGTCATTTGACATACATAATATAGGAATGACCCACATAGAGATCACCTTGAAGACTGCTATGGCTATGGCTCTAGCCATGCCTGGGCATTCAGACAGGAGTACCTCCTCCAGGATTACTTTAACAGGATACCCCAAAGACTTGGAGGGGCAGGCAAGGCATGCAACCTCACCTCCAACCATGACTAAGGCTTTTACCAAACACCTTTTCTGCCACTTGAGCTGGACCAACCAGGGGTGGAGGAAGGGGGGTGCGGTGGGTGTGGACTGCCCTGGGTGTCACCACTGAGGGGGGTGACAGAATGCTGGGCGGTACTCACCGCAGGGCCTGCAGCACGCCCGAGCCACGCATCTCTCCTGGGAGAGACACGGTAGCTTGGGCGCGCATAGGCTCCACGCTGCCCAATGGTCTGCACGCTGCCTCCCCCCCCCCAGCTGTAGGATGGCTGAGTGGGAGGAGGCAGGCAGACTCCAGAGGCCCCACGGTGCACCCCACCCCTATGGGCAGCTCACCCCGCCCTCCCCCCGCCCCTATGGTTGCACCGCCCACCCCTGGGCACGCCTCCCCAAGCGCCCAAGCGGCTTCCTCCGCCGCTGGGACTAACTTCTGCTTTTAAAAGTAATCAAAGTTGGTGGCCATCACTGCCTCTTATGGGAGTGAATGCCATAATTTAACTATGTGCTGTGTATTTCATTTTGTCTGTCCTGAATCTTCCAACTCATTCATGGGTTCTAGTGTTATGAGGGGGTGGGTTTATCCAGTTTCTGCAAACCCTGCAGAATTTCATACACAGCCATTCAAGGTTTAAAAGGTGTTGCATTTGCCATAAAAACCTGGTGCATTAAATTATCTTCTTAGGCAGTCCCTTTGTGTGGACTGCCGTTTAGAGATTTAAAAAAAGACAATTCTAGTTCATGCTGAAATACCCCAAACCACTACCTCGTTGCATTCTACTGTGTCTGATATCACTACCGCCTAGTCTGTGTACAGAACCAGGCCCACTTGCCTAGTCATGCAAACACTCCCAACAGGAATTATAACACTGGTTTTAATCTACAAGTGTTAGAACAGCTGGTTGTTTATATGAGCCTTCTGAATAATTACTTGGTACTTGCTGCGCCTAATTTTTGGCTTCCAAATTAATATGAGGCACAGATGGTTAACTTACTATAAATTCTTAGTAAGATGTAAGGAAGTTTAGATTCTGTGAGCTCAAATGCAAAACAAAAAACAAAAAACTTGAGCTGTCATAACAATGAAATACCACCAGGGTTATAATTCTCTTGTTACTTGGAACATGATCAAGCAATGGCTCTTTATAAGAAGGAGGGATTGTGAAATGTAATGCAGCCATCTCACCCTGCTCTCTAAGTCCTGAGGACATCTTATCTCCAAAGCATAATCTATTCACATCTCTATTAGATGCTGAATAATTCTTATTTCACCCACATGACTGCACATTTTAGAGCTTGCAGTTTTCCAGATATGGGTTACCTTTAGAAAGAAGAGAGTAAAATGAACTATCATAGATGTGCCTGTAGGGAATAATGAGGATGAGCTAATATACATCATAGCAGGGCCACTGCTGGTCTTTTATCATGTAGCTGAGGCCAAGTTGCCCATTACAGGCAAATTCTTGCTTCTTCTTTTACAGTGGGTATGCATTCACACATTACATCAGTTGCTGTACTAAACAGTAATTGATATGGTTTCTTCTATATGACTATAAGCAGGCCTTTCAACACTGGCTAGAAGTGATTCAGTAGAGATAAATAATAATCTACTGTGAGGAAATTTTATTCAAATTTTACCAGAGCACTGAGGCAAATGGAAACAACTTTAAGGCAAAACTGATTTAATCCAGCATAAGCAATAGCCCTGCTGAACAGATGGCCCAGGGCAGCAAAGGTAACCTTGCATAGTCATCCTTTGGGGAGGAGGGTTGAGAGGTGATGTTCTTCCACTCCTAGAAAGAGATTATGGGAGCTGTCAGGACCAGCCAATCCATCCATTTGTAGTGCATGTGCAACTAGCTGCTGCCAAAGAGGATTTCTGCACTGGTTTCTTAGGCTTTGAGAGTCTTTACCTTGGAGTCAATTAGTGCCCTTCAACACAGCAAAATCAGATTAAAAAAAGATTTTGGCTGGGAAATGCTGTGTGTCTGTTGTGCAGTACAATCCTAAACATCAAAAGTACTACAAAATAAAGGCTTCTGTTTTCAGAGAGGCTTACTCCCATGTAAGCATGTTGGCATGGAAAGGATTGTGCCCTTACATTGGTTTTCTTTGCCAGGTAGAAAATTAAAATTAAAAAAAATACACCAGGGCCTAACCAGTGCTTTGTCTCTGGTGCCAAACCCTCTGAGATGAACATACAGTGGGTCTACAATGCAATTCGTTATTGCTCTACATCCAATAATTAATGACTACTTTTGAAGTGGTGAGGTTGCTGCATTATTAGACCAGAGTTTTCTTTTCACAAAGTGGCTAAAATTCAGTCCAGAATAAACATGCTTAAACCGCACTGGTTGCAATGGAAAACTTAACTGCAAACTTAAAACTCTCCCACTGAAATCAAAAGGACTTAGAAGTGCTTACCTGTGTCTTGATCATGCCCAAAGTAGAAATGAATAACAGAGCATGCAAATCATGCAAGGGCAGTGCAAAACGGAATTTAGAAAATCCCAAATTCATAGTAGAGTTAATACACCTGATCAGTATTCTAGACCAACTATATGATTCTCATTTTAGTTAGTCTTTTAGCTTTTGCATGTGAAAAGGCCAAATTCAAACACTGCTGCTAGAAATTGGATACACTGCGCAGAGCAAACACTCAACATGAAAATCAGATTTCATTTTCAAGATCAGAGCTGGTGGAATAGGTATTTGCTCCCTCTGCTATTTGTTTTCAACAAATAGCCATGGGAGTTGAATGCTGTTAGCAAGAATATCGAAGGAAAGGGAAATTGTTGTGAATTGGGACGTAAAGATATTTGTGTATTCGTGCATATCCGAGGCATTTGCATGACCCTCTTGAAAGCTATTTTTGGCGGCATTGGTCTGTAAAGGAAAAATGACATTACTATTTTGTTTCTGCTGTTTATCACAAATTACAAGCAGAATATATGCTATAGAGCTACCAGCTTCTAGGAAAGGTCCCAGAGTACAAGTGCTTATTAGTAAGCAACTTTTATATCAGACACAACTGAAGGTGCATAAGTTTCTGTGAAATGTTCTCTGCTGGCTATGCATTTAAGAGCATTGGGAGAACTGTAGCAACCCCTCCCTTCTCCTAATAAATATTAGCTGTTAACCCCTATAAATGCAAATCAAATTTGGGATTCAAATTGGCCACCAACCTTTGGGAGGCAGAAGGGAACTTTCGTTCTCAAGGGGTTCATTTTTACATTTAAAAAAAGATAGTACCAGTTAAGAACCACTATACTCAAAAACCCTTATACAATGGTCATATCTAGCACCATCTTGGAAGTCCTCTCAATTACCAGAGGAGGAATGAATGGAAATGGATAAGGCTAACCATATTTGTGTTGCCATAGTTCCCATCAGTAGTGATGCATATACCGTATTTTTCGCTCTATAAGACGCACCAGACCACAAGACGCACCTAGTTTTTGGAGGAGGAAAACAAGAAAAAAAATATTCTGAATCTCAGAAGCCAGAACAGCAAGAGGGATCGCTGCGCAGTGAAAGCAGCAATCCCTCTTGCTGGTCTGGCTTCTGGGATAGCTGCGCAGCCTGCATTCGCTCCATAAGACGCACACACATTTCCCCTTACGTTTTGGGGAAAGTGAGTCTTATAGAGCAAAAAATAAGGTATTTAGTTGCAGGTTGAATAGGGTTGCCATATTTCAAAAAGTAAAAACCAGAACACCCTGAAATTCATTCGTTGTTGGGGTTTTTTACTGTATGGCAGCTAAACCATCAGAAATTCTAGTTTATGAGATGATGAGAAAGATCTCTGCTTGAGATCTTAGGGAGCTGCTGCCAAAAGAAAAACACTGGATTGAGTTACATGGGCAATGAATTGGATGGTGTTGGTCCAAATGTGTCATCCCTTACACCTGGAGTTCTCTATTTGAGCCAAGGCTTGTAATCATATCTGGAAAAATAGTGGTCCTTATCGGGCCTTGTGGCCTTCTCCTGGTGTGCATGACGTCACATGTGCACAACACGCATGAGATGAGCCCCTCCCTACCCCCAATGTTGGGTGGACCTCAGCACCTCTGGCACATAAGTATTTGTGGTAAGTGCGGTATATAAATATATTGACTACAACATACATAAATTAATTAATTAGATATACATAGGATTGCAGTTATTCACTAGTAAGTGTCATCCTACATGTATCTACTCAGCACTGTTGAAGATAGAGGGACATTATTCAAAGTAAGCATATATCGGATTGCATTGTTCCTCTGTAAGTAGTGTAACTGCTTCTTTTCAGGGCCATTTTAGAAAAGGCTACCAAACGATGCTTTGGGAATGTTAGTTTGTTCTGTTCATACAACCTTTTTACTTGTTTAGGTTTCTTCTAATCGCTACTGGTACAAAATGCAGATCATACCTTATTGCTAAGTAATGATTACTTACAGTTTTCAATGAAGGTTGGTACCAAGCCATTTAAATTTTTGTGCTGAAACTAAAAGATTAGTGTGGATTTTTACACATTTTTTCAGTGCAATGAAACTATAAATTTCAACTACTCTGTTTCAAAAAAAATCTACCAGTCTTTTTTTCAATTCAGTATGTAATTGGGTATACAGTGGTACCTCGGGTTACATACGCTTCAGGTTACAGACTCCGCTAACCCAGAAATAGTACCTCGGGTTAAGAACTTAGCTTCAGGATAAGAACAGAAATCGCACGGTGGCGGCGTCGCACCAGCAGGAGGCCCCATTAGCTAAAGTGGTGCTTCAGGTTAAGAACAGTTTCAGGTTAAGAATGGACCTCCAGAATGAATTAAGTACGTAACCAGAGGTACCACTGTATGCTTTTACTACAGTTAAAGAGGCAATTCCAAATTTAAATGATTTAGCTGAACTAGTAGATTAAGAGCTACATTTATCATTTATTCCTCTTAAATTTGGCCTTTAAAAAAATCATTTCCAAAAGTGATGTTTTCAGAAGTGGCATTGTGATATGTTTTGGTCTAAATCACACTAAATTAAATCTATTTAATTCCAAACACCTTTCTTTATCAATGGAACTTTGTCTACATATGCGCTATGCCAATGTTATTTAAACCAAAATGTGAGCATGAGGTAGGAAGTACCCCTGCTCCAATTTTAGTCCCCAGCCACTGCCTGCTCCCCAATCAAAAGCAGGCTTGCAATATCCCTTTGCTCATGACATTTCTTCAGCAAGGAAATTGTAATATTAATTTGTTTTTTTTAAAAAAATAATACAGATAAATGTATGAAACATTTATGCAGAAGGACTTGATTCTAGCTGATTTGCCATCTTATCACAAGGTTTATTGCACCAGCAAATAGATAGCTGAGATTCATTATTTATTTTACTTTACTTCAACTATTTATATTCCACTTAAGATATAGTCTCTGAGTGCAGCAAGGTTAAAAACACTGTGCTCAAATGCCACTATGTAGCTATAATTTGTGCCATCATTGTGTGAAGATTGCACATTCAGTTGCAGTCAACCCATTTGATCACTGGGAATATTTACAATTAGGATGTACAGTAAATTCTGTTGAATCGAAATGAGTCTGTGAATGAAACCCTGTGTACAGTTGCAATGGCCTACCTCTCACTGAAATCAATGGGCCTTACTTCTGAATAAACCTGCAGTAGATTATACTGTAAGATCAAATACTAACTTTCCGTATTCTGCCTTAATTATAGTGGATATTGGAACACAGATCAGTATTCTGGACCATGTACTGTCCATTACAGTCTGTCAACATTTCTTTCCATTGCTCCCCTTGACATATAAGATAATCAAAAAGAATAATAAAACATGGACATTTATTATTATATTATAGCTTCCATTTTTCAAAGCTTAGAAGACTATGTTAAGGTTTGCACGTGTTTAAATGTAGTAATCTGGGTAGGTTTTTCAAGCATCTTCTTGCTGTCACATCTATTACTTTTCTTACTTTTTTTCACTTGAAACATTACCCTTCAGCTAATCACTGACTAATGGAATTTCAATGAACCATTAAATCAGACCAAAATAATTTACTCTTTGATGGAAACTCAGAATTGTCAGCTACTGTAGACAAATTCTGGAACATGTGTTCCTATCCTAATAGCCTTCCCTCATCATGTGGTAGGCTTTCAGTGCTATTACTAAATCATGTATAATACAGATTTTCAGCTCTATTCCTTCACAGAAAGACGAGCTTGTCATATTAGGAGGGTTTCTTTTGCTTCCTTTCTTATCAACTATGGAGATCTCAGGTGGAGATTTTTGGTTCTGTGTGTGCTTTTTTAATTCTACAAAGCCGTTTACTATTTAAACTGGAGGGCAGTGAGATATTTATTTACTATTTGGCCACTGTCTACCCCTTATGATAGACTAGTACTTTGGAATTATTTGAAAAATAAAAGGTATCGCAACACATGCAAATCTGACATGGGAACACAGGTCCATGCTTGAGAGCTCAGAACCCAGACCGTCCAACACGATGCAGCCCAAATCTGAGACACCATCTTCCAGGTCCACACTCCTGCACAAGTCACAAGACTCTTGAGAGATCACAGCCCCCCCCCAAAAAAAGCATTTTGGGGAGCACAAATCCCCCAAACACATGTTTTAGATGCCATGCCCCCCAAAGTGCAGCCCAAAATTGTATGAGATCATGGTGGCCATTTTGGCTGCTGTCCTCTCACAAGGGGAGGTCGCGGGTTGCGCTGTGGTCTAAACCACCTGCTGATCAGAAGGTCGGCGGTTCAAATCCCCACGATGGGGTGAGCTCCCGTTGTTTGGTGCCTGCTCCTGCCAACCTAGCAGTTCGAAAGCACGTCAAAGTGCAAGTAGATAAATAGGTACCACTCCGGCAGGAAGGTAAACGGTGTTTCCGTGCGTTGCTCTGGTTCGCCAGAAGTGGCTTAGTCATGCTGGCCACATGACCCAGAAGCTGTCTGTGGACAAACACCAGCTCCCTCAGCCTACAGAGCCAGATGAGCACACAACCCCACAGTCGTCTGCGACTGGACCTTATGGTCAGAGGTACCTTTACCTTTACCTCTCACAAGAAAAACCAGGATGTTCCTTTTTTTTCTGGAGCAGTTGACTGGTATGATAACCACAATCACCTGAAGGAACTATGAGCAGCCTGAAAGAACAGCACCACCCTCCTGCCAAGAGATTTTAATGATGGTGAAGGGCTCCAGCTTTCCTGTATTTCTTCATACCTTTTTCAAAATGTAACATTTTAGTCCAGACTTTTAGTTAAGACATACTACAAGTCCATGAAGAAATCCATAAATATATCCTGCAGATAGCTAGTAGTTATAACTGTGTTCTTTACTTTTATAATGTCTAATATTTCAGCTGGCCAACATTTGGCAACAAAACTTTATTCTTTATTTTTTGAGGGGAGGGGAATGGTTTCATGTTTTAAAAGTGATTATTTTCAAAGCATCCTGTTAGCTGCCTTGAGCATTGTTGATCAGATGAAATATAACTGGACGGCAGTAATGGACACAACCCTTCATGTTACAATTTCTTAGGTTTCAGCAGGAGAATTAACCATGTGATTCATTCTCTCCAATTGCAATTAGTAACTTTGGCTGGATCGCATCCCCAAATAATAATTGTGGCTTCTTGATATTTTACTGCTCCTGGAAAATGGTTGTTTGCAATATCTACACAGCTGGGCATTTTTATGGTCATTTCCCTTAATTGAAATAAATAAATAAACTATACTAATCTACTAACAGCTTACTAATGGTGGCCATTAACTTCATTCATGCCAGTTCAGTAATAAAAAGTGGTTAAGAAAAATACCCATTAAACAAAAGGGAAGGGCATTCTACCAAATGAACTGTGTTACATTACATGAATCAAGCCCCCAGGTACTCTTTTGTTGAAGTGCTTCCAACCCCAGACATTGCCTTATTGATTTTTTTTTAAATTTACCTCCCAGTTTTAGACATACTGTTCTCTTACCTCCGAGGTTTTAAGTTTAAGCTTGTATGTGTCATGCCTGCGGAGATCTTCCTGTGCACATTGCACTTACTCGAAAATGAAATGCTCATGTTCTTTATTTCGCCTTTTCTACTCATGGAAGTATCAGTTCATTAATATTTGTTTGGAATGCCTAAGGTAGCTTGCTACTGAGCACAGAAGAAGCCCCATGCTGTATTTTATTTCAGCATCATAAAATTGTTGGGTTAATAACTCAGGGCTATCTCAGATAAATACACTGGCACGTTTGCCTTCATAATACCAAGACATCACCATCGCATTTACAGACCACTTTTCAGCCAATATACCAAAGTAGGTATATACGATTAAAGCATTCTGAGCAAATTAAAAACACACTACTCAGTTAAAATGGACATAAAACAGTCCACAACACCCAGTACACCAATAACACAAAGTGCAGAACAGAAACCATTCAGCCAAAGGCTTGGGCAAAAAGATGAGTTTTTAACAGGCAAGAAAAGTTTGTAAGGGTCAGCATAGACCTTACCTGGAGTGAAAGAGAGTACCATCTTTAGCCTGTATCAAGCGTGCCCTTTCTCAGGTTGTTGCATACTGAATTCTGGGCAGGCGTGCCCACTTGAATAAAATATTGGGAGGTAGGTAAGCCCCACCCTGCATAATAACTAACAAGACACAGTGCACGTATGCATGCACACACACCCACACACCCATTTGAATAGCACTGTTCATCAACTTTGGGGGGCAGCCCCCTAAAATATTTTATTAAGGGGGTTGAAGGGACCTTGGTCCCTAGGAGTTGGCTCCTATGATTCCAGGCAAATGTTATATCAACAACAACAACATACCCAATAATATCTCAGGCTGAAGGAAGGCAGTACTGATGAAATAAAATGCCAGTCCATAGGTAAAAATAAAGGGGAAAGAAAATATGACACTTGGCCTTTAAGATTTCTACAACAATGAAGTTGGCATGTAAACATTGTGGCACGACTCAGATTATTATTTTATCAGGTTCTAAACCCAGATTCTAAATCTTTTTCATGAAGGAGGAATAACTCAACCATCGATCTAGTCATACTTGTGACTAGACATGTGGCCTGGGCTGCATTCACACGGCAGTTTACTGTATTCTTTGCTCTATAAGACTCACTTTTTCCCTCCTAAAAAGTAAGGGGAAATGTGTGTGCGTCTTATGCAGCGAATGCACACTGCGCAGCTATCCCAGAAGCCAGAACAGCAAGAGGGATCGCTGCTTTCGCTGCGCAGCGATCCCTCTTGCTGTTCTGGCTTCTGGGATTCAAAATACAGTGGTACCCCGCAAGACGAACGCCTCGCGAGACGAAAAACTCGCAAAACGAAAGGTTTTTTCGTTTTCGAGTTGCCTCGCAAGACGAAGTTCCCTATGGGCTTGCTTCGCAAAACGAAGCTTGCCCCGGGGACAGCGGGTCTTCTCTTTTGAAGCAAGGGGCGGCGGGGAGATCGCTTCTCCCCACCGCCCCTTGCTTCAAAAGAGGTCCGGGGGCAGCGCTTCCCGCTGCCCCCGGACCTCTTTTGAAGCAAGCGGCTGCGGAGAGAAGCGATCTCCCTGCAGCCGCTTGCTTCAAAAGCTGCCCCCGATCTCTTTTGAAGCAAGCGGCTGCGGAGAGAAGCGGGGTGGCTGGGGCAGGTGTTCCCGTCCCCCGCCCGGCTTCGCAGCACCGCTCCGAAGCTCGGCGGTGGGGGCAGGTGTTCCCTCCCCCCCACCCTGCTTCGGGGCAGCGTTCCGAAGCGGGGTGGCTGGGGCAGGTGTTCCTGCCCCCCGCCCGGCTTCGCAGCACCGCTCCGAAGCTCGGCGGTGGGGGCAGGTGTTCCCTCCCCCCCACCCTGCTTCGGGGCAGCGTTCCGAAGCGGGGTGGCTGGGGCAGGTGTTCCTGCCCCCCGCCCGGCTTCGCAGCACCGCTCCGAAGCTCGGCGGTGGGGGCAGGTGTTCCCTCCCCCCCACCCTGCTTCGGGGCAGCGTTCCGAAGCGGGGTGGCTGGGGCAGGTGTTCCTGCCCCCCGCCCGGCTTCGCAGCACCGCTCCGAAGCTCGGCGGTGGGGGCAGGTGTTCCCTCCCCCCCACCCTGCTTCGGGGCAGCGTTCCGAAGCGGGGTGGCTGGGGCAGGTGTTCCTGCCCCCCGCCCGGCTTCGCAGCACCGCTCCGAAGCTCGGCGGTGGGGGCAGGTGTTCCCTCCCCCCCACCCTGCTTCGGGGCAGCGTTCCGAAGCGGGGTGGCTGGGGCAGGTGTTCCTGCCCCCCGCCCGGCTTCGCAGCACCGCTCCGAAGCTCGGCGGTGGGGGCAGGTGTTCCCTCCCCCCCACCCTGCTTCGGGGCAGCGTTCCGAAGCGGGGTGGCTGGGGCAGGTGTTCCTGCCCCCCGCCCGGCTTCGCAGCACCGCTCCGAAGCTCGGCGGTGGGGGCAGGTGTTCCCTCCCCCCCACCCTGCTTCGGGGCAGCGTTCCGAAGCGGGGTGGCTGGGGCAGGTGTTCCTGCCCCCCGCCCGGCTTCGCAGCACCGCTCCGAAGCTCGGCGGTGGGGGCAGGTGTTCCCTCCCCCCCATCCTGCTTCGGGGCAGCGTTCCGAAGCGGGGTGGCTGGGGCAGGTGTTCCTGCCCCCCCGCCCGGCTTCGCAGCACCGCTCCGAAGCTCGGCGGTGGGGGCAGGTGTTCCCGCCCCCCCACCCCGCTTCGGAGAAGCGATCTCCCGGACATCTTTTGAAGCAAGCGGCTGCAGGGAGATCGCTTCTCCCCGCAGCTGCTTGCTTCAAAAGAGGTCCGGGGGCAGCGGGAAGCGCTTTCCGCTGCCCCGACCTCTTTTGAAGCAAGCTGCTGCGCTTCTCCCCGCAGCCGCTTGCTTCAAAAGAGGTCCCGGACCTGTTTTGAAGCAAGCGGCTGCGGAGAGAAGCGATCTCCTTGCAGCTGCTTGCTTCAAAACAGGTCCGGGACCTCATTTGAAGCAAGCGGCTGCGGAGAGAAGCGATCTCCCTGCAGCCGCTTGCTTCAAAACAGGTCCGGGACCTCTTTTGAAGCAAGCGGCTGCGGAGAGAAGCGATCTCCTTGCAGCTGCTTGCTTCAAAACAGGTCCGGGACCTCTTTTGAAGCAAGCGGCTGCGGAGAGAAGCGATCTCCCTGCAGCCGCTTGCTTCAAAACAGGTCCGGGACCTCTTTTGAAGCAAGCGGCTGCGGAGAGAAGCGATCTCCTTGCAGCTGCTTGCTTCAAAACAGGTCCGGGACCTCTTTTGAAGCAAGCGGCTGCGGAGAGAAGCGATCTCCCTGCAGCCGCTTGCTTCAAAAGCTTTTGAAGCAAGCGGCTGCAGGGAGATCGCTTCTCTCCGCAGCCGCTTGCTTCAAAAGAGGTCCCGGTTACACCTGCCCCCACCGCCGAGCTTCGGAGCGGTGCTGCGAAGCCGGGCGGGGGGCAGGAACACCTGCCCCAGCCACCCCGCTTCGGAACGCTGCCCCGAAGCAGGGTGGGGGGGAGGGAACACCTGCCCCCACCGCCGAGCTTCGGAGCGGTGCTGCGAAGCCGGGCGGGGGGCAGGAACACCTGCCCCAGCCACCCCGCTTCGGAACGCTGCCCCGAAGCAGGGTGGGGGGGAGGGAACACCTGCCCCCACCGCCGAGCTTCGGAGCGGTGCTGCGAAGCCGGGCGGGGGGCAGGAACACCTGCCCCAGCCACCCCGCTTCGGAACGCTGCCCCGAAGCAGGGTGGGGGGGAGGGAACACCTGCCCCCACCGCCGAGCTTCGGAGCGGTGCTGCGAAGCCGGGCGGGGGGCAGGAACACCTGCCCCAGCCACCCCGCTTCGGAACGCTGCCCCGAAGCAGGGGGGGGGGAGGGAACACCTGCCCCCACCGCCGAGCTTCGGAGCGGTGCTGCGAAGCCGGGCGGGGGGCAGGAACACCTGCCCCAGCCACCCCGCTTCGGAACGCTGCCCCGAAGCAGGGTGGGGGGGAGGGAACACCTGCCCCCACCGCCGAGCTTCGGAGCGGTGCTGCGAAGCCGGGCGGGGGGCAGGAACACCTGCCCCAGCCACCCCGCTTCGGAACGCTGCCCCGAAGCAGGGTGGGGGGGAGGGAACACCTGTCCCCACCGCCGAGCTTCGGAGCGGTGCTGCGAAGCCGGGCGGGGGGCAGGAACACCTGCCCCAGCCACCCCGCTTCGGAACGCTGCCCCGAAGCAGGGTGGGGGGGAGGGAACACCTGCCCCCACCGCCGAGCTTCGGAGCGGTGCTGCGAAGCCGGGCGGGGGGGCAGGAACACCTGCCCCAGCCACCCCGCTTCGGAACGCTGCCCCGAAGCAGGGTGGGGGGGGGACACCTTCTGAAGGCGGGCGGGGGGGGGCGAAAGTCTTTGTCCCCCCTGCCTGCCTTCCCAGGGGCTTTTAAATCGCCCCAGACAGCGGAGGAGTCCTCCGCTGTCCCGGGGCGATTTTAAAATACCGCCCGCCAGCATTTTAAGATCGCCCGGACAGCGGAGAAGTCCTCCGCTGTCCCGGGGTTTTTTAAAATGCTGGGGGTGGGAAGAAAAGCCCTTGTCCCCCCCCCCCAGCCTTCAGAAGAGGTCCGGGGACAGACTGTCCCCGGACCTGGTCTGAAGGCGGTTTCCCTAGGAACGCATTAATTGATTTTCAATGCATTCCTATGGGAAACCGTGCATCGCAAGACGAAAAAACCGCAAGACGAAGAGAATTGCGGAACGAATTAATTTCGTCTTGCGAGGCACCACTGTATTTTTTTCTTGTTTTCCTCCTCCAAAAACTAGGTGCGTCTTATGGTCTGGTGCATCTTAGAGAGCGAAAAATGTGGTATTCTGTTTTCGTGACTCTCCACTAATTCACCCCACTGCTCTATTTCCAGGGTCCAGAATGCTCTGCCTGTCATCCTTTTAAGCTGTATGTGAAAGTCCACCCATTGTTGCAAAGGGAAATCTTTTGTCAGGATCAAAGCTGCCTATCCACCTCATCCTGTCAGTTATGAAAAACTGACATCAGAAAGTGGACAGGTGGGAGTAAAACTATATGAGCATCATAGTATAAAACCACCACCACCACCACCTTATCCTCTTATTTTGAGTACCTCAAACTTCTGCACATTTTTGTTTGAATTTTACTTCTCTTGACATATCTGATTTCTGCCTGAGAAAGAATGGGGAGGAGTAGAGAGATTCAGGAAAGGACTGTGTTTGGCAATAACACCCCTAGGCACTACCTTCATTTTCATACAGTGCTAAAGAAGTAAGAGAGACATCCTAGATGTTTGTTCCCATTCCAACTGTGTTGCATCTTACTTTGTTTTCTATTGATGGTGACTTGGGGATAAGTGATACAACACAGAATTTTTAAAACAGGCAGGAAAGAATAGCTCTGCTAGAGCGCCTGCTTTCTTTGAAATCTTCTGACACACACACACAACTGTAAGTACAAAACAAGACACTGTGCTTTTCTATATTCTTATATCTGCTTGGGGACAAAGAGGTCCAAAAGAAACAAGAAAAGAAATATTTCAATTCTCCTTCGGTTCCCCACAATTTTTTTTTAAGTGAATACTAAAATGATGCTCAGATTCTGACATTCTGAAATGGCAAGACTCCCATTGGCATGAGTTGATGCAAGACCTTTCTTTTCTTTCCTTCTTTCTTTCCTTCCTTCCTTCCTTCCTTCCTTCCTTCTTTCACCTGTTAGAGGTTTTCTGAGACTCGAACATGCACTTCAAAAATACTGCCAAAGTTCTTCCCATGATGATGGGTTCATTGCCTTACTATCAAATTATACGCTGGAGAGTGAACTCTATACATAGTATAAAGTTGGTTGGTGCAGCTGACAAGCCACTGAAATTGCCTAAGCATTTATTTCAAAAGGCATCGTTTGTTTATGAGAAAATGCAGGAAAAATATGGGACACAAATTTCCATGGCCCTCTAGCAGCTATGGTGGCTCATTTACCAGAAGTATTAAGTGTTAACTCTGGAAGTGTATTCTCTATCCTGACCAAACTAAGTCTCCTAAGCTGAATATTATCATATTTGAAATTTGTTTCTCATTCTTGTACTGACTTATTAAAATTAAAGCAAAATCTTAAAGATGCTCCATATCATCAGTGCTGGATTAGACCCTTGGGAGGCCTCTAGGCAGTCAAAATCTTGGGAGGCCATTCATGTGCGTGCTCTAGTGGGATAACATTCCACCATGAAAGCTTGGTTGAAATTTTCGTTCAAGATCAAATCAGTATTATTTCGAACTGTTGTCACAGGGGCCCTAAAAGATGTGGAGACCATAGGCTGGCACCTGGTCTGCCTACTTAGTAATTGGCACTGCATATCAGTGATTAAGTGAGAGTCGTGAAGGTTTTGTGGTCGTATTGGGTGTATACTACTAATGGGTGTATATACTAATGTATATTTTTCTCTAGGAAACTTAGTTTGGTCAAAATCGAATATACACTGCCAGAGTTAACATTAAATACATTACTTCTGGTAAATAGCCCAGGGGCAGACAACCTAAGGCCCAGGGGCCAGATGCAGCCCAATCACCTTCTCAATCCGGCCCATGGACGGTCCAGGAATCAGGGTGTTTTTACATGAGTAGAATGTGTCCTTTTATTTAAAATGCATCTCTGGGTTATTTGTTGGGCATAGGAATCCATTCATTATTTTTTTCAAACAGTCTGGCCCACCACATGGTCTGAGGGACGACAGACCAGCCCATGGCTGAAAAAGGTCGCTTACCCCTGCCATAGCCACAGAAGGACATAAACCTTTGTGTCCCAGGCTTTTTAGAATCGTCTACCCATGTACTATCGGAAACTAAATGGCCGTGTTGGCTGCCAGAAGTGATTTTTTCCCCCAGCTCTCCTACGCCATTATATCTCAGTAGATGTATGCAGGCAAAATCCTATTTGTGCATGCAACCCTTGGCTAGATTACCGTATTTTTCGCTCTATAAGATGCACCAGACCACAAGACGCACCTAGTTTTTGGAGGAGGAAGACAAGAAAAAAATATTCTGAATCTCAGAAGCCAGAACAGCAAGAGGGATCGCTGCGCAGTGAAAGCAGCAATCCCTCTTGCTGTTCTGGCTTCTGGGATAGCTGCACAGCCTGCATTCGCTCCATAAGACGCACACACATTTCCCCTTACTTTTCAGGAAGGAAAAGGTGAGTCTTATAGAGCGAAAAATACGGTATACTGGTTGTAACTTTTGCATTTCTCATTGGTATGCAATGCAAACAGATACAGTGGTACCTCTGGATATGAACGCTTCTGGTTGTGCACGCGTCGGGTTACAAGCTGCGCTAACACAGAAGTAGTTGTTCCCGGATGCGAACTTTGCCCCGGGATGTGAGTGGAAATTGAGTGCCAGAGGCGCGCACGCAACAGGAAGCACCCTTTCGCTAATGGTGCCTCATATTAAGAACAGTTTCAGGATAAGAACGGATGGGAGGTACCACTGTAATTGTATGATAGACGCAGACTTCAGATGTTCTAGATGCTACACACGACTATCTGAACCAGGTGTTTAAAAGATCACATTTGAAGTTGGGGCTCAAGGTTCATATATATATATAAATTTGGGGTTGAATCCAGCTAAATTATACTAGGAGTAGATCTGTTGAAATCAGTGGGCTTAAGACTGCAATTCTGGACACAGTGGTGTAGGTCTCACTGAACTCAGATCCAGGGGGGGAGCACGGAGGGGGCGGGCCGCTCCCTGCTCCATCTTTTGGGGGGCAGCGAATGGAGGATCCTTCGCACGCGGCTGCACCCTCGAGCGGCGCCATCGGCAAACCTCCCGCCAACGCATTTCCTCTGCGTAATTGGATCCATCCGCCACCGCTCCCACTTAGCTTTCCTTGCTTTTCAAGCATTTAATTCCCAAGCCTCCTATCTTAAACGCCTCTTTTTGAGTGTGGCTCCTGCTACTTTTATTCTGCTACGTTCATGTATCTTTCTGCGAGTGCAGCTACTGTTACTTTTAATTGGTTACGTTCCTGTGCCGTTCTTCCAGTGAGGCTACAGTTGCTAGTGTTTTTGTTACTGTCGTGTATGCTGTTGTAAGCCCGTTGTATTTTGGGAGCGGGTCTGTTACGTTTTCTGGGCAGCTGCCTTTGGATTCTCTCCGTCCTGCGCCCATGCGCCCTTGCCCAGGGTCATTGCTTTGGAGTTATCTATTTGCCACTACCGTGCAAGCCCCTGATTGGACAAGATCGCTCTGACTCCCCCCTCCCCCTCTAGTTTTCTTCTCTTTGCAATCTTTGTATAATTGACAAGCAGCTGAGCTTTAAACTTTGGGGGGGGGGGAGAGCTAGTTCAAAGTTAGGAAAAAAGAGTTTTAAGAGCTTATGCTCACAATGTAAACAAATCAAAGAAAATAAACCAGAAAATAACACTTTTAACCGTAAGTATATTATTTTTCCTTCTTTTACTAATTTCAATGGGGGGGGGGGAGGGAGTGACAAAAAAAATTCCACACCCAGGTACCAATTTACCTTGCTATGCCTCTGCTCAGATCTGCCAGAGCCTGTCTTCGCTTGTATGGGAAGTCCCAACCCAACAAGGGTTTGAGACCCATCAGCTACCTTCAACTGGTTTAGCCAGCCAGTCAAAGTCGTTTCCCAGGATGTGGCTGTTGTCACATGCTTACAGCTTCTAGGAGCTACAGGTGGGAGTTGAGTTCAGGTTAGGAACCAAGGGTGGACAAACTACCTCAGGAGGAGCACGTTGTGTCCCCCACCAGAAGTTCTACACCTCTCTTAACACCCCATACACACACCCCCTTCAAATGGGTGGGAGAAGAGCTACATGCAGCAAAAATCATGTTCTTTACCAAAGAACTGTGAAGGGTCAAATCTTTCCTTTGATGTTTATTAAGCTATTGCACATACCTTGGAAAGAATCCTGCCGATAGGATTTAATTACAATATTGACATCTCTTATTCAAAAAGATTAAAAAAGAGATTATGAATGCCTCAGGTTCATAATGTTATGTGGTAGAGCTTTTTCGACATCTTTTGATAATATTTTGTTCTCTTTTTTTAGTGCGAGGATTTAAAGCTAAAATAATAATCTCTGAAGGTATATTACAGAGGAATCTGCTTTTGGTTCCAATTAATTCCCTGACTTTGCCATCTTAAACACAGAATCAAATGATTTATTCAAATTTTCCTCCCAGTTATATTTTCCTAATATTGCTGGTAAAGCATACAGTATCAAAAGGGTTTGAAGCAAGCAGATTAATTTCCTCAAAAAGAAATATATATGATACAAGTGTGCAGCAACCACAAAATTCATCTTGTACCTATATCTGTCTAGTCTGGAAGCAGTGTGTTTTATTTCAGATCCTCTCTGTCATTCCAATTCAAATCATTATTCCAGTTTGAAGCTGATCTGTTAAATCTGAAGCTCTTTTTCACCTCCATTGACTATAAACAAGCATCTAAAAGTGGCTATCACTTTTTCCTTTCCACGTAAGTCAAAAGTAGATCCCTCTAGAGGATTTTGTACTGGGAATTTTCAAACTTTTTTTTCCTCCAAAAAAGAACAAGCTTGCCACATTAGTTATTCACCTGTAAATGTTAGAGAGAGGGAGAAAGAATAAACTTAAAATTAGCCCTTGCTGGTCTCCCAACTGTAAAAAAAAGTAAATCAATAAATAAAAACAAATCATGTAGTGAAGAGCTGCTGTTAATTTGCCAACTTGGCAATTATCTGGAGCATGGCTTCTCCTCTCTGTTTGTATCAGACTTTGCCTCAGGAGCTTCTGCCAGTTTAAGATATCAGGGTTAGTGGAGTGTCTTCCTCATCGTGCTAAAATTGGTAAAACCATTTAATCACAGGCTTAGGGTGTTATTTCACTTTTCCTATTACAGTACATTCAGAGTTTCTGAATCCAACAGCCGGCATGTCTTGCATCACTAGCTAAGAGTGGCATAAGTTGCCAGCTTTCATTACATTGCAGGTTTCTCAGCCTCTGTGTCATGTCTCTGCTCTTAGCTTCCTGCTTACACACTGCAGGCTACAGGATACTGTCATTTGAATTACAGCAAACTGTAAAAACAAACAATGCCAGCCAATTTCACTGGTGTTAAGAGTGGGGTGGAGGCTTGCTAACAGAGCCAGAATAACAACATGCATTCAAGCTTCTAGAATATATTGTGCTCTGGACAAGAGGAATGCTTTCCATCCTTTATCCTCTATCACAGAGCTTTCAGTTAGCTTAGGTCCACCTTGAGAGGGAAACCAGAGATATTATAAAACGCCTCTGCTTTATATTT
Source organism: Podarcis liolepis (assembly GCF_965112155.1). Taxonomy (NCBI): domain Eukaryota; kingdom Metazoa; phylum Chordata; class Lepidosauria; order Squamata; family Lacertidae; genus Podarcis; species Podarcis liolepis. The sequence continues at coordinate 42,313,507 of NC_139564.1, read as the reverse complement.
TAAACCAGTTTTTAGAATCCAAAAATTTCAACCCTGTGCATGGGAGTTATGTTTGTGCTTCTACCATTTGTTAAGCCTTATTATTTGCACCTGTTTTTATTGCAGTGGTGATAATAAGTGGAGGAAGACACAAGATTCTCCCCACAATTAAGTAATTATACCATAAATGAAAACATTCATATTCAGGCAACATTTAATTAAAAGTAAGCGTTTACTTTGAAAACATGCTGTTGAACTGTTCTGTCTAATCCCAACATAATTTGAAATATGTTACTTAATGAGGAATGGAGAGACACTGTAACCCATATTCGGGCTTGCTGCTCATGTGCAAAGGCTACTACATACAAGCTAGGGAAGCACAGACAGATGGACTAAGTTCCTATTTGGGGGGTGGGATTCAATCACATACCATTAAAATTCAAGATCCGGGGAATCAAACCTGCTTTGTGCCCCCAAACTGGACTTTTGCCATAAGGAGAGCAACAGGAAATGCACTGGAAAGTGTGGGGCAGGGTGGCACATTGTATATCTTCCCTATGAAGGAATCGGAATGAATACTCAGTGAAGAGCTTGTGTCCTCTTCTCTGCAAACAAATCAGGGTGAATGCTCTATAAGCAGGTCATGTAAAAGCAAGTCAATTCCCACCCCTAAAAAAACCCTTTTGTGTCCAGTTAATAGGAAGTCTCTAGCAGCATGTCTGGGTGGCGCTGTGGGTTAAACCACAGAGCCTAGGGCTTGCCAATCAGAAGGTCGGTGGTTCGAATCCCCACAACTGGGTGAGCTCCCATTGCTCGGTCCCTGCTCCTGCCAACCTAGCAGTTCGAAAGCACATCAAGTGCAAGTAGATAAACAGGTACCGCTCCGGCAGGAAGGTAAACAGCGTTTCCGTGCGCTGCTCTGGTTTGCCAGAAGCGGCTGAGTCATGCTGGCCACAAGACCCGGAAGCTGTACGCCGGCTCCCTTGGCCAATAAAGCGAGATGAGCACCGCAACCCCAGAGTCGGCCACGACTGGACCTAATGGTCAGGGGTCCCTTTACCTTTACTGTACTAGAAGCATGTCTGGCTCCAACAAGTCTATTCTGTCCACTGCCACCACCCAATCTTATATACATTTTTAAACTCTGCTAGTTTGGGAATGTAAACCATGTTAAGTGGCTTAAACTGGGTGGCATTTAGCACATATGTAGATTTGTTTGGGTTTGGTTTGAAAGGCCTAACAGATATCCATTACCAGGAAAAAAAGGTTCTTGTCTTGGTATTAGGAAAAAAATAAAAAGGGGTTTCTTTCTTTAGTAAAAACTCAGAGGTTTTGGAAGGGGAAGTATAATTCACTCTCAGCATTGTATTTCAAATGCACAGGACAATATCTGTAGTTTACAGTTGGTTGCTGGGAAGTTAATGTTCTTTAGCAGTGATATCCATTCTATAGTGGCATTATATAATGCTACGAAGAAGTAATACTGTCTTCTTCCCTTTCAGCATAACCTGCATTATTTATTTTCAATACAGCTACCTTTTTTTCCTAAGCTTCACAAAATAAATTTCCAAAAAATCCAGTCACAGCTCTGCAGCACTGTTCATATCAGCAAACGTTTGTGCCAGCACCAACATACAGGGCTCAGCATTCAAGTTTGAATAGCTTGCCTATAAAATTTCACTCTTATGCACACTTTTCCTTTAAAAATACTTGGAACTAGTATTTATTTCAGGACATATTTTAGTTTCCCAGCATATATCCTGCTACAGCTAAATTGACCTCCTTTTAGGTGCTTTTTGCCGTTTGCAGTGAAGGCCAGAAACCACTTTTTGTTGTTGCTGCTGTTCTTATACATTTTTAATCATTTTCACACCACAACACCCACATAAAAATACCAGCAGCTTAAAAACATTTGAATGCAGCATTTTTTTTTAAAAGAAAGTGTTACAGAAAAGGAAGTAAAAATAAGACCTTGAAAGGAAAGGGGCAGTTTCATCAAAACGGTTTTAAACAGTCTTTTTTTTATTAGCTACTGATAATTTCTTCAGGATATCTTTAATCACTGGATTCCATACTCTTGGAAAAATATAGGGGAGCAGAGGCCTCCTAACAACTCTCAGCACCCCTAACAAACTACAGTGCCCATAATTCTTTGGGGGAAAGCATGACTGTTCAAAGTAGTATCATTGACCTTTAAGTGTTTGATGTGAATGTGGCCCTGGTCTAATTCATCTCCATCATTTTCACTACTCACATTAAAATCTGCCATCGTTTTTATACAGATGAAATGGCTAAAACTCAAAAATATTTTGAGCCCATTATTGAACATTTAGTCTTTATTTCATATGGGCTAAAAACAGTATGCCAGACAGAAAGTGGTGGGGCTTACCACTGCAAAGCCTTGCTTGAACATCTACTCACTGCAAATCATAGCTCAGCACTCCCTGCAATGTACTCTATTTGCTCATGCTGATAAAGGTAAAGGTAAAGGGACTCCTGACCATTAGGTCCAGTCGTGACCGACTCTGGGGTTGCAGCACTCATCTCGCTTTATTGGCTGAGGGAGCCGGCGTACAGCTTCCGGGTCATGTGGCCAGCATGACTAAGCCGCTTCTGGCAAACCAGAGCAGCACATGGCAACACTGTTTACCTTCCCGCTGGAGTGGTACCTATTTATCTACTTCCACTTTGATGTGCTTTTGAACTGCTAGGTTGGCAGGAGCAGGGACCAAGCAATGGGAGCTCACCCTGTCGCGGGGATTCGAACCACCGACCTTCTGATCGGCAAGTCCTAGGCTCTGTGGTTTAACCCACAGCACCACCCATGTCCCATGTCAAATGAAATGAGGCATATGGCATGCAGAGGTTCTCCAAAGCATTAGCTGCGCTGGGATACAGTCAAATTAAGTAGGGGAGGGCGAACATTCTAAGCATTTTAAAAAGCATTTTTAAAGCAACCATTATTTAAAGTGTTTACAGGCAATTGTTAGAAATATACTGCCTACTTAAAAATAATAATTAGGTAAGTAAGGAACACATCACACAATGCAGGAAGAAGATGGGCACTGTAGAATCCAGATCAATCAAAGAAATGGGTCCTTGTCCCACTATATCTTTGTAATTATAGAGTTGTAACCAGGGAGGAGAACTTCCTTGCTCTACAAGAAACAGAATTAAGCAATATCCTCACAAACTCCAGCTTTTAAAGTTGAATTATATTCTTTTGCAAGGACTCTGACAGAACTTTTCCAAATCATTAATCTACTGAATGGCTTCTCATTTGATACACAATCATTATTTTCAAGCAATGCCAATCGGTTGGCTTCAGATAACTGATTATTATTAAGCATGAATTGCCTGCCACCCCCTGGGACCATGATGAAAATGAGATGTCGCTTCTCTAAAGAGACCTCCTGAAAAGAAACATTTACAAGTAAATAGCGAAACTGAACATTTGGCAAATTGCTATTATGTACTGTAAACAGTAAATCACGCTCTCCTTAAATTGAATCATATCCTCAACAGTTGATGACAGACCTGTGAATTAGCTTGTGCTTCCATTGGCAGTACCAGAATTCCATTATGGACAATGAAATGATACTAAACACCACAGGATAACTTCATCAAGAAAATTGGTACTACAGTAATAAGTAGCACATCGTTTTCAATTGTTGCACAGTTAGTTCCCACTGCTTCCTCCACGCCGTTGTATATGATGGCAAATAATTTCCTGGAGAGATGTTAGGGTAAACAGGATTGTGTGTGTTGTGAGCCGACAGCCATTTCCACCACTTATTTCACTGGAATAAATTCCGCCCCTGTGTTGCTGTTGATGCTAACCTTTTCCCCCTGTGACTATGCACCCTCACATTTGATCAAATAAACATACATCACTGTGAACTGGTTCTAAGTTGCAATTTACCAATATATTACCAAATATATATTTATTTTCTACACAAAATAAACCTTTAACAGCAAACCTGCCTATGAATTGCAACATGTCATCATCATCTATGCAGGAATTTTCTCTGTACAGCAGCTTGGAAGATATAGAAAGAGGTCCATCTTGATATTTTTGTGGGGAAAGGCTATGTGTCATGATTTTTAAATCTATCTCAAAGAAAACAGGAAGTTGCCATTGCCTTTTTCAATATTGACAGGCAGTAGCTTGAGGGGCAACTTTCAACCCCCGGAAGCAACACTTCAATGCCTTTCACATGAGCAGCGTCGGAAAGGTTTTGGGCATCACACAGCAGGACAGAGCCTCAAACAAAGATGTGTTCTTCCAAGCGCACATTCCTAGCATGTTTGCACTCCTGTCTCAGTGATTACTTCATTGCCTTGGTCATGTCCGCAGAATGCAAGTTGGCAGAATCCCCTAGGACATGCTTGGCAGGGAGCTGGCTTCAGGCACCAGGCCCATTGGTAGACCAACTCTATTACAAAGATGACTGCAAACATGACATGAAGGCTGATGGCATCAACCCCAGGTCATGTATCACAGCAGTGATCAGAGGAGGAATGACCACTGGGAGGAGTGTGGACTGAAGAAGTGCCATGGTGCACCTGCAGCAGCACAGTTGGACGACTTCATCTGCCCCAGCTGCAACAAAACATGTCTCTCCTGTATCAGTCTCTATAGCAACAGCAGGCGCCATCCCAGAGTTGCACTCCTCCATTGCCTCCCAAGACAGGTGGATGCCAACCAAATGGCTTGCCAGGTTTTTTTTTGTTTTTCACATCATACCTAGCTTATCTTTGCAACTGAACCTGAGACCTCAATGCAGGAAGAACTAGCCCTTCTCTGTCAACTTTTGAAACACTAAAATATTGTTGTTTAATTGTATTAATGATAAGGATATGTGCAGCTGAAAGAAATAGTTCTTAGTAGCAGTGGATATGAAGGACTCATTGATGTCCCATTGGTGATTACTCACAAAATAATATAACTGCTTCTGGTCTTTCATTAACTAAATTAATGGGCTGGAGTGCCCCCTTATTCAGAGATGGTCCTGATGTCCAAAGTTAGCTCCACAAGATTTTCATGTGCGTATCTGAATAGACTTGGGCTCATTAAATTATTCTGGAAAGTGAAGAATGTCCCTTGTTTACTAATAGCTTTTGTAATAAAATTCAGGGCAGAATCACCTGTATACAGATTAGTGAAGCCACACATAACATCAATAGACAAAGCAGCCCTTCCATGAAATAAGCCCCTGTGCATCTTGTGTCAGCAGTATTCACAAATGACTAGCTCTGTTGTTTTTCAATGAAGCGACTAAACAGTTCTGTTTTTCCCTCTCGCCCGCCTCCTCCCCCTCCCTATTAATCCTTGACATGAAAGTTTCTAAGGGAAGTTTGAGAAAACACTTTACCAGTCATGCATATTTTGCATTAGCAACACCAAACAAAAAACACATTTTCAATACATTATTATATTCTTTGCATGTCAGCAAAGTCTATTATAATCAGCATGTAAAGCTATTAGTTTGTCAAGTGCTAAATTGAAATCTCATCAGCTTACGCCCTTAGCCAACTGTGCAATAGCCATAGTAATTAATCCTTACAGATATGCCTTCCAAAGAAAGGTCTGCAAGGAGAATGACTTGGCTATCCTCAGGTGTTTTAACACAGCCAGGCACACACTTATCACCTGACATTGTATATAACAATTTCTACAGGATCTAATTGAGGCTTAACTAAATTTCCTGTTAATTTCAAGAAGCACGGTTTAGTATTCAATTAACGAAATTCAATTTAGTGGTGCAAGTAATAATATAATACGGTGTTCCTCTAAACAAAATAATCAGACATGAGTTGGTACACAAGATCAGTAAGACGTTGATGAAAAGTGAACTCTTGCAAGCATTAGCAAGTTGCATCCTAAGTAAACCATTTAATTCTCAAAATGAACAAAAAGGTTAACATAAAAAATTGAAATAACACTCAAGACAAACTCCACCCCAAGCCAAATAACTACTTTATAAGTGTGTGTGTGTGTGTGTGTGTGTGTTTGAATATGTACACTATGTGAATTCTCTTTGTTTATTATACCAGAGAGAGCCTAAATAAACCCTGAAGCACTGTACCAGCTCAAATATCAGCACACACTTGACTACAAGGGTTCCCTGTATATGACACTTGTTAAATCAAGTGGTCTATGCATCCTCTGTTGGGTCACCTTCGTTTTCCCTAATAACATGCCTCTTCCCCTACGAGGCCAAGCAACAGTGCCCTCCTCCATGCTTTTGGTTCATTCTGTCAGCTAGCTTTCTGCATTTCAGTGTACTGATTTCACTCAAGCAGATGCTCCTACCTTAAGTTTGAAGAAGTGGTCTAGAATCTGATGTGAAGTATTTCACAGAAGATGACACCAAGAGGTATCAGCCAAAACAGAAGCTTTATTGAGAACCGCTTAAAAATGTTATTCACTGTGGCCAGCTACTTTCTGTCTAAAAGCCTGCTCCACTTTTCTGAAATTGACCACTTATTTTAGGTATCACACTTATCACACGTTTCCACCAAAGCCCATAATCCAGGAATAGGGAACCTGTGGCCTTCCAAATGTAGCTAGAACCAACAGCATAACCAGAGGTCATGGATTATTAGAATTGCAGTCCTGAAACATCTGGAGGGTCAAAGGCTCTTCACCACTGCTAAAAACAGTTACTGCTAAAGCAAACAGTTACTGCTAAAACAACTTGCAAACTGTGTAGGGCTAAATAAACCTCTTAACTGCCTCCTCAGGACTCCAAAATACGGGGGCTATCAAACTATAAACATGGCTAGTGGGCTGTCTACTTGTAGTCACAAATTTTATAGTCCTGTGCTGGGGGGGGGGGGACTTTTATTTATACTGATCTCCCTGTCCAGCCAATGTTAATAAAGTGGTTTTCTTGACCTGACAAAGTCAATTTTCCTTTAAAATTTTCCTTTAAAACATTCCCCTCAAGAATTTTAAAGGGCTTTCAAATTTGGAATAAAAGCAAGTTCTTTATTTGTTCTGTGTTCAATATCCAGTACTGCTTGGAGTGTGAGTGCTACTGGAATCTGCCCCTTTCTAATATTTGGAAAGACACACAATATCATACCCTTCCTCAAGTGAAAATAGGGATATTTCTCCCCCCCCCCAACTGACCCTCCTGGATGCCCCTTTTTCATGTCCCACCCCCACATGGCATTTCCTGTCAGAAGAAGGGTGAGTGGCAGCACCACTGCACCAATGAGACACAGCACACACCTGAGAAGACCCCTTAGTCCAATTTTATTATATCCTTTGGTAGATTTGCAAAAAAAGGAAAACACCTACCAATAAATAAATTTTAGAAAGAGGCAGATTAGATGTGGAAGCACAAAGCATCTTTTTTATTATTAAAACCATACATCAAGACACCTAGTGCTCTGCTTCACTCCCCCTTTCTTCCCACCCAGGGCAGCCCTGCACTCTGACTGCCCCTCAGAGCCAGGGCATCACACAGTGCTAGGTCTTGGCGGTGGCAGCCTCTCCTCCTTCTCCTCAGGTCTCCAGCAGCTGCTATGAGCTGCCCAAGGGAGGAGGCCAATGGCAGCAGCCATGGAGATGCAACAGGTGTTGTAGTCCTGTGCTGCCAGCCACGGCAGAACTCAGTGGAGGGAGAAGCCAGCCAGCCAGCCGAGTCTCAGTGGGGCACTTACCTGGAAACAGAGTCCATATGCAAGGTTCAGCCCAGCCCGAAGGTCAGGAGTATCTCAGTTCACGTAGACAATCCGGGCGTCAAGAAAGCCAAAGGTCGCAAGAAGTAGCAAGGACTGACAAATGTTGTTTCCAGCAACTGAGTGAGGCTGGAAGCCCTGCTTAAGAAAGCTGGAGCCAGCTGGTTCTCATCAGGAGCAAGAAGGCTGATCAGCAGCAGGTGGAGTCACTTCGCCTTCTGCTCCTTCAGGCTGCTGCTCAGCAGGTGAAGTGACTCCTGACCCATGACAACGGGATGCTCCCTCACAGCTGCCACCATTATTGTTGCTTCAAGAAGCACCATCTCATCCTCCCCGCTGAGCCTGGTGGTGGTGCTGGCAGGAGAAACTGGGATATTCCAGGATAAAATCAGAGGCTGGGGTGGCTTTCATGATTCTGGGACTGTCCCTGGAAAATTAGGACACTCGGAGGGTATACGATCTGTTCCATGGTATGGCCTCAAAGCATGTGAAGGCACCACCTTGTGGCAGCTAAGCCACTCTGGGTCTAGTCAGTACCAGGATAGGAGGTAACTGTTAAGAAATGAATATGGAATCTATCACAACTTGATTATATTATATCCATTATATAGGAGGACTCCAAGTGCAGAAGGGGAAAGCTGCTTGCTCCACCCATGACATCACAGCCATCTCTGGTGCCACATCCTGATGACAACGCATTCACTGTGTACATCTGGAAAAGGGAGGTCTATGTATTTGCAACAGATGTTGATATTTCCTTTCTCTCTTCTCTGACTTTCTCTCTGCGTATTCCTGCTTCTTTTTGCACCTGTTTAGCAAAGCTCCTTGCCTTATGCTTTGAGAACCATGCCTAGAGAGAGAAAACTTTTCTGAACTGGGAATGTAAACATAAATCCTCCCATTTTAGCAAGGTTTATTACCTGGCTTGGATGAACATTAATCGTGTTCAGCTTCTTGGCTTCTCAGGCTAGGAGTACATAAACAAACAGATGGCAAATAAAAGTCTTAAATGTCATTTGAAATGAAACATACATCCCAAAAGGTAAATTTCCCAAGGTCACTTTCAAACGATAACTTTGAGGAGAGCACAAAAGGAGCAGCCAAACAACACTTTTGTTTCTCCCCAGATATGAAACAACTATGTGGAGGATGGCAGAATAACCTTTATGAAGTTTCCAAATGGGAAGAAAAAAGGCTGAAGAAATAGCCTGCTTCTTCGGTTTGTATGCAAGTTCATGTGTTTATTAGTAGTATTTATAGAAAGCCCATCGCAGATGGCTGATTTTACATTGTATGCCAACCTCTCAAATTAATTTGTTCCTCTATTCTTTATTCACTACTACTACTACTACTACTACTACTACTACTACTACTTTATTTTCTATACTGTCCTTCATCTGAGGATCACGGTGTTGTTTACAACATAAAAACATAAAAATACATAACAGAGTAACAAACAAAAAGAATAACCCACACACACAGTTTAAAAGGCCGTAGATTGTTTAATTAGCCAAAGATCTAGGAGAAAAGGAATGCTTTTCCTGGCACCTAAATATATGTAATGAAAACGCCAGGAGAACCTCCTCAGAGAGAGTATTCTACAAGTGGGAAGCCACTACAGAAACGGCCTGCTCTTGTTTTACACCCTCCCAACCTCCCGTGGAAGAGGCACGTGACAAAGAAGCGTTTTCCCCCCCAATCAAACCCAAGAAAATATAAAATAAACGAGACCCTAGTGCAAAAGGAACTGGTAAGAAGATGGGAAAATAAAAGAAAAACACTGAGAAATATAGAAGAATCAAGAGGAGAAATGGTGAGGGGAAGATGAGCACCACAGAGTTGTTCATAAATGGTAATTCTGTACCGTTTGCAGACTGCTGCTTTCCAATGCTCCTCTCAAAAAGAAAGCATATCCTGATTGGTTATAGGCATCCCCAATTGTTGTTTCAAGGGCAGACTGTACATGTTTGAGTGAAATTGCTGTGGGCCTCTTTATTCATTTCTATTGTGGCACACTTGCATTTATGCCACACATGAGGTACCTTCCCAGTAACCTAGGTTTGTAATCAGTTTGACGGAACTATTCCCCTCAAGAATTCCTGAAGTAGCTGTTGAGTAGTTAAATAAATTACAGCCCCCAGCACATGATTTATGACAACTCCTGATCCATACAGAGCAGATATTAGGAGTTTCCATTGTTTTTATGGGAAGTATAGTCATTGAGTGAAAAATAAAGCATTGTCGCTGGCTAGGGAAAGGAAACATTTATTACCTCTCTTGCAAAATGTATTCCCTAATAAATATGAAATATGAGCGAATAAAGTGTCAAGAGTATCACATTCATTTGCTGATATTATGGTGTTTCTGTGATATACAAGGCCAACTAGGGCATAGATAACAATATTTCTATAATCTTCACCATTGTATAATTTTGCATACTGTGAATCACTTTAATAAAATGTAAATTTAGAGTCTAGTTTCCTCATTTATGTGTGCATTATTAACCATGCTTCTTGTACAGTTATTGAAGTAAGATTTCTCCTCTGCTGTGATAATACTCAATGCTCATCAGCTTGCCAACATGTCTCCAAAGTTTTGTTTCCTTAGCATATGGAAACAGTCTCCTTTTTGGGTAGGTCAATATTCCCCCTGCAGTGACAGAAGACCTCAGATGTGATCCCTATGTCCCTGTTGTGATGATTTCTCAAGAAATAGGCTTACTGGATTTCATACTCCAAAGCTCAACTGGCCCTTTGATGTAAGCAACCACATGCAAACACACTTTTTTCCATTTAGCATTTTACAATTTTAACTTCTACCTTCTTCCATAGCAAAAATATCCACCCCCTGCCATCAAGCAGTCCTATGAGTAGCTGGTGCAACCCAGTGAAGATGGGCAACATATAAATACATTGTTGTTGTTGTTGTTGTTGTTCAGCATAATTAACAAAACACAGAATTCTTAAATCAGATTCCTCCTGATTTACATTAGTTCACATTTTGTTTTGTTGTGAATGGTGGATAACAACAGATATATTATATTGGCTGGTAAAATATAGTTTATTTCCCTTTTTTTTAAAAAAAAAAAGGAAGAGCAGGAATTAACTATGTCACTAGTTTCCATTAGCTTAGGAGTAGGAAACATTTGTTTAACACAACATCAGTTAATTCCCACCCCCCTCAGCCCACCAAAAAAGGAATAAATCATTATTATTAATTATAAAATTTCTACACCATTCTTCATCCAAAGATCACAGGGAGCTTTACAGTAACAAACACAAAAAGATATACAATAATAACAAACCAAAACAACAACCCCCAAACACAGTTTAAAATAAAAAAAAATTTAATTGGCTCCTGAAATAGCCACCATCATCTAATTTCTCTGCCAACAAATCAGGCCGAATGCTTATTAAACAGGTTGTCTGGAAGCACTCCCAGTTTTCCTTTTGAGAAAATAGCAGCTGGGTGGGGTATTTTCTTTGGGAGACAGAATAGAGGAAGAGGGTTAACCACTGCTCCCCCATGCACTGTGATCCCAAACAGTTGGACTGCAAGTGACATATGAAATGTCTTCACGCATCTCATTCCATGTCTAGCTCAGCCCACGCTTCATCAGCCATTTTCGTTTGAAACTGATACCAGGCATCCTTTTACACTAATGCTTTGAAGTTATGTACTATCAAGGACTGAATCCACTTTGCATACCGTTAATGAAAGTCTTGTTTTTCTCAGTCTAAAAATACACCTGGAAAGACGGGCGAGGAAGTGACCTCACACAACAAATTCTTTTCATACTTTCGGCTTCAATTCACCACCTTGTAAAACTTAGGTGTAAAATTATGTTGACTTTATGAGAGTCTGATACCATTAACATATAGCACTTAACTCATTCCACTTGTATATGCAATGCATTTAAATGTCAGCTTTGACTTTAATGGGACTAAACTGGCAAAAATCCAAGGAGAAGAAGAGTTTTATTTGTTTGCGTCTAAGGCTGATTTACTTTGGATTAGCTTCCTGAATTTTATGTGCTATTAGGTAAGCAGGTTTGGGAATGCAGTCTACATGCTGATGCATTTGTTTCCTTTTGGCTGTTGGTTGCACCTACATAATTCTGTTGAGTCGGAGCTGTTGTAAGCAATTGCATAGCTGTAGCATGGCGGTATCTGAAAACATCATATGCTCTTCTGCTTCTACAGCAAAGTAAAACTGAGCATTATCCTCACTCAGCACATGTGATATCCTCCAGAAGGGAAAATCAAATGACAACCAGTTTAATAGTTCTTTCCTTTATAACATAACATTTCCTGTTTTTATTTACTGAGAAGAAATGAGAAAACACTTTATGGGCTAATTCCTTCATCTTGTTTTGAGTCATGGTGGTGTACTAGATAAAGTCAAGAGATGGGACTTGGCTCAACCTGGTCATTCATTGTGAGCAACAAGAGCTCTTAAAATTTTGGCTCCTCTTTGTTAAGGCTACTTTTCAGCTCAATTCATTTCACATTCCAAATTTATGGGCCCTTTAAGGTGAAAGGGAGAGTAAACATTTTAAAATTGGAAATTCATTGAGACACTTGGCTCAGTTACAGGATTATGCTTGATCACCTTCCACTATCAGAATGACCAATATCCAAACCTATTGAGTAATACTTCACAAGTATTACTGAGAATTTAAATTTAAAAAGAAAAATCAGCCCTAAAAAAAGTTATGGATTTTCTTTTCTGTGCTGTTTATAATGATTTTTTAAATTCATGAAGAACGAAGCCTGGAAGTTAAACACTATTTATTTATATTATGTTGAACTTCCACAATATGGTCAATTGCTTTGTTTTCATGGAGAGTGATGCACACCATTTTTGGCATACAAACGAGCCTGATGTACTGTTGCCCTCGATGCATAGTCAGCTACTGCAACCCAATTTACTCATCTGCACACTGTAAATCAGGTGTACTATCTTTCTCTTCATTCTGTCTAAATTATTATGCTTTATTCTCCCTGGCATGCCTTTCAGGATATGCTGCTAAGAACTACGTATTTGTGATGTGTGTTGTGTGTGGATAGCAATGGATCCCATTGGTTCCCTGAAGAGGCATAATGACTGATACCTACGATGCTAAGATCAGCATCTTTTGTTAAAAGTAGACACATGAAGGTGTGAGACATGGAAATCAGCAATGTTGTGAATTGAGATACAAGTGAAAGAGTTGAGTCCAGATTGGCTGGTGTAAACAATGATGTCATGTGGCTTTGAACTTGCTACTCTAACACACAGGGGGAAATGGAAAGAAGCTCATTAATAATCTCAAGGTCTAAACCAGGAAGACCACCTCACCAAAGTAAACCATTACTAGGCATCAGAACAAGACAACATGCAACGTTACTGAATTGGCATCTATGACTATTTTGTCAGAAACAACATAAAGAACACACCTTCAGCATAGCTACTTTGCTGAGAGTGACAAGATGCTGCAGGAAGAACATGCTCATAAAGCAGTGCCTATTCAGTTAGCTAATGTGAATGATGCAATAGCTAAAGTAAATGATGTAATAGATGCCAAAGGAAAATAACTTTTGAACTGTCTGAAAGACTTTTACAGGCAGACACATAGAAACCAGGAACAAGCTGTGACTTCTGATGTTGCCATGGACCAGCCTTTGGAAGTAATTCAGCATAAGCTCAACAACAGTGATATCCATCAGCTAAATGATGTGTGGGAACATTATGTACTGCTAGCAAAGTGCTCATCTACAATTATCCCAAGCTATATAAGTCATAAATCAACATTTAAAGAAGAAGCCCAGTTGTTGCTTGGAGACACACCAATATTTATGCCAAAGAACAGAAAAAACTTTGCTTTACAACTTATTTACAATGAATTTGCAACTTACTTTTCAAAATAATTTTTTTTTCCAGAGTCTGGAATCTACACATCTCTCTTGAACTCACTAGAATGGTGCCCACAAAACTAGATGATGGCTTTTTCCTCCAGCACATACTGTGCTTGAGATTTGTGGTGTTTTCAAGGTTTACCCAGCTGTCCAGTGTGTTGATGCTGATCATGAAACTGCTCTCAGTATTGTACCTGATAGCCTGTTTATGTTTTTGTGAATTTTGATTGAAGGGCAACTGAGGGGAGACTGGTGATGAAAACAGGGATAACAATGAACCTACTGATCAGTGTTGTAGAGGGAAGTGAGAGGCAGATGAGGCTTGTCAACCTGGGAAGGTAGACCATCAAGGAGAAGGAAAACTCTGATCTTTAGCCTCCACTGCCATGCAGGATATCTTTGGGAGAAGAAAAGGCTAAGGAGTAAACCCTACACAACTCCAGAGTGTAGTCCCTAAGATGTTTGGATGACACTTTGTAAACCTCCTTCTGGCAACTCCTGCAGCCAAGCTGGTGTTAAATGTATTGCTCTGCTTTCCTTTGGACCACATCAGCCAGGCCAAGAGGGGGCTCTTACCTCCATAAGAGCCCAGGACCTCCATACACACTGCCCAGTTTTGTACCCCTGGTGCTGATCATGCAGTGGTTTGACTTACCCCTGGAGGTGCACTCCATTGTCTCTAGAGACAGATGGATGTGAACAACTCCTCTTGGTATGAACAAAGCACTTTGTGCTTTTTGAAGCCTGTATCAGAGATTTTTTAGAATTGTGTAGTTCACAACTTTTACAACAACATAAGGTAAATAGGCTACCATTGCTGAAAATGCAGCAAGATGAACAAGGATACCTTTTCCCAATATAGCAGCAAAATTGGGAATCAGAAATTTGCACTCTACTATTTAGATTCAGTTTCAGTGTACTTTTTTTAATCAGAGAACACCAGGTTACTACTGATTCCTCAAAAATGCCATCAACAAGTCTTCTAGAAGCCTTTTCAGAATTTTGAACCTGCCTAATAGTAGAGGATAAAGTAAAGCTGATTTTTTAAAATGCCATTTATATGACAAAGCCATCCCTTATCTGAAAGTCCATTAGTTGGAAGCAAAGCCCATTGATTTCAATCTGATTCATTTTCAAGTATTGTTAGAATCACAACCTAAGTGTCAGGTTCTATTCACATGGGCAACAATTATGTAGATTTGAAATATGTAAAGCAATTCAAATGACAGAAACAAGTTTTTCACTTGGGAGAACGGCTTATGGGTAAAAATATGTTTTATGCCCAGTTCTGAAGAGAATATGATTTTTAGCATGTGAGAATAGCACACGATAATGCTACATTATAATCTTCTTTGCAGCTCCCATTCCATTCCATGCAATGCAATTTGACTTTGCAATTTAAGCACCACACTTGTGTTTAAGTGCGCAAGAAATGGAGGAAGAATAAACATTACAAGGAACTATTTAGAGAACAGAATTTGTTCTCGTACTGACAAACAAAACCATACATTACCTAGTTCTCATCTGGCAAAAAGACTGTGCCTTACCATTTTTCTCTGTCTTGAATTCACCATCTAGATACTGTGAAGCATCAAAATAAGTCACAGACTGAACCAGGCATAGATGATGAGGAGGCTGATCTAGTGTTCATTTCTGAGGCTAGGGTAAGTGAGATGGGTGGACTAGGTCTGGCCCAGCTTTTCTCAGATTTGGAGCAGCTCCAAAACACTGGCCCAGTCTTTCCTTGGATATGTGTCAACTAGTGCAGCCTGACCCTGTAAATAATCTATTTCAAGGAGTTGGGCCTGCGACTAGACCTAATGGTCAGGGGTCCCTTTACCCCCCCCCCCCACACATATATATATATATATATATATATATATATATATATATATACAGGATTATATCAGTAAAGCAAAAACAAGCAAGTCAATAAACAATTAATCCAGCTCAACACAAACTCATAATCATTAAAAAAAAAAATCAGAAATTGTAGCTGAGCATTAATTAAATGCCACTTGACACCCAGTACATCTGCTGAGTCCCAGGCAGCTTCTTCTTCCATAGCCTAGGCAGCAAACTCCCAGCAGCCACCATTAGTCTTCTGCAGTTATATGCTATAGCTCTCTTTTTTCTTGCCAGTTGGCTGGTTTCCGCTCTCAGCTTCCATTGCTCTGCTCTCCCAAAAATCATAGTCACCAAGAAAATGTCCAGAAATCAACTCAGTCAAAATCAGCGACTACATCTGGAATAGATGCATGTATCAAAAAGGAGGAAAGACCTTTGACTCAGAAAAACCAATGACTAAAAGCATGCATCGACGTGTTTTACGGTGACTTGTCTATATCATGCTTAACCTATATCTGCAGCATTATATGCAAGTTTTGAATGTTGATATAGTAACATTCCCCTCAATGGGGAGCATATCACAGAAAATATATCGCCAAACAAAAGCTATTTGTTGCAATAATTCCTGTGGAGAATTTAGTACAATGGGGGGGATGTAGTACCACTGTTACTTAGCTTTAGTAGGTAATATGTAACCATGTGGATGGTCTTTATTTAAAACCACTGAACTAATTAAGTAAAAAGTAAATCATTGTTAGTATTGTTGGAAGCAGGCTAACAGAGACCTCCTTTTGCCATATATTTTATCCTTGATTTCCTTTGCTGGCATATGTCTGCCAAACTTCATCCATTAACATTTCATTTTCTGTGATTATTCTTGATCTCTAGCTCATAAAGTACACAACATTATCCTTGTCCTGATTGATATACTTAAGCCCAGTTTCTGTCCAAGGTGCCTACCTGCTAGTTTGTGCTGCACAGAGAACTGGTCCATTTAATTACTATTAACCTCACATCTTCACCGCAGTATGCTCACAAGAAACTCATATTCACAGCAAATGGCAGTAATTAGCAAATTGCTCTCATATGGCATGACTCGAGCCTGTCACAAGTGAGTAGTGCAGTCTAACAAGCTGTAACCTGATATAAGCAGGATCTTTTCTACTGCATTTGCAGCAAATTCAGTAATGGATCCTTCACCTGTGAAGTTTTGCACTGGAGTTTCTTGGCTATACAATTCTGATTATCCCCTTGAAAGTGTAAAGGGATAACCCTCCTATTGATCTCTGCAGTACATCAAGCCCACACAACTTGTGACCCACCAAGTAAAACATAAGCCACCAGCCACAGCAGTCAACAAATGGCTTGATAAATGGTCTCTTTGGGACTGTAAAAATGGGGGACAGGAGGTGTCAGACACTTGGAAAGCCATCATCATGATTAGTGGCTACATTCAGATTGGCTGGTCCCTTTGTACAGGACTGCAATACGCCATATGTTCAACTTACTGATAAATGATGGCAACCATAAGTAGCCACAGCAGACTTCTTACGCCTTGCTGAGTGAACTGGGAGGAAGTGAGAAGCAGAAAGAAGGAAGAGGTATCACTGGCTTACAATCCTTTATGAAGGGTGAAAAACAAATATATGAGAGAAATGGGTGGGTGGGAAACTATGGTAGCTCAGTGGTAGAGCAACTGTTTGCATGCAGGAAGTTGCAGGTTCAAACCTTAGCATTATTATTATTATTGTTATTATTATTATTATTATTATTATTATTATTATTATTATTATTATTATTTGTATACCGCCCTATACCTGCAGCTCTCAGGGTGATTACAACATAAAATCACAATATAAAAGCACAAAATACATAACAAAAACAACCCCATAACCCCCTCTCCCCAACACATTTTTAAAGGGCATAGGATGTCAATCAAATCAACCAAAGGCCTGGTTAAAAAGGAAGGTTTTGCCTGGCCCCTAAAGGTGTATAATGAAGGTGCCAGGTGATCCTCCCTGGGGAGAGCATTCCACAAATGGGGAGCCACTTCGGAAAAGGCCCATTCTCGTGTTGCCATCCTTTGGATCTCTCCTGGAGGAGGCACATGAAGAAGGTTCCTTAGAAGTTGTTCTCAGGGTTTGGGTAGGTTCATATGGGAAAAGGCAGTCCTTGAGGTATTGTGGTCCTGAGCCTAGAATGCCCCCTGTCTGAAATCCTGGAAAGCCATTGCCAGTTAGTCTAGACAGTTCTGAGCTAGAAGGATCAATGGTCTGACTTGGTATAACACAGCTTCTACAGAGAAAGAGACAGACAGAAAGGGAGGGTAAGACTATGAATGGCTGTAAGTCACAATGGCTATGTTCAGCCTCCAGTGCTGGGGTCAAAATACCTCTGGATGGGCTGTTGCATTCAGATCCTGCTTGCAGGCTTCCCATAGGCATCTAGCTGGCTTCTGTGAGAACAGAATGCTGGACTAGATAGTCCTTTGCTCTGATCCAGCAGAGATCTTATGGGACAGAAAAATACATTGCTTGTACCTCGTTCTGATAAGGATACAATGCAGATTGCCATGGCAAGAGTTCAGGTTTTGAGTACATTTATTTTGAACAGGCCAGAAGGATTTTTTTTTTTAAGACCCATTATCATGTGCAAAAGGATGGCCGAGAGCCAAAGGATGAAGACTGCCAAGCACAGTTCCTGAAGTTAACTCTAAAATTGATTTCCTCGCTGCAAATATAAAATTCTGTTTTCCTATATCTTCTAATTTTCTTTGGCTTTGGTAACTAAACCCCAGAGAGAAACGGTATTTGTTGATACTTAGGTGATGTATGAATTCTTTGCGCATACAGCTGATATGTTTTCAGAAGCCCTGTAGCATCAACACTACAGGTTTAAATGGATGGTTTGGAAAAGAAATGAAAACTCCTGAATACTGTGTTTTTCAGACTAATATGAGAAACGATTCAGCAGTGTAGAATTAGATTTGTTATCTATCCTTTTCACCAAGATTTCTGCATTTTCATCCTTCCCAGGGAGTAGCCACAAAATTCATCCTCTAAGCTTTGTTTAATGGTTTCAGGTTGCAATATCCTACACACCCTTCCCTGGAAATAAATCAGTGAGGCTTATTCTGAGAGACATGTGTAGGATTGTGTAAGAAGCCTCAGCATGGGGATTGATTCTCACTCGGTTTGCATGCCTATGTACATAAAGGAGAGGGAGAATGGATGAGCAGTGGAACCAGATCAAAACAGAAGCAATGGCATATGAATTGTCTTTGAGAAAAGACCATTCATTGGGAACAAACTCAAGGAGCAAAATCAGACCCTGGTACATAGAACTACCTCAATTTCAAAATGTTGGTACTGACCAACCATTTTGGTGAAATGCCAGCATTATAGACAGGGCCGTCTTAAGCATATCTGGCACTGTGGTGCAAAGCTCCAGCGCCCCGCCCCGCCCCCCCTGTTTCCCAGAGTTGTTGACCTTTTTTTAGGGAGGTAGGGAGGATGGTGCTGCCGGCGGGGCTGGAGAGGAGGCGGGCAGTGGCTGGAGGGCGGCTCCTCTGGCAGGGAAGAGGCGGAGGCTGGCCGCTTCATGCCATGGTGGCCACAGCAGACGGAGGCTCCGGACATGGCACTGCTTTGGCATGGGCGGCATGACGGAGGCGGGCAAGGGCCTCCACCTCTTCCCTGGTGCCCTCCAGAACTTGGTGCCCTACCACCCCATGCCACTAGCCTCTATGGGTAAGTCCCCCCTGATTATAGATATGACTAAGAGGTTTTTTTCTTTTCCCTCTTTATGTAGTCCTTTTAGGGTCACTGTCTCAGTAAGCGTTGATAAACCTCGAGAGGTGGGTTTTTGGTTTTGGTGTTTTGAGAAACCAGTTTTCGTGTGCTCCATCTTATTAGTTCCTATGTGCAGAATATAAGGAATGTCAATGAGAGTTTAGTGCCAGTGTGAAATCACAACCCTTGTCAATGCTGCACACAACCTCAAGAAGCACTCACAGCTGCAGACATTGCTCCCCTCTTGTTCCATCACATCACAGCTCTATTACAAAGGTGGGGAGGAAACTGGATAACCTGCTCCACAGTGATAGGGTATATCTTTCAGAGGAGGGTGTGACACTTTCCATGGGGATCTGCAGCAAGGATTAAGGGGTGCAGTCACCGCTTGTGGCAGATGCAGTGTGGTTTCAAAGGAGAAAAATTTAAATCAAGACTCTGAAAACATATCTTCAGGCATCTGCTACAATGAAGGAAAGCTTCCCCAGAACTGCCCCTTCCAAGGTTGTGTGTTTAGAAGGCATAGGGGGTTTTCTGTCTGGCCTTGAGACTATCCCCATGCATCCCCTCCCCAGCCACACCCCCTCTCTCAAGAGCTCATATTTCACGAGCCTTGCTTGGTCCTCTCCTTGAGTGTTTTTGCCACCTGGAATGTGTCCTTGATCTCTGATAATCCTTCTTGCTTCTTTGATGGAAGATAGAGACAGCTGGGGGGTGGTACATGCATGGGTGCATGTAGAAATTACCCTACTATACAAAAGTAAACTTCATATTCTACCTTTGGCCACTTCTGTCTCTGGCTTTGCCTGATATGTGATCCCCAAAAGGTTGCTTTAAAAAACTGTTCTCCTTCCCTGCTTTAATGTGAAGGGCCAAGGGTAGGAGAAAGACTGGCCATCAGTCTTGGGCCACAGAAGCTCAGCCAGAAAAGTGGAATGACCAGAACTCCATGAGCTGATAAGCATGTCACCCACACCAGAGGAAGGATGTTGCTTCCGTTTAGCTATTTATCTATTGCAAATAATGTTTTACAAAACCATTGCCTATTTAAGGTCCAGATATGTGACTCTTGCCTCTTTATTCTATTTTTAATAATATTTTATTGGTTTTCATTATAACAAACATCTTCTAACAATGAACATTAAGAAATAAAAAAATAAAAAATTGAACTGTATCATTTTGCATAATGTTTGTATATTCAATACAGTACCAAAATTTGGAATTTCTCCAATCCCCCGACTTCCCTCTACCCCCTCCATGGTTCCATTATTCCTCTTGCCTCTTTATTCTGGTGGTATGAGTGAAAATCAAATTAGTGTAGCTTCTCCTGGCATGGAGGTAGAAAAGTCTTCACTCGCTTAATTTCCGTGTTATAAATGCTCAGGTGCTGCAGAAAAGCTAGTAACCAAGGTCTCGGGTCACTTGAATTTCTTACCCACCCACTGACTAATTGCCTCTGGTGCTCAGGAACAGAAGACACCTGCAAATTGTTACTGCATTGCATGCAGTGCCATTATATGACTTGGCAGAGAGCAGCTATCTGTAACCCCTACACAACAAAAGTGTGCACAAATGGGGGAAAGCATACAACCAGCAGAAAACAGTAGGGGGGGTAGGTGCACCAGCGACAACTGATAATGGACTGCAGCTGTGTATATCAAGTAGCAGTGGAAAATCAATATAAAGACTAATTTGAGTCTGTTGTGTTCATAAAAAGTTGCAAAGGAAAACTTGTAGAAAAATGAGGAACTTGGCTTTTATAGAACTCTGAAAGGGGAGCACAGTCTTGTTACCATAAACTCCCAGATGACCTGGATGTTCATTTGGTCATCTGGATTTGTTTGCTGAAGCTTTATGGGAAGGTTAGACAATGCTGGCTATTTATTACGCATTCATTTTTATTAGTTTACAGAAAGACTACAGGGGTGTTCATACATTACCTTGGGCCAGGTTCAGATGCTCCTGAGAAAATGTTTACGTGTGGCGATTTTAAAATTCACCACATGTACTTGTACCCTGAAGGTAAAAGGTAATGGTAAAGGGATCCCTGACCGTTAGGTCCAGTCGCGGACGACTCTGTGTTGCAGCGCTCATCTCGCTTTATTGGCCGAGGGAGCTGGCATACAGCTTCCGGGTCATGTGCCCAGCATGACTAAGCCGTTTCTGGTGAACCAGAGCAGTGCACAGAAATGCGGTTACCTTCCTGCTACATGCACTTTGACGTCCTTTCGAACTGCTAGGTTGGCAGGAGCAGGGACCGAGCAATGGGAGCTCACCCCATCGCTTGGATTCGAACCTCCGACCTTCTGATCAGCAAGCCCTAGGCTCTGTGGTTTAACCCACAGCACCACCTGTGACCCCTGTAGGTAGAAGTACTCAAACTTCCCAGTGCATTTGCCCCTATCACTTTCTGTATCTGGAAAAGTCTGATGGGGTTGAGGTGTAGGGAACTGGTTGTTTTGCAAGAGCACCAAATCAGCTTGAATTGTGCAACCTGATCTTGCCAGTATGTGATTGAATCCCACCCAGAAAAAGGACAATCTGGAAGCCCAGCTGAATATTAGAGGGAAGTCATTTGTTTAGAATCCAATGGCAATGCAGCTGGGTGGTTCTGTGTGAGCTTTTCTTGCTCATTAACTGACAAGGTGGACAAACCTATGCTAGTCTGTTCAGCATTAAGTTGAAAGTAACTCAGCTCCTCAGCAAATGTGTATGGCAGTGAAGCCATTACACATGATGATTTTAGACATGTCAGTGTGACATAGATCACATCACAACAAGCAAGACCTTGGGGGCATAAAATATTCCAGCCATGACTCCACTTTCCCCAATCTGCATTTAGCACCGTGGGGGCTCTTGTGTGAACGTCAAGTGGCTGCTCTGGCAGGCCAGCTGAGCAGTGCTGCTGTTTTATGTGTTCACGTTGCCTTGAAAAGCAAAGAATGGTTGGGAGGGCATTTTAGATGCCTTGCTTCCCACAGCATTGATCTCATTTAGCAGCTCAGACTGGAATTCAAAATCAATATAAATTTTATTTCAAGAATATGAAAATATTTTACCAGCAGCTGGTGAATGTTGCCTAGAGGAACAATTGTGTGTGAGGGTTTTGTTTCTGCTTTTTTAATTAATCGTATCGAGCTAAAGAAGTCCCACTTAAATTGATGGAATGCTTTCGCTCTTGTTTCTACTACTACAACACAGCTTTAACAGCAGAAACACTCCAAATCTCAAATAAAGGCATAACCTCAAAAGCAGCTTTCTAAAGCATTTCCATACAACTGGTTTATTACAGAGCAAGGGTGGGGATCCTATAACAGCCTGAGGGCCACAATCCCAGATGGGCAACCATTCGAGAGCCACAAGCTAGCCGGGGTTGCAGCAACGGATATGTGCACTAGGCTATAGCCCAACCACACAAACATGAGAGATTTCTACTCATCTCTATCAGACAAACATGAGGTCTTGTTACAGCTGAAGGACACATTCCACCTAATAAAAGAATTGGGAGGTGTGAAGTAAAGCCCATGAGGGAAGTGGACTAAGAAGACTGGATAAGGCCTGGGAAGAAGTGTGGCCTGGAGGGCAGGGAGCCTCCCAGGAGCCCCAAGATTGCAGGTTAATTGTAGAGAAACAAGATTTAGACAAATGGGACCCCCCCCCAAAAAAAATAATCCATAGTTGTGTATATAGTTTAGGGCAGGCTTCCTCAACCTCGGCCCTCCAGATGTTTTGAGACTAAACTTCCCATCATCCCTGACCAGTGGTCCTGCTAGCTAGGGATCATGGGAGTTGTAGGCCAAAAACATCTGGAGGGCCGAGGTTGAGGAAGCCTGGTTTAGGATGTGTGAATTGAATGGGATTGTTTAGAGCAGTTATGGTAAACATTGTATTTTTGGTACAGCAGCCACATTTACCCTTAGCCAATCATCTGGGGCCCACGCAACAGAGATGGTGCAGGCCACACACAACAAATTATCAATCTGATGACTAAGAATGGGACCATTTACCGATACATCTCTATCAGGGCACCTGGGTGGCAGAGTGGTTTAAACTTTTTGCCATCAAATAGGTGATGTCTTGGTGTGTGGGCAGGGGACCCTTGGTTGACAGCCTGTCTCTATGCTGATCTAAGATAGTCCTATATTTTCAAATGTCCTCTTTAAAATATAAAAAATTGTAAATTTCCACATTCAGGGTTTTTTGTGGGGATTTTTTAAACATTTGTCTGCAGAAGTATTTTACTGAAATACTAGGACTGTGCAGGTGCTTGTGTAGAATATATTTAAAAGTCCTTCTGTTTGCAATTAGTTTTTGTACATATATCCAAGGCCTTCCATGGGAGATTCACAAGGACAAATTGTGTGCCTGAAAATTATTGTTTTCTACCTTGTGTCCTTAGACAATCACTAAACACAGCATCCTTCGTATCCTTAGATGACACTTAAAAGATTTTTAATTGTACCACATCTGATTAATTAATCCCTTCCTTCACATTAATGTTGTACCCAGGAACCTTGTGTTCATAAGTGAGCTATAAAAAACATCTTACCTCCTTGCGCATTCAGTTTTTCCAGCTTGTTAATTAAAAAGTAATATAGCTTCGATTCATTCCATTCTTAAGAAATAAGAACTGGGAGCATTATGATCACAATTATTAATGAACCTCCATTTGAAAATTGCTTTTTTATGATGTGCATGAAGAACAGAGAATAACAGTATAACAAATAGGTAAAACAAATGGCAAATGGAGCGTTGCCAGATTTAGATTATGGTGATTAGAAATATGGAAGATTATTGGTGAAGTAGCCAAAAGTACTTTAATATTTAATGTGGAAGTAAAACGCTTTTGACGGATTCCCACTAATTTACAACCACTGTTAGCACAAATTGAGGTGCAGTGGTGAGATAATACTTATCAGTTAGCAAAGAAATTGTACTGATGGTATGCAAGCAGTTGCCCATTCAGTTCAAAGAACACATGGCTTGAATGATTGCTCAGTTCTGCAAAGTCTTTTCGTCCTGCTGGAATGACAAATGCTCACTATTCTGTTCTATTGATTTTCATTCTAATATATTGTGGAAGATTCTTGTTTTGGTACAACAGTAGGCAATCACTGCTAATTCTTTCCCTTCCATCCTGTTCTGCATAGCAGTGCAATATTTGTCTCACAGTCCTCTGTGCTCCATGATATTTTGGATGTCCGCAAAAGAGGAAGGGTCTTCTGCTGTTGTTGTTTTCTGCAATGTGGCACTGACACATTAATAGTGAATTAAGAGGAGAATTTGCACTGAACTCTCTGCTGCATAATTTGTTTGGTGATGTTTTCCCCAATAACCCTGCATGTTTTGTCTGCACAACTCGTTCGGGTTTCAGAGGAGGAGGTGGGGAAGGTGAGTTGTAATGCAGAAGACGTGCCCCCTCCCAGGATAAGATGTATTATTTAGATGATGATGATGATGGCCAGCCACTCTGGGCAGCTCCCAAGAGAACACTAAAAACAGAATCAAACTTCAAACATTAAAAACTTCCCTAAACAGGGCTGCCTTCAGAAGTCTTCTAAAAGTCAGATAGTTGTTTATTTCCTTGACATCTGATGGGAGGGCCATTCCACAGGGCAGGCACCACTACTGAGAAGGCCCTCTGCCTGGTTACCTGTAACCTCACTTCTCACAGTGAGGGAACAGTCAGAAGGCCCTTGGCACTGGACCTTGGTGGAATGATGGGGGTGGAGACACTCCTTCAGGTATACTGGGCCAAGGCTGTTTGTGAGGTCTTCCTGCCTCAATTCCATCACCTGCCTGAAAGGAATGATTGGGACCCTGCATCAGAGTGTCTTTCTCCACCACCCCTGTTAATTGTTACCATGCCCAGCTGCAAAAGGCATTCATACAATTACTGCCCTCTTTTTTCAAGCTGGGAGGTAGTTGTGCTATGATGTCATGCCTGTGCCCACAGAGTGGAACCAGCAGAATGGCTCCCAGGCAAGACTAGAGAAGATAGAAAGGTGGTACAACAAATAGACAACCTCCTGCTGCTCCCCCTTTTCTTTGCAAAAATCCAGCAGGAAGCAATTTCAACTCAATAAATTGCCAATACTGCCTAGCACAAGCTTCTCCTCCTTTCCACCCCTTCAAATGCCATTATTTGGACTATCACACAATGCCACCCCTCTTAAACTGTTCAAGTTTTAGTCTTTTAAATGCTATGATTGCTGTGCTAGACCTTCATTCATTTCCAAAAAACCAGCCCCACAAGAATGCTCACAAGCAGCATCAATAGAAAGTACGTCACATAGAGGCAAAGTTAATTTGGCACATTCCCAGGGCACCATTGTACAAAAAAGCAGGACCAAAATGAAATCAGAATATTTTTGAGAGAGAAGACTGCCATCTGCAGAGTACCATACATGACCAACTTACATATCAAAGAAAGCATTTTGTTAGCATTCTCAACTAAATAGCGAGACTGCCCAAGTATTACTGCATAACTAATTTAGATTATTTATTACCATTGATAACACATAAAGAGAGGGAAGGAAGCCTGTCTTTAGTCCTAAGAAGCAGGCTGAGTCTACCAATGTCATTGGGAAAACTATCTTTCTACACAATCAGCTGAACACATTTTGACAAAGAGATCAATGTGAAATAAGGAACGTTTTGATGTTTTTATATTTTACGCTCTGCAGATTAGAAAGTCAATTTATACTGCCGAAGTACAGACCTAGCCTTCATGCTTCTCTGGGACCTTTCACAAGGTCTCTAAAAGCCCTCATTGGCATGAACTGAGTTGATCTAGCTTTCAGCAAAGATATAAAAGCTGCTTTATACGGAATCATACAAAAAACTTCCTCAGTCCCAGTACTGTAGCCGTGACTCTCCAGGAGCCTTAAGAACTCATTTGCAATGCTGCCACCTAAGCAACTATAATGATTTATAACAAAAAATTTTTTTTAAAAAACTGTCTTTAATTGCCCCATTATTGGTTGCATCATGGGAGTAAAGTGCTCAGTCTATGCAGTTTTATTATAACCTATTTTCTAGTAAAATATCCCAAGCAGCTTACATATAGAGAATAAACTACACTCAACAACAAAATTATAAGATGCACAAACTTTCTTGCTATGGGCAAGGACTATTAATTAGCCAATCAGAGATAGACAATCTTTTTACAAAAGTGTGCAAGCAAGCAATCTAGGCAATCTCTTGTATGAAACAGAAGTACAATGTTATTGTAGCTCAGTATACTGCAACTAACTGACATGCAGAAGTTCCAGTGCCAATTTCTGACATCTCTAGGTAAGGAATGCCACTTGTCTGAAACTCTGACAAGTTAGGCCATCCTTTAAACAATGCAGATCGGTTTTTTCCTCACACAGGTAAAATTCAGCTGGTGGTGACTCACAGGTGAAATCGGAGGTCTAGAGGTACCCCAAGGCTGCTCTAAGCATGTGTGTTGCCTTGACCCTGCAATTGAGGGTGGCCAGGGCCACGCACTGTCAGCACACCCAACGGCATGCATGTACAGCTGCTGTGAAATTGGGGGGAGGCCTTTCATTGGAAATATCAGGGGCTGGCCCCCTGCTCCCCCTTCGGCATCCGTGGCTCTAAGTTCTGCACAGTGTTGACTCTCACAGTCTTTTAGGTATCTGAAAAGTCTTTGCTGTTTTAAAATAAAGCCAGGAACTGTCAGGGTCAAAGCAAAGCAAATGCCCCATAGATCTTCCCAGGTAGTTCAATATTACAGATGAATCTAATGAGCTTCCTCTTTATCTTGCTAGCCTCTGAGCTCTGTGTTGTCCTTTTAACAACTAAAACATTCACAAATTTCACTCCACTCTGGTCAATGGAATTGGCAGTTTATGTTTATTTAAGGGTTAGCTAATCAATGATCAGCTTCCTTGAGTTTATCAGCTTTTGTGGTGAAGAACACATGCACAGCTCACGTTCTTTTATTAATGTGAAGGACTGTATCTGCAGCACCAGCTGAATTTTACCCGTGTGAGGAAAAAACCAATCTGCATTACTTAAAGGATGGTCTAACTTTCCAAAGGACGTCTAACTTTCCAACAAGAGCTATATACAGTTGTATAATGAAAGAGGGGAGAAGATGTTTACAGAGAGATGTTGTTGGCATCTGTCTGTCAGAGGCAGGTGATCTATAAATGCACCACAACAACCTTGGCACAAAGCTTTGCTTAAAATATGTGTCAATAGGAAACAGAGCCGTCAAGCTTCTACATTAGTCAATTCATCTAAAACTGCAGTACTTCATTCTCTCACTTTCTGTAGAAAATCCAGACAAAGTTATTTACCGGTCTGCTGGATTCCAGTGTCTTCTGTGTTCTTGTTGTTTTTTTCTGACCTGATTTGTGCAGTGATTGGATAAATAGTCTAAGGGAGGGCAGCTCAAAAAGCAAACTCACCCCACTCAAATAGGCTGGCCCCATTTGGTGGTTGATTCAGTCTCCCTCCAACTGGACCTGACCCAAAATGGGCCTCCCATCCCATCTCCTCCCATCTCTGTCACACACACCATCTCAAAAACCTCCAAAAAGAATCCCACTAAAAATAAAGGCTTTATAAGATAGTAAGGACATATTCCTTTTAAAGCAAGCAGTTCAATTTCAAGAGGGTTGTAGAAAGTTTTTGCTTTGTGCTTAGTTAACCACTCTGCTGAAGTGTTTTGAGTTTTATTGCACTTTGGAATTCAGTACCTCTCCCGTCTCTCTATAGGTTATATTCCATTCCAGAAAAATAGAAATGTATTCTGGTGCTGAACTGTGCTCCATTGTAACTCTAAAGAACAAACCACAGCTGTCTGGGTCTTAAGAGAGCTAGCAGCCATCTTACTGCTTTGCTACATTAAAAATGTACGGCCCACAAAGCTGGATGAGGGGAGAAGGATGACTAAAGCACACTTTCCACTTCAGGTCTGCAGCTTCTGTGCTAATGTTGAGCCTTAATGTGTTTAGACAGTTATTTTACAGGAATGTTCAGAAGCAACAAATATATTTCATGCTTTTGTGGCGTTACAGTAGTATTTTTTCTTCTTTTGCTAATGTAATGAAATGTACACCCACGCTGAGCATACATAAAAAGCATGTAACTGAGGATATAGAAAAGGGACATGCCACTTAGACAGTCTGTCCTGCTGTTAGTTAGGGGCTTATTTGTTTGTTGCTGTTTTTACTAAATTTGGACCCAAAAAGGCTGCTGTGTGAGTTGATTTCCCAAATGGCAAGCTGCCATGGAAGTCCCAAAATTGCAGTTTTTATCATCACAGCATTGCAGGGGCTGAAAAACTTGCACTTCTCTCCTACAGCCTATCTCAAAATAGGGGCATACACTAAAGTTCTGTTCCTTCCACTGACCATTCTCAATCAATTAATGAGAAAAGAAATTGCATTCAAAAATGGTCATTATTGTTGTTGTTTAGTTGTTTAGTCGTGTCCAACTCTCTGTGACCCCATGGACCAGAGCACGCCAGGTCATAGGAGGGGGAAAATGCTGGTTAAATTATCATGGATGGGCTCTGGGGTTTTTTGATGTGCTTACCTTACTTTCAAGCCACCCAAGGGGTTTTGTGACATTTTAAAGCACATTCAAAGCACATTCCCCCCCACCCCAAAGAATTCAGAAAACTATAGTTCATTAAGGGCTGCTGTGAATTGTAACTGTGTGGAGCAAACTACAGTGTCCAGAATTATTTGAGGGGGGAAATGTGCTTCAAATGCAATGTAGAGGTATAGTGTGCACATTGCCTCTCTTTCATGCAAATTGCCTCATGTAGTCTGAGTTCTGTTGCCTTTCCAGGTACCTGCACTTTCTGAAAATCCCATGCCATCCTTTTAAGTGTGAGAAGCTGGAGAGGCTGTTTACTGGGCTCCTGAAAGCTGTCCATTTTTAGCAAGTGTGTTTACTTTTAAAGAAATCTGGAGTATGCCAGTATCAAGTTGGCTAATTATTCTCCCTTCAAAACCTCAGTGCTGTTCCCCAACACCACCCTTCTCATTTGAATGACTGAATCTTGAATTTTTCAGGAAAATGTCGCCATCCCAATTATTATCCTTTTGACTCCTCATTTTCTGCACATGTTTGAGATTCATCCCACCTCTCTCACTTTCATTGTATCCCTAGTAATTGAATGCATCTACTGGCTTCCAACCAAAGAGTCAGCATAAATTGTTACAAGGGCAACCAGCTTATACCATTGACTGGCTAAAACATCCAGAGAGATTTTCAGCTCGAAACAAAGAATACACCGCTATAGTCATTAAGGTGCTTCAAAGAGCCACCAGATTAAGAGCATCCCCACTGGTGTCACTATTGTCCTCTGAGAGATTTGATTCCACTGCTTATAAACAGTCCAATAATAGAAGGATAATGGCCAAATACAATTTCATGGTACGCTCATTGTGGCACGATCTCGTTGGACATGGATCACATTCAATTGCCACCAGCATGAAGCATAATACATGGTCTCATGAATAGTGATAGCTGGGAGCTCTTTGATTTGGCCATTCGAAAGCAGTCTGGCTTTGGCCAAAAGGGCTAGGTAAACATAACCTAGGTATATGCTGAATCTAAGAAGACACATTATGAAGGAACAGATGGAGTAGCAGCAGCAGCCCCACCAGAAAAAAAAATATTGTGGTGGGAGCATAAAAGGTGGAGGATCTTGGGAGGGAGGGACCAATCTGTGCCCTACTTCTTTGATTTCTGGAAGAGAAATGGTTTCTTTTACACAATTTCCCCATCCCATTATAGACTTGCTGTGATTACTATCGATCAGCAGCAATGTGTGTGTGGTTGTGCAGAGGCATGGAGCCACCCTCCCAACCCGGACATTGCTGCTGCTTACCTAGATCGAGTCAAGTGCAAGGGCAAGGTTGTTGATTGAATCAGTATCAGGAAGGTGACTCTGTGACTCTGCTCCACCACAAGGAGCCATTACTGCTATAGTTTTTGATTGAGTTAACTTTCAGGAAAGTATGCTTTGGATTGTACCCTTATTTTAATTTCTTGTTTATTGCACAGTTGTAATTTGCATGTAAAAGTGCATCTGCTTCAAATAACCACATCCTTCTGATGCTTTATGTGAAGGTAGTCTTGGCAGAGTTGACAGAACAGAGTCTGTGGGACATGTTGCTTGTGAAGCAGTTGTGCTTACATTGAAGTTAGAAGGAGGTTTTGCTTCACAGTAGTGCCCAGGGAACACCTAATCTGGAAAATGGGGGAAAGCTCAAATAGATATGGGGTTTGTCCATATCTGAGCATTCTTTACCTGTTAATCCACTTATTCCCCATTTGAGTCAGACCAGAGTAGTCCACACCAGGCTTTATTTGCATTTGTATATGAGGGACAACTTTGGTCTTTTCTGTTCACACCAGTTGGTGTTGCCTTTGGTCTTTATCCCACTTTATAGTTTGTTGATTCTATTAGGCTGATTAAGTACTGACTGGGCACACACTCCAACAGCTGTGCCACCCAAGAAGTGTGCAAAAGCACTTAGTCAGGGAACTGTAAATTCTCAGCAGACACTTTTTCAGTTTTCTGATTTTGTGCAAATCTAAGGGATCAAAAGAACACACACACACACACACACAGGAGGGCACCTGAGGTTAAGAGCACAGTCAGAAAAGATGAACACAGTTGTAAATTCTCATCACACACTTTTCAGATTGCTGCCAATATCTGGTGTAGAATTTTTCAGTGTGGTTTGCTTGCGCTGTTTTCTGGTTTTGTGCAAATGTGAGAGATCATAAGAAATAAGTATCTCCATCCAGGAGCACACCAGAAATAGTTACAAACACAAGTGTAAAAGAAATGAAACCGCTGAAGAAGTAGCAGGGATAAAAGGGGGAATAGCAGAGAGTAACAATTGATCCCACCCCCAAACACCAAAGCAAA
Organism: Podarcis liolepis; assembly: GCF_965112155.1. Lineage (NCBI taxonomy): Eukaryota > Metazoa > Chordata > Lepidosauria > Squamata > Lacertidae > Podarcis > Podarcis liolepis. The sequence goes on along the minus strand of NC_139564.1, from coordinate 42,282,389 downwards.
TTGTGAACCTGAGTAGAGCAGTTTGGAGCCTGATTTTCCCCAATTTATCAGATTATCCTTGCATTGAGTAAATCCAAATTTACAAGGTGTTTGAGGGTAATGTCATGTGTACTACATAAATTAAATGGGAACACGAACAGTGGCAAGTGCACAGTAAACTATGGCTTGGAGAAGCCCCTGGTGAGGTAGTGCTCTGTGCCTGACCCAAAGGCCCTGATGAGGAAACTGAGCAGTGTTTAAAATTACTTATTCCTTTCAATGAAAGGCCAACTTCCTCTCTGCTTATGTTTTCCCTAGTATTTGTGTGCCTGTACTACAGCAGACCTTCGTTCAAGACCCCAAGGCCCTGACAAGGAGACTGAACAGCCTTTAAAATTACTTGTTTCTTTCCATGAAAGGCCAGCCTCCTCTCTGGTTGTGTTTCACCTAGTATTTCAACAAAAATCATTAGCATTTTATGTTCCATTTTCCAGTAATTTGTGGGAAAAGCAGGAAGGATGTCACCTTTGGGAGTCTAGAAGCCAAAATGTTTGACCTGAGAAGGTTGCAGTGACTGCTCTGGTCTTATTCGTCTTCTGCTTTTCCCAGTGAATCCTATGAATAATAAATAGAGTTTCGCAGCAGGAGGTCTTTGGAGGTGCTTTACATGGCAAAAGAACGTAACAGCACAGCAGAGCTCGACTCTGAAAGCTAATAAATCAAGGAAGAGTCTATGCGGTAAAATTGCAACACAAGCACAACTTGTAAACAAAGAAGAAATCATTGCATTTCCCTTTGTTTTATTCTGTGCATACTTTATGCTGGCAAAAATACATCGTTAGTACCCTTTTATGAAATACACTCCTTTTTTAAAGGCTGGGGCAGGTGTTTTCAGCTTGCATGTGTATTAAAAATCCAGGTACTTTTTATGGTAATTTTTTTTTATGAGGGTTGCAATTGTAAACGTGCACAGCAGAAATTTTCACTGCATTCAGCAGTACTTACTTCTGAGTAAACATATTTGGGATCAGGCTTCTTGACATGATTTCATCGTTTATATTTTCACAAAGGTAAACCTTAAGCTGAAACAGAAACTGCTTGGGTCCTTTTTTTATGAGACTTTTAAAAGCCCAGATCATCACACAAAAATAAGAACCAAAAGGATTCTTTACCTACTTGTAGGCCCTTTGAAACTTATTGAATTCTTCCCTCTGTTCAGCCTCTGAGTGCCATTGCTTATGTAGCCAAAACAACAACACTCTTGCGCAAGGGAGAGGTTCCAGCAGGTTTGCAGAAGTTCTGAAGAATCTACAGTGGTACCTCGGGTTAAGAACTTAATTCGTTTTGGAGGTTCGTTCTTAACTTAACCTGAACTGTTCCGAACCTGAGGTACCACTTTAGCCAATGGAGCCTCCCGCTGCTGCTGCTGCGCCGCCACTGTGTAATTTCTATTCTCATCCTGAAGCAAAGTTCTTAACCCGAGGTACTATTTCTGGGTTAGTGGAGTCTGTAACCTGAAGCGCCTGTAACCCGAGGTACCACTGTATAGGAAAACCCCTAGAGGGCATGAAGCCTGATTATTCCATTGGGTATGTGTGTGGGGGAATGGAAAAGTAGAATTGAATGAAGCAACTGGAATCCTGATCAGAGAGCACTGCATATTGTAACATTTTGTTGCGGCTACCATTTGCAAAAGCCTCAAACCCGCCCGACAGCTTTCAGTGCAACACACATGTCTTTGAAGAATCATTGCCAAGAGCAATGCCAAGATTTCATGTAAAGTATTGCCGCTTTTGCCGGTGGAGAGCTTTCTGTACCTGACAGTTCTGATCAGAATCAAATCTGCACATTATTGATTCGCAAACCAAATGCCAACATATTCTGAAGCTTTCTAAATCTTTGCAAGCATGTGTGTAAAAAAGAAACAGAGAATAATGGTTCCGTAGTGAAATTGCTCATACTCTGAAATTCTGAATCCAGCTTTATGAGTTCCAGTGTTGATGGAAACTTATTAAATGGGAAGGACCAAAGCTCAGTGGTAGAGCATCTCTCCTGTGTGCAAAAGGACTTGGGTTCAATCCCAAGCATCTCCAGGTAGGGCTGGAAAGGCTACTGCTTGAAACCTTAGAGAGCTACTGCCAGTCTGTGTAGGGAATACTGAGCTCAATGGACAAATGGCACAAGACAGCTTCCTATGTTCCAATCATCAAAACAATGGCTTGATCCTTGGAGATGCAGTGCACTGCTGGTCCTCCAGTCAAGAAGCCTGATCCCAAATATGTTTACTCAGAAGTAAGTACTGCTGAGTTCAGCTCCATTGCCTATGTACCAGCATAGCAGAAAGTGGCAATTTCCGCCATCCCTGATACAGATTGCGTGTGTGGTGCCAAGTGCACAATTAACTATCATAAGCCTATACAACCTGTGATCCTCAGTCCACGTATTGCAGCGCAAAAGTCTTGCTCTGAAGACTGCCAGATGCTGGAAGAACTCATCAGGCTTCACAAACTAGGGATTTATCAAGCAGGTGGTGGGTTGTTGTGCAGCAAATGGCTGGTGTGTCATGGCCTGGGGACCAAACGTTTAATAGGCCTGACAATTTCTTCTGGAAGTTCACAGGGCCCTTAGGATGCTATGCAGTGATACACTGTACAATCCTTTCCTTGATTAGTTATAGTGATGTATAATAAATCCACTCAGATGTCATTTTGGCTGCCACGATGCAAATTGCTATTGTTAACATCATACAGTGGATTTGCATAACATATAAGCAGCATGATGGACAAGTCCCACTTGTCTTCCATAGAATGCTACTCTGGTAAAATGAGCATACGATAATAGGAGTACATAGAGTACAAAATGACTGGGGTGTTTGTTGACTGAGAAAAACTCACAGCCCACTCTTCATCATCATTGCCAAGTTGTTGAAAGATACATCCTACAGAGGGTATCATGGAATAGGGAGATAAAGGGAAGTAATATTCCTGCTCTGTTCTGCCTGGGCCCCACAATTTAAGGAGGATAATGACAGGCTGGAGCATGTGCAGGGGAGGGCAACCAAGATGATCAAAGGTCTGCAAACCAAGTCTTATGAGGAATGGTTGAGAAAGTTGGGGATGTTTAGCCTGGTAAAGAGGAGTCTGAAAGGATATATGAGAGCCATCTTCAAACATCTAAAGGGCTGTCACGTGGAGAATGGAGCAAGCTTATCTTCTCCTGCTCCAGAGGCTAGGACCTAAACCAATGGCTTCAAGTGACAATAAAAGAGATTCTGACTAAATGTAACTTTCTGACAGTAAGAGCCGTTTGATGGTGCAACAGACTCCCACAAGAGGTGGTGGGCTCTTCTTCCTTGGAAGTTTTTAAGCAGAGGTTGGATGGCCACCTGTCATGTACGATCTAGTTGAGATTCCTGCATTGCAGGTGGTCGGAACAGATGACCCATGGGGTAAGGTTCCTCAATGATGTCATAGATAACCGATAGCTGGCTAATGCACAGCCTCATTAAAGGAAGTCCTGGGAAAACATGTGGGTCCAGCCAGTGCCCTCAGCAACTATACATAGCCATTTGAATGCTACACAAATGTGATAAGCATGAAAACAAGCACTTTCTTAATTGGAGATGTCTACATCTCATGCCACATGTGATCGATAAATCTGCACTTGCTGCACCTTGAAGTGTGTTCATATGGAACAATGTCTTCTTACATGTGGTCGTGCATTTTTAAAGACATCACCAGAGAAAACAGCAAGAAAGGTGACCAACAACAAAGAGGTTTATTTGGAGTCATTTTCCCCCTAATTATTTTGGGAACAACAACCAAGCTAATTTGCAGAATTTTGGATCTGAGCCTAAATACCCGACATGATTAATTACACGTGCTGAGATATGAGTACTACTAAATGAGAAGTTTCAAAAGGTGAGGCGAATCCTATGCTCGGCACTGGAAAAATCCCTTTTTAAATGCTTTTTTTTCTTCCTCCCCCATATAAAGACCAAGAAGTTCTAAATTAATTAAAATAAGAATGGAAACTTGCATTTGGCAGAAAGCCCAAAAGCTAGCAACCACTAAACATTCAAAATGGGAAACAATATAATGACTCTAGTTCCATGTTACTTGCTATCTACTTATTACCATTAAGCTATAACCCAAATGGAATGAATTAAAAGGCAAAGATGAGCACATAAGGCATTACAAGATTACAAGAAGAAAATGAAGGACTTAAATTATGAGCATGTCAAAAATATAACATATGGAGGTTCCTGCAGTATCAGAGCGCAGAAGACAATCCTTTTATTTAATGGATTCCCCCTCCTCTCTCTAATTACTGCAGTGCCTGGTTTTGCATAGAACCTATTGCCATGGTGTGCATTTGTCATTCCTATGGACTTCCCTCCTCTATTCCAGGCAGTAGCTTAGCTTTTAAAAACAGTTCTATTTGAATCTGTGCTAAATCTTCTAAGATTCATGCCTTAAGTGCCTTTTATAACTGAGAGTGGGGATCAGCTAGGTCAAGTCCATGTAATATATTCCTAACACTATTCCTTTTGCAAAGACAGTGGGCATTTTTATAGAGGAAGAAACTTCTGCACTAGTACACGTTATCAGTTTAAAGTCAAGGGTTTGAGTAAGCAACCACAATTGCACTGACCAGGTCAGTGCATGCCACATAGCTCCAGGTTTCATGGGTACAATGGGCTGGTTTGGCTATAATGCTAGACCATAGTTTATCAGATATATTGCTAAACCATAGTTATATGCATGAGCTTGCTCCCCACCCCACCCCGTCTCCAGCATGGCCACAAAGAGGGGATTCAAAAGCCAGAAACTGTGGCTCATTTTAACTCTGGTTTATCAAACCTGCCAAGATCAGGAGCCACAATTTAATCCATAGAATCACAGAATTATAGAGTTGAAATGGATGGTGAGGATCATCTAGTCCAACTCCCTGCAACGCAGGAATATGCAGCTGCCCCATAGGGAGGTCAAACCTGTGTCCTTGGTGTTCTCAGCACCATGCTCTAACCAACTAAGCTATACAGCAACATAGTTGAACTAATGACCATTTGTCCTGATTTTAAAACAGTACACTGAGGTTAGCCCCCAATACAACTGCATGCTCTGTCACCACACAAGGCAAGGAGTGGGAGGAAAGAAAAACTTGCTCACATAGCACTAAACTGTGGTTTGGTGTTCCATTCAAATGTCCACAGTGATGTACCTTTCTCCTGTATCCTACTGTACCAATTCAGAACACCAATGATCCACAATTTGCATATTTAGGAGGAGGAAAGTGAGCAATCTTCATTTTAACTGCTGCTTCTCCACGTGGCTTAACATAATCAACATATAGAAAAGTTATGCCTAATCATTACCGGGGGAAATAACAAGCCCTCAAAGCAGAAAGCACCTCATTAAAGAAATACTTTCCGGGGGGCGGGATGTGCTATCATCTCCATGTAAGCAAGATCTCCTTCTAACTCAGAACTGGATGGATTGCTTCCACTGGGGTCGTCTCTACCTCTTTTACTACGGTTTGTGGATGATCTATGCAATGTGTCTCACTCAAAATAGCCTCAGAGGTGTTGGGTGTAAAACAACAATTGAGCTACCTGAAACAGTGAGTGGTGATAGACAGAACAGCAACCTGTTTTCTCCTTGCTAATTCCTCCATAACTATTTGTTGATAACTAGATTCTTTACACAGGCTTTACTTCCTTCCTGCTTTTGCTCCAAGCTTAGTCAGCATGAACTAGCATGTGATAGTGTTAACATCTTGGCTCCATGTTGGCCACATGCAAAACCTACACTTAAAATGGCTTTGTCATGAGAAATAATCCTTAAGTTTTCCTTATACTGTCAAGCAGGAGTCTTAACAAGCTATTTCATTCTGCATAGAGCTTCAATGTGTGTACCAAACTCTGACAAACCCTATTCCAAAATGCTCAGAGTGGCAACATTCCTGTCAGGGAGCTTAAGAAGAGACTGGCCGAAGGTCATGTTGTGATCTTCAACACTTAGCAGGGATTTCTTACTAGTCCTAGTCTGATACTCCATCCACTGTACCCCAAAGGCTCTTACCTACTTTTTATAGCATCCTTCCTGGGGGTTGGGGTGTCTGTGTGTTTGGGATATGCAGCAGTCTAATATACTAGATGCACCGAAATACTTCTGTCACATCTCTTGAAATATTTCCAGAGGCTAGCTGCTCCAGATATATGACACTACATTTGAAGCGTTGTTTTGAGACAAGGCACAACTGTTAAATGAAAATGATTATGATGATGTACATGAACCTTAATAGCAAGAAGAATGGATTTCTTTTTTCACTTGCACATTCTAAATGAAGGTCACCTTAGTGTTAAACTATGTGATTTTATTGCTCTGTTAAACATTATTTGTAGAATCATATAATAAATCATGCCAGAGGCATCCTATAAATGACGCTGATAATTCCCCAAACGATAAAATCAAAATGTTCTGAAAATTATGTGATTTATTTTCCCATCTCACTGTTGAAGGAACAAGCCACCAATCTTCCACCACTGAAGCACAAATGAAGAAGTGTGCATCTTATAAATGTTCAATTAATTTTCGGTTAGTTAGCTTTCACTTTCTATACTTAATCTTCTTAATGTCGGCATATTTTAAAACCTGCAGTAGTGGAGAAAGATACAAGAAACAAAATAGTATCCTTTCAGAATGCTTTTTATCATGCCTCCCTTACTGGAAAATCCAACAAATATTAACAACACTGACAATAGTAATTTTCAGTGGCTAGGAGAAAAGTCCACTCTTAGACACGTGTACAAGATAAGATCATTACAGTTATTAAAAGAATTCACCAGTACCTAGAGTGAATGTGATTCATATATTTCTCCAATTGCTAAATGGAGTGGTATGTTAGAGGAATTTAAATGAACAAAACTTCATCATGGCAAAAACAAAATGCATGTTTCTATGGAACGGAAAAAATATATTTGAGCCTCTTTAAAATAGTTACACCATTAAATATTTTTAGCATGGTGCTTTGAGGCACAACTGCATATGTTAGAATTATGGCTGTTTACTTTGCCTGCTACAATCTAATCAGCTCCTAAACCAAATAGTGATAAAAAAGATGAGGTCTGTTTCATACATGCAAGCATACTGCTTTGGGCTTGCATGCTCTCCTCCCCTCTCCTTATCTAGTGCAGATGCAGCCATGAGGAGATCAGAAGCTTGCACTTCCATCTTAAATTAACCATGGTTTAGCATTACTTCATAACCCTAAATGGTGGTAAATCTGACCTATGTTTTGTTGAAACACACCAGCTTCTTAAATTATGGTTTGAAGTTGGCTTGCTTCAACACATCATACTTAAGGCTGGTCAGTTTGTTGGGTTCATATGACACAATAAGCTATGGTTCAATTAAAACATAAGGAAATGTTTCTGAACTCTTTCGCATGTCTAATGTGTGGCTATGAAGCACAGCAACAAGAAACATTGTCCTCTGAGACATAGGCCACATGGTAAGGCTCTCAATGAATACTAGTCATAATAGCCAGGTTTTCTCTTTACTGTCAGAAGCAGCATGCCTCCAAATAACAGTTGCTAGAAACCACAGAGGGGTGAATGCTGTTGCACTTAGGTCTTTCTTGTGGGCTTTCCATTTGCATCTACTTGGCTGCTGTAAGAACAGGATGCTGAATTAGGCCTTTTGCCTTGATCCAGCAGAGCTGTTCTTCTGTTCTTCCTAATTCATATTTTGCTTGCAGAAGCAACACAAACATGATGGCTGTGATCAATTAATTGTTTATACTAGGGAGAAAATATTGGTATAGCTGGCAACCAGCAACCATATTGCTTACACCATCCTGCTCTTAGCCAGAGGCAATACTGGTGAAAATGGTATCGCTGGATTCCAATGCTGGGTTCCATAAATTAACTTGCTGGATTTCTATCTTCCCCTTCCAAGTGTGCATCTATGTTTGTTTGTCAGGTTTTACATCGCATTGTAAATGATTGTGTAATTATGTGGCACTGTGTGCCTTGGTTTCTTTTCTTCACAAGGCAAAGTTGCCAAGCCTGTAGCATTGGAAGCACCATGCCAAGTTTGCAAAGTTAGAAGTGAATCCCAACACCTGTTCTCCCAAAGAATTCAGAAGTGTTAATCTTATGTGAAAAAACACTTTTTGGAAGCGTAACTCATACAGAGAATAAATTAGCAGATTTTCAGTATAAACCGTCACAAAGCTGTTCATCCTCTTCACTCTGCTCAGATGATTAGGCCCTAGCATCAAGCAGCCATAAAAATAAATGATGATTATAAAAACATAAATTATTTTAGGGATGTGAATTGTAGGCTGTGATCCAGAGGTTCCTATGCCAAACTCAGCATGTAAATAAGGCCCTTGGGGTATTATTTCTCTTAACGCTGCACAACCTTTGACAGCTCAGGGGAGTTTCAAAAGTAGGGTGTGCGTTTTACAAGTGCTTTTTACAAGCCCAACTAAAGAAGCAATCCTATACCTATCTACTGAGAAATAAGTTCCAGTGGATACAGTAGGACCTACTCCTAGGTAAATGTGTACACTTTTGCAACCCAAACATGAAACCTGTGAATTCTGGAGCTTCTAAATAGACCCTGAACAAAAATGAAATTTAGACCCTTACTATGTAAAGCATTTAGAGATTTTATGTAAGTGAAGAAGAAGAAGAAGAAGAAGAAGAAGAAGAAGAAGAAGAAGAAGAAGAAGAAGAAGAAGACAAATGTCATCAAATGAATAAATAATTAAAAACTGGGAGAAATAACTGGGCTAAGGCTCAGCTTCATTGCTCTCTAATGAGCTTGCACTGTTGCAATAATCTCTGTCGGATAAGAAGCTCTATAAATCCCCCCAATGTATTTCTTGTGACCAAAACAAAGGAAAGAAGATGTGACACAAGGTGAAGTGGGTTTAAACATAGAGCAGTTTTATTCAGATTATAACTGAGGATCTGTTAGATGACACTCTGTGCAAAGCATCTAATAAACTGTCAATCTGGGCAAACCCTGACCTTGCTCTGAAGAAAGGGGGGCACCTGCTCCATCCCTCCCTCTTACGCCCCATGTATTTGGGTGAGCAGAGAGGCCTTCCTGACCCATCCCCTCCAGGCCAGGGGCCTCACAAGTTGGCTCCAAAAGCAATCCTTACTATATCAACAGGCAACTCTCAGGACTCACATTTCACCCCAAAAGCGCCCAAGGGTGCTCACTTAAACTTACCCTTCCTGTTGGATTCCCACACATACCTGCCAAAATGTGGCCTAATTGACCTATTTAATAGCAACCCTCACTAATGAAACCAACAACTGAACAGAAACTGTGCAGAGTAGGTGGAGAAAAACTAAAAAAAAAAAAACCTCTGTGACACACTGCTTAGCAGGCAGAAAATTCTTACTCAGCTCCTAAGGCGACTGGTTTAGAACTCTACTGCTGTTATGCATTTGTGCACAATGTGTCTGTCTCAAGCTTATTTCACAGTGCTCTTTTCCACATTTTGGACACTGGTGACTGGACACAATCCCAGCCTTGTGTGCTAAAGGGTCTACTCTTCAGCCTCAAGGCATAGCTGTATAGCTATGCTTTATTATGAGTGGAAAGTGTTTAGCATCCTGCGAAATCTGATGTAATACATGTAACTTAGCGGCTTTTGTGGCAGGTGATACATAGCAAAGCATTGTGCCAGTTGTGAGTGCATCTTTTGCCGTTTAAAGTATAGTGGGTGCTTTTGCAGCTGAAGTTGATCCATAGGATTAGGCTGCCTGAAATACAATCACGAGGTGGATAAGATATGATTTACAAACTATAAAACTATGTTAAAGTTGTGATACAATGTCATGATGTTTGATCAGCTGAAGGCAGATCATTGCTAATAACGTGTCTGAGTTTTCTTTTGAAATGATTACACTGTGACAGCTAGGCAGAACCTCTAACCTTGTTCTGCACCTTTCTAACAGAATTTCCAGGCAGATTGACTACAGTAATTTATAGTGCATACAATTGCAACCTTCATCTGTGGGGGAAAGTATTTGGAGTTTGACGTGAAGGGTGGGGAAAATGTGACAGGAAGGAAAGGCAATTTTATTTTCCTTTCATAATGGCAAGATAAGCTTGGAAGCAAACTGATTATGCATATAGGTCCCTTTTCATTGTTTTTTCAAATGTTACAAACGTGTGAGAGTAAGCTAAAGTATAACCAAATGTTCATTTGCTGCTGGCCATAAGGTTCACTTGGAATAAGTCTAGACCAGTGGTTCCCAACCTTTTTTTGACCATGCCCCACCTAAGAATCTCTAAAATCCTGATGCCCCCCTGTGACATATAATTCTTATTATTCAAAAGGTGAACTCCTATTCATGTGGAGGAAGCCTAAAAGGCCATTAACTTAGTCTAAACAAGCTTCCAAATTGCCCCCTTAAAAATCAAATTGCCTTCCTGTGGGGCTTGTGCCTCACGTTGGGAACCACGGGTCTAAACCATTCTGGTGTAGAGAAATGGCTAGCGAGAGATGATGTGATAGAAGTAGCTAGAGGAGGTGGAGAGGACAGAGATTGAAGGAAGACCTGGGAGTGGAGGGGGGCCTTTTCCCCATCCTTTGTACCCTCTGGGAAACTCAACAAACCTTCTGTACTTGTAACTGGGTGTGGAGAGTTCAGCTGAATGGGACACAGCATGAGGACATACTACCCACCCCTGCCTATAACAAGCAAGTCTAGAGTGAAAGACTTGGATGCTATCTGCTGTTTCCAGGAACTCTTTTCGTTGTGAGATTTTTGTAGGTGAGCTGAGAGTTTGTTTGGACCCTGTGTGAGAACCCAGAGGCTGAGAGGGAGGGTGTGCCAGAAGGAAAATAATTGATTTTTAGATATTAGTAACTTTGCATTTATGTAGCATTGGTGTATTTTTATAATATTTTGTTTAAGTCATCTGCTGTTGCTCCAGTTTTCTGTACAACCACTTAGAGATAGTTTTAATATATTAGGCAGTATAGAAATTAAATAATCAATTATGTTTATAAAATTATGCCTGGGGTGCAGAAAGAAGACAGAGGAAAGTTATTCTGTCTCTCTCAGCACACTAGAATTCATGGATATAAAATGAAGCTGAATGCTGGAAAATTCAGGACAGGTAAAAGAAAGTACTTCTTCATATAGCACATAGTTAAACTATGGAACTTGTTCCTACAGGAGACAGTGATGGCAACCAACTTGGATGGCAATAAAAGAGGATTGGACAAATTCAGAGGAGGAGGAGAGGAGTTTGGATTTGATATCCTGCTTTATCACTACCCAAAGGAGTCTCAAAGCGGCTAACATTCTCCTTTCCCTTCCTCCCCCACAACAAACACTCTGTGAGGTGAGTGGGGCTAAGAGACTTCAGAGAAGTATGACTAGCCCAAGGTCACCCAGCAGCTGCATGTGGAGGAGCAGAGACACAAACCCGGTTCACCAGATTACGAGTCTATCTTTCTTAACCACTACACTAAACTGGCTCTCATAGAAAACTATTGATGGTTACTAGCCTTGATAGCTATGTCTTGACTCCAAACTCAGAGGGCACAGTGCTCTGAATATCAGTTGCTGGAAACCACAAGAGGGAAGAGTTCTCGTGTTCAGGTCCTGCTTGAGGGTTTGGCATCTGGGTACCCACCATGAGAGCACGATCCCTGATCCAGCAAGCTCTTATTGTGTTCTGAACAACTTCTGACACATCCAGCTCAGACCCTCCAAGTGTCCCTATTTTCCAAGGATGTCCCTGATTTAGACAAGCCGTCATGGTTTCTGATTTGATCCCAGAATGCCCCACTTTTCTTGAGGATGTCCCTATTTTCATTGGAGAAATGTTGTAGGGTATGGAGTTATCAAACCCCTAAGCCATCTGAAGGCAATCCTGTATAGGGAAGTTTTTAAAAAAATGTTTTATGTTTTATTATGTTTTTATATATGTTGGAAGCTGCCCAGAGTGGCTGGGGCAACCCAGTAAGATGTGTGCGGTATAAATAGTAAAATTATCATTATGGAATGGGAGGTCCCTATGCCAGCTGAATACATCACTTGTCAAGCACAGAGTTTCCAGAGCTGAATACTGTTCCACTGGCTGCAGGCAGACCTCCTTGGTTTGGGTGCTTGTCTAGGGCTGCAAAAATGGAACAGGAGAGTGTTGTCAAGCAACTGGCAGGCCACAGTTTGTAGCTGGTGGGCAGCATTCAGCTTAGTGGGTCCCCAGTTGTGCAATCCAAAGCAGTACAAATCTTCAGACTTTATCTGTGGTTGAAGATTACCGGTACATTATATAAAGCAGGAGTGGGGAACCTCAGGGTATTGCAAGACTACAGCTCTGACCATTCCTGATCATTAGTCATGCTGACTAAGGAGGCTGATTGGTGCTGAGCTCCATCAACATCTGAAGGACCACAGGTTCCCCACCCCAGTATAAAGGAGCACATAGGCCACAATCAGGCACACAGTCAAGTATGCTTAAAGCCATAAATTTCACATTAAGCACACTGTCGTGGCAGCGTGAAATCAGAGCTGAACTATAGTCAAGTTGAAAATTGTGAGCATAGAAATTACAAGGCTTATTCTGAAAGTCAAGTTCAGCCCCAGCATATATTCATATATCAGGAAAATGCTGAGAATGCATCTACTTATACAACCCACTTAAAGCTATGTACGCATCTCCTAAACGTTTGGTAAAATTCATATACCTATATGGCAAATTCTAGATTTGTGAGATGCATGTGAATATGATTCGTTTTGTGTTTGCAATAAATTATAGAATTGGAATGGAAAAGGAGAAAAATTATGCATATGGATAGTTAACCAAATAAAGTGTTAATATCTGAATTCCATACAAGACCCTAAGCACAACACAAACAAAGCAGGAGAATTATAATTCTAATAAGGCACATGGGAACCTGTGACCCTCCATTGGTTGTTGGGTTTCAGTTTTCGCCAGTCCCAGCCAGCATGGCAAGTGAACAGGCATAATGGGCGTTTTATTCAAACAACCTCCAGAAAGCTACAGTTTTCCCACCCTTTTAGTTAGGGAAGTGAGCTATCCATACACTAACTCAACTGGGCTTACAAGAGAGGCATTAAGTGTAAATTGTATCGAGGTATGAACAAGAAGCTAGTTGTTGAATACAGAACCCTTATTCATACGTGATACAGCAACCACATTGCTCCCTATTTTTGTAGCATGGGATCACCATCCATACGAATGCAGCATTTTTCTCAATGGCAGTGCAAACATCTTAAAAGTAAGATTTGCATTGATTTGGGGGAAAGAATCCAATAGGCATAGGAAACCACATCACACGACCAGCTTACCACACAATGGCAACCTCCACGTGAAGAAACACAGAAGAGCTGCCTCAGTGAGAGAGAGATGGGAAGCAAGGTTCATTCTACCCATTCTGCTGACAGACCTGCTCCATCAGACGCCCCCCCGCCTCTGAACAGTTTCCATTCCATGCTAGTCCTTTAGAACTGCTATTTAATTTTAAGAATTGTTTGTAAATTGGCATTTTTCCTCATCCCTCCCTGGTCGCTTTCCGTTCTGTGCCATGTCCTTTAGATTGTAAACCTGCAGGACAATTTTAACTGATTTCGTGTAAAGCCACTTTGGGAGACTTTGCAGCTGAAGACCAAGGTACAAATGTTATAAAGAAATAATAATAAATAAGCAGTTTAATATAATAATAATAATAATAATAATAATAATAATAATAATAATAATAATAATTTATTTATACCCCGCCCATCTGGCTGAGCTTCCCCAGCCACTCTGGGCGGCTACCAATCAGTGTTAAAAACAGTACAGCGTTACATATTTAAAACTTCCCTGAACAGGGCTGCCTTAAGATGTCTTCTGAATGTCAGGTAATTATTTATCTCTTTGACATCTGATGGGAGGGTGTTCCACAGGGCGGACGCCACTACTGAGAAGGCCCTCTGCTTGGTTCCCTGTAGCTTTGCTTCTCGCAATGAGGGAACCGCCAGAAGGCCCTCAGCGCTGGATCTCAGTGTCCGGGCTGAACGATGGGGGTGGACACGCTCCTTCAGGTATACAGGACCGAGGCCGTTTAGGGCTTTAAAGGTCAGCACCGACACTTTGAATTGTGCTCGGAAACGTACTGGGAGCAAAGGAAGATCTCTTAGAACCGGTGTTATGTGGTCCCGGCGGCCACTCCCAATCACCAGGCTAGCTGCCGCATTCTGGATTAATTGCGGCTTCCGGGTCACCTTCAAATATAACCCCACGTAGAGCGCATTGCAGTAGTCCAAGCGTGAGATAACTAGAGCATGCACCACTCTGGCGAGGCAGTTCGCGGGCAGGTAGGGTCTTAGCCTGTGTACCAGGTGGAGCTGGTAGACAGCTGCCCTGGACACAGAGTTAACCTGCGCCTCCATGGACAGCTGTGAGTCCAAAATGACTCCCAGGCTGTGCACCTGGTCCTTCAGGGGCACAGTTACCCCATTCAAGACCAGGGAATCCCCCACACCAACCCGCTCCCTGTCCCCCAAAAACAGTACTTCTGTCTTGTCAGGATTCAACCTCAATCTGTTAGCCGCCACCCATCCTCCAACCGCCTCCAGGCACTCACACAGGACCTTCACCACCTTCACTGGTTCTGATTTAAAGGAGAGGTAAAGCTGGGTGTCATCTGCATACTGATGAACACCCAGTCCAAACCCCCTGATGATCTCTCCCAGCGGCTTCATATAGATATTAAAAAGCATGGGGGAGAGGACAGAACCCTGAGGCACCCCACAAGTGAGAGCCCAGGGGTCTGAACACTCATCCCCCCCACCACTTTCTGGACACGGCCCAGGAGGAAGGAGCGGAACCACTGTATGACAGTGCCCCCAGCTCCCAGCCCTTCTAGACGGTCCAGAAGGATGTTATGGTCAATGGTGTCAAAGGCCGCTGAGAGATCCAGCAGAACTAGGAAACAGCTCTCACCTTTGTCCCTAGCGCGCCGGATATCATCAACCAGCGCGACCAAGGCAGTTTCAGTCCCATGGTGAGGCCTGAATCCCGATTGGAAGGGATACAAATGGTCCGTTTCCTCCAAGCGTGCTTGGAGTTGTTCAGCAACCACCCGCTCAATCACCTTGCCCAAGAATGGCAGATTTGAGACTGGGCGATAGTTGACCAAATTGGCCGGGTCTAAAGATGTTTTTTTAAGAAGTGGTTTAATGACCGCCTCTTTCAGTGGGTCTGGGAAGGCTCCCTCACAGAGGGAAGCATTCACCACCCCGCAGAGCCCATCGCCCAGCCCTTCCCGGCTCGCTTTTATCAGCCAGGATGGGCAAGGATCAAGGAGACAGGTGGTCGGTTTCACTTGTCCAAGCAGCCTGTCCACATCCTCGGAAGTAACAGATTGGAATTGATCCCATGTAACAGGACCAGACAGAACTCTAGCACTCTCCCGCCCTGGCCCTGCTCCCACGGTGGAGTCTACCTCCTTCTGAATCTGAGCGATTTTATCTGCAAAAAACTTTGCAAAAGCATTGCAGGAGATCTTGGGGTCCCTACCAGGCCCCGGTGGTACAGGTGGTTCCGATAGATTGTGAACCACCTGAAAAAGTCTCATGCTGCTGTTTTCTGCAGATGCAATGGAGGCGGCGAAGAAGGCCCTCTTCGCCGTCGCCATTGCCACTTGGTAGGCTCAACATTGAGCTCTAACCCGTGTCCGGTCTGATTCAGAATGAGTTTTCCGCCACCGCCGCTCTAGCCGTCTCAACAATTGTTTCATCGCCCTCAGCTCCGGGGAAAACCACGGGGCTGTCCGGGCTCCATGCAATCGGAGAGGGCGCTTCAGAGCCAGACAGTCAATACCCTGGTTAACTCCGCATGCCAGCGTGCCACCAGAGAATCAGCTGAAAGGTCATCAACTTGGGATAAAGCATCCCCTACCACTCTCTGGAAGCCAATTGGATCCATTAAGTGGTGGGGGCGGACCATCCGAATCGGTCCCACCTCCCTGCAGAGGGGAAGGGTTGCGGAGAAGTCCAGTTGCACCAGGAAGTGATCTGACCATGGCACTTAATAAGTAATGAAGGGTCCATCGATTTAGACCTGCTTTAGTCCTACCTCTTGTTTGTTGCATTTTATATTGGTGTCCCAATCCTGATTTCTCTGCACCAGCATTAATATTTGAAGGAATGCTTTTAAGGGCGCTTGGTATTAACATGTTCTAGCTTAGGATTTAATGCTTACACTGTTTCACTTCCAGAAGTTCATATCGTCTCTTGCAGAGGAGGCAATTATTTAATGTTTCTGTTAGGATAGCTCTGAGTCACTGCCTTGAATTCTTTATCTGTCTTTAATGGCTTTTTTATAGACATTTGTGCCATAAATTATCTTAACTGTTCTGTTTGGCCCTCTATCCTTTGTTAAGAATTATTATTGTGGAGCTTGCTTTTAAGTTTTATTGCTTATTCTCTAGCCTCCCTACAGCCTTTTAAGAATCATTGGATCCCATTCTCTTAAGGAGGACTGCATGGGCAGCTGCTTTTCTCTGAGATTCCATTTTGATATATTAAGCTTCAATTGAAAAGTAAAATATTAGGCCGAGGCAAAACGTGTATTATTTCTCATAATCAACTTACTTTTCCCAGTTGGAAGAGAGCCATTTTACTGTGGTGCCAAGTGGCAGGATGTGTTATTCTTGGTTCCTTTTCTGTCCCTACCTTCTTCCAAGAAATTCAGGGTTCTGTGCTTTATGGGTTTCCCCACACTTTATTCTTGCTATGGCCCTGTGAAGGAGGTTAGGATGACATTTCCCCCACTGCATTTTGTTGACACCTCTACCAATAAGCACCTCTTTCTGTATACATCAACACAATTTCTTGCTGCAGGGATGGGGAAGCTGGCCCTCCAGATGTTGTCGGACTACAACACCCATCTTCCCTGACCCCTGGCCATGCTGATGGTAGTTGATGCCCAACATCTGGAGGCCAAAGGTTCCCCATCCTTATCTTACAGTGAACAATATGAGAAGTTAAGCAAGGCAATAAAAATGGCCAACTCTACTCCCTTACACCAATAAAAGCTGGTCCAAGCACTGCATTACATATTACTCCTTTGTTCCTTCATTGACTTTCTATTCATTAGAGTGTTGTTTCAGTGCAAAGTTATGCCACTTGAGGCATACCTACAGAGAAAAATATTCAAAGTGCTATTAGGACCAGAAGTCAATGTGGCTGTAGAATGATTACAGAAGAGAACTGAGGGCTGGGAAGGCTCTGAATGCTAATCCTTACTCTGAACCACTCATTCATTCTATTACCTTGAGCAAAGAAGCACTATACTAGAGGGGAAAACAGGCTGAATAGGAGTGGGATTTCATTAGGTAAATAAATTGCACACAGTAACCAAACAAACAAGTAGTGTTGGATTGGTACTGAAATACAGCTAACCTGGACAGTGCATCAAAATTACCTTGGGGTAATCAGGAAACAGGCTTCATTTACTTCCCTGAAAAACACACAGTGGCACTTCAAGTGCCTAGAGATATAGCTTTAAAATTGACTGGCTTGTGTGTGAGGTGGAATTCTTCCCGAGAACTGTTTGCTTTCCACTAGCCTCATGGCAATAGCTGGAAACATGTGGAAGAAGCAAACAAACATACAATTTCTAAGTTACTGTAGATATTTAGCAGAAACATTTTGGTAGGAACTTTCCATATTCAACACTCCATGAGTTGAACCAGGCTATATGGGAGCCTATACTAGGCTAGATTGTGTTGAAAGGGGACTCTAGGCTACTATGCACACATGCATTCCCTCCAGTACCAATGCACTTAAACTTTACTCCATGCCATTCACATACTGCAGCCTTTCCCAATCTAGCTACTATGGCCAATGGTCAGGGGTGATGAGAGTTATAGTCCAAATCATTGGGAGGGTACAAGGTTATTGGAGGCTGACTTGTAGATGCATACTGATGTCTGTTCACATTTACTCTGAGGGCTTATCCACATATACCTTTTGCCCCAATCTTTCCAGGACCAGGTCTGTGCTGAAAAGTTCTGTATCTGAAAATAGCTTGTGTGTGTGTGTGTGTGTGTGTGTGTGTGTGTGTGTGTGTTTGTTTTGCTGCCCCAGAGCCTTTCCCATGAAAACCCTCTCTTTAGCATTCAACTGGAACAAATATTAATTAGGGGTTTCCATGGATTTCCATTTGCCCCAACAGAGCTTTAAAGAGTGGGTTTTCCTGAGAAAGCGCCAGAGCAAAAAACAAAACAAGGCACTTGGCCACAGAGCTTTAAAGTACCTGGAAAGAGCAGAAGAAAGGTATGTGTGGATCTGAGAGACAGAACTAGTTGATACATATTTTTACCAGCAGCTGGCAACTACTCCTCCATCAGGTTCCTGTGCAGATATGTTGTAAGAACAATGAGGACAATTCCATAGCTTCAGAGAATGCCCAAAGCATTTGTGCCACTGAACAAATGTTAACAGAATCAATGTTAAAATATAAATGAAATGACCTGATTGACTATACAGGTTTAAGAGCCTCGTTGAAATCTGAAATTAGGTGATTATACTCATTCTAATTTTGTCATGCTTCCATGGCAGCCATTTTGAGTTATGCCAGATCACCATGGCAGCCATGTTGTATATGACACCCACGGTGCTCTTTCAAAATCTGAAATTTGCTCACCAGTCCAAAAAGGTTGATGACACAAGCTCTAATAAGTATACTTTTTGTTTCTGTTTGTTTCTCAACATACCTAGGGAAAGCCCATAGGCACATACATTCTGTAATCTGAAAGACAGAGAAAGTAGCTACAGTAGCAGCTTACAGCCATTAGCTCCACACTGAGAAGGCAAATAATGGAAGAAACAAGATGCAAATCAAAAGCCAGATTAGGGTTAAATCAGTATAAGATGCCAAGCTATATTGTAAAGCAGTATAAGATACAAAGTCTCAAACTCCTTTTGTAGTAAGATCACAGCAAGGAAACATTGTTCGAATGCAAACCTATTGTTCAGTGAAAGTATGTTTTCCAATTGAACTGTCTAATCATAGGATCCTCATTATCCTCTTGAGACAGAGAGAGAAATGGAAAGGTGCCAATTTCAGCAATTTGATAATAGCATGTGTAATTTTTGAAAATGCAAATCACAGGCTACTTATGGTGATGTCTCAATGGATTTTCTTCAAGGCCAGTTTAAAACATGAGTTTAATCAGCAGTAGTGGTTGTGGCGGAACTGCAAATGACAGCTGGACGCAACCATTTAAATTTCCCACAATGTCCCAGAGTGAGCATTAAGTAAAGTAGCATTGTGGGAAATTCAGAAAAGACTGACAGATCCAGCCACTCAGACAGATCCAGCTTGGTGGGCCCTACTGTCTCCATGATGCTCCCCTTAAATCTCTCAGGATCCAGCCCCAGAGTGAAAACCTGATATGAGGACCATTCCTACAAAAAACAAGGGTAGCTTGTATACACTGTATACACTGCCATTTGCTAAAAGTATGTGAGTTGTTAATTTTGCTGCCAATAAAAAGGTTGTGATTTTTCAAAATGTTGAACAAAATTTAGAACAAGGTTCATCATAGTCAGTTAAGTGTTTAAAGATGGGCTTAGAGCAAACATTGTACCTGCTCTTTTGCTTTAAAGTGAAGCATTAGGAAGTTGCTTCTGCAGTGAACAGGAATCCAGTTTACTTACTTCACTTTATTGCACTAAATATATATATATATATATATATATATAAAAATTAAAAAATGAATTGTCTTGGATCCTAACACTTGTTCTACTTATCGAATGGTTTAACACTTGCAAAGCAGGGTTTTCTCAGCTCCCAAAATTCAACTTTTGTGTTGGGAGGATATGTGAAAATCAACCATTCCTATGTGAGCAGAAGTACCTCTCGTTCATGCAAAAGAATCTTAAGATCCAAGCCAATGAATAGAACTGGTGGAGAGTTAAAGAAAATAAAAGAAAGGGGGGGCAGGAACAGAAAGATACACACCAAGTCCTGCAGCTGCTTTGTAAAAATGACATTTGTAGAGCTGGCTATATGTGCATTTTTGACCCTTTAGCAGTTCTGCTAGTGCAGCATGATCATTTGATTAGACTACAACAACATCTTGACATATTTACACTGACCTGTTCCAGACATACTAATGAAAAAACCAACCCTATTCTTGTGCGCAGTGGAATATGGCATGCCTTCTGCCACTGACAAAAGCCTGCAAAATAAGTGTTTGTCAAATGAGTTGCTGAGAAATAAGAAAAGCAAATAAAAGCTGTGGTTTCCATTCAAAAATAAAAATACCTTTCTTAGAGAAATGATACTCCAGTGACAGCAGATGCCTCTGAAGTATATTAAGCTTTTGAAAGCATTTATTCTCAAATGGTGCTCTCAGCAGAATCATCAACATGAAAGCTCTGCCATCCTTTGACAAGTGCATAGCTACCATGGAACCTGACAATTAGCCCAATTAGCTAAAACAAGGGATTTGATCCATTCATATGTAAGTTCATTTGCACGCTGCCTTTCCACAGTTCAGACTATGCTCAAGGTAGTTTACAACATGAAAATAATACATAACGGCAACAGAACGAAAGTAGGCATAAAACAATAAATAAAACAACAACAAATGCACAACCAAACTGAACAATTTCGACATAAATGGCAATATCTAAAACAAAAACAACAGCAACAACAACTTGCACCAATAAAACCCCCAGTACAACATCCCAGCCCAAGAGTCTGTTCAGCAGCCTCAGTATATGGAGCTCAAGCCAATCAGGGCCCTGCCTTCCCAGGCTAGATGAGAAAAGGCCTGCAAGGCAAGGAAGAGGTCTTCCAGGACTTACAGCCAATATGGCCCCAAGTTCTATGAATGGAAATTAACTCATGCAATGGGGCTTTCCTGCCATCTCCTCCCCATTGCAGCCTCCTGCAGCCTTCAAGTCAATCTCCCCCCCCCCCTTTGTGGCTGCAGTGGAAAATAGAAACCTTTGAAGACTGAGTGGAAAGCACCTTGCAAGCAGAGCAAAATAAGGTGGTATCTTCCCCTTCACGATGGCTCGTGCAACGCTAGATTCTGCCCAGTATTTTACAAAATTTCAAGTGAAATTTGGGGTTTATAGAGTAGAATCTGAGTGAACCTAAGATAAAACTTACTAAATCCTATACCAAGGAATATACTTTGTCAAATACTGCCAAATGTCAATGACTACATCTAAGATAATTGTCAAATGTTAGCTGATACAAAATCCTAGAATTAAAATTTTGCTGAATACAGATGCCCATATATGTAGGTAAAGTTTTGAGACTATTCACTATCAAAATTCAGAAATGAGGCTTTTCAAGAAAATTTGAGGGAGTGAGGAAATAATTTTAGTTGTGAAACAAAACAAAAACCAATTTACCAGAGTGAAAATGAGTTTAAATGAAGTCATGTTGCATTAATGTATTGCACTGTCTACAAAAAGACCTTGAGAGAAGAGAGCAATTGCATAATTACTTCCTAATGGATTGGACCCTAAAAGTGGTAGTAAGGCTTCCGTCATCACAAATGAGCAATTTTCAGTGACTCACCCATTTTCCTGCAGCCCTTTCACAACCTCCATATCTGCTCCACAGGTTTGAGGGAGACATCTAAAGCACTTTTAGTGGGTCATGGCAGGAGTGCCAACTTGAATAAAATATTGTGGGAGCCCATTATACAGTGCACACACACCATTTGAATGGGAATACCCATCAACTTTGTGGGGCCCGGCCCCCTCAAATATTTTATTGTAGAGGCCAAAGCCCCCACAGCCCCTGGGAATTGACTCCTATGGGGCATGGGATGGCTACAGGGGAGGGGAGAATCACTGAAAACTGCTTCCTTCCCTGTTTTCCTTACGGAAGCTTTACAGTAAGCTGAGTGACACCATTTGATACAACCAAATACTGATAAATTTTCAAAAAAGAAAAAAGAAAAAGGTATAACACCCTCTAAGGGAAAATTAAAGTGACAGCATCTCCATGGAAGCCAAACATACATAGAAAGGACATCACAATCAATGAAATAATTACTTCATGTGAACTATTTGGTGAAAAGATCAATAAGTCTGTTGATCTTAATGACATTGTTTTAATTATAAATCAAGTCAGAGCTGAAGAACAGAATAGAAAGTGACATGTAAATGAGGAACAATGTCAGAGCTGACATTATCAGCAAGGTGGAAAGACAGACCAGAATGCGATTCACTCCGATAACAAAGATAATACATTATAGTTTATTAACAGCATTAATGAGTCATGCAGCATCCTGTCATCAGTCAGGCAATGACCCTGGCAGAGATTAACGCATCCTTACTTGACATCTGGCTATTTATGTGTGCATCTCTTTCTCACAGATTGAAGTCACAAATCATCCTGTTCACTGTACTGAGACTACTTGCAAGTAAGTAATTATAGATCAGCAGTCCAAGAGAAAACATTGAGACAGATTTTAACCCACTTTGTCATGCTATCTGTGTAGTCTTGGTTTAACACGAGGTGGGATCAGGTTGTGTAACACTGCAATTATTCCTCAAGTAATCCCGATGGAAGAATATGTAGTAAAAATCACCAGAAACATGTGAATTCTGCAAGCAGAAGACTTTTCGCATGCCTAAAATGTCAGCATGTTCAGACCTATGTGGGAAAAGCCATTAACCAATAGCAGGAATGTTTGGCTATCACTGACCTCACTGTTTCTGACGCTTATCTTCTACGTTTTCCCCCTTTATGTGCAAATTTGTATAGGCAAAAATGTGTCAATGCTTCTTTCCAAGCACCAGTATGCAGAGTCTTAGCTAAATATTTGACTAGCTATAATTCACTGGCTCAGCCACACACAGGAGCATGTGTACATATAACTGCTTCCATGTGATTTCAATAATGGAGAATAGTGTTATCAAAGTTAGCATCAAAGCATTCTGGAAAATGGAGACAATCTAGCTATATGATTCCACAGATTCAAAGGTGCAAATTTTCCTGTCAGAAGAAGCTCAAAGGGTATGAAGCAAGTAATTGAGAGACCCAGACTAAACCCAATCAGCTTATGATGTGTTACCTGAGGGCTATTATGCTGTAAACCACTAGCAGCATAGGATGAATACAGATGTTCTCTTATAGGTGGAGACGTCAAATCACTTCTCATACATTCTCACTTTAGAAGTGAGATGGAAGCATGATGAAAACTGATGGAAAGTTTTTGCACCCCCTACCAGTTTTCTCTTTTACACTAAAGTGCAAAAAGTATAGAGTAAAAATGGTGGAACAAGTACAATTCATCATCAAACCAATTCTTATTTTTGTACAGCAATGACTCTTCTTGGACAATATTGTACAGTTTTACTGCTCTAAATCATCCACAGTCTGCTCTAGTGTATCTAAATTGGGAACTAGTAGGAGTGTTCTGTAGCTTACAATGGGTGCTTTTTGTTTCCCGTTGATCTGGCACAGCTTGCTTTGCAGAACATCTGAAAGTGTCTTGCTAAACATATTCCTTCTTCTCAAGCAATCTCTGACAGCATATGGCACTCTGATTATATCCAGATTAACGTAGTCATGCAAATAACTTACTCTTTATTTCGGCAGGAGTTAAACATAACTACAGTGGTACCTCAGGTTAAGTACTTAATTCGTTCTGGAGGTCCATACTTAACCTGAAACTGTTCTTAACCTGAAGCACCACTTTAGCTAATGGGGCCTCCTGCTGCTGCCATGCCGCCGGAGCACGATTTCTTTTCTCATCCTGAAGCAAAGTTCTTAACCTGAAGCACTATTTCTGGGTTAGCGGAGTCTGTAACCTGAAGCGTATGTAACCTGAGGTACCACTGTACCGGTAACTTGTTCTAGCTTTAAGCCACTGTGTTTTTGTGGCAAGAATTTCCTTCTTATATGTTTATTAAGATTATGCTCCCCTCTTTTCCAAGGAATGAGAAGTTCCAGGGACTATGCTATACATTTTGTAGCAAAACCCTATTGTCACACAGTTCCTCATGCCCCAATCCTCCAGAAAATATTTTGAGGTACACAAGCGGCTGTTGGGGAAAGAAGAATCAGTGAAAGTTGATCACTTCTGCTGGTGGGAGTGCCCCCCATAAGTAGAAAACTGCTGTATCTGACACACAATCTGGCAAGCACTCATCTTGGATCCCATTACTGTAGGAAATTATCTGTTCAGGAGACTACGAACAGCCAATGAAGGAACTAACACTAACACCGTTTTTTGTCAGATCCCAGACTCTAATCAGACAATACCTTCAGGCAAAGCCATGTTGATGGGCTCTTTCACAGTAATCGGTCACACAAAGCCAGAAACCGATATTAAAGAATTAGAAGAACTCACAAGCTAAGTGATGATCTACTTTTTCACTTATATTTCTCCTTCCTAATTTGTTAATGTTGTCCTTGAATATGTATGGTGGTTTTTTTTAAAAAAGGATCAATAAAAGCTGCAACAAACAAGCCATAAAGAACCAATCTGTACTATTTATTGGGCAAGCTTTACACTTGAGCTGAATGTTAAAAACATTAATTTGTCTGCTACAGGAAAAATTGAATTACTTCCAGTCTCATTTGCCAAGCCTTGAAAATTGAGAACGATGTATGTCTGCCTGCAAATATTAATAGATATGCTTCTTTTGTAGCACACACTTTTTCTTTTTTTAATCCAATAGGCCCAGTCTGATCTGGTGGATTTCTCCACTCAGACCTGGGGGAAACAAGTTATAGAACCTGGGTCAATAATTAAGAAAAACTAAGCCTCAATCAGCCTCTTAATCTGAGGTACCGCTGCCAACATTGATCCTTTCATTATTATTCAAGCAGCTCAGAGGCCTAAGATATGACTGCGATAATTACTTTCAGATTAGGGATAGTGTAGGGAGAGATTGTCATGGGGCAGAAAAGGAGCTTAAGTGAAACAGACATACAATTCCAAGGATGCAGCCCCATGGATGCTTACTTAGGAATAAGCTCCAATTCTCCTGGGCAAACATGGATGGGATTGGGTTGCATTGGCAGAGGGAATGTTTTGCTGCCCTGGAAACAAAAGATTCATTCAACCCACTTCCCACACACTTTAGATTGTCTGTTTTCAGACAAACAAACAAATGCAAAGGCTGAACTCCGCATTATAAGCTGACTAGCTGTGTCAGAATAGCTTAAGGCAGAGGTAGCCTTGCCACCTCTTACTCACCTGTGTACCATGAGTGAGCCTATCCCAGGGTGGGGCATAATAAGCCAGACATAGCCTAGTTCTGCCCAGCTGGCTACCTTTTTGTTGAGAGAGGCCTTCCTGACTCACTAACCCCCGGAGCCCCAGGTCTTTAGGAATGTGCTCTCAGCAAGCCTCATCTGCTTTCCCCACCAGCATCACACAGCCCTTTATGACAAGTCTAGGGATCCTCCTTTCATCGTACAGCTGCCTCAGCATGCTTGCCAATGTTTAACTTTTCCTCTAATTGCTCACGCTGCCCTATAGCTTTGATCAACCTATTTAACTGATCTCCACCCATGCCAATATTTCCAGAACCCTTCTAGAAGCTGTGCAGAGTTAGCCAAAGGGGGGGGGGTCAACAGGGGTAGTCAGACCAGTGAGGGATTTATAGCTATGTGCAGGATTGGGATCCCTTGAGGCTGAGGGTTCCCAAGTTATTAGTATAAATTGTTAATGGAGAAACAGGAATATATATATATATATATATATATATATATATATATATATATGAATTGCCATCATTCAATGGGTGATGAAGCCCAGTGCTGAGGCATCATCATCATCATCTTTTCCTGGATTGTTCCCAATTTGTCTGGTTGTGGGGTGGATCAGTGCAGAAGCATTATCATCTTCATTTGTATCACCATAATTTTTAATCATATTTTCCCTTATTGTTACCTGATCATTTTCTGTGGGGAGGACCCAGTTATCATTATTATCACCACCTTTTCTTCCTGCCTGACCTAGAGTGGGGATTGTTGGGGAGTGGGGAGCACACTGCAAACCCAGAAACATATTCTCATATACCCCTGATTTTTACATAGACATATTTATTTAGGTGAGTGGATAGCCCCCCACAAGGGCCCCCCACATCATAAATCTTCGACTGAGTTAGGCTAATAGAGGGCTCCCATGTGACCAGCAAAACATATAGGATAGGAGGGTACAAAGTTCTGAAAAGGGCCAGGTTAGGGTGGGCTGGACTTAAAAGAGTAGTGACTTGGCACCATGTCAGCCAATGTGCCAATGTAATGTGTGCCCACATACCACACCAATGCTTCATTTTCTACGGGATTGGACACAATTTCTCCTTCCAGCCCATTTGCCTAACCAGGTGCAAGGGAAGCGATATTAAGACAGGAATACACCGGCCTGCTAGAAACCATACCAAGATGACATTAGGAGCATGGAAGTCTAGAAGGAGAGAGGCAGAGGCAGAATGTCCCCATACCATCTACAATTAAGTTATTGCATTTCTTGAGTAATAGGAAATGTCTTTCCTGGCTCTCAAGAGAAGTCTCAGTATTATCACAATGATAATTGTGGATTTCCAAACAACAAGTCATGGCTCCTTATTTGAAAGATAAGCTTCCATGTAACTTTGATTTTGTACCAGAAAAAAAAGGATTTTCACCAAGAAAACATGATTTTATCAAGTTTTCAATTGGATATGTCTACTAGCTGGCTTAGTACTCAAAGAGTACTCAAAGGTATAAAGAAACTATTCAGTACTTCCTGGGTAATAAGTTATGCATTTCCACTGCTGTTGTAATGCTGCTTGCAGAAAGATATGTGAAGAGAACAACAGAAGGGATAATTTCTGAATCCGGCCAAGGAGGCTTTTATATCTGGGGGGGGGGGCACAAACCCATTATTAACACCATAAACATATCCATCACATTGACACGCAACCCCCCAAAAAACTCATTTGGATACATTCTTGGAATACTTGCTAAGGCAATGGCATTTAAATTGCCTCTGACATATTTAAAGGTAGGCTTTGGTGAGGGTATAGATAGCAAAAACCTTTTCTTTGGTATGCAACAGCAATCAAGAATTTGCACTTGCTATAAAGCATGTCAGAATAATGGATGGCATTCTCAGTAAAGAAAATTAATTTAAACAAGTCAGGTAGAAATTCATATCCTTCTTCAGTTGAAAAAAAATGCAAATATACTACTTATTTATTATCTGCATGAATTAATACAGGGAGAATGCAATCCTATACAGACTTACATGAGAGTAAGTGTTATTTAATAATATCACTTACCTCTAAGTAATCATGGATAGGATCAGCTTGCAAGTATTGGGGGACCTTGCTTTCTACATTTTCTGTTCCAGCCTAGTGATAACATTGAACAAATCAGCTTCTCTGAAATTGCCTTCAAATGATTTCTCAGCTATATCACATCCGACATATTTGTGGCAATCTGATATGGTTAATGAGCACAACTATTCTTTCTACATAAATATGTCATCTCAGGAAAATTGTTATATTTGGACACAAAGATTTGTGTGCCTTCCCTTTTTAACTATTCAGGTGCTTTGTTTCTTACATATTGGCTTCCAATAGTTTGGAATATAATATGTTAATAAGAATTTTCTTCTCTGTATTAGCACCAATAAATGATAGGATCTGTAAGGCTAATTTGATTTCTACTTCTTAATTTCTTGGTATTATTAAAAAATATTATGTGGCTTGTTTTCCCCCACATTCCCTTTTTTTAAGATAATGCACAATACTGAAAAATCTACAGGCATTCTGAGGATCAGAAATACACCAGGCATCTCAGAGAGTAGAAATACAAAGGGTGATTGGTTGGGATGGGAATTTGTCTACCTTAACTCATTTCCTAATAGCCAGCAGCAAAAATCTAAACCAAGAAGAAGAAGAAGAAGAAGAAGAAGAAGAAGAAGAAGAAGAAGAAGAAGAGGAGATATTGAGGCAAGGAAGAAGGGCTACCCCTATGCTATCCATATAATCAGTTATCAGTAATCAATATATTCAATATATATTCATATATGCTTACACAAATCAAGGATTACAGTACTTTATAATCCATTTGAATCAAAAGGGAAGCTGTGCCTTAGCTAACTGCAAACTGCTTGAAACAGCAAAGTTAGGAGCCGACCTTTCCCCTAAAAACATCTGTGTACCCCGGACAAAGGGGAAAGACATGAATCAGAGATTCTGGTACAAATTCCCCTCAGAACGGGCTAAATTAATCCACAGAACAGGAAGAGCAAAACCACAAAATGTCCAAGCTCCCTGTCCTGTCATAACTAGGGGAAAGGTTAGACTGAGCGTCACTGGGAGCATCGGAAAGCAGAACTGGAACCCTGTGCTTGACCAGTGCTAGACCAGGAGCTAGAAGCGTGACAACTGCTTGCAGATTGGCTGATTTTTGCTGACAATATTATGAGTCCCTCATGATTGTCTTATGATCTATGATTTGCTGTGATTTGCTCAGGTATAAAGACCCCTGCATTTCTGTCAATCGGGGTCCCAGTTCTTTGGAAGATATTCCAACTGGGTCCTTATTGCCTGGCAATAAACTTCACCTTCTTATTCTCCATTGCTGCGTCTGTCTGATCCTTAATTTTGTGCACCTAGCCAAAACCCACTAACGTCACGTGCTTCAATATGAATTCACACCTCAACAGGTGAAACAGATGTATTCAACTTCTTTTCACCATGGCTACACAAATATAGCAATTGGTAAATCCATAGAACAGGCATCCCCAAACTTGGCCCTCCAGTTGTTTTGGGACTACAACTCCCATCATCCCTGACCACTGGTCCTGTTAGCTAGGGATGATGGGAGTTGTAGTCCCAAAACATCTGGAGGGCCAAGTTTGGGGATGCCTGACACAGAAGTTGTAAAGAGCATTGTGCATTCAACTTGAAGAGCCTCTGAATCCTCCCTTTGATCAGAAACCCTGACCATGTAGGTTTCCTGAATGTGGAGACGATTCTAAACATGTTCACCTGAACATGAGAAGAATCACCCTTCAGACCTTCCCACTCAAGGCACAAAGGTTGGAGATGGAACCAGCAGGTTTGGACATGTTTAGGGCAATAGTGGGATCCATGGCCTGTCTCCTTCTCTCTGTGTTCTTTGAACACATGTTGGGAATAATATCCACTCTGTGCATTGGCTTGGTGACTTGCTCTGACTTGTTTTGGTTGAAGTCAAAGTATGTTCCTTCTTGCATCCTATGTACTTTTCACCAGTGGTACTCTAAAAGCACAAATAAAAATGAGCACAAAACTAAGAATCAAAATGTGTTCCCTTGGACCAGACTTCTCCAACCTGATACCCTCCAGATGCTGTGGGATTCCAACTCCTGTCATGTTTGACCATTGGCCATGATGACTGGAAGTGATGGGAGTTGGAATCCAACAATATCTGGAGGACCACAAGTCCCCCATTCCCTGCTGTATAGTTTTAGATATGGTGCCCATTATCTTCAGGTTAGGTAAGGTTCACATAGTTGTTGTTGCTTCCATATGTATCCCTGGGGTGGTGAAATCTTCTAAATGCCCAAATCTTTGGCTCACATGTTCATATAAAGGGCTAGACTGTGTACCTGTGTGCCTATGTCATTCAGCACTTTGGCGACTGGAGGTGACAGTTCTCCTGCCAATGATAAAGCAACAAGAAAAAGAAAACATGTCTCTAGTTCTTGTAAGTGATATGCAGATTATCATGCACTTCACTGTATTGTAGACTGCCATGTCATAGTTTAAGTACTGAAAACCTGGTGCACAAGTCAGTGCAATTTGATCTAACTGAACTGGAATTACCCACAATGTATGCTAAATTGACAAGCCCTAGTCTATTTGAAGCTTTGAAATCACTTTCATCACACATCACTGGAAATCTCTCAGAAGGACAAACATAGTAAACAGAGGGATTTTCTAGCCTGCCTCAACAGAAAGGAAAAAATATGTATTTTCTGTCTTTATATGCTGAGCTGTTTGAGCAATGAAAGGAGTGTGCATTGTCTGTTAAGCCATTATCTATAGAATTCAGGCTTCACAGAGATGTTGGTTGCTAACAGGGTTATATTCAGCTCCTTGACAGAGCTCTTATGCAGACCTGCAGCAAGGTTTCACATAGACCGAGGGAAAACAGAGGCTGGTGGGGAATTCTGGGGCTAGGCTGCTCTTAAGAAAACAGTTCACAGTTATTTCACTAGGCCCAAGGGCAACACAGCATAAGACAAATTAAAATTCCACGACAGGAAACCAAAAGGAATTGAAAGTTCGAAACATGGTCACAGGAACAAGGGAGCACAGCAAGTCTGGGAGCCTTATACTTCATCAGACCATTGTTTCCTCTAGCTCAGTATAGCCTAGATTCTTCACTAACTGGCAGTGGTTCTCCAGGATTCCAGGTTAAGTATAATTGTTTAATTTACACTGAAATGGAGACTGCCTATGTGCATTGCTGAAAGGGTTTAACTGGAAGATTCCACTGAAGATAAAGAAAAGGAAGAAGAGCTCTCTGAGCTCTTGGATGGGTTGATAATTAACTGTTGTTCTCTGGTAGCTCTGACAAGGTGTTTCACCTTAGATCACATGGGAGGCTATTGAATTGCAAATTCGCCATCTTGGAAGGGTGATAATGGAGCTCACTCCAGGAGCACACAGCCTCAGACTGGAATGGAGGCTGGAATGGGGGGAGGGGAGAGAGTTTTGATCTCAATCCTGTTTAAAATTATTTCTAAGATGATGGTGAGCCCATGCTTGGATAAGCATATGTTGTATGGAATTATTTGGATGTGGGTCTCAGCAATCTTTCATTCCAATCTTTCATTATGCATCCAGTTGCTTCAAGCTGCACAATACAGTGGTACCTCGGGGTTACTACGGTAACTTAATTCGTTCTGGAGGTCCATTCTTAACCCAAAACTGTTCTTAATCTGAGGAGCGCTTTTGCTAATGGGGCCTCCTGCTGCTGCCGAGCAATTTCCGTTCTCATCCTGGGGGAAAGTTCTCAACCTGAGGTACTACTTCCGGGTTAGTGGAGTTTGTAACCTGAAGTGTTTGTAACCCGAAGCATTTGTAACCTGAGTTACCACTGTATTAATATCTGCAATATCCAGGAAGAGGTCTCTCCTAGTCCCACATGGAGATACCAGGGATTGAATCCGGGACCTTTTACATGCTACATCTCTACCAGAAAGGGTGGACAGAAGGGCAAAACAACAATGTAATTATCTGGCTATGAAAGAATGAGTATCTAGACTACTCTGAGCTTGTTTCCACAATCACCCATAATGAAATAACAAGAACACTTTAATCTTGCAGGTATATTCAAGGGGAAATCCAAGCTGAGTCAACAGCTCCTGAGTCTTTCCTTGCATATGGGGGCTTTTTCTAAAGGGATCCCAAAGCGTTGTAGCTATCAGTGAGCAGCAATTTTTTTAAAGTTTATGAGCTAGTATTGCACAGAACCTGGAGTATTAAAGTCTAAAAGCCAGGCCAGATTGCAACAGTGTAAAGAAGAATAAGGTCAGGACCAACGCATATATAATGCAGATTCTGCCACCACAACCACCAGGGTTATAGCCTGAAACTACAGTCAATTGCATACCCTTGTGGGGGCGTAGTGATACTGAACTTCATGCCTCTGAAACAGAAAAGGGAATGGGAACAAGAAAAGGGGGAAAAGGCAGTAGAATTTTCTTTTGACACCAGCTTTCAAATCCTCTAATCCGGCCCTAACCATTCCATATGTAAATCGCAGATTCTCCCTGTCAGTTTAAATCATGTTGAAAACATTTGTGTGGGTGGGTGGTTGCAAATGTCAAATAAGTATGCCTTCCCCCATCTGTCTGCACAAGCACATTCCATGATCTGAATCACTTGAACAGCAGATAATTTATGAAAGACAATTTGTAAATAAAAATAGCTTTATTGTTGCAGATTTCCAGCAATTTCTCCCTATGCAAATATTTATATCTAGGATATGATTTAAATCCCCTCAAGAGGATGGATGATCAGAACCAGAGAAAAATGCTATAGGCAAAGGAAGAGTTATCAGAATATGGAGAATTCAGCATTTAGCAGAAGGCTAACGCAGTGCCTCTATTCATCTAGGCTGTGCTTCATGCTGTCTGGTGACATGCATTATTTATTTCCCCCAATTGCAGCAATATAATGTTTTTATGGCATGTTATAGTTCAGAACCTGTATACTATTCTCCCCATTGCAAAAAATAATTGCAACTCAAGGTGTTATTTCTTCTAACACAGGCACACTGCTTTCTATGGGAGTTAATACATGTCAGTTTTATATTGTTCTTCTTTCCTTGTTGCTTGAAATGTATCAGGTAGATATCCCCCTGTGTGCCAAAGGAAGGTAAACCATGGCTCACCTCCAGTTAATCACATTCTTGGGCATTAAAGCAAAACAAACAAACAAACAAAACTTTAAACTCTTTTATGCCAGGTCTACTGCAGAACACAGTAGAAAAGACAGCACATTTTGCTGTCAATTTATCAGTCAACAATATTTCAAATCATTTTTCAGGCTGCTCCGAATGCATCTTCATACCTTGAAAGATAGATTGAGAAACTGATTTCTGAAATGTCATTTTATCTCCTTTAAAACTACCAGCAGGGGCAACTCAGGCAGCAGATTATAACCACTAAAAGGCAGCAACTCTTTCATTGTTTGGTTTATTATTTTACCACTTAATGATTTTTTAGTCACAGGAAATTAAATGTCTTTGTCCATCTCTAGGTCTTTGTTGCATCTCTTTATCAGGAGGCAAATTCTATACCACTGAATTAAAGATATAGAAAGCAACCCAACTACAGCAAAAGTTAAAAGTCAAAATTTAGTGAATTTTCCAAATTTACAGAGCAAACTGCAAACACTATTTGCTTGTCAAGCTTCAATTCAAAATTTGAATGAATTAAACTTCTTAGCACATCTTGGTTGTTGTTTTTTATTTCACAAGCTTCAAATCCAAATGCTTTCTGATTATTTACTCTCTGTACCACTCTTCATACAAATATATATATCAAAGAAAACATAAAATGAAAATATGGAGTTAACAAATGTAATTAACCCCCTGTCCCAATATACTCAACAGTACAACATCAGCAGAAACAAATCACACTATCATATCATAGAACAATAGAATTGTATAACTGGAAGAGACCCCGTGGGTCATCTACTCCAACCTTCTGCAATGCAGGAATCTCAACTAAAGCATCCATAATAGATGGCCATCCAAGCTCAGCTTGAAAGCCTATAAGGAAGGAGAGCCCACACCTTCAAATGGAGTCCGTTCCACTGTCAAACACCTCTTAACATCAGAAAGTTCTTCCTGGTGTTTAGTTGGAATCTTCTTTCTTGTAACTTGAAGCCATTGGTTTGGGGCCCAGCCTCCAAACCAATAAGACTGCAGAAAATCAACCAATGACATGGCCAAGGACCTCTTGGAGACCCAAAGACCAGGAAAGGCAAATTTTAGCTATCAAGTGTCAAATACAAATTACTATTTAATGTAATCTGTCAAGTGTCATTAGATACTAGATATAATTGCAAGCTATCTATCAAATGCTGTAAGATGAAACAGGCCATCACATATCAAATATCTGCTGATGTTCCTATGCAATGTGCGGCAGCAAGAGAATATTGGGAGTGTTTTAGGACAAACTTGCTACTGAGGGGGAGGGAGAGATGGGACAGAATGAGAGTTCTATTCACAGAAGGTATCTTTCCTTGACCAGAAGAAATCTTTCCACGAACACCAGTCTTCTTCAGAAGATTATTCTCTCACAGGGGAAAAACACTGGATATCCAAGCAACTGTCAAATCGCAACAGGCCATTGGAAGGCTTTGTGTGAACTAAGCAGGCACAGCAGAGCAAGTCTCAGGAATCTTTAAGGCATGTAAAAGTTCTTTGACAGGCATGTATCCTTGTAATATATACCACTGAATATAGCTTTCAGTTAACACTAGTGACAGTTGACATTGCATGTCAACTGTTATATACTACCAGATGTCTCCGGCAGTATATCAAACTTTATACAATGAGAACCAAACCATAGCCCTTCTTCAAAACTTGCACTTATTCAAATTTTGCAATGCAGTTCTCCAACCAATGTTTACAAAAATGCATACATTGGGGAAACGTGTGCATAAAAATGAATATATTAGTAGGGGGAAATCCAAAAGTGAATAATATTAGGAGAAATTGCTTGCAAAAAATGTGTGCATTACTCTAAACTGCATACAAAATGTGCTGCTTAGGAGAAATATTTCATGAAGATTTATTTTATTTTTATTTTTTGCAGAAATGTGGAGTACTAAATTGAAACTGAAAAAAAGAGAATACAAGCAAACAAAAATTTTCAGAACCTTCCATTCCTAGTATTGACTTGAAATTTCTTTTACATTATAATTTTGGTGCTCAAAAGAACGAGCGGCACAGAATCGCTGACTAGAGCCTGACCCTGCTTCTGTATTCACACAGAGATGGTTTCCCTACCTGCTGCCCTCATGTCACTACGGCATGCCTAAACTGGCATATGGCGTGGGAGCTGACTTTATAGCTTACTTTCCTCCTCGACAGCTACCTCCTGGCTCTTCTCTTCAAATCTGGTCATCTGATCATCCCTCTGCCCTGTGTGAATGTACCAAACCATATGGCCCATAATTAACAATTCAAATCTATAGCTGCTCCATTAAAATAAAGAACTGAACTTTTCTGCAAACTTTTCAGTTGAGACAAAAATCTTCACTTTGAAAGGTTTCATAACTACAAAGTGTATCCTACATACAATGCAAATTTAGTTCCTACTTAATACAGCCAAATTACTTAGATTACCAAGAGGCAATAAGCCCAACTGCACAGTTACAATGACAACTTGGCCATCTGAGACAGAAAAGGAAATACAAACTTAAGAAGCTTAATGTAGGCACTTTCATTTTCATTTTCATTTTTAAAAAAGAAGTTTAAATGAAAAGCTCAAACTTCATATATTTATCTGGGGAACCAATACCTTACCTCCTCGTTTGTATTATAGATGTGAAACAGTAATATTAAACTTAGAAAGATACTACGTGTAGTGGAACAGTGTTAAGGTTTTAGATAATATCGCTTTGTAGTACAACAAACTCTGCATTTCAAAGCAGAGTCTTGGTCTGCCACTGGCAAAACAGTGATCAAACACATCCCAGTTTTGATCTATGTTAGTTGTACAGGATTACATTTTTGGACATAGTGTACACTATAGGAAATCTGTGAAAGAAGCTTTGGGAGTAGCAGGTTGACTGTTTCCTACTTTGTATTTTAGCTTGTTACACTGTCCCAAAGACCCTTGGGAGAGCTTGCAGGGCAGCAGCTGAAGAAGGAGCAAAAGAGTTTTCTTGTGTGTGTGTTTCTTTGTGGCTGATTAGCTGCTCTCCCTGTGCAAAGGTCAGAGGGGGCAGGGTTTCTGTTGAGTCAGGTGATTAGCTGTGGGAAGAGTTTATCAGATCTTGCAGGGCAGCGGCGGGCGTGCCTGGTGGCGCGTGCAGTTTGATCCATCTTTTAGATTTAGGGGAGCTAGTCTCAAACGTTTCTTGGGGGAGACCTAGGTTTTTTTGGGGGGGTTATTTGTCCTGTCTTCATGCTTTTTAAGATGGAGGACCACTGTAGCCACCCCCAACGACACGTTCTCAAGATGGAGGGTGAGGGAACAGCTGCAGTCGCCTGTGGTTCCTGCGCAATGTTTGCCATCTTGCCAAAGGTTGCAGGCAGCTTTACCTGCAGCAATTGTATGTTGATTGCCCTCTTAGAAGACAAAGTCCAGCAACTGGAGGAACGTGTAGCTACGCTCCAAAGAATTAGAGAGCTGGAGCTCTTCTTGGAAGCAACAAAGAACACCGTCTCCACCAAGGAGGAGATAGGGGACACCCCTGAGAAGGAGGCTAGTTCACCAACACAGGTGCCAGATATATGGAGAAACGTGACTCAAAGAAGTAGGAGGCCCAGGGTTCGCTCTGATTGTTTAGAAATACACAATCGCTTTGAGTTCCCCTCCCCTAGCATGGAAGATGAAGAGCAGACTCCATTTGAGGATCTCTCCCTCATTTCAGTCGATCAGGTATATGAAGATGAGCAGCAAAGTCAGTCCTCAGGGAATGTGCAGGCGACCTTGGAACGGACAGCTCACGGAAGAACCCCGACCAAACCTAAGAGGAGGTGTGTAGTGGTGATAGGGGATTCCCTACTGAGGGGAACAGAAACAGTGATCTGTGGGCCTGACAAGATGTCTCGGGAGGTGTGCTGTCTCCCCGGGGCTAAGATCCAAGATGTAACTGAACGACTGCAAGGAATCATAAAACCCACTGACAAATACCCCTTCCTCTTGGTTCATGTGGGAACCAATGACACTGCAAGCAATACCT
Source organism: Podarcis liolepis (assembly GCF_965112155.1). NCBI lineage: Eukaryota > Metazoa > Chordata > Lepidosauria > Squamata > Lacertidae > Podarcis > Podarcis liolepis. The sequence continues at coordinate 42,245,950 of NC_139564.1, read as the reverse complement.
CCAGAAGATCAAAAGAGACTACGAGGCTCTGGGCAGGAAATTGAAGCAATTAAATGCACAAATTGTCATCTCATCTGTCCTCCCAGTTGAACGACGTGGCCCAGGGAGTGAGGGGGAAATAGTGGAAGTGAACAGCTGGCTTCGCAAATGGTGTAAACAGGAACGGTTTGGATTCTTAGATCACGGACAAGTTTCTTGAAGATGGACTTCTGGCAAGCGATGGGCTGCACCTCACAACAGTTGGGAGGAATGTTTTTGCCAAAAATCTCAGAAACCTCATCAGGAGGGCTTTAAACTGACTAATGTGGGGGAGGGAGACAGTGCTCCTGAAGGTAGGAGTCTATCAATTGATGAAAATGATCATCCAAATGTCATAGACCAAATGGAGCAAACAGCACGCAGACCTAGTGGTGGGAGGAAAAAATCCTTAAATAAGAGACACGGGGGAATGATTAATGGACTTCAATGTCTGTACACTAATGCGCAAAGCATGGGAAATAAACAAGATGAGCTTGAGCTCTTGGTACAGCAAACTAAATATGACATAATAGGAATCACTGAAACCTGGTGGGATAAGTCCCACGATTGGAATGTAATAATGGAGGGATACAATCTATTTCAGAGAAACAGACCAGACAAGAAAGGAGGAGGAGTGGCGTTATATGTCAGGGATGTGTATACCTGTGAAGAGATCCAAGATTTAGAACCTCAAAGCCAAAGTGAGAGCATTTGGGTCAAAATTAAGGGAGAGAAGAATAACAGAGACCTCATTGTGGGAGTTTACTATAGATCCCCAAGCCAAACGGAGGACATAGATGATGCCTTCCTGGAACAGATGGCCAAGCATGCAAAAGGAAGGGAGATAGTAGTAATGGGGGACTTCAATTACCCGGATATTTGTTGGATGTCAAACTCAGCCAAGAGCATAAGGTCAAACAGATTCCTCACTGGCCATGCAGACAACTTCATTGTCCAGAAAGTGGGAGAAGCAACAAGAGGAACAGCCATTTTAGATCTGGTCCTAACCAATGTTGATGACCTGGTTAGTGGGGTAGAAGTGAAAGCATCATTAGGCGCGAGTGATCATGCTCTTCTGAAGTTTACTATACAGCGGAAAGGAGCAGCCAAGCATACTAGGACTCAATTTCTTGACTTTAAGAAAGCCGACTTCATAAAACTTATGGAAGTACTGGGTGAGATCCCATGGACAGTAATACTAAAGGGAAAGGGAGTTCATGATGGCTGGGAGTTTGTTAAGAGGGAGATACTAAAAGCACAACTTCAGGCAATACCAATGAGACGGAAACATGGAAGGTGCCTAAAGAAGCCAGGGTGGCTATCTAAAGAACTTTTAACTGAGTTAAGATTTAAAAAGGATGTGTACAAAAAATGGAAAAGGGGGGAAACCACCAAAGAGGAATTCAAACAAATAGCCAGCACATGTAGACACAAAGTCAGAAAAGCTAAAGCACAGAATGAACTCAGGCTTGCTAGAGAGGTTAAAAGCAACAAAAAAAGGCTTTTATGGGTATGTCCGTAGCAAAAGGAAGAGCAAAGAAACAGTGGGGTGACTCAGAGGAGAAGATGGTGAAATGCAAACAGGGGACACAGAAAGGGCTGAACTCCTCAATGCCTTCTTTGCCCCAGTCTTCTCCGATAAAGAAAACAATGCCCGACCTGAAGAATTTGGAGCAAATGATTCAGCAAAGGAAACACAGCCCAGAATAACTAAGGAGATAGTACAAGAATACTTGGCTAGTTTAGATGTATTCAAGTCTCCAGGGCCAGACGAACTGCATCCAAGAGCATTAAAAGAACTGGCAGGTGTGATCTCAGAACCACTGGCAGTCATCTTTGAGAATTCCTGGAGAACAGGCAAAGTCCCGGAAGACTGGAGGAGGGCAAATGTTGTCCCTATTTTCAAAAGGGGGAAAAGAGAGGACCCAAATAATTATCGCCCAGTCAGTCTGACATCAATACCAGGGAAGATTCTGGAGCAGATCATTAAGCAAACAGTCTGTGAACACCTAGAAAGGAATGCTGTGATCACCAATAGTCAGCATGGATTTCTGAAAAATAAGTCATGTCAGACTAACCTGATCTCGTTTTTTGACAGAATTACAAGCCTGGTAGATGAAGGGAATGCAGTGGATGTAGCCTACCTTGATTTCAAGCAAGGCATTCGACAAGGTGCCCCATGATATTCTTGTAAAGAAGCTGGTAAAATGCGGTCTTGACTATGCTACCACTCAGTGGATTTGTAACTGGCTGACTGACCAAACCCAAAGGGTGCTCATCAATGGTTCCTCTTCATCCTGGAGAAGAGTGACTAGTGGGGTGCCACAGGGTTCTGTCTTGGGCCCGGTCTTATTCAACATCTTTATCAATGACTTGGATGATGGACTCAAGGGCATCCTGATCAAATTTGCAGATGACACCAAACTGGGAGGGGTGGCTAACACCCCAGAGGACACTTCAAAACGACCTTGACAGATTAGAGAACTGGGCAAAAACAAACAAGATGAACTTTAACAGGGAGAAATGTAAAGTATTGCACTTGGGCAAAAAAAATGAGAGGCACAAATACAAGATGGGTGACACCTGGCTTGAGAGCAGTACATGTGAAAAGAATCTAGGAGTCTTGGTTGACCACAAACTTGACATGAGCCAACAGTGTGACGCGGCAGCTAAAAAAGCCAATGCAATTCTGGGATGCATCAATAGGAGTATAGCATCTAGATCAAGGGAAGTAATAGTGCCACTGTATTCTGCTCTGGTCAGACCTCACCTGGAGTACTGTGTCCAGTTCTGGGCACCACAGTTCAAGAAGGACACTGACAAACTGGAACGTGTCCAGAGGAGGGCAACCAAAATGGTCAAAGGCCTGGAAACGATGCCTTATGAGGAACGGCTAAGGGAGCTGGGCATGTTTAGCCTGGAGAAGAGGTTAAGGGGTGATATGATAGCCATGTTCAAATATATAAAAGGATGTCACATAGAGGAGGGAGAAAGGTTGTTTTCTGCTGCTCCAGAGAAGCGGACACGGAGCAATGGATCCAAACTACAAGAAAGAAGATTCCACCTAAACATTAGGAAGAACTTCCTGACAGTAAGAGCTGTTCAACAGTGGAATTTGCTGCCAAGGAGTGTGGTGGAGTCTCCTTTTTTGGAGGTCTTTAAGCAGAGGCTTGACAACCATATGTCAGGAGTGCTCTGATGGTGTTTCCTGCTTGGCAGGGGGTTGGACTCGATGGCCCTTGTGGTCTATTCCAACTCTATGATTCTATGATTCTATGACCCAAGTGTGTTTCCTTTAAAGTTTATAGAATAATGATGTTGAAACTTCCCATCTCTTTCCTCTAATGTGTGCACACCTATCTAATTATTTTGCAATGGTTGGGCATGACCCAGCCAAAGTAAATGACGCTCTAGGCCCCATTTATTTTAATGGAGGAATTAGGCACCTGTTTAAATGTTCTCCTATTAAAATCAAGGGTACCTCCGCTAAAGCATATTTTTAATGTTGTTAATCTAAAGGGGAAACAGTGGGACAATGTGTCCCAATTACAATCTCACTTCGTTTTTTATTTTTTATTTGTCACTTGCCCTTCATCAAGAGATTTCAGGACACTGTACAAAAGTGCAAAACTAATTTGCACACTACTTACAGTTTAAAACCAGTATACAAATCAGTAAATAATCCTAATCCTAATAAAATATAAATAGACAAAAAATAATTAAAACCTGAATGACTACAATCAGAGCTGGCTCTAATGTTAGACAGAGTGAGGCAGATGCCTCAGGCAACAGATACAGGGACTTGGGTCCCAGACATTTATGGCTCTGGGAATGCAAATCTTTCTGTATGGGGATTTTGTAAATTAATAGTTTAGAAGAAGAAGAGGATGGAATTCAGTGGGGAGGAATTGGTTTAGGAGATTACTAGTTGTAATCACATTCATCTCATATTTCATTTTATTGTATATTTTGTAAAGAAATTGTCCAACTGGAAATGGTGTGTTTGTTTTCACCATTTCTCAGATAAACACTCTGTTTATTGCTAACCCTGGGTAATTGCCAGTGATACCCATGCTTAAAGCGTCTGAAGACCTACTCCGTCCCTCCGCCTACACAGTGCGGTTAGCACAGCAAGCCTGTGACAAGCCCTTTTACAAAGTCAGTTTTATGTTTAACTTCCACATCAACCGAAATGACAGTGCACAAATTTCACCCTGTTTTAAAGGCATCATTATGTGCACATGTTTGTCAAAAGCAAAAGGGGAAGAAAACACAGCCTCGGAGCTTGGAAGCATGTGAAATTACTGTTTTGAGCGATACACTGAAACCCAACTTCATTAAACACTGACTGCTGCTGTGACTACTGGGGAGTGAGACTTGAATGGATTCATAATAAAAGCAATTTTATGTGGATGTGAAGAAAACTGGGAATTATTAAGTGAACAGTAATGAACACCTTGCCATCGGAAGATGGATGATAAGAAACTGTAGTCAATACCCCATTAGCAAGTCCATTATAACCTTGGAATAGAAACATACTTTATTGCAGAAGGCTAACACAATTGTAAGTGAACTTTAACAGCTGAATAAATGTGTGTGGTAATGTATGGTTACAGGAGTTAAATGAGTCTCACTCTTATTCCTGCTGCAAACAAAAAAAAAAATAGTTAAGTCATTATCGGGCACATTATCAAACCCTTCATTACTGCAACTTGTACAGTTGTAGTTAATGTCATGTTGGCGCTTCCATTACAAATTCCTGTTTTTAAGTTGCTCAGTAGAAATTCTGCATTCTGCAATTCATCTCTAGAACATGGTTAAAAAATGATTTCCAGTAATTAATTTTTTCCCCCAGGAAAATGTCATAGTAAATTGAAAATAGCAACTACTGGGTCACACATGGCTGCTGGACCTTAATTGACTCAATAGGATCATAAGAATTGTCTATGCTGGATCAGACAAAGGCTGCAATCCTATACACATTTACCTAAGAGTAAGCCCCACCGAACATAGCAGGGCTTGTTTCTGAGTAAGCATGCAAAATTTTCCACTGTAAGATGTGATCTAGTTCATCAGCTTTCTTCCATCATCACTGGCCAACCACATGGCACTTGGGAAGCTCATAAACAAAGCAAAACAGAGATTGAAATCTCTTGATACTTTCCCCCAAACTCAAATAACACTGGGTAACAATTTTTTACTTTTTGAATGTTGTTTAGATTTCTACAACTGATTTAGTGTATTTTTGCACTGCTGAATCAGGAAATGGCATCCCTTTCTCTCCATCAGGTCAGGTTTTTGTGTTATGTTGATTTGAAAAAAATCAGATCTTGTGACAAAATCGATTACATTTTTTGTGGCATTATCAGCTGATTTTTGTCAACACATATCATCCTAAATATGTTTTTAAGAGGAAAAAAATGTTTTTCCAACAACATATATTGATTACCTGATAGAAACATCGATTACTGTAAACTGAATGGTGGGCATTGATAAAGGTAAGTACACGTAAATTGCATGTTGCTTCACCATTTTTCAAACTTCAGGGCTTGAACCTCCGTTTCTTGGAACTCCTGGAATGCTCGACGGCAGGGAGGTCTCTCTTCAGAGTCCAACAGTAGTCAGCCATCATAACTGCGTCCCAGCGACCCTGATACCTGGTCTCCATCTCTTTCATGTCCTGATGGAATCTCTCCCCCTGCTCGTCACTCATTGAACCCAGGTTCTCAGGAAACCGGTCCATATGTGAAAATACGTAGTGCATCTTGACACTCATGTTGCAGCCCAGGTTTCTGAAAGCAGTCAGCATGCTGTTGTCAAGTTCTGCGTAGTTTCTGGCCTTATTGACCGCCAAGAAAGTTTTTTACTACCAGAACAAATGCCTTCCACGCTTCCAGTTCCACTTCGTTCACTGAGTTTCCGAACTCTGGATCTCTGATGAGCTGATGGATCTGAGGACCGTCAAAGATGCCAGCTTTCAACTTCTCCATGGTCAATCCTGGAAAAGCCTGGCACAAGTAAGTGAAGCAGTCACCATCCTTGTCCAGAGCCTAGGTGAACTGCTTGATTAAGCCGAGCTTGATGTGCAGTGGTGGGAAGAATATTCTGTCTCTGTCCACCAGAGGGTCGTTGATGACGTTCCTTTCTCTGCAAGACACCAATTCCTCCCGCACAGGCCAGTCCTTCTTCGTGTAATGCTGAGCACGGTCCCTACTATCCCACATGCACAGAAAACATGGGTACTTGGTGAAGCCAGACTGTTGTCCCAACAAAAAGTTCACCATCTTCAGGTCAACACAAATAAACCACTTACGCTGATCATAACCAATTTTCTCCAACACATACTTCACCGCTTCATAGTTCTCCTTCAGTGTACTCGAGTGAGCCAGGGGTATAGAGGCAAACTGGTTGCCATTGTGTAGCAGAACACATTTCAGTGATCGCTTGCTGCTGTCAGTGAACAGTCTCCAATCTTTGGGTTCATACTGTGGCACTCCAAGCTTGAGCAGAAGCTGTGCAATATCTGCACAGTACACCAGGTCCTTCTCTTCCGAGAAAAAACGGAGGTACTCTTGATGCCTGTTGCGGAAAAAGCTGATGCGAGCACTGTCAGAGAGGAGGTTTTTTCCTTCAATCTGGATGCCAACAGTGTGGCAGAGTCCTTTGACAAGCTGAGGTCGCGAACTAGATCATTCAACTCCTTTTGGGAAAATGGATGTGGAGCATCATCTTCAAGAACCACTTCTTCTTCTTCATGTCCTTCAACACTGGAGGCATCTTCGTCACTAATGTCAGGAAGTTCTCCTAAGATAGGCACTGGAATTTCATCACAATGAGCTACAGGATGACGTGCTGATTGAAGATCAGGATACTTGAGGCTGCTCTGGTTCTTTCTGTTGATCCCAGTCACATCAACAGCGCAGAAGTAGCAGTCAGTGACATGGTTTGTCGGCTCCCTCCAAACCATGGGAATTCCAAAGTTCAGACTCCTCTTGCCATTGGTCCACCCACGTAGAGTCTCGGTGCATGCCTTGCACACCATGTGTGGTGCCCAAGCTTTATCCTGGTCACCAAGTTTAATACCAAAATAACTTTATGCTTTGCCGCACCAATTTATGGAAGATTTCGAGGTTTTATGACTTCAAACTGATCCCTTTTTGACATAATCACCCAGAACTATCGGACCTAAATACTTCTTGTCATTAAAATAATCATTTCCAATCAAAACAATTATTCGACATGGCATTTTACCCCCACCAACTTCTTCTAAAATGCTCCACACAAGCGTACATGTGAACAAAAACGTAAAAAACGACATGTGGCCATAGCTCAAAAACTTGACCTGATTGAGCAAAACCAATGTGATTTTTGGATTCAGCGCATCAGATTCGTCCTAAATCAACAGAAAAAATGCAGACAACAAATTTGTTGTTGACCAGTGTAATCAGAGGGATAATATGTCTGAATATAGAGGTCACATAGCTGTCGCTTGATATGACTCTGTGTTATGAATTTCTCTAACCTTTTAAAAGCCACAGGAGCTAAAGGCTATTACCACCTCTTGTGGTTATTAATTCCAAATGTTATGTTACATGATAGCACTTTATTGTGTGAGTCATGAACTTGCTACTAACTAATGTCATTGACTATAGTGTTACAGGCTAGAAGCATTTCTCTTTATTTCATCATTCCACAGCCACCAGCCATCTTGGCTATAGCGTTTCATTTATTCATTCATTTCATAAAATTTATATACCACTTGATTGTGGGGGAAAAGGCTCAAAGTGGTTTACAAAAAAGATAAAACAAGAAAGGTATCACTAAAACTTTACAACCATAATTTAAAACATACTGAAAGTGAAAACCACAATAGAACAGGCTAAAAGAAATTAAAATTCATGCATACTTTCTAAACATCTGGGTAGGTCTGTCTAAATAAGAATGTCTTCAGCAGGTTCTGAAAATAAAAGTGTCCTTGCAAGACGTCTGATCTATACTTCTTTTTGTGTTGAGTTTCTAGGAACAGGTCTATGATTTCCAGGTTCATGTCTGACCATTTTTTTCCCTTCTGTCACTTTCTCTAGATAAACCCACATTTTATCACTTAATCAGAGCAAATGGCAATCGGGTTTTCTGTCTTCCAACAACTTGCGACCACTCGACCCTGCTGCATCTACTGCCAGAACTGGTAGCTTAGAATGTCCAGCCCCGGATAATATTTAAAGTCTAACTTTAAAGGACTTTTGCACTGGAATGGACTTTTAATCACTGTCATGAAACAGCTATAGTCTTAATTTAACATTCAGTGTGTACACAACACACATAGACACACACACATATTTGAAAAAACAGAATTGGCTTTTCAGGGAAGAAAGGAAAGTACTAAATGCAGGGATGAAAGGGAAGAGATATTTGAAACGTTTTGAAAAATAAATCTGTGCTCTGCCCCTTTTGTTCCTTTTAAGTGTTGTTAGCCATCCTAAGTGATAGGATTGCTGCTGGTTAATATATCAACCATCTGAAAATAAAATAAAGAATATTGAAAAGAAAATCTGTTAATTATGTTATTTGACTGAATACAGAATTGAGATAAAATAATACTTACAAGTTGTATAACTGATGTATTGTGGGGGTGGATTTAGGGCTGGGAGAGTGGTGCAAACACACTGGGCACTGAGCCAAGGTGCTGGGCTTTCAAAAGGAGGCATGAGGCTCTCCTGTCTTCTTCCCTAGTGTTTTTCTTACCCGCCTTTGAGAAGGCAGTGCCTCCTTGCTAAAGTCGGTGCCTTGGTTGCAGCACAAGAGCTGGGAGGTGGTGGAATTTTGGTCTTGCACAGGGTGCTATTAGTACCCAAGTTCACCACTATGGTCACTGCACAGTCAAAGTCACCGCACAGGGGCAAGTTAAAATGAGCAGAATAGGCTTCCTTCTTAATTTGTTCCATTGTCATTTTTTCCCCCAGAAGAAGCAAGTAATGGCAATTTGCCAGGCATCTGCTTGGCAGCAGCATTCCCACAGCATGCCAAGGCCATGGAAGTCAGCCCTGTACACACTATGCCCTGAGAAGAACAGTGCCTGCCTGACAGCATCAACAATTCACCCGCAGCAAAGGGAAGAAGTGGCAAGGTAAGAGGTCATTCTGTTGCCTGCACAACGTGGGTGCTTCTTCCATTCTGAGGAGCTCGGGTGTCTCGCAAAATAAGGGAGAGGGGTGGGGTGGCTGTCAGTCCTCCAGCCAACTGTTTCAGAGCCCAGAAGGTGGAGGACATAGAGAATTCCTTTCTCGAAAGCCCAGAAAGGCAAGGCTGGACACAGAGCAGAGAGAAGAAAGAAGACTGCCCTCTGCATCCGACCCCCAGCTGACAAAACAATTTTTAGTATCCTGCTATGCTGTAAAGAGAAGGGCCATAGTAAAATGCCCTCTGGATTGATTATGAATAATAGAATAAGGAGAGCTGAACAATGCCGTCACCAGGGGTGGACTTTGGTAATACAATGCCCTGAGCGAGGACAAAAGTTGGTCCCTCCCCAATCTCACCTTTTATTCTGAACATGCTCTCAAAATGTGCTATGTCATAGTCTTGTGCCCCCTTGACTCAGCACACTGGGAGGAGGGGACTGCCTGCACCGCCCCATATCCAGCACTGCTATCACTAAAGGCAAATTGCACACACTTTTTGAAATTCAGGGCTGGCACTGTCTGGGGATATGACTAAATGTATGTAGCACCTTTAATTGGCTCCACAGGAAATACATAATTAGCACCTTTTTTGAATGTAAATAATAATAAAAATCAATCAGTAACACTTAACTTGGAGATTTACCAGTAACATGCAGTACAGAAATATTTGTAAATCCTTATTCAAGTGTTCTAGGTCCCCAAATCTTGCAAGTGACATCACTGCTATTAGTCAACAATTTTCCATGGAAATAAGAGTCTCACAGTCATCAAAAAGTAACCATGATGCCTATGTACTGCCTCCACTGTCAGAGGCAACATATGTCTGAATACCAGTTTCTGGCAAGCACAAGGAAGAGAAATGCTGCTTCACTGAGCACCTGCTTGCAAGCTTGCCATGGGCATCTGCCTGGCCATTGTGAAAACATTTGCTGGGCCTTTGGCCTGATCCCAAAGGACTCTTCTTGAAACATATCTAAAAAATGGATTAAAAAAATCTATCAGAGTTTTAGAAGGGTGGCTTAGCAGCAATGATAGTGCAGTGAAGCCCCATCAATAGTCCTGTCCTCCATAAATTGGTCTAGACATTTTAAAGCTACCTAAGACGTAGTCACATCTTGTAGCATGTAATTCTGTAAATTAATTATGTGTTGTATAAAAAAAAGCATCTTCTTTTTTGTGTGTCCTACCAAGACTAGTGTCAATCAGTTTGACCGGATGATCCCAAGTTCTGTGAGAGGGTGCTGTGAAATACCGTAATAACACCCAAAAAAGCAAAAAGGCCTATGTTAGCTTCCCGGAGCTCCTTGGATGAGGATCTGGACAGAAGTACGATAAAAATAGTGTGAAAAATTAGACTATATTCTGTTTTGACACTACAGTATAATTCATAACACAAATAGAAAAGATTGCAATCAGACCAGTCAAGATGAGCGTAAGAAGCTGGTAGCTCTTTCTGAAAAAATTGTGGTTGCAAGGGAACAAGGTTTTTCAATTATAAATTTCATAATCCAAAATGTGTGGGTTTTCCCCCATTTCAAAAGTGGTAGGATATTATAAGTGCATAGCTATTTGCCACCTCTTCAGAACACAGCTTTTCAGAATGAAAAGTTTAAACAGCTGCACGATTTAAGCCAAGTCTATAGCCACCTATTTTGCTTGATACAGTAGGTGTGTTTCTGTGTGCTGCTCTGGTTTCACCAGAAGCGGTTTTCGTCATGCTGGCCACATGACCCAGAAAAACTGTCTGTGGACAAATGTTGGCTCCCTTGGCCAGTAAAGTGAGATGAGCACCGCAACCCCAGAGTCATTCTGGGGTTCAGCTAAGTGACAGGACTTAGCTGTCAGGGGTCCTTTACTTTTACCTTTACCTTTTTATAGCTTGATTTATTTTTCATTTCCATGAGACTTTCATGTCCCATACACACTTCCCCATTTAACTCAATGTGACTTGTTTCTTTGATTAATAAACTAAACTAAAAGTGAAAAAGTAACACACTGCTGCTGTTAGCTGGATGGTGTATCAGATCTTCTCCATCAGACTCCCCTGGGATGGGGGCACCTCCACCATAGTGGAACCCCTGCTGTGCCTGGACAAGGGGAGAGGGATAGTGTCCAGTTCTGGTGCTGGCAATAACAGATTGATAGCTCTTTCTCGATTCTGTGGGTGTTGGTGCATGGCCGTTCTTAGTTGGTGGAGCAATTTCTCTGGTTAATTCCGATAATGAATGAGACTCTGGCATGCTAACTAGTTATGCGACCCCCGAGCAGAAGCTTTTAATGGCTGAAGAACTATTGTATTGTTGGAAGCCTTGGATCGGCGGGGTATAAATAATATATTATTATTATTATTATCATTATCTGTAAATGCTTAAGTAGTGCTACAGGGAACAAGATAAGGAATCACTTCATAAGTTTTGCACCTCAGTAATCCACCTGTCTCTGTATCCCAGTCAAAATTGTGATAGTTAGATTTGTTTTCATTTATAATACAGCACACGGCAAAAAAATGATCTGATTAAATAGCTTTTACTCAGCATTTGTAGACTGTTGCCAGCAGCTAAAAAGAGAAAGGAATAATGCCGGAGGGAGGGACGTTGCTGTTGTGCGAGTATCAAATGCATGGGAAATGGGCCAAAGTTTGGGTCTGCTTTATGAATCCCATTACTGTCCGTTCTGAAAGACCTGTTTTACTGATTATAGAGTCTGGGTTATATGTAATCATAGGCTGTGTACACATTACCATTTATTCTGGCTCTAGTGTGCTCCCACCGCTGGGTTTTGAATCAGTGCATACACAGTGCTACCTCAATGCAGTACTTGCCTGTAGTTTCTTTGAGGCATTTCTCCTCAAGCCTGCCTCAATTAAACTGAAGCCAAATTCACTTCACAGGTGAGCTGAGGTGTGTATACTTGAGATTGTTGCGTCTGTGCAGATTACAGCACATGTGCAGATGATAGCTTCATGAACAGGAGTTGCTGAGGTTACAGGGCCAAGGGAAACCAAGCAGGTCATGTGCAAGCACCCCTCCCCCACCTCCTCTCTAGTGTGTTCAGTGTGTTCAACAATGTGCAAATGTGACCTGAAACACAGCAAAGGGAAATGGGCTCACTGCATTTTAAGACACTAGTGCATACATAGTTATAGTGACTGCTCTGGTGTTAACTGCTTTATTCTCTTCACAATGATGGGTGATTGAATGAAACTAATTAAAGAGGAGAAAATAAAGCAAATGAACACGAGAGAGAGAGAGAGAGAGAGAGAGAGAGAGAGAGAGAGAGAGAGAGACTTTCTAGAACTCATTTTAGCTTTTCTCCATTGTGTGTGTGATACCTATTTATAGTACAAGTAGCACAGAATTTAGGAAATGCCATAAAAGCAAGTGAATTACAGCATCATGGCTTATATGTTTACTTGAAAGTAATTCCCACTGTTTTCAACAGGACTTACTCCCAGTAAATGTGTCTAGGTGTGTGCTGTGAAACTGTTCTTTAACATTTGATCCTTATTGATTCGAGAATATTGAAAAATGCAGCACTACTGTAGCTATACACAATGGGAATAGGCAGGTTTCTTGCATATCACAGGTGAAAGCACATTCAGTGCAGCAATATTCAGGTGTCCACCCTCAGGTTACAACCCCATGATTGTATATATGTTTAAGGAAAGATGATTGGGAATACAAGCATTGAGTGTGGCTGGGAGTGACCAGCAGGACTGAGAAGTGTTACCTCTCTACTGCTCTCAGGAAATTCCATAGCTCTGAAGCTCTTCCAGCTTCAAAGGCAGGGAAGACACAGGGATAGTGGCTGATTACTAAAGGAGTAGCTCTGAGTTGAAAGCACTTGCTTGTTTGTTATGGCATCTTAGTACAAATCAATATTGTACTAATGAACACATTAAGTCCCATCTGCTATTTCAACTTGGATTCCCTCCTTTAGGTAGATGAGAAATCAAGTAGATTGGTGTTTATGTTACATACACCCGTACTAGCAGGGAGAGGAGGAAGTTTGGTTTGTTTGGCCCATTTTTTTTACAGCAGATTGACCTGACGCGATGCTCCTGAACTTGCTTGTGGATCAGAATACAACTCCCATTCAGATTATTCCCTTCTCCCAGTTTTGCAATGCATTTTCAGCATGCAAAAGGTTAGCTCAAAAATACCATCACATCTTGCATAAAAGATGTATACATAATGCAAATTTTACTGGTGAAAGCATTGACAAGTGTGCATTCTACATAAGTACACACAAAATGTGTACAAAAGGTGCATGATGGGACGGGAAAGATGGGACGGGATAGAATGGGATGGATTGAAAAGCAATGTCGCACAACAGATGGAGCTGTGTGGAATGGATGTATGATTGAGTACCAGGGACCCAAACTGGATGGAATCAGCTGTTCAGCCTGCCCCTGCACATCATTTACATTCAATAATTTAACAGAACCTATTACCTTTACCTATGTTGGATCTGCTTAAGCCTGTGTCTCTGAAAGACATTTAATTACATATATTCTGCAGTATAGCCGCCATCCTGCATCTCGGGTTCTATTAAACTTTACTTTGCCAGACAAGAAAATGTGAACGGGGACAATCCAGATCAATGCTGTTATCTGGGAGGCATTGCTGAAATAGATTTTAAATCCTTTGATTCAATTGCCTGCTGAGTTTGTGATTAGAGGAGGACTATCTTTTTGACTAATTGAAGGCTGTTAACTTGGCAGTCTTTGTAAAACTGGAGCATCTATCTATAATGCATATACTAAAAAGATAGTATGTAAGCACTGGTAACTTAATGAAGAAGTTTCAAGAAGAGAAAAATATACATATAGATCTGAACACTTCTTCTAAAAACTGAACTGTATGATGCAATGGAGGGTTAGGGCATTTGACTAAAATTGGGGGACTGATTCTCATCTTTGATAGCTGTTTCTAGTTTCTCTTTTTTTAAAAGAGAGAGAGAGAGAGAAGAAAGTTGAGGTACCGGTATATTCCACATCACCCATATGTTTATATGTGGCCCATACCTTACCTATAGTCAACATATGGGCACTGCTAAAACTAATATGCTAGAAATTACTCAAGGAAATAGGTTACGCATAAATCCATTCTCATTTGCCTTTCATCAATATTTTCCCTTTTTGTCTGGTTCTTTTGATCAGAGCACTGAGTGACGCACTGATATGCTTCTGTTGAAACAGCTAAATACAATTACTGTACTCTGTGGGATAACCAGCTTCATATAACCAACATGCTTGAGTCTAATTAATGCATGAAGGGGTTAATACCATAGAGTAAGCTGTCCTGCCAGGCTTAGCTAGCTCACTCCCCTTCACCTTCGGAGGGAGCTAATCAAGCCTATTATTCAACCTCCAGTCTACTGAGGAAGCTAAATGTGTGAGGAGGTCTGAGCTGTTTGCTCCAATAATACCAACAATTTAGAAACTTTGACCACTTTGAAACTAAACTAAGTTTTACTGGCTATGCAACCTTTCTGATTGATGTATGAACCTAACCTTTTGAGAGTTTGTAAGTAAACCAATTTTTAACTAACCAAATATTACCTTTTCCTATGCTGGGAGAGAGCAAAGTTTTGGAACTCAAAAGGGCATGTTTTTAAAAGCCAACAGCCTATATTTCCACACTTTACTTTGCTGCATGCTTTGTGATTTTAAATCTCTGCTGGGGTTTTCTCACCAAAGAGTACTTGCCCCAAACCTGGACCTTGGTATCCAGAAAGTCTCCTTTTAATATGCCTATTATTAACTTGCCATCAACGTACTCCAATATCCTTTTCCAAACTGCTGCTTTTCCCGAGGCAGCCAATTTGGCACATAATGTTTGTCTCAGAAATGCAACCCCACATTTAGCTATTTTCTAATATATTATACTCAGGACCTTTTGACTTTTCTGCAGTCAAACTATGCACACTTTCTTACTTATTTGTCTCATCTCCTTTGAGTTACCTGCAGATTTTCTTAGTGAAGGTTTCCTATCATCATTATAAACATCCTTCTTCTTCTTCGTCGTCTTCTTCTTTTTAAAAAAAGCCTAATGTTGAATCACAAAAAAATTCCCATAAGACAGCCTTTTAAATCATTACCACTCATGGATGTTTCTCTATCGACAGCCAGCAGCTTCAGACTTCTGAAATCATTTTGGGAGCTAATGTTCCGTATTGGAAACGTGCAGGCTGCTGGAATAGACACTCCTATCCATTGTCTGTGGCATAAAAAGACATCTGTTCTCAGACATGACATAGCATGGAAGGAAAACCATTTCACAAAAATGTCTTCATGATCAATAGATCCAGTCTTTCAAATGAACTGGGGCCAGCATCAACACCTGGCATTAGCTGAAGGGCCATAGCTCAGTGGTAGAGCATCTGTGTGCATGCAGGAGGCTCCAGGTTCAATCCTCCACATCTTCAGGCAGGGCCGGGAGAAATCCCTGCCTGAAAACCTAGAAAGCCGCTCCCAGTCTTGGTAGACAATAATGAGATCAATGGACTTAACATAAGGCAGCTTCCTGTGATCCAGTGTTCTGCCACACAGTCCAGGAATCACCTGGTGGCTGGGTCTAAATACCACTGTTCTCCCAATGGAGAATTCTAGGACATGAAAATGGTGGTTGCCACCTCTGAGGCCTACCAATAGAGGAGAGAACCCCACCAGAAGGCTCATTGCTAAGGACACCTCAGATCTGGAGCTGACTCTGGAAAAATAATAATGCTCAGAAGCCCTTTAATCTAGCCCAGAATTGGGGAACCTTTTTCAGCCTGAGGGATCTGTTCCCTACTAGAGGCCAAATGCCAGTTGGTGGGCAGACCCAACATGACATACTGAAGTGAAAAACCGGGATGCGTGTCTTCCGGGGCTGTGTTTCCACACGAATCACATGGCATGTGTGAGATCGCAGCTCCCAAAGATGTACTTTTTTGTGCCCGTGCTCCCCCAGTGCCTAAAAAGTGTGTTTTGGGCCCTGCAGGAGAAGGCCCACAAAAAGTGCTTTTTTGAGGGGGGGGGGGCAAGATTGCAATGCAAGATCCTGGCACCCAAAAATGCATGTTGTGCACACACAAAAACAATGTTCCAATTTTATCAGGACAGTTGAGGGGTATGACATGAGTAGAGCCACAAATGTTAGTTCTACCTTTTTACAGTAGGCGTCATTCTACCCATAAACATCTCTCTCTCGATCTTGCTTCTACCCACACTCAAATGTCCCTATCTATGCAGCAAGAGGCATTATCAGAGCTCAAGGATGCTTTCTAGCCAGGTGAAAGACACCCAAGAAGGACTGATGAGGGACGTGACCTGAGATGGGGGGGGGAGGTTAGCTGGCAATGGGATGTGGTTTTGGGAGAGTCCCAAGAATTAGTCAGAGGGGCTCCAAAGCCTCAACTTCCCTATCCCTGGTATAGTTCTATCCAGGGCCGCCTTTACCCAGGGGTGAAAGGGGTGCAGGGCACCCAGGCACCGAATTCTGGGGAGCACCAGGTGCCCGCCACTGAAGCCGCCTAAGCTCTTAACTATCTACCTGTTATGAAATAATTAATAATTTTGATCAAGCTAGAAAAACAAAATACATATATACCTAGGTATAACCGAAATGTATACCTACTGTTTCACTAAAGGACTTTCGACTTTGTGCGCTCATTTACCAAAGACACTTGTGACATCATTCACAACGGTGGCGCTTGTCAGACTCAACAATGACACTTGTCATTCTCAACAGCACCGTGCACGCAAAATTAACTCTTACATCAAAATATTATGTTACGTATTGTATTGAGCTGTTATGCGGCAGCAGGGTCAGCGGCACCTTTGACACGACTGATGTTTCTCCTAAGTAGGTGCCTAAACAATACTTATAACTTTAAGTGTGATGGTGGTGTATACTTAAGTATAAGTGTACTGTAAATAAATGAGCAAATAAAAAAGTTTGTTTCTTTTTCCTCCCTTCTTTCATAAACAAGAGATAAGGCATAAGCGTGGTGTCTGACATAAGCATAATAAAAGTAAATTGGGGGGCTAAACTAAATTTGGGGACACTCTACGGATCTTTGCACCCCAGTGGCGCATATGCTAAAGAGGGCCCTGGTTCTATCCATCACTTATGTCAGAGTTTGAGATTTTTGTAGATCACTCTAGAGCATGGGTAGGCAAACTAAGGCCCGGGGCTTGGATCCGGCCAAATCGCCTTCTAAATCCGGCCCGCGGATGGTCCGGAAATCAGCGTGTTTTTACATGAGTAGAATGTGTCCTTTTATTTAAAATGCATCTCTGGGTTATTTGTGGGGCATAGGAATTCATTCAGTATTATTTTTCAAAATATAGTCCAGCTCCCCACAAGGTCTGAGGGACAGTGGACTGGCCCCCTGCTGAAAAAGTTTGCTGACCCCTGCTCTAGATCAACTCCCATCAACCTTGACCATTGGCCATGTTGGCTGGGCCTGATAGGAGCTGAGCCCAACAACCAGTAGAGGTTAGCCAGCCTAGATCTGCATGCTAAAGCCATGTTCTAGCTGCTAGGAACATATTATACAAGAGGCACTGCTGTTGCAGAGCAATTGACAGAGGAGGGGGATACAGGTTCTTTTATCTATAGTCATCAGGGACAGCTGTGTTAGACACCCATGCTGATGACAGCCACAGTGTACATCCGTACTGTCTATAGTAAAACCTCTAGATCTAGATCCTGGAGTGATCCCCAAATTTAGGAAAAGAAGCTAAACAATGGAATCAGAAGAAAGTCAGAAAGTCACAAGACATAAACTATTTCTAGCAGCCTGTGTGGCAAGAACGGCCTTTAGGGAAGGTGAGCATGCTGGGCTTCTTTAAGTGGAGCAAAGCTAAGTTAGGAAATCCTGCTTGCATACTTCTGTGCCTCTGGGCTCCACAACATGAGCTAAAGAGGAAAAGCTCATTCAGGCCCTTTCTAGTAAAGGGCTAGCCCAAACATTAAACAGAGAGAAACAGCTGCCTGATACTGCAGATACTAGAGGTCAGGAAACAGGGACCAGGTGTCTTTCCTCTGTCCCCTAAATAAGAATTAGTGCAGTGGGGTGGTGAGTGTCAAGACTAGGACCCAGGAAACCAGGGGTCAAATTCCCCATTTGGTCATGAAGCTTACTGGGTGATCTTGGGCTAGCCACCGCCTCTCAGCCTAACCTACCTGACAGAGTTGTGTGGATTATTTTGAGAAGGCAGGGAGAACCATGTATGCTACCTCAAGCTCCTTGGAGAAAAAGGGGGGGGATATAAATGCAATCCAAATTTCAGGCATAGTGGAGAACACAACATATTGAAATTAATGCCAGCTGTTAATCCAGCTGTCTCGAGCAGCAAAATGTATTGAACTGGCCTTGGAAAAATTGATGCATTGCAAAAAGAGAAAACAGGCTTATTGCATGGAAACAATAAAATGTGATATAATGGCCACTCATAATGTTGTTGGAAGGCTGCAATATCTGCACAAGCCACTTGTAAAAATGTGATGGGAGGAAGAATCATCTCTGACCTTAAAACAGATGCATATAAAGCTGGATTGTAGCTCCTTTTCCATGAAGAAACAACCTTTGAAGGATTCCAATTCAGAGTGAAAAGAGGTGGTCAAGTTCTGGAGGGAGGGGGACTCCATGTAAAGAGACAAACTGTACACACTCAAGCACGATGCCTTCCTCTGTCTTTGTTCTCTGTTCCTGGAGGTGAAAGCACCAGCCAGCCAAGAAAATCGAAATACAGTCTGGAACAATGGATAAGTTCAGTGTTTCTGTGTTTTGTTTGTTGCTAACATTTTCTGATCCTGTGCTTTGTGAAGCTATGTAAATACACAAAATTTTGAATCAGCTGCAAATTTTGTTGGCATCCAATGAATTAATTAGCAAACAGAGGCTGATACATCATATATCCAATCT
Source organism: Podarcis liolepis (assembly GCF_965112155.1). Taxonomy (NCBI): domain Eukaryota; kingdom Metazoa; phylum Chordata; class Lepidosauria; order Squamata; family Lacertidae; genus Podarcis; species Podarcis liolepis. Next base: position 42,226,832 of record NC_139564.1, on the reverse strand, counting down.
GCAACCACACAGCTGGATGGCACTGCCTTTACCACCGTCATTCCCTGATAGTTGCTGGGTAAGGGTCTGTGTTCTCCTCACCACCCCAAGATGACAGCAAGGAATTCCCAACGGTTATGAGGCAAACATCTGGGCCCACATGTGTATAGTTCCAACAAACTCTCTTGATATACAGGCAGCAAATAATCATTCAGTACATACAACACCATTGTAATAAAAAAGGTATAAGAGTTAAAAAGTTCCTAACTACCCAAAGCCTAGAAAAAGGGAATACAGCAATGTGCCACAGTATTCACACTACAAGAGAGGGAAAATAGAGGAGCACAAAGTCAAGGAGCTGAGCTCTGTGCCTTCTGCAAGAGTTAAGCTCTCCCCTTCAAATCCTATGCCAGCAACACAACCTCACACCGTTTCTTGGTCTGTAGTCCAGTGAAGCCTAAGAGGCTTGATCCCTGAGATCACTGAGAAGGAAAGAAGGGGTCCTGTTGGAGCGGTGAGCTAACAAACCATTGAAAACCATGGGTTTAAGTATAGTTTGACTCTAGCTAACGGCTATAGAGAGGGCAGGGGGCTTCCTTGGTGAGTAAATAGCACAATATCAAGTCCTTTGAACTGTTGTTTGCTCTCTCTAGTGTACTACTGGGCTTTGAGAGATAAGTTTGAAGTGCAGAGGACACAACCTTAATTTTGGGAAGACCACATCTTTATCTTTACAGTTCCTGAGTCGTAAATTTACTTTGCAAGAGAATTCCATTGACTGTGTGAAGGCCGGTTCCTGCATACAGCAAGGTGATAACGAGATATTTCTGGGAAATATAAAGATTAGTGCTCTGATATTTTCTGCAACAATTAAGGTCAGGATGTTAGCTGTTCTTTCCAAGACACATCTGAGAGAGGAGCTTTTCATGAAGGGTACATTTTAGTTTCAACTTGTGCCAGCTGCACTGATGCCATGATCCATAGAAATAAAACCATGTGAAATGCCAGATTAGAACCCATCACTGCACAACAACTTTCCTCAATGGCCACCATTGTATCAACCAATGTCCACAGTATATGTAGCCATGATGTATAACCACTGCAAGCTACACTGCTATCAAGCCACAGTGCTTAGCGATCCCAGCACTCAGGCTAGTCGAAAGCTCTGATTCATTTAACAGAGACTATTCAATTACAGCACTGGCATTTTAATCCTAAATATTTGCATTAGAACACCTGCTGCAATGCTATGATGACAGTGAACATAAGGGCACTCTTCTGCTTTTTTAATGGAAATACCTGCTAATTATTATGAGACAGGTCAAATCTACATAAACAAGGAATGGTATGTTAGCTGTTTCAAAAGCAGCTGGTGAAGGTTGCTGCATGGGGCAAGAATAATTGGTTTGAAGATGTCATTTGCCATCATTATTAATAAAGGTATTTTTGTAAGCTATCTGTGGGAAATTTTCTGCCCATCTACATGTGTGTGTGTACGTGTGTGTGTGTGTGTGTGTGTGTGTGTGTGCACACGCACTATTATGTTGAAATAACCCAATTGTTGGGGAAAGTAACAAAATAAATGTTCATCTTTGCTAATGTTAGAATGGGGCTATCAGTGTGAACGTAAAGGACACACACTCCTTGAAAATTAGCAATCGGAAATAATTGTCCAACACAGCAGCAGCAGCAGGATTATGCTACATATGAGAAGGGCCAACACCACTTACACCAACAGGACACAGGACACACACTCTCCACTGTCCTTAGAAAATCCCATAATCCCAATTTTATTTAATTTTATTCTTTGGCAGATTTACAAAAAGAAAAATACACACCAATAAATAAATTTTAGAATGGGGTAAGATTAGATATAGGGACGCGGGTGGCGTTGGGGTCTAAACCACTGAGCCTAGGGCTTGCCAATTGGAAGGTCAGTGGTTCGAATCCCCGCGACAGGGTGAGCTCCCGTTGCTCGGTCCCTGCTCCTGCCCACCTAGCAGTTCAAAAGCATGTCAAAGTGCAAGTAGTTAAATAGGTACTGCTCCAGTGGGAAGGTAAACGGCGTTTCCGTGCGCTGCTCTGGTTTCGCCAGAAGTGGCTTAGTCATGCTGGCCACATGACCTGGAAAAACTGTCTGTGAACAAACGTCAGCTCCCCGGCCAGTAAAGCGAGTGGGCGCCACAACCCCAGAGTCATTTGTGACTGGACTTAACTGTCAAGGATTCTTTACCTTTACCTTTTAAGATTACATGCACAAAGCATTAAAAAATAATAATCAAGATTCCTTGTACTCTGCTTCACTCTCCCTTTTTTCCCACCCAGGGTGCTTCTGCCCTCTGCCTGCCCCTCAGAGCCAGCGCATCATGTGGGGCTTGGTGGCAGCCTCTCCTCCTCCTTGCCTGCCTTCCAGCAGCCACTATGAGCTGCCAAAGGAGGAGGCCGGCAGCAGCGGCCATGGAGAGGCAACATGGTGCTCCCTCTCAGCCTCTGCAGCTGCAGCCGCCATCGCTCAGGAAAAGAGCCAGTTCATCTTCTTCCTCAAGTTCAGCAGTGGAAGCACTGATGGGTTAAATAGGGGCATTCCGTGACCAAACCAGAAGCCAGGATGGCTTTCGTAATTCCAGGACTGTCCGTGGAAAATCAGGACACTTGGAGGGTATTCAGTAGACCTTACTGGCCTCCCTTGAATCTGATTTTGTGTATTTTCTGACGGTTTGTTTTACTGAGTGATACTTTTGCGATTTTTAATTGTTTTCATTGTGTAACGTATATTGGAGTTTCTGCTGTTTTAATGAAATTCGCTGCCTTGAGCACTCTGTGTTCAGAGCGGAAAGGCAAAATAAAAAGACAAAAGAGGCAAAGTGAAAACATTCGGGAACAGGGCTAACTAGCATTTAAACAAGAACAGCAAAGCACGCCAGCCCACTTGCAGGACCTATTGAGGATCATTCCCACTTCTCACATTCTTGGATTATCACTGAGGATTAATTGTCAACTTCCCTTTTTTCAGGAGGAAAAAGAGCAAAAGTCATAATGCTTTGGTAACACCTCCCAAGAAACAAAGTTGCAAAATACTCAGAGGCAGTGGATGGTATAAAAGGAGCTTGTTAAAGCTCATGACTTTTAAACTGCTTTTGGCGAAATATAGTAATAAAACAATTAAGAAGATTGTAGCCTACATAAAATATAATATTTAATACCATCCATCTTCAAAGATCCGATGTTGCAACAAGGTCAAAAATGAGCTTGCAAATTAATAGCAATGAATTCACTGACCTTGATTCCTCTCTACCTTTGTTCATGCAACACAAATTCCAGGGTCACATCCAGCTGCCAGCACAATACCAGTACAGCAGTGGAATTTATCCAGAGAAATAATTATTTCACTCCATCCCTGTTCACGACATATATCAGTGCACAGTCTGATGTACCTAATGATGAGAAAAGCAGATATGCTACTAAATATTTGGATTAAGATAGGCAAGGATGGCTCAGACTGCTGAGGCAGAAACAGTTTAAGCAGCATTAATAAATAAACAGTGAAATTCATGTACTAAAATGTTTGTAACCATCAGGATATGCCCCTCATGGTGAAGGAGTCTGTCCATAAAGAAGGATTTGAATGATATGGACTCTTAAGCGTTCAATGACATGCAGATGCACTGATTTCCTCCCACTTATGGCAAATTGGAAAATCGGTAGGCTTATTGTTGAACACTGGGAATATATTAGGATCTCCTTCTGATCCTCCAGGTATCTTCTTAAATGTTATGGATGCTACAAATTGCTTATTCTTTGCAGCAGGTATGTCCAAAGTCCAATTTGGGGGCCTAATCCTAAAAAAAGCTCAACAACAAAAAGCTCATGCATGTTCACTTGATCAAAAATCTGGCCCTCTTTGAAAAAAGTTTGGGCACCACTGCCCAACAACAAAAAGCTCAACAACAAAAAGCTCATGCTTTACAGGAACAATGTGGACAAAGTATGGAGGGGAACAACGTGTGAAATCTATAGCCAGATCAAAAGGTCCATAGGTCCATTGGCTTCCACATATCAGGGCAGAAGTGGGGGGGGGAGGAGGAGGAGGAGGAGGAGGAGGAGGAGGAGGAGAAGAAGAAGAAGAAGAAGAAGAAGAAGAAGAAGAAGAAGAAGAAGAACAACAACAACAACAACAACAACAACAACAACAACAACAACAACAACAACAACATTTGTTGCCCTAACCACTCTGGGCTGCTTCCATATAAAAACACAGTAAAACATTAAACATTAAAAAGCTTCCCTATACAGGGCTGCCTTCAGGTGTTTCCTAAATGTTATATAATTACTCATCTGCTTAACATCTGACGAGAGGGCATTCCACAGGCTGGTACAGAATGGTTTCTTTCCTTCTTTTCACTACACATGCTCCAGGCTGGAGTAGATGAAGGGCCCAACAGTAAAGACTCTAGGAATCTGTTGGACTTCAGATCCAGTGGATCCAAAATCATCAATACTCTGCTACAGTGGAGTCCCCCCCCCCTCCGCCCCATGTCACTAGCAGAGGTCAGCAGAGAAGCACTAACACACCATCCTACCACCTCCCCCCTGCTCTCCCAAGCCATTGTTACCAGAGAATTTGGGCTTGTTCTTTACTTTTTTCCTTCTAACAATACAAATCATTCAACTACTGTACTTCAATCATGAATCCACTGAAATCAATGTCAAATGGTGCTTTGTACTCATTTATTTTTGAAGTCTTTCCTCTTCTGCTTAGGTGCCTTAATGTCATAGAGAAGATTCCATATGTTCATTAAAAACGTTTTAACAAAGAGCGGTAGGTTTGGTCACTAACAGCACAACCCTAACCATGTCTATTCTAGTTTTATATAATTCAATGGGACTTAGTCACAGGTCTGTGGGTTTAGGATTACAGCTTTTGCTTTTTTTCCCTCATACTGAAGAGAAACCTTTATTTCTGGATCTTCAAAGGAGAGATTTCAATGAAGTTCTGAAGCATATAAATTTTAAAAGTATAAGTCAATGAATCAGTTAAAAGCCTGATAGTTAATATGGTTTTTAAAATGTAATCAGTTGGCAGTCCTACATTTAAGGTAGTAATTCAAAGACTACAGCCAGGGGAACTATGCCAGTCTAAGTGGCCATTAATCACCTCTTAATGTGAGGATGTTTCACGCTAAACTGGCAGATTTGTAAATATGTATCTACACAAAATTAGAAACGTAGCTCAAAAAGTATCACAACTGCCTGAATTTTCTCACTGAGATAGGTGGGTAGGCTTCTGAAATACAGTCATCCAATATTTACACCCCATGCAACACATGGGTGAGACTGGCTGACTTATAATGATAGCCTGTCTCTCAGGCTGCTGGCATGCTGAGATGCACTGCCTGAACTCACCTACGGTAAGGACACAAGGAACTAAGGTCTGTGCAAAAGAAGGTCAACTGCTGAACAAAAAGGAAAAATTTGATGAAAACTAAGGAAGTCTTGCAGGCAGAAACACATTACCCTTTATGACAAAGCATGGGGGCAAAGGGATCACTCACACAAGAGATGTTACAGGAATCTGAAACAAACCTTGGAGGTTGCCTGATCACCAACAGATTTTGCCAGGCCTGCTTTACAGAACTTCCTCACAGCAGCAGAGGAAGCCACTTGGGCACCTGGGGCGGCGCACCCAGGAGCTGGGCAAGCCGCCCATAAGGACGGGGTGGGGCGCACCCAGGGGCCTCCAGGGTCTGCCTGCCTCCTCCCAGTCAGCCACCCTACAGCGGGGGAGGCAGCGGGCAGACTGTTTGGGCAGTGAGGAGCCTGCACGCGCCCAAGCTACCGCGTCTTTCCCAGGAGAGAGGCATGGCTCCGGTGCACTGCACGCCCCACGGTGAGTGTCACCTGGCATTTTGTCGCCCCCCCCCCCAGTGGTGACACCTTGGGTGGCCCACACCCACTGCATCCCCCTTCCTCCACCCCTGCTTCCTCATCTTTTCTTTTGCCTACCTTAAAGGGACCCCTGACCATTAAGTCCAGTCGTGGCCGACTCTGGGGTTGCGGCGCTCATCTCGTTTTATTGGCCGAGGGAGCCGGCATACAGCTTCCAGGTCATGTGGCCAGCATTACTAAGCCGCTTCTGGCAAACCAAAGCAGCGCACGGAAACGCAGTTTACCTTCCCGCCAGAGTGGTACCTATTTATCTACTTGCACTTTGACGTGCTTTCAAACTGCTAGGTTGGCAGGAGCTGGGACCAAGCAACGGGAGCTCACCCCGTCACGGGGATTCGAACCGCCAACCTTCTGATCGGCAAGCCCTAGGCTCTGTGGTTTAACCCACAGTGCCGCCCGTGTCCTTTTGCCTACCTTAGTACATTCTAAACCTGGCCAGGGACTGGTAGCCTTTTCAGGTGGGAACTTTAAGGGGGAAATGACCAGAGTGAGACTTTAAACATGCTTACCTGAAAGAATCATCATGAAATGCAATTTGACCTCCTCAGAAGTAAATGTATTTCAGATAATGGTGCCAGAAATGCAATTTGACTTTGTATGCCACAATTATTCATGTTTATATGAATACTTCCCTCTGGAAAATAAGCCAGTTAGGATTATTATTCGGATTGCAAAGATGAGGTGGGCAAATGTTGGGCATGATCTGTTGGGAGAAAATGCCCTGGGGTGCCTGCAGCCCCCATTCCTCTGGACGTACTCCGGTGAGCATAGCTCTGGAAAAGGCTTCCCAGCGACCCACACCAGCTGGTGTAAGCACACTATCCTTCTGGCTTAACACAGCAAGAAGTTAGAGACATTGTAGTTCTAAAGTACTAATTTATTTACAGAATATACAGACAAGCAATCATGGTGCTTGCTCTCAGATCCGAGAGAAGAAGAATCCACAGTGTAAAAGTGAAAGTACAATTTTAGTCTCATACTGGAAGAAAGATAAGCCTGTCTTCCCTTCTCACACTCCTCACAGACAGGCGTGTGAATCACACAAATCATACAATGCAGCTTCAGAGGCCTGGTTTGCTAACATGATCCTGAGCACAGAGTTAAGCACATTTAATTCCCCTTTTTTTCAGTGAGCATGAGCTAGGCCTTTAAAATACATTTTTTAGGGGAACTTAAGGGGAATTCAAAATTAACTATATGACCAAAATCTCCTCATGCCCCACAAAAATCAATATAATGACTTAGTTTTGACTAGGGATGTTGGAGAATTGCATCAGAAATGGAAATTGGAATGGAAATTTGCCACAAGTCACATGTTGATCCAAGGTCAAACAAAAATCACACGAGTGAATAAAAGTAGTATTCATTATGTGATTCCTTTCAGTTTGTAAACCTTACAAAATAATTACATTATTTTCTGAATTGTTTGTAATGTTGCCATTCCATTGAAATGCATTGAAATTCATTACATAACTAGTTACATTAGCTAGCAGAGGTCAAAGAGTAGCAGAACAAAAGCAGCGTTGGTTGTTATGAACATGGGACAGGGTAGAAGTTGCTTCCTCCTTGCATCCCTAGTTGTGACAAATTTATGTTCATTCATTTCAATGAGACTTTAGTGTGGCTTTCCTAATGTCAGCCGTCCCCCAACCTGGTAGGGGACAGATAGTTTGGACTACAGGCTCCCTAATTCCTGGCTATTAGTCATGATGGCTTTGGCTGATAAGAATTTCAGTTACAACATCTGGAGGGCATGAGGTTGGCGAAGGCTGGGTCATTTTATGAGTGAAAGGAGTTCTGTAAACAGAAAGGCCTCTTCCAATTGTAAAAGGAGCTGCAATTCAATTGAAGTTTTCATAAATGCAAGGTGCAATTTTCACCATGCTGTTCTGCAGGGACTCTGTCAAACTTGTAGAGCAGATTTTGAAGGCCAAATTAGCTTTAGACAAAGGAAGAACTGGGGGGGGGGGAATTGCCTCCTGCCCCATGTTTGATTTCCACAAGTAGAACTCTGCTAATACCTCTCCCAAACTAAACTTTTGGATTGTGGTCTGTGTAGCCCTAAAATGTAAGGCTGAGGCTTGGGATTTGTTTTCAGCATGAATGTCAACTGTGGGGCATTTGAAGATTGGTGTCCTAATTCACACAACTGCATGGGAACACTAAAGTTCTGATCTGTGCTCAGAATTGCCCCATTCAGTTCAACAAAGAGACATGCTCTATCATGTCTTGAATGGAAAAATGCACATCTTTCATTGAAATCAGCCAACCCATTCAACAGATCCATGTAAACATCTACATGGAAATCGGGACATCCTTAATGATCTGCAGGCCGGCAATGCCAGAGGGACTGAAACTAAGCAATACTTATTACATCAGCTAAAGGATTCTTCTCCTTTTTGTTTGAATGTTCCTCTAGCTTGCGATCACCATGAGGGGAAAAATAAACAGCTGGCCAAAATTTCAAATAAATGAAAAGTTATGGCAGTGCATAAACTAACAATTCTCATTAAATTATATGTGAATAGAGTCTACCATTTGGTTAGGGTTTTCTTTTCCAGCTTTCCATTTGTTTAATCTGACAATATTTAATCAAATCACTTGCAAGATATCCCTAATCAGTGAGAACGCCAAAACAATGTAATGCTTCTCACTCTAGGATGATTACAGTTTGACAGAAGAAAGGGAGAAGCTGAATCATTTACCTACAAGCCAACTTTTTATGCCTGAATATTCTTTAAACGCAATTGATTGTTTCATATAAATTAAGCACAAGCCTAGCATTGTAAAAATTTCATCTCATGAGCCTTTGCAGGCTATATTCAAACCATTAAAGAAAAATTTTGATAGTACACTGTTAGAACTTAAAAACACAGTGTGCCATTTGCTTTTATATTAACTGAAACATGTTTTCTTTTTTTTCTTTTTGAAGGATAGAATACCCAGTTTTGATATTTCTATTTAACACAACAGTAACAAGAATCTACTATTAGCTTTTCAGTTAATTTTTAAAATCCACCAACAGAATCATACAACACATTCAGAAGCGCTGGGCACACTGCAGTGCAACGCTATGTCCCTACTTAATTTGGCTAGTAAATTGGGACTCAACCTGAGGAATGCATACTTTCCCCACAGTCCTTTGTAGATGTTCAAAGTGGGTACAAAGAAAGTACATTGGGAAAGAGGCAAAACTCAGGTCCTACAATGCCCTACAGATGTTCCGTTTAAACATCTGAAAAGACGTCGCACATGTATGCTGTATTCAGACATGGGGTTCATTGCATTTGTTTTCCTGGTTTTAATAATAGAGCTTCTGTCCCAATTACTAATGTTCCTTTTACACGGTAGTACTTGTTGCATTAGGGACGCAGGTGGCACTGTAAACGGCATTTCCGTGTGCTGCTCTGGTTCGCCAGAAGCGGCTCAGTCATGCTGGCCACATGACCCGGAAGCTGTACGCAGGCTCCCTCGGCCAATAAAGCGAGATGAGCGCCGCAACCCCAGAGTCGGTCACGACTGGACCTAATGGTCAGGGGTCCCTTTACCTTTACCTTTACCTTTTACTTGTTACATTATGGAGCAGCAGCTTTTTATTGATATGCCATCATGTCACATGAAATTTTAAACAGTGGGAAAGAACCGTCCGCTAGGATTGTACCCCAGATTTCACCATGTGAAATTACAGTGCAAAACTCCAACAAAGGTATTGGGGTTGCAAACAGACATTTTCGGGCTCTCTTTAGCCCAGGCATAGGCAAACTCGGCCCTCCAGATGTTTTGGGACTACAACTCCCATCATCCCTGACCACTGGTCCTGTTAGCTAGGGAGGATGGGAGTTGTAGTCCCAAAACATCTGGAGGGCTGAGTTTGCCTATGCCTGCTTTAGCCCTATAAATTAGTTCATGCATCTTGAGGCAGCGTTTGCTGCCACAGTGCTATTCCTTTCTGTAGCCACTCTTAACATCTGTAAGGGATTAAGCAGGCTTTCACTTCTTTTCCACTTTTAAAATGTGCTAAAGGGGGGGGAGGATTGCTCTTATCCAAAAGCAGTCACCCAAGGCTTGCTCCCAATTCACTAACCAAGTTAGCAGGCAGCTAGTATGTCTAGTTAGCAGTTATGCCTATAACAGTCTTACATAGTTAATGTCCTTTCAAATATTTATCTTCATAAACTCTTCCATTACTACAACTGTCACAGAGGCACAGGATTGTATATCTAACACTGTCACTCCATGAATTCTCCATTCATGAAAGGAGAGTTCATTCATAGAGAGACAAAGCTTAGGCAAATGAGGTTATAGCTGCTCTGAGTTTTGAAAGGAGATCTGAAAGGGCCAAACTATACACACTTGACCTAAAAGACTGCTTAAAAGCTGCAGTTAATGAAAAATATAGGCTGCTAGATTACTAACTGAATTAAGCATTACGATCATATTATGACTGTGCTGTGCCACCCTCGTTGGCACACAGTTTCTAGGCCTAATTCAAGGTTCTGGTGTTAACCTTTTAAGTCCTCCAAATTTATGACTAGAATATTTGAAGGACCAACTGCCTCCATATGTACCTACCTTTTCTCTATAATCTTCAAGGGCAGGTCTCCTGAAGGTACCCCTGCAATCTGAAGGGAGGCACCTGGCTATTAGAGAGGCCTTCTCCGTGGTGACCCCAGTTACGGAACTTCTGCCTGAGAAATTTGCCTGGCACCTAGCTTAATGACCTTTCAGCACAAGACAAAAACTTTTTTTTCCCCTTCCTGAGCTTTGTACATGCAATTTTAATGCTATTAAACTGTTAACCTTGCTCCTATGCTTTTGTGTATTTAGGTGTTTTGTTTTGACTATGGCAGCACCTGGCAGAGAAAGGGAGCAAAAAGAGTGATTGCAGAGTAGAAGAAGGAGGGCATGCCAAAAAGATTGACCAAGACATAGTTAGGACCATCAAACTCCTGAAGTATACACAGATTTGACACACACACACACCGCCACTTCACAGCAAATCAGAGATCAACAAAGAAAGACCCAAGCAGTGTTGTGCAAACCAGAACTCCATCCCTGAATCACCTAAGCTACTACTGGGCCTGGTCATGCCAACATGTGTGTTCTTGAGAAAGTAGGCATAAGGCCTGTCAATTTAAAATTCAAACTCTCTAGACCCTCCAAGTGTCCCTTTTTTCCAGGGACAGTCCTGGATTCACAGAAACTATCCCAGTTCCTGATCTGATCCCAGAATGCCCCGCTTTTCCTTAGGACATCCCTATTTCCACTGGATAAATGTTGGAGGGTATGCAGTTATGTGACCCCTGAACCAAGGAGATGAGTAACTGGACAACCCTTAGAAGACATCTGAAGGCAGCCCTATACAGGGAAGCTTTTTTAAGTGTTTGATGTTTTAGTATGTTTTTATATGTGTTGGAAGTTGTGCTGAGTGGCTGAGGCAACCCAGTCAGATTGGCGAGATATTATTATTATTATTATTATTATTATTATTATTATTATTATTATTACTATTATTATTAACAAGTTGGAGGGTATGTGTTTCAGAATGAGAGCTCTATTTAAGTGTGGTAACCAGTAGATTTGTTACTGGGAATAAAGGAAGCTTCATTTACTATTATAATTGGTAGGAAATAAAACTTTATAAACCTTGTGATTCTGGGTATCTCTCCCCTCCCCCCCCCCCGCAAAGAATCATCTGTTAATTGGTAAATTTGTAACAAGAGGACTTTGAGGTTTCCTTCACAAAGTAGAATCACCCAAAGTACCCTCAACAGAGTTTGAGAACCTAGCGTATGAAGAGTGAACGTATTATCACATCTATTACGCCTGTTTCCTTTGATAGCAGTTTTCGCAAACTCTTGCATCAACACACACAGATATACACACTGAATAGGGAAATCTAAAAACATGTATCAAAAGAAAATGCAAAACACTGATAGCACTCTCATGGCTTTCATTTCATTGTCAATCCGTATAATCTCTCCTGTGAACACTTGATATATGCATTCTATATAGCATAACTGGAAGTGTTCTATGATTGCCTTTATCCAGAAGTTGAATGCCCTATGTAAGGATGGAGAAGCAATTCGATTCAGGTCACATTTAAAGGTGAAGCTTTCAAATTCACACTTTCTGAATATGCACAAATTAAAACACAGCCATCCTTCAAAATGTGCACTTCTCCAAAATTTGCAATGCCAATAATAATATAATTTATTATTTATACCTCACCCATCTGGCTGGGTTTCCCCAGAACGAAAAGGACAATTTGAGAGAAGACATATTAGCTGCAATTCATATTACAATCAACTGAGTAGGACAGAGAGGGCTGTATTTTCTGCCCATACTTAAAATAATTATTTTATTTATCAAAACTGGCCATAGAATCTTAGAGTTGAAAGAGGCCGCAAGGGCCATCTAGTCCAACCCTCTGCAATGCAGGAATCTCACTAGATTATACATGACAGATGGATATCCAACCTCTGCTTAAAAACCTCTAAGGAAGGGGAGTCCACCACTTTAATAATAAAATAGATCTAAGAGATTTACGGAGGGACATGGGTGGCGCTGTGGGTTAAACCACAGAGCCTAGGACCTGCTGATCAGAAGGTTGGAAGTTCGAATCCCCACAACAGGGTGAGCTCAAATTGCTCGGTCCCTGCTCCTGCCAACCTAGCAGTTCGAAAGCACGTCAAAGTGCAAGTAGATAAATAGGCACCGCTCTGGTGGGAAGGTAAATGCGTTTCCGTGCGCTGCTCTGGTTTGCCAGAAGCGGCTTAGCCATGCTGGCCACATGACCCAGAAGCTGTACGCCATCTCCCTCAGCCAATAAAGTGAGATGAGCGCCGCAACCCCAGAGTCGGCCATGACTGGACCTAATGGTCAGGGGTCCCTTTACCTCTATCTTTAAGAGATTTACATAAAATGTATCAAGAAATACTGATAAAAGCAACAACATTTTAAACAAGTAGACAGATTAAAAGTACCTATCTGGGTAACTGTTTTAAACTGTACAGCAGTTCCATCTGCCTGGTGTTAGGTAGGTAGGGAGTTCCAGAGCTGATACCACATGAAAATAACTATTCCTTGCAGATGTGGAACAAACACTACATGGCACTTGTAAAGTGGCTAGTTTGGCAGACTAAAGCTGTCAATTGTGGATGTATGGGGTAAGGCCATCCTTCAAATTATCCAAGGGCGTAAGGTCATGGCTGTATCTTGAAGTTCTTGGGGTCATTAAGCAAGCCCACAATGTTTGCAGACTGTGCTTCATCCAACATTTGTCAGCTACAGAGTCAGACGTTTGCATCTATCTGGAGCCCTTGCTCATCACAGACAACAAGATTAAGCTTCTCTCCTATAAATGAAGATAACTAGTTTATGCCAAGGTATGCTTCTGTTGTCATGCTTGTCAAAGCCTCACGCTTTGCACAGATATTTGTAGAGCAAAGCTAAGAGACTCATGGTATTAAGAGGCATCGTGTTCGGAATGTCAGCGAGACCAAGCACCTGGGTAGCACGACAGAACTGTCATCAAAGCACTGGCAGCATTGCAGCCCATGTTAATGGGTATAATAAAGAAACTTCATTGAAGGGAAAACAGATAAGAATGCTGAAATGCCATCCTTTAAAAGGAAAAGGAAAAACTAGTATTACAGTGGACGCTCGGGTTGCGAACGTGATCCATGCGGGAAGCACATTCGCAACCCACAGTGTCCGCAACCCGCAGCACCGCGCCGCGTCTGTGCACACGCGGGTCACGATTCAGTGCTTCTGCGCATGCACAAAGCATGATTTACCACTTCTGCACATGCACAAGTGCCGAAACCCGGAAGTAACCCATTCTGGTACTTCCGCGTTCAGTGCGGTGCGCAACCCAAAATCACACAACCCGAAGCGTTTGTAACCCAAGGTATGACTGTATTATTATTCACCTAACCTTGGCACCAGTGGGACGCGGGTGGTGCTGTGGGTTAAACCACAGAACCTAGGACTTGCTGATCAGAAGGTCGGCGGTTCGAATCCCTGTGACGGGGTGAGCTCCCGTTGCTCAGTCCCAGCTCCTGCCAACCTAGCAGTTCAAAAGCATGTCAAAAGTGCAAGTAGATAAATAGGTACCACTCCGGCGGGGAGGTAAACGGCATTTCCGTGTGCTGCTCTGGTTCGCCATGCTGGCCACATGACCTGGAAGCTGTACACCGGCTCCCTTGGCCAATAAAGCGAGATGAGCGCTGCAACCCCAGAGTCGGCCATGACTGGACCTAATGGTCAGGGGTCCCTTTACCTTTTAACCTTGGCACCAGCAGGATCTTTCTGGATCATGGCAGATTAAATAAACTGTAGGTTTTTAGTTTGTTCTCCAGAGTTCATTAAATTCAGTTTTAGTAACTGGAAGATTTTTTTTTTAATGGTGCAATTTCTCAAAGATGAAGAAAAACCAAGTTGTTAAAAGAAACAATATGCATTAGTTTCACAATAGCCAGCCAAGCTCAGTTTTCCATCTGCTAGCCATTGTTTCACAATGAAACAAAACCTGCTGAGTTCATCAAAGAAAAAAGTACTTTGCTGCTACATCGACCTCCGGATCTCAGCAAAACTAATCACAACAGGGGAAACAAAGAATGGTTTAATGAATTAGCCGGGAATGAGGCAACCATTTTCTCATTTCCTATACCTCTATTGGCATGCAAATCTGAAGAAAAGGTAACAGAATTCCAGCGTTTCTGGCAGAAAGGAGAATTAACCCTCACTGAATCAACAGATTCTCCATGCACAAGATCATAACTGTAACAATACACTTAAAAGCGTCCCTTGGCCCACATTGTTGGGCTGGGAAACTCTTGCTCAAATATGTGGTGCTGATCTCAAGTGAGGATTCAATTTACAGTCATACCTTGGAAGTTGAACGGAATCCATTCCATAAGTCCATTGACTTCCAAAATGTTTGGAAACCAAAGTGTGGCTTCTGATTGGCTACAGGAAGCTCCTGCAGCCAATCAGAAGCTGCAGAAGCCCTGTAGGACATTCGACTTCCAAAAATAGTTAACAAACCAGAACAGTCACTTCTGGGTTTGCAGCATTCGGGAGCCAAAACGTTCGAGAACTAAGCTGTTTGAAAACCAAGGTATGACTATACTTCTTACTGAACAACTGGGTAAAGCATTTTTTAAAAATCCAGCAGAGCTGGAACTTCTCTAAGATTGCCATATCTTCAGAGCTCACCTGTGGTTATTGACCTGATATAAATATAATCATAATTAGGTACTATATTTGAAAAGCTGCTGGGGCTCAAGTAAACTGAAACCATATAGTTTCAGCCAGTCCACTTCAACTCACAAACCACATTATGGAAGAAATAGCTGTGGTTATGCAGAGTACAAATAGGGAAGAAATTTAGTTCAGTTGGCATTTAAAAGAAAATGATCTAATTCTCAACTTCCAAGGCAATATTCAAACCAAAACAGCCATCCTTCAAAATTCAAATTTCTCCAAATTTTACAATTCAGTTCTCCAGTCAAGTAAAATGTCATGAAAAATCTACAAGGGTAAATTGTACATATAATATATATTAATTAAATAACATACAATGCTCATTCTAGAATGGGAAATTGCTTTGCAAAAATATGTATATCATGAGAAACTGCAAATAACCATGTGTATATTAGGAGGAATTTGCTGATAAATTTTCGTGAGGACTTTTTAAAAAATCACAAACTTATGTGGAAATGCAGGGAACTGAACTTAAGATTGGAAAAATGAGAAACCGAGAAAAACCAAAACTGAAAGGCTTACTCATCCCTAGTTCAGAGATCAGCTATAACAATTAAAACAGGTTCTGGACCTGAGATTTGCTAAGACCTAGCTCAGACAAAGCCCTGGGCTCAAGAACAATGCTTCAGCATTTATATCAGTTTGTTTCACATGAAAAGGAGAAGAATATTAATGTATTGCATATATCTGCTGGTATCTGACATACAAATCCTTGGAAAGGTTAATCTGAATTTCAAGGCAAACAAATGTCTGCAAAGAGCATAAAATTAGATGAGGTTACAGAGTTCCACCTAGTGGTCAAAACAATATCCTCAACTAAACCAAATACGTCAAAGATCTACATGTATTGAAACATAGAAATCCTATCATCGTTACATGAGCTGCAGTTTAAGGCCTGCTTTGTTCCAGATGGACTGGGACCTGATCTCTGCACAGCAAAGCGATAAAAACAGCAGTTTCGAACAAACACAGCATTTCTCAACGCTTCTCTTAAAAAGCTATTATTGATTCTATATTGCGGCAGTGTGGGAATCTTGGCTTGTAGTGAGCATGGTTACACTATTTCATGAACAGCATAGTGATAGCTTCTCCATGAAGTTACTTTAGCTCATAGAACCAGGGATGGGGACCCACTGGCCTGAGAGCAAAATCTGGCCCTCTGAGCCTCTCCCTATCTACCCTTAGGACTCTCCCAAGGCCATAAAGCCTCATCAGCCAAACCCACTCCCTCCATGCCAAGCTCCCAACAGCTCTAATTCGTACCCTCCTGTTCTTCCCACTGGCTGGCAGGCATCCTTGTACACTGATATTGCCTCTTGGTTGCCTGGATAGAGAACTGGGAGGTGTGCCTGAATGTCTTTGTAGAAACTAGTCTACTATACAAATTGGGGAGGGGGGTACATTTGTTGTTTCACTCACTTTTGCCCCTGGCCTTGCCCACCATGGACTTCAATACTATACCACCTCAACTTACAAACCAAGTTTTAGCTATTAAGAAGAGTACATATTCCTGCTATCAGTCCCATTCTTTAAAATACTCGTAATTCCATCAATCACTCCACAGGAGAAGGGACTAATTAACAGTTTGATAGAGAATCTCATCCATATACTAGACAAGACTTGAAACTTGTTCTATTTTGGGTGAACTTTTAAAAGTACATATTCATTTTAAATTGCTCACTGGGGAATTTATAGTTTGACGTGTTGTGCAATTTACATGAAAACAGAAGCTAAGTGCTATGACAAACATTTTGCTCCCAAAAAAATTAAAACTGAAAACACTGAGCTGCTAAAAGCCCTTCCCACCATATTTTTTAATATGTTTTGAGTGATGAAATGTGAATATTTTTGTTTCTATATTTCAGACTCCAAAGTTTATATGTACTGCTTAAAAACAAAACAAAAATTAAAATTTGAAATAATTCATGGAAACTATATATAGTCTCATAAAAGTACTGTGTTTTAAAATATTAAAAGATGCATGCCCAATTCAGACATAATGGTAAACCATAGTTTAGCACTATATGAACCCCCTGAAAGAGGCTTGACCTACATGCTCCCTTTCCCCTATCCTCATCCAATATGGCCATGAGCAAGATATTGGAAGCAGCCATTTCCTGGTTTATGCCAACCACAGTTCATTGTTGCATCCAAACCAAGACTGCAGTTAGTTTTAAACAAGCTGGCATCTGAAAGTTTGAACAAGGTAATTGTTTGATGCATGTGATAGACATTACAGCTGATATTTAACACAGTGGTGGTCCCCCTCCCCAAGTGGTCTCACCTGAGGGGTTAAACATATTTATTACACAAAATGACCTGGGGGGAGGTAGCATGAGGCTTGACAATAGAAAATATATCTGGCTACAAAAATCAAGCTGCCCTCTGTGATTCCATACTAAGGGTAACACAAAATATCCTGGCCACAACTCACTGGAGTATAACTCTAATGAAGCTTCTTTAGAGATTCATTCTGAATGTAAAGCTATCTGAAAGATTAAAGAAGTAGAAGATATGAATAAATGCTGTGGAAACACCATTAAGCTTTAATGCATTATGGAGGTTCATCAGAGATGTATAGCTGACATGTCTGATTGAAATTATGCTTAGGTAAAAGACATTAAAGTATTACTTCACTGGAGTTTATCAGACAGATATCTTATGCATCATATTGTGAGGACATATTTTTTTTGTCATCAAAAAATTATGTATAGCTGTATAGAACTTCATTGTGAAGGTTGCTAATATAACTGTGGGGTTTGTGTTTAATTCCATTAAATCATATGTCTTTTTTATGTTACCAAGTAATTGTCTAAATAAATAGACTACAATCAGCACACTTAAGTATATTGATTTAATATTCATTTATATTTTTTAATAATAATTAAGAAGATGTAATAGAGGGACTTAAAATACTAGCAGAAATATTTATTGTGGACTCTATGGGTTTCTTATTAAAAATTATTGTAAGTAGTCCGGATAGCTTGATTGAAGGGTGTGGTTTAAATCAAATGAATGAATGATTGTTCTTTGTGTAAATATTTACAGCACAATCCCTCCCAAAGATTCAGGGACCTTGATGCATCTCAGGGCACTGAACACATACAATCAGGATTCTACATATTGAATAATAGAATTGCTGAGTTGGAAGAGATCCTAAGGTTTATGTACTCCAACCTCCTGCAATATAGGTATCCTGCCCATAGCCATTCCTGGGCGGCCTTGAACCACCAACCTTCTGGTTAACAGCCAGGCGCACTGACCCGTTACACCACAAAATTGCCTACAGACTTGGGGTAACTCCAAAATTTGCAGAGTTACAAAAAGTATCTCTGGGGAAAACCATAAGCAAGGATGCACACACAAAACCAGTCCAACGAGAACTGGATGTGCCTATAGACCATGGAATGCTAACTGGTTGTTGAGAGGGCAAAAACAGAAAACTAAGTACAGTAGAGTAGAAGGGTGGATGGAACGGTAATTCGTTCCGGAGGTCTGTTCTTAACCTGAAACAGTTCTTAACCTGAAGCACCACTTTAGCTTATGGGGCCTCCTGCTGCCGCCGCACCGCCGGAGCACGATTTCTGTTCTCATCCTGAAGCAAAGTTCTTAACCCGAGGTACTATTTCTGGGTTAGCAGAGCCTGTAACCTGAAGCGTATGTAACCTGAAGCATATGTAACCCGAGGTACCACTGTACATAGATTTAAAGGCACCTGCCCATTCAGTTACTCTTTTAGCAGCTTGTGCCTGCTTGCTCACTTCTCTGCCTGAGAAGGGAGAGCTTTGAAAGCCCCAGCTCCTGCTGCCACTCAGAAATACGCACGCATCTGGTAGCAGGGCCCCACTTCTGTTTAAAAAGTAGTGATCCAGTGAAATCCAAGGGAACAAACTTGATTCAATCATGATCCACATCAGCTCATGAGCCCCCAAACCCAAGTCCTTCAGATTCCCTTATTAGGCAGCCCAAGAACTATATCACTGACTTCATTCCTGTAAAATATTTTTCTGTCTTTTAATTTAATTTTATTTTTAAATAGGAATCCAGCCACCTGCAGCCTGGATCAATTAGTGTACAGGTCTCCTTGACATCATGCGCTTTGAATGCATATATTGCAGGTTCCCCTGGGAGCAGTGGAACTTGATGATGTCTACATGGGAGCAGCCATGTCCCCCACCACCACCCAAATACAATTCCCCCTTGGAGCACCAAAACACAATCAAATCCCATCACTCTTCTGCCCATGGAATTTAACTTGGAGTTGCCCCTCACTCTCTTTCTTTCTGCTCAATACATCTACCTCATCTGAACTGGGGGTTTATTCAATCTGAAAGCCCTGTTTTGGACCAGTGGTGTTCCTGCGGAAAGAGAAAGGAAAAGGAGTAATGCGATACTGGACCTGAAAAAAACGTATACTGGGTTTTTACAGAAGCTGGCCTGGAGCGTACACTTGCCATTGGTTGTTATTTTCAGTTTGTTTTGTATTGGCATAATTGGATATGCTTATATTGTGTTGTGTCGTATATTGTGTTGTGTGTCAATGGACACAATGAAAAAGGAAAGGAAAACATTTTACATTATTGGAGTCAGTGGTGCAGGCCTTGAACTATGCTGTAAGTAAGTTAAATAAATAAATAAAAATATTTTTTCCCATGCAGGTTTTTAAGGCTTTTTGCTTAAATATCCATGCTGAAATAGGACAGGACTTGGTCACATTTGCGTGCAGACCCAATGTTACTAAGTATGAACTGGTGTCCTTCATATCTTGCATTGTTTTTGTCTGCTGTGAAAGTAAAACAGAAGCAGGTTGTGATGCAGAAAATAAACTAACTATTAAGAGTAGTTTAAAACATAGCTTCTCCTCAATTGCTAATCATTTTCTTTTCCAGAAGGGAAATGTTAAAAGACTCAATTTATGGAGAGTCAAAAATAGGCAGTTTGAATATTGGAAAGGTAGGCATGTAGGCGTGCAACAGTCCGAGTTATTTCATATGAAGAGGAAATAAAATGAAAGCTTTCCATAGTACAGAATACTTATTGACTATAAAATAAAATTTACAGGAGGCAAACCATATAAAAGTCTTTTATATAAAAAAAGAAAACTGCATCTGCAATCTATGGACTATCACTGCTTCTAGCCATTTCTATGCCAGAGTTTTCATTAAATGGAACAAACAACTAGCTAATACTTCTTTAGCAGAACCACTTTTGAAATGTGTTCAGAGACTTTTTGGGGAGAGTGATTGAAATCTTTAATTCACCTTAATATTGTAGCAATCATAATGGGCAGATACAGACAACTTTTACTATTGCTGTAGTGTGCAAGCAACCATATTCTAAGCCCTTTATATGATCACATATTCCTCATGGTGTCTTTCCCCATTCCTCTTCATTAAGCATTTTTTTAAAAAGGAACTAGGGATGGAGAAGAAATTCAGTCTGCTCACATTTTAAAATGAACCAACCTAATTCTCCACTCCCAGTCTTATATGTTGATCAGCATGAAGCTAGCCATCAGATAATGTGTTTCTCCAAATTTTGCAATGCAATTTCAGTTCAAAAATGTGTTTTACAGGGAGGAAATGTGTACAAATACATAGGTTGACAGATAGATCAACAGACAGACAGACATGGAAATGCATTGAAAAGCATACAAAAATGCATATTGCTATGAGTTGGGGGCAGGGGGTAAACTGTATTCTTGAGCCCCCTTCTAATTCCTGGATCCAGCATCGATTCAATTCCTGGAATAGCCAGCTGGTAACAAAGGAAGTGTCTCTGTGTCAGATAGCAAAGGGGTCTGCTCCTTTTCATCAACTTGCTGGTAGTTAGAAAAACAAAGGGCAGAGTAGAGAATTATGTGACCTAGAAGCTAGAAGCTGGCAGGTTGGGCAGCTGGGAGACAGAAACATACCTGATTCCCATTTGAATCCAAGACTAAGGGAGAAGCAAGGCCTTCTTGGGGGTATTAAAGCTGTGAATCGCTCCACTGTAGGTTCAGGTTGTATATATGTTGAAATAAACCACATATCTTAAAGACACCACAGTCTCTGCTGTCCCTAATTCTGAAGGAAACATGACCCCTGGGCAATCTCACACCACTCGGAGATTGGGGTGGCGAGTAAATGTGTTTCAAAGAGCTTCACAAAGCAGAATAAAACAGACGTATGACCAAGTGAATGCAAAAAGGACATGGTATGAAAATACCATTCATCCCTAATAGTAACTACTGTGATAGGATCACTGCATGGTTTCTTCCCCACTGGATAATTTTCTTTCTTTCTTGGCTGGGAACAATCCAGTGTACACATCAGGCTATTTTGAAAGAATGCTAGGGTGGAAAGAAAAAAAGCTTTCCATAAATATTCCCCTCTTCCCTGACTTATTCAGCCTAGCAGAAGCTGTTGTCTTCAAAAGCATCATTCAGTTCTTTGTGACTGATCATCAAGACTAAAGTAAATCTTCCCAAGCTTGAGCAGTTTGTTACATGCATATTCTTCACCTGTCTGCATTATTAGGATTTTGGCATATTTTATCAACAAACAATGCCCCAATGTGGCGGAACAAGCAAACTGCTTATCAATGAACTACCCAAATAGCAGCACACACTGTGAAAACATAATGTGATTCCACCGTATGTCCCTCTGAATTGCTGTTCAATTTTGAAGCGGTGCTTCTGTCTAAAGTTGCCTTGATAATGGTGAAGAGTGAAAATGCAAGCTGCAGTATGTGGCCTGACACGGTGAAAGTAGGTGAAGGAGGAAGATGGGGTGGAGCTGTGAATATAAATGCGGAGAATTTCATATTTCAACCCCATCATGAATATTCCCATTTATTTTAGCCAGACTAATAGGAAAAGACAGGTAAATCTTAAAGGATTGAGAGCAAAAGCTCAGGAAGGATAAGCCAATGAAATTCAGAGGATTATGGAGGAACTGAGAGAGCTTATGCAAATGTGATTGCTCTAGAAAGACAAGCTGACAATCTCACAAGGCCATGTCCCCTTGCAAGAGCTGACAGTTTGGAAATACATACAATTGTTTCCTAAAAAATATTACAAATCATTCACAGAGTTGCTAACTTTCGATTTGAAAAGCAACAAAAGTGGAGCATCATGTAGATTGGGGACAGAGCCTGATCAGTTTGGGATTAAAGTGGGGGAAAGCATTTGGGGTGCATGTCTGGAGTTTATTGATTGCCTGCCAGAACGTGGCTTTGTCTGAAACAAATTATGCATAGGAACAATTGTTAGAGTCTGGGTCTTAAACCTGATGCTAAATAGGGCTGTATCCAACTAACACATCCTATTTCTGCAAGGATTTCCACTTATGTAATGGGACTCCGCCCCCCAACCCTGCAGCTCATTTTCCTGTGTGCCCTAAATCTGTTTTAGGGGTTTCCTCAAACCGCCGGGACAGATTTAGGGAGGGTGTGGGACACATGCAGGGCCATTTTGAGAGGCTGCCCACCTGTCCAACACCTGATTTCACCAGGACATCTGGTGAAGTGTTTTTCTTTGCCTGCAGAATTTGAACTCAAACAACACAGGCAAAGGAGAATATGTCACCTGATATCAAGGTAGTGTCAGGTGATTGGTATGTGGACAGCCCCACCCACCCCTCAAAATAGCTTGTGGGGGCTGAGAAGGTCATGATCTGGTCTGCCCGCTGAATCCAGTTCCCCACCCTAGTATGAATAATTGCATCTTTTATATGAAATAAAGGTAGGTAGGAAGGGGGGTTGGTTTTCAGATTGTTGCATGCATATGTACATTGTACTTTATATATTGATGAGTTATTAAAATCTGGAGGTATAAGGTACTCTAATGGCATACCTGAAGGTGATCCTCTAGCTATGAAGAAAAATGTAGAATCCTGGAAGTTACAAAATGGCATAGATGTGCATATAAATTGGTTCCGAGTCAGTGATGAGAGAAGATGGTTTGCAGAGATGCCACCAAACTGTAGGGATTGAGAAATCATTATGCATAACATAGTTTCCAACTAAACTTAAAGCCATCCTAATATTTATTTCTTGCTAACACTGAAGAATCTGTGTATAGTTGACACTGATGACTGTTAGCAGTTGAGCGTGGCATTATGGGAAATGGTGCCTAGCAGAGGAAAGCTGATAAAAGAATTATGGGTTCCAGAGAAAGGCAATAATTTTTACCTTCAACGCATCTACAGACGCGGACTTTGGATGATACAATTGTCTCTATGAATTTCTAACAATTAATATTCCACATCCCATAGCATGTTTCTTTCTGAGAAATATTATGGTCCTGAATGACCAAAGCTTCTCACGTATCAAAATGCTTTGAGCATTTTGTCAGTTGCCAAGCAGTCAGGAATTACTCCCTCTAGCTCTCCTGACACCTGTCTGTTATAATATATGTCTTGCTGCACCATTGCCTATTTTTTTTATTACTATTATTTTATCAAAATTCTCTATACCATTCTTAAGGCCTCTCCTAGACTATAAGATCTGGACTAGATGTGATGTCAGTTGCATGAATGCAATCAACCAACATGTTTGTGATGTGAATAGCAGGCCCACAAAAACCTGAGCAGCCTCGGGCCTATGTGGAATTGGAAAAGATAAGTTTAAGTCTCTCTTTCTGCTACAAAAATGCCTTCTTAGCCACTGCTAATTATGTTTTGAAAGATGCCTCTATGAGCTGCTGTTGCCTTTATACTTTAGAATATGTTCACATCCACACCATTCATTTAAAGGACATGGCTGCCCACTGCCCACAAGAATCCGGAGAACTGCAGTTTACCTTCACAAAGTTAAGATTCCCAGCACAACAAACAAGAGTGCTCAGGATGCTTTGGGGAAAACAATGTGCTTTAAATGTGTGGGGTAGATATGACCTACCCTGGGCAAGGCAAAGTGGGAAAATGCCTAGTCTGAATAGGTGAGGTAGAACCAGTGGCGTAGCGTGGGGGTGCAGGGGGGGCCGGCCGCACCGGGCACAACATCTGGGGGTTAGGGTTAGGGGGCGCAAATCCACAGGTTAGGGGGCGCAAATTACTTGCCTTGCCCCGGGTGCTGACAACCCACGCTACGCCACTGGGTAGAACCCTCTGCTATCCAGAGAACACCCCAGCTGTAGCATACCTTCCAAGTGTCCCTATTTTCCAGGGATAGTCCAGGAATTACAAAAGCCATCCTGGCTTCGGAATTGATTCTGGAATCACTAGCGGAGAAAGAAGAGTGCGGGGGGAGAGCACCGCACCTGGCAGCGCGATCCCAGTGGGGTGACATTGCGGCTGCCCCCCGCCCACGCTGGGCGCCACTCCCCCGCAGGTGGCGTGCCACTCCCCCAGGAGGCGTGCCATGCCTCCAGGACGCGCGCCAGCCCCTGCCTGCTCTCTGCCCCCCAGTGCCAGAGCATGAAGCTCTGTCACTGTCTGGAATGTCCTTATTTACCCTCCCCCATCACCACTGCCGCCAAGCTCAGGGAGGAGTACGAGCCGGTGCTTGTCCTGAGTGCCAACAATGGTGGCTGCTGTGGCTGCAAGGAAGCATCCTGTTGCCTCTCCATGGCCGCCGCTGCCGGCCTCCTCCCTTGGCAGCTCGTAGTGGCTGCTGGAAGGCAGGCAAGGAGGAGGAGAGGTTGCCACCCAGCCCCACATGATGTGCTGGCTTGGGGAGGGGGGGAGGCAGAGGGCAGGGCAGCCCTGAGCAGGAAAAAAGGGGGAGTGGAGCAGAGGGCAGGGAGTCTTTTAAAAAATGCTTTGTGCATCTATGTCTAATCTTGCCTCTTTCTAAAATTTATTTATCGGTGCATGCTTTTCTTTTTGTAAATCTAACTAAGAATAAACTAAAACAAAATTCAGATTAAGGCATTTTTCTCAGGACAGTGGAGGGTGTGTGTGCTGTGTCCTATTGGTGTAAGTGGTGGTGGCACTCACCATTCTTCTAATAGAAAACGCTCTACGGATGGGAGGGGAGACACAAAAAATGGGGTGTGGAGGAAGGTCTGGGAGTGTGAGAAATGTCCCTATTTTCATCTGAGTAATGTTGGAGTGTATGTCTGTAGCCCTGGTTGTCCACCATACGTGGCAGAAGTACAAAGATCTGTTGGTTCGTGAAGGAAGAGAATGGCAAATAGAGAACGTTTCTGTAGTTGCCAAGGTCCCGATTTTCTTTAAAATGAGTCCTTCCTGTTTGCTTTATGTTTGAGCCTAGGGTTACAATGACACATCTTTCTGCCAATTATCCATAACCCATGGAATATTCCTCCTTTATCCATTGATCTTTCAAGATTGTTTTCCGTGTAGATAGACATTAGCAGACTTTTTAAACTTCAACAATAACGTGCCATAACATTTCCTAGCAGTTCTGTCCTATTAATTCTCTGAAAATCTAAGGACAATGTATGTTAATTGAACTGTAATGCTACTATCGAGTGATGTACTGCTAATGGTATGTGTACCTGTAAGTTAGATATAATTGCTTTAATTGTTCCTTTTATTGAATGTACAAACACCTCTAATGCAATTCTACCTTCAGAGCCAATAGAGTGAATAGTTAAGCGATTTAATATATGTTGTCCCCCTACAGTTCAATGCTGGGGAAATTAATTTAATTTTGTGCAGTCTTCAAGCAAGTGTTGGACTAAATGCAATTAGTTTACTGAGACATGAACAAACCAAGGACAGGATTTAATTATATTTGTAGAAACATAATCTAAAGTATTAGGCTGTGTTTCTTTTACTATCTAATGGTCCTTGATTTAATCTTTACAGGTAAATAACCCAGATTTTTTTTTAGTAATTACAAGACAATGGACAGACTAATCCAAGACACAGGCAGATGGTGCTGACAAGGATCAATACACAGCACTTTTAAACAGGCATCAACATACACAAGAAAATGAAACAGAAACGTAAAAGAGATGGTTCCATGGGATGCAGGGACTCGATGAATAGGCTTTCTTATTTCAGTTATATGTACACTTCCCTAAGAGTAAGACACATTCAACACAGTGGAACTTACTACTCTATACCACTGAGCCTCTTAGGCTTGTCGATCAGAAGATTGGCGGTTTGAATCTCCACAATGGGGTGAGCTGCCGTTGCTCTGCCCCAGCTCCTGCAACCTAGCAGTTCGAAAGCATGCCAGTGCAAGTAGATAAATAGGTACTGCTGCGGCAGGAAGGTAAACAGCATTTTCGTGTGCTCTGATTTCCGTCACGGTGTTCTGTTGTGCAGAAGCACTTTTGTCATGCTGGCCACATGACCTGGAAAGATGTCTGTGGACAAACGGCGGCTCCCTTGGCCTGAAAGCAAGATGAGAGTCGCAACCCCATGGTCGCCTTTGACTGGACTTAACCATCCAGGGATCCTTTACCTTTACCTACTACTGAGTAAACATGCAGATTGTGCAGTTATGAAGTGCAAAGTTACTCAAGGCTCCTAATACTCCAGGGTGTATTCTTGCTTGCCCCACCACAAATCACGATAATTGCATGGTATCGTTTCTTTTATTTTACTGTCCCGTATTACTTCCATTATGGAACTGAAAGTGGCATATATGTGTTTCCCAGGTTGCCTCTTATTCAGAAAGTAACCAGATCTAGACCTAGGATAGGAAGGTTGCTGTATCCTGTGGCTTCAGATCATGTTCTTTTTAGACCTAGGCTGGCAAGTAGCTTCTTCCCCTGTGTTGTGAGATTATATGGATATTTCATATTCTGTTCTCTGAAATCTCTTTGAACCCGCTTGGTTATTAACTGTGAAAAATCACATAAAGTATTTATTCAAGGCATGTTTCCGTATCATCATGAGAACACACTCATGAGCCTGACACTGCTAGTTAAATTAAATAGGTGTTAAAGCTTTTTTAAAACAATAGATGGAAAGCAGAAAGTATAAAATTCAAACATTCACTTGTAAGATCTTCTAACAACATTGAAAGGGTGGTGTTTTGCTTCAGTTTAAGATTAATTGATATGCCACCAGTTATGTGGCTACCAATTTCTACAGTTTTTTTCCTTCTATTAATCACACCAGCTCTTATTTTTAAGTTCACAGGACTAAACCGGGAATAACGCCCTTCAAGGCAACTTAGTGCAAATGCAATCTGAACCAGTCATATATCCTCCTTTTCCCACAGAGAAATAAAACTCTTAAATTAACTTCATATTGAAGTTCAAGTTAATTGGTATTTGGAAAAGGTTATATCCCCAAGGAACTGACTTCATATTTTATTCCAACTGCCACTCTTACTACTTTTGCCTCGTCTTTTCTCTAGAATATCCCAGAAAGCAACGGAAGTTCAAGCGGGAACTCTTGCAGTGTTACAATAGCATTGATGTTTGTTCCAGCCAAAGAACCATGGGTCTGGATCAGACAATATTTACCCTGGGTCAATCCCAGGCATATATGATGGAGAGTGGCAGCATGTCTTGCCTTCCTTTATCCCACCCAGCACACTTTTCCTTCCTTTGGCATCCCACTTGGAGGGATGATAGGCTCTGAATACCATTTGAATAGGGATTTCAAATAGGAAAGGTTTGTTTTGCATAGGTAATATCAGAGGAAAAATACAGGAATCAAGTAGCGATTGGGCCCAATGTGTTGATGCCCACAGAAGACAAGTTGAAAGTGACAATGTGCAATGTTCTGATGGAGCCTATTGGTGTTAAATCTAGTGTGCGTAGGTGCTATTTGAACATTGCCCCTTGTCAAATTCAGCTTGTCTTCCCGTATGGGACATTCCCAGGCCTACTTGATGTTCTACCACCAAGCTGTAAACCTTCCTCAAGTAGATATCCATACAATACACAACATTTGAAAGGTTTGTTGCCATACACATAGGAAATGATGCCAATTAGTCATACTTGAGGAAAAACTCTGCCAGAGAATCCATGCAGTCCTGCCTTCACCAATGCCTTTCCCCACCCCTGCACTATCCTGTTAAGTGACAATGACACTAGTATTGGGAGAGCAGCCCCATGACATCACCCTACACACTAGACACTCCTGTCTCCATCACTGTCCTAAAACCTTCCAGTCTCAAGCAAGAAGTGTCTACACACACACACACACACACACACACACACACCACTAAGCATTTTGTGTACGTTTTAAACCTCAAAACATTTTAGAAACTGTTTCATCCTAACTTTTCATGTGTTGATCATTCGCTGCTTAGAATGAATTTCTTTTTTCTACTCGTGTTATGCTTTGCTAATTGCATTATATGGTTAGCTTTAATTTGTTACAATCATTAGTTTTCCTCATGTAAATTCTAATTAACATTATTTCTACATCACTACAATAAATTATTAAGGGAGATGGCTGTCCTGAAGGACACCACTTAGGCACTCCCTCACTCCCAGCTCAGTGACCTGAATGGAGATGTGGACAGCTTAGCCCCTGCATAGAGGGAATGAGATGAAACTATAATGTGTTTGCCAGAGAACACAATATGCTTTCCTACTAGAGCAATTTATTTAGGAGAAAGTGAGGTATGTATTTCCAAAACAAATGATTAAGAAAATGGAAGGGGAGCTCCTGAGATGCCACATAATATTCACCTCTTTATTAAATACTTGGTGCTTCTATTGGCTATGGAAGTTCATAAGTGACAATGACAGTACCAGTTTAGGACATTTTGCTACCTAAAGTGTATCCCAAGGGTATGTACCGTATTTTTCGCCCTATAGGACGCACTTTTTCCCCTCCAAAAATGAAGCGGAAATGTGTGTGCGTCCTATGGGGCAAATGCAGGCTTTCGCTGAAGCCTGGAGAGCGAGAGGGGTCGGTGTGCACCGACCCCTCTCGCTCTCCAGGCTTCAGGAAGCTCTGCGCAACCCTCGGGAGACCGGTTCCGAGGGTTGCGCAGAGCTGCCTGCAGTCCCAGGATCAGCGCAGCTCTGCACGGCCACCGGGAGCCGGGCGCGAAGTCCCGCCCCGCTCCGGATGGCCGCGCAGAGCTGCCTGCAGTCCCGGGATCAGCGCAGCTCTGCGCGGCCACCGGGAGCCAGGGGCGAAGCCCCGCCCCACTCCGGATGGCGGCGCAGAGCTGCCTGCAGTCCCGGGATCAGCGCAGCTCTGCGCGGCCACCGGGAGCGGGGCACTAAGTCCCGCCCCGCTCCGGATGGCGGCGCAGAGCTGCCTGCAGTCCCGGGATCAGTGCACTTCTCCCCATCGCCAGCCCCACAAGCTCGGGGGACAGCGGGGAGGCAGAGCGTGCCTTCCCACTGTTCCCCGACCTGGTTCTTCCAGCCCCGCACCTGGGGGGGAAATAAAAAAAAAATTCTTTATTTCCCCCCAAAAAAACTATGTGCGTCCTATGGGCCAGAGCGTCCTATGGGGCGCAAAATACGGTACCTCCACCTGGTAAGGCCAACGCTTGAAAAAGTCTGATGTCCCCTCCACATTGGTGTTCTGTTGTGAGTGTCTTCTGCAACATGTTCTTGATACCATAATGACCCATTAGTGGTGGATTTATTCTGCTTTTGTTTGTTCTATGATGTTGCCCCAATGTTATCACATTCCTGCTATGTGGAGGGGCCATAGCACAACAGAAGAAGGAGAAAAACAAACTAGAACATTTGTGGTAGGAACAGTTAGGGATTTAAGAAGGAAGTTATGGTAGAAGAACTGATTTCAAATGAAGGGTGACCATCCTCAAACATTTGCAGGCACAAACAGTATCAAAGGCGGGATTGTGTGTGACCACCCTGATAATAGCATGCGCATATATAATCATGACTTTACAATAGAAATGATATCTGGAGGGATCCTTACTGCACTATTCAGACACTAATTCCTACCTTCATCAAGTCTCCTCCACTGATGGTGCCACTTGAAGGAGGCTCCTTCAACTAGCTGCAAGGACAGGTTCAAGGACAGACCACAGGCTAGGAACAGGTGACAATTTTGTATGGAAGTGAAAATACGTGATACCTATTGTACTTACACTTCACATTTTTCAGCAATCGTTTGCTTTTTTGCCATTTTCTCTGCATTTTTTCTCCTTGTTATTCTCCTCCTTTCTTTTCCTTCATGCATAATTAACAGTTCCTCTTCATCTTCCAGTCTTTCTCTTTTTACTTTTTTTTTTTTACAAAATGTTATAAGAATGAGTAGTTAGTCATCACTTGTAATTAGAAACAGCAACAGACAGCAAAACTCAGTCATGTTTAATAAGGCTACAGTACTCTTCCAGTGTAGGGGGAAAGTGGTGTAGAAACATGACCTACTTTCTCTTTCACCATTTTTCAGGTGCACTTCTATTTACCAGCTACACAGATTAGTCCTGGCTAAATAATCACTCCCTATCTTCAGTTCCTGAAGATGATATTTTAAACAATCTTATCATGAAAGAACATTTTTATGCCCATAAATCACCAGGCAAACTACCTTAGCCTTTCTTTTTAAAAAAATGTATTTTAGTTTTTTGAAGAGCTTTTCTGGTGAAATAGATAAAGTCCTTCCACTGAACTTAAAACAGAGCAATCAGTTTCAAACTCAGTCCATGCATTACTCACACATATAGTACAGATCTGTGTTTAGCCCCACTTCCAAAATTATGCTCCTCCTGCCCCAAAAGTTGAGACAATCATTTACACTATAATATCTGCAGTGGGACGTCTTCCCTATGCATGGAATCTCCCGGTGCAATTTAGAACTCTGCTCATCCAAGTTTGTTCCATGGATTCCATGGATTCTGTTCGACTTCCAAGGTATATCTGTACTCTATTTCCAACTTAAGAATGGAAAGCATAATGCTGGTGAACAACAAAAGAGGTTTAAAGATGCTCTCAGGGCAAATCCAAAAAACATGTAATATAAACACCGACAACTGAGAAACACTGGCTTGCAAGTGCTCCAATTGGAGAATAGCCTCTACCAAAGACATCATGGACTTGGAAGAAGAATGAACTCAGGGGCTGAAAAGGAGAAGTGAACTAAGAGGAAGGCACATTTGGCAAATCCTCACCGTCATCAATTCCTGCCCAGAAACCTATATCTCCACTGTGGAAGGATGCAGAATTGGCCTCCACAGTCACTTACAGACACACTCTTAAGACCATATTCATGGAAGACAATCTTACTCAGCCATAAGAGATTGCCAAAGAAGAAGATACTAAAGGAAAGTGTACATAAAAGTGCATATACTAGTAAAAAAGAAATAAAGATAAAAGAATAGCATACCCAAACACACTGTGATGGAAAATTGCTTTGCAAGAATGTGTGTATTAGGGAAACCTGCATACAAGCATGTGTATGCTAAGAAAATGTTCATGAGGACTTTAAAAAATATCACAAACTGATGTGAACATGTGGAAAACTGAATTTAAGAAAAATTTGGGGAGGAAATTGACAGTCACCCATTCCAATACTCATTCCCTGCTAGGTCAGAATGTAAAAAGAAACCATAGAAAAGCAACTTTCAAGTGAGATGCAGAGGAAGCAAAAGAGAGAGGTGTGAGTTTTAGGACTCTGTAAGCTAAACTGTATCTTGGGGGGGTGGCTGCCTCTCTGGAAATATGATGAAAGCAGTGGCTCTGGCTGTCTGTTTAAACTGTGCCTCCACCTATGCTCAGTGCATATGCTTGAAAAATAAACTCAAATATTATAAAATGCCACAAACTTCCTTCCACAAGCTTCCTTCCACATGATAATGTCTCATAGCTCAAAAGAAGTGGGGTGGGTCCATTCAAAGCAGTTAACTTTCAGCTTGCATGTTTTCCAATAAAGGCATCTGAAGGAACTGTCTGACCCTCAGCTGCAACAAAACACACTAATGAACAAGTGCCGGCCTTTCTATCGAACAGGGCAAAGCAGTCTGCCTCAGGCAACAGATTTTGCCTCAGGTGTCAAAATACTTTGGGCTCCCTGCAGCAAACAACCCATTAGTGGTTCACTGGACCTGCTGTGAACGCTGCAGTGGAGTCAATTCACTGGTCAAACAGGAGTCATTCGTCGCTTCCTCGCAATAAATAACTCTGCTGCAAAGCCATTTACATGAAGCAGAGATCAGTCAGTAGCGATTTAGCTGTGTGTGACATTAAGCAAGGCATTATCCAGCCTGTAAGCATGAGCCCTCAACCATAGAAGGAAAGGACAATAAGGACAATTTCCAGGTTCACTTCCAAAAGCAACAGGTATGACATCCTATTCACCCAGGGATGACAGAAGATGACTTGGCTGCAGCTGTGGCAGGCAGCAAAGATTCCAGCTGGGGATTAAATATGAAAATACGTATTCTTAAAAAATGGGTTGAAATTGTCGCCTTATTTATTTTCCATGCTGCCCCAGATAATAGTAAGTCTTTTTAATTTAAAAGTGGCATGTTCACTGGGTAGGTGAAGTTACAGGCTTGCTTTCAACATTAGTCATACTAAGAACAGACCCATGTAAATTAATGTCCATGAATATCTCAGGTCAATTAATTACAGCAGGTCTACTCTGAGGAGAACTTGGTTGGGTACAATCAACAGTTTACATATCTCTGGCCCCTACTTACTTGTTCCATTTCAATTAGTGTCATAATCTCCTGTGAATACAGGTTAAAGAAGATTGCTTTTCACTGCAGTCGTGTCCTCCCAACACTGATTTTGCAGTATTACTAATCTTCTAAGTTAATAAAGCAATGTACTCAGAGGAAATGAATGTAGATTTCCCCCCTTACCTAAAAAGGAAAGTGATATTTAATCATCTCATATATTCTGTCCAAAACCTTCTGAGATAAGTCACTAAGGCTGCATACACACCATACATTTAAAGCTCATCTAAAAGCATGTGACTTCCCCCAAGAATCCCGGGAACACAGATTTGTTCAGGGTTCTGGAAGCTGTAGCACTGTGAGGGGTGAACTTGAGTTTTCAAGAATCTTTGGGGAAGCAATGTGCTTTAAAAGTGCTTTAAATGTATGGTGTATACACAGCTCTTCATTCCCATTTTCTAAGGAAGTAATGCAAACAGGACTGAAGATCAGGGCTTTTGATAAGGAAAACGGTTCATGTGGGTAACCCTGGGAGACCAATTAATAATCCTGGCTCTGGGACAAAAGGACATTTATTAAGCATTTCAATGCAGCCCATGAGGGGAATGGCGCATGGAACAGTGGAATACAGTAACTTTTATACAGTTTGCATGTTTATTTGAATTGGTTTTCAGTGTTTTGTTTTGTCACTTGTGTGTTTGCCACCTTGGGCTCCTCTGGGAGAAAGAGCAGGATATACATTTTAAAACTCTTACTACTACTACTTCTACTACTGAATACACCACATACACAGAAAGGAGATGTACAACACCATGTCCTCTAGCTCCACCCCCCACTGGCCTCACCTACTGAAATTTATACATTCAGTGCAAAGTTTGAAATACATGCACGTCAGAAGATAGTACAGCATATGACCATAGCTGTCAACGTTTTCCTTTTTTAAAGGGAAATTCCCTTATTCCGAATAGGATTCATCGCAAGAAAAGGGGAAAGTTGACAGCTATGCATATGACACTGGGGGCAGGGCCAACAGGCAAAGTCCCTCCCCCTGCCTCATGAATTGAATGTATATGTAAAGGCGGCCATTTCAACTCTCCTAGTATCTCTCCGAAACATCAACAAAGATGCTTTTCATGCTAATTTCTTCTTTATCAATATGTGGCCTGATTCACACATGTGCACTTCCACATACACACACTTGCCTCTAGGCACCCAAATTCTGATTTCCAGGGCTAAAAGGCAGTTGCAGGTGCACCCTTGCATAGAAGCCTCATTGCATAGGAAACCACCTTTACAAGGTCAGGCCCATCATTGCTTTCTCTGACTGGCAGTGGTGTTTCAGGGAACAAAGTCATCCAGATGTTTTTCCTCATCCAGATGTTTTTAACTAGATATGCCAGGGATTGAACCTGGGGCCTTCAGCATACAAAGCATGCAAGTCTATTGCTGAGCAATAGCTCTTCAAAATGAAGCCTTTGGCTAGAAGGATGAGGAGGGGGGAAAACCAACGTCCTAGAAGTATATTGGATGCTTGCACCAATATTTGTTTCCGTTTATTGTGTGGCTGCTTCCTAATATTTATGCACTCCCCCATTCTGTCTGCTGATAGAGGTTCTGAAATAACTCCTGTGGTAATATTGGCATAGGTGAAAGGTCTAAGAAAAAAATATCCAAACCAAAACCCAAACAAATCCCAGACACACTAGACCATGGAAACAGAGTGACAGCTTGTGCTTTGCATCCTTCAGTCACTGAGCAGTGTAATTTTTGAAGTGTCATGCATTTCCATGGCCGACTGAACATTTTACTTCACAAGCTGGCAAAGATCTGCTCAAGAAGGCAGAATGTGACCTAGATATTTTCAAACTGACCCTGAACTGACGAGGCCTTGAATGAAGGAGATGTTTTTTCAGACGCTGAATATGGAATGACTGATTGCAAGTGTGTGGAGTATTTATGATTAATCCTATTAAATGCTGGGCCACTGATGACAGTAGATTGCAAACATCTCCACTTTCCCAGGAATGAGCATATGACAGCCTTTATATGCTTGTCATACTGGTAGATTGACTAACAGTTTCTGCAGTCCAACATACAGGTGATATTGCCATTCATACTGACATTAAAAGAATCATAGAATCATAGAGTTGGAAGAGACCACAAGGGCCATTGAGTCCAACCCCCTGCCAAGCAGGAAACACCATCAGAGCACTCCTGACATATGGTTGTCAAGCCTCTGCTTAAAGACCTCCAAAGAAGGAGACTCCACCACATTTCTGTAGCATTTTTCTTGACGGAAAAATTGACCACATGTCATTGGGTTGTATCAGGGCCGGCCCAACACACACAAAATGGTGCCTCTCCACCAGCCAGGGAAGAAGAGGTGAGTGAAGATCTACATCAGGAACAAAGAGGGGGGTAGATTTAGCCTCCAAGGAGCACGCCACAGCTGTTGCTGCCACAACAGCAGCAGCAGTGGGTAATACATTACTTGAAGGCCAGATCTGCTGCCCCTGTGGATCCTGCCACCAAAGGAAGTCCCCTCACCTTGCCTCATGGGTCTGGCTCTGGGTTGTGTCCAACATTACTCCTACTCCTACTCATTGTAGATCTACTAAAATGAATGAACCTGACTAACTTAGGCTTATTCATTTCATGGATGTACTCTGAGTAGAACTTCTGGCGCCACCCACAACTGTTGTGTGAACTACCCATCCCACTATAGTGTCTCCTTTTCCTCTCCTGTCTCTGGGACAGCCTTTATTGAAAACCATTAAACTGCCATTTTGTTTACATTCTCAATAAAACTCAGTTTCTGATAAAAGCCCTGCTCTTGTGCCTGTTGCTCTCCCAAGCACAGAACCCTGGTTATGGAGATCAATAACTTTTATGAAAGTTGATTTCTTTTTCAAATCTGCTGTTGCCAAAATTCATTTTGCTGGCAGCTTATTAGATATCTTGAGGAAAGAAAGTTAATTCTGTCATTGTGAATTACTTATAATGCACATGAGAGATGCTTTAAATTTTATCTGCAGTTTTAACAGAAAATGTTATTTAACAGAATTCTTTAAAATCTCCTTGAATGTATATTGAGGACCTAAAACTTTTAAAGATCAATAATACTGAGCAGTTTGAAAATAATCTTATATGTCAGTCTACTACTACCTAGTTGAGAGGCTTAACATGCATGAGGAGATCTTTGAATGGATGATACAAAAGTTTGGGGGGGTCAATTTCTTGCTCGGTAATATTTTTATGATCATAATGTGAACTACCTTCAGAAAGTATTGCAATATCCATCAGATCTATACACCAACACACTACTATGACATTTTATTGAGATTCAAGAGATAAGCATGGAATCATATTCATGACATTTGAAATATATAAAACTCACAGAAATGCATGCTAAGAGGGGGCACTTGCTATGTTACATATCCTAAAACCACCCAAAGCTAGAGCGATGGAACCATGATGGAGGGAGAAGAAACATTAGTTTCATTAAGTCCATAAAGTGATATGATACCACTTAAACAGTCGTGGCTTCCCCCAAAGAATTATGGGAGCTGTAGGTTGTTAAAGGTGCTGAGAGGCCCCTATCGCAGAGTTACATTTCTGAGAGTTCTCTGTGAAGAGAGATTGATGGTTAAACCACTCTGTAAATTGTAACTCTGGGAGGGGAATAGAGGTCTCCTAACAGCTCTCAGTAACCTTTAATAAACTACAGCTCCCAGAAGTATGTGGGTGAACCCTTGACTGCTTATAGAGGTTATTATAGTATTTTATATAGTGTGAATATGGTCACTATATATCTTGTGTTGGGTTTAGGGAGAAAACAATACATACCCAGGACTTCAAACACAACCTTACATTATTGCAATGTAACTAGACTGAGGGAAAAGTTACGCCCAGTAATCAGGACCTGGAAAGAACCAAATCAGGCCTGAAAGTGCTAGTGCAGTTATGGGCAAACTCGGCCCTCCAGATGTTTTGGGACTACAACTCCCATCATCCCTAGCTAATAGGACCATGGTCAGGGATGATGTGAGCTTTGCTCAAGAATATGTTGGTTTTAATGTTAAATTACTTATTAAGCAACTTTTAGCTGTCTTTCAAAAAGCACCCAAAGGCAGCTAAAAGCAATAACTGAAACACTGTAAAATAATTTTTTCCCATTACAATTTGTATTTTATCATCACCATCATTGTGCAGTCATGAACACAGTGCTTACTATAAATTGGGAGCATAGGGTCCTGCCACAAAGCACTTACAATCATGAAATATATAAGTATCATTCATCCATTAGGGAGAGAAAAATCAAAAGGCCCTGATTAGAATCTTGATTAGGAACAACTAAAACGTCACAAAGCAATGAGCAAGATCTGGAACACTCTGGAAGCTGTGACTTGCTCAGCACATCTTACTGCCTGAGGTTAAGTACAAATTGAGCCCCATTTCAGCTATAGTAGCCGAATAGACTGGTAGTTGATACTGACAGCATCTTCCTGTGCAACTGAGGGCAACAGGGTAGATAAGGAAGTGCAAGGCAAATACAGACCTGTCTTCAAACAACATGCCACCACTCCTAGTAACTGTCATGACCTAGGAGTCCGACTTCCCTTCTCCAGGGATTTAGAGTAGGAGAGGGAATTGCCCCAGGGCCAGCAATTCTCCCTCCTGCTCTAAATAGAGATGGAAATGGAGATACATACTGAACCATAGGTAAAGGTAAAGGTAAAAGTACCCCTGACCGTTAGGTCCAGTCACAGACGACTCCGGGGTTGCAGTGCTTATCTCGCTCTATAGGCCGAAGGAGCTGTCCGCAGACAGCTTCTGGGTCATGTGGCCAAACCAGAGCAGCGCACGGAAATGCTGTTTATCTTCCCGCCAGAATGGCACCTATTTATCTACTTGCACTTTTATGTGCTTTCAAACTGAACCATAAGAGTGGCATAAAAAGAGCATATTGCACCACTTCTTTTCCACCCTGAGGAGGTTTTGTTGTCCTTTCTGAAGCCCTAGTGGTATCATAGACTATGTATACACTATACATTTAAAACACATATTTGAAACACATTATTTCCCTCAAAGAATTCTGGGCACTGTAACATACCCCTCACACTTATAATTTCCAGCAACCCTGAATAAACTGCAGTGCTGAGAATTCTGAGAGGAAGAAAGTGCTTTGAATGTGCTTTAAAGGTATAGTACTTATGCAGTCACAGTCTCCCTTGTTCTGTCAGAGTCAACAGCTGCTAAAGCTGACTGGGCCCCTTTGCATGAAGAGGTTCCTGTCACCCAAGGCAGAGCTACCTACAAAGATTGAACTGTAATTCCTATTCAAAGAGCAACAATTGAGCTCTCCTCCTGTGCTGTTTCTAGCCTAAAGTCCTCCAGGATACAATTAAAAACCAGCAATAAAATCATAACCATCAGTATAAAAGCCAGCAAGACAAGACCAAAGGATGAAAAAAGGATGGTTAATCTAAGAATTGGGCTCTGAAAATTTGGAAGAGCAAATACATCTTAACTGTGTGGCAGAAACAAAATTTTAAAAATCCTTCCAGTAGTAGAATTTTTTTATTTTGTTTCAACTACAGCAGACCAACACGGCTACCTACCTGTGTGGCAGAAGTCCATCAGTGTCATGGCAAGCTTGGGAACAAATATTTCAATTTTTGCAGGCACATTGCACAAGTTTTTTTTAGTCAAAATCTCTAAATTCTTTTGGAGGTCCTCATTTTGGTTCAGGGTGCTTTGGAGAGATCCTGCTTTGGGTTGGACAAGCCCCAAATCTGTCTGAAGCAGCCTGCTTCATTTCAGGATTTGGACAAATCCACTGCATACCCCTAAAATATTGTTATGGATTTGGGGGGAGGGTTGCCTTGCATGATATATTTGGGTCCCAACCAAGCCTGAGATTTTGTAACTGTAAGATGGGAATTTGAAGTAAAAAGGACTGCTGAACTGGTCAAGCCAATCTCCCTATTAAGGTAATGGGCCTGGCCAAGTCTGTTTGGCATCAATTTACATGTCTAAATAGTTGGTCAAGTGCAGATGCATTGAGACAAAGATACGTGGCTGGTGATGCTCTTTCAAGAGAGTGATAAGAAGCCTCCCTCCCCCATCAACTAGCTGGAGACCACATCTTCTTGTAGGTAAGAGAACAACAGGCCAGGAGCTATCCTTTTTCTAAACTGAAGTTGTGAGCTAAAAAGACCCAATACTCTGTGCTAAAACCAAAGCTATGACCTTGCGGAGGGTCTCCCCTAAAAACTCAATGAGGAAGCAAGATCTGTTGCAGGGTTAGTGCTGTGAACCTTCCACCTTATGATCAGGGTATAAATAAAATCATATATCCTAAGGATACTACAGTCTTCAGTCTTCCTTATTCAAAGAAACTGAACTCTGTGTATGTTCTGAAACCCTTGTAGTCTCTTGTAGCTCAGAGACGGGGTGGTGGTGGTGTTGAACTACTGTGTAGAATAACATAGAGACAGGCAGTATTCCAAATGCCTTCTCCACATTAGCTTAGGCCAGGTGGCTGGTTATCATTTTCATGATAAAAGTTATGTTGCTCATGAATGTTCTAGGAAGAGGAGATCTTATCCTCACTTTTTCAACCTGCATCTAAGTCATTATGGCACTCAATAAAACACCATCACCCTGGTTCTCTTTACTAACAAGAGATGTGATAATGATTAATCTGGAATGAATAGATTTCATCAGGCTTCTAAGAATCTGTTTACAAAGGCATGAGTAACGCTGATGGTAACTATCAGTTGAAATCTATATAGCAAACATGTAAATAATTTGATATTCTCTTTTCCATACACAGCAAAAGCTGCATTAAGGCTGCAAGGCTAAGCACACTGACTAGACTGTAAACTCCTTGAAACACAGTGGGACTTACTTCTGAGTAAGCATGCATATGATTGCATTGTAAGAGGCTGTTGTGGTATTAATGACTAATTCCAGAAGACAAAACAATCTCAGATTTCACACATTTAAAAAATAATCCCCTCCCCTTCCTGCTCAAGGGAGCAGGAAGGGGAGGGGATTATTCTGCTAATGTGGCCATTCATTGCACACTAATGATTTACCACATTGATGCAACTACCGTGCATTAATCTAAACCCATGGAGGCTTCAATTGTGTAAGGGAAGTGGGTATGTGAAGCAACTGCTAAGCACATTCAGCTACAGTGGTACCTCGGGTTACATACGCTTCAGGTTACATACACTTCAGGTTACACACTCCGCTAACCCAGAAATAGTGCTTCAGGTTAAGAACTTTGCTTCAGGATAAGAACAGAAATCGGGATCCAGCGGCGCGGCGGCAGCAGGAAGCCCCATTAGCTAAAGTGGTGCTTCAGGTTAAGAACAATTTCAGGTTAAGAACAGACCTCCGGAACGAATTAAGTACTTAACCAGAGGTACCATTGTATATGCACTTAGAATCGTCACTGCAACTGGGGACCTTGCTTCATAAGGGTTCCCAGTCATGAGGTTTCTAAGCATGCTCAGACCTCTTTAGGCCTTTTCACATTCAGGAGTGGAAGAGGAAAACCTGGCTTGGAGGCAGGATTGTTGAATGAGTACCTGCATCCACCCCACATTCCACCTCTGCTGCCCCTTTCTTTTGAGCGCATGAAGAGGCCTTTAGTGGCTACTTCTCGATGCAGTGGAAACTC
Source organism: Podarcis liolepis (assembly GCF_965112155.1). Lineage (NCBI taxonomy): Eukaryota > Metazoa > Chordata > Lepidosauria > Squamata > Lacertidae > Podarcis > Podarcis liolepis. Next base: position 42,186,472 of record NC_139564.1, on the reverse strand, counting down.
AACAATCCCTATGTATAACAAATGTTGCTTTTTAAAACAGACTTTAAAATTTCATCTAGAGGTTAATCAGCAACTAGTAAGAAATATCTTAAAAGCGCTGCTTACTAATTATGCATCTCTAACAACAAGGCATCACAACTAGCAGAAGACGCCTATGGATGTTAGCTGTAAGAAGAATAGACTTCAAATCCATACACCTACATTTGTAACTCTCTTCAAAGGTCATGGAAATAATAGATGTGTAGCCAAACACTGGCAAAACGTTCTGCTTAAAATTCAGCTGTTCTCCCATGTCTGTTGGTACACATTACATCTAACTGATGTACTTTACAACCATCACAGGAACAGAATTCATAAAACATTTACTAATCAGCCATGCATTAGTTATATAGTGAAGGATTTTCTTTTTTCCCAAAAATAAAAATATGGAAATTACATGAATTGGGACTAGATTCCTCTTATTTAAATATATTTTGATGTGAATGCACAAAGCATCAGCAGATAAAATACCTGTTAACACCCAGGGATACACATTGAAGTTTGACAGAACATTACCATATGAATGAACTGCAAAAAAGGTGTATATAAAAGAAATCCTTTGTATTTCTCTTTAGTAATATCTGACACTACATAAGTTTGGGATAATGCATTTACTGCTTTGGGATTGACTGGAGAAGAATCAAATAGATTTTTAATTTTTTTGTAAGTTAACGTACAGCTGCTTGCAGAAGTCCACTGACAACGTTCATCAACGTTCTCCCAAGCTTGGTTACTGCACAGGAGCCAACAATTAATGTGTAATGACCTCGGCCATAATCCAGCTTGTTAATAAGACAAATTAGGCTTGTCAGTGAATCGGGCCACAGCTGAAACCACACTCTGAATACAATCTAAATATTCTGGCAGTGGAAAATGACTGGGGGAAAATATTTTGTTCCGACTGCATGATGACTGCCTTCATGCAAGCCCCACAACAAAATTCTGAGCCTGATATTAGCCAAGCATGAATTGGGGTGTTACTTGACCTTTCTGCTGAAATGTTGAGAAGAGCAGAGTTCAGAAAATTTGTAAATATTGCTCTGCAAGTACGATAAAATTAATTACAGCTGGGGATTCCCAATTAAGCTAATTGTTTTCATCCTGGGCAAACTGTCTATATTGGTGTACCTGCAGAGAATAAATTATTGCAGGATGAGTTGTAGAACACCTGCTTTCCATGTAGAAGTTTGTAGGCTCAATTCCTGGCAGCTCTAGCCAGGGCTTGAAATGTGCTTTTGTCTGAAACACTGTGGAGTCACTGCCCATAGGTGCAAACAGTTCAGAACTGCCTCCTGATGTGGAGGCAGAACATAATCACCAGGGTTAGCAGCCATGGATAGTTTTATCTGCCATGAATCTGTTTAATTCTCTCTTAAGGTCATCCAAGTTGGTGTCTATCATTACATCTTGTTGGAGAAAATTCCATAGTTTAACTGTGAAAAAGTACTTTCTTTTGCCTGACCTGCATCTTCCAACATTCAGCTTCATTGTGTGGCTCTAATATTGTGTGTGTGTGTGTGTGTGTGTGTGTGTGTGTGAGAGAGAGAGAGAGAGAGAGAGAGAGAGAGAGAGAGAGCTCTCTATCCACTTTCTCTGCACCATGAATATCTTTATACAACTCTCTCATGTCCTCTCTTATTCACATTTTCTCTAAACTAAAAGAAAACTGATCGGGTATGGATCATGTCATTGCCAGCAACACAGAAGCCAATACCAAAAACTGTTGGGCGGGGAGAGGGTGTATTGGGTATTTATGAATTGCCCATTCCTCAAACAGAGCGTAGGGCAACATACAACATGCAATAAAGGATAAACAGCATAACTCAGCAGCAACAATCTATAAGAGTCAAGCTGCTTGAATCCTGTCTTACTGCTTTGATTTCCACAACTCTTTGAGGTAAGTCATATAATAATACCCAAAGACAGCCAGTAAGTTCTGTATCACAGTGAGGTTTGGACTACAATTCTTCCCATTTCAAGTCTAGCACTCACAGAATCATAGAATTGCAGAGTTGAAAGGGATCGTGAGGGTCATGTAGTCTAACCCCCTGCAATGCAGGAAACTTAACTAAAACATCCATAACAGATGGCCATTCAATCTCTGTTTAAAAACTTCCAATGAAGGAGAGTCCTCTCAAGGGAGTCTGTCCAACAGTCAAACAGCTCTTACTGGCAGAAAATTCTTCCTAATGTTTCGTAGGACTCTCCTTTCTTGTAACTTGAAGCCAATGGTTTGGATCATAGTCTCTGGAGCAGGAGAAAGCAAACTTGCTCCATCCTCTATGTGACAGCCCTTTAGATATTTGAGGATAGCTCTCATATCTTCTCATAATAGTCTCATAATCTGGTGAACCGGGTTCGCATCCCCGCTCCTCCACATGCAGCTGTGGGTGACCTTGGGCTAGTCACACTTCTTTGAAGTATCTCAGCCCCACTCACCTCACAGAGTGTTTGTTGTGGGGGAGGAAGGGAAAGGAGAATGTTAGCCGCTTTGAGACTCCTTCGGGTAGTGATAAAGCGGGATATCAAATCCAAACTCTTCTTCTCTTCTCAGGTTCCTCTTTACCAGGATAAAGATAACCAATTCTCTCAACTGTTCCCCATAAGGCTTGTTTTCCAGACCCTTTATCAGCTTAGTCACCCTCCTCTGCACACATTCAAGCTTGCAAATTTCCTTCTTAAATTGTGGTGCCCAGAACTGGACAAAGTACTCCAAAGCAGAATAGAGTGGTAATATGACTTCCCTTGGTTAGGACACTAGACTTCTGTTGATACAGCCTATAATAGCATTAGGCTGCTGCATCATACTGTTGACCCATGATAAGCTTGTGATCTACAAAGACCCCCTAGATCCTTTTCAAATATACTACTGGCAATCTAGATGTACCTCATCTTATATTTGTGCAGCTGACTCTTCCTGTCTATGTGTAGAACCTTATGTTTGTTTCTATTAAGATTCATTTTGTTGGTTTTGACCCAGTTCTCCAACCTGTTAAGGTCATCTTGAATCCTGATTCTGTCTTCATTGGCACTGGCTACCCCTCCCAGTTTGGTGTGATATGCAAATATGCTCAGCATCCCCTCAGTACCTTCATCTAAGTTGTTTATAAATATGTTGATCAACAATGGTCCCAGGACAGAATCCTGAGGCACCTCACTTGTCACTTTTTTCCAGAATGATGAGGAACCATTAGTGAGCACCCTTTGGGTTCAGTTAGTCAACCAGCTACAAATCCACCTAACAGTTACCTTGTCTAGTCCACATTTTACAAACTTCTCTGCAAGAATACCATGGGAGAGCTTGTCAATAGCCTTACTGAAATCAAGATACCCTATGTCCACAGCATTCCTCTGATCCACCAAGCTTGTAACTCCATCATAAAAAGAGATAAGATTTGTCTAGCAAAACTTGTTTTTGAGAAACCCATGGGATTCTGCCAGCCAAAGTCGCTGCTTCAGTCCACCTCATGTGCAGGCTGGCCATGTAAAGGGACTGCCATTTTGAACTTTCTTATCACTTGTTGGAAGCAAGACTTTTCTTGCTGCCAAATACTAATTGTTTCTGATTAACAGCTCCAATTGAAGCAAGAGTACCTAGAACTGCCTTAGCCCTTGAGAAATAGTTATACAAACTATATTCATATATCACCAAAATCACCAGTCTGGAGTACAAAACACACAGCCAGGTCCTAATGTGGTATTCCAAAGGGCCACCCATTTTCAACTCTCATCAGCCTGCTTACTAGAAAAGTCTAAACAAACTTTCTTCTGAAAAATGTAGTGCCATCTTATTAAATAAATTGATTTTTATCTGCTATGGGACAACTCCTTCTAGGTGTCTCAACTAATTGCCAGAAATAATGAGAAAGGGTTGAAGAAAAGTAAATTATAGAAATGTAACTCCAATTATCTCATAAAGAAGACTGAGGACGTGATAAAAAGAGGGAATTAGTTACAGAAAACTTCTGGGAAGTTTTTATTTCAATTACTGTGTATGTCTCCTCCCATTCAAAGTCACCATATTACAGCAACAGCAATACATTCATTACATCCAATGAAGTACACCTTCATTAACTTGAACTGTATTTGCTTATTCCAATGAATTGTGCCCTCTAAATGAAGCTGACTCTATGGACTCTTGGGCCAGCTAATGAGTCTCCTTGTGCAAGAGCAATTAGCAGACAGCCTGTTAAGATGGCTGTCTTCTTTGCACTATCGGAACAATACAAAGCAGCCAATGCCAAAAGAAAGACAAATAGGCTCTGAATTGGTGGTTTATTCATGCATGCTTTGCTATATTATGATAAATAATTTTGCATCCTGTGCTTATGAGCAGAATCTCATGCACTCCTGAATGTCATATAATCAGGACTGTACTCAATGGACTGAATTATATTGCAGTGTTGCACATTGATGAGACTCAAATGTTTAAATGACATTTGCAAAATCAAGTGCTTTCAGCAAAATTGTTCCACTATTTTGCCAATCGTTGCTGTTTAAGGAACTTTTGTACACGTTAAAATATATTTATTTATCACCCTTTCATTTCTAGAAAGCTCATGATAACTTTGCTATTGAGATTTTTAAAGCCATGATAATAGATTTAAATGTGAAATGAAAACAAACTTCATCCAACAGAGCAAGCAGTCTGGCTTTTCTCAAACAACTGAAAATGACAGATAGTTTTTTTTTTAATCTTAACAGTGGACAGTGTTCACAGTGGACAGTGCAGTCTTCACACTCAATAAATATATTTGATCCCAAATGTAGTAAAAACTAGTTGAAAAAAGGGCCAGACTAGATGTGAAGTGTCTTTGCTTAGAAACCATCACTGGAGGAAGGAGTATGATTCAGATCAGGTCTGTAGATTTGGGGCAGCATTTGTCAACCCAATTTAATTCTTCCCAGTCCCCGAAGTCCATATTTTATCTGTCTTTCCCCAGCTCCTGCCTCCATGGCTAACAACTGCCTTGGCAGGAAATTAGCTAAATTACAGAAATGGAGGGTTAACTTCCCCACCCAGCAATGCAGCCCCAACTGAAACGGAGAGGATGCTTGATGGGTTTTAAACAAAGAAAAATATGTTGGGAGGTCCAGTCAGGGATATTTAATTTCTCTGTGTGTCCCACTAACATTGTGCAAAAGTTATGGAAGTGGTCACAAAACTGCACAAAAGCAGCAACCGCACCTTACTTTTAGATTAGGATTTTTCTGTAAGAACTTACATTAAGCGACTGGCACTTACTTTAGGTTTCCAAACTTTTCTGTTCCAGATTCCTCTTCAATGAGGCTCTGCTAACACATTTTGCCCAGCTGTAGATCAACAAAGTTGCTGCAAAGTATTAAAACACAAGCCCATTGATTTAGCATTGCAGTAAAATCTATTGTAAAGCACAGGCCATCAGAATATCACATAATTCTATTGAACACCTTGCTTTCTTCAGCAAGTAGCATGAGTCCTGTCACATGGCATTTAACTTCCATTATTGATTTTAATCATGATCAGCATCTATAATTCCTTTCCTCCACCCAATAACATAGGCAGGGTCCAAAAGGTTCTTCCTATAAATGTCACAATGAAATACTATGAATGGGGCATCAAAGGTGAAGATGAGTCATGAGGTGGAACAGCAATAAAAAACATTTTGAAGTAAGTACATGATGTGCAAGTATAGATAAAGAGCTTCAGCTTATACAATCAAAATAGCAGGAAATGCTTCCAGAAAATGTATTATCTTACTGGATTTCTTTCTGCAAGGACTATCTCAGGAAACAGTAACCTTAATCCTGTCCCAGTTGAAATCCCTTTATGTTTCTTTATTGTTTCCCCAGGATGGGTTTGGCGGCAGTGTCACATTTTCAGTCTAAAGGTAATCTCTAAATCTAAAAACACAAGTGTTTCATCAAATTTTAGCCTATCCTTAGCTTCTTTTCTGAGATTATAGCTACAAAAGACTGAGGTTCAGCTATTGTGGATTTTTAATTTAGCTTTAAATAATGTAATTGTCATATTCAGCCTAAAAAAATTTATTGGAGCTCTGTGAAATATTTCTAGTTTTCAGTGATGGGCTTTGAATGTATGCAGTCAGCATTAGAATTAATGAGTGCAAATCCAGCCCAAATTATTCATGATAACTAAAATACCCACTTTTAACCTTGACCTGTACTTCCACTTATACCTATGTACTTAGTAAAGACTAATTTTTGATTATTCTCACCCACAGAACATATACTTTCACTCTTGCCCTTAGTCAATGCTATTATGTTGAATGGAAGTCCTCATACCGTGGGGACTCTGAAATTTGCTGGCTTCATAAAGTGTATCTACAGAATGCCTTTGTAATTGAATAGCTTGGTCATATAGCACCTTCATTCTGATGACTTAACATGAGTCAAAGAAATCAAGACCAATGAGCTGTATTAAAGGACAAATATTTTATTAAAGGAAAGGACAAATTTAATTGACTAGAACATGTTAAGGTTGTGTTGGCAGATGCAAAATGTATACGCAGCAGAAACAAGGAGATTAGCACATATGGATGAATAAATAATCTGCAGAGTCAGTTGGATGCCCCTTCCCACCACCTCCAATTATGAAATGCAAATACACTATGAAGAAAATGTTTGAAGTCAAATAGAACACCCTCATCTCCCCAGAGATTTTACCTGGTCAACATCATACACAGAAGTGAGCAACCTACAGAATTGTCTGTAAACAGAAATATATAAACCTATATGAATCTATAAATAAGAATAGTAGCGGGATCGTCAATGTGGCATCATCATATAGACATATACCTGCTTTCTATGTATGCGTTTCAGAAGATTCAGAATCTCGCTGGACTTTGAATGACGTTTGCTAAAATCATTGCTACCATTAGCTATGGGCATTTGTGGAAGACAAAAAGCAGTCGTATATATTTTTGTTCAGAAGTAAGTCCCACTACATTCAATAGAGCTTATTCACTGGTTTAAGTGTGCACAGGGCTGCAGCCTTCTTTGGCAGCAACACACTTCACTCGAATCCCATATTAGAAATATGTCACTGCAGGTTAAGATATTTTGGGGGCCATAAATTATTTTCCTTTTGTTTATCTTTTGCTTATCTTATCAAACTTATTGCTTTTCTGAAAGTCACTGAAGCAATGTATATCTGCAGAGCACTACCAGCTACATGAAATTAGGTCCACATTCCATCCTTCTCATGGAAGAATAACCCCAGACAGGGCTGGTTCAAGACATCTGGCGTCTGACACAAACCACAAAATGGTGTCTGCGGCCCTACCAGGGAAGAAGGAGTGAGAAAAGATCTACAGCAGAACAAGGGGGAAATAAAAAGCTATGTTGGGAACAAGGGTGGGAGGAGACCAACAGCACCTTCTATTCGCCAAGAGGCTGCTGCAGAGGCAGCACTGGAGGGGGCGCTGCTGAGGAGGGGGCAGATCCAGCCTCTAAGGAGCTCACCAGGGCCATGGATGCTACCACAGCAGCAGCAGGCAGGCAATGCATTCCTTGAAGGTCGTATCTGTTACCCCTGTGGATCTTGCTGCCAGAGGCAGTAACCTTACCTTGCCTCATGTGTGGGCTGGCACTGCCCCCAGAGAAGTACTACTTCCTGAAAAATATCCAAAGGTAACACCCTCGAGTTACAGGGAAAATCCATGAGCAGGAAACATGTCTCCCCCCCCCCCCATGTTGGTCTCTACAGCCACAACAGGGGCTGTAACTCTTCAATGGTTTGATTTCATCCCTGAATGCGCACTCTTCCCTCATATCATGAGACAGACAGATGCCAACTGATGGTCTCAAATGTGACAGGATACTCATGCTCACTTTAAATTTTTGCATTAATTGAACAGCCAGTTGAGTTTAAAGTAATAGCGTGTTTGTGTGAAGCAGCTCTCACAGAGATTATAAATCAATAGATATCAATAGAGGCATGCTTTTCAAGTCAGCCTAATAAATCAACAGCTCATCTGATTTGATTCCCATTTTATAAAAAAGGTGACATAAAGGAAACAGATTGCGTACAGTTCTCATAAGGACTGGAGATGGAAAACATGAAATATTCTCACTTCACATATTTAGCCAATTTCAGTGTGGGGGGGGAGCACAAAAAAAGGATTTCTGTACCATGCATACTATTCCTGTTATTGTTGTTGGTATATGGAATTTGGTCGTTCAAAAGCAAAATTATACCATACACATTTTCCCCACTTGAAGTGGCAACTGCAGGCAGTTTGTGTCAATTGGCTCTCATTTGGTTGTGACTATTTTAACCACACCAGATGGCATCCCCAAACCGTGAACCATTTCTTTCAGAGGGCTTGTAATTCCATCCAGAACAGCCAACTGGCCAATCTTCCAGACACCAGACCAAGCAATAGTCCCAATTTTCCTGAACTCCAAGGGCCACACAAACCTGACTTAAATAGTTTTACATGCCACACCAGTCTCCGAGTGGCGCAAGATTCCAGGGGTATCAGGCGTGCTTAGCAGGGTCTGTATCTCCTTTTGGACAATGAGGCACAGTGGAGTCTGTGGTGTCTTTATGATACATGGTTTATTTACACATATATACAACCTGCGTCTAGATGGAGAAAGCGCAGGGCATTCACATCCCAAGAAGGATCTGTTCCTCCTGTTGCTGCAGCTTCAGATTCCAAGCGACTCCCAACATCATATCTGATGCTCTTTGCAGCATAAAAGAGATTGCCTGCCTCATGCTCCGCTCCCCCTTCAGCTTCTAAAACTGACACTTTTCTCCTGTTCACTTACCTCTTCACCCACTGCAATTCTGCCCATCCCTCATGAAACTCTGCCTTTTTTTCCCTACTATCTCTCACCTCAGGGAGGGGCTTTGTCCATTATCTGTCCATCACAGAGAGTCTCTGTTAATGACCATCTTAATGGCTTGGCCATTCCAGTGATTACCTCCTGATAGTTCTTCTGCCAAGAAGCTTCCTGGACACATAAAAGCTTGTTTAGACTCTAGCTCCCACTAGACCCAGGTATTTAGGGGTTTGCTTAAATTCTAACCCTTTACTGAATCCAGATGTTTTAGGTGAGTCTTGCCCCGCCCCCAAAAAAACATATACAGTGGTACCTCGGGTTAAGTACTTAATTCATTCCGGAGGTCCGTACTTAACCTGAAACTGTTCTTAACCTGAAGCACCACTTTAGCTAATGGGGCCTCCTGCTGCTGCCACGCTGCCGGAGCACGATTTCTGTTCTTATCCTAAGCAAAGTTCATAACCTGAAGCACTATTTCTAGGTTAGCAGAGTGTGTAACCTGAAGCGTATGTACCCGAGGTACCACTGTAATAATACAGTTCAGCGTCAATAGTGGAAGAAAAATGTTAGATGTTGAGAAACTGATAAACAAGTTGAGGATACACCATTTTAGGGTGCAGCGCCTCTTAACATACTGCAAGCGATGCAGGCACAATAACATGTCTATTTTACAAGATAAATCTAGATTCCGTCCTGCTCACACCCTCCCAGTGTGGATTTAAACAGCTGCCAAGTAGAGAAAGGGTCTTATTTCTTGCCTAACTGGAAAATGTTTTTAAATTGCTCCCCAGTGTGATGTTTGTTTCAAAATCCTTTGTGTAGCTTCAACACCTTATGGCTGCCGGAGAACACTTGAAAACACTTCTTGCAGTAGTTGTGTTTGCTTCTGACATTAGTGGCCCCTGTTCAGTTCAGTATTCTTTTAAATTTACCATTCTGCATTATAACAGCTGGCCAGCAAGTGCAAAAAGGGAAAAACATTCCCATTTTATTGATTAAGGCCTCACAGAAGGAGAAGGGGACATATTTATTCATTAGCAAATGTACTCTTTAAAGATAATACTCTTTCCAGAAGGCACTAAGAATAATGTATTTCTGACATAGCTATGGAAAGCAGAGTGGACGGTTGCCTCCAGTCCTTTCAACCCCCCTCAAGTCTGGTGTAAGAGGGGTTTGGATGACTCTGTAATTTGGGAAAATGCCTTGCACACTAGTAGGGATAGAAAAATCTGTTTCTAGGTTTACTTTAAAAATCCATAGAAATATGAAAGACTATTTATATATTTCATCACAATATGTACATATTTATCACAATGTATGGCTTTCTAAATGTTCCCCCCACCCTATAATTGGAATCCAGGTCTCCCTAGTCCAAATTCAATTTTTTTTTTAAAAGGTGCATCCTTTGTCTTATAACTTTGTCCTTTCTCCAGTCCTATTTTTCATTCATCTTAACTTTTTAGTTTACTTACTTAGGGACATCTCTACAATATATACCATTTTAATAAATAAATAAATTCTTCCTGCCCCAAAATCACAGGGGGTAGCAGATGAGAAAATACTATTTCCCACCCCACCCCCCCAAACTGCAAAGACCCTAACCCTTGCAGAACCCCCATGCCTACCTGTTTGAGGTTTGGCAGGCTTTATTCCCTTAGAAGGGATAGCAATGCCAACAAATTTCATCCAATTCTGCTATGATTTTTTAAAAAGTTATAGGAATTCTCTTTAAAACTCTCTCTCTCTCTCTCTCTCTCTCTCTCTCTCTCTCTCTCTCTCACACACACACACACACACACACACACACCCCAACCCTCAGACTGTAACCCATGCAGCACAGAAAACCCAGCACCTATTTTACTTCATCTCCTCGGAAAATCTGACTATAATTTTTATCCAATTAAAATGTGGTTGCCATTTGTTTATTTTCCTATATAAGTCAATGGATAGACATCTGAAGCCTCAGATTTTCTGAAGCAAAGTTCTGAGTTGGACCTGAAATGTACCAGATTGTGACCAAAGCATTCAGAGTCAAATTTCGTCTTCCAAAGTGGGATCTGAAATATATCTTGCTGTTGGTGCACACACCTAATAGAATTGCCCTGAAACATCAATGCTTGCTTTCCTTTCTTCGTCTCTCTCTCTCTCTTAATTCTGTTTTTTCCTTCGTCTTTTTTTGTTTTGCTATCTGTATTTTACCATGCAAGGATGCTCTTTGCTGCAGCACTACAGGCATTCTGATCTGTTGAACAAATCCTTTCATTATTAGTATTCGAAGTACAGGTCAGCGGAATTGCTCTGACAGCAGTGGAAGCTGCATTACTCACCCTTATTAGAGATGGCACTAGCCCCTTTGTGATCGGTACCATACATCACTAGGAAAGCCACAGCAGACTAAATTAGGCCGTTTTCATTTTCTCTTTGTTTTAGCATGTCATAACAGGTCACTGTTTCTGCATTAGCAAAAGGTCAGATTAAGGTGAATAACCCACAAGAGAGGGGACTTTTCATATGCAGGCCCAGGACAAATTAAAGCAATGTTTGACAGATCTGCCAATCTAAGCACAATGCTGCACCAGGACTGCCAAGACTGACTGCCATCTTCTGGTCTGAGTAAGCTTGTTACGGAGCTTAAAGATCACTGCTGAGTGAGCCCAGCCACAAATCACAGAAGTGCAGTAAAGGAAATATCAGCTCATAAAACAATTAGCCCAGTTCACTGCAACAGCAGGAGATGTACTTTGTCAAAAGCACATAGATTACTGCAGTCCCGTTCCTGCATTTCTGGCTTCAGCAGGGCAGAGGGACTGATCTTCAGAAGAATTTGTTAAAAGAGGGCGGGAAATTGTTGCTTACTGGGTTTAAAAAATCAGCAATGCCACCTGCAATTTACAAAGAATATATCAGAACTAAGTGTTTTAGAATATGACCAACTCTGCAGAGGTAAAATAAATTATCACATTGTCTTTCCAGTTCTGCAATTCACCACTCTGGTCATGTGTTTGTACTTAGCAAACTCCGTAATCACTGTTTACTCTCTGCCTTGTCATTTCCCTGACTCTCACATGCTGTCTTTACTTATCTCAGAACACTAAAAGGCTCATGGCAGATGGTGTCATGAGAACCAGATGCACAGTGCTATTTTTCTAGGAAAAGAGGTACCGGAACTCATCACGAATGCCTCCCATGTTCTCTTATAATGGCAATGGCGCCCACTTGAGAGGTGAGTTCCAGCGGAAAGAAAGCTCTGCAGATGAGAGCCAGTGTGGTGTAGTGGTTAAGAGCAGTAGTCTCGTAATCTGGGGAACCGGGTTCGCGTCTCCGCTCCTCCACATGCAGCTGCTGGGTGACCTTGGGCCAGTCACACTTCTCTGAAGTCTCTCAGCCCCACTCACCTCACAGAGTGTTTGTTGTGGGGGAGGAAGGGAAAGGAGAATGTTAGCCGCTTTGAGACTCCTTAAAGGGAGTGAAAGGCGGGATATCAAATCCAAACTCCTCCTCCTCTTCTTCTTCTTCTTCTTCTTCTGCATAAATTTTATTGGACTGATGCCTGCTCTGATTCTGGTTATGGACTGGAGTCCTCCATGCTGATTACCGATTCCCATTCTTGCCTATGGCTTCACATATGTGTTTAAACAAAGAAGTGGCTGGAAATCTCCATATTCAATGTCGGTTTTAAAAGTAGGAGAGGCTTGTGGTTGGACCAGTCCCAGTACTACTCAGACCGATGCAGACTTTGTGAACTGGAACAACAATCAGTATAATAATTCCACCTCTTTGGATCATAGGAGTCAGTTTGTCACATGCAGACTTGGTCTCTCATTGGAAGGCCTTCAGATACCAATACATAGGTAAGAAAGCTAAGAGGTACTGCAGTCTCTTATTGATGAAGAGTCAGCCATTTTCATTCAAGTGGAACACAATATCAAGAATGTCATTAGAACAGGGAGGGGATTTACTGTGGCCCTTAATTATTTCCTGAAAGGTTTTACCCATTTCCTTAATAAAATCACTATTTATTTAATTTAGCAACACAGAGAAACCAGGCATCGCTTCATACTGGCATTTTCACTTTGTAGATGGGTAAACCTGAATTTTAAATACTGAAGACAAAACTCATTACCGAAACAAATTATTGCTCGATTACTGCTTTGTTACATCCACCAACTTTTAGACCTGTGGTATCAATTCATGTTCCATCTAGCCATTTTATTATGCTGAACACACCAAAAAGCTATATAGGTCAGGAATAGGCATGTTTGCTTTATATTTTCTTGAGAGGCGAAACTTCTTAACTGAATCTTACACTTAATCATTCCCAAATCCCAGGCTATAGCAGCTGATCCCTATTTCAATTTAAGATAAAATTCATTTTCTGGTTTGCCATACAACTTTTATTTCAGACTTGACTTAGAGATTTATAACAGGGATATATAGCTTTTCTCGCCAATCACTTCAGCAGCTTTAGTCCCTGTGGCGATTTCCATGTTTCTGAATGTGAGGAAGAAGCACTCGCTGCTGTAAAATGAGATGAAGATGTAGCAAATGCCCTCCTTCTGGAGAAGGAACGGTCATGGGGGGGGGGTCACTGTGCCTTTATCTATGTTGTAGGAAACCGCTATAAGGACTACTAACTTAACCATCACCTTCATGGAATTAGGTTTATTAGCAGGAAAACTGGCTTTCAAAAGCCAAAGAATTATTTGTGGAAAACATCCATTGGTTCCAAAAATGTAAAAAACAAAACAAACCCCTTCTCATCACCACCATTGGCAGAGGGGAGTGAGATGATGCTGAAGCATTTGCAAACAACAGGAAATGCATATGTGTAAGATGCACACTAATCCTCCTTTTCTTTAGCAAAACCATGTGAATATATCATAATCTATGCTCACCTTGGAGGGAAATTGGATTTAAAGAGATTGTTTCTGAAATCTGCATTTGATTATTGCTAGTGGGAGCCTGGGAGCCAGTTTGGTAGACACAATCAGGAGGGGCTATAGAATAGCAGTGGGGGAAGCAAGAACATCTCCTTCCCTAGCAAAGTCTGCAGACATCAGCAGGGGTGACCATTCACTCAGCCATGATGTGCTTGCACTACATTCATCCCACCTCCATCATGACTCTGCCTCCCTCTCTATCATGCTGTGGCACTGGTAGTTTCACCCAGCATACCATCTCACTAACCAAGCTGATCACAAATGTGCAAGCTAAAGAAGTGAATTCTAATAAGAAGCTTGGAGAAACACTAGCTGTTACTACATTGAAATGCTCAGGTCATCAAAAGTTCAGATAAACAGGGATGCTTCTTCAACAGCATTGCATTTACATGAGGATGATGAGAAGGGAGAGGTAGTGAATTTGGATGAGCAGGAGTTTGCATTTCCAAGGTGGGGGTGATGTTAAATACTCATTGCTTGTACTAATTAAAGTTTCCAGAAAGCCTAGGATAATTAGCCAGATGCCATCAAGAAAACAAGGCAGTCAAATCTGATAGCCATGCCTCAGTATTCTAATGAAGGAAATAAAGGAACAATGCAGTGCAGATGTAAAAACAGAGCAAACCACCTTGTGTCTGTATTTTTGAGCCAGTTGCATCATAGAGGGACATGTTATTTAGCACTTCCCTGTGCTGAACTTTATATGAAAGTGAAATGGGACATTAATCACTGATTCACTGATGAATAAAGAGCTCCTACATTTTAATGGGCCAGGGGAAGATTTAATCTTCTTGAGCAGTTTTGCTTTGGAAAGCACTTCCCAAATAATTAATTTCAAGCAACTTATTGCATTCAACGAGTGACTTCCTGACTATCTATTGCTGCAATCCACACTCTATTTCCAGAGCATTTCACACTGAAATGAGCTTAGCAGAGGTGTGAGTCATATATTCACCTAGGACTGCTGAACCGTTTGGTGTTTCTATAATCACAAAGCACAATCTTACTGTTCTTCTTACTGTTGCATGCCACCTCAATCTCTTGAGTTGTGCGAGGTTGCAGGGCTCATGTTTCCTTTTGGAATGAGGCACAGCAGAGACTGTGGGGGTCTTTGTGATATATGGTTTATTTACGCATATATACAAACTGAGCATATGATGGAAGTGTTCACACTATTAACTTGCTGAGAGTGTCTTGTTCCTGCCATAGCCACAGCCTTGGATTCAAACAAAAGTCAAACATCGCTCTGATTCTCTCTCCAGCTTGCTGCTTTACTTCCAGGTCACATCAGTGCTCCCTTTGCTCCAACCTCTGGCTTTTTCTATTGAGGGAGACTCCCCCACACTTGCCATATCTTGCACTGAGCTCCTCAATTCCCCTTAAAGGCTCGTCTCCCATGTTTATCACCTCACCAGAAGGCTAGCCTGGCTATTCCAAGAATTAGAAGCCTTGATTAAATTCTAACACTTGCTGGATCCAGAGATTTAAGGGGTCTGGTACCAGCTTAACACCTCAAATTCATAACATGGCTTATCTTATTTTTCTATCTGGTAAGTAGAGGGGAGAGGGAGACTCTTTTCTGTTTAATTCTTTCCCACAAACATACAACACATACAGGCAATGTATATGCCCAAACTACTGCCATTGTACTAATGAGAACTCCTATGGGTGGGGAAGCAGTGATAATTTTTAAAGGATACTAGCATCTGAATATCCTAGTATCTAAGTATTCAAGAGATGTTGCAAGAGCTCCACCCTGCAGCTATCCTCAGAACTTTATTGGCTTTAATGGTCTTTAAAAATCTCTTAAATTAAACATTGATTTTGACAAGACTACAATGACTCCTTCAAAGACTTTAGCTGAAAATTTGGGGCGCAATTTACTGTGAAGTCTGCCTGCGCATCCCACTGAAAAGAATGAGAGCTGCATGGAGCTCATTTTACTGGGCCATGTGCAACAGAACATCCTGGGGAATGGTGCCCTTGATTTGATACAAAACAGGAAACATCATTGCATCACAAGAAACACGGACAATATGTGACCAAGATGACAAATCCCCTCAATAGCTTTCTCTCTTTCCTCCTGTCAGTTCTAGTCACAAATGGATCAAAAACCAGGCAAGAAACTGAAAACCCTGCCCTTTGCTTTATAGGCTTCAGCCTGGAAGACACAAAACTGAGTTGCAGGGGATGAAGAAGATTGAACTTGCTTTCACACTAGGAATTTACTTTACATACTTAGCACTTTCACAATAGCCACACTTTGTTCACTCACTTTTTATGGTTGCAGGTAGGTAGCCGTGTTGGTCTGCCATAGTCGAAACAAAATAAAAAAAAATCCTTCCAGTAGCACCTTAGAGACCAACTAAGTTTGTTATTGGCATGAGCTTTATTGGCATGAGGTTTCGTGTGCATGCACACGAAAGCTCATACCAATAACAAACTTAGTTGGTCTCTAAGGTGCTACTGGATGACCCACTTTTTATGGGTCATCTGCATCAGGCATCTTCAACTTTTTCAGGCCCAGGTCCCCCTTTTCATCCAAACATGCATTTGGGAACCCATTTCTTAATTTTATACCATTTATTTTCATGGTGGCACTGCTCCTGTTGTGGCTCAGCTTGAATCAGGCCACAACCCACCAGTTGAAGACCAGTGATCTACATGATTCCATCGAATCATTGTTTTACTGTGTTTTCTCCCCATGGTTCAGTAGCGCAATTTACACAGTCATGCTCAAGAAAAGAACAATTGGAGCACCGAGTAGGAGGTGTGGTCTACTAATGGTGGTTGTGGAGGAGTCTACAATGTTTCTCCATTTGTTTTTAATTTGATGATACTGAAGTGGCATCCACATGGCCTGTTTATTGACTATCCATCTCGAATTGTTTACAGGGGTGTTAGATGGTGTGGATGAACTACCCCAGAAGAATCATGATGTGTCCCACACCAGAGGTACTTCCACTCCCCTAATACTCCTCACACCCCCTTTTAATATTATTATGTCTTGGTGTGTTGGAGTGAAATTGCACTCCTAATTTTTTTTTGAGGAGGAGGAGGAGGAGGAGGAGGAATTAGCTTCTTATATCCATGACTTTTTACAGCAGAGATCCCCCACCTTCTTTGTGTAGACCGACATTCAGCATTTTAGAGAGAGAGGCGACAGCACTCTGCTCTGTGCCATGTGGACTGTACCCTTTTAATTCTGCTTCCAGCAGATGGTGGGGCAGCAGCTTCTCAGGAGCCACAAAGACTGTCTTGTAGAAGAAGCTGCTCATCACTAGTAGTGCTAGACAAGATACCTTCAGGGAAAATAATCTCCCAGACATTGCTAATGTCACAATTGAAGAAGCAATCTGGCTATTTCTGACTCAGCCAGAACAATCCATTAAGCATCCATTAAAGCATCAGTAGGAAAATATGTTTTTCCCCCTTTAAATAAAAGAATCCATAAATACATTGCCCAAGGACAGGACTAAAATGAGTTTTGCTTGTTATTAGATTTTACTTTGATTAAAATAATGTTGCATCTATAGAAAGAGTAAATACGATGCACGGTATACCTTTGACTTCAAAAGTGCTCAGTTTGAACTCATGCAACATCAACTATAGTCATGTGAATGAGGGAGCCCCAGATATTAGTGCTAAATGATGCCAGGGAAATGCCATAGACTACTGCAGGCATGTGAGTTTACCATAGGCATCTAATTGGCCTTGGAGGTACTGTATATGGGATGCTGGACTAGACAGGTCTTAGAAACCTAGCAAGTCTAGGTTACATAGATTGGGCTCTTCTCAGGCAGTGACAGCAGGGCAGCGCCATGCAGCCAGTGGAGGACTGGTCCATTAGGGCAAATGGGAAACTGCCCACCAACTTCTATGTGTTCTCAGCCAGGCCCCACCTGCCTACCTTACCTGCATACAACCAGTCCAGGACGTGACACTGCCTGCCAGATTCTTCATCCTTAGTTTCAGTGTTTCCCTTGTTGAACTCAGCAGAGAGGAAGATGACGGCAAAACTAGAATTAGTTAGCTTTGCACAGAAGTAGGCTCTGGTCCTACATACTGCTAGTCTCTGCCTCCCACCTACCAGTCCCAATGGGCATCAGCAACCACTGCATGGAGCCACCTCCCAACAGTGGCATTACTGCCACTTACTAGGGCAGGATGGCTGCAAGATTGGGGTGGTGCAGGTGCACTGGCACAGCCAATCCTGCACTCCCACTAGTGCACCCAAGCAACAATGACCTCACCACCTACACCATCCCCCAAAAGTGGCAGGGGGACGAATGCCAAGAGGCCAATGCCACAGACCCATCCCACCTTGGCAACTGCCCTGTGGATCTTCTTATTCCCTTAGCTTTGTATTAAAGTTTTCTCATGGCAGGAGTGATGACATCATTCGGCAAAGCGTCACAGTAATTGCTCTGACACTCCTTGCTCCGGCAAGGGAATGAGGTGATAATTGGGCTTTCAGTTTTTGCTATTGATTGTGACAGAGTATCAGTGGAAGTCAGAGCAAGTCAGAAATCATCAAGAAAAGGGTGGCTATTTCTTTCCCTGAATGTGTTTCTTACATCATGCTCACAGCTGAAAAGGTAACACTTCTTTGCAAGATCATTTACATTTCTAATTAAGAGCTAAAGGTTTCACATCCACTGAAGATTTTATTGAACTTCAGTATGTTTTACACATTGAACCTAGGCAGTTTGAAGCAACCACCACTGAGTTCAATGCCACTTTCCCTCAGGAAAGTGTGCATAGGATCGCAGCCATGTCACACGTCTGATTAGAGATGTGAACCTAGACAAAGTCCAACATGCTAGATGTGATGCTGTGTCCCATGCCGACATTTTGGACTTGCACCTTGGAAATATGGCTATGGACTTCCTTGGGATGTGGCTATGGGGGCTGCCATAATGAGCTCCAGTACCACTGACTAGAACTATGCTCTTTCGGTTCTTTGATCTCCATCCAGAATTCTGCTGTCAAGGTAATTCACTACCTCCTGCCTCACTCGGACTTGGGCTCTGTACACACCATCAATTTAATGCTCATTATTTCCTCCCAAAGATTCTTGGGAACTATGGTTTGATAAGGATGCTGGGAGTTGTAGCTTTCTGAGGGATAAGTTCCAAAGATCCTTTGAGGGACATAATATGCTTTAAACGTATGGTGTGTATGTAGCTTCTCCAGGTATGGCTGAGAGAGACTCAGCCTGAAATCTTGGAGACTGGCTTCCGGTCAGGGCAGACAATATTGAGTAAGGTAGGCTAATGGTCTGATGCAATATAAAGCAGCTTCCTATGTTCCTATATTCTTGGCAGATCTAGTAAGTCACAGAGTGAGCAGCACAAGAGTGTAAGCTGACCCACTACCATGATATCTGAAGACCCCCCTTATCCTGTTTGGGACTGCCACAAATCTCTGATGCCTTTGACCCAAACTGGTACTTAGGAGTCACAAATGAAAGTGCAGTTGTTAACTATGGAGGACATTCTGTCACATTAACGTTATCATGACCTATCATTCAAAGTTAACATAGAGTATGACTTTGATCAGGATTTCTGCTTGCATTCTCCTAGGCCCCTAACGTTGGAACTTGCACACAATGCAGTTTCTTTAGTTCAGCTTGTCCTGCTGACTGATCCATAAAGTTTGCATGAGTCAACCTTTTCTCTTGCTGCATTATTACCACCAGCCAGGACTGAGGGAGGTATGGGAGCTATTCTGGAAGCCAGAGAAGCACTAACAGCTGGGGGAGGGATCCATCTGGGATTCAAACATAAGGCAGGCATGCAAGCCTGCTGCTTTCAAATGCTCCTTGTTGACATTCCCACTAATATATGCACCACTAATGAAAGGTAGATTCTTCTCAAAGGCAAGCAAAGCACTTTGTTTTGAAATGCTTTCATTAAATGCATTCTAAAATTCTGCTAATATTCATTTAAAAGAAATACTTAAAAGCAAGAGATTGTTGGAATTGGAAAGGCCAGTCACCTCCTGAGCACTGAATATGTCTAACCTCATTTTATGTTCTAAACATCTGGGCAGCTACCTGGGAATAAATGAAATATTTCTGTTATATTATTAATATGTCAAATGTACCACATTCAAGATGTACACTTCTTGGAGGAGAAAGTCACACACACAAAAAAGAATAAGTAGGGATCATGCTAAAACTGACTAATTATGCAGAGCGAACTCTGAAAAAATGTGGAGAATCTAAGGGCTTGTGCACACCAGAGCAGAATGTGAATTTGCACCCGCCTGTCTCCCAGTTAATTAAGGGGTGGTCACAGGCTGTCTATCCCAGTGTTGTCTTCAATCTTTCCCCCTTTAAATGTGGTGTTTATCAATGCCTGGAAAGGCTGAATTGGGGGGGCCTCACATTTAAGGTATGAGACGACACTCTAATGGGATCCACATTTTGTACTGGTGTGAACTATGAACTCTGGAAAGCGTAACTAAGTGAACCACAGTAAGATTGCCTTGCCTACTTTTGGATGCCATGGCACAAATAAATACTGAGGAGGAAATCAGGAGAACAGTATATTAAAATCAGAATCTTCAGTGCATATTTATGTGCATGATTTTATAGTGCTGTACTAATTTACTGCTTATGTGTATTATATTGTTACTGTCCCAGATTCATATATTTATTTGCCTGCCCTTCACCATAATGTCTACAAGGTGAGTGACAATAATTTTAGGAGGAGGGGGGTTAGAAATCAAAATAATCAAAATAATCAGATAATAAAATAAAATATTCTAGTGCTCAGACTGAGTATTAGCATTTGCTAAGACATCATGATATACTCAAACACGGAGGTGATATATATCCCACCGAAATCAATGGCAGAACCCATAAATAAAAACTTGCAAGATACTTGAGGGGTTAAACTTTTACCACTGTGACTAAGGTAAGTGGAAATGTTCTCATTTCCCGGGCTGAATTCTTGCAGTAAGAAGAATAAAGTGTTACACATTCATTGCCTTAGGCTAGCCTAAGTCAGTTTAAAACCTTAACAAAAATCTTCAAAATGTAATAAAATGGTAGTGGTATCCAGCTATCGAACTTTAAATATAACTTTTTTTTATTTTTAAAAAATCTATTTTTTAATTTTAATAGGTCTCATAGTGAGAAATTGGTTCAGAAAGCCAGCATTGATCTGTAGTTTAAAAGTTCATAACTGCTACAAAATTAATACATGCATTGTATAGGTGGATGTAAGCTCTAGGACATAACAATGCTATGGGGTTTTGTGGAGTGGAAATTATAGTTTAATATCTCAGCTCTGGGAAGAAAACATAAGCTCCTATTTCCAACTAACTTCCTTAGCATTTGTAGTGTGGTGCTTGCTATGGCAGAATGACTGCTTAGAAAAATTAAAGGACTATCTGCTCAAGCAGCCATTTTGCAGATTTTTAATGTCAGATGTACCCAAACAGAAAACAATTGCAACACAGCTATTCTCTCTGTGTTCCCAAAGGATGATTCCCCAAAGCAAGGATACTTTTTTAAAATGGATTTCCTGAAAAATAATTCTGATTTATAAAGTGGTATTCAGTCACCTTTTTAAAAGCATTGTAAAGTGTATACAAGCCATCAGGGAAATGAGAATAGGGATGTTAAGCCTTTGTAAGGAAAGCTATGAATTATTGCTGGCATAATAACCACTATGCGTGCCTGTGAAAGTCAATAAATTTTATATTAAAATCTGCATAATATGTCTAAGAACTGAAAGTGTAAATGGGCAGGGGAGGGGAGACAACGTTCACAGATTTCCTTTTTACAAAGGTGGAGCCGCAAATTATTATTTTTTTGCATTGGATAAATCATCACTATCTGTTTATTTGTGTGCCACTTTCCCCATCTCCCGCCTAGGGTAGTGAAAACATTCTCCTTCAGGCTCTCGCTAAGAGGGTCCTTTTGACTGCCATTGTCATGGGTTCCTATCCCACATGGCAGCCAGCAAATAACCCTCAATCTGCAACTTCACGGAGACATCCCAGACAGGTCACATGGCTTTGGGGGTTCAAAGTCCCCAAAGAAAGTAACATCTCTGAGAGACTGGACCTGAGTTTAACTACAATTCAATAAACTGCCATGCATTTATTATTACAGTGGTACCTCTAGTTACGAACTTAATTCGTTCCGGAGGTCCGTTCTTAACCTGAAACTGTTCTTAACTAGAGTTGTGCTTTCGCTAATGGGGCCTCTTGCTGCCGCTACACTGCTAGCACATAATTTCTGTTCTCATCCTGGGGCAAAGTTCCCAACTCGAGGTAACTCTTCCAAGTTAGCGGAGTTTGTAACCTGAAGCGTTTGTAACCTGAGGTGTTTGTAACTCGAAGTACCACTGCATTTTTATTTATTAAATTTGTTAGTCGCTTTCTCTTGCCCAAGGCAACCCAACGCAGTTTACAACCATTCAGTCCAGGTTAAATTGACCAGTTATTCATAGTCGCTCCCCACAAAAAATGAGAGTTTGAGTCTTCAAAAATGAGGACGCTTATTTGCATGTTTGTGTGCAAACTCAGAAATAATTGAGATAATTTAAATAGAGATATAATACATCTCACCATAGAGGGGAAGTGGCCAGATGCTGCTGTTGAAAGGCAACTTCAAGGCTCCTGCACTCTCTTTTTTGGTTCTTCATCTTTAAACCAGGCTTGGACTGTACAGCACTCCAATAGAGGACACTGTAAAGTAAGTCACATGGCCTGTCTAAGAAGCAAGCATTTCTAAAGCATATATTTAAATCATATCTTATTACTTTGTACATGGGCTTACCCAGTGGTTTTCCATCCAGGCATTACCCAGACAAAGACCTGCTTCACTTCAGCAGGGCTGCCACTTCATATCTTCAGACCCGTATCTCAAACAGCTATGGTACAAGGTACTTACAAGCAATGTTCCAGGGCCCATTTGGGTCATGGTCAAATTGTCATACAAAGAGAATTATGCTTTCCCTACAAAGGCTTTTCTATTCTTAACAAATGCTCCAAAAACTTCTGCTAATATAGAAAGCGGAAGTCAGATTATGAATGAAAACACAAAGGCGAAAGCATACAACACCGGTCCAACTGCACTGCCTGCTGGTTAGTTTCCAGACGCCATTTAAAAACCTGTTTTTACCCATTAAAGCCAAATGCGGCTTGGGAGCCCAATACCTAAAAGACTGACTCATCCTACAGAAACCTGCTGGGACCCTGGGTTTGTCATCTGAGGCCCTTCTCTGTGTCCCACCTCTTAAAGAAGCACAAAGAGTGGAGACCAAAGAATGGACCTTCTCTGTTAAAAGCCTCCTGTCTTTGGAACTCTCTCCCAGGGAAGCATGCCTGGCACCAGCCATACTATCATTTCAACACCAGGTTAAAAACATTTTTATTCTCCTGGGCATCTGGGCATGATTTTGTTACCGTTACTCTTGATATCATGCATCACTTAATACGCTTTTATTACATTTCATTGTATTATACACATTGTAAATTGCTATGAGCCTTTCTTATATATAAAGCGATAGGCAAGTCTAATAAATCATCTCAAATCATTCACAGAATCAGATGTAGGTTCAAAACATCCCTCTGCACTGGAGGGAATGGAAAAGCCCCTTTATATGGTGGCTCCATTTGCTCAGAGTGCATGTACGCTAGGCTTTGGGCCAGGGACGTTGTGTGGAATTACGGCCCACCGAGCCATAGAATATATTTTCTACTCTATGCTGCTGAGGATCATAGCTTACACTCATTTCCAGAGCATAAGAGTAACCCTCCGATCTAGCCTTCCTTTTCATATGTGCCTAAAGATAATTAGTAATAGATAGGGATATACCGTAATTTAAAATCTGCCTTAAGGGATACTACTTTTGACATATATTCTTGAGATACATTTTCAGAAATAATATTCTAACCACCAGGGATCGTCATATAAAACCTTTAATGTGATTAAAGTGGGCCAGCATCCATAGTCATCTAGAGCTGGTGGGGAAGAGATTATATTATTGTGTTTAAAAAAAAAATGGGAAAAGAGGAATCTAAGACAATGCTAAGAACAGGTTTTTTTATTTATTTTAAAAAGCTGCAGAGTGCTGCTAGATCAGAAGCTATGCAAAGGATGCTTAATGTTCTAAGAATATGGGAGTTAAATTCTAGGAAATGCAAAGGAAGCTACAGCAAAAGGTACACCACTCAGTTTGAAAAGGATGTGGACCTCTCTGTCAGCAAGGAGATTGCTGCAGCATAAAGTGCTGCCCCACCTCAAGTTGCAGTGGAGATTTTATTACTATATTCTCCCATAAACTATTTTATATGCATGGTAACACACTGCAAGGCACGCATTCATCAGCCAGCAAGCTCTCACGTTGAATACAGACACTCTTGTAAAGGGGCATTGCAAACTTGAAATAAGATTAGTTTATAAGCATTTTCAAGGTCTATGCCTTTCCATGCTGATTTGGCTAGTATTATACGGTAAATCACATTTCCCTACCTTTTCTCCGCTGGACGGTATGAAAGGTGGGGGGAAATCAATTGGTAATAAAACTAAATTTGCTGTGACTAGGCCAAAGTAAACAAGGGGGCAGGAGGCACAGAGGAGAGGAATGGATTTAAAGCAGAAGCCTTTAAAAACGCTGGTTTTTGAAAAGGACCCCCAAAAAACCCCGCTACACCATTGTCAGCCAGTAGCAAGCCAGGACTCTCTTTAGACCAGCTTCCTTCAATTAAATTGCATTATCAAACTACATAATGCCACAATAAGGAAGCATTTAGATAAGAGGAATATGGGATTCTCTGGAAATTGCATGATATTACATGCAGCTCCCACAAAACCACTAAGGAATTAAAGTTTATAGCCTTGGGATTAAACAGTAAAAGTAAAAACAGAAAACAGAAACAAACCACAGATCTGGTGCTTGGTAGCACCACCAAAAATAATGACTATACATAGCTCCTGATGATCCCAGCAAAAATCTCCTATAAGGAGCTGCCAATTAACTGCAAGAAAAGCCTTCATTGGCATCAACAGGAACTTCCTGAGATTAATGTCACATCAAGTTTGGTCCTTAGAATACTAAGTATTCAAAGTGTTGGCTCCTCATGAGGCCTGCACTATACATACACCAGAATGAGGTGAAACAGTCCTGAGACAGTGCAAAAGACTGACAGTGTCACTTCAGACTATGGATGGGCAATCATATTTTTGAATGTCCCCACCTATGTCAAAAATTGTCTGCAAATAAAAAAACGAGCACAGCAGGCAAAGAGCTCACCTAGAAGGTGGCTCATCCCCAGTGTGCCACCTTTTAGTATATAGAAGAATCATGTTTGGAATAGGACTGTGGACCACCTGTGGAACCCACACCTCCCACATGGGGCCACCTGGGGCCCTACCTCCTATATTAGTGTTAGGTATGCACACCACTGAACCTAGGGCTTGCCGATCAGAAGGTCAGTGGTTCGAATCCCCGCGACGGGGTGAGCTCCCGTTGCTCTGTCCCAGCTCCTGCCAACCTAGCAGTTCGAAAGCACGTCAGAGTGCAATTACATAAATAGGTATCGCTCTAGCGGGAAGATAAACGGTGTTTCCGTGCACTGCTCTGGTTTCACCAGAAGTGGCTTAGTCATGCTGGCCACATAACCTGGAAAAGGTGTCTGCGGACAAATGTCGTCTCCCTCAGCCAGTAAAGCGAGATGAGCGCCACAGCCACAGAGTCGTTCACGAGTGGACTTAACTGTCAGGGGTCCTTTACCTTTTATGCACACCTGCAAGGGAAAGACTACTAATTCACTCTCCATATTACAACATTCGATACCCATGGAAAGTCTACATGTCAAGGAGTTCCCTTGAAGATGCCCATGCATAACACCTGTACTTTGGGAGTAGGCACATGGCCCTGCAGCCTTGTTCTGTGTATGGGTCTCCTTCACACATTGCATGTGCAGGGCTCACGTTGCATTCAAATGCAGAATCCCTTGTAATGCAGTCCCACCCTAACAGCATAGCAAACTACGATTTAGCAGAATAAGCTTATGCAGAAGAAAAGCTTGAGATTGGTGATATTCGGACAGCAACTTTGAGTGGAAAGGTGCCCCAGCACATTTGTCAATCGCACTAAAGACTGGAAAGATGGAGCAGAAAAAAGTGGGGCTGTAAAGAAACTATAGGCATGGCAGATCAGATTATGATCCATGTAATGTAAGATTTTGCAATTACTGTAAAGTTGGGCAGCCTTTTCATTAGGAATGTAAGTAAGCTGCCTTACTCTAAACCAGACCATTGGGCCATTTATCCCAGTATTTTTAATACAGTGGCTTTCCAGGGTTTCAGACAGTTCCTTGCCCTAGCACCTTCGAAATGCTGAACTATCAGCAAAAATTACAGTTGCTGTGTACCTGGGTAGAGGAGAAGAGAGTCTACTTGCGCAAAAGTTTCCATGAAAATGTTCTTTAGAAAGAGAGTTGGAATCTTACACATGAAGAGATTTTATGGAATGAAGAGCAGTGGTTGTCCTGTTTGCTGTGGCCTTCACCCTAGTTCAAAGTTGTGTAATTGCATTTTTGGAAGGTGGGATGATCCGGCAAGTGCAAGAAGGCTTTTCATCTGTCAGCAAGAAAGTGGCTTGTCCTCACGAATCTTTGCTTTCCATAGTCAACAATGTGACCCAGCCGTACACACAGTTCTCTGGATCACAGACTGATTTTAATGAGATGATTCTGGGTAATTGGTTTGTGGGACTCCAGGCCAAGGAGGCAA
Source organism: Podarcis liolepis (assembly GCF_965112155.1). NCBI lineage: Eukaryota > Metazoa > Chordata > Lepidosauria > Squamata > Lacertidae > Podarcis > Podarcis liolepis. The sequence goes on along the minus strand of NC_139564.1, from coordinate 42,159,940 downwards.
AGTGAAATTCTACTTCCATAGATGCAGAAGCAGAATCCACTTACTGACCTGTCAGTCTTCAGAAATGTCAGTACTCTGCATGCTGATATACCATCAGATAAAGCTGGCACTGCTATATGATCTTTCCATTTTTAAAAGACACTCACAAATAATGAGCAGGAGATGTCCAACCATAAATATCGCAGGCAACTTTTAAAATGAAATTATTGATTAAACAACATCCATCTTCATGTTCATTTCCATTAACTGTCAGCATGGGGCTCCTGAAACATAACTTCTTGTTTCCTTAATATGATTTGGGAAAGAAAAAAATTAACACATTCACTCTCTCAAAACAATTTAATTTTGTACTCTGTATAGCTTATAGCAAACAGCTATTAGGCGTTCTTGAGATAATGAATCACAATATGATACATGTCTGTTTACCGGGACGTTGTCAGCCCTGTCTCCTTAACATTCCTTATCATCATTCAGTTGAAAAATCCCAGCACACCAGTTTCTTAGCACTGAATGGTTAAGTGGATTCCACACTCTTTTCTGCTGCATATTCATTTCATAAATGTCACTGCACCCACTGAAGTTTCTGAGATGAAAAAAAGAGGGAGAAATGAATGGAGATGAATTGTTTAATGGGTTACTTCAACTGTCCACAATTTATAACTTCTTGTGATCCTTGCTGTGAAAAAGACTGAAATACCTGCTGGAACAGTAGTATCTTCAGTTTCTAGTACCATGGTCAGCTCCAGCTACAGTCACATAAATGAAGGAAAACAGACTTAATTTTTAATTCATCATGAGGATTATATTTGGTAAAAAAACCCCTGACTTTTCACTGCATATCCCACCTTTCTACAAAATATTCAAGATGGTGTACATTAACTTTAATTGTGAACTGCCCTAGAATCCATTTTTTGTGGACAATATTTGAACATTTTAAATAAGTATATAAACACATAGAAGAAACAACACAAAATACAAGTGCACAATAACAACTGCACTCATCTAATAAAACAGATGAAAAACAGCTATAAAGGCAATTGTGTTGTAACATCAACTTAACAGCAATAAACTGGAAAAGCTGGCTGAAATTTACCTAAACCTGTTATATCCTTCCTAGGAAGCTCATCAGCTCTATCCAACCCTGCACCCCGCCGCTCCTGTGAATGAATTCACTGGCTGTACTAATCAATCTTATCTTCACACAGCAGAAAAAGATTATTCAGTAATGATCCATTTTAAATATTCTGCATTACTGAGAAAATCAACTGCTTGTTTTGTGATGCATTTCTTGTTTGCTTCTGTATTTAAAATCTCAAGGGCTTTTAACTCTCACCTGATGGTGTTCTTTGGAGCCAGTCTACATCTGACACTAAACTCTGATTATTGCTGTTTTCTTCTGGGAAGGTCAGTCAGCATTAGGATGATGCATACAGCTCCTCTGGATTCAGGAGTCAGACTCTGGTATCTCCTGATCTCCAAACCAGAGTCAGCCTAGAAAGGTAGTCAAAGTGGTGGTCCACAGACCAGTCAGTGCCTGTCCACAAGCCACAGGCTTCCAGTCCCCAGTGACTCCACTACAGCCCATATTTGACTTTTGGGACCATATATGGTACTGGTTCCTGGCACACTGGGGGGGGGGTGCCAGTCCACTTCATCAGAAAGCTTGTTAAAAACTGGCCTAGGGAATCAAAGTGCTACTTATTCTTTTCTTTCCAAGGAACTGAGCATCTGGATGTTAGAGCAGGTTAGATAATCTAAAGAAGTAGGGAGAGTGGAAGCATAAGCGACTTGAGTTTTTTCTCACCACACTTTCAGGTCTTATCTAAAGAGGAAGATGTGTTCACTGAACACAAATATAGACACATCTTCTTGGATATGACTTGAAAGTGCAGGGAAAGGATGTTTCTCATACTTCCTTTCCCATTACTCTTCTGGAACTTCTATAGTAATTATTTCCTATACCTCGCTGCATTTTGGGTTTATGGACCACAATAAAGCCATGTGTACAAAGCAGCTATAAAAGGATAAGAACTACTGACAGAGTGAATAATCTCATAGGTTGGATCCAGATGGAAGACATGGTTAGAGCAGAGCATTAAGTTACTCCCTCTAGTTGAGCATACTTAAGTTTGCATCCAACCCTATAAATTCAATATTCTGAACATAAGATGAACCTGTTGGATCAGGCCAATGGCCCATCTAGTCCAACACCCTGTTCTCAGAGTGGCCAATCAGATACCTATGGTAAGGACGATCAAAGCACAAGAGCACTTCCCTGCCATGCTGCAACCGTGATTTTCAGCAACTAGTATTCGGAAGCATTACTGCCTCTGACCATGGAGGCAGAGCATAGCCATAATGGTTTGTAGCCTTAGATAGGTATAAATGAGACCATTTGTATCTCTTGGCCTAATAAATACAGGATAGTGAAATTTCCTTCTGATGGGTGACAATTAATTGTGATGGGTTTGAAAATGTTTGTCTGCCAATTAGCTCAGGCATCACAGACTTGCACGGATAAACAACAGCAATATTTGTTTAACCGAATATACTGATTGCCTTATCTGGCAACAAAAGGAAGAGTGTTAATGATGTCAGCAGAGAACAGAAGAGAAAGAGCTTGGTTTCAAATGGAATTTGTATTGAAGAAAGTAAGATTTCAGGGTGACATATTAAACTTAATTTAAACTGCAATGAAATCCCAGGTTGAGGAATCTGGCAAGGCAATTTGTTCTGCAAAACCTTTTCATCATCGGGGGAAATGGGTCAGTTTTATTAGGCTTCTCCCAGATTCCCACCAACGTTGTCTACAGTTGGGCAGAAGAAAAAAGGAGATCTACTGACTCACAATTAATGAACTTTGAATCAACATAGCATAAATTATTATCATCACCACCACCACAATGTATGTATCCATACCAATGGTAGCCAGCATAGTGCCATCCACATGTTATCAGATTCCAGCTTCCATCAGCCCCAACCAGCATGGCCAATAATCAGGAATGGTGGGAGTTGGAGTCAAAGAAAATCTGGAGGGCACCACATTGGTGACCCTTGTTCTATACAATGTATTCCATAGGCACACATTCCTGCCACATTAGAGAAAGGGGGTGAGGAGATTAGCATAAATATATATATTATCCTCATAAGCACCAGACTGCCAAGCACTCTCAGTTCAATTCAAATTCAACTGAGAAATTCATCTGATCAATCCCTGACAGCTGTTGTTCATGTCTCAGCTCAGAGAGAGAGAGCAGGAGAGAGACAGAGAAATAATGGCACTCTTATTAATGCGCATATCATCTTGCCTATGGGAATATCAATATGCATAAAGTTTCAAAGTGATACTTGAGCTGTTTGCCACTTACCTCCTGTGGCTGACATTAGTGCTACAAGAAAATATCATCCCTAGAAAAGAGGCTAGTGATCTGAAGAAGGTAACAGAGACCCAACGGGCCCACTTTGAGAGTAGGCTTTCAGTGCTGCCATGAATCTTCCTGCAGGAGGATTCTTGCACTTGCTTTTGACATTGTCATGTAAGGTAATTGTCTTAGAAGTATGCTGGTGTGAAAACTGACATGGATTCAGTTATTTCCTATTATCAGTGGCAGGGAACTGATCACTTGGCCCTTTTTGCACAGCATGGAAACCACAATGATCAGCTGGTGGGTCTTCAGTGCACACAGCCTCACAAGCCACAATGGTCAGCTTGTGATCACTGAAGCTTCTGTGCACTGCTATCCCTTGCTATCAGCTGCCCACTGGCCGGATCCAGTTCTCCAACACACAGACACACACACATACTTTGGGCGCAATATTTCAGAAAAGTGGCACACAGTCACACCTCGGGTTGAATATGCTTCATGTTGAACGCGTTCGAGTTGTGATCCGCGGCAACCCGGAAGTAACAGAGCGCATTACTTCCGGGTTTCACCACTCATGCATGCGCATATGCTCAAAATGATGTCACGCGCATGTGCAGTAGCGGCAAAAGGCAATGTGCACATGCGCAGACGTGCCATTGCTAGTTACGTTTGCTTCTGGATGTGAACAGGGCTCCGGAATGGATCCCGTTCGTATCCAGAGGTACCACTGTACAAAGAAACAAATGATGGTGATGGGGTGATAGGAAGTAATGGAGGCATAACTGATGTATCCAGAAATTGCTATGCACATGTCATTATAAACCAGATCCTTGTCTCCTAGCTTCCTATTAGGATAAACTCTGTTTCTTTTCTCCTGTTGTTACTCATCATGGAACATGAAGCAGAGAAAGTGATCCTGGCTTAGGTGAATTTGTCATCACAGAGAGAAACGTCGTAGCCTCATTGATATGGGACAGATAAATTAGCAGAGCTTCTGTTCTAAGTCTATTGATTTCAATGTACAAATTTATTTTTTATTTATTTAAAATACCAACATTAAGAGACCCTCCCAATTCCATGCATGGAAGCCAAATGGAGTGGCAGTTAAATCTTAAACACTGGCAACCAAACAATATATCCCACCACATATGAGAGCAGCAAGTTAACCTATCTGAAGCTTTCTCAAAAATTCACCTTTTAGGCAACTCTTCTATTTCCTTTTTATGCCTGAATTATGCTTTATGGAATTTTAGAGATTGGTGTTTCTGATACCGTCCAAGAGAAACTTCTGGTGTTTAAAAGCCACTCATTTGATACATAAAGGCAATTCTGGTATTGCTAGGGGGGATGCATTGTACAAAATGGCAAAGAAAATAAATGTTTCTAAAAATAACTATACTTCTGTAACATATTCATTTACTTGATTTTGCATTATTTGGGGAAACTTGAAAGGAATACCAACTATTCAAGTTAGGAAATTCTCCCACATGTGATCTTGTTTAAGAAAATATTCAAAGTCATGAAAATATGCTCATGCCAAAATTATGCCTTAAAATTCAGAGGACTCTACATTTGATCAACGTGCGGCTCCAAGGAATTAAGGAAGATATGGAAACAATCAATAAGCATGGACATCTATGATGGGTTGCCAACTTATGGGAAACTGATTCACCTAAACCTGAAGTTTGCTGTCTGGAAAGCATACAGAAGCTTTTTCACACCCTGGGGGTGGGGGTAAACATTATAGCCTAATAAGTCCTGAAGGTGTTGCTACAGTGGCATAATGGAAAGTTGGCAGTTCTTACTTGGGGATACTCAGCCATGCAGGTCCCACTGGTGGAGGAAAAGGCATGCGGAGGAAGTGCACCACCCCCAGCAGACCAATCCTGGTGAGTGCTATCGCAGCTTCCCCCCCCCCCGCTGGGCGCCACACCCCCAGGACGCACACCATGCCCCCGGGACATGCGTCAGCCCCATCCCCCACCTGCTCTCCACCCTCCGGTGCCGGAGCATGAAGCTCTGCCACTGGCAGGTCCCCAGGCTTATTTGCCAATACACTCTCCTTCACAGTTTGAGTGTCTCTCAAAAAGTTCCCAAGCACAGTTTCAAAGAGCAGCCACTGAGATGTTTAGAAAATTGAACAAAAATTAAACTCATGTTTCTCCCTATTGTCATTTATAAAGGCAAGATTAAACTCTGCTTTAAGATGCAAACGCTATGCAATGGTTTATCTGCCACCTAGTGGTTTAGTTGTAAATATATTTTCCTCCTGTTTCATAGTCTTCCAGACAATAATGTCTCTTGTATGAGAAATATTATTATCAGACATTTTTTAGATATATAAAAACATATATATATATATATATATATATATATATATATATATATATATACCTGTGGCGCTCCAGATGCTGTACGACTCCTGTCAGCCCCAGTCAGTCATGGATCGCGGAAGTTGGAGTCTAGCATCTGCAAGGCCACCAGTAACCAATTCAATTTAAAAATAAACATTACTGAATATGGCCTGATTCAAGTAAATCAATGTGTTACTAATACAATTTATTCCTTACTGAAGATGCTCAAAGTCATGGCATTGGCAACAAGGGTTTTCACAATATTGGCCAACATCCATATCAGCCAAGTATCCATATATTGTCTACGAGAGGATAGTGGATGTCTTAATCCATTTTAGTAACTTCTCTGTAAAACGGGAACAACCACTTTTATTACATTCTTTTTTGGGCACTGCCTGGCAAAAACATTGTGAAGTGTTCAGCACATATTCAACCTGATGCATCACTCTTTCTAACAGAGAACTCAATATGGCAAATGCTGACAGAAATGAAGCCAAAACAAGTTTCTAAGAAACAAGAACATGGTATCAGGATGCCAAATGGTCTGCGTAAGTGTAAGGGTGTTTAAGAAAAGCTGTAAATGTCCAGCTTCTGCTTCTATCAGCTTACATATCCTAGAGAAAAGCACTGCTGCTTGGCTGGAACTCTGAAAGGAGTTCCCTTATCAGGAGGTGACGTAGATATACTGTAGCATTTTGTCGCAGGCCTCACTTCTAGATGTTTAACCATCATTCCTCTTGGGACTTGTTCCTCCTGTTTGCCAAATGGCACAAAAAGCCAACAGATCCCAGTCACAAAAACAACACTAGAAAGATACACAAATGTAAAACTGTGAAATCTGTTCCCTACAGAAGCAACACTCATTGCCAGTTGCCTTTTGCTTTCAAAGTAATGGAACTGGGTTGTTGAGGCAAACGTTTAGTAAACTCTGTGAAGTTGCCTCTATTCTCTGCATGAATCATGGCTTCTGCTATTTCCAGGAAAACTGCATAACAGCTAAGCGCTATTATTACATTTTTTTTTCCTGCACAGCAAGTTGTCAATTATACAGTGATGTGACACCACAGCTTAAGCATTATCTGATGATTCAGTGCTATGCACGCCTTTTAGTTCTAATTACAGTTACTGAAACTGTGCTTGCAAAGAACTTCCCCAAACCTTTTACATTGGAGTTAGACATACAATGATTCTGAACATTCAGAATCTGAAAGCTGGTTCACTTCAAAGGTACCTCTTTTCAAATCTGAAAAGAGCCAAGCTGTCGAGAATTTAAAAGAGAACAAGGATATAATGGGCCTGGAAAGTCTATTATTGTGATGCACTGCCCTTCAATAAAGATTTGACACTGCAGCCCGGACCTGGTTGTGGTCATGAACCATGCTGTGTCCTTAAGCAGACACCTGTCAACCCTTATGTGGCTCAGCTCTGTAGATGCTCCCAACTTTCAGATATATCATTGAAATCCAATTATATCCCAAGACTACTGATGATCCAGGCCATATTGAACGGAAATACATCTAAAAAAATACTTAAGTGATGATGGGGTACCTGTGGCCCTACAGACCACAACTCCAACGTTTTCTGGCCATTGGCCATACTATCTGGAAAGCTGCAGTTTCCCTAACCTTGAGTTAAATGTTGTTTCACGCATTCCATGGTGGCAAACACCATCAAATGTTTGACAATATTCAGATATGGTGAATATTGCATTCATTTTCCTGGTTATAACGTTAGTGCTTCTGCCTTGTTTTCTAATGTTCGTTTCACATTGCAGTACCTGTTGCATTGTGGAACTGTGGCTTTTGAATCACTATACCAGCATGTCATACTAAATTTCATTCACACTAGTGGATGTGATGTGACATAACAACGAACGCCATTGGACAATATTGCTTTCCCTGACCCTTTCTGCACATGCATGGTTCTGTTCAGCCACAAAAATTGCAGGAAGCAACTTTATGCTGGTATACTGTCCCCAAATTTCATCACTTCACCCCCACAATTTTCTGGGTTAATAGGGTTGTAAATGGATTTTTTCTGGAACAAATGAATACAGAAGTGAGTGGTAAACTTCTACTATATTCCACTGGATTTCTAAAAGTGCCTTTTACATTGTGTGAAAGCTCAAATATAATGCAGAAATTAATAGTTAGGGAAATGTGAAGGAAAGGAAATAAACCACGGTGCGAATCTAGTCAAAGAGCTGCAGTGAGGTCTGCATCCCTAATGACATGCTACATGCTACAATGTGTACAATCTGTGTGGACAAATACTAGTGCCACACACATTCACATGTAACATTTAATGACTATATAGTTTGTGCACCTGCATGCACAATACTTGAGATGTATAAATCTACCTGTGTACAATATGCCTGTGTTCATTGTAACATGTAAGCAAGCCTTGTATCTTTATAATATATGTATTTGTGTGCCCATTTTGGTTGCATTCCTGCATTAGGTTAGTTGCTGCAAAAAAACATGGGGAGACTTGCAGCACCTTAAAGACTAGCCCATTGATTATGGCATAAGCTTTTGTGGACTCAAGTCCATGAAATCTTATGCCATAATAAATAGGTTAGTCTTCAAGGTACTACTAGGCTCTTTCTTGTTTTTTCCCTTAAAAAGAGAAACGGAATATGTAAAAGTTGTGGTTTCTATAAACAGAAAGGTTTCAAAACAGAAATAGGAGTATAGAGTTTTATAAGCGGAGTTTTCTAAACAGAAATAAAAATAAATCTTCTGAGACTTAAGAAGTATAGAGAGTGCTCCTCTTAGAAAGTGTATTAAATGCATTTCTGTTTTTCTAGCAAATTCAAAGTTTTGAAAATGAAGTATGTTTAGTGTAGCTATTCAGTATGGTTTACATGACCCTATTCACTTCATGGGACTGAGAAGTCAATCAAATTCAATTTAGGTAATTTATATGGATTGTGTTTGATCAACTTAATTACAGAAGTAATTGAAACAGCAAATGAATTTTTCCCATATGCGTGTGAAGCTATCAAGTCAAAAGGGATAAACCCAGAACAATCTCTTCATTATCTGTGTCAGTGACGCCCAGATCTATCATTAGTGCATTGCCAGGGGGAGGAGTGGAGAGCTAAACAGAACAAGGCCACAACTGTTAATGCCACCATAAAAAAAAGGAAACCCAGTACTATTTTTGTAACATTTTTCTTTTGGATATTGTAACGTTGTAAAGTTTAAACAACTTAGTTATTCAGAAGATTCAAAGATTAAGAAATAATAAATTCCTCTTTCCCTTAATAGGAGAAAGGGACGAAGCTCAGTGGCAGAGCATCTGCTTTGCTTACAAAAGGCCCCACATTCAATCTCTGGCATCTTCAGGTAGGGTGAAAATGCCCTGAAACCCTGGAGAGTCATAGCCAATCAGTTGAGGCAATACTAAGCTAGATGGACCAATCGTCTGGCTCGGTATTAGGCAGTCTGGTTCTGAGGAACTTCAGTGGCACACTTCCTTGCTAATATAATTTGGCACTTTTATGTGATTTAATTGCCTTAGTTCTGTGTTCACTCAATACAAATCCCAGTTTCCTCCTCCATGCCAATCATCTTTAGCCAGACGTTTTGGCTTCACAAGATATGAAAAACCAAACCCTGATGAACTGTGGATGGTTTGCTTTTGGGTTTTGTTTTGTTTTTTTGCTTGTTTATTTTTTAAAAAAGATGTAAGTTATTTCCCTCTCTTTCTCTCTCAGTCTGTTGCTAGGGGAAATATGGGGGGTGATACACAACTCGCTGAAAGCATTCTGCAAATAAAACTGGTCATTACACAGGACTATCAAGATAAATAATTTGTTCTGTTCTTAGGAGGATTTTCTTCATGACAAGGCACAGCTGTCAAAGCTTCAGTAGAACTTGACTCTTTTTGGCAGGAAGAAAAAGCCACCAAATGGCAGTCTGCAGCTTGCAGCAGTTTGAGGAATGCTTTCCAACTGCGGCTCTCAATTGCCATAGTCAGAGCAGACATACTGGAGGAGATCCAGCTGAATCAAAAAGGGAAAAAAAGAAAAAGTATCCCTGAGAGATTTTTTAAAAGCAACTTACAAGTCAACTTACTTATTTTGAGCCTGTCAAGAGCCTCAGCTGGCTCCCATAGTGATTTAAGGGAATGCTGCTTCAGAGATTTTGCAAATCCTTCCTCTGTGCCACTCCAAAGTTCTATAAGGACATGGAATGAACCTGAAAACCAAGCATGTGATAATTCAGAGACAGAATATACTGACATGTGCGCTGTTCTAACAAACTGTTCCAAGACCAAAATGGCTTCTGAGAAATTCAAGCACAGGACAGTCTTTGGCACCCATGTGCAGCTGAGTCAGAATTCACCAGAAGATTCTCTTTCCATCCCCTCAGTATTGAGGGTTGTAGATAAAAATGTACTAAAGATGTTCTGCTCTTGAGCTGATTATACGCTATGCAGAAACAGAGACCATGAGCTGAAATTCCTAATACCAAGTATTGCTTGTATTTTGGGAAGGATTTCACACACACACACAAATGGCAGATCTCACAAGCAGATCTAGGACTTTGCACATTAGCTTCTGCTAACCCCCTTGACATTTTATCAGGGGGAAAAAGTGGCAAAGAGATAAGAGCACAGGAAAAGCCATTATGCAGCTGATCAGCGATTGATTTAACTAAGGCCTAATTCATGCATACCTTACCAGAGTGGTATGGCTGTTTTATACCTCCTTAGCTGTATCTCTCTCTGCAGGCAGCTGAGGAGGAACAAAGGTGCTTACTACATTTCTGGACTGAAGAAATGCCTCCCCAGTTCTGTGCCAGGTGCCTTGTACTTGCCTAAATGCTAACAGCACCATCTTTTATTTCCTGTGTAAAAACAGCAGATGGCTATCTTGCATGAATCAGCTCTCAGAATAAAAGTGCACATGTTGTCTAAATAAACACAACAAGCTTGTATTGCACTCTCACTGATGGCCTGTTCAGCCCACACCCTCCCAGTACCTTATCAAAAGAGTGGTGAGATTAGGATTTGACTGAGTGTGGCAGACTAAAAGTGGGCCTTAAACTTGAAAAGGAGATCAGGGTTCCGGCATGTTTAATAGATGGGTGGAAGAAGAAATTTCAGCAGATGCAGGCTTTTTGTAAGCCAAAAGACTCCAGCCAAAATTATATTAAACTTGGAGAAGGCCTCCTTCTCTCTGACACTCACACACAGGGCTCCTCAATACAACCTGCTTATACAGCATTCACAGACTCTCAGAAAAACAGAGTTGAAATTTAGAAGGGACCCAAAGGGTCATCTAGTCCAACTCCCTGCAATCCCCACAGCTATCCCTGGGTGGGCTTGAGCCTTTTGGTTAACAGCCAGACACACTGATCCATTGCGCCACCTGGGGGTCATTTTAATTTGCTTGCACAAAAGTGTACATGGTGGTTAGACTGTGTTTGTGTGGGATGTAATCCACTGGAGCAGTCAAGTACAACATTACCTGTTTTCCTAGAGTGGACATGCAGGGAATGTTGGTCCAGCCAGTTGAACTTCCTGTTACACCTGGCTGGAGCATCCATTCTTTGCATGTGGCCAGTAGGTGGGCATGACCTTTCCAGACCCAGTAAAGGCCAAGTCAGATAGCCACCTCTCTTCTTTTTCATCCTGCCTGCTTCCTGCTTCACTTAGACTGGGTTACCCTCCCATATGGGGTAAAACTATTTGTACTTATTTGTAACTTTAATCCTAAAGCCTGTCTTCAGGGATCACACTGTGCTCTGCCTGATCATGAGTACAGTGATACCTCAGATTAAGAACTTAATTCGTTCTGGAGGTCCATTCTTAACCTGAGGTACCACTTTATCTAATGGGGCCTCCCGCTGCCAGCGCACGATTTCTGTTCTCATCCTGAAGCAAAGTTCTTAACCCAAGATACTATTTTGGGTTTAGCAGAGTCTGTAACCTGAAGCATCTGTAACCCGAGGTACCACTGTAAACTTCTTTTTGTTACTTATGAATAAGACTGTTGTGTCTTTATTCTTTTAGGAGGGATTCAAGGGATATTACCAGGAACATATCCCAATCTGGGCAAGCCAGAGTGAATTGCTTATTATCTTAAGAGATTCTAACGAGTCTGCAACCAGCTTCCTGCTGTGTAATAGGGGAATGCACTCTGCTGTATGAAGAAACTTGCTAGTGCGAGTTAGGAAGGATAATATTACTTAGTATATCCTCTCCTGTTACCCACAACATTCCCAGAGTTTGGTCTTTATTGAACATTCGTTCTGATTTGCTTGCAAGGTGTTTACCATAGCTGCATACAAACCATGCATTTAAAGCAAGCTCGTGCACACATACATCTTGAAAAGAATCCTGAGACTGTAGTTTACACTTCACAAAGCTGCAATTTCCAGAACAGTTCTTTTGGGGGGAACTGTGCTATATCGCGTGTACACAGCCCATATCTTCCTGTGCATCATTCTTTCAGCCCACACTGTTCAATACATTTCCCCATCACTTTCCAAACTGCAAAAGTCCAAGCTTTTAAGTGGATTTTATTTGCAAGGGTGGCAGAACCCTTTAATGCACCTTAGCTGCACATACCTGAAGTTCTGGTGTGAATCCCTCCCGCAAAATACTGACAGTTTGGAGGCACTTATGGATGCTTTTCTTGGGAAACAATCTAAAAGAATGCCTATATCATCTTTCTTTTCGTTCACTTTTAGTTATCCCATCCAAAAGCAAAAGCAAAAAACATAGTAAAAGAAAAGGCGGCAGACAGGAGAGAAAAGCAATGCAGTTATGTAAAGGTTACTTCATAATTGTACCACCTAGCATTATATATATCTCCCTGGAACATCAAAACAAAAAAGCCAAGAACAGAGTATCAAGCCCATCTATTACCTGAGATGACAATTCCTATGTTCCCTTGCTTAGTGAAATAAATCAAGACATGCTGGTGTTCTCCCTCATCTGAGAGATGGGAAATACGTGAACATACACGGCCATTTGTCATGTGTAAGCAGAGACAGATTGGTAAGCTTACCTATTTCCCCCTTTTCTATTGAGAAGATTAGTTTTAGTGGTCAGGAGTTAGGTCTTCAGCTATGCCACTGCTGAAACTACTGTTTCACTGGCCAGTAATACTAAAAGTGTTCCTGCCTCCTTAGTGGTACATTGCTACTGTTTTTTTTTGGGGGGGGGGTTGTGGGATACAGTAGAATAATCCGTCACCATGACAAAGGATGGAACCCTAGGCAATCATGCTAGGCTAGAAATGGCTGGTCACACAGTACTCTCTTCCCAGGTTCCACACTGCAGATGTTGATGACATTCCATACCCTTGTCGTGATATTTGTTAGGAGCTAAAACAACAGGCAACATTACCTGGCCTTACTAAGATGAGGGCCTGAAGCATAGCGCAAAGCTGCTGCCATGGCCGGGAGCGAGACAGTACGGAGGCAGGTGATTGAGGTGCTGAAGCTGCTGATGGGAACAGCCGTGGCTGTCGGTGAGGAGAAGGGGAAATGGGGGCCTTCGAGGCAAGGGGTTCTACACCTTTGCGGTGCAATGAAGGCTGCAGGCACCCTGGTCTCTCCTGCAGCTGACTGGCCTCCTTGGAAAAGCTGTGCTGGGGCAGGTGTGGCACAGCAGCACTCACCCAGAAAGCCCATCTGAGAAAGCCCATCCCTCCAGGGTATCCTCTTTGGCCAGTTGTACAGGGTGATGTGGGAGTGGTATTGCTTTTTATTAGCCACCCACATTTTATACCTTTGTATCCCGCTCATCCTCTAAGAAGCTCAGGGGTGTACAAAGTTCTCAGGCTCCCCTGCTGGTGACCCGCTGACAGTACTGCAAATGGTACTAGTTACAATGGGCCAAAGGTCAGGCTGAGTGTAAGGCAGCTTTCTACAGTCCTGTTTACATTCAACCGGAACCATGAGGACCAGAAGCTTGCTTCATTTTTTAGGGGAATGGCCACAGTTGTAGCTGCTCAGTAGCAGAGCACCTGTGTCAGGTTTGATTTCCTGACAACATATGCAGGTAGGACTGGGAAAAGACACCCCACCTGAATTCCTGGAGAGCTGTTCTGCCAGTCAGAACAACTGAGAGGAGCATGTCGCAACTTAAAGAATAACAAAATGCCAGACTAGAGACAATACTGGCCTAGCTGAACTAAGGGTTTGACTAAGGCACCTTCCTGTGGAAATTAAAAAAAAAAACTCCCCATGAAGTGGTAAGAAGCATGGGGGGACGGACAGGGTAACATCTATGAATGGCCAGAGCAAGACAAGGATCTCAGAAAAACTAAGGCTCCAGTCGTAGCCCCACTTAACCTGGGAATATGCCCTATTGAATTCACAGGTACTTACTTCTGAGTTGATATGGTTAGGATTACACTGTAACCTAGCAGGGAGAGAACAACTTTTAGAGTGGGAAGAACATAACAACCCTGTTAGATCTGACCAGAAAGCACATCTGCAGAAACCCCACAAGCAGGGCTTGTGGGAGAAAGCTGACTCCTGCTCCCCAGCAGCTGTTGCAATGGGTGCCCCTAATTTCATCTGCGAAGAATCGGAGGCTATGGAGGTTAGATTATATCTACCCTCTGTTGAGCATTTTTTCTGATTTGTTTGCAGGACAGTTATACAACAATAAGCATCCATCCCCATTTGCTAGCAGAGTGTTTATACGTCTTCCCTTTAATCATTCGCTGGTTCCACACTTCTGAATTCATGTCCCTGTCATTGTCCTAATTGCAAACAGTTCATTTTTATAATGGGGATCGTTGTGCTTTGCTGACAGAGCTCTTTTAATTGCTCAAAACGAAATGTCCAAGTGTGTTCTTGGATCATGCCCAGATAATACTGACAGTCCGGAGGTGCCCTAAATTATCTAGATCAGCTTAAACAGGGTAGCCAGGTATTATGGACCTAAACAATTGCAGAATTCAGATAACCAAGCCAGAGATCAGTATCCAAGGCAGCACCCTATAATTTCAGGGCAAAAAGACAGTTAGGACAGACTGGGACCAGAAACAGCCGAGCAAGTCATAGGACTGGGACAGGAACAGAGGAAAGCCAGAGTTTGAAGCATCCAGTCAAAATATCCAGGAGCGATATCTGTTAAAGGCTGTATTCCAGGCATCCAGGCCAGTCACGGCAGAAATACAGATGACACATGAGACATGACAAGAGAGTAAGGATCAGAAAAGTTTTGTATGTAAGAGATAGGAACAATTTGACAGAAACAATCATCTTTGAAAACACACCCCAGGGACCTATGAAAATTCTGCTAAGTAACTATGATGGAGACTAGCAATGAATTGTACAGGGTGAGTGAAATGCAACATGCATCTATCTCTCTCTCTCTCTCTCTCTCTCTCTCTCTCTCTCTCTCTCTCTGTGTGTGTGTGTGTGTGTGTGTGTGTGTGTGTTTGTGTGTCTGTGTTAATTTCTAACATTCTAAAATGACCCCATGCCTAGAAGGCAGGGTCTGAAAGAGCCCATTTCTGAAACAGTGTGAAATCATGTAACACCAAATTATACAGGCTTTCTTTCGTTCCTTTTTTGTGGAAATACATTCACACTTTAAAACTTACTACAATCCACTTCTTCAGATGCATGGAGTGTTATCCTGAATTGCAGGCAGGGATGAGCAAATCTCAGTTTCTCATTTTTCCAATATTAAATTCCATTCTCCACATTACTTTGCTTTTTTTAAAAAAGTCCTCATGAAAATTCATCAGCATTTGAGTGTGAATTTCTTATAATATACACATTTTTTATGTAATTCATCCCAATATACATTTTCGCATGTTATTTTTAATAATGTACAGTTTTATGCACAGTTTATGCTTGCATGTGCATTTTTTGTACACATTACTTGGCTGGAGAACAGCAGTGCAAAATTCAAGTAAGTGTGACTTTCAAAATATTGCTGTGTTTCAGTTTACATATTGATTCAGAAAGTGTGAATTGGGTAGGTTCACCTTTAAATGTGAAATGAATTTTTCTTCCCCATCCCTAATTGCATACACATATATACATAATGCTGGAGGATTGTAACAGTGAGGTCAAAAGGAAAGGAAATGCAGAAAGGCACAGGTGATAACTCACCCTTGAGGGCTTGTTCTGGGGTGTTTAGACTCAGGTACATGTGTGTATCAGCTGATATACTGAGAGTTCCTAGGGATGCTGTGTGTGCTCCCTTCTGTTTGCTTGCATTCCTGGACTGCCATTTTTGAGCCACTTCCCATGTGCTGTCTCTGTGTACACTTGCAGTCCACACACACCTGAGAAGGGCAGTGGGGGACCTGCATGTTTACAGGTGGGCACAATTCCTATGGTGATGCTAAGTTGGCTTTCAGTGCTTCATTGGCTCATTTCCATTCCACTGGGCAGCTGCCCGATCCCGGGCCTTCGTGGACAGACTCTGGGTCTGGTGTAATTTATGCCAGGTTGCTGCACTTGGGGCTGCTCTGTAAAATAGCTGCCATTAAAAACATTTCACAATATCTAATAGCCTATTTTCTAAACAATCCTCACAAACGGAGTCAGACTCAATTATCATGTTTCATTTATCTGTTGAACTTTCACCTGAAAAACATGTTATATTCCCCTGAAAATTTGAATCCTCTTATCAGCTGGGATTTCCTCTTCTTAGCTACAAACCCTTCTTCCTTACTCACACAAATAACCTTTTAACCCACGCAGAATGCTGCCTTCTAGGTCAGTACCAAAAAGTGCAGAGGCCAGGAGAAGATCAGAAAACACATTTAGATTTATATTTATCAAAATCCTGCAACCTTTGCTGTTCTTTCCAACTTTTCTTCCCTTCTATAAATGTACCTTCTGTTAACTGATGGTATCCTTCTGAGACATTCCGCCCAACGACCCACTGCAACTGTTATCTCAACTCTATATTTCCACTAGTACTCTCAGCTATCAGATCTCATGCAAAACATATAAAGATGCTCTCCCATGTTTCTCCTTTCACTGCCAGTCTAGTCATGACATGGGAGATGCATGATTAAGTTATCCCACAGCTTTTTAAAAAGAAAGATTAATAGGCACCACTGCAGTGGACCCTGAATCCGATTGAACCATGCTTCTGAAGTGGCGCAGAGGTAACTTTTTGTCTTCCTATTTTCCTGATTAAAATTGGTTCTGCTTCCTGCAGGGGAAAATAGCAGCTTTGGGAAGCCATTTTGAATGGGGAAAGGATACACAGCGAGCAAAGGTGAAACTTCACACGCTTCCAAGTGCCACACTCCCAATCTGATTCTGGTCCTTCTTGGCTACTATTAATCCTTTTAAAACAACAACAACAGGCAAGCAGAAAATCCACAGGAGATTCTAATTACCAGTCTCCCACTCCACATCTAGTTGCAGCCTCAGTAACAATTCATCTCGGCTTTGTGGTGCCTCTTCTAAAACCTTGATGTGTTATAAATGGTGAGCATAACTGGAATCTACATGCTGCTTCTGTTTAAACACTGCATTCAAATACAACACACAGATGCTCTCTTACTTTAAAAGGACACCCCAGAGAGCCTTTGTCATTTGAAAAGTCCTGGGATTCACAAGGCTGTAATCAGAAGAGCTGATATTGCTGCTCTTGTTGGACTTCTAAGCACCTCTGCGGCTATCAAGGGCTGCCAGAATCTTCTGAGAAGCTCACAATAGGGGTTGGTACCAACAGCTGGCCCTCCACTATTGCCCCTACCTCACTACTGGTAACCTGAATTTTCCATTTAAATATACTTTCCTCTATTTCTAGTGTTCTACACCAAATAGGGACGGGCAAATCTATCAGTTTTGTTTCTCTCAGTTTCTTTCTCTTTTTTCTAATCTTAACTTCACATTTCCACATCAGTTCCCTTTTTTAAAAAGAAAGAAAAGTCCTCATTAAATTTATCATCAGTTTAGCATTTATTAGGGTCAACTGTAAGTCATAGAATAGTGAGCTGGTGGAGTAGTGTTGTGGTTTAGCATGCACAACCCTTATCACACAACTAAGTTTCCTAGATAATCTTGGACCAGTTATTGCTTGAGCCTGGCTCTTCTAATAAAGTGGTCATGTGCCGGGCCGGGCCCTCTCAAGTTAAAAAAGCAGCAAATGCTGCTGGCCATGTGCTCTGGCACTGAGCTACAACCCTCTGAAACTTCCAGAAGAGGAGGTCAAACTACGAGAAGAGAAACTATTGTTCAGAAAACTGCTTTCGTTATTCTTTCTTCTTTCATGCTAGAGGTTCAGAGAGGGGAGTCAGCCTTGTTTTGTGGGATACTGCCGGACCTTTTTCTCAGCAGATCTCATCAGAACTCAGTTCCAACACCCCTCAGGTGGGCACCATTGCCATTATAAGAGAACAAGGTTCATGGTGAGTTCTGGCACCTCTTTTTCTAGAAAAACAGCACTGGATACTGCAGATCAACCCATGTTGAGTTGTGCTTGTGGAAGTGAAGTCGCTCACACAGATTGCCACACACTGTTCAGCCAGCTTGCTTCACTGCTAGAGGTCTTTACATCTGCTGAGCCAGTGCTTTTCCAGAGCTGAAAGCGGAATTCAAATAGGAGATTCCACGTGGCACTTGGAATAGCATTATATTATCCAACAATACCATCCTGAGAGCAAGATGCTTCTGGAATGTTTACTCACAAGTAAGTCCTGTTCGGCATATCTGTCTATTATATTATCTATTCTATTTATCTGTTATCTAGAGTGTCCATATTCTGCTTTCCAGGAGGACCTCACAGAGAAGTTTACATAGGATTATTACAACAATAAGCATCCATTTTAAAAAATTAAAAAAATAGAATGGGGAAAAACAACATCTGTTTAGAACAAGTTGTTACTGCTTCTTCTTCTTAGGACAAGATGATCCTTCAGATGCTCTTGTGGTGGAAGTTGAGGCGGGAGGGCATAGGTCTTTTCTAATCTTAATTAAACATTTCCTGTTTGAAGGTCTTACCCATTATATTGTTTCCTGTTGACAGCATCTGGGAGATTAGTGACATATAGACTGTTAATTGCCTCTTGAACAGCCTCTCTTAATTGCTGCAGCACCAGTTATTTCTGTATCCTGGAAAGAAGGGACTTTTAAATTACTAGTATCTTTAGAAAACAATGTATAATAAAATAATTATCCGGCTCTAAATAGGGAAAGGGGAAAAATTATAAGGAAGCACAATGACGCTTACAATTTTAAAAAATCATATGAACAAAGTTACCTAGAGTTTTCACCCTAAAGCTGTTCTGCGGGGAGCATACTCCAAAACGGGGGTTGCCACCATGGTGCCTGTGACTGCAAAGGCAGCCCTGATATCTTCTCCTGGCACCCATAATATCTTCGATTGCCACCCCACCCTGCACCACTCACTGTCCTCTTGAAGGTGGTGAGAGTGGTTACTTTTCTTTTCCTTGGAAAATACATAAGACTGAAGGAGGAAGTTGGAAAAATGACACTCCTGTTTCAACTCAGCGCTCAAAGCAGGGGCGAAACTTGTCTTTATTTCAAAGACCCACTTTGGAACACACACACACACACACACACACACACACACACACCATGAGCATTTGCATACACACACACACACACACACACACACACACACAGAGGATTGGAGCCTCAATGGCGCGCCTCTGGAAGCTTCACCCCAGGGCAAAAAAAAACACCAACCCAGTAGCACCCCCTCCCCAGCTATGGCACTGCTCAAAGTGCAGATGACTTCCACAATATTCAACTTTTACCCAGATCCCTTGGAAAAATGAACTGTCTGTGTGCATACTTTCACTCCCCCTTAAACTGCAAATATAGCACACAGGTTCCTCTCTGGAGCTTGTTAGCAGTCAATATATTCATCTAGCTTTCTTTCTTGTTTTACAGTCACAAGGTCATAAAAACAGACACTATCAAAAAGGCTTGTTTGACTGTTGATTACTCTGTCTTACCTTTGCAACATCTCATGTTGTGTACCCCAAATTTAAAAGGGCAATCTGCAGTATTCTCGATACATTCCACTCAAGGTCAGAGTATGAAAGAAACACAGACCTCAAGTAAAGGGGGAGGGGAGAATCCAAGGTACCTGCAGTTTTCTGCTGTCATGCACTTTTGGCATGATGAAAATATATTTTACAAATGCAAGTGGCCAAAGGTCATCCAAATAAAGGAATTGGTTTCCCCACCGCTGAACAGCCCAGTGCCTCTTGACATCAATATTCTATCTTCTCAGGCACAAATGAAGAGCTTCTTCTAATAAAATAAGCTGTGAAGCCAATTCTGAGTTGCTATACTTGCACTAAGTCAAACAAAGCCTCTTCCCCATTTTTGAAATTCAAAACCCATCTTTATCTATTCTTCAAAATAATTTTGCTATCCATTCTTCACCCAAAGCCCAGTTTTCATTTAACAAAATTTAAGCATCATTGATTGCAGGAAAACCTCTAAGCAGTTTGCAGAAACATTAAAATTATTTTTTAAAACCAGTTTTGAAAAATTAAAAGCATTTAAAAATAATTAACATTAACACTAAAAGGGAATGGAACACCACATCTGTATACAGTGGTACCTCAGGTTACAGACGCTTCAGGTTACATACGCTTCAGGTTACAGACTCCGCTAACACAGAAATAGTACCTCGGGTTAAGAACTTTGCTTCAGGATGAGAACAGAAATCGTGCGGTGGCAGCGGGAGGCCCCATTAATTAAAGTGGTACCTCAGGTTAAGAACAGTTTCAGGTTAAGAATGGACCTCCAGAATGAATTAAGTTTGTAGCCCGAGGTACCACTGTATCGGGATAGGTTTGCCTAATGTTTTAAGCAGGTGCCAAAAAAAGTACAGTGAAGACACCAGCCTGATGTCAATAGGCAAGGAATTCCAAAGTTTAGGTGCCACACTAAAAGATCAATTTCTGATAAGTGTAGAATGAGGGTTATGTGGCAAACCCTTATCTTCTTTTGTAGTACCAGAATGCTTGGATATGTTCTGAAGGAAAATATGGGGTTAAAAGCACAGCTCAAGTATTCCTGAAGCACCAGAGACCAATTATATCTCTCAACTCTGCTGTATATGGAGTATAATGGATTTCCTTAGGTGAAGAGGCACATAGTTTGGGAATGTGTGATGCATCATTGAACTGTACGTAATTTAGAACTTTGGGATGGGGATTATAACAGAGGTTGGAGCAATTTGGCAGAGGATTGGTAGTTGAACACTTCTGTGCTTAACGGAGGGGAGCTGAATTAATTGAAATGACCACTTTCTCTGGACAAGGACTGCTTCTCCTCTCGCTCCCTACCCATAATGCTAAGATGAGCCCCTTATATTCTGATGTATTTCAACAGTGCCACCTAGAGGGGTCTGTGATTCCGCTCCCCCTGCAATGAACCCTGAAGAGACCGCTACTGTTGCTTTGTTTCTAAACATCTATCCTCAAGTTAACCGTTTTTAAACGAAGCCTAAGTGTAAAGAACTGCCAAACTCATTTGATACACAACTGCAAAGTCATTAAGGAGGTAGAATTAGCCTCCAATCAAATTTCTAAATGGTCAGCTAGACCACTAGAAAAGGTGAACAGGCAACCACAATGGAGTCTAAGTGCCCATTTTCCTCCCAGGCTATATCTGCATTGGATTTGAAATTGTTTTTACATGTGTTTTCATTGTTGACTTTTAATTGTAATTTGCTTTGGGATGTTTCATGGGAAGTGATTCATAAATGAAGTAGATAAACTGAAAGAAGGATGAATATTGGAACCGTGGGATCTGGAGGTCAGCAGTGGGAGACCTCCTGGGGTGTCAGCCACAGCTGATGCCTAACTCCTGGGCTGCAGGGGCTGTATGCACATTTCATGCATAGCCATACAACAACAACCCACAACTCACAAGTGGAAAGAGGCATGAAGCGGATGGAAGGCTCATTTATTGCCTGTGGCTCCCACGGGGTTGGACTGAGTCCTGGCAGAAGATTTGTCTAAGCATATCAAAGCATTTTGTGTTTTCCACCCTATAGGTTTTTGTGGCATCAGGGCATAAAGAAAGATTTTGGAGTTGAATTGCAGAAAATTCAAATGGAAAAAAAACCTTTGCAGGTCCCTATCTAGTCAGTCAAGATGCACAGCAAGAAAAGTTTGCATTCACCACAGGGGTAGCTGCTACTGCATGCTTAAACACACACGACAGTCCTGCCTTTAGTTCTGTCTGCTTTTCCATTTAAATGGTGGAAATTGTACCTTGCAAATCTGCTGCTGCTCCGAAATCTTGACCTGAGCAGAACAGCAGGCCCATCTAGGCTCCCTGAAGAACCATACCCAAAGGGCAGGCACTGCATACTTTTCTTACAACTACTTCTCAGAGTCTCTTGGGCAGTTTTCCAACAAGTTTTTAAGATTTCTTATAGTCCTCCCAAGGCACCATTTCCCCCCTGTAATCCATCAAGCAGAAAGCCAGTAATCTAATTGAGATTTCCAATGGTTGTAAATATTTCACTGTAATAACACAGGTCACAATTCATTAGCCTCACATCATTAGCTCCAGCACTTAATATCAGCAGACCTCATTTTTCATTTTAAATTCAACACCTTTGAAACACCTGAAGTGTAGCAGTGACCTCTAAAGTACATAGATGGAGAGAGTGATTCAAGTGGTCGCATTGTTTTCAAAGCCTTCTGCTGCGGAAGGATAAGTTGTGCTGCTATTCTCCTGCTGATTATTATACAGATAAGGAACTTTTCATTCTCTTTTCTAGTTAAATATTTGCACATATCTTTCAAGAGCATAAACTTGAACTGAATCAGCTATTAATCAGTTTCTAATCCACATGTTTATAGTTCCATGTAATCCTCACAGGTACTATCATAGCAGAATTATTTGTTGAACATGCAACAGTGGGCAATTGCTCCACTGAAGTACATTTTTCATCTTCCCAATTTTCATTGTGTTGCTCGTTAAAACAAGACACTCAAGACATGGGCTCATAGAAAGATTCTCAGCTCTGTAAAAGCACATTTCCAACCTCACTACTCCTCGTTGCATAAAGGGAAGATTGATTCCAGAGCCCAAAGCAGAATTACATTTTGAAACATGACAATTATATTAATGACTCAGAGCCTGCACTTGGTTATAACTGACTCTCATTGTTGAAAATGTTAAGCATCCTAAGTGCTAGGCTTGCTGCAATGTGAATGAAGATGATCGGAAGCACCTCTCCACAACTTTTCAGAGTAGACATGCCATTAGCTACTCATCTGGTTGCTTGTAGTGAGTGAAGATTGCATCCAGGTGAGTTCAGAGCCTGTCATCTGCTCAACTACCAGAGTGCTGTACTATTTTACACTGTACTGCACTATAATATCACACATGGCCCTTACTCCTTAGAACTGTAGTGTTGGAAGGAATACAAGAATCTATGATTCTAGAGCCAGGCTACACCAATGATACATCACACACTAGAACTAATATGGGAACATAACACTGAGGGGATTGTATGAATGAATGGTCCCCCATAGAAAAACACACACTGCCCATTCAAAACTAGATGTACCAGAAATAAGCTAAGAACCTTATCATTGTAGCTTTTCCACAACCTGAAACTGGCAAGAAGCATTATTAGTCAATGATTTCACCTGAGCATCCAAAAGCAACACCAAGAGCTAAGAGAGAAACTGCATTGAATAATGATCATTTCTAACCAACAAAAGAGTGCCTTAAAACAATATATGCATTTGTATTGTATTATTTTTTGTAACCCACCTTGGAGCCAATTCTGGATTGAAAGGCGAGATAGAGCTCAAATGAACAAACAGCTGCAAGATATTTTGTTTTATTTGGAAATATAGAAAAATAGATTTTGTACATCTCCATTTCCACAAATGCAGTGTCTTGATTCATACAGTATTGCCTTGCTCTGCCCTTTCAAGACGGATGTGTGAACTGTCTGATATCATAAAGCAGAAAAAGCTCTTCTCTGAGAATGAGCACTCAAATCTGACAGGTACTCTCTGCAAGCGTACTGCGATTTTACGGTATGAAACCACAGAGAACTTTGAGTCAGCTAATGCTGCCAAATTGTTTTGGGCTTCCAAATTGTGAAGCTTGTTCTCAATTTCGGACTTGGCAGTGGTTAAATTAACCCTGTAAAATGAACCTCAGAAAACTCACTTTACTCCATTAGATTGGTTGCTGTCTCCCCCAGGAAAATCTCCCATCATCCACAGACTGTAACCCAAGCAGTAAGTGAAGACGTCATAGACACTGGGAGTTCTCCCATTTCTGATCTTAAAAGCACAGCAAGCATACCTGGAAGACACCGAGTATTAACTTCAGAAATGACAAGGAGTCCCATAGCTCAGCCCCATATGCGATTGGTGGGTGAGCTGTTGGAAATTTCAAGCCAGACAGAACCAGTTTGCAACAATGTTGGCTCTTAACACACCACACACTGAAAGCACATTTAAAGCACAAGACTCCCGCCTCCCTTCCAAAGAATCCTGAGAACTTTGGTTTACCCTTCACAGAGGTATAATTCCTAGGAGGAGGAGGAGGTGGTGGTTGTTTTGTAGGGAGCCATGTGCTTTTAATGCAAGGTGTGTATACAGCCATTGTCTCCAAAGCTCAGCATACTTCTAAATCTGTAGATTTTGCTGTTTGCAAACAAGAATGCCAGCTGTATAAGGCCCCGAATAAAACAACCAGGTGCTTAGGAGATATTTCACACGCTTTATCTGCTGCTCACCAATATGCCAGGAATTCAATGACATCTTCTCAGATCTCAGCAGGACGACCTTAACTGACTCCTTTTGTCCCTTTCCTTTTTTAACAAAAACATCATAAACCTCAATCACACTTCTTTTTAAGGGAAAGTTAAGGCTGCCATATGTCTGGATTTTCCCGGATATTACCAGGATTTCAAAGGTAGAACTGACGGCTGGGGTGAATTTCCAGAATATGGCCCTTGTCCTGGATCTTAGGCAAATCAATCAAAAAATCATGGGTTTTTTGGTGTTTTTGAAGCTCAACAATTTCGGGGATTTCCTTTAAAAACCCAAACAACTTTTGGGGTGTCCTGGTTTTTACTTTTTGAAATATGGCAACCCTAGGGAAAGTACAATATCTTCACTACATAAACGTACAGAGATCCCTTAATTTTTAAAAAATGTTTTTTTAAAAGCAGAGAGATCCAAAACTGCAAATGGGACAAATCTGCCCTAAAGTTCAGGCAACACATGATTCATGTCAGAGGCAAGGAACTGGAACATATCCATGTTGAGTCGCAGGTTTATGACAGGAGAGCAGATGAAAGCAGTGTAACTTCTACCCACGAATTAGACGTAAAAGCTTTACCCAAATGTTAACACAGTCTGAAATCACTGCTCATGAGATATTAAAACAGGATGAGCAGCTAACCTGTGAACCTCAAAATGTTGTACTCCAACTCTACTTCATCAGCTGCAACCAGCATAATCAATGATCTCTTGGCACGAATAGGAAATGGCCAATTTTTCTTTCCCTACCATAATCTATCTTTATTTAGTAAGGCAGCCAGCGGCCTTACCATCTAGTACAATCTTCCTACTGGATTTTTATTTTATTTATTTAGTTTTATTTATTAAATTTGTATACTGCCCTTCATCAGTCGATCTGAGGGCGGTTCACAACATAAAAATACAAGATTAAAAACAACAAAAAGAAAAAACCCCAATAACTTCTCCACCCCTTCCCACAAATACATTTAAAAGGGAACATTTTCCCCTGGCACCTAAAGGTGTATATAATGAAGGCGCCGACCAAACCTCCCTGGTTCGTAAAAATGATCAGGTGCCCTGCTACACACTGTATGGTGCTTCTGTAATATTTGCTTTATTTGCAGATATGCAAGCAGAGGAGAAGCAAATGCACACCGCCAGTAAATTCACCAATGCTGTATCAGATCCCCAGAGAGAAACTAGCATGGCTCCCCATCTGCCCCCACAGCTGCAGCTCAGCTTCAATTAGAAACTCTCAACTCTATGGCTTTTCAAAACTGCAAAGTGTACTTTTGCCTTCTCTGTGCCCTACTGTTCTGCCGGAAGGGTGTCACTTTATCCAAAGTATAACGGGCATCTAATTTTTAGAGAGAGGGGGGAAAGAGTTTTAGCTTTCAGGAGACCATCTGCCATCTTTATTTATTTATCGGTCGATTCTTAGCCCACCCTTCAGCAGCTTGTGGGTGAAGCTACTCAAGAGTGAATTAAAATAACAATATTACAATAAAACCAGAACAAAGCCTTGTGAGTCTCTTGTGTGGCCCCTGATATTCAAGCCAATTTTGTCACTGCCATCCTTTCCCTCTACCTAGTTTTGCAAAATCCTACATTTCCTGCTTTCTGGCATTCATCATGGTCAGCTCTCCGAGAGCTGCTTCTGGAAGACCTACTGGCAGCCATGTTCTGTGGGATGACAACAAAAAAAATGCTTGGCTATACAAAGAATGCTATCCTCTTCTGTCCTCTTTAATTATCCCCATTAAACAGACAGAGAAATTGAGGTGGCAGCATACTGCTATGCTCAAGGTGACAGGCATTTCTAGGAGCTCAGGGTGGTAATTTTGCTTCACAATGGTTTTGTGAGATGAACTAGACAGAGTGGCTTACCAGAGAAGCCTCCCACAAGCATATCCATCTATTCACTGAACACAATCAGCACTCCACTAATGTCTGGTCACTTGACAAGGATTTTTCACTTGTAACAAAAATGACTGGGGATTAATAAAACAGCTATGGATTCAGAAGGCAAGTCTCTTAACCAAGGAAAGCTGTAGAGGTTGCTATGCCATCCTTCACCATTTTCATTTAGATAAAATTTCAGTAGATAAAACTTTAACTACCAGCAAGCTTCACTGATTTTCTGTTATCCTTTCTCCTCCAAATCGGAAGCAGATATTGAATTACATAACCATTAAAAAAAAATACCTTGACTTTGTTGTGTCCTAGCAGCATCCTTATCAATGAAAGAAAGCAGCACTTTCAACATTATTTCATAGATAAAGGCCAAAGTATGTTCTTTCTGCTTGCCCTGATAGAATTTACAGCATGCTACTATCCACAGGATTTCCTACAGAGGTTTCTAAAGCACATCTTCCCTATCTGAAATGATGCATAAACCATACATTTATACATCACCAAAAAAAAAACAAGGTGCTGGCACTCATACTTTGATAAATTGTAAAACACCTCTTCCATCCCTCTCCTCTTCCTGTACCCACTTCCCTCTGTTGAATTTGTGAGGAGCTTTTACTTTTTTAAAAAATGATAAAAATAACAAATACATAATAAAAATCAAAATGTTTAACAGCTTATAAGATGACGTTTTATTATTTTGAGTTGTAAAGAATTTAAAATTACAACTAATGCAAAGGGGACCAGTCACAAAATTACCAGTGTCTGTTATAGAGGGCATGGCCTAGCACAAATTTAGAGTGAATTGGAGCACTGCTGCTTGTCCCCACCCACCTCATGGTTAGCATGGGGTGAGCACTATGTCCTGCTGGCCCTGTTTCTGGGAATCACACACTATTGATTTTCTACACACCAAGCTTAAGGGGGCATATAAATAAACAGTAACAGAACACATGCAATGCTGTTGCTGTCTACTAACAAGAGAAGGTAGAACACACCTTAGTACCAGGGAAAATTTACACAGAAGCCAACCACATTCTCTCTTGCATGCGCACAGCACACAAATGCACACATTGTACACATACAGATCGTAGACACACATGCATCTCCTTGTCTCTCTCACTCACACACTTCGCCTATACACAACCACACACATGTAGCTCCCTCCCTCTCTCTGCCCAAGTGCATCTCTCCCCTCCTTAGGGACCTCATAAATTGGAGGAGGAGGAGGAGAAGGAGAAGGAGAAGTACTACAACTACAACAACAACAACAACAAGGCAAAGGAGGCACCCACTGCCAGGAACATGCATGGATAACTCCATTGTTCGTCCCTTCCCTCCACATTATTTTAAAAAAGTAACCCCCTGTGGAATGAAAGAGGCAAGTACTTCTGGCTGGGAGGCAGCCTGGTCAAAGATGCTGGTACTCATTCCAGAGCATTCCCCCGGAGAAAAGGGGTCTCTGTGTGTGTGAATTCTCTTCTGTGCTGCCATTAGAAAGAGACCAACTTTCTCTGCAGCAGGCGTGCAAATATGGATCTCTGGTGCTACATTGTTAATAACCAAGTGCAATGCAAAGATAAAATGTGAATCTCATCTACTGAAATCCTGTCTCCAACCATCTCTAGGACTCAGCTACATTAGTAAAAAGAAGTGACACTAGATGGTGCTGTGGAGCTGAAATTGGAACTCTGTGAAATTTTCCATTGTGAGCTTTAAAACGGGTTCCCCACACTACCCCCGAGCATTTTCAGAGCATTTTTTTTTATAGCTGTGTAGATGCAGCCCTGGTCTCCATTTTTACACCCAAGGTCAGTTGTGCAGACCCCAGATCTTGTTTTTGTCCTCGCCACCACTAGTTAGGCTGTCTAAGAAGAAAAATGTTTATCTGGGTAAGCTGCCACAGTTCTACACAGTCTGGTAACCTCTCAGCTTGACTACTGTCATGTGTTCTACATAGGACTACACTTGAAAATGGTTCAGAAGCTGTGGCTAGTGCAGAATGCTGCTGCCAGAGTACTCAGTGGCATTTCAGTGTGCACTCATATAAACACCTATTCTGTGGCATCTGCATTGGCTGTCTATGTTACCAGGCCCAATTTAAAGCATTGAAGTTTATGTCATAAAACTCTGAGAGACCTGGATCCTGGGTATTTGTCTGAGTGTCTCTACCCTTCCCAGGGTTTAAGACTGGCTGAAGGGGGAATTTCTTGTGGTCCCATCAACAAAAGTTGCGTGTTTTGTGGCATCTCAGCTGTCACAGTGGGATTTTCTTCTCCTAGAACCACAGGTGACTGATTCAGAACAAGCTTCAGGAGAGTCCCAGAGGCCAGACAGAGAGGCCTAGAGGCGACATCCCTATAGTCAACCCTATAGAATTCAACCCTATAGTACATTGTGCATACACTAACATTGTGCATACACTAACACACTGTTAGTGTCTTCACTATCAAAGGCCCCTCAGTAGTCAAAATATAGGCTGGAATCTCTCACAACTGCAGGAGGCTCACACTTTCCATCCTAGTGTTGACGGAGCCCTCAAAAAAAGGAAAGAGGATCTAATTTACAAGCTCAATACATGTGGAAATGCTCTGGACTTCTAGGGCCATTTATTCGCTGGAGCGCAATGAGATCAATTCACATCTGAAAAAAGAGGAAAGGGAGAGAGAAACAGCCTCTGAGTTAATAGGCTGTAAAGGACAAAAGTTGAAAATTAAATGTTATGGCTTAAGCAGTTCAACATCCAGCTCCTCCATTAGGGAAATAAAGCAAAACTCCTCACAGAGGAAAGGAAGACAATCTCTCCTCTAATAGTGCAGAGTTTTCTCTGCAACATGAATTTGAGCTATAGTGCTTGATGTTGTGTGGCGATAAAGGGGAAGCAGCAAGAAGGAAGGAGGGCGTAAATGTGGTGCTAAAGAGAGAGGAGGAAATCTTGGTGTCCACACACTGGCTCATTAGAACTGGCTGTGTTTTAACTGCTTTTCAAAAAACACCACAAAGCTTGGAAGAGCCTCCTTATTTAATTCCAGGAGCAATTAAGGAAAGGGAAACACAGGCCGGGCGACTGCAGGCTGCTCATTACATCTGCTGTGCCAAAGGGGGCATATTTGAAATGTGAAGATCAGATAATTTATAAATGTAATTTTGGATATCAAGGACAAGAAGGGAGCTGAAACAAGATTAATGGAGGGAGCATCTTCTGCACAGCACTATTTTCGATATTTTAACAGGCCAGTGTTGAAAGGTGGCGCCTCGTGGATCAACTTCTCGTAAAAGTGGTTTTTATTTAGGCATAAGGCAAGGCTTTTAAAATATATTCCACAAAACACTTTGATTTAGTAGTCACACACATTAACATCCTCCAGCAAGACTTTGCTGCTCAGGAACCCGTGGCAGTTTTATTTGTTGGTGTTATTTATATATGGCAAAGCCGGTGTAGCAGAAGCCTCCGATTCATTTGGAAACTTGAACTCTCTCAGCAGTATAACGTACAAGGCAGCAAGGAAAAGGGATATCTGAGAGCAAGATGCTTCCACTCTCAGTCCTTATCTCAACAGCCCATTATGTGGTAAAGGGCTCAACCTTGGCTCTCATTTCACACTGCGAATGCTACATAAGTAGAGGTGTCGCATACATAGTAAGCAGAAGAGGCAAGTCTCAGATCCTGCACATAACAGATGTGCTGAAATGTATGACCTGTGCTTCCTATAGAGAGGGGCAAGCTCTCTCTGCAAGGGTACCTGAGAAGGAATTCTAAAGTCCACCTAGACATTACTTCTCCAGGGCCAACCTGCTGGTAAGGACACGCGGAGCACAGATTCACAGAAAATAACTGCATGCAGCCAATTTCAAAGGAAAGAAGTACAGTACCAAGCAGTTTAGGACTCAGTGGTGATGGTGATGACAGAGACAGTAAATGCTGTCATGGGCTAATAATTGGGAGTGGGGTGGAGTTATTTACAAGACTGAGGGGAGTGAGGAAACAGACCCTAGTCCAGGGCATCTGATCCTATTTGCAGGCAGGGCCAATCAATCAGTGGAAACTGTCAGCAAGTCCTGCTTTACAAGAAACAATCAGGAGAGCACTTGAAGACTCCCAACAGTTCTTTTGTAGCTATGTGTTTATTTGCCGCCGCCCCCACCTGATGTCACATATAACATCAGGTGTGGGGCAGGTGATTGTCGTGTGGGGAAAACAGCCTCATGGACCAAATAAGGATCCTTGCCGGGCCTAATATCTCCCATGGGCTGGAAGTTTCCTGAGCCTGCCCTAGACTCATGAGATCTAAAACCCATTGTTATCAACATGTCCAGGAAATCTCGCCTAGTTAGCACTTCATCAGAACTTCTGCAAACCAGTGGCTTCAAAGCCAAGGCGCTCCGTCACCTGATTACTGATCAGAAGAGCAACACTACATTAAAAATGTATTTTCTCCATCACTGCTAGGCTTGTTTCTCTGAATATCTCTCCCCCCCCCCCCCCCGTCGGTACTGCTCTTTTCTTTGGAGTGCTAGAATTTGTTTAGGTGTCACATCTCCCTGAAGTCATGTTTCAATGATAGCATTTCCACATACAGCAAGAATCTTTTTTATTGGCTCTCCTTTTGTGTGCTAATAGTATAGAATTCTTCATATTTGCTTCCCTCGGTTCTTTCCACCATCCCCTCCCCCCCCCAGCTATATCTTGCCTCCATGTATGGCATCTGGAACAATTTCAAATATAATTTCACTCAATTTCCAGAAAAGTAGGACACTAAGCAGATGTGTCAAGCATCTGGTATCCTTGTTGGGGTCTGGATGACATTGCCAAATAATTTATTGTCTAAGCTTTTACTTGTAAAAATAAGGATAAAGCTGCTCTGTGGGGGAAAACTATATAGGCATCAAGGCCATGACTCAGCTGCAGGGAGGATACTCTAGGGCATTGTTTGAGTTCCTCCATCTGCAAGGACCATTGAGTGTAGAGGACATAAGTCTGCAAAATACACAACTTCCCATCCACAGAACTGAATGGGGCAGTTTGCATGCATAGTGGAATACAACGCAGGACTCCTGAACGGCGGCGAATCTCTTCCCGAGCCTCCAAGTGAACAGCTTGAAACTGCAGTTCATTTCACCTCTATAATAATTGCCTCTAAATGAGAAGACATCGTTTTAAATGGGACCATTTACTATTTCACTAGCACTATTTTTTAGCAGACAGAGTGGCTCAAAGACAGAATTGAAATCTGTGATACAGAAAAGGATAGGCAAATGAGAAAAAGATTCAAAGGCAGCATCAAGAAGCAGAGAAAGGAGGGTGAGCGAGAAAAGAAGGAAAATGATAGTTACTCTGTCTTAAGGAGGGGAATTGTTTGGATGTGAAATGTCAGTAATAATTTGAATTATAATTCTATGCTATTTTATATCACTTTTTTTTTTTTTGCTTCCTAGGGTCTCTGTTACAATATTTTCATCTGCATTATCTTCAGATTCAAAGCTTCTTTCACAGTTGAGCAATGTCATTCCTAAGTATCTTAAAATTTGCATTTTACAAGCACATAGTGTACTTGGACTGCCAAAATGCTTCTGAAAAGGTAATTCACCAAAGGAGACTGGGTAAGCTAGCAGCCATGGAATAAGATGAGAGGTTCTCTTGTGGGTCGGGAATTGGTTAAGTAGCAGGGAGCTGATCCACAGAATCGACATTCCGCTTCAGATGTACACCCAAGATTCTACAACAGGACATATATAATTTTAATACATTTTCTTCTTAGCACTGTACTTTTGTTCCATTTCTGCTTTCTGAACCATACTGAACAACAGAATAGTTCCCTTTTCATCTCTCTCAATCGAGTTTGAATAATTTCATAGAATCATAGAATCATAGAGTTGGAAGAGACCACAAGGGCCATCGAGTCCAACCCCCTGCCAAGCATTTTCCTAGTGGCAGTCCTGGTTCACAAAGCAGCTTCTCCTTTTCCTCCTTTCCTGGAATTCCAAAGTTCCTTCTCTTCTTTATTAAGAAATCTCTTAGATGGCAGCACTCCCAGGCAGTAAGCTTATATCCTTGATTCGTGCCCCACTGTCACACACTGATTGGCCATGTCAACAATGCTGGCACACATATGGACAAGTTTCTCTCTCTCTCTCTCTCTCTCTCTCTCTCTCTCTCTCTCTCTCTCTCTTACACACCCACCCACACCCACCCACCCACCCCTTTAGGCTACACAGAAAATGACAATGGGGGGGACCCACATTTCTTCATCCAAATTAATATGACTATTCAATGTATCATTCCAAAATTGTAGATGTGTTCAACTGATTGCTTTCTTTATAACTGGTTTTATTTTATTCTGGTTAAAAAATGCAGGTTGAAACACTTATGCCATAGTAGGGCACCTCTGCAATGGCAGAATTCTGATTATCCCTACCACCAGAGGGTCTCTGCTGCCCCATCTTTACATCTAGCAGCATGCATTAAATATATGAGGGAGCCATATTATTCCATGACAAGTCATTGCTTTTCATTTTTGACTTGACAACATGAGAACCATTCATTATTTTATAAACCTTATAGGAGTCACATTCCCTTCCAGGAATCAAAGACACTAAACAATTTTTTCTCAAATGCTTTTTGAATAATAATTAATAATAATAATAATAATAATAATAATAATAATAATAATAATAATAATAATTTATACCCCACCCATCTGGCTGGGCTTCCCCAGGCACTCTGGGTGGCTTCCAACAAAATATTAAAATACAGTAATCCATCAACATTAAAAGTTTCCCTAAACAGGGCTGCCTTCAGATGTCTTCTAAAAGTCTGATAGCTGTTTTTCTCTTTGACATCTGATGGGAGGGTGTTCCACAGGGCCAGTGCCACCACTGTAAAAGATTTTAAAGACTGTAAAAGATTTTAAAGATATCACAACTCCATAAATTCTCCATTCTTTTAATTCTTTACCCCCTTTATTTTGTCCAGGGTATGGGTCTGAACACATACCTCCCATATTCAAAGGTGCATTCGTTTTCTCCCCAAGATATATCCTCCACAACTTTTCAGTCCCTGTATTATAAAACAGGAGGCTATTTATAAGAACAGAGTGTGCAGACATGGCAGCTTCAGGCACACATGCACCTTCCCAGACACCCACAGTATCCTTTCCTAGCCCTTCTCCCTGCTGAAATTTGACTTGAATTCTATAAGCAGCCAAGAGAAAAGATTGCGGTCTCTGTGTTATGTTGTGCTCACAACAGTTTCTCTGGTTTGCAAATGTGCCCCAGGGCCCAAAAATTATGGTGATCCCTAGAAGAACAAGACCTTTCCTGCTTCTGGAAATCGTATAACTGGATGGGCTATTCTGCAATAGTCAATCCAGTGTGAATCATCCTGCAGCCTACTTAAAAGTCTGGATACACAGTGACTTCAATGCTATGCGCCAGCTTCATTCACCCAATTTAAATTTTACAGACTAGGGTTTGGGGAAGAGGGATGGGGGCTATACTATGTGTATGGGGAAAGTAGTTTTTGCACAAATGACAGAGGATATTTGCAATAGTTTTTGGCACTTAAAACAATTTATCCCTAACCTGTTATCAAATTCACCTCAAGTCTTGGAGTTGAAACAGTCGCTATTGTTGCAGACATTTTTGCTGGTGGTGTGTGACAAACGTAGTCTAGAAGATGGCATTTCAAGAATTACTTTCTAAACTAAAGAGAACAGTGCAGGAAGAGACAAATTCATCTCTTTTGGGAAAATTAATTTGAAACCTTCTGTAGCCCACATTCATCTTAATAGACAGTCATACAGCAGACTCTCAAACAGCCTACTCTGAAATGTTAAGCTATCAAATACAAGGGTGGGTTGGTTGGTGTGTTGGTGTGTGTGTGTGTGTGTGTGTGTGTGTGTGTGTGTGTGTGTGTGTGTGTTTAAATGAGCCTATACCAAGGAGAGGGGATTGAATGCATCTGGAAGAATCCAGTTCCTCAACTCTCCACAGACCGCTGTCCTATGAAGTCAGGTGTTTGGAAATTCACACGTTTGCAAAAGAAGAATAGAGTGCACATTAAAGTATGCTCCCAATTTTTCCTTTGCACCCCCCTGCTTGAATTTGGCTCCTTTTTTCTGTTGCCATGCAAGGCAGCAGAAAAAGGCACCACATTCTGAAAGTGATGAATTTTGCTTGTAAAAGTAGAATAGGCGACACACTTAAGATGGTGTTTCTGAGTCTTCCTTTGCATTGCAGCTTGAATTCCCACCCCTACCCCACCCCAGTCTAACGCTATATGACAGCAGGAACAGAAAAGTTTCACCCGAAACAGCCTGCAAGGCCAACTGCTGAGACTTAGCAGGCCTAATTGGGCCCACAGACAGGGGTGGTGCATCCCATTTCACCACCTGAGGCAAAACAGGAAGTGACGCCCTGCTGCCGCCACCAGCCTTTCGCCCCTGTTGCCGAAGTTGCATGGTACTGAGCAGCAGGTTCCAGCAAGACCTCACCAGAAATCAGTGCCGATGCTAGCCCTACTTCTCCACAGATGGTGTGGCAGGCTGGTCATTCATGGGAGTACAGGGCTTCCACTACCCAAGGCAGCTGCTTCATCCCGCCTCATTGGTGGACCAGCCCTGCCCAAAGGACAGAGTTCCCACCACTAATCTATATCATCGGTTTTCACCCAGCATGAACCATAAGTGAGGCACACCCTCGTCTAGTGTGTGATCTAGAGAACAGAAAACAAGAAAGGCAGGTATATATGGTGAAAATCTACAAGTAGGTCCTTGTTGACCACTGGAGTGGCTCCTGAGTCTAGAAGGTTAAAGATACTTGATCTGGACCGAAGGCAAAATCTCCTTAAGCAACATCAGGGTTAGGATGTGACTTCTTCCTTTCTCCCCCTAAACAGCTTTTGACAAAATGCATAGCGCCCCTTTCCAACTGGCCTATTTAAATGCAGATGTCTTTTGGAATCTCTTTTGCACTCCCACTCCTTCCCTTATAGGCACACCTCTCTTGTTAGCCTTCCAGACATACCCATTAACTTCCCTTTTGTATTGTTGATGACTTGGCATGCCACCTCTTAAAGCACTTCATTAGCATGTAAATGGAAACCTTGCCCTAACAGGAGGCACTAGCATGCAAAATACCATATGATTTAATGGAAGGTAAAACGTTGGTGTTTTTTGTTTGGTTTTTTAAAAAAAAACAACGACCCTATATTCTTGTAAATGAAAAAAAGGGTGGTGGTTTTTCACATATTCTATGGGGCCTAGCCCAATGAGAAGTTCCTCAGCATAAATCCAGCTGGGGGAAAAAGAGAACTACACAAGACTCTAATTTGTGTCCAGTGTGTAGGTGATTCTCTAAAGCAGGCTTCCTCAAACCCAGCCCTCCAGATGTTTTTGCCCTACAACTTTCATGATCCCTAGCTAGCAAGACCAGTGGTCAGGGATGATGGGAACTGTAGTCTCAAAACATCTGGAGGGCCAAGTTTGAGGAAGCCTGCTCTAAAGAAACTCACCAAGTTTATACTGCAGATCAATTTTCATTAGCTTACGACGTTTATTGGACAAGAAGTGGTTGAGCCTTTAGTGTAATTGGCCCAGTACAGGACAATATTCTGCCAACAGAGATTCAGCAGATGCCTTCTGTTTCAACTTTTAAACACCTGCTGAAAACTTCTATTCTGCCAGCCTTATGGAGGCAATTAAGAAGACACCTTTACATAGTAGTTAGCTGACTTCTGCTTTTAACTTTTTTATATGGTTTTATGGATGATTGTTGTAAACCACTCTGGTTTTTTTTTAATAAATAGTGGTGTATACATATTTATATAACCAAAGGAGTAAAGACATATCTGGTCTGAGCTATTTTCTATGCACTGAAGTACATTGGAAGTCTGTATAAACTCCCTCCTGTTGTTGTTGTTTAGTCGTCTCCGACTCTTTGTGACCCCATGGACCAGAGCACGCCAAGCACTCCGGTCTTCCACTGCCTCCCACAGTTTGGTCAAACTCATGCTGGTAGCGTCGAGAACACTATCCAACCATCTTGTCCTCTGTCATCCCCTTCTCCTTGTGCCCTCAATCTTTCCCAACATCAGGGTCTTTTCCAGGGAGTCTTCTCTTCTCATGAGGTGGCTCCCTCTTACCACATTGAAACTGTACCAGCTTGACGACAGGCAGGATTATTATACATAGCGCCCACTGCAGGTCTCTAACAGCACAATCCAACATGTCACCTCAGAAGTAAGTAGCTCAAAAGAACTTACTCCCAGGTAAGAGAATACAGTGGTGCCTTGCAAGACGAAATTAATTCGTTCCACGAGTTTTGTCGCCTTGCAATTTTTTTTGTCTTGCGAAGCACGGTGTTGGAAAAGTTTTGGAAAAGCTTCAAAAATCACCAAAGTCTTCAAAAACCTCAAAAAAGGCTACCACACCACGTGCTATGAGTTGCTCCTCGAAGTCAAGTCGCAACTGTATTAATGGTGTTAAGAAAAAGGAAACAAACTTGCAAGACGTTTCCGTCTTGCAAAGCAAGCCCATAGGGAAAATCGTCTTGCGAAGCAGCTCAAAAAACAAAAAACCCTTTCGTTTTGCGAGTTTTCCGTCTTGCGAGGCATTCGTCTTGCAAGGTACCACTGTATAGTATTGCAGCCCAAGTGTGCTTTACAATTTAGGGCCATGCTGATTTTGAAAATGACAATTTCTGGCCTCTATAAAATGTTGGCGAGTTGTTAGGAAGAAAGTTAAAGTGTAAGTGTTCTCTCACACAAATGAAGAAGCAAAGTGATGCAAGCAGGCCCTGTGTACCACACCACAAGTGTTTCTTATAGTTGCAAGAGGTCTGTCATTCCACATTTCCACAAGACCTCAATTTCTTGCTCATTCTACCAAAGGTTCTGAACTGCAGCCACAATGATTGATGTTTAGCTTTGAACTTCTGCAGGGAGATGTCATGACTGCTTGTGATTAACTTGGCTAAAGGGGAAGGAAACAGAATGCCCAACCCTCCAACCCTGGGGGGTCTGTAGCGATATTCATAAAAACCAGGCAGAAGTGATGAGATGCCAAGAATTTGCATTTCTTAATGCAGAATTCCTGTCCTCGTTCACTTTGTGGGGCCCTAAGGCTCTGCATCAATAAATATAGATAGACTTTCCAATAAAGGGAACAAGACAGAAATACAAGCACACACTGAGTGGCCTGGAATACTGAATACCCTCTCAACCTGCAAAGCATGGCAACAACAAGAGTATCAGAGTATATTGGAGGAAGCAATTCATGATGGCCTTCCTCAGCTGTCCTAAGTCCATAGGTCCAGTGTTACTTCCTTGACCTTCCTGCAATGGCAAATAATCTACACGTTCGATTTTACGCAGCCAGCATTGTTTCCAAACCCTCTAGATTCAGAGAACCTATTCTTCTGCAATGTTTTCCCACAAGACATCACTTTCTTTTCCTTTCCTTCACAGTAAGAGGACTGCTAACATGGTGGCAATTGTTCCAAACTGCTAACATATTCACTGAGAGGAGATGGTGTTAAATAGTCTGTAACATCCCATTTTACTTGCACATCTGCATTAACCTTTAAGGCTGCTATTAAAAGAGTGCCAAATCTCCTCTGTGCTAAATAAAAACAGCAATGTGTAGGTTAAACACATTGCTTCATCCTCCCAGCCTGCGATCTGGAGGTGTTTTATTCAACAGCATCTGCATTCCCCCCCCCCCATTTAACAAGCAGCCCTCACTTTGAAACTCACACATACTTTTCTCAGTCTTGCTATGTGCATCAAAGTGTAAAAGAAGAGGAAGCAAATCCACGGCCTGTCACTTTTGCCTCGGGTTCAAGTTTGAATTGTGTTTGTTAATTCACTCTCGGGACAAAGGCCAGCTTGGTTGGTGCAGAATGGGATATAAGAACTGCCACCTGTCTTGATGGATTTGATGGAAAGGCAGGGCTGTAATGAGAATGGAAGAGAATCGGGAAAATACAGTACTCTGTCACTCTGAACTAGAATGGTGTCATAGCATGGCTAGGGATTTAAGTGCACTTTAACACTGATAAGAGAGGCAACATTTCGTTTCTCCAGCAACCGTAAGTCAAGCCTCTTCCACACAAGAATTCTCTTTCATTTTTATCAGAATTTAGATGTCACGTGGATAAATTATAGACATTCTTACAAAAAGCATGCTGTGAACACCTTAACCAGGTGTCAGTCAGCAATGATGATGATGAAAATGGAAGTCGCTCCACATCTAACACCCATACCGTGATTGGCAACTGTCACTGAGGGATGAATGATGGAATCTCAGCACAGGGAACTCTTTCACTCACAAATGCTTACTGATGGACATGATACCTGACAGACATGGAAACCTTTCCACTAGTCAGGCTTTTTATGCCACTGCCAAATCAACAGAAACCTACCGAGAAAAAATTGTCAGCAGGACCGGTGGGTGGCAAAACCCTGAAGCTATCTGTCTGCAATTTGCTAGGATTAATCCCCTCATAAGGACCAGCTCCTGCCAACCTAGCAGTTCGAAAGCACGTCAAAGTGCAAGTAGATAAATAGGTACTGCTCCGGTGGGAAGGTAAACGGTGTTTCCGTGCACTGCTGTGGTTCGCCAGAAGCAGCTTAGTCATGCTGGCCACATGACCCGGGGGGAAAAACTGTCTGCAGACAAATGTCGGCTCCCTCGGCCAGTAAAGCGAGATGAGCGCCGCAACCCCAGAGTCATTCGTGACTGGACTTAACTGTCAGAGGTCCTTTACCTTTAGGAGCTAAAAATTTTCTCCAAAGCTCATGCCCATGTGCAATTAAAAAAACAACCTAAAAAGTTACATCCATGTTAATTTTAAAATATTTTAAACTGTAAAGTGTGAAAATCTCTGGTGCTACCTGTCTGCAATTTGGCATAACTAATCTCCTATTGGGGGCTACAGAGTCTCCAATTTCATGCCCCTATGTAAAAAAAAAAAAATACGCAATGGCTATTTTTATTTTATTTATTTATTTATATTTTAAAGGCTAGCATGTAAACCCTTGGAACGACTTATATGCAGTTTGACAGGGTTAATCCTCCATGCAGAGGCTATCATGTCCTGATATGAACAAACAAGAAAGTTATGGCCATTTCGGTTTCCAAATGCAAGTCAACAGGATTCCTGAATATTTGTGTTTTTAGATAGCAATTTGGATCCCCACTGCCTACACTGACTGGTAGCCCCCTCTCTGGGGTTCCAGTCAAGGATCTTCCCCAGCCCTTCTGGGAAGGAATCGAACCAGGGACCTTCTGCAGGCAAACAACATGCTCTGCTCCTGAGCTACATGCCTTCCCCAAAGGCTGTTGAACATATTACATACATGATGGAAAATCAGGTGCTAAGGATGGCGGTTGAAGGATAAAGAGATGGTACTTCCAGAAGGAACTGGGAGCAACTCATCAAGCTACAGCAGATCAATAGGAGCCCAAGAAACAAAGACTAGCAGCAACTCCCTCAGTACACAGATTTTGTTAGGTCCATTAGGGCAAATGAGCTGCCGCCCCACCAACCTCAGCCTGTCTTCACCTTCACTTTCTTACTTGCAACTAGTGCAGGACATGACAGTGCCTGTTGGGTCCCTCCTGCTTAGTCTCAGTGTTGCTCTTGTACAACTAAACAGGGAGGAGGATGGTGACAGAACTAGAATTAGTTGTTTATGCCTATTATTGGCTCTGGCGCCAACTTCTGTTGGGCTCCTTGCCTTTTGCCCTACCAGTCCCAATGGACACCAGCTGCCACTAAATCAGACCTATGACGTCTCCTTGCAGAGATGGACTCTGGTAATATGACACCCTGAGCAAAGTCAACATTTGGCACCCCCCAAAATCAATGTTCTCCGTTATGGATCTTCTCAATTTTGCACCCTCTTAGCTCAGCGCCCTAGGCGGGGGAACTGCCCACACTGCTCTAATCCTTCCCCACACATTACATATAGAATTCAGAATCAGAACTATGCAGCAAAGTCTCAGAAATGTGGACCCTGCGACAGATGTGATGCCATTAACTTAAGTTTAAAGTACCTTCTCAGTTTCAGTTACCTGCGTGATATAAATTACATCAAACAGTAAGAGAAGGCTTTGCTGATTACTGCATTCATGAAGGTTAAACAGTTGAAATCCCTGACATTCTCAAGCCCAGGAGAGACATTCTTGCAGGGGGACTGAAAAAGTTATTTACTTTAATAATAAAAAACAACAACCATCCCTTCTGAGTTCCTTATGCAATGAGCCTATGAATATTAATGTTTTCTTATTTTCTCACCTTTGCGATGTGGTAATGAAATACCTCCAGGTTGCAAGTGATGCAAATTAATTACTTGTGTTTGATTAGCTAGTTCCAAAGAAAGATGGGGGGAGGGGGAGAGAGAAAAGGAGGAGTGTGAAACCAATATAGTTCAAATACTTTTCAAAAAATAAAAACACCCATAGTTGAATTAACATGTAAGAAAATTAGGCAACGACCTATGAATATGAAAAGATGCCAAAGTTTTCAGAGCAAACTACAAGTGCCATGTGGAATGAATCATATAATTATAGAGTAGGAAAGGACCCCAAGGGTCATCTAAGTCCAACCCCCTGCAATGTAGGAATCTCAACTAAAGCATCCATGACAGGTGGCTATCCAACCTCTGCTTAAAAACCTCTAAAGAAGGAAAGTCCACCACCTCCCAAAGGAGTCTTGTTCCACAGTCAAACAGCTCTTACTGTCAGAAAGTTCTTCCTGGTGTTTAGTCAGAATCTCCTTTCTTTTAACTTGAAGCCATTGGTTTGAGTCTTGCCCTCCATATCAGGAGAAAACAAGCTTGCTCCATCTTCCATGTGACAGCCCTTGATATTTGAAGATGGCCATCTCCTCTTATTATCCTCTTTTCTAGGGTCAACCGTTCCTCATAAGGCTTGGTTTCCAGAACCTTGATCATATTGGTTGCCCTCCACGGCACACAATCCAGCTTGTCAATATCCTTCTTAAATTGTGGTGCCTAGAACTGGACACAGTATTCTAGGTGTAGTCTGACCAAGACAGAATACAGTAGTACTATT
The DNA here is from genome assembly GCF_965112155.1 of Podarcis liolepis. Taxonomy (NCBI): domain Eukaryota; kingdom Metazoa; phylum Chordata; class Lepidosauria; order Squamata; family Lacertidae; genus Podarcis; species Podarcis liolepis. Next base: position 42,118,509 of record NC_139564.1, on the reverse strand, counting down.
ACTTCCCTTAACCTGGATACTATACACCCTAGAACAGCATTAGCTTTTTTTGCTGCTGCATCACACTGTTCACTCATGTTAAGCTTGTGGTCTACTAAGACACCTAGATCCTTTTCACATGTACAGTGATACCTCTACTTACGGACACGATCTGTTCTGGGGTGCCGTTTGCACCCCAAAAAGTCTGTAAGTAGAGAGTCGCTCATGCAAAGTGTGCAGAACGCTCCTGTGCGTGGCGAAACCCGGAAGTATACACTTCTGGGTTTGCTGCATTCACAACCCAAAAATCTGCAACATGAACCCAACGCAGCTAGAGGTATGACTGTACTACTGGTAAGCCAGGTATCCCCCATCTTATATGTGCACAGCTGGCTTTTCCTGCCTAAGTATAGAACCTTCCATTTACATAGAAATTCATTTTGTTAGTTTGGGCCCAGTACTCCAGTCTGTTTAAGGTCATCTTGAATCCATTCAGTTTGCCTATTTAGAAGATATGTGTTCCCTCTCCTTATGTCAATCAAGCATGGAAATGACTGCGAAGCCCTCTAAACATGAAGAACGTGCCAAATGCAAGCAAATATATCCCTTCTCCAGCCAAATCAGCAGCCCGCTCTTTGCTTAACACTCTTTCTTGTTAGCTCTTTGGAAGCTTTCCATTCATTGCTAAGGCACAGGAGTGCAAATAAATGGAAATACAGGTTATTCCCTCTCTAGACCAGCTCATTCCCACTGAATAGCATCTGGATGGGGTATTGCGCCACAACCAGTGGAACGGGGTAGAACACAAAAAATAGTTTCCTTTTTGCTGGGGATATTTTCAGTCATCTGTGAAATCCTATTCTTCCAAGTGCTTCATTAAACAGTTCTAAAGCATTAGCAACTTACTAACTTTGCCACACTTAATAAGCACACATTCTGAAACTGGGACTAATTACACAAATAAAAGCCCAGTAATGTAAGGAACAAAATCCGCATAGTCAACCAACCATAAGATAATGAAGAGTAATTTTCCTGGAACCACAGACATCGCTAAAGGAAAAGGATGCTTTAAATTAAGAGCTTAAGAAGTTGCCATTGTGTTATCCAGTTCATTATTTCCTGCACTAGCAATGGTCTTCCAAGGTTTTAGACAGGACCCCTTTCCCAGTCCTACCTAGTGACCGCCTGCATCCACAACGTATTTGCCACCATTGAGTTACAGAGTTCCCCTAGTTTACTTCCTCTAAAGGATGAACAGTATCAATTTATACATTGATGGGTTGGGTTTCGCCATTGGTTTGCCCTGTGAATCTGGCAGGCTATTGAAGTGCAGTTAGGACAGTACTGGATGTGAAGGCCCCTGTTTCCGAACTTAGACATGAAAACTCAATGGTCAACCTTGAGCCAGTCAGAATGTCTTGGCCTAATCTACCTCAAGGGATTGTTGCGGGAATAAAATGAGCTAACAATAAGTATGCCATCCCAGGTAGCTTCGAGGAGAGATGGCGTGCGAATGTATAAATGAATAATGGGCATAGAAGCTTATACTGTTCATCCAGCATCAACATGTGACCTGCATGAGATCGGGCCCCCCTCCCAAAAAAACAGTTTTGTTTGGGTGAGATTGCAGCACCCAAAATGGCTGCCGTCCTCTCACATGAAAAAAAAAAAGAGATGTCCCACTTTTTCCAGGATAGTTGAGGGGTATGCACTATATGCAGAGATGCAGCACCATCCTATATTTATTTATTTATTTATTTATTTATTTATTTATTTATTTATTTATTTGAGTTTATACATCTGATTGTAAACAAAAAACAAAAAACACCTCAAAGTGGTTTACAAAAATATATATAATCCAGAGCTACTGCTCTAGTGGGAAGCCTATGTAACCTTGCTGGGGTAGGGCAGAATGAGAAATAAAAAGGAGAGCTCATGGCCTGTATGGAAAAACAACACTTGGAACCAGCCTCTAATTGCAGAAATGAATCGCTGATGGGCAATTGTGATTTATTTTTCACAGTTTAGCAGAAGAATCAGGTTCTGTGCTAATTAGGCTCCTGAACAAGTGAAAGAAACGTGAGATTCTACATGTGAACAAGAATTACATTTTCTTTTTCTCTCTCTCTCACCCCAGCCTAGAATATTAAATCGAAGAGATTATTTCATTGATATTTTGTACCCCCATTCTCCTCCTCCTCCCGCCCCACCCTTGTCAAAACTCACCATGCTGCTATAAATGAATTCATTAATTTTTAATCTCAAACACTTTCAATTAATTCAGGATGTGAAAGGTTAGATTTGAAATAAGGTGTAACACAAAGGGGATGTCAGGCACCCTGATGGGAGCCAGATTGGCTCTGATCTTACGCATTCTGAGTGAGATGTTGTTGTTCAGTTTTAGATGAAGGGGCTCATTATCTCCAAGATAATTGCCCAGATGCCATATCAGTGAGGTCACACTAAACAAGGCTGTGGTTTCTGAACCAGTCTTTAGCTAATCAACAGTTAACAGTGGCAGCAGTGACTTTAGGAAAATGTCTCTGACTCACGAAACCAAGATCTCTGCCCTACCAAGCCAAGAATAACCATTTCTTTGCTCTCCTTTTGCTTCTCAAGGTTTGAAAACAGATCACAGGCAGGTGGATTCAGACACCTCTTGGGGTGGGCACTAATTTGCACAAACAACCTGAAGTCAGATGAAGTGGTTTTATGAGCTTAGATGACGTATTTGAAGCTTTTTTGTGGACCGAATGCACCAAGATTAGCATGTCTATGCCCTACAATACCTGGGAAAACATGTCAAACTTTTGCTAGGCCACACACTGGGGATGTCGGGGAAGAGGGAAGAGACTGTGGGACATGGGTGCCAATGTGAATAAAACGTTGTGGGGACCCAGCCCCCTCAAATATTTTATTGTGGGGGCCAAAGCCCCCACACTGCGAGGATATGGCTTCTATGCTGTGGGATCTCCTATGCTATAAAAGCCATCCAAAGAAATAGGCAAATCCATGTACAAGCTGTGCCTCTCTTTATATACTGCTTCCTGCACTTCCAGTTACTGTTAATGGGAGAAATAACACAGGGGGTAAGAGAGTGGGAAGATCTCCAGTCAACTTGTCCAAAGTGGAGTAGCCCACTGAAATGCACACAGCACTCATATGTCTACTTTATCACAATTACGTTTGAATTGAGGCTGCCAGGCTTTTCATAATGAAACCTTGTGGGCATTCACAGAACTGTTCCAGTATTTCTGCTCAGTTTTTTCTCTCTCTCTCTATTTTAAAGGTAAGGAGGTGCTGGAGAATTGTGACAGAAACCCACTCTTTACAAGGTGTTGCTAGTTCCTGAAAAGACTTGAGGCACAGACCTATGACAGAAATTTGCATAACATTTGCACATACTAATTTACATGTAGAGACGCCAATTTAGGCTGACCCACAGAGGAAAAAAGAACACTATAAATCTAAAAACCAAACAAAGTTTTTCTAAGTTTTACAGAAGGGTGTAGAGAAGGGGTAGGCAACCTAAGGCCCATGGGCCACAAGCAGCCCACGGGGGTCGTTTAACCGGCCCATGAGCCACTCCCAAACCAAGCTGCATGCTGCTCTAAAGCATCACAGCGTGGGGACTCACTTCTGCTGCACTAGAATTTGGAAATCGCATCTGCGCAGACGCCGGAAATTGCAGGTGTGCGTGTGAAATCCGGGCCGCAGAAAGATCTCTGCTGGAGTGAACCGGCCCAGGTGAGGTAAATCTTGCCGACCCCTGGTGTAGAGGCCAGGAGACCTGAGGCTTAATGAAAGTTTCCCTGGGCCACCACCAACTCTTTGGCTCTTTGTTTTTTGGGCAGCATAATATTTATTTAGGTGAGGATTAATTTCTAGTAACAGTCCCAATGTGGAATACAATGTTAACAACCCAGTGACGTACACAATATCACTATCAATCAAATCAGTCTATAAAAATATCAATAAAAACAATAACAAACATAAAAACCAACATATCTATTTTCCTATGTTTCTGGATCAATATAAGCATATTGATAGAGAATTCATCATGGCTAATCAGGGCCTGTGATGGATTTGATAAAAGTCTTGGGTCCGCTGTTATGCAAAGAGTTAATCTTTCAATGGTCATTTACACTTATAGTTTCTGTATGATCTTAAATTTATTGCTTCATCTGGATTTCCAAGCACTGGTGGTAATCCAGAGAATTTAGAGCAGGGGCGTGTTAATATATTTTCATTTGCTTGAATCTTATCTTGCTTTGTTCCATTTTAATAGAGATCTGCATCTGCTTTTTCATTTGCTCCTACCTCCACTCAGATTTGGGCTTGAATACTACATTTCAATATATTCACCGTCAAATATATGGCTTTCTGCCTCTTGGAGCTGCTATCCCATATGCACTTATGTGGGTGCGAAACCCAGTATATTCAACAGGGCTCCCTTCTGAGTAGACATGGATAGGATTGCACTGTAAATAACTTACAGATAAGATTTGGCAGGGACAGTAACCCAATGCCTTTCTACCTTTGCAGATTCAGTGATGGAAATATTAAGAAACTAAGACCCTGTGGGCAGCAGTATACTTCCCTCTTCCTGTCAAGCTTCGAGAAAAAGCCAAATTTGAGGAAGAAGCCTGAAGTAAAATAACTGCAGAGAAATGCTCTCCTCTCCATCCTGACTCTACAGAAAGGAACAGGCAAGTCCTTTCATTTTGAAGGCCAAAGCTGAACTCTGGTGAATGTCAGTTCAAATTAAACCCTGGGGCTGCAAGCCACAATGGATGGACCCACAATGTTCCCTATGATATATAGAGCTCTTCTGCAATATAAAAATTGGGAGATGATAAAAAGGCAATTGCAAAATCTCATCTCACATTGCAATTCATACTGACACAACAGGCCTATTTGCTACTTCCGAATCATTTGCGCCAAGTACTTTCTCTCAAGATCGTTATACCCAACAAATATCACTTTCAGCTAGTTGATCTAGTTAACTTTAATCTGGTAAGTGGTCAACACCAACTTGCTCCACAAAGAAAATTATCAAGATCATAGATTGCAATCCATAAGCCACTCAACGCTGAATATAGGGAGTTAGTACTTTGGGATGTATCAAGGGTTCAAGATTAAGAGATTTATAAATGCTTTTGTTCCAGATCCTTGGGGGGGGGGGGATTACTTCTCTTGAGACGGCAGCCGAAAGACACTTACTAGCAGGGCCAGCCTGCCTATGAGGCAGGGTGAAGTTGCCACTTGGGCAGCGGAAGCCCCAAGACCCTGTAAGCGCCCTGCCCTCCCTGCTGCCTCTGTTGCAGGCACCACGCAGGATTTTGGCAAGATCTCACTGGTACCCGCTGCCACAGCTTCACAACCCAAGGAAAGGAGGTAGCAGCAATGGGGTAGCGGCAGGGCAAGATGGCATGTTCCCGTTTTGCCTCAGGCTGTGAAATGGGATGTGCTGCATCTGCTTATTATGGAGAAAGCCTCAATGAAGCAGTGGAACAATAACAGAATTGTGCTTCATGCATGGGTGGGGCCATAGCTTAGCGGTTGGAGCATCTGCCGGGCATTCAGAAGGTCCCAGGTTCAATCCAGTTAGGGCTGAGACAGAGCCTGAAATCCTGGTGAGCTGGTGCCGGTCAAAACTGAGCTGGATGGATCAATGGTCGGACTGAGTATAAGGTAGCTTCCTAATCATGGATTCCTGCAATACAGTGGTACCCCGCAAGACGAATGCCTCGCAAGACGGAAAACCCGCAAGACGAAAGGGTTTTCTGTTTTGGAGGCGCTTCGCAAGACGAATTTCCCTATGGGCTTGCTTCACAAGACGAAAGCCCATAGGGAAATCTCCGGGGACCTCTTTTAAATGCTGGTGGTGGGGAGCAAAGCCTTCCCCCCCCTCCGGCCTTCAGAAGAGGTCCAGGAAGGCCGGCGGGGGTCAAAAGGCTTTGCTCCCCACCGCCAGCATTTTAAAAGCAGTCCGGCATAGCAGGGAAGAGCTTCCCGCTATCGCGGACGGCTTTTGAAGGCGGGGGGGAGCAAAGACTTTCGCCCCCCGCCGGCCTTCAGAAGAGGTCCTGGACCTCTTCTGAAGGCCGGCGGGGGGCAAAAGTCTTTGCTCCCCCCGCCTGCCTTCCCGGGAGAGCGGAGAAAGGCAGCGCCTTTCTCCGCTGTTCCCGACGGCTTTTGAAGGCAGGCGGGGGGGGAAGACTTTCGCCCCCCGCCCGCCTTCAGAAGAGGTCCAGGACCTCTTCTGAAGGCCGGTGGGGGGCGAAAGTCTTTCCCCCCCCCCTGCCTGCCTTCCCGGGAGAGCGGAGACTTCTCTGCTGTCCCGGGCGATCTTAAAATGCTGGCGGGCGGCAGCGAAGCCTTCGCTGCCGACCCCCAGCATTTTAAAAGCCCCGGGGCAGCGGAGACTTCTCTGCTGTCCCGGGCGATCTTAAAATGCTGGCGGACAGCAGCAAAGCTTTCGCTGCCACCCACCAGCATTTTAAAATCGCCCCGGGACAGCGGGGGCTTTTAAAATGCTGGCGGTCGGCAGCAAAGCCCTCCTGTCCCCGGAGCTTGCGGGGCGGGAGGTGGGGAGAAGGGCTTTTCTTCCCACCCCCAGCCTTCAGAACAGCCTTCTGAAGGCTGAGGGTGGGAAGAAAAGCCCTTCTCCCCCCCCCCCAGCCTTCAGAAGAGGTCGGGGGACAGACTGTCCCCGGACCTGGTCTGAAGGCGGTTTCCCTAGGAACGCATTAATTGATTTTCAATGCATTCCTATGGGAAACCGTGCATCGCAAGACGAAAAACTCGCAAGAAGAAAAAACTTGCGGAACGAATTAATTTCGTCTTGCGAGGCACCACTGTATTCTCTTTTAGACCACCTTTTCTGCAAGGAATTTTGTACATGCTTTGAAACCCAAGACTCCTGCCACTTGCAGGTTTTTGAATTGCAGCACACTTTTTTGCGGGGTAAGGATGATGCTGAAAATGCCAAGTGGCAGGAGTCTTGGGTTCAGTATTGTGGAACATTTTGCTTGTTTCTTGGAAGAGAAAGAGAGAGACCCCTGCTAACAGTTTGCATCTTTGGGTTAGCTGTGAGTACAGGCAACGAGCAAGCTTTTCATTGGCACATCTAGTCATTCAGAGGAAGTAGAGTTGGCACCCCAGGTTACTGTCATGGCTTTGACTATGCTACTATTCTTGTTGTTGATGCTGTTCATTAACATAGATGCTTCTGTCCAGGCATATCTCAGGTGTTAGGACATATCCAGCTATCCTGATATCCAAGGGGACAGCTATCCAGATATCCAAACTGGGGTCCCAGGTTGTTCTGGCTAGAACTCAATATATAACACTGAACTTAGCTCTGGGTGTTTATCCAAAGGGAGACACAAAATTATTGGTGCATTTCAGCCTCCAAATTTTCCCCAGCCCAGATGTTATGTCACCCCACATAAATCGCATGGTTTAAAGTGCCCTGACGTATCAAAACAGCAATACTGCATGAAGTCTATCCCAGTACCCAAGACCAGGCTTCCTCAATCTCAGCCCTCCAGATGTTTTGAGACTACAATTCCCATCATCCCTGACTACTGGTCCTGCCAGCTAGGGATCATGGGAGTTGTAGGCCAAAAACATCTGGAGGGCCGAGGTTAAGGAAGCCTGCCCAAGACAAAGCACTTTCGAGAAAATAAATTCTGTGGCAGGAAGTCTACAAGAAGCGGGGGGGGGGTGCCACTAGGGGCGCATTGGAAGATGGCCGACAATAACATCTCTCCGACCCACACGAGGTAATTAAGAGGCTGTGATGGGAGTAAGCAGCCTCCTGGCCCCCCCAAGCGAGTGGGAGGGACTGCCCTTGCCTGCTGTGCCCTATACCACCCCCGAACTCGAGGGGGTGGGGGCACTAGGCAGAAAGCCCTTGTGTGGATCTCGGCTCTCCTGGACGCTGTCTCTGATTCGTGCCTCTAACTGCAGCAACTTTAAAAGAAACAATTAGGAGGAAGCTAATGCACATATTTCAAGGAAGAATGGGGAGTAAAGACTCCTAATTGAAGAGATCTCTGATAAAGAAGACGGGTTGGATAAACAGGAATATATCATGAGAAGACACACCAAGGCTCGGTATGTTGGCAACGGGACTGGATGGGGGGGGGGGGACTTTCCTTTCTTTTCTCTATGTGATTAACCAAGAATCCCCCCCCCAAGTCAGAAATGCCACTTAAATTACCCAAGCTGATGATTTAAGACTGTGTGGAGATAATTTTCTAACCAAAAGCATGTTTTAAGGAGATCGTGGAAAGTATAAGAGCTTTGGGATGACGCAGTAAAAAACAGCATCGCCATTTTGGCAAGTTCTGTCGAAAGACCTATGTCTGGAAGGAGGAATGGATCTGCTTTCATATTGCGGGCGAGCCTCTTCAGAGGACTAAAAGAAGGCGACAGATTTGCGAAGATTAATGATGGAAAGAGTGCTTTTATTTATGGAAGTGATGATATATGGAAACCATCTCAATATGGTGATTCGATGAACGGAAAAATTCACACAGGATTATAATGTGTATACTTAAGGAGATTATCAGAAGAGATCACAAAGAAAAAAGAAAAATACTATGAATAAGATGAGACGTGGGGACAGCAAGATAGGACTGGATAGAAATATGAACATTATTTGGACAGATTTGTGGATATTAACGCAGCAGTAAGATGATGATTGGAATCCCCTTCGGAAGTTGAAATATGGGTACCCCCAACAAAAAAATTAAAATTCGGCTTTGTAATTTGGAATTTATGTGATGTGATTTGATTTGATTTGATTGGTCGGTTAATAAAAAATATTTTTTTAAAAAAATAAAAAAATTTAACAAAGGAAGTCTACAAGAAGCAATGTATACCTCTTGGAATTGCAGCCTGCAAATTCCATCACACACACACATCCAGAAAAGCACAGAGGTGTTCACATAAAAAGCCATTCATATGTAAAGGAGAGTGGGATCACAGCTTGTGACCACCCCCTCACCCATCCATGAATTCAGCATTCAGGAGAAGGGGCTGTTTGCACATTCTGACACAGCATAAAAAACAAAATGAGGACTAGCAGAAATTCTAATTTCAATATGCAGAATCAGTACATTTTTTCATCTGCTCCAACAACCTCATGTCACTATAGAATCTGCCCAGAAATTGCAAACTTATAGGAAAAGGCTTCATTAGCATCCCAAATAAGGGAATGTATTTTCTGGAAAAAGAACCCACCACGATAGTATCCATTCATTGTGCAGTAACCTGTCCTGCACAAATTTAAAAATTTAAAAATAAAAAAGTTGCTTGTTCTTTGAGTTTGACATGTAGCAGAAAAAGCATCCTATATTATATTATTGATGGGCTGAATTGTGGTGGCCTATGGCTCTGAGCAATAAAGATTCAGTTCAGTAATTATAGATCAAAACCACTCTCCTCCAGAGTGTAAAACGAAAGACTATATAGGGCACTATCTAAGGCTTAGTGTTTGTGTACACTTGAATATAAGCGTCCAGGAAGCAAAATGTTCAGCTCCAAGACAGATCAGGGTAAGACAGACTGGGGGACAGGGGGGCTGAATCCAGAAGATCATCTATTCTGCAAACCCACAGCAACATACTTTGAATGAGGCATCCCCCTAAGAGGAACTGTCAAATGACATTATGGTGGACCTACTATAAAGAAGTTTTCATAGCAAACAGATAGCTGCTTTTGAAGACAGTATAGCAAGGTGATACATACCAAAAGCATTTGCAACAATTAATTCACCATTGTGTAGCATAGTCCAGCAAAGCCATACCACTTGGTTTGTTGAATTCATAGGGTCGTTGCAAGTATGCCATGCAACAAAAGGAGAGGTTAAGATCTCCTTAGATCTATTGAATCGTGTTGATTTTATAGAATGGTCTCCATGTCTACCTGGATTCATAGAGCATAACCAAGTTCTGTTGAATTTGCCAAGCAAAATTAACTAATAAGGAATATAATTAATTGCCTATCTTTCCATTAAGTTCATTATCTGCCATGTAGCACAAGCATGGCTTTCTGTTGAGAAAAGACAGCTTTAAAAATAGTATTTGCATTTTTACCATAACGCTCAAAATGTTTTAAACATTGAAGCAGCCTCCTCTGGAATAAAAAATGGCATTTGGGTTTTAAAAATGAGAATGTAATATCAAAGTGAGTCAAGCTTCAGGCTTTCCATGTTTTAATGTTATTATGTATGACATTATGCCACTATAATCTAATATTCTGTTATGGTGTCACAGCACAGAAGAATCACAGTAAAGTGATTACAGATCACCAGGGACGTGAGATGTAAAAGGCTTGCGCAGCACGAATAGCAGGAACATATACAGTCATTTCTCTTTCCCTATACATCAGATATTTGCTTGCAATGGGGGATAAGAGGTTCAAATGGAACAATGTTGCATGCCATTGACAGCTGTTAGAAATCAATCCTGTATACTACCGGCATTGCCTTTTTTTCAGAACACTAATACGATATAGGACCATTTGGCTAGAACTGGACAGGAGATGAATCGTGTACTCATTTGCTTCTTAACCTTGTCTCCTGCTTTGACTTGTGGCTGTGACTTGTTCTTTGGTCCCGTTTAGTTGTCTGATCCCATGGCTGGTGGTTCCCCAGCTCCTGGTTCACCTCAGATGGTTTCCCTTGCTTGTCAATACTCAAAATAAAGGGGACAAACTGTTCAAATAAGGTGTACAGGGGCAACAGAGCAGGTAACATGTGCTGATCTGGACAGAACCAGGTGGGGTCAGAGGTCTGCGCAGAGGTCTCAGAAAGATCCCCACATTCTTCTTTTCTGAGGTAGGTGGGTGGGTGCCTTTCTATTGTAGTAGCTCCATACAAATAGCAGTTCTGGTTAGTCATCAACGACTTAAATGTTACAACCTATGCAAATATATTATGCTCACGTTAGATCACACAAGATACCATTTAGGCATAACATTTTTAGAAAAACAAGAGAAAGGAAATATACTACAATATGCCATCGCTGTTCCAACAACTGAAATTCATTCAAAAAAGAGGTAGGAAACCTCAGGTGCAGGCGCCAAATGTGGCCTTCCCTCTGGCCCTCCAAGCTCTCCTCTGGCCACACCCCTCATCAGACTAGCTCTGTGCCTACCTTGGATATATTTGTATGGCTGGAATGTGAGCATACTTATCATCTCAACAGTTGGTTCTAGAGGTTGGAAGGGAGAATGTTAACAGAATATCGAGTCAGGAAGTACACTGGGAGTGAAAAGGCGAAAGCACCAGAAACCTCTGCTTGCATAAACATTCTTGAAAGCAGGATTGTGTGTGACTGTCCCAATAGCATAACAAATGTGCAATAGAAAAGGTGTCTGGAGGAGCCTCTGATGTCATAGCACCTCGCTTTTTGAATTGACTAGATTTTGGATGCATCTTTAAGAAACTCCTTACCCCTTTCAAAACAAAATTTATGAATTTCGCAAGCCAAAGTAACTTCTTACAACCCCACTCCAAAATAAGAATATAGTTACATTTTTGCCAGCTAACAGCCTATTAAGAATGCCACTGTATCACACCACCCAAGTTTTTACATCTCCTTGTGTAAGTCTGTGGGCAGATCCATACCATACATGAAAAGCACATTTAAAGCACACTCTTCTCCCAAAGAATCCACAGAACTCTCGTTTCACTCTCACAGAGCTACAATTCCCAGCCCCCTTAAGGAACTACAGTTCCCAGGAGACGCCATGTGTTTTAAATATGAACTGAATGTGTTTTCAATGTATGGTGTGGATCTGCTGTGTGTGCGTACACATGGATGTGCACGCACAAGCAGTGATGAAAGGCACCTCAGTCATTCTTCACTAAATCTAATCTGACCCCAATGCCATAGGAAGCTTCTGCCAAGGAAAAAAAGGGGGAAATAGAGAGTGGGAAGGCCTGTAAGGCAACTCCATTAAAACATCCCCATTGTCATCTTGCTTTCCTCACAGATGGGACAGAGGAGAAAGTTCCTGTCTTGTGGGTGGAGTGAACAGAAGGCTACACAGTCCAAATCACAGACTGTGCCACTCCCAGCCAGCCTGGAGCCAAGGAAAATAAGACTACCAGCTGGCACTAGCCCCTCATGCCTTAAAAGCCATCCCCACTAGCATGTTGAGAGGGCGTTCTTTAACATTAGAGGGAACGCTTCCAGAATGTATTTCTATTTAGGCTAATAGGCTGCAAGATTGCAGTACACAGCCCTGCTGTATTAGGGAGATCTATTTATAAATACCATTTGGGAGTGTATTCCATGTGCTTAGAAAAGCAGGCGCAATCGCCGATTCACTGAGATAGGACTGAGCACACTCTACTGGCCAATGGTAAACACTACAGTTTCTTTCAACGTTGTCATTAGAACACTTCAAAAACAGTGTAAATGTAAAACCTATCATCTTCTTTTTTTAGAAAAAGAAAAAGAAAGGTTGTTTTTCTATGATTCTACCTGGAAGACACTATGGGGATGAAGACAGTAGAAAAACACAGATTCAGAGCTGCTCCAGCTGCCTACTCTGCACATGAAACCACCATATCAGGTTACATGGGGCTGTATCCCGGCTCGCTTGGCTCACCAAACCCCTGCAATTCCCTCTACTTTAAACTCCTATGCAAACACGAAGCTCATTTCTCAACCCCTCCACTCTGTTTCAGAAGCTAACTTCTCTTTTATACTGCAGTTCTGCTTTGCCATTGTTTAAAATTGCCACTTGCCCCCTCTCAGTGTCTCTCAATTCCCTCTTTACTCAAACCTCTGCCATTGTTTTAAACCACCACTTTCTCCCTCTCAGTGTCCCTGCCTTCACTCTCCCAGGCCACAGCCGCTGCCATTGTGCAACCTGCCATCACGTTTGCTCTCCTACCCAGCCCTGACTTCATGCAAATCCAGGATTGTGATGTGGCTCTACAAATCCTCCAATATGGACTGCGTGATGACATTCTTTCATTTTTATTGTATAGATAAAATTTATTGTATAGATATTGTTAGATGGATAGGAAAGACAGTGACCAGATATAAAATCAGATGGAAGTGATGAAGCATAGAAAGCTGCACAGTAGAGACGCCATTCTTACACTGTACATGATATTGTTGCTTAGTTTCAAGCCAAATCCCAGAATGGCTGGCAAAGAATGACTGGACATTTCCAACAAGAATATATGTGCAATTTTCTAGAGAAGAGACTGCACACCTCACGCTAATAGACACAGGAACCCTGGGAGTAGAAAGAAGTAAAGTAGTCCCTTCTCTGGCCTTGGTCTAAGGATCCAGGTAAGAGGTAACTGTGGCCAATCCCACAACTCTAGAATGTGTTCCTATATGAAGCACATGGTTTCAAGCACCTCTTGGTGACATTTATGCTCCACATTTTTAACTGTACCCTCAGAATTTATGCCTTTAAAAATGGCGTGTTAAGAGTCCTTAAGACTTTGTATTCCTGTCTCTTCGTACTCTTAGGAGGCATGGTGATTAAATCAAAACACCACTCATGCCCTTGAAATCATGTCCAATAAACAAGATGATTAAAAGTGTACCTGCATGAATACAAATCAGTGGATTGAGTCATATTTTCAGCTGTCTGCCAACCCACAGCTGACCTATCTGTTGTATACTTGCTGATAGCTGCAGATTTCACACCACTAAGTTGTGCTACACAGTTTTTGTCGACAAAGTTTCCGTGTTGCAGTCTGCACAGAGCTTGGACTGGTGTGCGTGTTGAGCCCCTCACACCTTCAGTCTGCTCATGATTCCAGAGGTACAATGGGATTCTCCGTCATTTCTCCTTGTCCCTGCTGGGATGGTGCAGAAGCAACAGATGGCACAGAAAGAGCTAAAAGAAACCAACCAGATTATGATTTAGCTCCTGTCTGATAGCATTTCTAGGTGATCTCCCCCACCCTGCTGGTTCAACAAATGAATTACTTTCTTTCTCTATTTGGTTTAGTCCCCATCTCTCTCTTCCGTCCCTCCCCAACAAACACAGAATCAAGCCAAAACCTTATTAGGCACGGATATTCTGAAGCAAAGCAGCAGTTCCGAAAAATTCAAGACTGGCATAAATCCATAGCCCACAGCAGCTCTTTGCTTAAGACACATTGCCATCTAGCCACAGTACAATGTAATCTACAGCCCACACACCATAAAGAAGGGCTTTAAAACATTTTTTAAAAATGCCCTGCCACTCTGAACAATAACAAAGCGTTGATTCTGTGCTTTTCTGTTAAAATGGGCAAGAAGAAACTCAGCAGAAGAGGGAAGAAAATAAAGGGATGCATTAGTGGAAGATGGAGGAGGGGTAGTATGCCGTATTTCACCCCCCCCCCAATATTGCCTTTTTGAATTGAACATTTCCATGTCCTAGGAATAAATGATGTTCCCTTATATTAAGTAAAAATCAATGGTTCATCTAGCCCAGAACTGTCAGCAGGTCTCCAAAGGTCTCAGAGGGGTTGTGTCCAATGTTAGTCCTACTCAGAGTAAACCTATTGAAATAGACATGCCTAATTTATGTACACTGTTGTGTGGGTCAGTCTTGTCTCCCATGTTCTTGAACAGCTGCATAAAACTGCTGGGTGACATCATCCCAGGGAGGAAGAGAAGATCCTAAACAGATGCCTGAGATTAGTGGTGGAATTGGATGAGGACAAGTGGATATGTGCTTATGTGTTCAACTTGTTTTGGATGGGATCACACTCTCCATGAAGACTGTTAAGCCTGAGAGCAGGGACTTGTCACACTGCTAACCTTTGTAACCCTCTTGGAGAGGCCTTTTCAGGCAGAGTGGAGTAAAAATGCAAGACACTGTTATTTGGAAGAAAAAGCAATGGAGCTCCAATCTAGATCATGCAATAGACTGATACGTGGCCTATGCTGGTTTGCAGCCAAAAATCCCCTTTCCTGATTGCAAACTGAGTTTTTGGGTAGAGCAGTGCAGTGGTACCTCTGGTTAAGAACTTAATTTATTCTGGAGGTCTGTTCTTAACCTGAAACTGTTCTTAACCTAAGCACTTTAGCTAATGGGGCCTCCTGCTGCCGCTGCGCCACTGCTGCACGATTTCTGTTCTCATCCTGAAGCAAAGTTCTTAACCGAAGATAATATTTCTGGGTTAGTGGAGTCTGTAACCTGAAGCATATGTAACCTAAAGCATATGTAACCAGAGGTACCACTGTAGCTGCAATAGAGTTGGATAAAGTGAATCTCACTCCAAAGCTTGTCACCCCCTCAGAAAGAAAAAAGAGGAACAAAATGACAGGAAGGCCACATGAGCATTTCTTCAAAACCATAAAACATTATACACATCATCACTTTGCAAAGGCTTCAGGTAGTGGATAGGTTTGAAGGTTGGAAGTATAGCCTGTAAGTTTCCCCTACAATAAATAGCATTTGCCTTTATTATTTCTTGGCAGGAAGAAATAGCCTTTACTAGTAGATAAGAAGTACACTGCATTCTGCTGGTCAGCTTTCTTGCTCTAAAACATGCAAGCACTCAACCAGCAGATCCTGTTTCAAAGTTTTCAGTATTTTTCTCACTGTTTTACTGTCTGTGAACCTGGGGTCAGGGACCTGCTTTCTTGCTTCTTTCTGCACTACTATTGTAGTGATAAATTTCCTCTGCATTACTACTGAAACTCATTAGTGTCTTAGGAAGTCATTGCTCTGACAGTAAGAATGTGCCTCTGCTGTTGATTTAGCTGACATCTTAAAAATGAGTTTACATGAAGCAAGTATTGCTGTTCTACTCTATTTTCTTCAGAGATGGCACTATCGACACATGAACCCTCATGGTTCAGTAGTTTCACAATGCATTAATTTTCTTCACTAGATGACTAACAAGAGAAAGTTGACTTTGTCAACTTGATTTTTCATTGGATAATGCATTTGGTTCTCTGACACCCCACCTTATGAGGACAACAAGAACAAGCTGCTGAATGTCCAAAGGAAAAGCTCAAAGAACTCAGGCATTTCACATCTCATCCATTGTTAAGAATGTGGGTAGAGTGTTGGAGTTTGGTGGACTGGACACAGGAAAGAGGATAAAATACTTCTTCTGTGAAGTTCAGGGCTAATTATGTAGTAATCGGGTTCATACATGGCTAGGCTAATATCACAGCTGGATTTACTGCAGTAAACTAGAAAAATTTTCAGGGTAAATGAACATTCCTAAACAATCAGGGAACACATACTTGGAATCCACAGCCAATCAGGGTTTCCCCAACAGTTGCTCCCAAGAGAATTGTCTTTCTTTGTCCCCAGAGCTGAAGTTCTTTAACCCTCACCTGTAGTTACCACCACCATACCAGGAACGGAAATGTAATGGAAGAAAGATACATGTGCTCTATTTCTGCTGACCATAAAACTTTTTACATTGGGGGGCAGACAACAGTTCTATCCTTGTCTGAAGCTTGTCTACATACTAGGGATGGGAAATAAATTTGATTCAGTTCACATTTGAAGGTGAACCTCCCTAGATTTCCAAAGCAGTACACTTTAGCTTAGTCGATAGAGCATGAGGTTCTTAATCTCAGGGTCATAGGTTCGTGCCCCATATTCAGCAAAAATATACCTTAATTGCAAGAGTTTGGAGTAGATGATGCTTGGGATTCCTTCCAACTCTATAATTCTGGGAGTCTATGATTCTAAACACAACCTTCAAAATTTATACTTCTTTGAACTTTGCAGTCCAGAACTCCAGCCCACTAATGCGTACAAAAAGGCATATCCTAGGATAAAGTGTGCATAACCATGCATACATTTGTAAGCATAACATACCCTGTGAGGGGTAGAGGAAACAAGGATTGGGCCCACCTTCAAGAGCCAGTTTCTTACACCTGCATTAGAGTATAACATATTTTAGATGATGATCAGGAATTGACTAGATCCTCCCCAATCCCTGTAATTAACTGTGTTGCTTTCAGCTGAGCTGCTGTACCTCCATTCAACACAACATTGCTAATTTGAATTTCCAAAAGGTACAGTAATATACAGTGGTACCTCAGGTTACACATGCTTCAGGTTTCAGACTCCGTTAACCCAGAAATATTACCTCGGGTTAATAATAATAATAATAATAATATAATAATAATAATTTATTATTTATACCCCGCCCATCTGGCTGAGTTTCCCCAGCCACTCTGGGCGGCTCCCAGGCAGTGTTAAAAACAGTACAGCGTTACATATTAAAAACTTCCCTGAACAGGGCTGCCTTAAGATGTCTTCTGAATGTCAGGTAATTATTTATCTCTTTGACATCTGATGGGAGGGCGTTCCACAGGGCGGGCGCCACTACCGAGAAGGCCCTCTGTCTGGTTCCCTGTAGCCTCACTTCTCGCAATGAGGAAACTGCCAGAAGGCCCTCGGCGCTGGATCTCAGTGTCCGGGCTGAACGATAGGGGTGGAGACGCTCCTTCAGGTAAGAACTTTGCTTCAGGATGAGAACACAAATCGTGCTCCAGCGGCACGGGGGCAGCAGGAGGCCCCATTAGCTAAAGTGGTGCTTCAGGTTAAGAACAGTTTCAGGTTAAGAACGGACCTTCGGAACAAATTAAGTACATAACCTGATGTCCCACTGTACATTGCTTATACCATTTTTTTACACCATTCTCCTATGCATGTTTACTCAGACATACATCCTACAGTGTATTATGCAGCTGATTCCCAGGTAAGTGTATACAGTGGTACCTCGAGTTAAAAACTTAATTCGTTCTGGAGGTCCGCTCTTAACTTGAAACTGTTCTTAACCTGAGGTACCACTTTAGCTAATGGGGCCTCCCACTGCCACCGCCGCGTGATTTCCGCTCTCATCCTGAAGCAAAGTTCTTAACCAGAGATACTATTTCTGGGTTAACGGAGTCTGTAACCTGAAGCGTCTGTAACCCGAGGTATCACTGTATAATATTTCAGCCTTATTTCTAGTTTGGTAGCTGATTGACTGACCTCTTTTACTCTCCCACAACAAGCATTCAAGCAAAGCCTGCAGTAGCTGCAAATGGCCACATTAGGGAGACAGCCGACCACCAAGAACAGACAAGAAAGAAAAAGGCAGAAATCAATACACACTTCATAGAGGTGGAAGCTTCTCTGCTTTCATTCGTTTTAGATAAGGTTAAGCCACAATAAACTCAATACCAATGCACACTGTTGGTAAAAAGGTAAAAGCATTGCCAGCACACAAAAGTCACATTTTCCCTTTCTACTGCAAAAAAGTTCAAAAGCTTGTTTTGCCTTTGGAAACCTTTCATGATGCTTTTATAGTGCACTTTAGAAAAATGTTATTTCCCAAGGGGTAGGGATTTGTTTTGGGCCAAAAAATGAATGGGGTAAATAAATTAACATACTAGCAAACATTGTTGCAGATTGGCAATCATTTCCCCACAATTTTTAATTAAACTAACAACAAAATGTCTCTATTAGAGGTATGCATTAAGGGCAAGCAGCAGACAGTCCCTGGGTACACACTAATTCCCTGGGTGCTACCATATGTCAATTCCAGAAGGAAAACAGCATAATGGAACCACTGTATCATTGGCAATATGATTTGACACCAGAAGAAAACGTCTGTGGCCCTGTGTCAGGGGTGTGGAACCTGAAGCCCTGCAGGTGTTGCTGGACAATACCTTCTGCCATTCCCAATAATTTATCATGCTGTCTGGGAAGGGCCACAGGCCCCATCTTTGCCCTAAGCCCTTTATTTCCCTTATCAAAGTAAAGACTATCATACAGCCTATTCAGTGCCCTTTCCATGGCCTAGTTCACAGCACCTACACCACCTCTATCTCAGCCATCTTTTGACAGCATTGGCCATGTTGGCAGGGTCTGGGGCAACTGAGCTTAGTACGATCACAGATTTTCGCATTCAATTTATCATGCACAAAGATTTAGCATGCGCATTCAATTTAGCATGCACTCTTGATAGGAAGTCTGAAGGCTGCTTCTTGCATGATGCTTTGTGCTCTGTTGCCACTCACAAGTACAAAAATACAGGAATATGGTATTTTTGAAACACCTACATGTATAAATCACTCCTTTATCAAAATGCATGTGAGCTTTGTGTGGGAAAGGTCTAGCTACTGTTAATGTTATCATTGTATTTATCATTGTTTGTAAAGCAATCAAAATAACATAAAACACAACATAGAGATTGTCCACGTGCTTACAAACTAAAGTAATTTAAAATGAAAGGGGAACAGAAATAACACTAGCATGGCCTTTATATCCAATGGTATGTGCACACACAATGTCATCCAAATGTAGAACTGGAAATTGTAATTGTTCTGGGATGTAAATAACTGTCACAAATAATTCTGTATTAACACTGTAGTGCTTAACTACAAACACAAGAGGTCTCCTTAAGTATATATTTCAGATGCTGCTTTATCTCGTTAACATACCTACACCCAATATATATTCTGCAGGGGGGGGGGGAATTAATAGTGCACAGCATACCATCTGGTAAAATCTTAGAATTACGTAAGAACTTGCTGAAGACTAGGGGTGGGTGGAAATTTAGTTCAGTTTGCATTTTACGATGAACCTACCTAATTTACCTTTCAGGAAACAATATGTGAACCCAAATACAGCTGTCCTTTGAAATTCACACTACTCCAGATTTTGCTGTGCTCTTCTCCAACCGTGTACCCAAAAATGTGTACATTAGTGGAAAGTGAACATAAAAATGCACATACCCATGAAAATAACACACAAACACCTTGCAAGAATGTATATATTAATCAAAACAGCATGCAAAAGATATATGTTAGGAGAAATGGACTGAAATGCTAACCTTTGTGGGAATGTTAGAAAAATACAATCTGAAGTAAAACTATGGGTAACTGAATTTAAGATCAGGAAAATGAAAAAGTTGAAATAGACAAAATTTCCATCCCTTCTGAATGCTCATCCCATATGGTTGCTATCACTTTAAATGACACAGCAAATACAATATAGGCTTCCTGTCACTATAAGGAGGTAGTTGTGGAGATTTCAGTTCCATCAAGTATTCCTGCAGTCTTCAATCAGGCCCATGACCTCTTCCCCCTGGGGTCAGATCCAATAGTGAACCAGTGCACAGAAATGGCTCACTGTGTGGAACAGCAACCATGTGGTACAATGCAGCTGAACCAAAACTAACTTCCCCCTGTTTTTCCTGTCCAGTTTGCAATGATGACTTGGGCAGGTCATTTTGATGATTCTCAAAATCTCTCTCTCTTTCTCCCTCTCTCTCTCTCACACACACACCAAAAATGATAGACTCCTTCCTATTACAAACAATTCTAACCAAATCAGAGAGCCAGTGTGTATAGTAGTGGTTAGAGTGTTGGACTAGGATCTGGGAGACCAGAACTTGAATTCTCTCTCAGCCATGAAGCCCAGTGGGTTATATTGTGCCAGTCGCTGCTGCCTCCCAGCCTATGCTACTTCACAGGGTTATTGTGGGTATTAAATGAGGAGGGAAAGAACAGTGTACGCCACCTTGAACTCATTGGAGGAAATGTGGGGTATAAATGTAATAAAATAAACAAAAAATCATGTCATTAATCTAGCCCCATTTGGCTACCCAGTCACCATCTCAGATTTGGATCACATGTAGACCAAATACCCAACATGCAGCATAGAAAACATGGGGACTTAAAAGAGCAGCAGCATTTTCATTCATTCATATATCCAGATTTCTAGCTTTCTCCATGTGGAAGGCAAGAGTGTGGACAACACAAAGGTCTAAACAACAACAACCACCCCACCCTACATTCAAAACTGTTAATTAAAATCTGATAAAGCACCCCACAAGCTCTAATCCTAGTACCCATGAGAGCTACTGTAAAAATAAAGGTCTTACTGTGTTCCTATACCATGGAACGGCCCATTAAATCCAACCTCTCTCTTCTCAGCTTGCTTAACTTTTCCCTGCAGGTCAAGGCATGTACATCATCCCATTCACATTACAAGCACAAGAAGTTGATGCTGAACATGACAGCCAGCTTTCACATTTCACAGATTTTTAGAGTTGGAACGGACCCTAAGGGTCATGTAGTCCAACCCCCTGCAATAAAGCAATCTCTACTAAAGCATCGGAATTTTGTATCAGATACGTATTTTTCCACACATACCTTGAGAAGCAACAGAAAAATCTGCACAGACAGATGGCAAAGTGTGCTAATTCCACCACATAATCCCATCCATAAACATCAGAAAGCTGTGCTTTTAAATATAGACTTTCAGCATTCCAGCTTTACATAAATATACAGCACAGAGAAAAAGGTTGTGTATGTTTTTCTGTATATCACAGTATAACCAATATGAAAGTTAGCTGAAGCTTAGTCCATTTTTTATAAAGCAAGTTTCCAGGAAGGTACACCTCCAGTTTACTTCCCCCCTCTCCAAAATGGATGACCATAGGCTTGGGAGTCTGTCATAGCTGCTGCTTTTGTGATATATTCTAGCTTTCCTTTCACCTTCTCAATAAAGGGATGCCTTTGCAGCAAGCCAGCTTCCGGATTCATTCACACTCTCTTTTAGGCATTTGATAGGTGTCATACAGCTAGGAGACAGTGTCCTAAAGTGACTAAGGCTGCAGCTCTATTCCTTCCTAACAGGGAGAAAGCTCCGTTATACATACTGGGACTTACTTCTGAGTATACATGTACAGGATTGTGCTGTAATGTTACAAGAAAGACAACTGACTGTATTACTACATTATAAATCCACCCTTCCTACAAGGATAATGTACATGGTTCTGCTCTGCTCATTTTATCTTCAAAACACCACTATAAGTTAGGAGAGGCTGAGAGACAGGGACTCATCCCATCTAGCTTTGTGGATGGGGTTTGAACTCTTAGCAGACACCAGCACCAGAAGCGTGGCGTGAGGGAACAATGCTTGAACAGTTGCATCAGACCAAGGTGTTGTCATAGTTTTGTTGCTAAGCAACAACATACAGATCTCAGCGGAGTGGGAGGCCAACCAGCAAAGAGCTTATGAAGTGTACTTGCCTGGAGGCAGAATCAGCTTGCAAAGTCAGGTCAGGTCCAGCCCTAGGGTCCAGCAAACAGTAATCTGTGTGGTGAGACAGTCCAGAAGTCAAGGAATCCGATGGTCATGGGTCAAGACATGCAGGAAGCAGCAAGGTAGGGCCAGGAACTACAAGTGTTGTTACTAGCATCTGACTGCTGCTGGAAACTCTGCTTAAGAAGACTGAAGCCAGCTGGTTCTCATCAGACCTCCTCCACCACCTCCCCTTTCAGGCTGCTGTTCAGCAGGTGAAGCTGATTCCTAGGCCATTACAGTTGTGGGTGTTGCAGTATAGGTATGTGGAACTTGTGGCCCTGCAGGTGCTGTTGGATTCCAAATCTTATTATCTCTGACCTTTAGCCATCCTGGGAGTTGGAGCCAGACAATGTCTGGAAGGCTACAAGCTCCCCATCCCACCTGTGGAGGATAACACAACATTCTTGCAGAAGAACAGTTGTATTGAGACTTGAGGAAACATGCTCCTCATCTCCCTTTCTCTGATCACCCCCTCTACCCGTCAGATGTCAAGGCAATAAGCAATTATCTTACTTTTAAAAGACATCTGAAGGTAACCCTGTTTAGGGATGTGCTTAATGTTGTATTGCGTTTTTAATATTTCATTGGAAGCCACCCAGAGTGGCTGGGGAAACCCAGCCAGAAGGGCAGGGTATAAATTTATTTATATATATATATTACCCAGCAACTACAAAACTGTTCAGGAGTGTTGAGGTTCAAGGAACTGCAAGAAAGTGCCTGCCCAGATATATTTTTTAAAAAGGTAAATGACCCCTGACTGTTAAGTCCAGTCACAGATGACTCTGGGGTTGTGCTGCTCATCTCACTTTACAGGCCGAGGGAGCCAGCATTTGTCTGCAGACAGTTTTTCCGGGTCATGTGGCCAGCATGACTAAGCCGCTTCTGGCTCAATGGAACACCGAAACCAGAGCAGCGCACAGAAATGCCGTTTACCTTCCCACCGGAACGGTACCCATTTATTTACCGTATTTTTTGCACCATAACACTCACTTTTTTCCTCCTAGAAAGTAAGGGGAAATGTCTGTGCGTGTTACGGAGGGAATGCCTATGGGTGGCATGCCTACGGATTTTCCTTCTCTAAAAACTACGTGCGTGTTATGGTCGAGTGCGTGTTATAGAGCGAAAAATACGGTACTTGCACTTTTTGGTGTGCTTTCGAACTGCTAGGTTGGCAGGAGCTGGGACTGAGCAACGGGAACTCACCCCGTCACAGGAATTTGAACCGCCGATCTTCTGATTGGCAAGCCCAAGAGGCTCAGTGGTTTAGACCACAGCGCCACCCTACAATATATTAGTTATTTAGAATTTTGTACACCGGGTGATATAGCAAATGAATGGCATGCAAACATTTTAGGAAAGCTGCCTTCTCTTGGCATTATTCCAAGGACTCATTTGGCCCTACATCATTGCAATCACATCCTGATTGCCATGGAAACTACAAATTCAGATCCAGTTCCAAATTTCCATGGTGAACACTTAGTAGTAAGAGGCGTACTGAGACAAAATAGAAAGCAGGTTTTTTGGTGGAAGGGGAGGGGGAGGGAAGCTGCATCATTAAATGATACACCAGACTCTTACCAGCGGATCTTTCTATCTTTAAGGTCAGTTGAAAATAGGATAGATACATATGCATAGTTTCATCCTTCAACCAAGAGGACATTGACTGGTTTCAAAGTACCTTAGGTTGGACATGAAAAAAGGCAATGAAGTCACAGACCATAGTAACCAAGCCCACACACAGACGGTCCCAGGACCAAACCCTAGCAGCTCCACCATAGCAAAGGATGGAAAAGGCTGCACCAGATCCTGGGGAATTGCTGCCATCCAACAGTAGGCAGCACTGGTCTAGATCAATCAATAGCCTGCACTTCAGAAAAAGGCTGTATACTACATCCCTCTCCAATAGCAACACTTGAATATTCCTCCCACCCAAAGTTATTGGGTGTATTGAACTTTATCACAATACTAAGGGAGCACACAGTCACCTGGGTGTAAGCTCCATGAACACAGTGGGGCTTCCAATAAAACAGATTTCTGTATATTATATATAACACGTTATTATCATATTATTACAGAATCAGAATCAAGCTTTGGTTATCTGATGGTACATGGAGGTATAATGTATACAGTGTAGGAATTAAAAGAAACTCAGTGTGCAAACCGGTAAAAATATATGAATTAAGCTTTTATACTTCACTAGCTGGATTAAATGGAGCAGATTGTAATGTTCAGGATTACCTAGTAAACTGTCTTCCCCCAGGGCCCACTAAGATGGCTGAACATGACTTAAGACCCACCAGTCACAAAATGATGGTGCAGGGGCAGAAGTTACAAAATGGCGGCAAGGTAGAGTTTGGCACAAGGAGCTGGCAATCACTTGCATGAATTTCTACTGGTATCTAATCAATCTTTGCAAATGGCTATTTTTTACCTCAGCATTTTCCTTGCAGCAAGGAATCCACTACGTCAGTTTTCTTCGTGCTAAATACAGGCACTTTTTCTGGTGGCATTGGGAAAGCTGATTCAGCTTTAAGTGCGGAAAGCTTTTACTTTTATATTTTTATATTTCCACCTAGTCTCTCAAAAATATTTTACCCATCTCTTGTGGTTTCTTCTCCCATTTTTTCTTCCATGGCCATGTACATTCACTTTCTTGTCCTGTTTCTTCTGATAGCCCCCCTTTTCCATTCCCGGTTTGTCTGTTGTTGATTATGTTATATATTAGCATTTTATCTCACTTTCTAATTTCCTTCAACATCTCCTCAGTTCCTTTTCCCTTAGTGGAAGGAGACATTTCCCTCCTCTCCCCTGCCAACTTCTCTGTCTCCCCTGCCCCACTGTCTCAGCATGCAAGGAGTTATAGGTGCTGGCACTTATCTGAAGAAGTGTGCATGCACACGAAAGCTCATACCAAGAACTAACTTAGTTGGTCTTTAAGGTGCTACTGGAAGGAATTTTTTTATTTTGACTATGGCAGACCAACACAGCTACCTACCTGTAACAGGTGCTGGCATGAGTAGATTTTCCCCAAGTAGTTTATAATATTGCAACTGGAGCTAAATTTAAGCCACTAAATAATGAATTTTAAAAGATCTTGAGGGTTTTAATCTCTGTTCAAAATGACACCTGCATTTGCAGCATCACAAACATATGTTCTTGTATACAATTTTGTGAAGTAAAACTAAAAGTGTATTATATTATTTTATATTATATTTAGCAACTGACAAATGCAGACACTGATAAACAAAAACACTGAGATTATGCACCATAAAATTGTAGGTCTTTTCTGAACTGCAATGTTCAAGCAATATTTGTGAGTTGAAGAATCATCAAAAGATTATGGTAGCAGTGGTATGGCTTTCCTGTCTTACCAAAAGTGTTCTCAGATCTATTACAACATTGAATCATAGAATCATAGAGTTGGAAGAGACCACAAGGGCCATCGAGTCCAACCCCCTGCCAAGCAGGAAACACCATCAGAGCACTCCTGACATATGGTTGTCAAGCCTCTGCTTAAAGACCTCCAAAGTAGGAGACTCCACCACACTCCTTGGCAGCAAATTCCACTGTCGAACAGCTCTTACTGTCAGGAAGTTCTTCCTAATGTTTAGGTGGAATCTTCTTTCTTGTAGTTTGGATCCATTGCTCCGTGTCCGCTTCTCTGGAGCAGCAGAAAACAACCTTTCTCCCTCCTCTATGTGACATCCTTTTATATATTTGAACATGGCTATCTTATCACCCCTTAACCTCCTCTTCTCCAGGCTAAACATGCCCAGCTCCCTTAACTGTTCCTCATAAGGCATCGTTTCCAGGCCTTTGACCACTTTGGTTGCCCTCCTCTGGACACGTTCCAGTTTGTCAGTGTCCTTCTTGAATTGTGGTGCCCAGAACTGGACACAGTACTCCAGGTGAGGTCTGACCAGAGCAGAATACAGTGGCACTCATACTTCCCTTGATCTAGATGCTATACTCCTATTGATGCAGCCCAGAATTGCATTGGCTTTTTTAGCTGCCGCGTCACACTGTTGGCTCATGTCAAGTTTGTGGTCAACCAAGACTCCTAGATCCTTTTCACATGTACTGCTCTCAAGCCAGGTGTCACCCATCTTGTATTTGTGCCTCTCATTTTTTTTGCCCAAGTGCAATACTTTACATTTCTCCCTGTTAAAATTCATCTTGTTTGTTTTTGCCCAGTTCTCTAATCTGTCAAGGTCATTTTGAAGTGTGAGCCTGTCCTCTGGGGTGTTAGCCACCCCTCCCAGTTTGGTGTCATCTGCAAATTTGATCAGGATGCCCTTGAGTCCATCATTCAAGTCATTGATAAAGATGTTGAATAAGACCGGGCCCAAGACAGAACCCTGTGGCACCCCACTAGTCACTCTTCTCCAGGATGAAGAGGAACCATTGATGAGCACCCTTTGGGTTCGGTCAGTCAGCCAGTTACAAATCCACTGAGTGGTAGCATAGTCAAGACCGCATTTTACCAGCTTCTTTACAAGAATATCATGGGGCACCTTGTCAAATGCCTTGCTGAAATCAAGGTAGGCTATATCCACTGCGTTCCCTTCATCTACCAGGCTTGTAATTCTGTCAAAAAACGAGATCAGGTTAGTCTGACATGACTTATTTTTCAGAAATCCATGCTGACTATTGGTGATCACAGCATTTCTTTCTAGGTGCTCACAGACTGTTTGCTTAATGATCTGCTCCAGAATCTTCCCTAGTATTGATGTCAGACTGACTGGGCGGTAATTATTTGGGTCCTCTCTTTTCCCCTTTTTGAAAATAGGGACAACATTTGCCCTCCTCCAGTCTGCCGGGACTTCACCTGTTCTCCAGGAATTCTCAAAGATGACTGCCAGTGGTTCTGAGATCACACCTGCCAGTTCTTTTAATACTCTTGGATGCAGTTCGTCTGGCCCTGGAGACTTGAATACATCTAAACTAGCCAAGTATTCTTGTACTATCTCCTTAGTTATTCTGGGCTGTGTTTCCTTTGCTGAATCATTTGCTCCAAATTCTTCAGGTCGGGCATTGTTTTCTTTATCGGAGAAGACTGAGGCAAAGAAGGCATTGAGGAGTTCAGCCCTTTCTGTGTCCCCTGTTTGCATTTCACCATCTTCTCCTCTGAGTGACCCCACTGTTTCTTTGTTCTTCCTTTTGCTACGAACATACCCATAAAAGCCTTTTTTGTTGCTTTTAACCTCTCTAGCAAGCCTGAGTTCATTCTGTGCTTTAGCTTTTCTGACTTTGTGTCTACACGTGCTGGCTATTTGTTTGAATTCCTCTTTGGTGGTTTCCCCCCTTTTCCATTTTTTGTACACATCCTTTTTTAATCTTAACTCAGTTAAAAGTTCTTTAGATAGCCACCCTGGCTTCTTTAGGCACCTTCCATGTTTCCGTCTCATTGGTATTGCCTGACGTTGTGCTTTTACTACCTCCCTCTTAACAAACTCCCAGCCATCATGAACTCCCTTTCCTTTTAGTATTACTGTCCATGGGATCTTACCCAGCACTTCCCCAAGTTTTATGAAGTCGGCTTTCTTAAAGTCAATGTGCTGGTCCCGGGGGGGAAAGGTACTAATACCGTAGCCGAAGTTCAGTCCAGAGTCACTAGCCGGGTAGACGATCACTAGATGAGACGCGAGGTCCGAAACAGGGAGCCGGGCGGGGAAACAGGAACGCTGGTAGGGCAGCAGCAGGAAGCCAGGTGGGGAACAGGAACACCGGGAGTGCAGATCTATGTCTGGGTAAAAGCAGGTACTCCACAACGACGTTGCTCCCGCAACCTGGGACCGGGCTGCCTGACCTTTATCTTCTTCTAAGGCCGGGGGCGGCCCCGACCCCAGGAGGCCCGCCTCTCCTGGCCTTAAGGCGAGCACTCCTCCTGGGAGAGACCAGTTCCCTTCGCCTCTCTGCCCTAAGCCTCTGCAGTTCAGGAGAGGCCGAAGGGTTACTGGGCCCCGGGGGAGGCTCACCTGTAGACACTGAGTCCTCCAGCACCTCTGGGGCCAGAATGGTTTCACCTGGTGCCTGCCCCTGAGGATCTGGCACAGGTGCAGGCTCCTCAGCATCTAGGCCTTGCCCCAGTTCAGCCGGCCCTGAAGGCGGGGACTCCTGTGCCGGCTGGGATTCCTCCGGTTCACTCTCAGACTCGGAATCCCAGGCCATCACAGTCAAGAAGTTGAGTCCTAGTATGCTTGGATGCTCCTTTCCGCTGTATAGTAAACTTCAGAAGAGCATGATCATTTGCGCCTAATGATCCTTCCACTTCTACCCCACTAACCAGGTCATCAACATTGGTTAGGACCAGATCTAAAATGGCTGTTCCTCTTGTTGCTTCTCCCACTTTCTGGACAATGAAGTTGTCTGCAAGGC
Organism: Podarcis liolepis; assembly: GCF_965112155.1. Taxonomy (NCBI): domain Eukaryota; kingdom Metazoa; phylum Chordata; class Lepidosauria; order Squamata; family Lacertidae; genus Podarcis; species Podarcis liolepis. The sequence goes on along the minus strand of NC_139564.1, from coordinate 42,090,054 downwards.
CAGTGAGGAATCTGTTTGACTTTATGATCTTGGCTGAGTTTGACATCCAACAAATATCCGGGTAATTGAAGTCCCCCATTACTACTATCTCCCTTTCTTTTGCATGCTTGGCCATCTGTTCCAGGAAGGCATCATCTATGTCCTCCGTTTGGCTTGGGGATCTATAGTAAACTCCCACAATGAGGTCACTGTTATTCTTCTCTCCCTTAATTTTGACCCAAATGCTCTCACTTTGGCTTTGAGGTTCTAAATCTTGGATCTCTTCACAGGTATACACATCCCTGACATATAACGCCACTCCTCCTCCTTTCTTGTCTGGTCTGTTTCTCTGAAATAGATTGTATCCCCCCATTATTACATTCCAATCGTGGGACTTATCCCACCAGGTTTCAGTGATGCCTATTATGTCATATTTAGTTTGCTGTACCAAGAGCTCAAGCTCATCTTGTTTATTTCCCATGCTTTGCGCATTAGTGTACAGACATTGAAGTCCATTAATCATTCCCCCGTGTCTCTTATTTAAGGATTTTTTCCTCCCCCCACTAGGTCTGCGTGCTGTTTGCTCCATTTGGTCTATGACATTTGGATGATCATCTTCATGAATTGATAGACTCCTACCTTCAGGAGCACTGTCTCCCTCCCCCACATTAGTCAGTTTAAAGCCCTCCTGATGAGGTTTCTGAGATTTTTGGCAAAAACATTCCTCCCAACCGTTGTGAGGTGCAGCCCATCGCTTGCCAGAAGTCCATCTTCAAGAAACTGCAGTCCGTGATCTAAGAATCCAAACCGTTCCTGTTTATACCATCTGCGAAGCCAGCTGTTCACTTCCACTATTTTTCCCTCTCTCCCTGGGCCACGTCGTTCAACTGGGAGGACAGATGAGATGACAATTTGTGCATTTAGTTGCTTCAATTTCCTGCCGAGAGCCTCGTAGTCTCTTTTGATCTTCTGGAGGCTATTGCTTGCAGTGTCATTGGTTCCCACATGAACCAAGAGGAAGGGGTATTTGTCAGTGGGTTTTATGATTCCTTGCAGTCGTTCAGTTACATCTTGGATCTTAGCCCCGGGGAGACAGCACACTTCCTGAGACATCTTGTCAGGCCCACAGATCACTGCTTCTGTTCCTCTCAGTAGGGAATCCCCTATCACCACTACACGCCTCCTCTTAGGTTTGGTCGGGGTTCTTCCATGAGCTGTCCGTTCCAAGGTCGCCTGCACATTCCCTGAGGACTGACTTTGCTGCTCATCTTCATATACCTGATCGACTGAAATGAGGGAGAGATCCTCAAATGGAGTCTGCTCTTCGTCTTCCATGCTAGGGGAGGGGACCTCAAAGCGATTGTGTATTTCTAAACAATCAGAACGAACCCTGGGCCTCCTACTTCTTTCCAAACACTGTTGGAGTAACAGACAGTTTTATAAACAAGGACCATTTTTAGTGCAAAGATATGGCTATGATGATCAGTAAGTGTTTGTTACTGTCAGATGGAAGTATTGTAATGAGTAATACAGTAAAGTCTATTCAGAAACTGCAGCTGTAAAATGCTGTGAGTCATTCCCTTAGTATACTAGCAAAAGAAGCATGTTATTACCAGAGGTTTAGAAGAGACATAACCAGCTCATTTGGTTGCACTGGTGATATTGATTATAAAAGCCCTCTGTTGTCTGAAACATGGATATCTGACATTAGCCTTGCTTTCCATAGTTAGTTGAAATGGTCAAAAAAATGTCTGAAGTTAATGATCCTAACATTAAATGTTTTAGAGCTGCAAACAAATTTACTTCACAACAAGTAATAGTTTCCCTTTTCATTAATTATTTTTATCTCGAGTACTAGAGCCTGGTGCATCACAGCTACATTTCCACCTACTCTGAAATTTAAGTGCAGATTAGGATATATTTGAGGTCTGCTGGGGATTGCTTTCTTTCAAGTGGCTTCCTTGTAAGACTGAGATGGAATAGTTGACATGTATGATTGCACTTGTAGGTGTGTGGACCTCTTTATATCTTAATACAGGGTGATTAATAATGAAATATACCGTTTCAACACACTATAAAAAAGAACAATGTAATATATATTACCTGTAACAGAATTGTAGGGGAATGCTTAAAGTTTTTTAGAAACAGTCACAGATGTTCTATATGTGCAGCCATTGTCACACATCGAACCAGTAATCCTTATCTGCCGAAATATGACTCACCCTACGTGTTGATTTTCCCGGGCTTCGTTGAACAGTGGTGCAAATACTATTGACTTCTTCCGATACACAGGGTCGTCCAGGACTTCTAAGTTTGCACAATCAGCCCATAGTTTCACACATTTTATGCCAATTGTAGATACATTTTCTGCTTGGAGGTTCCCCCCCAAATCATGATTGAAAATGCCATCGCACAACAGTTAAAGATTCCGTTTTGCTCAATTCAAGAACACAAAACTTCTCCACTGCAGACACAGCCATTTTGCCTGACTAGTCACATGAATCACACACTATCGCCTATGTCACTTCCCTCAGTAGTGGAACAGAAACTTTATGAGTACAGTGGTACCTCGGGTTAAGAACGTAATTCGTTCTGGAGCTCTGTTCTTAACCTGAAATTGTTCTTAACCTGAGGTACCACTTTAGCTAATGGGGCCTCCTGCTGCCGCTGTGCCACTGCGACATGATTTCTGTTCTCTTCCTCAAGCAAAGTTCTTAACCTGAGGTCCTATTTCTGGGTTAGCGGAGTCTGTAACCTGAAACGTCTGCAACCTGAAGCGTCTGTAACCCGAGGTACCACTGTACATCTACCTCACGGTTCACATTTGTGATCCGTGTCATTGCCTATTACTGTTTTACAGCATCTGAAAACTGTATACTTCATTATGAATCACCCTGTATATTAAACCTTTGCCCAACTAATTTGTAAAGACCCCTCTACCTGAACTGCACACTTCCTCTCAACAAATTCAACTAAGGAAAATTTAACCTCTAGTAAACATCTTACATAAGGTTGCAACCTGAAACTTAAAGCAATGCCAAAATAAAAAAGGCAAGGCAGTAATTTATTCTCTGGTTTAAAATGCCAGTCTGGCAAGACACTGAAAAGGATATCAAAGCTTGGATTTGACTTTTTCAACATACAGAATAATTGCAAAGGAATTTTTTTATTGTAAGTTTATGATCTGTATTGCCATGAACACCCCCATACTAAAACGTTGATTTACAAATCCACTAAACACAGCAAGCATTTTTTGTTCCTTTTCTACTCCCCCAAGCTCTATGGAACAGCAATTCTGACAGGTTGAGTTCTTTCTGCTCTAGTACATTCGATTTCCTGAATGCCTCTCTCATCTCCAACACAGTCCAAAGTAGCAAGAAAACTATTGAGACTGTACATTTTCTGAAGTTTCAAGTATGTATTGTGGTTTAAGATTATAGCCCAACTTTCTTTAAAGCCCTCAAGGGAGCATTATACGGTAATGTTAAATAAATAGAGTACAAGAAACCAATTCAAAAACAAACACCACTAAAGAAAAATGCCTAGCAGTGTATACTAGAAGTGATTTTAATACGCTTGTACCATTTTACTTGGTTGTAAACTGTCCCGGTATGTATCTTTTTATGACAGGTGGTATATAAATGGTTTACAATAGATAAAACAATAATACAGTGGTACCTCGGGTTACATACGCTTCAGGTTACATACGCTTCAGATTACACACTCCGCTAACCCAGAAATAGTGCTTCAGATTAAGAACTTTGCTTCAGGATGAGAATAGAAATCGTGCTCCGGCAGCGCGGCGGCAGCAGGAGGCCCCATTAGCTAAAGTGGTGCTTCAGGTTAAGAACAGTTTCAGGTTAAGAACGGACCTCCGGAACGAATTAAGTACTTAATCCGAGGTACCACTGTACTTGTATGCAATAATCAACAAATATCATACAATATAGTTACTTCATTTCTCCTGTCTATAAATAAGCAATACTTTGTATATTGTTCACTAATACTGAATGTGAAGCTTATTGACCGCATGTGTCTCCTTGCCAGTCTCTTAACTCCACATTTGGAGAAAATCATTTTCCTGTCTTATTACCTACACCCCAAGAGATATTCAGAAATTCTACCTTGAATTGTTCTACTTAGTTTTGGCTGCTTCTCAACTATTTTCAGGTTCCAGGGACAACTACATCCATTTCCATTACCCCAGTCCTTTTAACATTGATTTGCATGCCCCCACTATCTGCAGTGACAATGATAAATAACTGCTAACTAATAATAATGGTACAAATTTATTGCAAAATATTTCAGTATTCAATATTTCAGACTTTTTATGTGTACTAAAAAGAAGAAGAAAAACAGAGCATTTATCTGTCAATTTTCTCAATGGGAATTTCCGACCGCCCACCGTGTCTCGGTTGTCGAACGTTTTGGAAGTCAAACAGTTTTCCAGAACAGATTACGTTCGACAACCAAGGTTCCACTGTATTTTAAAAAGAAAGGGGAACAGAAATAACTCTAGTATGCCCTTTGTATCCAATAGGATGTGCACACTTTGCATTTGTGCTTGATTAGCTGCACCATCATGGTAGAAGCAGCTGTTGGATTTAATTGCAGAAAAGCAAGTGTAATCCAAATGTAGAATTGGAACTGGGACATAAATAAATGCCACAAATAATTCCTTATTAAAACTGTAGTACTTAACAACAAACACAAGAGGTCTCCTTAACTATGTATTTCAGATGCTGCTTTATCTCCAGTTAGCACACCAACACCAAATATATATTCTGCAAGATTTTTTAAAAAAATACTGCACAACATACCATTTGGTAAAATCTTAGAATTACATAAGAACTTGCTGAAGACTAGGGGTGCGTCAAAATTTGGTTCAGTTTGCATTTTACGATGAAGCTACCTAATTTACCTTTCAAGAACCCAAGGTATTTGTGAACCCAAATACAGCTGTCCTGTAAAATTCACACTAAGTGTATATTAGGAGACACTGTACAGTGGTGCCTCGCAAGACGAAATTAATTCGTTCCGCGAGTTTTTTCGTCTAGCAAATTTTTCATCTTGCGAAGCATGGTGTCGGAAAAGTTTTGGAAAAGTTTCAAAAATCACCAAAAACCTCAAAAAAGGCTACCACACCGCGTTCTATGAGTTGCTCCTCGAAGTCAAGTCGCAACTGTATTAACAGTGTTAAGAAAAAGGAAAGAAACTTGCAAAAAACGCAATACATTTTCATCTTGCGAAGCAAGCCCATAGGGAAATTCGTCTTGCGAAGCAGCTCAAAAACCGCAAAACCCTTTCATCTAGCGAGTTTTTCGTCTTGCGAGGCATTCGTCTTGCGGGGCACCACTGTACATAAAAATGCACATACCCATGAAAATAACATGCAAAACATCTTATACTGTATCTTGAAAGGATGTATATATTAGTCAAAACTGTGTGCCAAATGTATTTATTAGGAGAAATGGACTGAAATGCTAATCTTTGTGGGAATGTTAAAAAAAATGCAATCTGATGTGAAAATATGGTGAACTGAATTTAAGATCAGGAAAATGAGGAAGTTGAAATAGGCAAATTTTCCATCCCTTCTGAACGCACATGCCATATGATTACTATCACTTTAAATGAAACAGCAAATACAATATATAGGCTCCCTGTATTAGAGGTAGTGTGGAAATTTCAGTTCCATCAAGTTTTCCTGCACTAATATTCTGCAGTTTACACTCATCAACTAGACACTTACAGTCTTCAATCAGGTCACCATTTATTTATTTTTTGAAGTTTTAAAGCCATATGTCCGGATTTTCCTGGACATTTGATCTTACTTGTACTGTTAGGAAAACAGTCTGGTCTAATGGCAATTTACTTTGGAACACCCTGCCTATTGATAGCTGGAATGCGCCATTGCTGTACACAGTACATACCCTTCTGGGCACCTACTTAGAACATTTTTCTTTAGGCAAGCCTATCCAGGCATGTAGAAGTCACATGTGCTTTATCTCTTTATGTCTTGCCTAGAAGTTTTCTTACAATCAAGAAGTATGTGAATTATATTAGATGAATAAAAATTTCCGCTTGGCCTTCTCTCATCTTTTGCTCACAAAGTTTGTCCTACGGGAAGTGGGGGGGGGGGGAAGGATATGGTTCGGTTGCTTTCATTTTTCTTTCTACATCTAGCGGATGGCGCTGGGGACATGGGTGGCACTGTGGGTTGAACCAGAGAGCCTAGAGCTTGCCGATCGGAAGGTCGCGGATCGAATCCCCGTGACGGGGTGAGCTCCCGATGCTCAGTCCCTGCTCCTGCCAACCTAGCAGTTCGAAAGCACATCAAACTGTTCTTAACCCGAAGCACCTGAAACTGTTCTTAACCTGAAGCACCACTTTAGGTAATGGGGCCTCCTGCTGCTGCCGCGCCGCCGGAGCACGATTTCTGTTCTCATCCTGTAGCAAAGTTCTTAACCCGAGGTACTATTTCTGGGTTAGCGGAGTCTGTAACCTGAAGCATATGTAACCTGAAGCGTATGTAACCCGAGGTACCACTGTACATCATCCCACTCACATTACAAGCACAAGAGGTTGATGCTGAACGTGACAACCAGCTCTCACATTTCACAGATTTGTAGAGTTGGAACGGACCCTAAGGGTCATCTAGTCCAACCCCCTGCAATAAAGCAATCTCTACTAAAGCATGGGAATTTTGTATCAGATACGTATTTTTCCACACAGACCTTGAGAAGCAACAGAAAAATCTGTACAGACAGATGGCAAAGTGTGCTAATTCCACCACATAATCCCATCCGTAAACATCAGAAAGCTGTGCTTTTAAATATAGTCTGTCAGCATTCCAGCTTTATATAAATATACAACACAGAGAAAAAGGTTGTGTATGTTTTTCTGTATATCACAGCATAACCAATATGAAAGTTAGCTGAAGCTTAGTCCATTTTTTATAAAGCAAGTTTCCAGGAAGGTACACCTCCAGTTTACTTCCTCCCTCTCCAAAATGGATGACCATAGGCTTGGGAGTCTGTCATAGCTGCTGCTTTTGCAATCTATTCTAGCTTTCCTTTCACCTTCTCAATAAAGGGATGCCTTTGCAGCAAGCCAGCTTCCCGATTCATTCACACTCTCTTCTAGACATTTGATAGGTGTCATACTGCTAGGAGACAGCGTCCTAAAGTGAGACAGCTCCATTATACGCACTGGGACTTACTTCTGAGTATACATGTACAGGATATATGAAAGAAGGTTTTATACTTCACTATGTAGTTGGATTGAAAGGAGCAGATGGTATTATTTAGGATTAACTAGATCATAAATTATTAAACTGTTTGCTCCCAGGGCCGACTAAAATGGCTGACAATGACTGAGGCCCAGCAGTCACAAAATGGTGGTGCAGGGACAGAAGAAGTTACAAAATGGTGGCAAGGCAGAGTTTGGCACAAGGAGCTGGCAATCACTTGCATGATTTTCTACTGGTATCAAATCAATCTTTGGAAATGGCTATTTTTTACCTCAGCATTTTCCTTGCACCAGGAATCTACTACGTCAGTTTTCTTCGTGCTAAATACAGGCACTTTTTCTGGTGGCATTGGGAAAGCTGATCCAGCTTTTAGTGAGGAAAGCTTTTGCTTTTATATTTACATATTTCCACCCAGTCTCTCAAAAATATTTTACACATCTCTTGTGGTTTCTTCTCCCATTTTCTCTTCCATGGCCAGGTACATTCACTTTTTTGTCCTGTTTCTTCTGATATTCCCCTTTTCCATTCCTAGTTTGTCAGGTGTTGATTATGTTATATGTTAGCCTTTTACCTCACTTTCTAACTTCCTTCCACATCTCCTCAGTTCCTCTTCCCTTAACAGAGGAAGACATTTTCCTCCTCTCCCCCGCCAACTTCTCTGTCTCCCCGGCCCCATTATCTCAGCATGTAAGAAATTATGGGTGCTGGCATGGGTATGTTGAACACATTTAGTGAAAGGTTTTATTTAAAAACAAGATTCTGTATCGTGTATTTGTACATTAACAGATATTTTAGGCTATGTATATTATGGTGGGAGTGTTTTCCTGCAGGACGGGAGCTGACACAAAAAAAATAAAAAGCACCTTTAAGGACAATCAGAGATGAAGGAGAAGAACGTTTGGAGGGGCTTATGACCTTGCAGCCGAGGGATGGGGGGAAACAGTTGTGGGAAAAGCATCCATGTTGAAAGAATAGTAACTCTGGCCCGAGCATAAGAGATTACCGTATTTTTCGCTCTATAACACGCACCAGACCATAACACGCACGTAGTTTTTAGAGGAGGAAAACAAGAAAAAAATAAATATTCTAAACGAAATAGTGGATATATGATTTTTGTGGTTCATGCTGTGGCCACAGACATGTGATCTGACAGTGAGTTTGGAGTAGCCCAATGCAAAAATCCTGAGGATCCATGTGGATCCATGCTTTGTAACCATGGAGGAGGGAAGGAAGGGGAACCATGGATCCTCTGCTCACAACTGCAGCAGGTCCCCTCCCCCGCCAGCCGCAGGCATTCGCTCCATAACACGCACAGACATTTCCCCTTACTTTCTAGGAGGAAAAAAGTGAGTGTTATGGTGCAAAAAATACAGTACATTAACTGCTGGAATATCATCTTGGCTGTGAGTCCTGCAAGCCCTGCTCCCTGCCTTCTTCCAACTGTCCTGGGACTGACTCCAGGTACAAATGATGAGGCTGCTGAACAGACTCTGGGTGGGGGCATTGCTTAGGGATTTTTGTAGAGGGGGTGTTATTGTTGCTGTTATTGATATTTGTGTAGGTTTATTTTGTAGCTTTATTATGATTTATGTGGAAATTTTTCAGTTTGGTTGTGTACTTTTTGATGTTTTAATGATCCCTTATGGCTACTTTTGCTGTATTTTGAATTGTGCATTTCTTTTCATGGCATAAGCCACCTGGAGCATGGCTATTAACCGTGGAAAAGTGGCATGCAAATAAAATGATATATGTATGTACCAGTATGTATGTTTACTGCTAGGAGACCTATTCCTGCAGCCCTATTCCTTCCTAACAGGGAGAAAACTCTATTATACACATTGGGACTTACTTCTAATTATAGATGTACAGGATTGTGCTGTAATGTTACAGGAAATACAACTGACTGTATTACTACATTATAAATCCACCCTTCCTACAAGGATGATGAATGGGTGACAATATTTACAGAAGCAATATATAAACTGTGCTGATCTCTGTAAACAAAAAACAAAAAATACACAATGAATAAATACACTACATAATTTATCTCAGTAATCCTCAAATTCTGTAGCACAGAACATCTTTAGTATATATAACTGATAACTCTATGTCCACTTTGGCAAAACAAAAAACAAAAATACCACAACCAAAGCATAAACAAACCCAAGGACAGGGAACCTGCAGTTCTTCCAGATCTTTCTGGACTACAACTCATATCATCCCTGCTCATTGGCCATGATGGCTGCGGCAGGTGAGCGTTGAAGTTCATCAGCATTTTGAGGGCCACAGATCCCCCATTCCTACTTTAAATTGTTAAAGTAAGAACTTGGCTGTAGAAGGATTCCCGCCACCGCTACCCCCCATAGAAAGGTTTAAGGAGATTGCTGGATTTTGACCATAATAAATTTGTGCAGCCTTTTTTCAGTTAGAATATCAAAGTGAAGCACTGCTGTCAAGCACACAACTTCTCACTGGCAGGCTGCAGTGTGTGTATGGATTCAGTCCACCTAACTCCATGCTTTTAAGATACTGACACACTTCATCTGAAAAGGTGTATTTCACAGCCGAAGGAAAGTGACCTTCACGAACAGTATTTTAAAAACTGTAAGGATGCAACTTGAGAAGTGTGCATTCATATATTGTTCACGCGCACACACATATATCTATATTATACATATATGTTATTATCATGCTATTATTACAGAATCAGAAGCAAACTTTGGTTATTGGATGGCATGTGGAAGTATAATGTATACAGAGTAGGAATTAAAATAAACACAACGTGCAAACTTTTAAAAATATATGAATGAAGCTTTTATACTTCACAAGTTGGATTAAAAGGAGCAGATAGTATTATTTAGGATTAACTAGATCATAAATTATTAAACTGTTTTCTCCCAGGGCCGACTAAGATGGCTGACAATGACTGAGGCCCAGCAGTCACAAAATGGTGGTGCAGGGACAGAAGAAGTTACAAAATGGTGGCAAGGCGGAGTTTGGCACAAGGAGCTGCCAATCACTTGCATGATTTTCTACTGGTATCAAATCAATCTTTTTAAATGGCTATTTTTTACCTCAGCATTTTCCTTGCAGCAAGGAATCCACTACGTCAGTTTTCCTCGTGCTAAATACAGGCACGTTTTCTGGTGGCTTTGGGAAAGCTTTTGCTTTTATATTTCCGTATTTCCACCCAGTCTCTCAAAAATATTTTACACATCTCTTGTGGTTTTTTCTCCCATTTCCTTTTCCATGGCCAGGTACATTCACTTTTTTGTCCTGTTTCTTCTGATATCCCCCCCCCCCTTTTCCATTCCCGGTTTGTCTGTTGTTGTGTTATATATTAGCCTTTATCTCACTTTCTAACTTCCTTCAACATCTCCTCAGTTCCTCTTCCCTTAGCAGAGGTAGACATTTCCCTCCTCTCCCCTGCCAACTTTGTTTTCCCTGCCCCGTTATCTCAGCATGCAAGGAGTTTTGGGTGCTGGCATGGGTATATTGAACACATTTAGTGAAGGATTTCATTTAAAAACAAGCTTTTGTACAGGGTGGATAAAAATCAATGATTTAAATTTTAAAAGATCAGATTTTTTAAAATTTAAATTGGATTTTTAAAATAAAATGCTTTTGGAGGAAAAATCTTTCTAAAGATATTTTTCTGTTTAAGTTACAGTATAGTCCAAAGGCTATAATGGAAATAAGGATTTGTTTTAAGTTTTTCATGTGTGCTAAAACTCAGTCTAAGTTTGTTTGTTTTTTAAGTTCAACCACATCAGTTAACAAACATGGATACATATGCTATAATATTATTGCTTTAGTTAAATAAATTGTTTAAATTGTTATTATGGAAATGATTATTTTTCTCCTTCCAAAAAAGTACAAATATAAAGTTAACTTATTAAACGTCACAATAATTTCATAATTATCTGTCTAGTATAACTCAGTGATTTTTTTATATAAGTGTAAAAACTACTCTGAAAATTTATTATTCAAGAAATGAAACCTTCACCTGGTTGTAAATATTAAGGTTAAACCAGCAAGAATGAGTATTTCTGTAAAAAAAATTATGTAAATCAAGCATAGCTGTCAACTTTTCCCATTTTTTAAGGGAAATTCCCTTATTCCAAATAGGATTCCTCGCAAGAAAAGGGAAAAGTTGACAGCTATGAAATCAAGTCTTACTGACTAGTAATTTAAATCAAATCCACCCTGCTTTTGTATCATGTATTTGTACATTAACAGATATTTTAGGCTATATATTTTCTGGTGGGAGTGTTTTCCTGCAGGAGCGGATTTGACAGGAAAAAAATAAAAAGCACCTTTAAGGACAATCAAAGATGAGGGAGAAGAATGTTTGGAGGGGATTTTGACCGTTGCAGCAGAGGGATGGGGGGAAATGGTTGGGAAGAAAGCATCCATGTTGAAAGAGTAGTAATTCCGGCCAGAGAATAAGGGATTACATTTACTGCTGGAATATCATCTTGGCTGTGAGTCCTGCAAGCCCTGCTCCCTGCCTTCTTCCTCCCTCCCTTTTTTTTTAAATAAACATTTTATTTGATTTTCCAATACAAATTAATATTTTTTAAAATTCATATACATATTCATATACAGAGATTCCCCCAAATCTCAGGACCAACTCCCACCCCTCCCTGGACACCCATTTTAAACATCTTAAACTGCATCATCTTCCAGACTCTAGTATATCAATCAATATTTCCCATGGTAATTTTTACACTACAAGTGAAATCAAAATCCTGCCAATGTTTCCATCTGCTTACAGTGGTTTTTATGTAAACATTTTTATTTGATCTCCCTGCCTTCTTCCAACTCTACGGGGGGGCATGGCACTGACTGGTGATGAGGCTGCTGAACAGACTCTGGGTGGGGGCATTGTTAGCTGCCCTAAGCCCAACTTCAGCTGAGGAGGGCAGGGTATAAATAAAAGTTTATTTATTATTATTATTGCTTAGGGTTTTTTGCTGAGGGGGTGTTATTGTTGCTGTTATTGATATTAATTTGTGTAGTTTTATTTTGTACCTTTATGATGATTTATGTGGAAATCCTTCGGTTTGGTTGTGTACTTTTTGATGTTTTATTTATCCCTTATGACTACTTTTGCTGTATTTTGAATTGTGCATTTCTTTTCATGGCTTAAGCCACCTGGAGCATGGCTATTAACCGTGGAAAGGTGGCATGCAAATAAAATGATGTACGTATGTATGTTTGCACTGGCGACTCACAGAAATCCTCTCAAGGTGAAGTTTTAATTAAATGGTAATTCTGTATCTTGGCTTTATCAGCACGGGTGTGTGTGTCATATGGTATAATGCTTCTTCATTTATTTATTTTTTAATCGGTTCACATAGAAAACTGCCATGTCAGGAAGAAGACTAGGTTTTAACTACTGTATTTCCCTGGCACCCACTTTTCTATTTACAGGGATTTCCATTATTACTGAGGAGCACTCAGACATCTGAACCCCCACCTGAAATAGTACTGCTCAGATACAGTTTTATTGAGAATGGGGCTTAAGTGGCTTTGCAAATCTGTCAACATTGACTGTGAATTGTTGGAAACATAGTTAGGAAAGAAAGGAGCACCAAGCTGAGAAAAGGCAACAAAAGGGTTGAAGGCTGCATTCTTCTAGAGTTGGTTTTAAAACAAACATGATGCCAAGGAGCTGAGTCTTAATTCATTAGCATCATTTAGTGAACATTAGCGTAGCTGTCGTTATATAAGGCCAGGGCTTTACAAGTCTTGGTGAAATGTCATTGTATAAGCTAAAGAAAAGATCTGCTGGTGTCGTTATACTAGCTCAGGACAGCCTCTAGTAGTGGCACAGAGACTAGCAAGCACAGCTGCACTTGCAGTTCTCTCCCATATATATGAATAGCAAAGCCTAAGAAAACATCCAAGACAGCACAAAACAATACGGAGATCATTAACATTATATTTATTTATATTCCAGCTTCATACAAACTGGATAGAAGCATAAACATAGTACATTTCTACCATTTTCAACAAAAATATATAACCAATATGTACAATTATTGTATTAAAAATACAAAAGGGATACAGACTCCACCAATGTCTTTCTAAAAGACATACAGGTACAAGTAGTATCAAAAGTATGAGGAAATCACCAGTTAGTTGTACATTCTGCACTTGACATCACAGAGTGAACTGAGATTAGCAGTCCTATGGTCTACAATTACTTAATGCCTATATAACATTTGTGCAACTTGTGATACAGCTAGGTTTGTTCTGTCTTGCTATATGCACATGTGGTCCATACCCTATATAATGAAACTGGCAAATGCATATTACATGTAAAATTACAAATGTATAATTGACAATGTGATATATGAGCAAATAAGACAAAAGCCATGAATACAGGAGAAAGAGAATAATTAAATAAAGCACTGACAGTGAAAAAACACTGCAATTTGATCTTTAGAAGTTGAAGTTATTTACGTTTATCTACTGATCAATATGATCAGCTGAGTTCAATGAAAAAAAATTCCAAGACCAGCAGTTCCTCACATCTGAGTACTGCTCAGATTGGCAGCCTTCACTTTTCCGGAGTCTGTGCAAAACCAACACAAAAACAGAAAGTAGGGGGTGTCATTTCATTTCAGTCACTCAAGGATTAATAGCAGCTGTGAGCATGTGATTGCTACCCGATTGGCCTTCTCTATACATGCAGTGTTCCATAAAAGTAATCCACAGTTGTGAATATTTTTGTACTGCTAAGGCTGGTAGATCTTCAGAGATTGCTCCTCTTTATAAAAAGGTTGTATCACTTCCTAATGCAAAGCCAATAAAAAGAGCCTATTACATCACTATTAAGGGTTGGCATTAGTTGCAGTGTCCTGCATTGCCTTAACTGTAGTATTATCCTCATAATTTGTGTGTGACAACTGTTAGCGTATTACAAGGATGATAAAAAGGAAAAAATATTTGAAGTAAAAGATGGAATTGCCATTTGTCAAAGTGCGACAAATGTTTTTATTCACCATTCTGTATTCCTCAAGGCACAGGAAAGGGATGCAAAATGGATTTGCATCTATTAAAACGCAAGACTAATTGCCCTGCATCATTATAGATGCAAATTAGCAATACCAGCAATTCCAAAACTGATCAACTGTGCTCCGAATGTGGAACACTAAAAATGAAGGTTGAAGGTCAATGAAAGGCCGAATCCTCCCTATAGACCACCATTACTTAGATACACTATAGCTTTTTAAAAACCGCTTCTTAAAAAGTACAAAATAATACTGAAATTATGCAGGTGTAAACCCCCCCCCCCGAATACAACATTTAGAGTAGCAACAAAGGCATTGTAAACAAGCAAACAAGCACTGTGTACTTGAAGGAATTCAACATGTTTCTCTTAGTAGGGTAAAGGCCAAATGTAGCTTGTCAACTAGTTGATTTCATTATCCCAATGAGGTGAAGTGCACGGATTGTGATCAGCGGCAGGGCATGACCCGGTGGTGCTGGGGTGGGTGGGAGCGTGCCGCACAATGGGGAAAGGGCACGCCGTGGGGTGGGGTATGCCGTCGGAATGACTGCGTCCTTCTCAGCCATCCTTCCTCGGATCTTAATCACAATCAGAGGCGTAGAGTGAGGGGTGCTGGGGGGGGTGCATCGCCCCAGGTGCAATCTTGTGAGGGGGGTGCTGGGTGCCAGAGCTGCTGCATCCTTCTCAGCTGGAGGGCAATAACTTCACAGTATTTCACATGCAGGGGAGAGATGTGGCAGCTTCATGCACCAACCCCACACTGCTTTTGTGGGAATTGTGGGACCTGTAGGGCACTCAAGCCACTGCGTCCCCCTCAGTCACCCTTTGGCTGGAGGGCACCCAGAAGAGATGTGGCAGCTTGGGCACCCTGCAAAAGCAGTGAGAGGCTGCAAAAGCAGTGTGGAGCCGGCGCATGGAGCCGCCACATCTCTCCCTTGCATGTGAAATACTGTGAAGAAATTGTCCTGGCACTTTTCAAACTGTGTTGCTTGAAATGCACAGTTCAGCATTTTCCCCAGCTACCGCTGTTGCCGTCTTCCACATCACGGTATCATTCATATTACAGCTGTATGAGAGAACTAAAAAATTCTAAATAGGCCAAGGCTTTACAACCGAAAGAGGGTATCTCTTCTCCATCACTGAACCAGCCAGAAATACACGTCAGCATTTTTCTTAGTTGGGAATCAAAAACATGTACTTCCAACATCTACACGTCACAATGAATAACTGACTGTACTTCCCCAATGCCTGGAAGCATTTACAACCTTCCTCAGATCTTAATCACAATTACAGGTGTAGGTTGGGGCGTGCTGGGGGGGACATCACCCCAGGTGCAGTCTTGGGAGGGGGCCACAGGGTGCCAGACTGCTGGATCCTTCACAGTTGGAGAGACGCAGCAGCTCCGTGTGCCGGCCCCACACTGCTTTTGAGGGCAGCGCAGGACCTGCAGGGTGCCCAAGCCACCGCATCTCTTCTGGGTGCCCTTTAGCTGGAGGGTGGCTATGGGGAACACTGAGGGTCCCACGTTGCCTGCAAAAGAAGTGTGGGGCCAGCATATAAAGCCGCCGCACCCCTCTGGCTGAGAAGGAAGCAGCAGCTCTGGTGCCCTCTGCGCCGCTCCCCCCCCCAACAGTTCCCCCTCCACTATACCTCTGAATGTGATTAAAAACTGCTTCCAGGCATTTGAGAAGTACAGTCAGTTATTCATTGTGATGCGTAGATGTTGGAAGTTAGAATGGTACTGTGATGTGGCAGACAGCAACAGTGGTAAACCGCTGGGAAACCACTGCAATGTGCATTTCAAGCAACGCAGTTTGAAAAGAGGCAGGGCAATTTCTTCACAGTATTTCACATGCAAGGGAAGAAGAGTGCGGGAGGAAGGGGGAGAAGCCCCATGCTGCTTTAAGGCAGGGAAGGAGGCAAACAGGTCCACCATCCTTTAGAGTTCCAAGGCTCCTATACTAGGGGCGTCGTCTTGTGCTCTCCTTTAAGTTGGCTCACGCAGGATCCAGAAAGCCCCAGTTCTTAGACGGCAGAGACTTGCTCATCTTCTGCAAACACAACAGGATAGGAGGTAAATACATCTCAAGGTATTTAGAACTAAAATAGCCAATGTATTTATATGTTAGGCTTGTTCACTTGTAACACTAAACCCATAGTGTAGCATGCACATTCGCTCTCCATGCCCTCTCCTGTGCAGCCAGGATCAGGAAAAGGTGGTAAATACCAGCCATGAATTCTGGCTAGTTGGTACATAGGAATCAGATATTAGAGTTTAACTAACCAAAGTATGTTTTAAAACAAGCCAGCTTCATAACCTAAGGTTTTAAAGTTGGTCTGTTTAGAACAGGGCTGGCAAACCTGTGGCATACTGACTAATCTTGACCCACAAGGCCATTTCCCACGCCCACTTGTCCATCAGCTAGTATCACTGAGTGAAATCAGCTGCTTATTACAAGGGCAAAGTACCTCCCTCTGTTATCTGTTTCAACAGCATGTTCACCTGGTGAGCAGAGAGTTATAGGATCTGGCTGGTAACAGGCATACTCAGCCAAAGCCCTGCAGTACACTTTAAACCACTGGTTGGGCTGTTTGCAAAAGGGCTTTCAAATATCTGTTCATGGTGCTTTGAAGTCCCAAAAGTGCAGGCTTCAAAGCACAATGCTACCTGATGCCCTTATGACACCAGGTGATTGACAAGTGGACAGCACTACGCACATGTCAAATTACACCCTCCAGGTGTAATTTGGTCTACCAGTCAGAAAAATGTCCCCAACCCACTTTAGAAATTAGCCAGAGTCTGTTTTAAGCTCCAATCTCTAGTTGATCAGTAATAAGTCAGGTTTCTTTAACACTGGAAGTAATACTAGCAAAAGCCTTCTCAGGCTGTCCAGCAGAAGCTGAAGGGGTGAAGCAAGAGCCTTTGTTTGAGTTTGTGTACATAGTGCTAAACCACAATTTTACTTTTGCATGTGAACCAGCTACTGTGTTTACATCTCTCCCAAGTAAATACTAAACCTTATGTTTCTTTCAGCATGGTTCTTCCATTTACCCTTTAGATTAAAATACCATTTGGCTGCTTTGCCATCTCCACTTTAATTTTACCAAATCAGACTGTTTTTAACATTCAACTCAGTAAATGTTTACACCTTTGCTACAAACATTACACGACCCTGCACTTGACTCAATATTAAGTTAAAATCCTGAGAGCATTGATCTGCTGCAGAGGAAGTGCAAACTTTACAGCTTTTTAGTCTACAAAGTATTTGAAGACCTCTTGGATTTTACACCAAAAGAAGAATTCTGCCCATGGAAAATCCTCCCTCTTAGAACCAAGATATAAAAAACATTAAAAACAATCAATAAATGATTGGATGAGCTGCCAGCACTTCTGTCATAAGAACAAGAAACAAAGCCAGAAACACTTCTGAGCTCAGAGCTGGATAAAAGTACACGCCCTCTCTTGCACCTGCATAAACTCTTCTGGATGCAAAAGCACTTATGGAAACGAACCCTTAACTTATTATTTTCAAAATGTTATAAGATGTTTACCATCCTCCTCTGTGGAAAACCCTTGAGACTGATAGTGAACCAGATGTGGGTCTGACTCATTTGGTTTGTGCCACTGAGGTTTGCCCACAGGCCTGCTAGATGGAGGACCCTGTGGTTGCTGCTGTGAAGCTGAAGTCCCAGGGGCTTCACTTGACCGTGCCACCATCCTAGACCTCTGAAGTGCCACGTTGTAATCCGGAGGTTTTCGGGCTGGGTGGGAAACTCCTTCAGCAAAGTCAGCAATAGGTATTCCTACATAACCAGGCGGAGTTGGTGGTGGTTCACGATAGCGGCCCTCTTTTCGAGCTGCAGTAAAATAGTGCATCATCAGCAATGATAATCATTTACATATATTTGTTACAACTACTATCTATGCCTGTACTTAGTTCTATTATGTCATAATCCTGGTAGCTCTGATGTGCTTCCAAGGGAGTTCAACTACTTGGCATTAAAAACAACCACAGTATGGACATGAGGCAGCCCAAAAGTAAAGGCATTTACATTTCACTGAGTCCAAATGGGAGTTGAGCACATTCTTAAAACTTTCCCATTCAAGTCAATGGAATCCAAAACTGCTTAATTCTGGCTGGATTATACAGGCACAGCCATACCAAATACCTATACACCTACATATTAATTTTATGTATATTATGCAATTAAAAACATAGACATAAGCAAAGCTACAAAGAAAAAGAACAAGTGAAATAGAAGATAACTAATACAAAACCTGAGCCAATTATAGAAAGCAGCTTGTGATAACACTTAAATTATGTATATAGGACATGGTGACATCTTGAAAAAGAATCTCAAACTTAGATTTGTAAAGAACACAGCTGATAAAAAGACACTGTGAAGCATAGACAATATATGACTGCTTTCATCTTCTAGCAAAAAAAGAGAAATAGCACTAACCCACTTTGCATATTGAAGTATATACAGTTCTCTCACTTGAGGTGATATTCTGACAAGATTCATGTTTTGCCTAATTCTCTCAGCACAGTTAAATAAAAATAAAAAGTATTTATTGTTCAAATAATAAAGCACATATATTGTGCTCAGGTTCGGAGTTCTGTACTCCTTCCTTACGCATCATTAATATACTTTTAAATGCCTATATTGTCTTTCCAAAAAGAAGTCATCCAAGATGGTTCACAAAACAATATAAAGAATAAATACATGAATTAGCTGTAATAAGTGAGAAGGAATCTTAAAATCCAGGAAGTGAAATATTTAAGATAAGCCAAAGAAATGTGCTCCCTTTTATGTTGACTGGAGAAGAGGGGGCATGGCAAAAATACTCAACAACCTAAGAGTGAGGGCAGGAAGATCATTATGTGATCATGTAATCATGCAGCCCAGGGATGTGAATTTCAGGACAAGGGGCTAAATGCAGTCCTTTGGACCATTCTAGTCAACCCTTGGCCACACACCTCACTGGTTCTGCTCCATACCCATCCTCTGAATGCCTTTGCTGATGAACTGTGATAATGTTTCTCGCTTGCTGGCATACATGTATGTGTAAAAATGAAGTAGCCACTGTTGTTGATTACTGAATCATTTTGGTTTATGCATATAGCTGATGAGTGCTCGAAACGTCAGAGAGAAAGAATAGTGTGAAGTCAAGGGATTACCCATGAAGAATATATCCCAGGGACCACCAGTCTATTTAGCCAGTGTCAGGGGGACATTTCCCCTTTCCCATATTTCTGTTGAAGGTTGTGGGGTTCCCCTTGTCACTCTACACACCAGAATCTGTGACATATGCAAACTGGCAGAAAAAAGTGTGCTGTCAGGAAAGAAACATAGGAAAAAGCCTGCATTTCCTAAGGCAGGTTATTTGCCCATCCAGTTCAGTTTTATTGCTAACTGGCAGCAGCTCTCCAGGGTTTCAGACAGGAGTCTTTTGTCAGCCCAGAAGATGCCGACAACTGAACCTGGACCTTTTGCGTGCAATGCAGTGCTCCACTCCAGATCTACAGACCTTTCCCATTTATATCCTGAAATCCTATAACAAGATTTATTCAAATCCTTTTATCTCCTGCTCTCTAACACCAGCATCTTCACCTTTTTATATCCCTAGACAAGTTTAAATCTGCATTAGTAATTAAGGCATAGAAGAAAATTGTGCTAAACAACAAATTGCAGTTGTTCCTGATGGAGGTATAGGGCAGAGCACACTAGGACTATATTATTGACATACACAAAGAGAGAAAACTGTACCCCCATATTATAAGACATTGGCCTAAGCATATTAACAAACTAGAAAGGAAAAGAAAACCAGAGTTTATGTTAATGACTGAAATGTGGGCAGTTCTGAGGCAAGATAAAAAAATAACTAAAAAATAACAATGGAATATCTGCAGGAGGAAGCATCACTTCAGCACAAAAGGCTTTACTGAAAAAGCAAAACACAAGTTAAGACTATGAGCTGGCTATATGTTTTGCTCAAAAAAAGATTAAGGAAAAATATTTGTAAAATAAATTCATATTTATAGCAAATATGTAGGATACTTTGTGGTAGACAAAGGTAAACTTACCAATAAGACCCTTTGTATTACTTGTTGACACAGCTATATGAGCTGGCATGGGAACTGGCTTTGAATCCTCTGCTGTCATAGATGTTATGCTACTGGTTTCAGCTTCAATTGACACATCCTTCCCACCCCTCCGTTTTATGGTACCTGTATCACCTTCAGAGTCCTCTCCCCAGTAGCCTGTGGAGGATGCCCAGCTTGCTCTGGACTGTGCTTGATCAAGGCCCTCCCTACCTTGACTCTGCCTGCCATACTTTGTGCCATGATCGGAGAACATCATCGGGTCCATGTGGCTGCCTGAGGCCCACAGTCCTGCCCCATCGCCTGAACTATCGAAATGAGCATGTCCAAAAGGAAGAATCTCCCAACTTCGCTGGTGCTGTATTGTCTGTATGTTGTCATGGGAACCACTTGAACAAGAAGTCCAGCTGCCACGGCCACTATCCGCTGCATCAAGTGATGCTCGATCTCCCTGATCCTGTGACAGCTCCTCAGTGCTAGGAGAAGAAAGCATGGTTGCCCCAGTATACAAGCCTCTATTCTCTGACAGTGGTGGGTAGTAGCTAGAAGAACATAGGAACAAAATAATTAATAGGCATAAAGCAACAATGTTGCCACTAGCAATTAGAATATCAAACCGCAGTAACAATTTGCACAAAGCATTTTGTTCAATTTGTAGTACAGATTAGTTAACTCTAAAGATGTCTGTGCTCAAATTCACATGCTTCAATAGCTGCCAAATATACGTCTAATGAAATTATTGTGATACTTTGTGCACGAACTGAACACTAGATCAGAAGCATCATTGGGTGTTTTTCAAAGATTTTTCAAATTGTGAATCTGGTAAGAGTATTAGGAGCATGCATTTTCCCCATTCTTCCCCTATTATCTCTTGGAGATGCAGATATATCATCTAATACTTATCAAAACAATTGGGGGAAAGATTTAGGACATTAGTCACTAAACACTGTCTGGAATTGGATATGACAAAATGTCCCTCAACAAAAAATCAGTGCACATTTAAATGAAACTTTTTACAAGTTCATTTTTCTTTGGTGCTTAGAGGTCTCTTGGTATCTTAAATGGTGAATTCAGCCCTTTAATATTTAGTGAAAGAATTTGCATTGTATTCTATCTGTGGTAGTTTAAATTTTTTCCCAAATATTGATTCCTTAATTTTGAGAAATATATAAATGTAGTCCCCAGCACTAACATTTTCTAGATTTCCAATTTAACATACTAATTTGCACTGTCACCTCCTTTCTCCTTTCCCCTTATTGACAATAATTTACTTTTCTTTGTTCTTCTTGATGCAGTGCTTCTCGAGTCCCACTTGCTGATTCAAGTTGTATTTATTATCTTCATTATTCTGTTTTTATATTTGATAAGTTTAAGTGTTTGTCCTTTCTGAACTAAATATTCCTTCCATCTGTTATTATCTTTGATTAGCTAATGTTTTAACCACAGTTTCTTACTCAACAAGATAAGTAGTTTAAATGAGGTCCCCCATTGATATTTTGTTAATTTTTGCCTAAGCAGTAGTGTGAGAAACTTGAATTCCATGATTTTACTTGAAATATCTGGGTGCATATCAGCTAGGATTTTAAACAGATTTCCAATTAAAATAAATTTCCCGTCTGTTCCTGCAAGTTGCAGCTCCTTTTAAACTAATAAATGTAACCAAGATGTCTCTCAAGCATTCACTAAACACCAACTCAAAAACGAGGGACCTTTCTATTTTTAGATCCTATTCTAAAAGACACCTCAGTCCAAGCTGATCAAAGTTTGTCCAAATGTACATAATTACACAAGCATTCTTTTAAGAAGACTACTAGGTTTCCCCTCTCCATTCCTTCTGGGAGACCCCTACATTTAAAAATAAATAACAGGATATTTTGGAAAGATTGGGCCAAGAAAGCATTATGCATTATGGGACACGGGTTGGCAGTGTTTTGCTTTTCCTTTAAAGGTAGAGTCACTCAAGTGATGCCTTGTAACAGAATACATGTTCCTAAAATCTGCTCATGAAAGAAAAAGCATCTACAGCTCTAGAGTAGGCTTTTAATAAATGTAATTACACTGACATGTACTACCTACCCTATGCTGTACTGATCTGGTTCAATTATGGCTCTTCGGTCAATCCTGCCCACTCCAAGGTTAGTCTCCACAATGCTGACGGAGTGCCTCTGCCTCCTGTCATCATGTAGTGATACTGGCATGGAGTCAAATGAAGAATTGCTGACAATGCTGGATCTGGAAGAAATTTCACTGTGACCAGAGTCTGAAAAGTTATCCACGGTACCACTGGGAGCCAGAGTATAACCTGTACAGGGAAGAGTGATTATAACAATTTTCATTATAAATTTTTCAGCATTTGTATAAATATTCAAATTATGCAGCCCCTGTACCAAAATTACTTTTTAAATTGTTGTTGTTTTAAATCTGAGAACAAATAATTTATAAGGGGGTATTTATAGTATCATCTTATTTTTAAGATAGAGAATTTGGGGGGAGAAAACATTAACAGATGATAATTTAAAGATTAAAAAAATTTTTTACTTGAAGTTTCAATATCTAACTAACATGATTCAAATGGGTTCTACACTGTATGCCTTTGCCATCCATTGGGATAAAATTTGATTAGAGAAAACCAACCGTATCCCTGGAAAAGCCCACAGCAATCCAATTATAGGAATCTAATTTTGCTTAAAGTGAAATAAATTTGGGGGGTGGGGCGTGCTGCCACACATATGAACAATGGTAAACATGCTTGGTTCCACAGCCAGGATTGATGCATAAGGGAAACATAAATGTGGTCTCATTTGTATAGGAAGCTTCATCATAATTCCAAAAAGAAAATACCTTGCATGAAGATTTTTATTCCACACAAATTGTCTTCATCATGATACCCATATACATTTCTACCCATCCCTGATACTGTGGGAGGCTGCATACATGAATGGTTTCAGCAAACAGGGGTGAACAACTAATATTCAATATCATTATGGTTCTTGGCACTTGGATATGGGGATCGTTAAGCTGCTTTATCTCCTTCCCCAACTGCATCTGAGAAGGCAGGAACACAGGAAGCTGGTTGTGCTGAGTTAGGCTGCGGGTTCATTTAGCTCAGTATGCCTGCACTCAGTATTGACTTGTACTCAGT
This sequence comes from Podarcis liolepis, assembly GCF_965112155.1. Taxonomy (NCBI): domain Eukaryota; kingdom Metazoa; phylum Chordata; class Lepidosauria; order Squamata; family Lacertidae; genus Podarcis; species Podarcis liolepis. The sequence goes on along the minus strand of NC_139564.1, from coordinate 42,066,556 downwards.
ATTGCCTTGCACCAGGATTTCTGACAGAAAATGTTCTGGCTTGCATACTTAGCATGTGACAACTTTGTGCTTTTAGGAAATGTCTGCCCATGCTAAACCACAACTGACTACATATTTGGCATCTTAACTAGGTTTAAACAGTTATCACTAACAATTACAAGACAGGAGAACTTGTGAGAGGTGAGGAGTATTTAGACCCTGGCATACTTTTCCTTGGAGAGCTCTGTGGCGAGGTGGGAGGAGAAGATAACTGTGAAGACGCATTTGAAATTGTGTCCTCTGCTTGTTTCTTATGACGATCCAAGCTTCCCTCTTCAGAGAGTGAAAGAATTTTCTTTAAAGCTTGTGGAGAGTTTATGCCTTCAATAAAGAAGAAGTAACACATCTGATATAAATGCATGCACTTTTTCTTGCATATTCAAATGAGGCCATTCCATGGACCACTGATACTACCATTACTAGCCCACCCTTCTTTTGCAGATCTGAGGGCAGTGTACATTACACACCCACATTTATTATCACAACCCCCCAGTTATACTGAGAGAATATGCTTAAAGGGGATTTCAATCTAAGTCACTCCAGCCACTACTCCACACCAATGCACAATTTATTCTAAGAAAATTATATGCAATTAATAAAAACAAATTTAAACATAACTATTCAGCCCAAGTAAAATGTAGGTTAAACCAATGTTTCTGTTTTACATTCACTTGGAAAATGTTTGGTTCTTCTCAGCCATTCATAGAAAAACATTGACTACAGCTAGTACCCCAGGTTATCCCCTCCCTCAGGCCTGCAACTGAGACAGAAACCTGCAGCTTAAACATGTCTGAAGTGCCATTAAATTTAAAGGTAAATGGCTACTTCACTGATTCAATGGTGTTATATATATAAATGTAAGTATAAATGAAAAATAGAGTTACAAGAAAATATAGACTCAACAGACATTGATCACAAGATCAGGAACCATGGTTAAAATTGGATAGTTGTAAAAATGTGCAGTGGGTGTCATCTGCTTCAGAATGCTGTCAAGACTGGGCTTGCATTAGCAGGCCCCAACATAGGAAGAAGAGGAAGATTGGTGAGGACTAGAGTCAGAGGTGGGGGGCCTCTCTAGCAACTGTCAGCTCCCTTAGCACACTACAGTTCCCAGGATTCTTTGGGGGAAGAATGACTTTTTAAAGTGGGATGATACTGCGTTAAATGCAAACTACAGGTGAGACTTTCATGTGATCTCTTAACATTGATTCTGTTACACTTTTTAACTGAACCTTCCATTTCCAAAACACAACAGTAATAACAATTATTAGAACCTGTGTTTTCCCCACCTTTGTTTGCAGTTGCTCAAGATGCGTACCTGTCATTTGTGAAAATACAATCCTGAAACATGGAACTTCAGCTAGGAATTTGAAAATGTTTTTTTTTTAATGCTCTTGAGAATTTGTTTACCCATTTTTAACATAAAATTATTTTTCTACTGAACAGAACAATCCGCAATACTTACCAAAGGGTGGAAGGTCTTTGACTGGTACTTTCTTACGAGAGGGATAAAGTGATACAGCAGGGACCTGCAGTGCTTGGTTTGCTTTGTGCTGCTGTTGCTGCTGCACTTTCTGCTGGATCCCTGACCTATGTGCGACTGGGGATGTTTCAGGTTTTCCAGACCGTTTTTCCCCTGGAGTCTTGGGTACTTTAAATAAAAAGTAGAATTAAGATTACAGTTAAGACTACCTCAAGAGTACTTGATTTTATATTAAACGGTGTCCAGAAGAATGATCAATGATGGAAAAGAGATATCCTCTCTTGGTTGAAAAGCCTTGGAATTTTTTAGTCCTCTCATTCAGCTATAATATACTACCACAAACTATAGTAAAATGATGCCCTAATCAGCAGTTGGAGAGCCAATTAGGTAATGTATGCCATTTAAGAAACAAGTACCACATATGCCAACTGTAATATTGTCTACGATTTGCAATGGCATGGAATAACTTGTTTTCTAGTGATCAGCTTGATTAGAAACACATACTTCTCTCAATGATGCTGTGGCCAAGCCTAAGCCTGAGGGACAGTTAAGCTGTAGGCTAAATAAAGATAAATTAACAGCTCATTTGCCATGACTGAGGTGCACACCCAACTAAGAAAAATGCTCACATGTATTGCTGGCTGGTTCACATTGTAGAGAGAGTGCCTGAAGGCTCTCTTCGTCCATTTCCAGATCCAAATTGGAGAGATACTGCTTGACTTTCCGAGCCATCTGAGCATCTTCATATAGCTTTTTGGCATTGAGGAAGGAGCTGCGGCGGACCCGCTTTTTATGTCCACCTGTTTGTGCAACATCAAGGACTGCTGCATTTGTACTGCCTTGACTGAGAGACCTGGGGTGAAGAAAGACAAGATGACATGTAACTTAGCTCATCGCTGCATCCTTCAATGACTTGAAACATGCAAAGGTCTGCATGAATGTCAGTCTATGGTCAAAGCTTACATGCCTCATTCAAGTAAGTCATACAGCTACAATAGGAAAAGGATAAAAATAAAGAACAACAATCAGTTGCAATTGTGAATATGGATTCATTAAAGTCAGCCCCTGAGAATTACTCTGCTCCAAGTATGAAATTCCATGTCATTGGGAAAATTGTTAAACTCTCTCCCAGTAGCCTTGAGTATTACAAGGACAGAAATATTAAGGCAGGCTCATGCAGCAAGGTGTCTCAGACCAGTAAACAGTGGTCAAGCCTCCTGAAACTCAAAATCCACTTCTCTCAAAATCAGGCAGGAAATGTCCACTTTGTACTTTTCAGGTGCCTCTATTAAAACACTTAATTCCATCTGCAATGTGCCAAAAAGTCTACTGCATTTTCATTCCCCACTTCCCTCGCCTTAAACAGGACTTCATGTTAAATAAAAACGTTCAATTAGTTAATGAGGAAGCATGCAAATTTGGATGTGTTTATGTATGGGAGCTATTTTGCTTCTAATATGTTAACAGCAATAATGAAGGCTGGTTTGTAGAAAGAAAATTTAGTTAGTTGAGCTGTTAAAAATCACAACACTGTAATAAAATCTGTGGATTTGGATGGTTCTATTAACTTGTGTGACGTATAAATTTGCTGCTTATTTTTATCTGAACCACCATCATGTAACCCCATTTTGGTATACTGTTCCCATTGAGACTGGTTATGTATGTACATATGTTAGGGATAATGCAAGCTGAGAGGCTCATCTGCATAACAGCCAGCCATTGTGCACATTCATCATGACTCATGAAGAATGTGCACCTCAACTGTCCATAAAGATAAAATTGTGCATCTTTCCTGACCGATATGCATACTCTCTAAAACATGCACATCTCAGCATCATTTTTTACATTATTTGTCACTAGGCATACTCTACAAGAGTATGCCCTCTTCCATGCCGCTCAGCTGTTTTGCACAACCAACTGACTCTGGCATCTCTTCTCCACAACCCAGCTGTTTCCTCACTGTTCAGCGATGTTAATGGATACATGGGAGATGAGTGTATGCAAATGGATGAACTGGGAGCTGAGGGATGTATGTGTGAATTCATTCACACAGACATTCCCAGTGTCTTCACGCAGGATGGAAAGACAGGTAGAAGTAGAGGGTGGGTGGGTTTGGGTAGGTGTGTGTGTGTGTGTGTGTGTGTGTGTGAGAGAGAGAGAGAGAGAGAGAGAGAGAGAGAGAGAGAGAGAGAACCACCCACACTTTATTCCTCACACCTTACACTCTTATGCATCCAAACGCATACATTGTTGTATGTATGTAGTGCTTGTGTGGGAATAATGGTGTCCCCTGTGAATTCTGTGTGAATATTGCCCAAAGAATGTGGGGGGAAAACCTGTCATGATATGCACATTCCTTGAGGTCTGATAGAGAATATGTATACTTACTGGATAATGTACAAAATGTTGTTGAGATATGCTCATTCCTTAAGACCACATAGAAAATTCTTTTGCATGGACAAATTATGTCCACTCAACTTACATTATCCCTAACATATATGAGGCAATTTTATGAATTCTAGATCAAACCAATGAATCTCACTGCTTTGCACTTCTTTAAGGTTTCACAGCTCTTGGGTTTATAACCTCAAGCAAAAGCAGCACTGGATTAAATCTGATGCAGGTACAGAAGGGTTAACAAAAGAAGGAAAATGCCAGAGCACCAGAAAATTAAGGGAAGCAGGTAGGAAACAATGCAGATTTTGAGAAAAGGAAGTTTGTCTGTATGTGTTCTCTCCAACCACTTACCCCAAACTCCTCCACTTCTTCTTCCTGCAAGTGAGAGCCATGAGTATTGAAGCATGGATTTAAGGAAGAGACAGAGAGATTATAAGCTCAGAAAGAAAGGATCAGACTTCAGGACAAGCAGTACCAGAAAGCCCAGAACAGCCTTCTCTCAATCAGTCAGCATAATACATTAAATAGGTGTCTATAGAGTGCCCATAAGATTAAAGCTCATTTCACATTAAACTGAATTCACCTTGGATTACTTACACCTTTAGCGTAAAATAGTGTTCTAAAATCTGGAGTGAATTTTGTTTCTGTCCTCTTTCTGCTTTTCAGCTTTCACATAATATAATTTCGTTTTAAAACATTTATTCATTCAATATGCATTTCCTATACATTGAACCAAGGGGGATATTTTAACTATCCCAACTAATTCAATGCAAACTCTGCTTATATCTACTTTATCTAAGTAAGAATATGACTAGTGATTAAATATCTATTATTTCTCTTGTTCTCCATGACCTTTAAACAATGAACGTAACATAAATTACGCAATGACAGGCAAGAGCCATTTCCATCTGTACTGCCTTTTCCTGATGGGGGCATTTGATTGGTTGCAACACTTATCCACCCCTGTAAATCAGTTAATTTGCACAACATTATAATTACAGGCCAGACAAGAGGGGAAATGTATTACTTGAATATTTCTTAAAACTCAAAACTTGTAAAACAATGGCTTCAGTCTAGCAAGTGTATGCGTCATAATTATTATAATAGTTTAAGTTATACTATGAGATTTCTGAAGCAGTCTTCAACACTGAACTCTTGAACTGCTTTTCTTGTTAATTGCTTTTTGGGGAAAGGGCTGTAGCTCAGTGGTAGATCATCTGCTTTGCATGCAGAAAGCCCCAGGTTCAATCCTTGGCATTGACAGGCAGGGTTGGGAAGAGAGCCCTGCCTAAAATACTGGACAGCCACTGCTGGTCAGTGTAGGCAGTTCTAAGCTTGATAGACCAATGGTCTAACTCAGTATAAGGCAGCCTCCTATGTGTTCATATGAGTTTAAAAGGAAACATGGTGATCTTATTTAGAACTCACTATTGGCACAAAAGCCCAAATAACTTGTAATGCAAGAACAGAATACATATCTAAGATCAAAACAAATCTCATGTATGTTTGTGTCTGAATTCATTTGTGTTAGCAGTATATTTGTAATAGGAGAATATCCTTCACGAATGCACATATGTAGAAATCAAACAAAACCATTGTAAGAAAAAGTGTTGTGTAGAATGGTGAGGAAGCATCAAATTCTGGGTAAAAAGCAAGCAGGGTCTACTTGCTATGATTGGGCAACGCTCATTTTCATGAACTTTAGGAAGCTTGGCGTAGATATCAAGAGGAGAACACAGATGAAATGTGTTACTCTTCTTGATGAAAAGACAACTACTTACTTTCAGGCTGATATATAAAGAGAATATCTGATTGCTGTCAAATAACTTGCAGCTAATTAGCTGGAGAAATAAAGACAATTCTATGTCTTACCCTTGTTCTCTGAATGCAAGCATTAAACACTAGCCAAGTTTAAAATATGTATCTGTAACACAAGACAATCTTAGCTCAATGGTTTTTATTTCACACTTCAAGTGCATTAGTCTTTGGTCAAAAGAACTCACCTAGTCCTGAACATTAAAGCAGGATCCATGTTAACAGAAGCCATTCGACCCACATGGCGAATCTCTTTTGCGATCATTCGTAATTTCTCAAAATTGACCAAACCTTCCACTTTGGAATCATTCCCTACATTGCCAAAAGAATGATAGGAAATAACTATAGTACTCTGCCATTGGTCAGTGAAAGTAAAAACACACGTGTTGCCATCACCAAAGGGTCAATACAGAAAAAACACTTGCAACATTTACCTTCATGGAGGAACGTAAGGTCCTTTTTGATTACAGGGAACAATGGAATAATAGGAGGCTGTAGATTTTGGCTATTCAGGACATTGCGATATTTTGCCATGTTCCTAGATGGATCAAATAAATCCTGAAGATCTTGAAACAATTTTTCATATTTGCTTGGAAGTTTTTCCCAAGTAGTTCGTAGTCTTGCAACTGGAGCTAAGTTTAGGCCACTAAAGAATGAATTTTAAAAGATGTTGAAGGTTTTAATCTCTGTTCAAAATGACACCTGCATTTGCAGCATCACAAACATATGTTCCTGTATACAATCTTCTGAAGTAAAACTAAATGCATATAATATCATATTTAGCAACTGACAAATGTAGACACTGGTAAACAAAAACACTGCTTTCAGAGATTATGCACCATAAAATTGTAGGTCTTTTCTGAACTGCAATGTTCAAGCAATATTTGTGAGTTGAAGAATCATCAAAAGATTATGGTAGCAGTGGTATGGCTTTCCTGTCTTACCAAAAGTGTTCTCAGATCTATTACAACATTGCTTTCCAAACACTGTTGGAGCAACAGACACTTCTATAAACAAGGACCATTTTTAGTACAAAGATGTGGCTATGATGATCAGTAAGTGTTTGTTACTGCCAGATGGAAGTATTGTAATGAGTAATACAGTAAAGTCTATTCAGAAACTGCAGCTGTAAAATGCTGTGAGTCATTCCCTTAGTATACTAGCAAAAGAAGCATGTTATTACCAGAGGTTTAGAAGAGACATAACCAGCTCATTTGGATGCACTGGTGATATTGATTATAAAAGCCCTCTGTTGTCCGAGACATAGATATCTGACATTCAGCCTTGCTTTCCATAGTCAGTTGAAATGGTCAACAAAAATGTCTGAATTCAGTGATCCTAATATTAAATGTTTTAGAGCTGCAAACAATTTTTTACAGAGGCCACCAACTGTCAAATCTACTTTTCTCTCTCAGATGCCCATATCTTCATCCCCTTCACAACAAGTATTAGTTTCCCTTTTCATTAATTATTTTTATCTGGAGCACTGGTGCCTGAGATTATTGACCACCTTTGATCCCCAAATCAAGTTTCATCAAGTATATTAGCAGAATAAGTTACAGTAATTTAACACAGAGGCATGAAATTTAACAAGGCATGAAAGTGACCAGTATCAAATCCAGGCAGACAGTGTAACTTATTTTACTTAATTTGAGTTGGTGAAAAGAATTCCTGGGTTGGAACTCTATCAATAATGCCCCCAAATCACAGTGTTCCATGCCCAGTCTTTTCTAAATATATTTAGCATCAATTTATATAACTTTCCGAAATCACTGTCACCCATAGTGAAAAGCCAAAGGAGCATCAGCACTGTAAGAAAAGTGGGCATCCTTAGTGTACTGATTAAAAATCCCTATCTTGCCTATGTTCACATATCAGACTACAGGAAGGTTTAGTAGAAATGGCATGAAGTTGTGGAGTGAGGAGTGCTTGAGAGAGGGATTCAGTCTGTGAGGATTCTGTCAGGAGGGTTCGTTCTGACAGGTGGCAGAGCTGAGGAGAGCCGAGAACTCTCAGTATATGCTCTAAGGTTCTGAATCGCAGAACACTGTTAAAACAGAAAAGGCACAGTCTCCCACGGTGTTTACAGGAAAAAGGGTCCTCAGAGGGAATACTCTGACATGAAAGTGATTCCCAGGCCAAAGAGGATTTGGGGGTTTGTAAGAAAACAGTCCAGTTAAAATCCTAAATTCCTGAAGTGTGTGTGGAAAAGTCTGATTTATGAAAGATATGTAAAAGAAAGTAACCTTAAGCCCCAACAGCATACAGCCTATAACCTGAAACAGTATACATTTTAATAAAAAGCAACAGCACTGTGCCGTGAACAACCTCACTGTTTGATACATTTCTGTGGAAGAAAAAGAACCAAAAACTCCTTGTTTACATCTGTTATAATAAAGTTTGTTTGCAACCTGTTTTCCCCAAAGAAAAACCCACTGTCACTCGTGATTCATTCTCTATTGGGGGAATTGGGGGAATTCACCTGAGGGAAGGGAAACTGAGGGCTGGCACAGCGGTGCCAGGGAGGGAGAGTGCTGTTGCGTCGTCCCAGAAGTCCCTCTACATCGCCTGCTAGTTGCAAATGGTAATATGTCAAGACCAATGCTATCAATACTTGCTGAAAATGCTAATAAATGCAACAAAGCAAAGGTTTCCTTACCAAGGAAGCCTTCAAATACAGTCTAGGGACTGTAATTGCATTCAAAAGCTGAATAGCAGGCTCACATGAGGCCTAAACAACAACCAAATGTGCTTCATACAAAGTGACAATCTGTTTTGAAATGACCCTTTCAAAAGGAAGTTAACTGGAAAAATCAGAAGTGTACTTTTTGTGGGGGTAGGAAGGAGGAGAACCAAAGATTTAAGGCTGCCTTGTACCACCAACAGTCTAACAATTAGCTTCTACTGCATTAAGTTAAAAGCCTGTGTAACCTATAACTGGGATTTTGCATGCCAACATGCAAACCTTTTAAATAATACTAAATGAATTGGATTCATACAGGACTGTGTGTAGTCTTTCACACATAAAACATACTCCATGGTTGCATACTAAGTGGAAACAGAGAAAGATAAATGACTTCTTTTGTAATTTTGCTTTTTCCAAGTCTGTTCCAAAGGATATTTTGATTTCTAGAGATAACAAATGCTTATAAAAATGACAAACACAACAAAGACTAATACATTTATAATGACACACGTGATCATGGAGTAGAGTCTACTTTCATCAGATATATCATTATGATGTTAGCAATGACAAGCTTGCAATGCTAATTTAAACAGCTTTTCATGGAAGAATCCTCTAGCCTTTCAACCCGTCTTGCTCTTTTTGGATTAGGATTTTGTCTAAAGCTGCTGCTGCTGCGGACTGTTAAGTTAATGAAATATTACTATTGTAGTATTAAATTACTAATTCATAAAACAGTAAAATGTACACATAGTATTTTTCTTAAAATTTAGTATCATCATTATGAAGCATCTATTTACACTTTATTTCTTATAAACTGTATGCAAAATCATTGGGGGGGTGATCTAGTCTTGTTTACCTTATTATTGCAAACATGGAGTTGAAGTTCTTGCATTCCCTGCAGTGCAATGCTATCTTAATGAAGTGCTTAATTATCTTCATCCTTTTCAGCTGGTTGGTTTCTCGCAGAATCTCAGATGCCACCCAAAAGGTTTCTTGGTTTATTACTTCTTCAAACTTTTTCAAGTTAGTACAGCTAGACTTAGATTTCAGCTTAAACAAGTCATCTATGTATTCTGTAGGTTCAATGTTACGGAACAGTTCAAAGTTACGCATAGAGAGTTGGGTTGCCACCTCAACAGTACTAAGTTGCAATAAAGAAATTTGACTCTCTCTCAGCAATTCCTGAGCATCTTCATCTGAACACAAGGTTTCTGTCTCCATGTTGTTCTTCAGATAATACCTGGGAGAGGGGGGAAGAGGGAATAAAGTTTTATAGAAATGAAAACACTAATAGTAATGGAAAGCAAAGGTAGCTTGTTTAGAATTTAAAAATCAGTATATTTAATAAGTACATTCAATTATATTCTGAAATGGCAGGTGATGTATGAGTCTCACCTTCCACTAAGCTGTATTCTGTCAGCAAGCTTGGAAAGTTGATCTGGAAGCCTCCTTTGCTTGATTACTCCCTCTGGAGTGACTGAAACTTCACATAAAGAATATGCATCTGGGGTGGTGGTTAGAGCAAACTCTCGGATTGCTTGAATAACCACTTCCTTTGCAGTTGTGTCCTTACTGATCATAATGTAGCGGCTTTGTTGGTCTGCCTTAAAAACCCTCAGAACCTGGTCTGGTAAATCTGTAAGGAGGGGGGGAAATCCTATTACAGCATATAAACCATATAATGGAGTAAAATTATTTATTTTTCAGTCAGTATCTGAATAGGAACAGATACACAATTTTCTTTAGTTGCCATCTTGCTCCTGTGAAACTGTTCTAGTCACTATCCTTCTTTTGGATCATCATTCTTTTTTCTGCCAATGATCAGAAGTCATTTCCAAGAAAAGCAAAATGGATCAACATGCTGGCTTTGTGCCGTAAACGTTTATAAATTGCTAACCACAAAGTATATAATCAGTGCATTCAGCTTTGATACTACTGACTGCATACTGACATGCTACTAAATTGCAGTTTATTCTTAAATGAATGAATCTCAAGCTTGCCCCTCCCTCCATTCCAATGGGGACATGAAAATAGAAAATAGAAAATTACAAACTGTATTTTTTTATTAACCATAGTATACTGAACCAAGCCAACTTCAAATAGGAGAGGGCATGAGTGATTAAGTAACCTTCATTTTAAGTCATTATGAGCTCATAAACCAAAGTATGCCTGCCTCAATAGTTGCCTTACAAGACACTCTAAATACTCATTAGTGCCTGTATGGCCCCAATTTTTTAGCTTGCTATATAATTTCCTGATGACTGGGTGGTATGGACCTTTATTTCTTAGCGCTTATCAAATGTTATTGTTTCAAACTGAAAGAAAGGTGTCCAGGTCAACCAATAACTTTTAATGTTTCTTCAAAACTCTGTTTTTTGAAGTAATTATGTAAACAATCAATAAAAGGTTGTGTCATCAGGTTTTTATCAGTTATTCATCTATCAACACCAAAAAAATCATTTCCTTCCATTCCTTCCTCTTAAAATACTGTATACGTTGAGTGATTGACAACGGCAATCAAGAAAAATGAAACAATTCAAACAAGAAACAACAAAAGGGGAGAGGTTTATATTGGAGATATGATGGATGCCATAAGCAAGTTTATTTTTACTTATTGCTGTTAATCTCAAATAAAAAACGTAGCACTAGAAATCATAAAAATGTAGTATGATGTAAAGTATGGGTACGGATTTAACCCTTGCCCCAAATAAAGTCCCTTATTTCCCTGCTCTTTCCACCTACGGGGGAGATCCATGTTTTGCAAAGCCACACACACACACAACCCACAGCTGCCTTTTGTTGAAATGAAGCTGGCAGTTTCTGTTGTTTTTGCCTCCTACCTATTGTGTGAACGAGAACAGTAGGCTGTATGAAGAGAGCAATGTTCAGCCCTCTCACCCGCTCTTTTCTTGCTGCTTTCTGCACTAATAAACAAACCTCATCACACAATCAACTCTATTCCCCAGCAACAAGGGATAAAACCACATCGTACCCGTTCACGTCCTTGCCTGCTCTCGCTTATCCTCCCCTACTTCATCTTCAGTACCTCCCCCATGGTTCTGTAGACATGTTACCAAATCACTGGTTACCATTTCTACCAGTTCTCTCCCCTTTTCTTCCTAACTCCAGATGTATCACAGCTACATCTCCACCCACTGTGAAATTTAAGTGCAGATTAGGGTATATTTGAGGTCTGCTGGGGATTGCTTTCCTCCAAGTGGCTTCCCTGTAAAACTGAGATGGAATAGTTGACATGTCTGGTTGCACTGTGGGACGCGGGTGGTGCTGTGGGTAAAACCTCAGCGCCTAGGACTTGCCAATCGCATGGTCGGCGGTTCAAATCCCCACGGCGGGGTGCTCTCCCGCTGCTCGGTTCCAGCGCCTGCCAACCTAGCAGTTCGAAGTGTGTAAGTAGATAAATAGGGACCGCTTACTAGCGGGAAGGTAAACGGCGTTTCCGTGTGTGCTGCGCTGGCTCGCCAGAGCAGCTTTGTCACGCTGGCCACGTGACCCGGAAGTGTCTGCGGACAGCGCTGGCTCCTGGCCTCTAGACTGAGATGAGCGCACAACCCTAGAGTCTGTCAAGACTGGCCCGTATGGACAGGGGTACCTTTACCTTTACCTTTATGGTTGCACTTGTGGGTGTGTGAACCTCTTTATATCTTAATATATTAAACCTTTGCTCAACTAATTTGTAAAGGCCCTTCTACCTGAACTGCACATTTCCTCTTAACAAATTCAACTAAGGAAAATGTAACCTCTAGTAAACATCTTACATAAGGTTGCAACCTGAAGCTTACAGCAAGGCTGAAATAAAAAAAGGCAAGGCAGTCATCTATTCTCTGGTTTAAAATGCCAGTCTGGCAAGACACTGAAAAGGGTATCAAAGCTTGGGTTTGACTTTTTCAACTTACAGAACAATTGCATAGGAAAATGTTATTGCAAGTTCATGATCTCTTGTGCCATGAACATCCCCATACTAAAATGTTGATTTACAAATCCACTTAACACAGCAAGCATTTTTTTCCCCCTCCCTAAGCACTACTCAGCTCCTCCAAGCTCTACGGAACAGCAATTCTGACAGGTTGAATTCTTTCTGCTCTGGTACATTCGATTTCCTGAATGCCTCCCCCATCTCCAACACAGTCCAAAGTAACAAGAAAACTATTGAGACTGTACATTTTCTGAAGCTTCAAGTGTTGGTGTTGACCTTTAAAGCCCTAAACGGCTTCGGCCCAGTATACCTGAAGGAGCGTCTCCACCCCCATCGTTCTGCCCGGACACTGAGGTCCAGCGCCGAGGGCCTTCTGGCGGTTCCCTCATTGCGAGAAGCGAAGCTACAGGGAACCAGGCAGAGGGCCTTTTCGGTGGTGGCGCCCGCCCTGTGGAATGCCCTCCCATCGGATGTCAAGGTGATGGACAACTACCTGACATTCAGAAAACATCTTAAGGCAGCCCTATTCAGGGAAGCTTTTAATGTATGATATTTTAGTGTTTTTTGGTTTCTGTGGAGGCCGCCCAGAGTGGCTGGGGAGACCCAGCCAGATGGGCGGGGTACAAATAATAAATTATTATTATTATTATTATTATTCAAGTATGCATTGTGGCTTAAGTTTATAGCCCAACTTTCTTTAAAGCCCTCAAGGGAGCATTATACGTTAATGTTAAATAAATAGAGTACAAGAAGCCAATTCAAAAACAAACATCACAAAGAAAAATGCCTAGCAGTGTATACTGGAAGTGATTTTAATGAGCTTGTACCATTTTATTTGGTTGTAAACTGTCCCAGTATGTATATTTTTATGACAGGTGGTATAAAAAGGGTTTTCAATAGATAATAATACTAGTATGTAACCATCAACAAAGTAATACCACACAATATAGTTACTTCATTTCTCCTGTTTATAAATAAGCAATACTTTGTATACTGTTCACTAATACTGAATCTCTCTGCTTCTGAGAATCTATATGCCCACATATCTTCCGGGCCTTTCATTAAATGTGAAGCTTATTGACCACATGTGTCTCCTTATCGGTCTCCTAACTCCATGTTTGGAGAAAATCATTTTCCTGTCTTATTATCTACACCCTAAGACATAGTCATTCAGAATTTCTACCTTGAATTGTTCTACTTAGTTTTGGCTGCTTCTCAGCTATTTTCAGGTTCCAGGGACAACTACATCCATTTCCATTACCCCAGTCCTTTTAACATTGGTTTGCATGCCCTCACTCTTTGCACAGTGACAATGATAAATAAGTGCTAACTAATAATAATGGTACAAATGTATTACAGAGTTTTTCAGTAGATCAGACTATTTATGTGTCCTAAAAAAGAAGAAGTATTTTTATGTAAAGCAGACATGGAAATCCTAACTCGAGGAACATAGTTTTTGTACCCACTTACACCTATCAGAAGTAGCCCAAAGGACACGCATGAAAATTTGAGGCTCACCTGGGGTTGTGTTGAAATCTAAGATGCGGTGATGTGACTGCATTAAGTCAGGATTGCTTGAAGACAGAGTTCCACTGACCGGCAGAGCAGGAGGAATGTGCTTGGTCTGCCTCAATCCCACAATGCTGTCATCCTGAGATTGGCCAATTCCAATATCGCTATGACGATGGGGAAAACAAATTTAGTGCTTTTATATTATCGTGACCTATATTGCTTTATTTCCCCCTGTATTTCTGATTTCCACATAAGCCATTCATCTTACAGATTTTTAAAGTATAAGCATTGCTTTGGCAAACTTACTCAACAGGAAGTTTTAACCAAAGCCATATTCATTAGTAAGGTACCAGCAAGATTGGAACTGTTACACCTAAATGTTGATTATAAATAAAGCTCAGGATTTTGTTTTTAATGTATGCAGAATACATGAAAGTATGTAATAAAATTTCCAGCAGCCCTGCCCCCCCTTTTTTGGAAAAGAAATGTTGATATATTTATTTTATTCTTCATGAACCATTTCTACACAGAGATTCAACTGGCTAAATTTAATATTATTTATTAAATTTATATCCTGCTCTTCCTCTCAATGGAGCCTAGGGCAACAAACAACAAGAGATAAAACAATAAAACATCTTAGAAACAATTCTAATACTGATGCAGATTTCAAGGCAATAACCAATACAATAAAACTATAGACTGAGTTGACATAATGGAAATCACTCTGCGGTGCTGTGCATCACACTCACTTGTATGGTTTCTGAGGCAGGATACTGATGCGGGTTTTGTCTAGTATCTTCTTGAGCTTGTTTCGCCCACCAACAGTGTTGGCTTTGCTCTTCTTGGTTACTTTTTCCAATCCTATCACCTGCTCGACGTCAACTCCAAGATCTGGTATAGAATAACGGCTTGCTTTTTTAATATCACCAATTTTAGGAAGATGAGGAGCGCCGTTTCTTTTCTCCTCTGACAATCTTGTTAGAAGTTCTTTAAAAACTGCACAGAAGATGGAAAACACATAGAAAAATAAACTCAAAAGAAATACATCATACCCTTCTTGCACGGGCTATGAAAAGCAAAGTGGCATTTCACATTTGAATAGAATCCATGCTTGGACTTAACAATACTTCTAAAAATCTATTCCTGGGCATAGAATTAAGCCTCAAAATAAGTTGTTCACCTTATACCTAATAAAGAGAGTTTAAAAATCCATAGACAGCTAAAGAGCAAGGGCACGTTTATGTCTGAAACAAGAAAAAAGCTATGGCATATTTCCTTCCAGAAGGTCAACTAAAATTCTACAGCAGCAAGTCTAGGAAAGCCATAACACAATAGTTATGCAAGTTGTCTCAACATATTCAGAGGAATGCTGCGAGGTACAAGGGCCTCTAAGAATGATTTTCCACAAACAGTTTTAGTAACTTTACACTGCTTCCAAAATCATTTCACACTAAGGGTCTTGGCTGTAGTTACTTTAGAAACATTATGCAGACATACATATTATGTTATGTATGAAGTTAAATTTCATTACTGCAATACTCTTTTCTGACCTTAATCTTTCCTAAACTTCAAAAGGGAACATTTGTAATTTAAGGTTACAATTCCCACTTAAGAGGAAGTAAACCCCACTGAACTAAGTTGGACAGCAAATAGATTCCATTTCTTATTATGATTTTTTATCAGTTTTTTTGAATTGTTATAAAATATTATAACATCTGCACATTTTGTTCTTATAAAGCAGTAACTATGAAGACTGAAACATTTATTGCAAGTGTGGATGTCTTGCTTTCTACCCTCAGTGAATCTTTTTCTACATCAACCTTGCCTGTGGAAATTCTGTTCTGCACAATTTAAAGATGTGTTCTGGAATGCACTGTAAAACATGGTCAATACTCATCTATGGTTGTGCATTGCAGAAAAAGATGGCAAGTAGTGAACAAGCTGTCTTTGTGCTTTTAAGGACATCCTGGTGAGGGTACTCCTGGTCTCATCACAACACAATTCTAAAACTATTGCATTATAATAAAAGTTACACTTAAACCTATGGCTTTAAACTTACCAAATAAGTTAGTTTTCACAGTGATAGACAAATGTGTGTTATTTCGAAGAATTTCCATGGCTTTAGACAGCTGAATGTTTTCAAAATTTTGGCCATTTACCTCCAATATCTAGAAAGAGGAACAAAAGGATTGAATCCTGGCAATTCATAATGATGAGGAGTCTCCACTACAACTATTGGCATTCCAAGAAAAACCTTGATGAAATTTAATTTACATACCTGATCACCACGTTTCAAGCCTGCTTCAGTGGCTTTGCTACCTGAATCAACACTGTCAACAAAGATTCCAAATCCCTTTTCAGATCCTCCCAATAATAAGAAAGGCAAAGGGGCTTCCCGAGATGGCTTTGTTAATGTTATCATTCTTCGTTTAGCTTTAGCAGCACATGCAATATTTAACAGCCTCAAATGTCCACCCATTTTCTGTAGGGAGAGAATCCAGAGCCATTTGTTAGATGTAAAGTCACCTCAGTGTAGGACAGCAAGTCTCTTATTTTGCCAATAATCCATACCTCTCTTTCTAAATTGTTCTCAAATTCTTCCAGAAAACGAGTCATTGCAGAATCTCCCTCAAAATCATTGAAGTGATTGTTCACCCACAACAATACTACCCGTGTAACCTGAAAGAAACAATATAAATTCTTTATATAAATGCAGTTTAAAACCCAAGGAAAACTATTTTTCAGCTGCTTTCTTATTTTAGACATTTCCCAACACCATATACTTCAGTATCTGATCTAGTGACATTGAAAAAAAAATTCTAGAAGTCCACCAGGTTAAAAAAAAGAAAAAGCAAGAAACTGGGTTTTAAACATAAAGCTTCACATTTGTACAAAATCCTTCACGTACTTCTTTTCAGAGAAGAGAAACCTGGTATCCTACATTTTTACTGCAAGAATTCTATGCAAATAAGAAACACCACCATATCTCTTCATGAAACTATAGTGCTGAAATGGTAGCAATTTAAAAAGAATTGCTTCTGAAGCAATAGGCTCCAAACAGTTAACTGTCTTACAAAAATAACGGATTAAAAAATAAATTTGGGTTACTTTTTCTTCTTTTAAAAAAAGTCCTAAAGGCCATTTCCAATTTTGCATGTTTCTGTAATATGCTTTTTAGCTATGCTACCTTAGTTCAAAAGGAAAACTTTGCTCCTGCTGTGTCAGCAAACTGAGTCACTATCAGAAGCCACTATTCATTATATAGATTTTAATAACATGGAATCAGTACAACTACCACTTCTATGCACTAACAAAACACCAAATTCAATGCAAGTTACAATGAGTCTAAAGAATCCATAAATAGACCTTGACAGGAACTGAAATTCCAACAATGTGCTGTTGAGAACCCGTTACCCTCCAAGTTTCTAAAATCCCTGTTCTGCTACAATGCCACAAATTTGAAAGTAACTGCTTGAATTCGTAGACCTAACATGAATTGAGGCATCCAAACATAGAATTCTAGAATTGTAGAGTTGGAAGGGACCACGAGGGTCACCTAGTCCAGGTACCAGCAATGCAGGAATATTTTGCCTAACATGGAAAGAAAGAAGCAAGGGACTTTGTAGATCACAGAGGTCTGCTCCCTTCTCCCCTGGATAACCCTGTTGGATCTGTCAATAGATATCTATCTTCATAGCTATTAAAGGCTAGAAACAAACTTTCAGGATGCTGAATTCTATGCACCTTAAATTTAGTGCACAGCTGAGGAATTGGACCTGGCTAGTGTATTGTATCCTTCCTTGCTCCAACCCACTGGCCAAGTGGGTGGGGCTGTTCACCTGTAAATCATCTGGTGTCGTTATGATGTCGGATGACAACCTGAAAGGAGCTCACAAAGCCCCTTTGAAAGCCAGTTTTTGGGAACCAATCAGTTTACAAGCTACCCCCTTGAAAGTCCATTTGCTAGTGGTCTGAATATAAGCCGCTTACAAACATATTCCAAAGGGTGGCTGTCAGCACCCAACAGCTGATGAGAGCTGAGAGCCCTACCAGCTGCACTAGGGAGTTCCTGATGAAGTGCAGCCAGCCAATCTCAGTGAAGCTCCCTTTTGGAGCACTGAAGGACAATCCTGTGTGTTTCTGAATGTGGTTGTCAACTCACCACTCTGCTGCTTCCAGTTGGGGCCTAGGACTGCTCTGCCCATTTCTAACTCCAGTTAAAGCTTTTTAACCTCTTTCACATATCTGGCTAAAATCTAATCAGGCATGAATGTCAAATGTGAAAACTTTAATCTGATTAACACAAACAAAAGTTTTTAAAACTGATTTTCAGGTCCAGATGAAGATGGGTACATTTAACGCTGTGGTCTAAACCACTGAGCCTAGGGCTTGCTGATCAGAAGGTCAGCGGTTAGAATCCCTGCAACAGGGTGAGCTCCCGTTGCTCAGTCCCAGCTCCTGCCAGCCTAGCAGTTCAAAAGCACATCAAAGTACAAATAGATAAATAGGTACCACTCCAGCGGGAAGGTAAACGGCGTTTCTGTGCGCTGCTCTGGTTTCGCCATTAGCAGCTTAGTCATGCTGGCCACATGACCCGGAAAAACTGTCTGTGGACAAACATCAGCTCCCTTGGCCAGCAAAGCGAGATGAGCGCTGCAACCCCAGAGTCGTTTGCGACTGGACTTAACTGTCAGGGGTCCTTTACCTTTTTTTCATTACATGCATTGCTACAAGTAGTGAAATAGACATAGGTGGCCAATCAGATTATATACATTCTTTTTCTCCTCCATAGAAATGTTATCTCCAGTGGGGGAGGGAAATATTGCCTGCTTTGTTGTCCAATTAAACTAACCGAGACCACTTTACAATTTGTTTAATTAGTGTATTTTAAATATGGTCATATTTTAGAATGTCATTATTAATGCAACCTTATCCCTGAGGCTAGGATCATTGAACCACTCCAATAACTTCTTCCCCACTTCCATCGGGCTGGAAAGAAATGTCCTGTAGGTCAACAGGAAATCCTCGATAAATGTTGGATCAACCACTGAATGTTCTTCCACCAAATGCATTGTCAACCTTTCCGGCGTTCCCTATAAAATGTAAATGTTCAAATATCAATACACATGAATGCATCTCAGCTTGAGCCCCCCCCCTTTTTTTTTCTCACTGAAGTTAACATACATTTACTGGACCAGATTTACACAAAGTACCATACACAGCAATTAAGAATAGTTCTTTGGTGGTTTTTCTCATTAAAAAGTCTGAAAAAAGACAGCATCTGTATAACATTAGGATATAAATAAAGAAGACTGTAGTTTGAAAGAAATAGATAAACTGCTATTAGGTATATTATAGTATAAAAAATATACCTTGATAACAATGTGACCCTTTCTTGTTCCAGTGCGATCCAATTCCCTATGTTCTTTAACCATAACAATCTCTCCTTCCTCTTCTACCTTCTGCATGTTTTTCTCCACTTGGTTGAGGATGCGGCAGTAATCTTGCTGAGCTATGCACACAAACTAGGGAAAATAGATTGCAAGAGACAAGTTCAAAGGTAATGGTTTCTAAAATGTTAAGAGTACTTTGTCCAACCTGTCCTGCTGTCTAGAATACCTTAGTCCCAAGTGTAAGGGATGCTATAGATTTGCCATCCTCAAATGTAGCAGAAACTATGAAGTCAGACCTTTAACTTCATGAGATCGATTAATAACCCCCATTAGAGCTCATTATTATTACCTTCATTTTACTTTTATGGCACATACATATTTTTCTAAATTAGTTTTCCAGCTAAATGCAGGATAAATGCAGAAGTTGAACTTCTACAGGTTCCACTACTTCTCTGATTTTGGAACTGTTCACTATCACAAGGGCTACCATAAGCAATTTTTCTGTTATCACTGCAGATATAGTGCTTTATGCAATGAATATCCAAATGTGCCTTATGATCATTTCTGCTACACTAAGTGGTTGAATAAGCCAGAATGATATATTCTGTTATAATTCTTGCCTTAGGAAAGTGCATGATTAATTGATAAAATATGAATTAATGCCTATCAAAGAAATCTCATATCTCTATCCTTCTCCTATTGCCCTAAATAAAAGCTAAATTTGACTTGACATTTATTTTAAGGAAATTCCTAATTTCCATCTTGAGGGCATATAAAAAGTAAATGATGAAAGGAAAATGCCTTTTTAACAGTTGCTTCTACAATTAAAATAAGCAGCTATTTCCCCCTTTTAATCAGAATATTATTGCCAAGCATAATAAAGTAAAATAAAATATGTGATTCCTTCCACCTGACAGTCATGTCCTAACATGCAAGTTTTTAACTGAACACACCACACTTGTGCAATGTCCAGTTTTTATCACCGAGGGTTGTTGATGAACTATTTTGGTTCCAGAAATGAATGTATTCCCTTTTATACTGGAATGTTTAAAATCACAGCTTTTTATATTCTTGGATACAACTGCAGCTGAGATTCTCTCTCTGTCTAACTACCAACTGCAACTGCTGAGGCCGTTGTAGGGAGAAGCAGCAGCAGTAAGGCACTCCTCTCTCTCTCTGTTAAGAATATGAATCTAAATTATCCTGTATTTAATACAAACTAATTTCATTTTGTAAGCCACATTGGGCGGGCTCTACCTTGAAATACAGCATTTAAGAACAAAGAAAGAAATGAATAAATATTCATATATTTCAAATTAATATTCTTTCATTTAAAATTCATAAGAATGTGATCTTTACTTACAAGTATTGCAAATAGGTTCATTAACCACAAACACTGGATATTCATTTTGGTTTTTTGACAGATCAATGAGGCTGCGCTTGAGACACTGAAGTTATAGTACAGCCACAAGTTTACATCACTTAATGTTCTCATATTTATGGCACATAATGGCTTTGTTCAGCTGCAATACAGTTTAGTGCTATGTGAGTGAGCCTCAGGCTGGCCAGCTCACCTCTCCATATTCCTTCTTTGGCACAGCGATGGGTAGGAGTACAGAAGCAGTCACTTCCATTTTTAACTAACTTAAGGTTTTAGCTAACTGATCAACCCCAGTTGGTAGTTGTCCAAACCTGGATAACCCTTGGCTGTTCTTTTTATGGTTTAGTAAACAACTTCATACTGTGGTTTATTATTGTTGTTGCTACCCTTGTTATATTAATTGCCTTCTAAATTTATAGTTTCAAGGCAATTTAAATGTAAAATAATTCTTAAAAAAATTAAAACACAAACGTATTTAAAACAGGATGAAGACCCTAACAAGTAGTCAGTTAAGACCCATTTATCCAGATGGGAAAGCCTGTTGACGTTTCCCAAACCCATAGATCAGGCATAGATCTCCAGATCTATGGCGTGCGAGCGGCAGGGACTCCTTTCTGAGGCTCCCTCTGCCTTCGCTGGCGTGGGTGAGCTACCTCTTTCTGGAGGGGAGAGAGATAGCCCGCTCACCCCTTCCCCTCCTCAAAGATGGAGGGAGCCCTGGGATGGAGCCTGGCAGGCTCCTTTCCGAGGCTCCCTCCACCTTGGCTGGTGTGGGGGAGGTGGGCAAGCTTTTTCTAGGAGAAAGAGATAGCCCATTCGCCCTCCACTCCCAGAAGATGGACTAGGTGGTAGTAGCCAAGAGCACCGAACCTGTCAGGCTCCATGCATTTGACTGCCTTCACCCAAGCAGGCAGGCTACCTCTTTCTTCATGGGGTGGTTGTATTCCCTTGGAAGAAAGACACAGCCCACCCTCCCAGGTGAAGGCAGCCAGGCAGTAGCCAAGTGTATGCTTTGCCCCAGCACCACCATCAGGCAGCCTCTGCACCACTTCACAAGGTGTACGGTGCAAGCCACCCTATCCAGCCTTGCAGAACAGGGCTGCCTGATGCTGCTGGTGAGCGTTGAGCCTAGTATCAGCATCAGGGAGTCTCTGTACCACAAGGCTGCCTTCACCTAGGTGGCTGGGCCCCATCTTTCCTCCTGGGGTCTAGCACTCACAAAGCTGTTTTTTCTCAGCCGCACCCAACTGTCCCAGAGCTGATACCATATGACAGCAGGTGTGAAGAGCATCAAGCTGCGGCTGCAAAGACACACTAGAGTAGTGTACTCCTGGTGCGGGACTTAAATTTGTTGTCTTTTGCATTTTGTATCAAATGCACGCTCTGCTTTGTTCCACTTAGGAACTGTTCGTGTAAATTTAGTGTCAATTGTGCCTTGTTGGCGATTGGCTCCACTTAGAACTCTCCAACTGGAACTTCTGAATGAAGTCATCTCTTCCAAGAGTGGCACTTGCATTTTGCACAGAATTTAAATCCACTGCCAAATGCAAGAATCACTCTTGGCAGGAATCTTTGCAGCTTGAATTCAAGCTGAGACTGCAAAGGAAAAAAAACGTTCCTTCGCAAGCATAGCTTGAATTCATCCTGAGACCACAAAGGAGGAAGTGGATGCTCTTAAGAGTGGCTCCTGATTCCTTTGCCATGGGTTCAAAGTTAGGTCACCTGATGTGTTGTGTTGTGTTGTGTTGTGTTGTGTTGTGTTGTGTTATGTTATATGTTATGTGAGTGGCAGGTGGGTGATCCTGACCACCTGTCAAAAGTGGCCTGTGGAAGGTAAGGGAATTCTGGATCCAACCCACTGGCCAGCTTTGTCATAGAGTAACCACATATTTTGATCTCTTCCACACAGCTGTGCTGGAGAAGAGAGGAAAACACACCAATAATAATTCAGCATTACATCTGAGCCTGTCATATATTTGCATATTATTCTAACAGGTAATTCAGATTTTATTTTCTACCTGGCAATCATCCACTTTGGTTCTCATTACTCCTTTCATGTATTCTTTGTCCATGGTAGGGGAAACACCAAAACTGTTTCCCATGCATAATATTTCTGATCTTCCTTCAGGATGGGTTACTTCCACAGAACCATTCAAAATAACAGACCAGGAGTCCAGCTAAAAATGAAACATAGAGTTTGAGACATACAAACATAGGAAAACCATTTCACTCTTTAGGTATCATTGTGTGAATTTGTTTTTCAATAAATGCTTGCAAAAGGGAAATGAAAAAAGTGGGAAAGTACACGTATACATAATAAAAAAACCCTTCAAGATCCTGCAGTTTTACCAACATAAACTTTACACATGTACAGAGGTTAAAGGAGATTCAGACATATCTACTGGATATGCTGCCTTATTTATCAGCTACTTTTAAGGCAAAGAAGATTAAACATTGTATTTGCTTCTCCTATAAGCAGTATGGAACAGGACAGCTAACCTTTTCAGACCCATGGGTCACATTTGAGCTTGCCAAACCATCCGAGGGCTGTGTGACACATGGCTCCTGATCTCTCAAGCTCTTTCTTACACTTGCTTGCTCTGCTCTCTCTTCAGGATCTGCATGCAGACAGGTACACTTCGAGCACACTTTCCCCATGCCTACAACACTCGCTGTTATCGCACACCCAATGCTGATATCACACACCCAACGCTACTATCACACACCCAACCCTGATATCGCACACCCAACCCTGATATCGCACACCCAACGCTGATATCACGCACCCAACCCTGATATCACACACCCAACGCTGATATCGCACACCCAACACTAATATCACACGACCAAACCAGACAGCACTCTATCGCTTTCACTCCTGACTCTCCTCAACTCCTCTGATCAAAAGATGCTCTAAGCCAAGCTGGCAGTTTTAGAACACAGAGAGTGGGGCAGTTGGCAGTTATAGATCACTGCAGTTGCTGCAACTAATTTGCATCTGATGTTATCTGTCAAACGCTGATATCACACACCCAACGCTGATATCACACACCCAACACTGATATCGCACACCCAACGCTGATATCGCACACCCAACGCTGATATCACGCACCCAACCCTGATATCACACACCCAACGCTGATATCGCACACCCAATGCTGATACCGCACACCCAATGCTGATACCGCACACCCAACGCTGATATCGCACACCCAACACTAATATCACACGACCAAACCAGACAGCACTCTATCGCTTTCACTCCTGACTCTCCTCAACTCCTCTGATCAAAAGATGCTCTAAGCCAAGCTGGCAGTTTTAGAACACAGAGAGTGGGGCAGTTGGCAGTTATAGATCACTGCAGTTGCTGCAACTAATTTGCATCTGATGTTATCTGTCAAATGCTGATATCACACACCCAACGCTGATATCGCACACCCAACGCTGGTATCGTACACCCAACGCTGGTATCGCTCACTAAATGCTGATATCACACACCCAACGCTGATATCGCACACCCAACGCTGGTATCGCTCACTAAATGCTGATATCACACACCCAACACTGATATCGCACACCCAACGCTGATATCGCACACCCAACGCTGATATCACACACCCAACGCTGATATCACACAACCAAACCAGACAGCACTCTATCGCTTTCACTCCTGACTCTCCTCAACTCCTCTGATCAAAAGATGCTCTAAGCCAAGCTGGCAGTTTTAGAACACGGAGGGTGGGGCAGTTGGCAGTTATAGATCACTGCAGTTGCTGCCACTAATTTGCATCTGATGTTATCAGTCAAACTGAAGCCTTGTGGTTGTAAGGAAGGGCTTGCAAATACAGGAACATAGGAAGC
This sequence comes from Podarcis liolepis, assembly GCF_965112155.1. Lineage (NCBI taxonomy): Eukaryota > Metazoa > Chordata > Lepidosauria > Squamata > Lacertidae > Podarcis > Podarcis liolepis. The sequence goes on along the minus strand of NC_139564.1, from coordinate 42,042,055 downwards.
TGCATACATTTAATACCATTTTTCACTGGCATAACATTCAGGCTACATTACACCCCTCTGTGATCTACTACAAATGTATGTCTAAGTCCAAGCTACATTAAGAATATTCTGTTCAGCAAATCTGTAATTTCTATAAATAAATAAATCTGTAAGCACCGGTGCAAAAATATTTTATCGGGGGGGGGGGTTAAGAACATAAAAAGGAAGTTTTAGATCTCTCAGGAAGGACCACTGAATTATGCAACTACTTACCTCTTCTCCATCATTTAGAACTATGGTCCCCGCCCTTTCTACGACTGCAAACACCATCACAGCACAGAGTTCTCTCCTCACTGACATTGTCATATTAGCAAAAGCGGGTAACTGATGCATGAATTCCAGGAGTTGTTCTAAAGAATAATGAACTCACTGAGTTAAACATGTATAAGCAATGACAACTACTTGATAATGAGATTTTAGGAATATGCCATGGGATTCTAAGATTGTATTATTCCACAATGTTTTGTGTACTGTATTTTCATTATATTCTACAGGTTTAACAAGTCATAAATCATACTACGTTTCAAGCATTTTACAACTTCCTTTTGTTTATTATATTAAAAATCTTTTTTTGTTAAAGTGTCATTTAGTAAAATTTTGGAAAATAAAATACATGTTAAAGAAACTGCAAATGCCACTAACATCTTCCTCTGCTGGGTTTCCACGGTAGCTTACCAATATCATCATCTGTCCTGTCTATTGGGTCTTTCTCCAGGCAATCTCTAACAATATCCCTGCTCATTAGAGGGTCAGAAGCCCTCTCAATATCCTCTTCATCATCATCATCCTCAGAATCCACTGCTGTCTCTGGTAACCCACTCAGATCCATATCGCCAGCTTCACTCTCTGTGGCCTGAAATGATCATTAAGTATCGAGAGAAAAAACATTCAGTGGCTTCTTATAATACTAAATACAACTCAAAACATGTACATGCAGCGAATTTAATATTTACTCCACAGACAAGCCAAGGTTCATCTTTTCTCAGCACTTTACCATTACCTGTGGGAAGTATATAACAGGAATTCACTGTATTTTGTGTAAAAAAGACACACCTTGCTTATATTGAAAGCAAGATTAATATATTTGTGAGTGCTGCTTAGTCCCATTTTCAAACTCATCTAAAGTATTACATGTTCACGATGAAACCTAGAATACTGCCATCAATTAATCACTCACTTCAGTCATGAACTCAGCAGGTGAGCACCACCAAAGGCAAAGCAGAGCTACCAAGAAGCAAATGGGATGCTTCAGCATGCTTTGGGGAGCTCTGTGTTTTGTAGAAGTACAGATAATTTTCAAGAACAGAAACCTAAGAGCCTCTACCCCTACTCCATGCAAAGGAACAGCTCAGTGAGGACTTGGAATGCTCACTGGTCACAGAATAATGTCTGATTGGGGCAGAAAACTTGAGGTGCTGCTGGAATGCAATAGGGTATCCTACAAGAGGACATGGATGGTACCATGAATAGAAAAACTCCATGCTGCAGCATTTGGATGCAGGTCACATTTGTATCGTAAGATTGCAAACAGCCTGTCTATCAGATATGGGAGTTAACTTCCAGACACTGTACGTGTACCAGAGAGGAAGAACACTATCTCCCAATTCTAATCTGCTCTGTCGATCATATGGAAATCAGAAAATCCAGCCAACACATGGCTTAAGGTCATTAATAGGTACCCAGAGGTGAATACATTTTATTGTTTCAGTTCTAAGATGAAACACTTAATAAATCCCAAACATATTTGCCTGCCGTCTGAAATAAAGCTGCTTTTTCTGCCGCAGCATCTGCTAAGCTTCAACTGTTATGATTTGAAGGAGATGAAGACTATTGAGAATGATCTGTAAACCATTGCTTTCCAAACTGATGTTTACTAGACTTGGGGCTAAAATATTAAAGGTCAGATAGCAGTAGAAAAGGTCAAGTATGTTTTTTTTTAAAAAAAAAATGTTAATTTGAGATATGAGATTATATGAGATGCACATTCTAGACTTTCCACAGATATTCTATCCTTATAGAATTTTAAAAAGTTGTTTTCAATGGACAGTTGGATAAATGCTCTAGCATAAAAATTGTGGATTTGACACTCTAGCCAAGCTATTCCAAGTACTGTACTGAAAAGACTTTTCCTACTGGAACAAATTTATCTGCCCCCCTCCATAAACTTTTTGTTTTAGTCTTAACTGATAGTCCCTTTTCACTTATAGACTCCATTTAGATGTATTAATCCATTAACTACCCAAATACACTGTACTTTATTTCAGCCCAATGATGTGGCCATGCCAGATTTGTTCAGCTAATCTAGTATCATCTACTTTAACAGGCAACAGGTTTCCAGGACCTCAAGTTTTATCTCTGGTTAAAAGCCATTTTAGCAGAAAATCTAAGGTCTATAAACCTGACCTAGTATACAGTCACTTTCTTTGTTTCTTGAGCAAACAAATTATTAGCCATGTTGAACACAAACTATACTATTTGCATAGACTTTATCTTTAAGGATCATAGACCGCATGCTTCTGTAAACCAGGAGAGGGCTTTCACACTCACGCCCTGCTTGTGAACTTTCTATTGACACTGGGGCTGGTCACTGTAGGAAACAGGATGCTATGCTACAAGGGTGAGAAAACTTTCTGGCCAGAGAGTCACATTCTTATCTTCCCACCCCTGCTGGGCCAAATATGACAGGTGTGGGGAGCTTCACAGTGCAGAATCCTGATCGTAGGGTATTTACAGTGCTCTTTGAAAGCTTTTTTGGCAAATAGCCTTGCACTGCTGTTTAAACCTCTGAAGACTGGAGTTCAGAAACACCTTTCTAGGATGCAACAGAAACACTTGTCTAGATGCACCCTAACTGAAAGCAAATATTCAAAAATTGAAATGAAGCAACAAGACCATGTCAATTGTATAATATTCCCAGTGACAGATTATTATACATGCCTTTGCTTCCTAAGCCTAGGCTTTACTGCTCTGTTTCAAGGAGTTCGTCAGGATTAGCTTTTGCTGTATTTGTGGACTAGTGCAAATGATACACACCACTTCAAACTAAATAAACTGTACTGGGGTGGAAGAATTCAAGTTCAATCAATCTGTTGAGCATCTAGGTATGTAGTGAAATTATGTCAAACTGGAATATCACTTGTGTTAAGTTTGGCTGAATATGATGAAGTTTCTCTTTTTTCTTTTTTGGGGTGTATGAGTATACTTAATCAATTGATTAAAAGCTACCTCCACAGGGTGGCCAGGTTATATGGACAGCTGATGATAATGCCATTAGGTCAGACCATGCATCAAAGTCCAATAAAAAGTTATGACCACCATATGGATGAATAATTATTCAAAAGTGGTTCATGGCAGCCTCTACATAAAGACCACATTTTTAAAACTGGCACCATAACATCCATTTATTATTTTTTTCAATAGGTAACAAACAAAGAAGGTAAGTGCCCCTTAAATTAGTGTGGCCAGGTACCGTGGTGTACTGGTGTACTGACGACTCTTAACATCCAAATTGAAGTCTAAATCATGAGGTATGGTGACTCCAGCCTTTGGGCAATGTGGGGAAGGTATTGGATGTTTGCTTACCTAGTATTACCCACGTTACGGACGTGAAATTTGGGATAGCACAACATTCCAAGAAAAGCTTGAATGCTACACAATACTACTGTTTTGCAGGGCAGAGAGCAAACTGCTCACCCCGACCCTGCAAAAGTATTAGAATTTTTCAGTATATTCAAAGGAACCTCAATGACCTCTTACAAATAATGATTGTAGGAGATTTCATATTGGCAAGTAATTCTTGTTTTAAATGGATTTGTCTTTTATGTATAACACATGACATACAATTTTAGAAACAAACAGGAATATTCTCAGATTATTGCCGAAAGCATCTCAAGATTCAGCTTCATGATTTATTCAACTCAAAGGGACGTCTATGAATATATTTTCATTGCATAGTTGCTCTTAAACCTGCAGTATTAAATACTTCATATGAAGCAAATACCGATAAGAGTTAACTGAGCACACAACACCATAAGTAATATTTGTAGCTACTATTTTTTACTCCATAATCAAACATAAGGTGAACCATTACTTCTGGGTGTGATTTGTGAATGTTGCCATAAGAAGGTGCCCAAACAACTAAAGGAAGAAACCACACTAACAAAACCCACAGTGTAGTCAGTAAAATTAATATTTACATAATTTACCATTTTAAAAAGAGTAAGTATAATATATATGGATATCAACCTTATGAGAACTACGAAAGTCTCTTATCTTCCACAATTCATTTTCTAGTTCATTTATTTCTGTCCACTAGACTATGTTAAATAACAAATGATGGATAGTAGTTTTTATTAAGTGCTTGTTCAATTCAATAAAGTAACATACTCATCTATTTCCCAACCTATAAACAAAGTCACCTGCAACAATGTGAAAGCAGAAAGTAGTTTCTAGTACAGCACCACAGAACAAAACATTACAAAGCAAAATATGCATTTTAATTTCTATGGTTCACATGTCATAAACAACTACTAATTCTACATAAGCATAATACCAGCGCTCACAAATACTTTACTGCCCCCTCCTGACACTGTTGTTGCCCTTTCCTTTCAAATTACTTTCTTCCACACACTTCTCACTGGAGGTTACTGTGGTGGTGGTCTTTGCACTTCCAAATTCTCCCTGCTTCTGCTGACCTCTCATTTCACTGCCTCCCAAATTCATTCCACAAAAATCTGTTCCCCTTTACATCTCATCTCTATATTTCTATCCTGTATCACCTCCTGGCCCGCTCTCAACTTTCCATTCAGACTCCGACAACTTCTGTACCTTCCTCCTGAACTTAACATTCATTGTCTCTGTGACACAGCTGCATCCCATCTCCTGTCCCTCATTCCTTCTATGTTTGCTTTGGGATGCATTCCCTAACATATGACTTTCTTGTTCTCATCTTCACTTGGAAATGCTCAGCTTGTGCCACAGAGTTCATCCAATCTGAGCAACACATTCTCTCCTTCGACATGCACACTCTCTGCCTTCTGTATATTCTACTTCTTGCTCCATTTGTCACCTGCAGTCAAGTGGTGCAAGGCTTTCTTGGGAACATTGCCTACTTCTCTGCCATGTCTTCCCACCCCTTATGCTCTTCAGGGGTTAAGTACAGTTCATCAACCAACTCTTGTTTGCCCCAGCTCTCTCAACTAACTATTGACCCCTCTAAATACCCCAGCCTTTCGCCAACATCCTCAAGTCAATCTCTTTGAGTCAAACAACACATAATGATGAATACACAGCCTAATGATATGTGGTCATTTTTTAAACAGCTGTTGCCAGGAGGAAAGGACAATACAAGTATGATCTTATTGTTTAGGAGGAAGGTTATCTCTTCCCCCTTGCATTATGTTTCTGACATATATCGCATACCAGTTTACTGTTTTTCACCAAACTAAGGGGAAAGTTTTGCTTGGACCAAAATTCAGGTGTAAAGGGTAGATCCACCTCACACACACGGTCCTGATTTACTCATGTAAATGTGAATTTCTGTTCATCACACAATCATGAACACAGTATCCAAAATGCACATCTTTCCTCTCATTTCCAGGTATTTTGCCTCTTAAACCTACTTCAACCAATTTTCGTTTTCTCTTTGGTTGACTATTATGTTGTCCTTTATTATCTGCCCCATGATCCTGACTCCTGGGTGTCATCTTTTTTATCACAAATATCCTTCCACATATTAAATTTCTCCCCTTCCTCTGGCTCTTTCCTCCCTGCATTTAAACATGCCTCTCTTTTTCACATTCTTAAAAAAATAATCTGAGCTTTACCCTTTGCTTTCAAATTTCTGGACTGTGCCACATACTTCCCTGTCTTAAATTTCTCTCAATTCCTCTCTTAGCTCCCTCTAATCTGGCTTCTACCTTTTGAACCCCACTGAAGCTACCCTCATCAAATCACTCCTCAATGCCAGATCCAAGAGGTCTCTATCTTCTTCTCATTGGTGCCTTTGTTGCCTCTAATACAGTTCATTAGTTTTTCTGCTTCACTCCTTTTACGTACTCTGTTTCTATGGCTCTGTTCTTAGCTGGTTTGCTTCCTATCAGTCTAATTACTCGATCACTGTTTCCATAGGGAAAGTTCTTCTCTGCTGAACCTCCACAGGGAGTTATTCTCAGCCTTCTGCTATTTTCTCTAACTATACTGTCCCTTAGTGACTTCATTAAACTTTGTGGCTTTCAGTACACACTGATGACACCCAACTCTACCTCTCCATCCAAGAACTTTCCTTCTACATCCAATCCTTTATTTCCAACTGCTTTTTGGTTTCCCAGTTTTATGTTTCATTGTTGTCTCAATACATACAGGGCTGAACTTTCCTACTGAACCTTACTGTCTTTGCAAATGCTCCTTATCCATTGATAAGATTACTACCCACTTGTTGATCAGACACTTGCTGATCAGCTTTGAGTTTATCTTTAATTCCTCCATTCCATTTTATACAATCTGTTAAGTCAAGTTGCTTCTCCCGTTACAACATTATGAAAATAGCCCCACTGACTTTTGTGCAGCAGTTTGGTTCATGATCTAATCATCCCCCAACTTGAATTGCTACACTATTCTCCTCTCTAGCTTGCTGTTGTCACATTTAGCCCTCTCTCCATCCTCTATTTTGCTGCCAAAATCATTCATTGTTCAGGCTATAAAACCACCCTCCCTAAACACCTGCACTGGCTTGCTCTTACTTTCATCATCCTTACCCTCTAGGCTACTGCTTCCATGTTGAACATTAGATTTGTTAGTTCCTCCTGGTAGAGACCTGTACTTTGTTATCTTGTAATGCACCATACACATTATGACACAATAGCATAAAGGAAATTGACTAGATACTTGCAGAATAAGGGGCACATGAACCAATGTACAAAGTATGAAGAAAAGACTCTGAGATGACACAAGGCCAATATCCGTAAGTACAACTCTAATGGGATGAAGTTACTGTATTCAGGATCACTTATTCTGCAAGAAGCCTCCAGATGTAAATGTATTGAACAATGTAGCTTTCTTTATATCTCAAGACTGTGTATTCCCTTCTTGGTTCAGCTTTTTGATTTGGTTTGTAATTTTGGATGGTTCACTGCATCAGAAGAGCAAGACTAAACAAATGCCTGGCTGCTCAATTCTGTTGTAATTCAATGCTTAATAAGGTCATCCAGATGGAGGGAGTCCCTAAAGGAAACAGGTTAAGCCACAGACCTGTTGGAAAGAAGGAAAACACTAGGTACCCCCTTGATTTGGGGGGCAATAGGATATAAATAAGTCATGAGATTGCACTAGTTCCCTGAGTTATCATCTAGACTGAATATCTTGGATAATCAGTGCTATATTGTAATAGTCACATGATACAGCCAAAGACTGAAGCCATTATATTAATATTGCTGAATCAATATATGTTTGCTTAGTCTATCACTTACAATGATTTTATCTTCTGGATTTAGTTCGGCCAAAGGCTATCTTTTGCTTTGTTTTTGGTTATTCCACCTTCAAAACCCCAGTGAAAATTAAGCTGAATAGCTTATTATTATTTTTAAGAAAAAAAGTATCAAAGAAGTGAGAAAGTGTGGAGAACTTCTCATGGGTAGGTGCACAATTTTGTTGTTACTTTCAAGTTGGCCAAGGCACGTTTCTTAAAGTTCTTTCAATCATTCTACAAATCATCTCGCTGGTACTCTATCTACCATTCTTCAACCTTCCTGTGTGTTTTCCTTTTCTGGAACCACCTTAAATTCTCAGCTGGACAGCTGTGTACTTGACAACTGCTCATTGTTATGCTTTTAAGTGAAGGCCTTTTACTTTTAAATAAATCAGTGTTGAGAGACATTAAAAGGTAAAAGGAAGAACTTCCATTAAAAAGCAAAATCAGCAAGTGCACCATGCTCAGGAATTCAGTATCTAGCCTCCCTTTCCCCCCACACTTCATTTAAAGTTCAGTAGAAAATGTTGTGAGGTAATTCCTCCTATGGATCAAAAATCCCAGGCAGAGTACTAATAAATACCATATTTTTCGCCCTATAGGACGCACCGTCCCATAAGGCGCACCTAGTTTTTTGGGGGGGAAATAAAGGGGGGGAATTATTTTTTCCCCAGGTGCGGGGCTGGGGTGGGGGAAGCCCGAGCTTCCCCCGACCCCAGCCCCCAGAACAGGCAACACTCCGCAAGCCGACAGAGCCCGGCGCCGGGCTCCCGCGCCTTGCGGAGAGCTGCGCGAAGTCTGGGCGCGCTGAGCTCAGTGCACTCAGGCTTCAGCATGCAGGCAACTCTCCGCAAGCCGTGGGAGCCCGACGCGGGCTCCCATGGCTTGTGGAGAGCTGCACGAAGCCTGGAGAGCAAGAGGGGTCGGTGCGCACCGGCCCCTCTCGCTCTCCAGGCTTCAGCGAAAGCCTGCATTTGCCCCATAGGACGCACACACATTTCCCCTTCATTTTTGGAGGGGGGAAAGTGCGTCCTATAGGGTGAAAAATACGGTATTTAAAGTATAGAGAAATGTACACCCAACCCATCAACACCTTGGAGCAATAAAGTAAATTCTAAACCCTGTGCTCCCGAAAAATTTCAAAAGAAATGCGAAAGTTTCCTGAGAATGGGGGAGGGGTGCCTCTTTTCACAGGTTTTTTTTTTTGTGTGTGTGGAAGGCAGCATTTGGCTAATGTGCCTTTGTCTGCGTTTTCCAGTAAGCAACTAGGACAGGTGATCCCAAAGGATGTGATGTGCACTAATTATCTGAGTCATTTTAAGGTTCACCAGTAAAAAACACATTGGCCCTAAAAATACAGTGTTTTGCTTCCAGGAATCCCATTTGCTTCACACTCTATTTGGGCTAGTTTCCTGTTGCTGGGAGTTAGCTAGTATAGGGAAGCTTTGATAGTATATTTAGAACATATTGTTCACTGGACACCAAACTTACCACTTGACAATTATCAGTTCAATGGAGTTGACCAGCAAACTGGCCCAATGATTTCCAAAACTTTAAACTAACCTACAGACTGCTTGAAGCGCCCCACAGGCACAATATGTTTAGCTGCAGATCTGCAAAGGCAGAGGAGGGAAATCCTGCTTTTTCAGGGGTTTCACTTGAGCTTCAGGAAGTACCACCATCACACTCTCTGCCTACCATGGGGAGGGGAAAGCCGCCTTGCAAGACCCGAACATAGGTTTTCCTCATCTGGTGTGGGGAAGCAGCGTGGAAGAAGAAGCCTATTTTACAAGCACCATTAAACTCAAGAGAAGCCTCTTTCACAGAAGATCAGAAAACAGAAGGGAAAACCCTGTTTTTTTAATTCCACTGTGAAAGGGGGTTTCTCTTGAAGACACATTGCTTGTAAAATACCAGCATCTGTCTCTCCAGCCCCTGAAATGGCTTAAAGCGGCAAAGTGCTGTTAGAACCAGCCACCTGCGTCTGTCTAAAGGGAACATGAGGGCTGGCTTAAAGCGGCAAAGTGTCATTTGACCTAGTCTCTCCCATTCTTTAAAGAGCTGTTTCAAACAGCATTTTGCTCTGCTTCTCCTTTCAGCAGGAGGAAGACAGCAGTGGTACCGTCTCCCCCTCATCCTTAAATAAGAAGGGAAGGGTTTCTAAACCCTGTCCTCTTGCCCAACAGTTGGTACCACCAGCAACATCAGCTGATGGGTGGGTGTAGCTTGGGAAAAATGGAACCCCTTAAGTGGTCCAGGGGCTGGCAGTTCCATACCCCTGCTCTACATTATAGTTCTTCTATAAGACTAGAGCAAACAATCTTCACACAATCATCATTACCATTCAAGATCACATCTTTGTATTCCAATCAATACAAAAGCAGAAGGGTCAAACTGAGCTGCAGACTACGTATCTATAATCTGACCCTTACCTTCTCACAATATTTGTTTTATTGTGGGACAATCAATCCCAACCTTTAGTAATTACATCCTACATTTATTCTGAATTCAAACTTTTTTTCCCCTTAGGCATTTCTTAATATACAATTTAAGACATAATCATAGAATGAACTTGCAGAAATGCCCCACCACCATCACCAACAGCTGTTTACTTTGTTCTTCGTGACAATGTTTTGGACTCTGAAAGTATTATGAAGCACATCCCTAAATCTACTAATTATTTCCCATTACGTTACATACTAGAAACATAGGAAGTTGCCTTATACTGGCTCAGACCATTAGTCCATCTAGCTCACTACTGTGTATGCTGATTGGCAGTGGCTCTCTAGAGTTTCATACAGGAGTCTTTCCCAGCCTTATAAGGAATGCCTGGGATTGAACCTAGGATCACTAGCACAACCCTTCTCAAGCTGTATGTAACGTGCTTACATTGAAACATGTTCAGTCCCAGGCTAGGCTCTTCCTGTTCTACTTCACTTTCTAATCTGAGTTTTAATTATTTTAACCTACTGTTTCTAATCATTTATTTGTTTATTTTTTTGTTTCATGTCTGCTCTTGCCCTGATTTTGTGTTATAAACTGCACTGGGAACTATTTGGTTGAAGGGCACTTGATATGTTAAATAAACCAGCCAACAAAAAAAAGTGGAACAAATAGTAAGATGTCGCTTGTAGAAGGTTAGCTATTTCACATGCATGCATGAGCAAACTGATTGCGCCTTTCAAAAGTAAAGACCCTTTTGTAAGAAACAAGTTTTATTTATGACATCTGGATAGTTTGCCTTCCACTTAAATGGATAGCAACCCATTTTGAAATTGCTATGACTGCACTGAAATAACAAAGCATGATGTTCCCATCATTATCTTCATATTATCCAGATTTCTACCAAATTACTAATTACCCAGAGTAAACAAGGTCTTCCTCCATTAAGCATGTAGGAAAGCGTGTATCTCAATCAGTAGGGCTATAAAGTGGCATTTGCCTCCAAAGGTTCTAACTGGCATTTGCAAATGAATCTGTTTTCTAATAAAAAAAATACATGAATACAGAATAGGGAAAGGAGATGGGTGGGCGTGGGTATAAGATTCTGTAGACTATGAAACTAACCACTACAATTTAACCGAATTCTCCCAATCTCCATGTAGTGATTTTGCTGGTTGCCATTTTTAAAATACTGACTTAGCTCAGTTACAACTGTTCGCTATCATACCTGGTAGATATCAGACAGGCTGCTGCTTCCAGAGTCGCTAGTGATACTACATCCTGAATGACTAGATGAAACGTGGGTCACCTGTGGGTGGAGACTGTCAGTAAGGTGCAGTTTTGTGAAATCTGCAGGAAGCTGTAGACAGAAACAGAAAAGGCATAATTAAATTGTGTACCTAGGCATTCACTTCATAAACATTTGAATGATTAACAGTACTCGTCAGTACTAAAACCATACAAAATTCATTAAGCAAATCCTTAAGGACAGAAGGGTTGAGAGGGTGTTTCAAATGTATGCTTTGTAAATATGTGACAAACATAAACATTACTATGGCTGTTGCTGTAAATGTTAAGAATGGAATATGACTTGCTAAGAACAAACCCTTTAGCAAGCATTTACTCATGATTCCCACTGGAATCATGTGAACGGTCTCAAAGGAATCAGTGGGAGTTACCATGACTATATTTAGGAGGTAGTCACTGGCTTTTGTGAGATGAACACCTGTTAATGCACAAATACTTGTGCCAAGTAGGGTTGAGGGAGCAATGCTTAAATATTGGAATATGTTTCAAACTTGTTTGATTCAGTTTTTAGAAACTAATGAGAAGTAGGAAAATATTACTTAATTTGTGAGGCAGAAATGCAAAACTATAGCTATGTATCATGCAACATGTAAGTGACTGAAATTGTGTTAAACAAAGAAAGCTCTGAAATTTCTATAGTCTGGTTTTTTTAAAAAAAACATGATGCTCATGGCTAGCATAACCTCTCAGCTGCTATGATTTTGTTGTTGTTGTTTAAACACAGGTTGGCTGACAACATAAAATACTTTTTTGGGGGGGTTGTACTATTTTTTTCTAAGCAGTAATCTGAAGTAACAAATAAATAGTAAAATTATTTATCTCTCTAACCCTTAACTGTTCATTCAGAACCTATGTTGGTCAACAACAGTCACCATTCGTTTTATGCTTCTCCCATAGTTCACAAATTTCCAGAGGAACCAAAGGATACAGACCCCTGTGATGCTTGCATACTTAATAAGAATTTGGAGGTAGTTTCTCAAGCTTTAGACATCCTTACCAGTGGTTTTTCTGGAAAGTTGCCACACTCCAGACCCTCTCATTCAATTAGAATGAAAGTGGATAGGGACAGGAATAATAAACTTGCATGGGACAGGAATAATAAACTTGCCTTTGCTATCTGCTCTAGCTACTTTCTTTGTTTCCAGTTCCCCTATAGGAAATGAACCAGCAGAAGATGGAGCTCAGCTAAATTAGTCTCTATCTGGTTGCCCTCTACCCAAACTATAGCTTTTAAAGAAGTTACAAGACACTACTGAAAAGCATGGCTCCAAAGAGCCACACAGTCCTCTTTAAATATTTCCACAGCTGAGCCTGAAGCGATTCAGCTGATATTGACAGTGGGAGGTTATGGAAGAAGCTACTACTTGTCAGCTAAGCACAGTAATAAGATCATTCCAAAGCACTTCCCCACTACTAGATTCTACTTTCGAAATGCAGAGCCTACATAAGATCACTGTTTCCATTGTAGAGAGCAACATCTCCCTACATCACCTAATAAGAACACTTATACAATCTTGCACAACTCTAAAACTAATCTACCCTGCCTAGTTTTTCACTTAAGAATCTTATTATATTGTTTAACTAAATCATTGCACACACAAAATAACATCCAT